>NC_092336.1:509747500-511118333 GCF_046630445.1 Rutidosis leptorrhynchoides | reverse complement strand
TAAGGGCCATGTAGGATAGAGAATTGTCTCACAAAAAATCTATACATATACACTATTTGTTGCTATTTTTTTTTTACCTCACACTAAACTTATACATACAATACATACACCACCTCACTATCCCATGTGGCACAAGATAATCTTATCAGATTCAAATTTCAAGCTGATGTGGGTTTTATGACTTACTTTTTATGACACACCATGTGATCAAGTACACACATCTATCAAAAAATTTATGTATGTGTGTAGGTTTTAAAATTTCAAATTTGAAATCAGGTAATGGGTATGTTTGGCAACAAGCTTTTTGGAGCTTTTTCAAGCTTTTAATTTTTAGCTTTTATGAAAAAGTTTGTATTCAACAAAAAGTTTCGTTTGGTAATAAAAGCTTCAAGCTTTTGTTGGGTTGTGAAAAGCTCCAAGAAGCTACTTCAGGAAACGCTAAGGCCACTAGCGTTTAAAAAATTATATGAGCTTTTTTGTATCCACGTACCTAAATACCCTTCAAACTCTATCATGTAAATTCAATTGCTATTGGAGCATCCAGTTTCTAATCTATAACTTATAATAATACGGATACATATACCACGTGTCTACCTAATACCTATTCCCTATCCCCTATTCCACTAATTCCTCACAGCATGACATCTGTCTCATCATTATTGGTCCACAAATTAAACCTAGAATCTCTCTCTCTCTCTCATTCTACCTTTGCGTTTTTTCATCTTCAAATCATCGATTCAAATTAATTTATCAATTCAAATCAATTTATCAATTCAGATTATCGATTCATCATCATACAGATATGCTCGATTCATCTTCATCATCATAATCATCGATTCATCTTCAACATACCGTGAACAACCACCGCCGCCTCCTTAAACTGTGATCATTTCAGATCTGCTCGAATCGTAACTCCTTTCTTCCTTTTTCTGGTACTTTTTAGTTTTCCGACCATCCTTTAATAGCCCGACATCGTTCGTGTTACGAAGATCTTTGATATTAAGCGGCATTTTTGGTGTTTCCAGGTTTGTAACCCTAATACGTGGAATGTCAATTTCTGGTAAAACAATCGATTTGTTTAATATTTCTATAATTCTGATTCATATGGAGTATAATTTTTATTGTTATACAGGAACCTAATTGTTAATCGGTAGTATAATTTTGATATGTAGCATCCGATCAGGTACAACGAATTGACATTCTTATTGGATCTTTCTACGTTAATCAAGTTTTCATAAGGTATGTTTATCAAAAGGAACAAATTAGGCACGTTATGTAAATTGTCAGGTTTGTAACCATTCTCATTCTATATTTCTACATTTTATCTCTTTCATTAGTGTTTGACATGGTTACTATATCTATTATGGTGATGCATATTTACAGAGTGTTGACTAATGTGAAAAATTATATTTTTTTATTTTGTATTTAATTTGTTGGATGTTTTATTTACTAATCGTTGTATTCAAAGAAACGGTATATAATTATTTGATTGTTTGGGATATATATTTTTATTTTTATTTTTGATTAGGTAATCATAGAGTTGTTCTTTGTGAAGTTCTGTTAACAGTTGTTCATAACTCCACTTTAGGTTTTTTTTTTTTTTTTTTTAATCGTGGGTTAAGATAAGAAATCAAGTTTTGCAAAAGTTATATTCACTTGCTGGAATCAAATCATTTACTCAACTTATGATCATGTTGTCGTCGACCTAATAATATTCAAGTAATTATTATTTTTGAATAGCAAAAATGATGCTTAAAGGTAACAGATATGAGATAACACTAAGAAAATCATGTTCTTAATAGTTGTTTTTTTGTGTCTTTAGTGCGTGCCATTTCATAAGATCTAATGTTTCATCCTTTCTTAAGATGTAATATTAAGGATTCTAATATTTCTTTATCTTTTGTTCACTCTTTTTTAGTTTCTGGCTATTCCGGTTTGAATGATTAAAAGAATATGTTTGTACTGGTAGTAGGGTATTGTTGAATTTGTGATATGGCTTTGGTTAAATGTCGATTTTGTTTAAGTACCCAGATGGTTTAGCTACTATGGACCAATTTGAAGCCAACCATGTACGAATTTGATGGTAATCCATATTTCCATATCTACTTATTTGGACATTTGGTTATCCATTTACTTATTTGTTCAGTTTTAGTATTTATAATGTTCAAGTACTTGAAAGTTGAAACCATAAGTTTTGCTTATTGCAAATTTGCAATAGATATTTATGATTTACTTAAATTTGACTTCATTTTTATTCAGGCCATTTTTTATACATCACGGTTTTTTTTTTCCTTTCTAGAACGGCATCACGGTTTGGAATACTGCTAACAAAGGAATTATGGTTGCAATGTAGGTTAACAATAATGATTTATTCAAAGGTGGGGTTGATGACTTGCTTAAGAGGTATGAGATATGAGTAGCTTAGCACTTCCTAATTTTATTGTTTTTACTGTATTCGTTGCACATAAAACATCTATACTCGATCATAATTAATTAATAAGAGGTCTGAAACCATTAATTTGAAGAAACTGCTTTAGCTAATTAGATTGTATTTTGTTGTTATTTGAGATGTGGAACTTACCGTGACATTGATTCTTTAAATTCAGTAGTCAATAAGGCTGAGATTTGTATTAGAAGGTATGGACGTGTTTGATTCTTTATATATTCATCAACCTTGAAGTTGTGCGTTTGAGTCTCATCATGGACAAAAAAGTGTGTATGTTTACTTTTAAAAAAATGTTGTTACAATTATGTTTGTGTACTACTCCAACTGCCCTTTATTAATAGAATATTAATATAGTTGTTATTTAAAGCTCTATATGATACACGTGAAATAGACATTCAATTTACATTGATCACATTGTATATAATATGAGTATACTGATGAAGTTATTTACGCTTGATAGTAACTGCGACTTTGTAGCTACAAATTAGGCTGTTGTGCAGAAACTTCTTCAAAATGGGAGGCGGGAGATGCTGCAGGGCTGCTATAATTGTCCATTCTGGCCCGTTTACATTATTTTTTTCTTTCAATTTGAAGTTGCCAACAGGTTTATAGAGTCATTTTAGAGTTGTGGAGTGATTTGGGCCACCTTTGTACGTTCGATAAGAATTTGGGTCGTTAACTAAGTTTGATGTCAATTTGGGTAAAAGTGTTAAAATCACTCTCAGACCTATTTTGCGGGTTCATAACTTGAAATTGGTTAAGTTTTGATGATAACTAAATATTGGGGCAGAAAGTATCCCAGACAAGCTTTCAAATGGTATATGATATTTTTTGGTTGTTCGAGTCTAAAGAGGTTTTAAACGTGTGTCAAAATGGGAGGCGGGAGCTGCAGCTGGGCTGCTACTGTACAACAAACAACAACTGTAAATCTAAACTTGATAAGTTGTGGAGCTGTTTTTCGAATAATCATAACTCTCAAACTAATTATTTTTATTGTAAAACCTTTGATAGATAAGGTGTGAGTATGCAAAGGCTAATTCTTTCCGACATCGTCTATGTGGTTCCAATTCCGAACTAACAGGTAAAACTTTGTTACTTTCATTTCTCATACCCTTTTAAGAATTTGATGTAAATTTATATATTGTTTATAATTTAGCTTATATTAGTGAATCCTTATATCCTTAAAATTTATATACTATAATTTAGCTGATATTAGTGTAGATTATGATTCTGGTTGATTTGCTAATCAAGATCTAAGGTTATTAGGATGTGGGTGCAAAAGGGTATTTGTTGGGTTAAACACGAGTACCATGTCGTGTAAAGTGTATTGGCAGGTTTTGTACCAAATTTTTATTTAAGTTTAGTCACTTTGATGTGTTGTTATTTTATGTTCATTCTTGATATAGGGTATTGATTGAAAGACTATTAAATACAAGCGGCATTCATCCCTAAAGTTAACAATGAGTTGGTTGGGTTGGGTAATGGGTCACGAGTAGCAACCCAATGTGACCTCTTTCAATGTAGGTATATACATGAGGTTTATCTCATATGCTTTGTCTTATCGTTTATGTTACAGGTTGAGCATCAAATCAACAGTCAGTAAGATTTTGGGTTGTGTAGAGGTCTGATCAACCTCTTATTTCCAAGTGTATTTATTCATAGTGGCTAGAATACTAACATAACGTTTACATGTATTCGATCGTTTTCTTTTGTCATTAACCATGTAGATGGAACATGTGTGATTTAACATATTGTTAGTTGTTGATACAACATGTACTTAATGTATAACACATACAACATGAACGAATATTAACGTATTACTATACCAACTTTTTTTAGCCACCGTGCAACGCACGGGCTATTAAAGCTAGTTATATTATACAACATAACTACAAGACAAAATCTTATTTTTATAAATAGTACTACTTCTTTTTTCAATTTTCACAAACTTAACCCCCCAACTTTTATTAAAATACAAATCGAATCCCCACTTTATACGTATATTTTTTTTCAAATTTTACAAACTTAACCCCCTAACTTTTATGAATAGTACTATTCCTTTTTTCAATTTTCACAAACTTAACCCCTAACTTTTATTAAAATACAAATCGAACCCCCACTTTATACGTATATTTTTTCCAAATTTCACAAACTTAACCCCCTAACTTTTATTAAAATACAAATCGAACCCCCACTTTACTAACTTTTTTTATTACTAATATTCAATTTTCACAAACTTAACCCCCTAACTTTTATTAAAATACAAATCGAACCCCCACTTTATACGTATTTATAATATATATATATATATATATATATATATATACATATATATATTCATAAGATTTTGTCTATTAGTTATATTGTATAAATATTTAATTTTCACAAACTTAACCCCCTAACTTTTATTAAAATACAAATCGAACTCCCACTTTATACGTATTTATACAATATAACTAATAGACAAAATCTTATGAATAGTGCTATTCATTTTTTCAATTTTCACAAACTTAACCCCCTAACTTTTATTAAAATACAAATGAACCCCCACTTTATACGTATATTTTTTCACAAACTTAGCCCCCTAACTTTTATTAAAATACAAATCGAACCCCCACTTTACTAACTTTTTTTTTTACTAATATTCAATTTTCACAAACTTAACCCCCTAACTTTTATTAAAATACAAATCGAACCCCCACTTTATACGTTTATTTTTTTCAAATTTCACAAACTTAACCCCCTAACTTTTATTAAAATACAAATCGAACCCCCACTTTACTAACTTTTTTTTTTTTAAAATAAAACCCGAACGCTAAAAGAAGCAACTTTCACAAAAGGAACAACCCTTCAATGTTAGATGTCGAAAAAAATTCTTTTTTACAAAATAGATCGAGACTTTTTTTTTTAACTCGCATTTAAAACGAAGCCCCCGGCGCGAAGCGAGGGCTCCACATCTAGTTATTACTTTAAGATATAGAGATATCAGATATACCAATGTTTAATTTATTTAATCAATATGATGATATGAGCGATGTACTTTTTTATATACAGAGATGTATATCGATAACAAAGCTATTGATATTATAATTAATATATCAATATTTAATACAATGATGTATTTTTATATATCGGATATTGTGATATTATATACTCTGGATTATATAAAATATAAATTAATGATAATATTATGATACATACACGCTATTGAAGTGTCTCTCTGACTTTGATATCATAGATTCAAGTTCTTTGATAGATATTATGTATATATTGGTGTAAAAATCATGTAATGTATGTTTTCTAATTTGTCTTTATAAAAAAATATGATATGTATGTATACAATGCTACATGTTCGTAAGCCAAATATATTTGTATATATGTGTTTAAATACTAATACTAATGGTATATTTAAATGCTAATTGTAAGCAAATATGTTTTTTTTTTTCGTGTCTATATTTGTCATTTTATCATTTTTTCTAACACCTTCAGCTACTTTGCCAAACACCTAAACATATCTAAAAAGTTTCAGCTACCAGCTAACAGCTAAACGCTAACCGCTAACCGCTAAACGCTACCCGCTAACAACTAACAGCTTCAGCTACCAACTAGTTTTGCCAAACATACCCGAATCTCTCTCCGTAAATATATGAAAATCAAATAGATCTACAGATTTCTCTCTCTCAGTAAATATACTCAGTATATGAAAATCAATGTTTAGATCTACAAAAACTGCTCAAATCATACACCGTAACCCTAATCATACATCGTAACCCTAATCCATCAATCCCTAAACTGATATGTGGTTCTTTTTCACGGTACGTATATAATTATCTTCACAATCAATTTGGGGATTTAGATGTACGTTTTGTTATTAATGAATCTGTATCGAACATTTTTTATCAGTCTGGTTGTACTTCTTATTAGGATTTATAGGTTTTATTTAATTTTACCCAATTTTAACTTTTTTCGCATATTCTTTTCCGTACGCTTTGCTGGACGAGGTGTTGAAGTCAGTCTACAAGCTAATTTGAATTCATCAGGTTTGTATTTTTATCATTGTGGTGCATTTTTTTATATAGTACGAATATATATATATATATATATATATATATATATATATATATATATATATATATATATATATATATATATATATAGGATCAAAGTAACCAATCGGGGAAAGCAAAAACTTTTTTTTTTTTTTTTCGTTTTTTGAAAAAACTTTGTTCACTAACATTATAGATGAGATGAAAATATGAACATTTAGTAGAGACACTTTGTGATAAATGTTTTTATTTTGGCGGGAAAACGCTCGAAGACGTAATATATAACAATTATCGTGTTTTTCGAGCGTATGTTGAGGTTTTAGCTATTGGGGTTTAGATATTAGGGTTTAGATATTAGGGTTTAGAAATTTAGAGTTTAGGGTTTAGATTTAGGGTTTAGATTTAGGATTTAGATTGAGTTTTTAACACGAACGGTTTAGAGTTTAGGGTTTAGGGTTTGGTGTTTTGGGTTTATGGAATAAACCCAAAACACCAAACCCTAAACCCTAAACGCTAAACCCTAAACCCTAAACCCTAAACTCTAAATCGGGCTAAATTTTACTTCACAAAACATGAAAAAAAAACGTTCATATTCTTCACGAACAATATTATCTTGAATGTTATTTTTGTCGATCGTTTTCCCGCCTAAATAATAACATTCATCACGAAGTGTCTCTTCTAAATGTTCATATTTTCGTGTGATCTTGATGCCGGAAAAAAAAAAATCCAAAAAAAACGAAAAAAAAAAAAAATTTGCTTCCCCCCGCTTCCCCCCGATTGGTTACTTCCCCATTGATCCAGCCCTATATATATATATATATATATATATATATATATATATATATATATATAACTAATGTTTTGACCTGTATTGATGCTATACAGACTTAAACTCAAAGTAGTTTTTAAACTATATTGGACCGCTGTGATTGATGTATATATGAATTGGATTTAAATGATTTTAATTTGTCTTAGTTTTGTGTGATGCAGATTTGTCTTAGTTTTAACTTGACCCATTTTCACGAGGGGCTGATAAGATGTTAGTTTTGTTATCTTTTTATGATGTAAAATGTATGCGATGTGTATGATAAATTGTGTGATTGAACAAAAAAACGATTATATAAACCGTAACTAAAGTGAATGTGAGATCATGTGTCACAGTTGGTGATATTAAAAGGGCACTAGGTGAGATAACAATACATCATCAGCTATAAAATACAGGGAATTTTTAATTTTTTGGCCCGTTAGAAACAGATTATGTTAGCTTGACATCTCAGTTTATAGTTTTTATTTGCTATAAATAATTTTTTGGTAAATATGAATACATTAAAATATGACTAAGTAAGTAAGTAGAGATAAAACAAAGATCATTATCTGCTGTTTTTTCCTGATTTGTTTTCGTAGGTTTGTAACACTATTAGCTCGAAAAGATCGTTAAGCTGGTAAAAATTTATGAATGGTCTACCGCTACCGATCGTTAAGCTGGTAAAACTTTTGATCCTTAATCTATACATCATATTGTTTGGCTCATATTATGTTTGCTTTACAACTATAGGTAATGATAGTGTATAAGCTATAAAATTAGAGGTGACAATTTGAACCCATTTAATCGACCTGTGTATTTATTTACATGTGTAGGATGTTGAAGAACTCTTTGATTGATTGTA
The DNA here is from genome assembly GCF_046630445.1 of Rutidosis leptorrhynchoides. NCBI lineage: Eukaryota > Viridiplantae > Streptophyta > Magnoliopsida > Asterales > Asteraceae > Rutidosis > Rutidosis leptorrhynchoides. Next base: position 511,110,174 of record NC_092336.1, on the reverse strand, counting down.
TATTTCGGCTGTGGTTTCCATTTTGCCACCTCAGGTACTATCTTTCATATTATGTATGCTATTTCTTTACTCTGTACATTTTCGAAGTATATTTACTGTTTGTGTTTTCATGCTACATGTGTTATATACATGTATGTTTATCTCTAATTGGATTAATGTGTTTTTGGGCTATGGATCCTGAATTATGTACGTATGCACATTTTTTGCTTTGTTTGAGAGTGTTCCTAATGTTTTAATGTTGACCATTCTTTTTGCTCTTGGCTAAACAATTCGACATGCTTTACAGTTCAAGATGACGTTCTCATACACATTATCCCTGACAAGGCTACCAACATATTGATCATTCTATTTATTGACGTATGAATGCCCAACGCTGGTAAGTAATATTTACTGCTGACATTATAAAATTTTTAGTTGTTTGTTACTTTCTATATATTTCTTCTAATGTTTGCTGAAATTTCAGCTTTAATGTACAAGGTACATTGCCAACATCTGGAACATACATGTCAATTGCTGCTGTTAGCATGGTTTGACAGTTTGGAGTTAATGTGAGTTTACGGACCGAACCTGTGACAAATTTTGGGTGGGTACATACAGGCCAATTGATGAACCATTTATGGCATGTTAGGTATAATCAAGGTGATGTTGATTTAATGCAGGAAGGTGATGGCAGTAAGAAAGGTACCTATTTTAATGCTTAAAAGTGAAGTTTTTTATAGTAGTTTGACTATTGAGAGTCAAATTATTAATTCTGGTCATTGATTTTGCTTGATGAAGTCGTTTGTTGTTCATGTCAATTACATGGTTTCATATATTGATTGGTGGTTTAGAAGATCTAAATGGTTGGGTATAAATTAGGGTGTTAGTTTTGGGGGTGGCAATTTGAATTTTCTAAGTCGTAGTGCCAATTTTAGGTCTCTGGAATTTTGGGTCTGTGGAATTTTTTGTCTGTCAATTTCGACAACGGAATTTGGAAACATCGGTAATTTTTAATGTTGTTTGATGTTAAATATCTTTTTAATGTTGTGTAGTTGGCAAAATGGGTGGATTAGACGGGCTACGTAAATCTAACTTTTGATGTTACATATCTTGCAGTTTACTTTTTCCGTCATTCTAACTTTTTGTTTTCATAAATTGCAGGATCTAATATGGGATCGGATTTCGATTACTTACTTCCTGCTTACAGTTTAATCAAAGCTAAAGGTATACAATAAGTAACAAATGTAATTTGGATCAGTTACTTCATGCCTACAGTTTTGTTTATTGATCTTTGTGCTATCTATATTCTTGATATTAGAATATAAAGTATTTCTAATACCCTATAATCAATACAGCCGGGTCAAATTTGTATATATTGAGTTCTATTGGGGTATGTGTGACAACCAGGAAATTTTCGACAAAATTTAAACTTAATCTTTATATGTTTCCGACACGATAAGCAAAGTCTGTAATGTTGAGTCTCAAAAAGTTTTGTAACTATATTCATGTAATCAATTTTCCTTTGACTGTACTCGACGATTCACGAACATTTATGTGCATATCTCTATATGTATATATAATATATAGTTATATTAATTGAAAACGTTAACGAAGTATTAGATGTATAATACTTTACATGAACGTATTTGTCGACGAAATTAAAAGATAATATCAAATGATTGAACTATCAGATACATTGTGATATGATTACGGGTCTTTGTTGTGAGATCCACTGTGATTTAAGAAATCTGTTCTTTTGAACAATATTCGGAATAAATGGTAAAGTGATTTACAAGTAAGAACAAGATGCCAATTATCGGGTACTAGACAAATATTAGTGGACATTCATGTTTAATTTTCAATTCATGTTTTACAATAATTTCCTCGTGACTTTGATAAGATAACTATTTTAACTTTTATTTTATTTAATGTGAAAGTGAGAACGTGGAATGTAAATAACTTAGAGTTTGGATAGCGACAAGTTAAGTAAAGCGACGTTTTACATTAAGATGATTTCATACCATTGGACTTTACCTCACGCTTCATCAACAAACGGTAATTTAAAACCTATTATGCAATCCATTGGACTTTACCTCACGCTTCATCAACAAACGGTAATTTAAAACCTATTATGTGTGTATATATAATTTTACTTTTCTAATACGTTTTATGATATAACGATTTTCATTATTTAACCTTTTGACAAAATGATTCTTAAATATATTTAGTTTTGAAAAACAAAAGCTTCATATTTATTTGATGTAGTTTCAATGTACTAAAAACGTTTTCAGTTTAAAAAGAACCTTATCATTAAAACGTTTTATAAGGTAACTTGTTTATATAAAAATTTGAAGAACTTAATTAAAGCTTTGTGTTATAAAGTTACAAATATATTTTATTGTTTTAAAAAGGAAAAAGAATTACTAAATAATAATTTCAAAACGATTTTAAATTATATAATGAACTTTGAAAAATAATTAGTTTTGAAAAACTATATATTATATTGTTAATTAAATATTGCAAATATATAATTCGAAATATATATATATATATATATATTACAATATAATAAAATTTAATATTAATTTAGTTATAAAACGTTTTGAGTTAAAAGGATACAATTATATATATATATATATATATATATATATATATATATATATATATATATATATATATATATATATATATATATATATATATATATATATATATATATATATATATATATAACGAGACATTGATTTAAAGAAGCAAATGACCATAACACTGAAATGTATAAGTTACATTTCAAGTAATATGATTTATTGGCAAATAAGCCTAATTATTGATAAAGGTACACGTCGTGAAACGTAAAGTACTAGTTTTCTAAACGTACGAAACGTCGTTCGAAAAATCGGAACTGAGACATTAGTCGAGTGTCAACGTACAAGTCATTGGAACAAAAATTACAAGTCAAATATGCACGTAAATATTATATAATATATAATTAATTATATAACTTAAATATATTATATATTAAATAATAATATACAAAACGTCGGCAAGACTTTGGACGAATGTAGGCTGTAATAAGGGCTCATACACTTGCATGAGATCCCTCTCACAAACTCATGCGAGTGCATGAGGGGGGTAGGTGGGCAAAGTTGTATAAATTGATCGACTGGTTTCAGTTCTTGATCTATCTCTCGCATTCTCTATATACACATATATAAATTATAATAATTATTATTATTAATATTAGTATTATTATTATTAATCATATCATTATTATTATTAGTAGTAGTATTAGTATAATTAGTATTATACATAAAATACTACGACGAGGTCATGATCGAGTTATTTCAAAACGGGTTTTTCGAGCGGGATAGAGCTAAGGAAATTATGGGTTATAGCTATGGAGGTTATGTGTATGGTTCGGGGGTATAGCTCGTGAGGCCAATCTAGTGTTTATCATCTCCGTTGCGTCTACGTACTTTCCTGCAATATTGAATCACAATATTGATACGTGAGCATTCATATCTTATCTTTTATATATTAATAGTGTATCCCTGACTAGTGCTCGAGTATATATGATTATGCATGCTTGAATGTTTAATATTGTCGTTAGATAGTTTATGATGAATCGTGAATTTAATACATATGCTACTGAGATAAGGTATATGATATGCATGTCATTGGAAAGCTGGCGAAAAATTAATAACTTTTCATTTAGAAATCGCGTGGTTTCGATGTACGGATTAAAAGATATAGCCAACTGAATTATTATTAATTTTAGAATTATTATTATTACTATCGTCGTTATTAATATCTAATAATTATCATTATTATTATTATTATCATTATCGTTATAAGTATTATCATTAAAAATTGTCATTGTTATTAGTATTACTATCGTTATTATCATTAAGATTATTATTAATAATATTATTATTATTATTATTATTATTATTATTATTAATATTATTATTATTATTATTATTATTATTATTATTATTATTATTATTATTATTATTATTATTATTATTATTATTATTATTATTATTATTATTATCATTAAAATAGTTATTAGTATTATCAGTAATATTATTATAATATTTATTATTATTAGTATCATTATCATTAAAACTAATATTAGTATCATCTAATTATTATGATTACTATTATTATCATTATTATGAATGCGATATAAAAGAGAACTAAAAGTTATTAAACAAATCGATTAGGAAATAACGAGTATAAGTATTATGATGAAATTAAAATATTGTATGATATTGATTTAGATAAAAATATCGTTTTCATATTATTATTATTATTAAAAGTATCATTAATATTAAAACTATCATTTTCACTAAAATTATCATTTTTATTATAAAATATCATTATTATTATCATTTTAGTATTATTATTAAAAATTATCATTTTTAGAATTATTATTATTATATAAAAATATTATTATTAAAAAGTATGGTTATTAGTAAAATTATCATGATTAGAATTATCATTTCATCATAATTGTTATCATCATTAGTAAATATAAATATTGTTATTATTATTATTATTATTAGAATAATAATAATTATTATTATTACAAAATAATACAAATTTTATTATTATCAATATTATCTTATCAAATAAATATGTGATACAAAGATATTTTTACCACACGTAATATAATAATACATACCACTATATTTTTATGATATTAAGTGAACTTTATAAACTTTATTACGTAAGATATATAAAAGTATATTTTTATCATATATAAGTTTTAATATAAATTTTATTTATTAATAAAAGAATTGTATTATTTACTTTAATAAAATCTGATAAATACATTTAATTATATAAAACGACTATATTTAAGTTATATAATAAACATGTATAAATTTTGGAAGTCATTTTGAGTCAAATTGACTTTCGTAGACTTTTGCATATCGGTCTCGAGCATTAGGATTGTGATACACTATGACTTGACCTAAATTGCTAGACAGATATTGACCAACATATAAATATATATACTTAATATAGGTTCATGAATCTGAGGCCAATCTTACACTTGTTCAATGCCGTCACATGTATTTTTACTACAAGATACAGTATTGTGAGTTTCATTTGCTCCCTTTTTAAATGCTTTTGCAATATATATTTTTGGGACTGAGAATACATGCGCTGTTTTATAAATGTTTGACGAAATAGACACAAGTACTCAAAAATTACATTCTATGGTTGGATTATCGAAATCGAATATCGCCCCTTTTAACTTGGTAACCTAAGAATTAGGGAAATGGCCCCCAATTGACACGAATATTAAAGGTAGATCTACGGGCACTGACCAGCCCCAGTCAGAGAATTTGAACTGCTTTAGTACTTCGATTTAAATGGTGATTGTGATTGCCAGTATATGGCATACTTGCGAGTATGCGGGGGATATTCTATATGCATTAAAGTTAATGTCGATTACCAGGTGTTCATCATACGAATGGATTTTATACACTTGCGAATGTAATGATATTTATGAAAAATGAGAATCTTGTGGTCTATTAAAATTATGAAAATGATTGATTACGATAAACTAGTGAACTCACCAACCTTTTGGTTGACACTTTTAAGCATGTTTATTCTCAGGTAATAAAGAAATCTTCCGCTGTGCATTTACTCATTTTAAAGATATTACTTGGAGTCATTCATGACATATTTCAAAAGACGTTGCATTCAAGTCGTTGAGTTCAATAAAGATTATTATTAAGTAAATGACAGATTAGGTCATTTATAGTTTGGATATTATGAAATTGTATGCATGCCTGTCAACTTTCGATGTAATGAAAGTTTTTCTTTTTAAAACGAATGCAATGTTTGTAAAATGTATCATATAGAGGTCAAATACCTCGCAATGTAACCATATGTTATTGTATTCGTCCTTATGGATTAGGACGGGTCGCTTCAGTATGATATCAAAAGCTTTTAAGCACCTCTTCCAAATGGTCCCAACCTGTAAGTAATAGTAGTATTGGTCAAAACTCAGTCAATATCGGTTAATGTCAACATTGGCCAACATCTAACTACTTCCCGAGTTGCCGAGTACTCACTAAATGTCTCAACTGAGTACTCCCGAGTAGCGATTTATGCAACCTAGGCTAATAATACTGCTTACTTCATAATATATAGTATGGAATTGTGTTTTCACTTTATAGTGCAAACTAATACTGTATCTAGCATATATATCCGTTACCTATTCACGTTGTAGAATTTTTAGGGTTATTACCTAACAATATTTATTAGTTTTTGAAAGTTAGATTTAAGGTGTCTGTTTAATTCTGTAGATGCTATACAGATCTGTCAGGCACATTTTGGCAATGCAATGGAAAAGTTATGGGCTCGGCCTCCGAGAAGGTGATGATAGCTCACTGCAGGAGCAATATAACAAGGTGATTAAAGTGTGCATTTGCATTCAAGCATCTTTGACTTTCTTTGACTAAAATAATTGATTACTAATTGTGTAAATTTATCGTAAGTATATCTGCAGGACTTGACTTTAAAAGATGCCGAAACAATTGCACTTTCAATTCTGAAACAAGTCATGGAAGAATAGGTCAGTATTGTTATTTGTATAAGTTGAGTACTTCATGATGAATTGTTCTATCAGATCTAAATTATTAGTCTGTTTTAAAACTTTAAATACGCATTCTCTATAATCGTTATTCATTATATAATATGATAACATGATAAGATGTGTAATGTTCTATATAAAGCTTATTGCAAAGTGGGGTTCTTCCTTTTTGTACTTGTCGGCCACAAACCAAAAAGTAGCAGCACTAGCAATTAGGAACGAATGCGTCCATTGTAGGCATCGTTTTCTCTTATTCATCATCGTAACCTTAACATTTATCATTATCTTCGTATTATCAGGTTTTGTAGGTGTGAGTGATGGATTTCGGTGGTCTTGCTCTAACAACAGACGGCGACAGTATAAAGATGGGTTCCGATTTAATGTAGTAAAAATCAATCGACAAGAGATTTTGGTCCTTAATGATGGAACCCTAACGAATAAAGAAAACAAACAGTAAACCGGTTAGGGTTTTGATCGGAACAGAAGAACAAATAGAATGAAAATAGCAGTAAAATTTGGTGATGTTTGGTGTTGGTTTGATTGGATCGATCATCATCAGAAACGGTTGCAAGATATTATAGATGATGGTGATTGATATTGCTCAATAACATCATATTTATCTATCGCAATATCACCTAAAACGCTCTATAATCGAAGATAATGAAGGTAATCTACAAGTGATAAGACAAGATGCGCAAATTTGTATCGGAAGAATGATTTACAAAGAATTTCGATGATTTATGACATTGGTTGATCCCGATACGAGTTAGGGTCAAGATAGCACTCTAAAATGATAAAACAAGGCTTCCGATATGTTAGGGTTCGTCCAAATGAACTAATATTAAAAAGAAAACGAAACAGTTCCTAAAAGCACATCAGGACGCCGTCTTGGTTCTTAGGACGACGTCCTGATCTTCACATCGAGACGCCGTCTCGGTCCTTTGGGACGCCGTCTAGCTCTGTAAAGTGGGACGCCGTCCTGCCTTTTAGGACGACGTCCCAAAGTAGGTGTACCCGACTTTTCTGCTTTTTACCTAATTTCTCCACCTTAAAACCTCATTTTTGGGACTGTTTCATAGAGTTACGCACCAGAGAGTTTTAGAGGCGATTTTGAAGAGCATTTTGGAGAATTCCAACCTCTTTGAAGAGGCTCAACATCAAGGCATCATCCATCAACATCTTCTTCATCCAAGAACTCTTGTTCTTGTAGGTTATTTACTTGTTCTCAGCAATGATTTCAGTTAATAAATTGATTGTATTGTTGTCTGTTACCATGATTGTTGGCTAGTTTCTAAAATGTTTGTCTAGATTAATAACCAAGGTATTGGATGTAATCTTATTGATTGAATGTATTATGCGTGATAGATTGAAGCTTGAATTAAGAACCATGCTTATTGTTGTTAAAATCATTTGTATCTAGTTAATTGATATGTTGTTGATAAAGAGAACTCTTGTTGATGTATCATATTGATTTACAATCAACTTGTCTTAGATTGATTGTTTGCTAAACCGGACCAAGGGGGTAAACTAGATTAAAACGGTTAAACAAAATAGGAATGAATTGTGTAGAGCGAACGCAAAGACAATTGTTATTCAAGTCTTTGATCTTGTTGATCAACTAGTCACAAACGAAAAGGTCTAAGTTATAGGGAACCCTCGCTTAGTAATTCTAGTTTGAGTACTTGCTAAAGAGAACTCTTGGCGAGTCGATTTAGGTGATTAGCATACTTATAGTTATTTGATTACAAATACAAGAACTATAGTGAAAAGGGAACCCTTGATCTTGTTATTGTATTTGCGTGTTTATCCGAGAGAACTCTTAGTGAACCTATTAGATAACTACACACATAATTATTCAATCAGGGCTTAATATCTAATTTACATCCAATACCGAGGGTAAAATATCTAGATAAACATTTCATCTCTTTGATTTAATTCAAAACTATCTTACTTGCTTTATTTGCATTTATTTGTATCTTATAAACCAAAAGACTAAAAATATTGTTTTTACATTTAACCTTCTTTGATTTGGCTAAATCGTTAAAACAGCCACAAAACATAAAACTTGTACTTTTACTTTAATTCACTTAGTTAATCATAATATAGTTTCTAATTCTAGTTTGACTGATATAACTGTCCTTGGAACGATACACGGAACTAAACCAGTTTCTATACTACTACACGATCGGGTACACTGCCCGTTAGTGTGTAGCAATCTCTAAAACCGGTATTTTCCATACGATAATTCATATACCACTTTTCGCACATCAAGTTTTTGGCGCCGCTGCCGGGGACAGTTTTGTGTCAAAATAGAATTATTAACTGATTTGTGATTAAGTAGTTTCTTAATTATTTTAAATTTTTAATAATCTTTGATTGTTAAACTTATAGAATCGGTATGTTTAATAATTTTTGTTAGTTGTGTGATTGACAGTTTATAGGTCGCATATGCCACATACCCGAAGTTCAGAATCTCCATTACTTACACCGTTTACAGAACCTGATAGAAAGCTTGGTAGGATTTCAAAAGAAGTACTTGAAATTTTTGAATCTTCATCAAAGCAAGAAACCTTTGATTTAGAATCAAGTATGACCAAGCCTCGATATTCAGACTTTGGTAAACCCGTTCAACCCCCAAATTTTGAAATGGAAGGAGAAAGACCGTTGGTACCACGACAATCAATGGCAGCAAAGATGAAAGCAACCCGGACCGGACAAGGTAGTGCTATTACTCCACCCACTGGTGAGGTAACTTTTGAAATAAAAGGACCTATTCTTCAAATGATTAATAACAGGTGTCAATTTGGTGGTGGTCCGAATGAAGATGCAAACGAACATATTCGTCTCTTTCAAGAGATATGTCTTCTATTTAAACTTAAACCAGAAACTGACCAGGCCATATTATTAAGACTTTTCCCTTGGACACTCCAAGGGGAAGCACGAAGTTGGTTAGATTCATTGGCCGAGGCTACGATAGAAACGTGGGATGGTATGTTGGAAAAATTTCTTAAGAAATATTTTCCAGCATCCAAGTCCGCGAGACTCCAACACGAAATTACCCAATTCTGTCAAAAGCCGATGGAAACCCTGTACGAAGCATGGAATCGATTTTCCAAAATGCTAAGAGGTTGTCCAAACCATGGTTTGGATACCTTTCAAAAGGTCCAAATCTTTTACAAAGGTTGTGATGTAGCAACCCGAATTTCAATTGACCAAGCGGCCGGTGGTTCTCTTATGGACAAAACCGAGCAAGAGGCCTATGAGATAATCGAGAAACTAGCCGATTATTCTCATGAGTGGCATCAAGAACGCCCAATTACTCGAAATGCTCAAGTCCAAAGCGCCGGTGCTTATGATGACTTAAGCTCCCTAGGTGTAAAAATAGATGGTGTTGTCCGAAATATGGACAAAATCACCAAGGAAATCCATAGTATGAAAGTAGGTTGTGAATTCTGTGGAGGTCTCCACTTAGGAAAAGATTGTGATGCCGGGTTAACCATGGCTCAAAAAGAAGAATTGGCTTTCATAAGCCAAAGAAATAATAACCAGTTTCAGGGAAGAGCCCAATTTAACCGGAACTTTAACAACCCCTACAACCCTCAAGGTCAAACTTCCAATTTTCAACAAGGGTCAAGTAGTGGGTTCCAACAACAAACTCCGGGTTTTTACCAAAAACCCCAACAGGAAGAGAAAAAGTCAAATTTAGAGAGTATGTTGGAAAAGTTAATTACATCACAAACTCAGCTTGTCACAAATATAAACCAAACCAACGAGAAAAACGAACATCAATTTAGAAACCAACAAGCATCAATTCAAAATTTAGAAAAACAAATGAGTGGTTTAGCCAATTTACTGAGCGAGAGGAAACCAGGTAGTTTACCGGGCGATACCAGTAAAAACCCACGAAACGAGCACGCAAATGTTATCACCACACGGAGTGGTCTAGCATACGATGCTCCAAAAATGCCCGAAAATTCTGATTTCAGGGTTCCATTGAACCAAAATGATGAACCGGTTAAGGAGCCGGAAAAAGTGGTTGAAAAGGAAGAACGGGAAAAACCCGTGGTGAAACCATATCAACCACCGCTCTCATACCCAAGAAAACAACAACAAGAGAGGCTAGAGGCCGAAAGGTCAAAATTCCTAGATATGTTTAAACAAATTAACATAAACATGCCTTTCATTGATGTAATCTCAGGTATGCCCAAGTATGCTAAGTTTTTAAAAGACTTACTTACTAATCGGAAGAAAATGGAGGAACTTTCATCCGTCACCATGAATGCTAATTGTTCAGCAATTTTGATGAACAAAATACCGAAAAAGTTAGCTGATCCTGGAAGTTTTACCATACCATGTCTCCTGGGAGATTTGGAATGCATTAAAGCATTAGCGGATTTAGGGGCTAGCATAAATTTAATGCCTTATTCATTATATGTTAAGCTAAACCCCGGGGAACTGAAACCAACTCGAATGGCAATCCAACTAGCAGACCGCTCTGTTAAATTCCCTCGTGAAATTTTAGAGAATATGTTAGTAAAAGTAGGTACCCTAGTATTTCCGGCTGATTTTGTAATTCTAGACATGGAGGAGGACACACGTGTGCCTCTTATATTAGGTCGACCTTTCCTCAATACCGCTAGAGCTATGATAGATGTTCATGGGCAGAAATTGACCCTTAGTATTGAGGATATGAAGGTTATCTTTTCCGTTGACCATGCCTTGCAATACCCCGAGTCTACTGATGATCAATGTTATTATTTGCAAACCGTAAACACGTATTCGGAGTTATTGCAGGAATTTCCAGAATTGAAAGGTACAGGAGAATGCATTTTTGCGGAAGGTGATGATGAAACAATGGTGGAAGAAGTGGAGATGTTGACCACTTTGATGGCTAACGGGTATGAGCCAAATGATGAAGAGTACAGAAAGTTGGATTTAGGGAATGAATACCGATGTAAAACATCGATTGAAGAACCTCCCGTTTTGGAACTAAAGCCACTTCCAAGTCACTTGGAATATGCTTACCTACAAGAAGGTTCTGCTCTCCCGGTGATCATTTCATCCGAACTCTCTGTAAGTGAGAAATCGAAGCTTGTTTCCATGTTAAAAGCCCATAAAACGGCTCTAGCATGGAAAATTCATGACATCAAGGGTATAAGTCCCTCTTATTGTACACATAAGATATTAATGGAAGATAACTATAAGCCGTGTGTACAAAGACAAAGGCGACTCAACCCCAATATGCAAGAAGTTGTTAAGAAGGAGATTGTAAAACTCCTAGATGCGGGTCTTATTTATCCAATTTCGGATAGTCCTTGGGTGAGTCCGGTCCAATGCGTGCCCAAAAAGGGTGGCATGACCGTTGTCACAAATGAAAACGACCAATTAATTTCTACCAGGACTATCACGGGTTGGAGGGTATGCATTGACTACAGGAAATTAAATGATGCTACCCGAAAAGACCATTTTCCCCTTCCTTACATTGATAAAATGTTGGAAAGATTAGCGGGAAAGAATTTTTATTGTTTTCTTGACGGTTTCTCGGGATATTTCCAAATCCCTATAGCACCCGAGGACCAAGAGAAAACGACCTTTACATGTCCTTATGGTACTTTCTCCTATCGGCGTATGCCTTTTGGCTTATGCAATGCTCCTGCTACCTTCCAAAGATGTATGGTGGCTATTTTTCATGACATGATTGAAGATTTTATGGAAGTATTCATGGATGACTTCTCAGTCTTCGGTGATTCTTTTGACTCATGTATTAAAAATCTTGAGCGTATGTTGATTAGGTGTGAAGAATCAAATCTTGTACTAAACTGGGAAAAATGCCATTTTATGGTAAAAAAGGGAATTGTATTGGGTCATAAAATTTCTTGTGCAGGTCTTGAGGTGGATCGGGCTAAAGTGGAAGTAATAGCCAAATTACCACCACCAACGAATGTGAAAGGTGTTAGAAGTTTTCTGGGGCACGCCGGTTTTTACCGGCGGTTCATTAAAGATTTTTCCAAAATTGCAACCCCCATGAACAAACTTCTTGAGAAGGACGCTCCATTTGTCTTTACGGACGAGTGTCTTACCGCCTTTAATCTTCTTAAAGCAAAGCTCACGCAGTCACCGATTCTCATATCGCCGAATTGGTCAATACCATTCGAACTTATGTGTGACGCCAGTGACTTTGCTATTGGTGCCGTCTTGGGGCAAAGAATAGAAAAACATTTCAAGCCCATTTACTATGCTAGTAAGACACTGCAAGGAGCCCAACTTAATTACACTACCACCGAGAAGGAACTCCTTGCAATCGTCTTTTCGTTTGACAAATTCCGATCCTATTTGGTGCTAGCAAAGACGGTTGTCTACACAGACCACTCGGCATTAAAGTACTTGCTTTCTAAGCAAGATGCTAAACCCCGTTTAATACGTTGGGTCTTGCTTTTGCAAGAATTCGACATCGATATAAAAGATAAAAAGGGTGCCGAAAACCTAGCTGCCGATCACCTTTCTCGACTTGAGAACCCGAATCTTGGGGTTCTACATGAGACCGTTATCCAAGATAATTTTCCTGATGAAAATCTCATGAGAGTTGAGAAAATTAATGATCCATGGTTTGTAGACATTGCCAACTATCTTGCGGGTGGATTCCTAGAAACCGGTGTGTCACACCAGAAAAGAAAGAAATTCTTTAGTGACTTAAAATACTATTTTTGGGAACACCCATATCTCTTTAAACAGTGTCCCGATGGGATAATCCGTCGGTGTGTTTCGGGGAAGGAATGCACCGAAATTCTGCTTGACTGTCACCTTGGTCCAACAGGTGGGCACTTTGGTCCTCAAATCACGGGGAAGAAAGTTTATGAGGCCGGTTTCTATTGGCCTACAATATTCAAAGATGCCTACGCTGTTTGTAAAGCTTGTGACGCGTGCTAACGGGCCGGTCAAATAACTAAACGGGATGAAATGCCTCAACAAAGCATCCAAGTATGCGAGGTGTTCGATGTTTGGGGAATTGACTTTATGGGCCCCTTTCCAAAATCTCATTCTTACCTCTACATACTTGTCGCCATAGATTATGTTTCTAAATGGGCGGAGGCAAAACCTCTACCAACAAATGATGGCCGAGTAGTGGTAAACTTTTTGATGGAACTTTTCTCTAGGTTCGGCAGACCAAAAGCTCTTATAAGTGACCGGGGCACCCACTTTTGCAATAAGCAATTGGAAAAGGTGTTGAAAAGATATGGAGTAATCCATAAAATTTCGACATCTTATCATCCCCAAACGAGTGGGCAAGTAGAAAACACCAACCGGTCATTAAAACGCATACTTGAAAAGACCGTTGGTGCCAATCCCAAAGAGTGGTCAACCAAGTTAAACGATGCATTGTGGGCTTTTCGCACGACCTACAAAACACCGATTGGAACAACTCCTTTCCGTATGGTATACGGAAAAGCATGCCATCTCCCGTTGGAGATTGAACATAAAGCACATTGGGCGCTAAGGGCATGCAATTTGGATTACCAAGAAGCGGGTCGGTTACGTTTGACCCAACTAAATGAATTAGACGAGTTGAGGCTTGAAGCCTATGACAACTCTCTAATTTACAAGAAAAAAACCAAACAATGGCACGACAAAAGATTGAAACGTCCAAAGGAATTCATGGAAGGCGATCGTGTCCTTGTTTATAATTCCCGTTTCAAGTTATCACCCGGAAAGCTTAAGTCCCGATGGACGGGACCGTTTGTTGTTAGAAAGGTGTACCCTTATGGTACAGTCGAAATGGAGAACGGGAAAGGTGATATTTTTAAAGTGAATGGCCACCGGGTCAAACACTACGTTGATGGTCCCCTGGAAATTGAGGATGAGGTTAGCCTCAACTTCAAGAAAAACGCCTAAATCGAAACGGGGACGAGTTTGGTGAACGACTCGTAAAAAAATGGTTCACATTTGTAATTAGGTTTGTATTGTGTGCGCGATAAATTTTTGTTTGGTACAAAATGATTAACGTATGACCTCTAAACGCGAACTACTCGAAATATCAGATCAGTGGGTTTTAGTGTTGTGGGACGCCGTCCCAAATAGGCTAGACGACGTCCCGAATTTCATATCAAGACGCCGTCTCACTGGTCAAGACGTCGTCCCGGTTTAAAAGTCTAGACGCCGTCTAGGTTCACAAGACGCCGTCCCGAACCCCGAGTCAGAAAAATAATACGCGTTTTATAGACCTACCCACTCATTTTTCATCCACAAAATACACTCTTCTCTATTTTTCTCTGCCCTAACACGAACCACTCTCCAAATACCCTAATTTCTACCTTAATTTCGCGATTTCTTCTTCAAATTCAAGCTTTAAATCATGAACTTTTTGGTATGGATACTCCATTTTTACACTTTTCTTTATCAATTACTTGAATTGTATGTCTATATCTATAAATTGGTGAAGGATAAGTGTGGGGTGTTTGATTTGCATGATTATTGTTAAGATTAACATACCTTAGATGTTTAAATTGCCCTTGTGTGTTTATTTTGCAAAGATTAATTGTTCTTAGGGGTTTATTCATGATACTAGGGTTTGAAGATTTTAAATCCGAATTTAGGGTACTTAATTTGTGATGATGAGTTATTGTATGATGTTTATGATTCTTGTGAAGTATTTGATTGTGTTGGTGATGTTGATGTCAATTTGGCCGGGTCATTTTTTTTGAATATTAGTAAATTTCTAAGCATATGATGAATTATAATGAATTTATGAAATGTGTATGCTTGTTTTTTATTTGTAAGGTCATGTTGAATCAAATAAGGGAATGGAATGCCATAATGTATGTGTTAAGATGGTCATTTGAGATAAAAAAAAATTTGTGAAAATTGCACTATGATTTGTGATGAATATTATTAGTATGCAAGGTTAAATGCTATGACCTATGACACAACATACTTGAATCCTTTAGGTCCTAAGTTTGTGCTACTTTGTTAAGTTGTGATTTTCGTTTTTGAAAGTGTGTTAATGAATTCAAGTTGACTTTGGTTGACTCTGGTATAAACTTGTGAACATGCACTTTTGGTGTAAATGAATCATAATGCTTTTGAACTAGGAATTGAATGATGAAGTTCTCCTGCTACTCGGTTATGTTTTTAGCTAACATTAACACAACGGTTTCTATGTTCTTTTGGTTTGGTGTATAATGTTTTGCAGGGACAATCAAGCACAGGAGGACCGGCAAAAAGAGGAAGGACAGCAGGTTTGGCTCCTCCACGACAACCACCACCACCACAACAACAACATCATTCATCATCGTCTTCCGGAGAAGAAGCGGAGGAGGATCTAAACGATCCTCGAGTTTGGTTAACACAGGAGGCCAAGACAGGGGTTTGAGCAGTTTTCAGCTTTGTCGAATTCTGGGTATTTTTGAGGAACTCACCGACACACAGTTAGGTGAATACTTGCGGGCTTCTGATTACGTTGGCCGGCATGTTTTTGATGACACCTCTTATTGGCGCAGAATTTGTAAGCCAAATATTGCGCCTGCACATTTTAGATCAAGCAAGCACAGGTACAACGAAATCGCAGCCCGGGATGATAGGCTGCTTCATCGACTCATCGCATGCACGTTTAATGCGAGGATTGAGGGTAATGAGAAGGTGAAAACATTAGATTTGTGGATTATGGATCAAATCAAGCGGGGTTCCTATACCGACATTCCTGGGCTAATCGGTAATTATTTCCTTGCCATTGCGACTGAGACACGGCTACGGAAGCCACTTCTGGGAGGCCACTACATCACCCGAATTGCCCGACATTTTAACATTGATTTCAGTAGATTACA
Source organism: Rutidosis leptorrhynchoides (assembly GCF_046630445.1). Lineage (NCBI taxonomy): Eukaryota > Viridiplantae > Streptophyta > Magnoliopsida > Asterales > Asteraceae > Rutidosis > Rutidosis leptorrhynchoides. The sequence goes on along the minus strand of NC_092336.1, from coordinate 511,093,767 downwards.
GGAGTACACGAGCGTGATGAAACCATTAAAAAAGGTTTTTTATATTAATGCTGAAATCATTATGAAAGATAGAAATGGGCATTTGGTGCCTTTTGTGGCAGTTGGTGCAGGTGACGCAAGTGGCAGTGGTGTTCAGCAAGAGCAGCGGCAGGAAGAGGAGGCGAAAATGGAGGCACAGACTAATGTTGGTGAACAGGTTCCGTGGCATCCGTCCCAATCAAGTTGGGACAGTTTGGTTGGTAGTGTTAATAACATGAGGTTGAACCTGAACGAACAAAGGATGCACAACGATAGAATGTGGGATAGTCAGCAGCGAATGGAGCAACGACAGATTGCTCAAGTGCACGATCAGGGATGGATGAGTTATGGTATTGATTGGAATAACCATAACTCAGAGTTGTTTTATTCCAACCCCGAGCAGTACTATGGGACGACACGTCTGATACCCCAATATTACACGGATCCTCAAAACCCACCTCCGCCTCACCCGATTTATGATAATACCGCTGCGTTGCAGGATGCTCGGAACAGATTTGAGCAGCAATATCCACAGGGACGCCCGTACAGAGATGGTTCGGGTAATTATTTTTGGCCGTTTGATAACTAGGCCTGCGTGCCTATTTGATCATTTTGTACTTTGGTTTGAGACTATTTTATTTGTGTGATGTATTTTGATACAATTTCGGTTTGTAATAATATACTAATGTGTGGTTTGATAAACGGATGTGGTTGTAAAAACACCGTTATTTTTATATGCTTTGTGTGGTTTGTTTATTTGTGCAGCATGATTGAACTTCAAAGACTGGCATTAAGTTCAGCGACATTTGATATTATGATGTGTGTATGATGATAATCGCGGACTAGACGATGCTCTTATGCTGGCAGTAAGTTCAGCGGCATCCGTCTACATGTTCCACGATTTACAGGTTCAAAATTGGAAATTTCTACAATCACCCTATCACTTTGCCCTCTAAATTTAATACTTTTTCTGATTTCATGCAATGAGGGCCTTGCATGATCTCAAGTGTGGGGTGGGGAGTAGAAATTTATCGGGAACTCGTTTTACTAAAATTAAGGCGTTCAAAGCAACATAACTTGTAAAAGGTTAAATTTTATAAAATTGATTTTAAAATTTATCGACGGATTAAGATCAGGTTTAACAACCGAATTTTCGTTATAAATATAAATTTTTAAAAGATATTTTATAAACTTAATTGATTATAAGCTTATTTAAAAAATTTTAAAATTTTCAAGTAGCCTTAAAAACGATTAAAAGCCCAAAAACCACGTTATACACATTATGGTCTTAAAATCTAGAAAATAAATGTTGGTTTACATTTTAAATTATTAATAGTCTTTGAAGTTGCTCCATCATTCAATTATTTGAGTGAAAATCCTACTAGTTTAGTAAGCTAACTTGTAGGTCACTTGTACCAAAAACGAGTGTAAACCGTGAGAGAGCGGTGATTGTATAGCGTGGTCGGAAACCGGATCTCGCGCCAGATCGAAAACCCTAAGGACGATCCTCATTGTTTCTCCTAACAAGGACAATGTTGCGTCCGACCACTTATATGACCATACAGGATGTATCCATTCCATCCTAAAGGGAGTCAAGTCTCCCGAACGACACACTTGCTGATTTATTTCAGAAGTTGTAGTCCAGACCAGTTGTAGGGTGACGAAAAGTCTTGAAAAGTCATTGCTAAAATCGACTGGAAATCTACCAGGCCTCAACATCAAACAGGGAAACTGGTAGTCAAAGTTTATCTCAATGAGGGAGATTTGCTAGCCAAATGGGAAGCGCACCATGATACACAAATTGTCAGTGATTGATCAGATTCCCAGTGGATAACCTCCGGAAAGGTAATATATCAGCTTTTAAGCCTGATAAACTTCAATCTTTATGATTGACTTAACGGATTAGATGATTACCTCATGATTATCAATGATATCCGGACGTAATGTGTATCCTCCTAAGCACATTATTTTCTACCGACATCTCATGATGTTAGGTACCGTGGGAGGGATTGGCTTGACCAATAGCGGGAAACCCGCACTCATTTTTAAAAAAAAAAATTCAGAAAATCCGACAAAATCGAAAAACGTGTCTAGTATTAAAAACTAGCATGATATTTTCAAAACCATAAAACGTTTTCATCAAGGTCCTGATTTCCCTAGGATCAATTTTTTCGGATACTTGGCTCTAATCTACCAAAAATGTGTGTGTGTTTCCATTGTGTATAAAGCGTGCGTGTGATTCTAAAAATGTGTGTGTGTGTTTCCATTGTGAATAAAGCGTGCGTGTGATTTCAATAAAAGTGTACTATACTTAAAGCGTGTGTTTCCATAGTGTATATAGCGTGAGTGTGTTACTTAAAGTGTGTGTTTCATATAGTGTGAGTTGTGTTTTGTATCAACGTATGTGTTTCGTGTGTTTCGGGTAATTCATGTAATGTTTGTAATCTATATTGTGTGATTATGTTTGATATTGTTCTACTTTGTAACGAAAGAATTGCTTGAGGACAAGCAAGGTTTAAGTGTGGGGTGTTTTGATATTGCTCAATAACATCATATTTATCTATCGCAATATCACCTAAAACGCTCTATAATCGAAGATAATGAAGGTAATCTACAAGTGATAAGACAAGATGCGCAAATTTGTATCGGAAGAATGATTTACAAAGAATTTCGATGATTTATGACATTGGTTGATCCCGATACGAGTTAGGGTCAAGATAGCACTCTAAAATGATAAAACAAGGCTTCCGATATGTTAGGGTTCGTCCAAATGAACTAATATTAAAAAGAAAACGAAACAGTTCCTAAAAGCACATCAGGACGCCGTCTTGGTTCTTAGGACGACGTCCTGATCTTCACATCGAGACGCCGTCTCGGTCCTTTGGGACGCCGTCTAGCTCTGTAAAGTGGGACGCCGTCCTGCCTTTTAGGACGACGTCCCAAAGTAGGTGTACCCGACTTTTCTGCTTTTTACCTAATTTCTCCACCTTAAAACCTCATTTTTGGGACTGTTTCATAGAGTTACGCACCAGAGAGTTTTAGAGGCGATTTTGAAGAGCATTTTGGAGAATTCCAACCTCTTTGAAGAGGCTCAACATCAAGGCATCATCCATCAACATCTTCTTCATCCAAGAACTCTTGTTCTTGTAGGTTATTTACTTGTTCTCAGCAATGATTTCAGTTAATAAATTGATTGTATTGTTGTCTGTTACCATGATTGTTGGCTAGTTTCTAAAATGTTTGTCTAGATTAATAACCAAGGTATTGGATGTAATCTTATTGATTGAATGTATTATGCGTGATAGATTGAAGCTTGAATTAAGAACCATGCTTATTGTTGTTAAAATCATTTGTATCTAGTTAATTGATATGTTGTTGATAAAGAGAACTCTTGTTGATGTATCATATTGATTTACAATCAACTTGTCTTAGATTGATTGTTTGCTAAACCGGACCAAGGGGGTAAACTAGATTAAAACGGTTAAACAAAATAGGAATGAATTGTGTAGAGCGAACGCAAAGACAATTGTTATTCAAGTCTTTGATCTTGTTGATCAACTAATCACAAACGAAAAGGTCTAAGTTATAGGGAACCCTCGCTTAGTAATTCTAGTTTGAGTACTTGCTAAAGAGAACTCTTGGCGAGTCGATTTAGGTGATTAGCATACTTATAGTTATTTGATTACAAATACAAGAACTATAGTGAAAAGGGAACCCTTGATCTTGTTATTGTATTTGCGTGTTTATCCGAGAGAACTCTTAGTGAACCTATTAGATAACTACACACATAATTATTCAATCAGGGCTTAATATCTAATTTACATCCAATACCGAGGGTAAAATATCTAGATAAACATTTCATCTCTTTGATTTAATTCAAAACTATCTTACTTGCTTTATTTGCATTTATTTGTATCTTATAAACCAAAAGACTAAAAATATTGTTTTTACATTTAACCTTCTTTGATTTGGCTAAATCGTTAAAACAGCCACAAAACATAAAACTTGTACTTTTACTTTAATTCACTTAGTTAATCATAATATAGTTTCTAATTCTAGTTTAACTGATATAACTGTCCTTGGAACGATACACGGAACTAAACCAGTTTCTATACTACTACACGATCGGGTACACTGCCCGTTAGTGTGTAGCAATCTCTAAAACCGGTATTTTCCATACGATAATTCATATACCACTTTTCGTGTAGTGACCCGAACTTTTCCATGTTTATATATATTAATTGAGATTGATATTTACATGATTAAATGTTTCCAACATGTTAAGCAATCAAACTTGTTAAGACTTGATTAATTGAAATATGTTTCATATAGACAATTGACCACCCAAGTTGACCGGTGATTCACGAACGTAAAACTTGTAAAAACTATACGATGACATATATATGGTTATATATATAGTTAACATGTTTTTATTATAAGTATGTATCTCATTAGGTATTTTAACAATGAGTTATATACATAAAAATGAGACTATTAATTTAAGAAACTCGAAAACGATATATATAACGATTATCGTTATAACAACGTCTTACTAGGTACATATGAATCATATTAAGATATTGATACACTTGGTTAATTATGTTAAATGATAAGTAAATATATTATTAAGTGTATTAACAATGAAATACATATGTAAAAATAAGACTACTAACTTAATGATTTCGAAACGAGACATATATGTAACGATTATCGTTGTAACGACATTTAACTGTATATACATCATACTGAGATATATTATATATCATAATATCATGATAATATAACAATTTAATATCTCATTTGTTATAATAAACAATGGGTTAACAACATTCAACAAGATCGTTAACCTAAAGGTTTCAAAACAACATTTACATGTAACGACTAACGATGACTTAACGACTCAGTTAAAATGTATATACATGTAGTGTTTTAATATGTATTCATACACTTTTTAAAGACTTCAAGACACTTATCAAAATACTTCTACTTAACAAAAATGCTTACAATTACATCCTCGTTCAGTTTCATCAACAATTCTACTCGTATGCACCCGTATTCGTACTCGTACAATACACAGCTTTTAGATGTATGTACTATTGGTATATACACTCCAATGATCAGCTCTTAGCAGCCCATGTGAGTCACCTAACACATGTGGGAACCATCATTTGGCAACTAGCATGAAATATCTCATAAAATTACAAAAATATGAGTAATCATTCATGACTTATTTACATGAAAACAAAATTACATATCCTTTATATCTAATCCATACACCAACGACCAAAAACACCTACAAACACTTTCATTCTTCAATTTTCTTCATCTAATTGATCTCTCTCAAGTTCTATCTTCAAGTTCTAAGTGTTCTTCATAAATTCCAAAAGTTCTAGTTTCATAAAATCAAGAATACTTTCAAGTTTGCTAGCTCACTTCCAATCTTGTAAGGTGATCATCCAACCTCAAGAAATATTTGTTTCTTACAGTAGGTTATCATTCTAATACAAGGTAATAATCATATTCAAACTTTGGTTCAATTTCTATAACTATAACAATCTTATTTCAAGTGATGATCTTACTTGAACTTGTTTTCGTGTCATGATCCTGCTTCAAGAACTTCGAGCCATCCAAGGATCCATTGAAGCTAGATCCACTTTTCTATTTTCCAGTAGGTTTATCCAAGGAACTTAAGGTAGTAATGATGTTCATAACATCATTCGATTCATACATATAAAGCTATCTTATTCGAAGGTTTAAACTTGTAATCACTAGAACATAGTTTAGTTAATTCTAAACTTGTTCGCAAATAAAAGTTAATCCTTCTAACTTGACTTTTAAAATCAACTAAACACATGTTCTATATCTATATGATATGCTAACTTAATGATTTAAAACCTGGGAAACACGAAAAACACCGTAAAACCGGATTTACGCCGTCGTAGTAACACCGCGGGCTGTTTTGGGTTAGTTAATTAAAAACTATGATAAACTTTGATTTAAAAGTTGTTATTCTGGGAAAATGATTTTTATTATGAACATGAAACTATATCCAAAAATTATGGTTAAACTCAAAGTGGAAGTATGTTTTCTAAAATGGTCATCTAGGCGTCGTTCTTTCGACTGAAATGACTACCTTTACAAAAACGACTTGTAACTTATTTTCCCGACTATAAACCTATACTTTTCTGTTTAGATTCATAAAATAGAGTTCAATATGAAACCATATCAATTTGATTCACTCAAAACGGATTTAAAATGAAGAAGTTATGGGTAAAACAAGATTGGATAATTTTTCTCATTTTAGCTACGTGAAAATTGGTAACAAATCCATTCCAACCATAACTTAATCAACTTGTATTGTATATTATGTAATCTTGAGATACCATAGACACGTATACAATGTTTCGACCTATCATGTCGACACATCTATATATATTTCGCAACAACCATAGACACTCTATATGTGAATGTTGGAGTTAGCTATACAGGGTTGAGGTTGATTCCAAAATATATATAGTTTGAGTTGTGATCAATACTGAGATACGTATACACTGGGTCGTGGATTGATTCAAGATAATATTTATCGATTTATTTCTGTACATCTAACTGTGGACAACTAGTTGTAGGTTACTAACGAGGACAGCTGACTTAATAAACTTAAAACATCAAAATATATTAAAAGTGTTGTAAATATATTTTGAACATACTTTGATATATATGTATATATTGTTATAGGTTCGTGAATCAACCAGTGGCCAAGTCTTACTTCCCGACGAAGTAAAAATCTGTGAAAGTGAGTTATAGTCCCACTTTTAAAATCTAATATTTTTGGGATGAGAATACATGCAGGTTTTATAAATGATTTACAAAATAGACAAAAGTACGTGAAACTACATTCTATGGTTGAATTATCGAAATCGAATATGCCCCTTTTTATTAAGTCTGGTAATCTATGAATTAGGGAACAGACACCCTAATTGACGCGAATCCTAAAGATAGATCTATTGGGCCTAACAAACCCCATCCAAAGTACTGGATGCTTTAGTACTTCGAAATTTATATCATATCCGAAGGGTGTCCCGGAATGATGGGGATATTCTTATATATGCATCTTGTTAATGTCGGTTACCAGGTGTTCACCATATGAATGATTTTTATCTCTATGTATGGGATGTGTATTGAAATATGAAATCTTGTGGTCTATTATTATGATTTGATATATATAGGTTAAACCTATAACTCACCAACATTTTTGTTGACGTTTTAAGCATGTTTATTCTCAGGTGATTATTAAGAGCTTCCGCTGTCGCATACTTAAATAAGGACGAGATTTGGAGTCCATGCTTGTATGATATTGTGTAAAAACTGCATTCAAGAAACTTATTTTGTTGTAACATATTTGTATTGTAAACCATTATGTAATGGTCGTGTGTAAACAGGATATTTTAGATTATCATTTTTTGATAATCTACGTAAAGCTTTTTAAAACCTTTATCTATGAAATAAAGGTTATGGTTTGTTTTAAAAATGAATGCAGTCTTTGAAAAACGTCTCATATAGAGGTCAAAACCTCGCAACGAAATCAATTAATATGGAACGTTTTTAGTCAATAAGAACGGGACATTTCAGTTGGTATCCGAGCGTTGGTCTTAGAGAACCAGAATTTTGCATTAGTGTGTCTTATCGAGTTTGTTAGGATGCATTAGTGAGTCTGGACTTCGACCGTGTTTACTTGAAAAATGATTGCTTAACAAATTTTGTTGGAAACTATATATTTTTAACATGTGAATATTATGTGATATATTAATCTCTTAACGCGTTTGATATTATGTGATAGATGTCTACCTCTAGAACAAGTCCCATTGACTCACCTAATAATAATGAAGAGTCAAATGTAAATTGGAATGATTTGTGGACTGATTCACAAGTTCCCGAAGAGGAACCGGAAGAAGAGTCGGAACCGGAAGAAGAATCGGAACCGGAAGAAGAATCGGAACCGGATGAAGAAATAGAACCGGTGGGGGAAATAATAAAACGGTTAAGTAAAAGAAAATCCTCAACCAACCGACCAAGGTTAATTATGGTCAATGGTGTTTCCGCCAAGGAAGCAAAATATTGGGAGGATTACCAATTCTCCGATGAATCGGATTCCGACGAGAATTCCGATGATGTTATAGAAATTACCCCAACTGAATTTAAAAAGGCAAAAGAAAATAATAAGGGAAAGGGCATAAAAATAGAGAAATCTAATTCCAACCCCGATGAACTTTATATGTATCGTCAACCCCCGAAGTCCTTAAGTTGTAACAATGACCCGGGAACCTCTAAACCACCAGGTTTTTCTAAACCAATGTGGATCACGACGGCTCGTATTAGGGGAACATCATATATCCCTAGAAACTTGGCAAAACGAACCAAAACCGAAGAAGAAGAAACGAGCGAGTCGGAATAAGATAGTTGTATTCGTGTGGTGTAATATATGTAATATAGTGTTCGTATGCTTTATGATATATGTAAAAATTGCTTGTATTAATAAGTATTTTTTTATGAATCTAACTCTTGTCTATTTTACAGTTTAAAAACACAAAATGGATAGACAACCCAATATTTTAAGAGACCTACCCGGAGACATGATTGATGAAATCTTGTCTAGAGTCGGCTAGAATTCCTCGGCACAACTATTTAAGGCGAGATCAGTTTGTAAGACATTCGAAGAACGTTCCAAGAATGTCTTGGTTTATAAGAGACTTTCGTTTGTAAGATGGGGGATATCACATTGGGAAACCCATAAGTTACGATGTGTTTACTTTGACGCATATATTGCGGGGAACCCAAATGCTATTTTACGCAACGGGTTAAGAAATTATTTTGACTCAATATATCCGAATATTGGACTTTGTGATTTAGAAAAAGCGGCTAACATGCAACATAAAGAAGCATGTTATGCTTACGGATTAGTAATGTTCGCTTCTCACCAAAGTGAGAACAAGAACATCGGGCTACAACTATTAAACAAAACGTTTCCTCAAGTGACGGAGTCGGTAATTGGGGTAAGAAATGAGGTTTTTAGATTATTACGGGACTGTTGGACATTACGTAACCCTCGTCCCTTTGACGACGCTACAACACGCTATCTTATCAACGGCCATAATGGTTATGTTGCACAAGACCAAGGATGGGAAGTAGTCCTAGTAAAACCAGAATGCATGACTTGTTTCTGGACGTATGAATTACGTGTCTTTATTGCCTTTGCTGAACGACTTGTGTACTAGCTAGAATTATCTTCACAACTATCTTGTATCAAAGTTATTGTGTGCTATATTTCATGCTTTATGTAAAATAAGCGGTATTGTAAGTTTGTAAAATATTGTATAAAAGTTTGAACGCGAAATATTATTATAATCAGTTTTTTCATATAGAATTGTAGTAGTTGAATTGTATATTAGCTACTAAGTATGAACTTAACGGGTAGGTACTACCCGAATTTAAACTTATAAAACGCTAATATGAAGAAAAAGCTTTTATAAATGAGTTCATATTATGCTACGAAATACTATTAACTACTCTTAATATTCTGTATGATTAACTTGTTCCATTTAACTATTTTGAAGGAAATGGCACCGACTACTCGACACACCGTGAATATGAATGAAGAGGAATTCCGTACTTTTCTAGCTTCAAACATAGCCGCAGTACAGGCTGCGCTACATACCAACAATAACCTTGGATCTAGCAGTACAGGAAATCGTGTAGGATGCACCTACAAAGAATTCACTGCCTGCAAACCTTTGGAATTTGATGGAACCGAAGGACCGATCGGATTGAAACGGTGGACCGAGAAGGTCGAATCGGTGTTTGCCATAAGTAAGTGTACTGAAGAGGACAAAGTAAAGTACGCTACGCATACCTTCACAGGTTCTGCGTTAACATGGTGGAATACCTATCTAGAGCAAGTGGGACAAGACGATGCGTACGCACTACCGTGGTCAGCATTCAAGCACTTGATGAACGAGAAGTACCGTCCCAGAACCGAGGTCAATAAGCTCAAGACAGAACTTAGAGGGTTACGAACCCAAGGATTTGATATTACCACGTACGAAAGACGATTCACAGAATTGTGCCTATTGTGTCCGGGAGCATTCGAAGATGAGGAAGAGAAGATCGACGCATTTGTGAAAGGATTACCGGAAAGAATCCAAGAAGATAAAAGTTCACACGAGCCCGCCTCCATACAACAGGCATGTAGAATGGCTCACAAACTCGTGAACCAAATTGAAGAAAGAATTAAAGAACAGACTGCTGAAGAGGCCAATGTGAAGCAAGTCAAAAGAAAGTGGGAGGAAAACGGTAATAAGAATCACCAATACAACAGCAACAGCAATTACAACAATAATCGCAACAATTATCCCAACAATCGCAACATCAATCGCAACTACAACAAACGGCCCAACAACAACAACAACAACAACAACAACAACAGCAACTACAACAATCATCCCAACAACAATAATAACCGCAACAACAACAACAATCAGAAGCAGCTATGCCAAAGGTGTGAAAAGAATCACTCGGGGTTCTGCACCAAATTTTGCAACAAGTGTAAAAGAAATGGTCATAGCGCGGCGAAGTGTGAGGTCTACGGACCAGGGGTTAATAGAACGAAAGGAACAAATGGTGTCGGAACGAGTAATGGCGGAGCAAGTAGTGTCGGAGCAAGTTATGCCAATGTAGTTTGTTATAAATGTGGAAAACCGGGCCACATTATTAGAAATTGCCCGAACCAGGAGAACACGAATGGACAAGGCCGTGGAAGAGTTTTCAATATTAATGCGGCAGAGGCACAGGAAGACCCGGAGCTTGTTACGGGTACGTTTCTTATTGACAATAAATCTGCTTACGTTTTATTTGATTCGGGTGCGGATAGAAGCTATATGAGTAGAGATTTTTGTGCTAAATTAAGTTGTCCATTGACGCCTTTGGATAGTAAATTTTTACTCGAATTAGCAAATGGTAAATTAATTTCAGCAGATAATATATGTCGGAATCGAGAAATTAAACTGGTTAGCGAAACATTTAAGATTGATTTGATACCAGTAGAGTTAGGGAGTTTTGATGTGATAATCGGTATGGACTGGTTGAAAGAAGTGAAAGCGAAGATCGTTTGTTACAAAAATTCAATTCGCATTATACGAGAAAAAGGAAAATCCTTAATGGTGTACGGAGAAAAGGGCAACACGAAGCTACATCTTATTAGTAATTTGAAAGCACAAAAACTAATAAGAAAAGGTTGCTATGCTGTTCTAGCACACGTCGAGAAAGTACAAACTGAAGAAAAGAGCATCAATGATGTTCCCGTCGCAAAAGAATTTCCTGATGTATTTCCGAAAGAATTACCGGGATTACCCCCACATCGATCCGTTGAATTTCAAATAGATCTTGTACCAGGAGCTGCACCAATAGCTCGTGCTCCTTACAGACTCGCACCCAGCGAGATGAAAGAACTACAAAGCCAATTACAAGAACTTTTAGAGCGTGGTTTCATTCGACCAAGCACATCACCGTGGGGAGCTCCTGTTTTGTTTGTCAAGAAGAAAGATGGTACATTCAGGTTGTGTATCGACTACCGAGAGTTGAATAAACTTACCATCAAGAACCGCTACCCACTACCGAGAATCGATGACTTATTTGATCAATTACAAGGCTCGTCTGTTTATTCAAAGATTGACTTACGTTCCGGGTATCATCAAATGCGGGTGAAAGAAGATGATGATATTCCAAAGACTGCTTTCAGAACACGTTACGGTCATTACGAGTTTATGGTCATGCCGTTTGGTTTAACTAATGCACCAGCTGTGTTCATGGACCTTATGAACCGAGTGTGTGGACCATACCTTGACAAGTTTGTCATTGTTTTCATTGATGACATACTTATTTACTCAAAGAATGACCAAGAACACGGTGAACATTTGAGAAAGGTGTTAGAAGTATTGAGGAAGGAAGAATTGTACGCTAAGTTTTCAAAGTGTGCATTTTGGTTGGAAGAAGTTCAATTCCTCGGTCACATAGTGAACAAAGAAGGTATTAAGGTGGATCCGGCAAAGATAGAAACTGTTGAAAAGTGGGAAACCCCGAAAACTCCGAAACACATACGCCAGTTTTTAGGACTAGCTGGTTACTACAGAAGGTTCATCCAAGACTTTTCCAGAATAGCAAAACCCTTGACTGCATTAACGCATAAAGGGAAGAAATTTGAATGGAATGATGAACAAGAGAAAGCGTTTCAGTTATTGAAGAAAAAGCTAACTACGGCACCTATATTGTCATTGCCTGAAGGGAATGATGATTTTGTGATTTATTGTGATGCATCAAAGCAAGGTCTCGGTTGTGTATTAATGCAACGGACGAAGGTGATTGCTTATGCGTCTAGACAATTGAAGATTCACGAACAAAATTATACGACGCATGATTTGGAATTAGGCGCGGTTGTTTTTGCATTAAAGACTTGGAGGCACTACTTATATGGGGTCAAAAGTATTATATATACCGACCACAAAAGTCTTCAACACATATTTAATCAGAAACAACTGAATATGAGGCAGCGTAGGTGGATTGAATTATTGAATGATTACGACTTTGAGATTCGTTACCACCCGGGGAAGGCAAATGTGGTAGCCGATGCCTTGAGCAGGAAGGACAGAGAACCCATTCGAGTAAAATCTATGAATATAATGATTCATAATAACCTTACTACTCAAATAAAGGAGGCGCAACAAGGAGTTTTAAAAGAGGGAAATTTAAAGGATGAAATACCCAAAGGATCGGAGAAGCATCTTATTATTCGGGAAGACGGAACCCGGTATAGGGCTGAAAGGATTTGGGTACCAAAATTTGGAGATATGAGAGAAATGGTACTTAGAGAAGCTCATAAAACCAGATACTCAATACATCCTGGAACGGGGAATATGTACAAGGATCTCAAGAAACATTTTTGGTGGCCGGGTATGAAAGCCGATGTTGCTAAATACGTAGGAGAATGTTTGACGTGTTCTAAGGTCAAAGCTGAGCATCAGAAACCATCAGGTCTACTTCAACAACCCGAAATCCCGGAATGGAAATGGGAAAACATTACCATGGATTTCATCACTAAATTGCCAAGGACTGCAAGTGGTTTTGATACTATTTGGGTAATAGTTGATCGTCTCACCAAATCAGCACACTTCCTGCCAATAAGAGAAGATGACAAGATGGAGAAGTTAGCACGACTGTATTTGAAGGAAGTCGTCTCCAGACATGGAATACCAATCTCTATTATCTCTGATAGGGATGGCAGATTTATTTCAAGATTCTGGCAGACATTACAGCAAGCATTAGGAACTCGTCTAGACATGAGTACTGCCTATCATCCACAAACTGATGGGCAGAGCGAAAGGACGATACAAACGCTTGAAGACATGCTACGAGCATGTGTTATTGATTTCGGAAACAGTTGGGATCGACATCTACCGTTAGCAGAATTTTCCTACAACAACAGCTACCATTCAAGCATTGAGATGGCGCCGTTTGAAGCACTTTATGGTAGAAAGTGCAGGTCTCCGATTTGTTGGAGTGAAGTGGGGGATAGACAGATTACGGGTCCGGAGATTATACAAGAAACTACCGAGAAGATCATCCAAATTCAACAACGGTTGAAAACCGCCCAAAGTCGACAAAAGAGCTACGCTGACATTAAAAGAAAAGATATAGAATTTGAAATTGGAGAGATGGTCATGCTTAAAGTTGCACCTTGGAAAGGCGTTGTTCGATTTGGTAAACGAGGGAAATTAAATCCAAGGTATATTGGACCATTCAAGATTATTGATCGTGTCGGACCAGTAGCTTACAGACTTGAGTTACCTCAACAACTCGCGGCTGTACATAACACTTTCCACGTCTCGAATTTGAAGAAATATTTTGCTAAAGAAGATCTCACTATTCCGTTAGATGAAATCCAAATCAACGAAAAACTTCAATTCATCGAAGAACCCGTCGAAATAATGGATCGTGAGGTTAAAAGACTTAAGCAAAACAAGATACCAATTGTTAAGGTTCGATGGAATGCTCGTAGAGGACCCGAGTTCACCTGGGAGCGTGAAGATCAGATGAAGAAGAAATACCCGCATCTATTTCCAGAAGATTCGTCAACACCTTCAACAGCTTAAAATTTCGGGACGAAATTTATTTAACGGGTAGGTACTGTAGTGACCCGAACTTTTCCATGTTTATATATATTAATTGAGATTGATATTTACATGATTAAATGTTTCCAACATTTTAAGTAATCAAACTTGTTAAGACTTGATTAATTGAAATATGTTTCATATAGACAATTGACCACCCAAGTTGACCGGTGATTCACGAACGTAAAACTTGTAAAAACTATACGATGACATATATATGGTTATATATATAGTTAACATGTTTTTATTATAAGTATGTATCTCATTAGGTATTTTAACAATGAGTTATATACATAAAAATGAGACTATTAATTTAAGAAACTCGAAAACGATATATATAACGATTATCGTTATAACAACGTCTTACTAGGTACATATGAATCATATTAAGATATTGATACACTTGGTTAATTATGTTAAATGATAAGTAAATATATTATTAAGTGTATTAACAATGAAATACATATGTAAAAATAAGACTACTAACTTAATGATTTCGAAACGAGACATATATGTAACGATTATCGTTGTAACGACATTTAACTGTATATACATCATACTGAGATATATTATATATCATAATATCATGATAATATAACAATTTAATATCTCATTTGTTATAATAAACAATGGGTTAACAACATTCAACAAGATCGTTAACCTAAAGGTTTCAAAACAACATTTACATGTAACGACTAACGATGACTTAACGACTCAGTTAAAATGTATATACATGTAGTGTTTTAATATGTATTCATACACTTTTGAAAGACTTCAAGACACTTATCAAAATACTTCTACTTAACAAAAATGCTTACAATTACATCCTCGTTCAGTTTCATCAACAATTCTACTCGTATGCACCCGTATTCGTACTCGTACAATACACAGCTTTTAGATGTATGTACTATTGGTATATACACTCCAATGATCAGCTCTTAGCAGCCCATGTGAGTCACCTAACACATGTGGGAACCATCATTTGGCAACTAGCATGAAATATCTCATAAAATTACAAAAATATGAGTAATCATTCATGACTTATTTACATGAAAACAAAATTACATATCCTTTATATCTAATCCATACACCAACGACCAAAAACACCTACAAACACTTTCATTCTTCAATTTTCTTCATCTAATTGATCTCTCTCAAGTTCTATCTTCAAGTTCTAAGTGTTCTTCATAAATTCCAAAAGTTCTAGTTTCATAAAATCAAGAATACTTTCAAGTTTGCTAGCTCACTTCCAATCTTGTAAGGTGATCATCCAACCTCAAGAAATATTTGTTTCTTACAGTAGGTTATCATTCTAATACAAGGTAATAATCATATTCAAACTTTGGTTCAATTTCTATAACTATAACAATCTTATTTCAAGTGATGATCTTACTTGAACTTGTTTTCGTGTCATGATCCTGCTTCAAGAACTTCGAGCCATCCAAGGATCCATTGAAGCTAGATCCACTTTTCTATTTTCCAGTAGGTTTATCCAAGGAACTTAAGGTAGTAATGATGTTCATAACATCATTCGATTCATACATATAAAGCTATCTTATTCGAAGGTTTAAACTTGTAATCACTAGAACATAGTTTAGTTAATTCTAAACTTGTTCGCAAATAAAAGTTAATCCTTCTAACTTGACTTTTAAAATCAACTAAACACATGTTCTATATCTATATGATATGCTAACTTAATGATTTAAAACCTGGGAAACACGAAAAACACCGTAAAACCGGATTTACGCCGTCGTAGTAACACCGCGGGCTGTTTTGGGTTAGTTAATTAAAAACTATGATAAACTTTGATTTAAAAGTTGTTATTCTGGGAAAATGATTTTTATTATGAACATGAAACTATATCCAAAAATTATGGTTAAACTCAAAGTGGAAGTATGTTTTCTAAAATGGTCATCTAGACGTCGTTCTTTCGACTGAAATGACTACCTTTACAAAAACGACTTGTAACTTATTTTTCTGACTATAAACCTATACTTTTCTGTTTAGATTCATAAAATAGAGTTCAATATGAAACCATATCAATTTGATTCACTCAAAACGGATTTAAAATGAAGAAGTTATGGGTAAAACAAGATTGGATAATTTTTCTCATTTTAGCTACGTGAAAATTGGTAACAAATCTATTCCAACCATAACTTAATCAACTTGTATTGTATATTATGTAATCTTGAGATACCATAGACACGTATACAATGTTTCGACCTATCATGTCGACACATCTATATATATTTCGGAACAACCATAGACACTCTATATGTGAATGTTGGAGTTAGCTATACAGGGTTGAGGTTGATTCCAAAATATATATAGTTTGAGTTGTGATCAATACTGAGATACGTATACACTGGGTCGTGGATTGATTCAAGATAATATTTATCGATTTATTTCTGTACATCTAACTGTGGACAACTAGTTGTAGGTTACTAACGAGGACAGCTGACTTAATAAACTTAAAACATCAAAATATATTAAAAGTGTTGTAAATATATTTTGAACATACTTTGATATATATGTATATATTGTTATAGGTTCGTGAATCAACCAGTGGCCAAGTCTTACTTCCCGACGAAGTAAAAATCTGTGAAAGTGAGTTATAGTCCCACTTTTAAAATCTAATATTTTTGGGATGAGAATACATGCAGGTTTTATAAATGATTTACAAAATAGACACAAGTACGTGAAACTACATTCTATGGTTGAATTATCGAAATCGAATATGCCCCTTTTTATTAAGTCTGGTAATCTATGAATTAGGGAACAGACACCCTAATTGACGCGAATCCTAAAGATAGATCTATTGGGCCTAACAAACCCCATCCAAAGTACTGGATGCTTTAGTACTTCGAAATTTATATCATATCCGAAGGGTGTCCCGGAATGATGGGGATATTCTTATATATGCATCTTGTTAATGTCGGTTACCAGGTGTTCACCATATGAATGATTTTTATCTCTATGTATGGGATGTGTATTGAAATATGAAATCTTGTGGTCTATTATTATGATTTGATATATATAGGTTAAACCTATAACTCACCAACATTTTTGTTGACGTTTTAAGCATGTTTATTCTCAGGTGATTATTAAGAGCTTCCGCTGTCGCATACTTAAATAAGGACGAGATTTGGAGTCCATGCTTGTATGATATTGTGTAAAAACTGCATTCAAGAAACTTATTTTGTTGTAACATATTTGTATTGTAAACCATTATGTAATGGTCGTGTGTAAACAGGATATTTTAGATTATCATTTTTTGATAATCTACGTAAAGCTTTTTAAAACCTTTATCTATGAAATAAAGGTTATGGTTTGTTTTAAAAATGAATGCAGTCTTTGAAAAACGTCTCATATAGAGGTCAAAACCTCGCAACGAAATCAATTAATATGGAACGTTTTTAGTCAATAAGAACGGGACATTTCATTTCGCACATCAGTGATCGATGGTGGGGTTTTTGTTGGTCAGGAAAGAAAACACAGAAGAGAACTAGCAACAACAATATACTTCGATTTGGGTCTTGTTTGAAAATAATAAACACGCAGCAGTAGGGTTTTTGGAGGGTGTTCGATAATAGTTGTTCATGGTGGTGAGCTTGTGGTGTTCTTGCTGGTTGTGGGTTCATCGTGAATTGCCAAGAACAGGAGGAACCATGTCATTGTGATGTTTTGGGGTTGAATACGAATCATGAAACAGAAATATGAAAGGTAGCAGATTTCGATGGTGACCAAGGTATTTGGTGGCGGGTTTAGATGGTGGTGTTGATAACCGAAACATGAAACATGAAGCAGCGGTTCGATGGTAGCAGCTCCCGTATGTTCATGGGTTTCGTTTGATAAGTAGCCACGAGGTAATATGTAGGTTCGTGGGTTGTCTTGGATCAAACGTCAAACATAAATAGGAAACAACAGTAGCAGTTGTAGCTAGTTGTAGTTTAAGGGTGTTGGTGCTCGTTTGAAACAGAAAAAGGAAACAGATGTAATAGTAGCTGTAGGTTTGTGTAGAGTTGATGAAGGTGGCATCTAATGGGTGTAGTGGAGGAGAATGGTTCGGTGGTTATGATCGGATGATGATGGTCGATTCATGATTGTAATTGGTGGTGCTCGCATGAAGGTGTAGTGGTGGTGTTAGAAGGTGGTTGTAAGGTGGCGGTTCTTGATGGATGTCAAGGTGGTGGTGTTGGTGGTAGTATTGAAAGGTGATGATTGTTGATGACGGTTGATGGTGTCCCGGTTCTAATAATGAGACGGCTATAGTAATAGTTTGAAAGGGAAATTAGAAATGAGATGGCAAGGGTTCTGTGATTGATTGGAGATAATTGGTGAAATGAAGTGGTACTACTTTTCAAATGCATCTGTATGTAGATATTTATTAAGTTCAAAAGTGGTAGTAACAATCCACTAATATTAATTAAAGCAAACATAAAAAAAAAAAAAACCTGTCCTAAACTCAAAAGTAATAAATAGGATAGCAGCCATGTCATTGTGCCGACACTTATTTTATGCATAGTAATTCGTGCTCCATTGTTAATCAGTGGCGAATAAAAGTATTCGGAAAAATCCCAAATTTTTAATTTATATGTATTTATTTATTTTAGTCATTATGGTATAAAAATAAGTCATTAATTATTTACAATTATTAAATAAAAATTAAATTAATTATTAGCTCCCAACCCCAAGTAAAAATACTAAATGTTAAAACTAATCATATATATTCTAATTATATTTTTAACAAAGTTATAATTCATATAACTTATTTTCAGATCACCGTTTTTTTTTAAAATCCCATAAGTTCGTTTTTAACCAGATTAATATCAATCGAAACATCAAACGAGTATTACAATTATTTAATATTTATTTTTAATATACTTTTATATATATATAGATATGTTTTTAAATAATAATTATTATAATATCATATTTCATAACAACAACATTTAATATTTCAAATTATACTCCCAATTATTATTTATATATATATACACACATATCTATTTACAAATAGTTGTTCAATAATCGTCGAGCACCGTCCAAATAATTGATTACATGAATATAGTTTCAAAATTTTCGAGATTCAACATTACATACTTTGCCTATCGTGTCGAAGTCATATAAAGATTAAGTTTAAATTTGGTCGGAAATTTTCGGGTCATCACAGTACCTACCCGTTAAAGAAATTTCGTCCCGAAATTTAACTGGGATGATCATAAGTATGTTTTCATGGCGCACACGAGCTGAAAAATAGAGTTTTATTACTGTTGAGTAATATGGATAAGATAATTTGACTACTTGAAGAGTACGAGTGAAACTATCACAAAAGAATGAGATGAGTAAATGCAAGTTCCTCTTTAACCGGTGACGTAGTCACGGTTGATTTTCGGAATTCAAGGAAATTAAAGAAGATCTTTGAAATCTATAAGATCTGATTCTTCGGTGAATAAGGAAATTAAGATCTCTTTAATTAAATGCGATTATCTGCCTTGATTGCTCTGTCGGATACTTCCATTATAAATTTACTTCTACCGTTCCATTATTTTTACCACTTCTATACTTCTCTTTCCTTGATTTATATTCCCAAGGATTGTGAAAATGCTTAATCCAGTTCTGATCTTTGATATTTTCCTGACTATTGTTTCTGTCATTCTCCTCTTTCATTTACCACCAGAGGAATCTGTTTACTTCTACGATTACCTTGGGGTTATCGTGTTTTTAATTCTCCCGTGTCTTTTTATTGCTATTCGCATTGATATACACGGTTTGTAATTTCTGTGTTGTTATCGAGCTTTATATTTTTCCTTATATTTCGAAGTCCCTGCTTCCGTCTTCTATAATCATTATCATTCACAGTTAATGCTCTCCTATTTGCTGCGATTTATACCCCCTTTTTATTTTGGAGCTTCATGCTTTTGTTTTCTTTTCGCAAGTAATGGTCCAGAATTCGTAGGTATGGAGTTTCGAATTATCATAATTGTAACGACCCGTCAAAATCGCTATTGACGCGGCACGTTAATCATTGATTCCACAGTGAGGTTTTGACCTCTATATGATACGTTTTGATAAAATATTGCATTCATTAAAATAAGTGACTTTCTAAACATAGAAAGTTATAAACATGTGGGCGAGTGCTTAGGTATAAGCAAAACCCCGAAATACATAAGTCTTTAATTTACAGGTTGACATCACAGTCCAATTATTTATTACACAACGCAGTTTTATTTTGAATGCAATAAACTTTGTACAAAGCATGAGATACTCCATGCAGGAAACAAGCACATCACAGCGGAAGCATTCTAAGGACCTGAGAATAAAGCATGCTAAAAAGTCAACACGAATGTTGGTGAGTTATAGGTTTAATTACTCGAGTCATAAACATATATAAAGATAGACCACAAGATTTCATCAAAAGTTTATCAATAGATTCTACGTAACAGAGCACCCTGGTAACTAAACTTAACGCTATAGTGATAATTATCCCATTCGTTTTAATACACGCAAACCAACGTGTCTTAAACTCAAATAACATACATCCGTTAAAAGGCTAGCGCTCTAGCTCGGACGGGGATGTCAAGCCCTATGGATCCATATACAATTATTCGCGCCCACCAGTCCATATCCTATGTACTGACAGCTACTAGTTACCAAAGCTAAGGGATTTTCGGTTTAACTCAGTGTAGAATTTAGTATGTACTTGTGTCTTATCGCGTTTAAAATAAATTTCATGTATTCTCAGCCCATAAATATTTAAAGTATTTAAAAAGGGAGACTATAACTCACTGTTCAATATTGAGACTCAATATTGTAGGCAAATTGCGTAGACGTAATGATGGTAGACGACTGTATGGTTGGCCTTGGATTCAAGAACAATACCCCGAACAATACCCAATACTTCCTTAGCTTAAAGCGGTTTGAAACCCGAATTAAAAACACCCTTGTATATACCTTATTATTATTAAACTTAAATTTAAAATTATAATTATAATATAAATATAAATATTGATTAAAGAAAAAAATGTAAATAATACGTCGAGTAAACTGGCCTTTTATAGGCATGTTTCCTGATTTTGGTCCCCATGCGATCGCATGGGTTTTCAGTGCTTTTGCCATGCGATCGCATGGCTGCCTGAACCCCTTTTGTTTGCTAGTTTGTCGACATCAAATAGTGTTTACTGTAGCCTATGCGATCGCATGGGTTTTCAGTGTTTTTGCCATGCGATCGCATGGCCGTCTTTTCCATTTTTGTTTGCTAGTTCGTCGACATCAAATAGTGTTTACTGTAGCAAATAGTGTTACTGTGGCAAATAGTGTTTACTGTAGCAAATAGTGTTTTACTGTAGGAAAGTCATTTTTACTTGTATATATATATATATATATATATATATATATATATATATATACATACATACATACATATAATTGTTCATGAATCGTCGATAGTAGTCAAAGGTAATTGTATATATGAAACAGTTCTAAAATTTTTGAGAATCAATCTAACAGACTTTGTTTAACGTGTCAAAATAATAAATCGTATAGAGAATTGGTTTAAATAAGTCAAAATTTTTCGGGTCATCACATAACCTCCCCGTTAAAGAAAATTTCGTCCCGAAATTTTGAGTAGTACCTGTTTTATGAGCGATATCAGTGAACAAATGTGGATACTTTTGCTTCATTTGATCCTCAAGTTCCCAAGTAAACTCGGGTCCTCGTCTAGCGTTCCAACGAACCCTAACTATCGGTATTTTGCTTTGTTTTAATTGTTTGACCTCATGGTCCATGATTTCAACAGGTTCTTCGATAAAATGGAGTTTATCATTGATTCGTATTTCGTCAAGAGGAATTACGACATCCTCTTCAGCTAAACATTTCTTCAAATTTGACACGTGAAATGTGTCGTGAACACTACTAAATTCTTGCAGTAGCTTTAATCGATAAGCAACTGTTCCAATTCTTTCGGTGATTTCAAAGGGTCCTACGTACCTAGGACTTAGCTTTCCTCGTTTACCGAATCGTACAACGCCTTTCCAGGGTGACACTTTCAACATGACTTTGTCGCTCACTTGAAATTCTAGAGGTTTTCTTCTTACATCAGCATAACTCTTTTGGCGACTCATGGCCGTTTTCAATCGCTGTTGTATATGAATGATCTTGTCGGTGGTTTCATGAATAATTTTTGGTCCAGTAAGTTGTCTTTCTCCTACTTCACTCCAACAGATAGGAGATCTGCACTTTCTACCGTAAAGTGCTTCAAATGGCTCTGCGTTGATGCTCGTATGATAGCTGTTATTGTATGAAAATTCTGCCAACGGTAAGTGTCGATCCCAACTGGTTCCAAAGTCAATCACGCATTCCCGTAACATGTCTTCCAATGTTTGTATTGTTCTTTCACTTTGACCATCTGTCTGTGGGTGATAAGCGGTGCTCATATCTAATCGAGTTCCCAATGCTTTTTGTAATGACTGCCAAAAACGTGATGTGAATAGGGTGTTGCGATTAGATATGATGGAGATGGGTACATCATGCCTAGAAACTACTTCCTTCAAATATAGGCGTGCTAATTTCTCCATACTGTCTGTCTCCTTTATTGGTAGGAAGTGAGCTGATTTAGTTAGACGATCAACTATCACCCAAATAGTATCATGACTACTTGCAGTCCTTGGCAATTTCGTAATGAAATCCATGGTTATTCTTTTCCATTTCCACTGTGGAATTTCTGGTTGTTGCAGTAATCCTGACGGCTTTTGGTGCTCAGCTTTGACCTTTGCACATGTCAAACATTTGCTTACATAAGTAGCAATTTCTGTCTTCATATTAGGCCACCAATAGAACTTCTTGAGATCGTGGTACATTTTCCCGTTTCCTGGATGAATTGAGTACCTCGTTTTGTGTGCTTCATCCAGTACTAGTTGCCTTAGGTTACCATGTCTTGGTACCCATATCCTACCAGCAAAATACAGGGTTCCATCGGCTTTTACTTCAAGTTATTTTTCTAACCCTTTGCTCATTTCGCCTTTTTCGGTTTCTGCTTTTAAAGCCTCTAAATTGAATTTGCTTTGTGAGATCAGTATGAATTGTAATATTCAAAGCTCGGACCCTAAGAGGTTTTACTCTTTCTTTCCGACTTAGGGCATCAGCTACAACATTAGCCTTTTCGGGGTGGTAACGGATTTCACAATCGTAATCGTTTAACAACTCTACCCAGCGACGTTGCCTCATATTGAGTTGTTTTTGATCAAAAATATGCTGAAGACTCTTATGGTCGGTGTACACTGTACACTTGGTGCCATATAGATAGCGTCTCCATATTTTGAGTGCAAAAACTACTGCTCCAAGTTCCAAATCGTGCGTCGTATAGTTCTTTTCATGAATTTTTAGTTGTCGTGAGGCATATGCGATAACTTTTGTGCGTTGCATTAATACACATCCTAAACCTTGGCGCGAAGCATCACAATAGATCACGAAATCATCATTTCCTTCTGGTAATGACAAAATGGGTGCATACGTTAACTTCTTCTTTAATAACTGGAATGAGGATTTCTGTTTCGTGGACCAATCATACTTCTTTCCCTTTTGAGTCAATGCAGTTAAGGGTTTGGCGATTCTAGAGAAATCTTGAATGAATCTTCGGTAGTAACCAGTAAGACCTAAGAATTGGCGGATTTGTGTTGGAGTCTTCGGTGTTTCCCATTTACTAATGGCTCCGATCTTGGTAGGGTCAACTTTAATTCCATGTTTACTGACAACATGGCCCAAAAATTGTACTTCTTGTAACCATAAATCACACTTCGAAAATTTTGCATACAATTCTTCTTTCTTGAGTATCTCTAGTACCAGTCTTAAGTGTTGCTCATGTTCTTCCTTGTTCTTCGAGTAAATCAATATGTTGTCGATAAAAACAATGACAAATTTGTCTAAATACGGTCTACAGATGCGATTCATTAGATCCATGAATACTGCTGGAGCATTAGTTAATCCAAAAGGCATGACTAGAAACTCATAGTGACCGTAACGGGTTCTGAACGCGGTTTTAGGAACATCTTCTTCCTTCACTCTCAGCTGATGAAATCCGGAGCGTAGATCAATCTTGGAATAAACACTTGATCCTTGCAATTGATCAAACAAATCATCAATCCTCGGTAATGGGTACCGATTCTTGATCGTTAATTTGTTTAATTCTCGGTAATCTATGCACATTCTCATAGATCCATCCTTCTTCTTGACGAACAGAATAGGAGCACCCCAAGGTGAAAAACTAGGACGAATAAATCCACGGTCCGATAATTCTTGCAACTGGTCTTGTAATTCTTGCATTTCTGAAGGTGCAAGTCTATATGGAGATCGGGCTACAGGTGCAGCTCCTGGTATGAGATCAATCTGGAATTCTACACATCTGTGTGGAGGTAGCCCCGGTAATTCTTCTGGAAATACTCCGGGATATTCTCTTACAACCGGCATGTCATTAATGCTTCTTTCTTCAGTATCGATCTTCTTTACGTGTGCCAGAATAGCATAACAACCTTTTCTTATAAGTTTCTGGGCCTTCATACAGCTGATAAAGTTCAGCTTTGAGTTGCTCTTCTCCACATAAATCATTAATGACGTTTCATCCTTACGAGGGATGCGGATTGCTTTCTCAGTGCAAACAACTTTCGCTCTTGTTTTGGACATCCAGTCCATGCCAACGATTACGTCAAAACTTCCTAATTCTACGGGTATCAAATCGATTTTGAAGGTTTCACCAGCGAGATTCATTTCGCAACCATGGCAAATTTTATCGACTTTTATCAGTTTACCATTAGCTAATTCAATAGTATATTTATCGTCTAGAGGTAATGATGCACATTTTAGTTTAGAACTAAAGTCTTTACACATATAACTTCTATCAGCACCCGTATCAAACATAATAGAAGCTAGTTGATTATTAACGGTAAACGTACCCGTGACAAGATTAGGATCCTCACGTGCTTTACTGACACTAACATTAAATGCCCTCCCACGTGCGGGTTCTTTGTTCTTTTCCTTATCAGGGCATTGATTTATAAAGTGACCAGACTTTCCGCATCCAAAACATTTCTTGACATCGGTCGGTTTTGTCTTTACTTCAGAAACGGTGGCATAACAATCTTTCGCCACATGTCCTTTCTTGTTGCACTTATCACAGACCACTTGGCAATAACCTGCATGATGTGTGTAACATCTTTTGCAGAAAGGATGGGGTCCCTTATAGTTTGGACTAGCAGTTGCCCCATCTTGTTTACCTTTAAAAGTTTCTTGTTTCTTCAATTGAGTACTTTTTCCCTTATAGTCTTCCCATTTCCTCTTTCCTTCAGTTGTCTTGACTTCGGTAATTGGTGCCTTAATCGAACTCTCTGTGATCTGGTCCATGAGTTGGTGTGCCATTGTCATGGCTTCCTGCATCGTATTCGGTTTGGACGATGTAACATTTCCTTTGATATTGATCGATAAACCGTCAATATACATTTCTATCTTTCGTTTCTCGTTTGGCACCAATTCGGGACACAACAAGGCTAGTTCCATGAAACGCTTTTCATAGTTATTGAGATTCGCGCCGATAACCTTCAGATTACGTAACTCAGATTCCATTTTTCTGATCTCGTTTCGAGGACAGTACTCCTCGATTAGCATCTTTTTCAGTTCTTCCCAAGAGATATCATATGCCGTATCTATTCCTTCTGCTTTAGCATAATTGTTCCACCAAGTAAGTGCACCATCTTGCAACGTTCACGAAGCATACTTTGACTTGTCTCCGTTTGCACAATTACTGATTTTGAAAACGGACTCCATCTTTTCAAACCATCGAGTTAGACCGACTGGTCCCTCGGTTCCACTAAACGTCTGTGGTTTGCATCCTTGAAAAGTTTTGTATGAGCATTCGTTTCGTGAGTTTGTGTTTACGGCTGCTGCTTTGGCTGCTGCTTCGGCTGTTGCTTTTGCTGCCTCGGCTGCATCAATTCTTTCATTCACACGTTTCCCGACTAGTTGCTCAAACTCAGCATCCGACATTTGAGACATGTTTCTTCAATAAACATAACAGATATAATTTAATCATATAGAATATTATAGGTAAAATGAGTTGTTAATAGTTAATCGTAGCATATTAATAATATGAACCGATTATTATAAAAGCCTTTTCTTCTTATTAGTATTTTATAATTATTTCTAGGGTATTACCTACCCGTTAAGTTCATACATAATAGCTAGTACAAGGAATTAACTACTAAAATCCTAATAATATTCCACTATGAAAAATTATAGCGAATTACTACATTATTATGTAATAATAATAATAAGTAGTAATAATACAAATAATCATTCCATGCATTTATTATTAATAAACCAAAATAATACAATACCATACAATACTGATATTTTTCATATGCTTATTTTACATAACAAGATAGAGTAGCACACATAAGCAATAGAATAGAGCATGGAAGATTTATGGTTGCGAGGTCGTTTATTCAGAACTATCAGAAACTTCTTCCCATTTGGTTCTCTCTGCCAATTGTTTGTGTGCACATGGTCCAACAGACATTCTGGCAGTGTATTTTATTTTTGGTTGGGGTTTTGAGGTACCCGTTGCCTCAGTGGGTTTAATACAATAAGGGTGGTTACGGATCGAATGGTCCTGTTCCTTTTTAATAATTAAGGACTTTTTATTATTTTGGTTGTTTTTATTATCTATAGCAAGTTGGAATTTCTCCTTAGTGACCTCTTTTATTTCATTAGCGAAATCCTCCTCCTTACTGATTTCGTCTGATGACGAACTGTCTGAGTCATGTGTAGGAGAATATGATGACGAACAGCGAGAATATGTACCGGTGGTCATGAATCGAAATCTGCTAGGCGTAATCGGCACAACCCGCCCGTCGGCGGTATATCTGGACCAATGTCCATATTTGTTTAGAAATGGACGATCCTCGTTTACTCCAGGGATCATGGGTCCATGCCAACGATACTGTGGCTCCGAAAAACTAAAGCTGGGTGGAGCTGGAACCTCCTCTGGGTTTACCGGGAGTTGAGATTCCCCGGCTAACACAATTTCTTCTTTAATAGGTATTGGAACTCCCTTTTCAGTTGTGGATAGAATAGATTCAGTGTCCGATTCTGAGTCGTACAAAATGATAGGATTAGAAGAAGTCATCTATCACATAATTGAAACAACAATTACGTTAGCATATAAATATATCACATATAATGTTTTTGACCAAATGATAAGCAAAAATCAGTAAAAACAGATATGGTCATAGTCCAGACTCACTAATGCATCCTAACAATTACCAGTTAAACACACTAATGTAATTTCTGGTTCCCTATGACCTCAAGCTCGGATACCAACTGTAACGACCCGTCAATATCGCTATTGACGTGGCACGTTAATCATTGATTCCACAGTGAGGTTTTGACCTCTATATGATACGTTTTGATAAAATATTGCATTCATTACAATAAGTGACTTTCTAAACATAGAAAGTTATAAACATGTGTGCGAGTGCTTAGGTATAAGCAAAACTCCGAAATACATAAGTCTTTAATTTACAAGTTGACATCACAGTCCAATTATTTATTACACAAAGCAGTTTTATTTTGAATGCAATAAACTTTGTACAAAGCATGAGAGACTCCATGCAGGCAACAAGCACATCACAGCGGAAGCATTCTAAGGACCTGAGAATAAAACATGCTAAAAAGTCAACACGAATGTTGGTGAGTTATAGGTTTAATTGCTCGAGTCATAAACATATATAAAGATAGACCACAAGATTTCATCAAAAGTTTATCAATAGATTCTACGTAACAGAGCACCCTGGTAACTAAACTTAACGATATAGTGATAATTACCCCATTCGTTTTAATACACACAAACCAACGTGTCTTAAACTCAAATAACATACGTCCGTTAAAAGGCTAGCGCTCTAGCTCAGATGGGGATGTCAAGCCCTATGGATCCATATACAATTATTCGCGCCCACCAGTCCATATCCTATGTACTGGCAGCTACTAGTTACCAAAGCTAAGGGATTTTCGGTTTAACTCAGTGTAGAATTTAGTATGTACTTGTGTCTTATCGCGTTTAAAATAAATTGCATGTATTCTCAGCCCATAAATATTTAAAGTATTTAAAAAGGGAGACTATAACTCACTGTTCAATATTGAGACTCAATATTGTAGGCAAATTGCGTAGACGTAATGATGGTAGACGACTGTATGGTTGGCCTTGGATTCAAGAACAATACCCCGAACAATACCCAATACTTCCTTAGCTTAAAGCTATTTGAAACCCGAATTAAAAACACCCTTGTATATACCTTATTATTATTAAACTTAAATTTAAAATTATAATTATAATATAAATATAAATATTGATTAAAGAAAAAAAATGTAAATAATACGTCGAGTAAACTGGCCTTTTATAGGCATGTTTCCTGATTTTGGTCCCCATGCGATCGCATGGGTTTTTAGTGATTTTGCCATGCGATCGCATGGCCTCCTGAACCCCTTTTGTTTGCTAGTTTGTCGACATCAAATAGTATTTACTGTAGCCCATGCGATCGCATGGGTTTTCAGTGTTTTTGCCATGCGATCGCATGGCCGTCTTTTCCGTTTTTTTTGCTAGTTCGTCGACATCAAATAGTGTTTACTGTAGCAAATAGTGTTACTGTGGCAAATAGTGTTTACTGTAGCAAATAGTGTTTTACTGTAGGAAAGTCGTTTTTACTTGTACATATATATATATATATATATATATATATATATATATATATATATATATATATATATATATATATACATACATATAATTGTTCATGAATCGTCGATAGTAGTCAAGGTAATTGTATATATGAAACAGTTCTAAAATTTTTGAGAATCAATCTAACAGACTTTGTTTAACGTGTCAAAATAATAAATCGTATAGAGAATTGGTTTAAATAAGTCGAAATTTTCCGGGTCATCACAATAATATACAAAGTAGAAAAGAAATGTAGTAGCACGATTTGATTTTTCAAATTACCAGAATATCCGGAAAAGACTGAATCATCAAGAAAATATTTTCTTGATATTTTTGAGGTTAAATAGAATACAAGAGTCGTATACCATGGCATATGATGACGGTACGATCTGTGAATCATCACGTTCCATTAGAAACTCAGCATGACTTACTGTAATATAATCACGTTGATCAAGTGTCATTATATTATACTAACTCATGCATCAATTTCCAATACTACTTCAAAAACATTCATATTTTAAGCTCGAAGGTTTACAGAATATAGAAACTAAACAGTTTCCTTTATGATGTAATACAGATAGCTCGAAGAGATAAATGATTTCAGATAAGAATAGTTATGAAAATATCTTCAGAAATATCGAGGGTATTTATAATGAAAGATACGATGATATCTTAGAATTTCTAATATCGATGGATGATGATGAAGATTTGTCCGTAACAATGTAGAGTCAGGAGCAAGGTATTCATTAATGACTTCAGCAGATACTGAATCATTTGGATTCTTTAAAGGCAGATTTAGTCTATGTGATTTGTCTACAGCCTCCTTCATGGTTTGCTCAATCCTTTTTTTTCCAGTACAAATTTTCCATTGAGTGTTTCCAACACTTCATTCTTTATCATCAAACTTTTGGCTGTTATCGTCGTTTACAGTTTTTGCTGATTTATCAGCATTTTCAAAATTTGGAGTATTGATTCGTAGACTGGGTGCTTTTTCAGAATTTCTGAATGGAAGGTCATAATTCTAAGAGATAAATGTTATATGTATACATATAACTGTTGATGTAGAAAAGTTGCGAGATTCAAAATACAGATTTGTTAATTCTCGGTAATTGGTATGACAATTCTTGTTACAAGACGCGGATGAGTATACGATAGGGTTTCAATGAATATAACGATTTTTCGAAAGGTTAAAGATCAATGAAGTTACTGGTAAGTAACTGCTAATGTGATGGGGTATAAAAGGTTCCCCGGTAACGATGACGAAAAGGCAAACGTATATATCAAGGTTATAATAAGGTTAATCCGAATAAAAGTCGAAGTTGATTTGCTGGAGCTGTGACAAAATTGGCTAATTTGGAGAGGGATTGCAAAGTTATTTTTGGTAATAACAACGCCAATGGAGCTAGCACAGATACGTTTTAAACGTTTTTCTCAGGTTTTGAGTGTTTTCAGGTGCATGACTATATGCATAAATCTTTCCTTCCGTAGATGAAGTACGGTTGGTTCATCCTCTCGATTGAAGTGTTTTCAAGAATCATGAAAGGTTTGAACGCAGGTTGTAATCGTCAAGGTACAAATGAGGTTTAAGATGAAGTCAAGTGGTAAACTTGAAGAAATGTTTAGTTTCATATGTTATAATCAATATTTTAATTCATTTTAATTGTCCAATGTTGGTAGTCCACAGTTAGTAGTTCAATAATTCATATATAATCTTCGAATTAATTAATACGTGTCGTGACCCATTATATACATGTCTCAGACTCGATCACAACTCAAAGTATATATATTATTTTAGAATCAACCTCAACCCTGTATAGCTAACTCGATCATTACCGCATATAGAGTGTCTATGGTTATTCCAAATAATATATATAGATGCGTCGATATGATATGTCAAAATATTGTATACGTGTCCCGATATTTAAAATGAGTAAATAACAGTATTTAAATGACGATAAATAAAGTGCGTAAAATAAATAACAGAAATTAAATGACGATAAATAAAATTGCGAGAATTAAAATTGCGAGAATTAGCAGTTAGCTAGGAACAGTTAGCTAGGATTTTGTTAGCGTGGTTTCTTAACAAAATTTCTCATATTTAATTTGTTTGTTTCTAACAAATTTTATTTGTCCAATGTTTTCTTCATTATGCCACTTGTTGGATTCTGATAGGTCAAAATCCAAATATGAAATTGAATGAAAATGGTTATTCTGTGGTGAACGGATTCGTATATCTGTGGATGTAAGTAGGATAGTAAATGACTGTTGAATCATATTCGAAGAATGTACAGTGTAACTTATTAATGTGAAATTTAAATATTTCTCGGGTATTACCTACCCGTTAAAATATTTTCACCTTTAACAGTTTGTACAAAAGAATTTTTAATTACAATCTTTATGAAAATATACTTACATATATATATATATATATATATTTTCTTCAGATGTAATATAGATTTAATGAGTTAATATGATATTAAACTCATTTGATTTACCGTTAGAATAAGAATATATAATCTCTAAAATATTAGAGATTACATAATCGCCATATCGAACGAAGATAAATGATGTAGACGTCATATAGAACGATGATTATACTCGAGGTACAGAATGAGATGTTGATGCATGTGATGTTGAAACTTGGGTTGTTGATGGTACTGTTGGCGCTGGTGATATTATTGAAGCTGGTAAATTTTGCACCATATTCTCCAAATTGATTACTCGAGCGCGAAGCTCGTTGAATTCTTCTATTACTCCGGGATGATTGGCAGTTGAAACGAGCGGATGAATAAGATTCAGAATTTGAGATAGTATATAATCATGGTGAGATATCTGGGAAATGAGGGTGAAAATGGTGTTTCAAATTGGTTCGCCGGTGAGTGCTTCAGGTTCTTCACCAAGAGGTGAATTCGGTTGGTGGAAGGGATCGCCTTCTTCGCGTCTCCATTGATTAAGTCGACTACAAACCCATCAGATGAATTGGGGATGGCTGATTGGTTGATTCATTCTGGTGACGCTGCTTCCAGAGCTTAGGTGAACATCTATGTCGGAATAGCTGTCGGGTTCCGAAGAACTTGAACTAGTGATGAGTTCCATTTCATAAGATTGAGTAAAGGATTTTTTGATATGAATGATTTGCGGCTAACGGATGGTATTCTAATTACATAGAATATATATATATATATATATATATATATATATATATATATATATATATATATATATATATATATATATATATATATATATAGAGAGAGAGAGAGAGAGAGAGAGCAAAAGATTTCGTAGATTACGGAGGGATTTTCGGAATATGTCAGGCAAAGTTTACAGTAACAGAAACGCTAAGATATGAATTAACAGATATGCTAAGATATGAATTTTGTCTATACACTATTCATGCAGTCAATGCAGTAAGATGTGTCTAGACTAAGAATGATAAGCAAGTGATTCCCTAAGAATGATAAGCAAGTAATTTTCGACACGAAATGATAAGAAAAACTTTTGACATGCCGACACGGTCGAAGTCCAGACCCACTAATGCATCTAAATAACTATCAGTTAGACACACTAATGCAAGACCCGGTTCGCTAAGACCACCACTCTGATACCACATGAGACGACCCGTCCTAATCTATAAGGACAAATACAATAACATATGGTTACATTGCGAGGTATTTGACCTCTATATGATACATTTTACAAACATTGCATTCATTTTTAAAAGACAAACTTCCATTACATCGGAAGTTGACAGATATGCATATCATTTCATAATATATCCAAACTATGAATGACTTTATATTAATCTTGATGAACTCAACGACTCGAATGCAACGTCTTTTGAAATATGTCATGAATGACTCCAAGTAATATCTCTAAAATGAGCGAATGCATAGCGGAAGATTTATTTCATACCTGAGAATAAACATGCTTTAAAGTGTCAACCAAAAGGTTGGTGAGTTTATTAGTTTATCATAAACAATCTTTTCCATCATTTTAATAGACCACAAGATTTCATTCAATAATCATACACTCGCAAGTGTTTAAAATTCATTCATATGAATTGAACACCTGGTAACCGACATTAAAAAAATGCATCTAGAATATCCCCAAGACTTTTTTGCTCCGTTGGTCCTTAAGTAACACACAAAATTGCAATCCGAGTCCCTTAAGTTTTTTTTTTTGGATTTTCGAGTCCTTTAAATTGCATAATTTGGCAATCCGCGTCCCTCCGTCTAACTGCCGTCTAAATTGGCCGTTAAAGCTTGACATACGCATTGCATGTGAGGGTAAAATCGTCTTTTTATTCTTTTCTTCATTAAAGATGAGGGACCACCGGCGCAGAAAATCTTTTAATTTATTTATTTTTATTTTTTAACCCTAATAAAACTAAATTAAATTAAAATTCAAACCCATTATACCATTTCCTTCTCTTTTCTAAAATAAAAACAAGATTTTGTTCCGATCTGTATCTATAAATATATTACGGAGTACAACTAAAACGCTGCAATTAAAACCCGAATCCTTTATGAAACCCAGATTGATGACCAATTCGTACAGGATCTTCATTTTCAATCATCGAAACCCAGATCGACACCCGAATCGATGACCATAAACTTCAATCAAAACCCAGATCGATAACCATATCATTCAATCAATATCTAGATCGATGACCAGATCCTTAAACAACCGTTGTTTTCCACCACCGCCTCCATCATCGTTTATACTCTTTGACCGTTGTTTATACTCGTTGACCGTCGTTTATACTCGTCACCAAGCATTTGTGTATTATTGTAATAAAGTTATTCTTATATGTGATTAACAATGGAAAAAGGCAGATATCAATTTGTATTATTCTGTTAATAATAGTCATGGAAGATATCCATTGTTGTTGATGCAAGGAAACCAATATGAATAAAAGAAAATAAGAGGCATGGATATACCAGTACGAGAACTACTTTGATGTATACATTTCCGTTGTATAAATATTTGTGGATTCGTTTCCTAGTTACCCAGCTGTACGTTGTGTATATATTAATCTATGCTTGAGTATATATATAATTCCATGGGTTTCAATTAGGTGGAAATCAATTAATTTACGGGCGGTGAATGTTTATATAAATTGGGAAAGATGAAGATTAAAAGGGAATAGGAAAGATTGACGTAAATTAAAAATAAATAAATTAAAAGAATTTTTTGTGCCGGCAGTCCCTCGTTTGTAATGGAGAAAGAGTAAAAAGACGATTTTACCCTCACATGCAATGCACATGTCAAAGGTTAACGGCCAATTTAGATGGCAGTTAGACGGAAGGACGCGGATTGCAAAGTTATGCAATTTAAAGGACTCGAAAAAAAAAACTTGAGGCACTCGGATTGCAATTTCGTGTATAACTTAAGGACCAACGGAGCAAAAAAGTATATCCCCAAACATATAAAGATCGAAGTACTAAAGCAGTTCAAATTCTCTGACTGGGGCGTGTCAAAGCCCATAGATCTATCTTTAGGATTCACGTCAATTGGTGTCAATTATAATAAACACCAATTCTTAGGCTACCAAGTTCAACAAGGGCGATATCCGGTATAACAATTCAACCATAGAATGTAGTTTCAATTATTTGTGTCTATTTCGTCAAATATTTATAAAAGTGCATGTATTCTCAGTCCCAAAAATATAAAGAGTAAAAGGGAGCAAATGAAACTCACGATACGATATTTTGTGTTAAAAATATGCGTACGACGGAACTGAACAATGTAGGGTTGGCCTCGGATTCACAAACCTATATCATTTATATATATATATATTAACACATATAATTGTAATCAAATAAATTTATATATAATTAGTGATATAATTGTTATATTTAATAATTTATAGGTTTTATTAATTAAATATATTTCTTTATATATACTTTAAAATATTAATATAGTTATGTTATATGTGTTAAATATATTCTTATGTAGCTAATATTTATTTGGTAAAATAATACTAATAATAATAATAAAATGATAATTTTATTAAAATAATAATTTTATTAATCATGATAGTTTTAATAAAATGATAATTTTAATAAAAATGATAATACTAATAATACTATTCATAGTCATAATAATCTTCGTGTCTAATTCCTAACTTATAATTATGAACTATTTAGTTCTAATTCATAATCATAATCTTTATCGCACATGTATTAATATAATTATAATCTTCTTCCAAACTTCTAACTATATCATCTTTTACTGACATTTTCATATATTCAAATTTAGTCATAATTAACATCTTTTATACTCATAAATTTCTAATAAAAATAATAATATTAGTAATAAGATTAGTGATAATAATAATAACAATAATTATACTTATGTATATAATACTAATAATGATAATAATAAAAATGATAATAATAATTATATTACTAAGGATAATAGAAATTATACCCTCCAAATCGTCATCGTATAACGACATCGTTATCGTCATTGGACATCAGGACATTGTCACCATTTCATTATCATAATCAAAACTATCATCATCATTATTCTAATTCGCATCATCATAATCATTCTATCATCACCATGGTCATATCATTTTACCATAATCATCATCAATGTTTTCGTCTCCTCACCATCCTCATAACAATCAATAATTATCATCATCACTATAACATAATCATAATCTCTATCACTTAACATTTTATGATCATTATGAACATCATAACCGTCATCTTCATATAATCACTATCATTTTAAATGTAACGTTTATCGTCGTTGTAAACATCCTATCTTAGTCCTAATCTAATTATAATCACAATCACTCTCGATCATCCACCACATGGTCAAGTTTCCGGCCCAAATAATCCATATTGTAATCCATTATCATGCATGGCCCAAGTAATCCATATATTAAACAGGAGCCCAATACATCATATCGGCCCATGGCTGTGGCTTAAGGTCGACAGAAGACTAAAAAAATATAAAAGAGATAGAAAATAAAAGTGGGGTCCTTCCTTTTTGTACTTGTCGGCCACAAACCAATTGTAGGCATCGTTTTCTCTTATTCATCATCGTAACCTTAACATTTATCATTATCTTCGTATTATCAGGTTTTGTAGGTGTGAGTGATGGATTTCGGTGGTCTTGCTCTAACAACAGACGGCGACAGTATAAAGATTGTTTCCGATTTAATGTAGTAAAAATCAACCGACAAGAGATTTTGGTCCTTGATGATGGAACCCTAACGAATAAAGAAAACAAACAGTATACCGATTAGGGTTTTGATCGGAACAGAAGAAAAAATAGAACGAAAATAGCAGTAAAATTTGGTGATGTTCGGTGTTGGTTTGATTGGATCGATCATCATCAGAAACGGTTGCTAGATATTATAGATGATGGTGATCGATGGTGGGGTTTTTGTTGGTCAGGAAATAAAACACAGAAGAGAACTAGCAACAGCAATATACTTCGATTTGGGTCTTGTTTGAAAACAATAAACACGCAGCAGTAGGGTTTTTGGAGGGTGTTCGATAATAGTTGTTCATGGTGGTGAGCTTGTGGTGTTCTTGGTGGTTGTGTGTTCATCGTGAATTGACAAGAACATGAGGAACCATGTCATTGTGATGTTTTGGGGTTGAATACGAATCATGAAACAGAAATATGAAAGGTAGCAGATTTCGATGGTGACCAAGGTATTTGGTGGCGGGTTTAGATGGTGGTGTTGATAACCGAATCATGAAACATGAAGCAGCGGTTCGATGGTAGCAGTTCATGGGTTTCGTTTGATAAGTAGCCACGAGGTAATATGTAGGTTCGTGGGTTGTCTTGGATCAAACGTCAAACATAAATAGGAAACAACAGTAGCAGTTGTAGCTAGTTGTAGTTTAAGGGTGTTGGTGCTCATTTGAAACAGAAAAAGGAAACAGATGTAATAGTAGCTGTAGGTTTGTGTAGAGTTGATGAAGGTGGCATCTAATGGGTGTAGTGGAGGAGAATGGTTCGGTGGTTATGATCGGATGATGATGGTCGATTCATGATTGTAATTGGTGGTGCTCGCATGAAGGTGTAGTGGTGGTGTTAGAAGGTGGTTGTAAGGTGGCGGTTCTTGATGGATGTCAAGGTGGTGGTGTTGGTGGTAGTATTGAAAGGTGATGATTGTTGATGACGGTTGATGGTGTCCCGGTTCTAATAATGAGACGGCTATAGTAATAGTTTGAAAGGGAAATTAGAAATGAAATGGCAACGGTTCTGTGATTGATTGGAGATAATTGGTGAAATGAAGTGGTACTACTTTTCAAATGCATCTGTATGTAGATATTTATTAAGTTCAAAAGTGGTAGTAACAATCCACTAATATTAATTAAAGCAAACAAAAAAAAAAAAATACCTGTCCTAAACTCAAAAGTAATAAATAGGATAGCAGTCATATCATTGTGCCGACACTTATTTTATGCATAGTAATTCGTGCTCCGTTGTTAATCAGTGGCGAATAAAAGTATTCGGAAAAATCCCAAATTTTTAATTTAAATGTATTTATTTATTTTAGTCATTATGGTATAAAAATAAGTCATTAATTATTTATAATTATTAAATAAAAATTAAATTAATTATTAGCTCCCAACCCCAAGTAAAAATACTAAATGTTAAAACTAATCAAATAGATTCTAATTATATTTTTAACAAAGTTATAATTCATATAACTTATTTTTGGATCACCGTTTATTTTAAAATCCCATAAGTTCGTTTTTAACCTGATTAATATCAATCGAAACATCAAACGAGTATTACAATTATTTAATATTTATTTTTAATATACTTTTTTATATATATATAGATATGTTTTTAAATAATAATTATTATAATATCATATTTCATAATAACAACATTTAATATTTCAAATTATACTCCCAATTATTATTTATATATATATACACACATATCTATTTACAAATAGTTGTTCGTGAATCGTCGAGCACAGTCCAAGGGTAATTGATTACATGAATATAGTTTCAAAATTTCGAGATTCAACATTACATACTTTGCTTATCGTGTCGAAGTCATATAAAGATTAAGTTTAAATTTGGTCGGAAATTTCCGGGTCGTCACACACGCACCTATATAATATGTTAGTATATAGCACATATATAGATAGTATATACCAATATACATATACGACAAAGCAAACCATCCTACATCGCTAGGATCTAACCGCAAAGTAACCGCATAGTCAACCGATCTACTTAGGCGACTATCTAACTAAGGCAAAACTTAATCATAAGTCGAGACCTTATTTCAAAAGCATTGGACAAACGAGAGTCCATAACAATCCTGCCTAAACTAAGGCATCAACAATATCATAATTCAACCCGTAATCCTACAAGTCTCGAAACAACGCATACACCAAAAAGTCTAAGTCTAGGCACCTATTTCACAAGTAACCTAGATCCCTTAGACCATGATCTGATACCACTTGTAACAACCCCAATTCCGTTTACCAAAAACGAAGCACAAATTTTTTTTGTATAAGTTAGGTCCCAATATCCCGTTAATAATACATAACATTTTCACACTGTTTTAACCGAAAACATAATATCATAATGTTACGTTTAACAACTTAATATAACCCTTGGTACACAAATGACACATTACAAAATTATTTGTAATAATGACCCAATTACACAAAACACGGGTTAATACTCAATAACCCAACCCCATACCAAGAGCATAATCCCAGGGATTACCAAATCCCCAATCCGCGTCCAAATCTCCGAAAGCTACCCCATCTAGTCCAAGCGCTCCTACACATCTAGTCTAACGACTAGCTAGCCTTACAATCACAATACCTGTAAAAAGGTAAACAACGAGAGAGGTAAGCTAACGCTTAGTGAGTGCAATAAGTATACACATGCATATATAATATACTTACTTACAACCACCTACTCACATACCACAAACATGCTAGCAATATAATATTAGCATACGAACTCCAAGTATAAAGCTAATAACTTCCAATACCACAACTAGCATAAACAATAGCATATACTCCAAAATATAATATGCTACACTACAATACATACACAAACTATATGGTTAACCATACACACAAGGGAATGGTACTCCCGAAAGACCATCAGAGTTCGCAACATCCATTAATGTACTTAACACCACGTATCACTAATCCCCCGGGTGGCATCTTAACACCTCGATACTTCACCCCGAGTGGCATCTTAACACCTCGATGCTTCACCCATCAATTTTACTTTCGGGAGTGGCGTCTTAACACCTCGACACTTCACTCCTGGGCAGCATCTTAACACCTCGATGCTTCACCCCGAGTGGCATCTTAACACCTCGATGCTTCACCCGTTAATATGCTTTCCGGAGTGGCGTCTTAACACCTCGACACTTCAGTCCCGAATGGCATCTTAACACCTCGATGCTTCACCCCGAGTGGCATCTTAACACCTCGATGCTTCCCCATTAATATACTTTTCGGAGTGGCATCTTAACACCTTGACACTTCACTCGTCACGTGAGACGTGGCGTCTTAGCACCTCGACACTTCACATCTCATGCTACACAAATAAATACATTATATATATACACATATAATTATTCCACTCACCTTAACGCCTCGATGAAGTGCAATCCAAATCCCGCAACTCACCAATGGAACGTACCTATTCTGTTTATCACATAATCATCAATACAAACTCATTTGGACTCTCGACCCGCTCAAATGAACAACAATTGCAAAATACACCCTTTTGCACTTTTAACGCTACCCGAAGGTCCAAAACTAACGAGACTAGTTCTCGCATTCCCGAAATACCCAGAGACACCATATTTAGCCATTAAACACACACTAGTCCACATATTCGCCCAAAAACCCATTTTGACCCTTAACAAAGTCAAATTCTCACATTTACATGTTTTGACTTCAAAACGCCACCAACACAAGTTTATACTTTAACTTAACTCATTTTAAGTTTATAAACCTTACACTTACACAATCGAACCGAAATCACCAACAAACCTTAATTTTGACTCTATTCAAAATTAGTCAACCAAATGTACACAAATGGTCTCCACTAGTTCAATAATCAATAATCACTAATACTAGTGATTATTCACTCTATGCAAGCCTTACATGTTAAAACTCGCTCACCAAACCCAAAACCCGCCTTTATCACTTATAAACCCGAATCCTAGTTATCATCTTCATTAACAACTAGTTGGGTTCCATTTATAAACTCACAATCAAAAGCCCTAAATTTAGATGATGAACACAAAAATGAAATTCGGAGTTAGAGCTTACCGCTAGTATCAAATTGTAGCTAAGAACGAGGAGAACAAGGTTGCCTCTTACGCTCTCGATCGAATCCCGCTTCCTCCTTTCCAAAATCCCCTTTTAATGATTTGAGGAATTTATGTTTTGAGAGAAAAGTGAGAAAGAAAAAGAAAAAGAAATGAAAATAAATGAATGAGTGGACCAGAATTGGCGCTTAAATCTGTCCCATACGTGAAATGACTAAAATGCCCTCACTTCCCCTTTAAAATTACAAAATTCGGAACCAGACACCCAGAAGAGCCGCACCGCGGCCTTCTTCCTTCGCGCCGCGATCGACAGCGTGGTCTGGTAGTCTTGGTTACATGCTGTCTGATCCTGATTCGAGTTCAATACCGCGCCGCGACCCACTAGGTCGCGCCGCGACCTAGTGTAAGACCCGTTTATTCGTACGACTTATATGTGTATACATATACATACGTAAATGTATATTATGGATTCGTCGTATTATAAATGTGTGTGTATATATATATATATATATATTGTATATATATATATACGTGGAGTTCACGCGACGTATAAATAATACAAGTAAATGTATATATATGCTATATATATGTAGCGTACGATAGGTAGACAAAACGTGTATGTACGTGGTACGTATCGAAGTTATGAAGTGCATGTACGCAAGCATGCATGAGAATAGATGAGAGCATGGGAATGTGTGTGTGTGTGTATATATATATATATATATATATATATATATATATATATATATAGTGCGAGAGTTGATCGAGGGTTGTTATACGTGTCATCAAGTGTAAGCTCGAAAAGGGTATGCGTCTTATAGTTCGACAAGTTAAAAACTGGAAGAAACACGCCCAAGGTCGCGGCGCGACCGAGGGAACCGCGGCGCGGAATTGAACTAGAATCAGGATCAGTGTAACAACCCCGCTTTTTCCGTTACTTCCGTTAACCTTCCGTTAGTTTATTTAACGGCGATTACTTGACTTTTATGTGTTTATGTGTAATAAATAATTACTTGATCCCGGGAGGGTTACAATAATTAATATGGGTTGATATTAATTCAAATAAATATTCCGGATAATGAAATACGATAAAAACGATACGGTTTTGATAACTGTTTTTTAAGCAACGAAACGCTCGGGTTTATTTTAATAATTAATTTATTATTTATTAACTTTTTAAAAATAATTAATTTATTGGGTTTTTAATAAATTAACGTTTGGTTGCGTTTTAACGATCAGTTTAGCGTTCCGGGCCTTCTGTACGACTAAACGGCACTTGAAACGAGCCACGAGTACAAGTTTTTGCAAAACACGAGCCCGGGAGGCACCCCCATGGGCCATTCGGCCGAACCCCACTCCCTCCCCCCTTATTTTAATTTTTGGCAACTTAGGGGACTTATTTGTAAATTGTATTAATTAAACCCTAATATGAATACTTGTGTAAACCTAAAACTTGTAAAACCCTCACATAAAAAAGCACCAGTCGATACCTCCTCCCTCTGCTCCATTCGTCGACCACCATCACCATCCCATAACCCTAATTTTTCACTTTTTGATCAAACCTCAAGAACAGACGTTATAATTCCCTTCATCCTCTACGTGTGTGTGTAATTCTTTTCGCGATTAAAAGTATAATTAGCTAAACCTTAATCTTAAAAATCTGATTTTTATTGATGTTCCATAGTTATGTTGTCAATTGCTCAAGTCTATACGCGTACATGTTAATCATTATCGTTAATTTGATCGTTTGATGCGTTAGAGTTTAAAACCGAATTGTTTATTGCTTGATCAGTGATTTTTGATTTTTCAAATGCATGATATTATGTGATAAAAAGATTCCTTGCGAAAAACTATTGATTTTAGGCTTTGGATTCGCTTGATTTCGTTTCCGGATGATCAAGTTATGTCCATTTGAATTAACGTTGTGTTTTTGTTGTGTAATCAGAAATATGGGTTTGATAGACCACGAATTGGCTTGTGAAACTTATACCACTGGAAATATAATTTAAAAACACTCAAGTTACACTATGATATCATGCCGTTTGCTTATGTATAACTCGAAATATGCTTGAATTAGTGTAAACGTGGATTTATACAGCACTTGCATGAATACAACCTTGTATGATAAATTGTGTTGACTTCTGTGTTTAAATCTTTGCATATTTGAAATGTACACGAAAAGTAATTCACCTTTCATGTAGATATCATAGTCTAATTGTATCTAGGTCTTCGGATAATTGCGTGCGAATGTGACTAGCTAAACTAGAATCGAATCTGCTACTTGCTCTCTGTGTTATACTCTGTGGTTTGTGTTTATTGAAATAGCATGTATGCTTCTGTAATATGAATCTTTATATGCTATGTGGTATATTCTCAGTTTATTGCAACCTCCGAAACCTTATGCATTGGGCACAATAGAGCCATACTTTGTGTAACTTCTGAATTGAGCTGAAAAACTGAACATTCAACTTGCACGAATAAACAGTACAAATTGGCTAAACAAAAATTGCTCAACTTTTGATACGTGTTAGTTTGACTTGTCCTTGAACTATGGCCACTGACCTTGTGTCAATTGCATGTCCCTAGCTCCGGTCATAGGC
Organism: Rutidosis leptorrhynchoides; assembly: GCF_046630445.1. NCBI lineage: Eukaryota > Viridiplantae > Streptophyta > Magnoliopsida > Asterales > Asteraceae > Rutidosis > Rutidosis leptorrhynchoides. Next base: position 511,050,868 of record NC_092336.1, on the reverse strand, counting down.
AAAACGAAATCAATCCGCGGTCAGAAACTGACTTGATAAACTACAAATGTACCTCTTCTGATTCCTGAATTTTAATTATCATATAAGACCCTGGCCGGACTTTTTGGAATCAATTTTTAGTATACTTATGATCTGGAGTTTTCCATGTTTACTTGAATTTTGTTCTATGAGATAATATGCTAAGTTTGCTACATGTACATGAACTTTGTGCACAACGATAAACTGAAATTGTGAAATTGACCTGTTATGATCTAAAACGTGTTGTTTGACTTAGGTTTGACATGTTGACCAACATTTGACATGAACCTACTGATGTTGACTTTAGTTGACTACTTTGACCAAGTTTAACTTTCGGTTTGACTTCAGTTGACTTTGTTTGACTTGCATGAACTAGTTGATTTTATGTTGACTTTTACTTTGAAACGTGTCGAGTCGAGCAATAAGACAACTTATAAAACCGTTATTTAAAAATGTTGTTTACGAACAAATGAGATAAAACTTGACATGATATTGTCTACAAATGATTGAAACTTGACATGGTAGTGTCAACAAACTTTTGAAACGGGACACGGTGTTGTCTACAAACTTTTAACCTTAAACCTTAGTGGTCTTCTACTGATAAATGTTTTCGAAATGTTATTTCTTAAACATACTGTATTGTTTACCTAAAACCTGTAGATTCACTCAACATTATTGTTGATCCGTTTTGCGTATTTTATTCTCAGTTATTAATTGCTTCCGCTGTAGAATATTGCTGTTACATAGAAGTCAAGCCAAGCACTGGGACCAGAGTTAACATTCCGTTAAAGGGATTTTTGATGGGGTGTTACAATCAGACAGCATGTTACCAAGACCACCAGACCACGACTAATCTCACGGCGCGGAGAGAAGTAGTCGCGGCGCGACCACACTACAGCTCCGGTCCGAAAGTTTGTAATTTTAAGGGTTCGTTGGGGGCACTTTGGTCATTTCATGTGTGGATCAGATTATAAGCTCAAACCTCATCCACTCATCTCATTTAATCTTTTCTTTTCTCTTTTTCTTTCACCCTTTCTCTCTAAACTTCATTTCTTCCAATCCATTCAAAGTGTAAATCGAAGGAGAGGAAGCGGGATTCGATCTTTGCAGCAAGAACAAACGTCGTTCTCCTCATTCTTAGCTACGATTTGATACTAGTGGTAAGTCTCCTATCCGAATTTTGTTCTAGTGATTCATGTTCATATTTAGGGGTTTTTGATTGTGAGTTCATAATGAACCCCATTAGTTGTTAATTGAAGGTTAACACCAAGATTTGGGTTTATAAGTGATGAAGGCGGATTTTGGGTTTGGTGAGCGAGTTTAAACATGTAAGGCATGCAAAGAGTGAATAATCACTAGTATTAGTGATTATTGAAGTAGTGGAAACCATTTGTGTACATTTGGTTGACTAATTTTGAATAGAGTCAAAGTTAGGGTTTTTTGGTGATTTCGGTTCGATTGTCATTTATGTAAGGTTTATAAACTTAAATGGAGTTAAGTTAAAGTATAAACTTGAGTTAATGGCGTTTTGGAGTCAAAACTAGCAAATGCGAGAATTTGACTTTGTTAAGGGTCAAAATGGGTTTTGGGGCGAATATGCGGGCTAGTGGGTGTTTAATGGCTATATGTGGTGTCTTTGGGTATTTCGGGAACGCGGGAACTAGTCTCGTTAGTTTTGGACCTTCGGGTAGCGTTAAACGTGCAAAAGGGTGTATTTTGCACTTGTTGTTCATTTGGGCGGGTTGAGAGTCCAAATGAGTTTGTATTGATGACTATGTGATAAACGGAATATGTACGTTCCATTGGCGAGTTACGAGATTTGGATTGCACTTCATCGAGGCGTTAAGGTGAGTGAGATATTTATGCATGTATGTATATAGTATATTTATTTGTATGCTATGGCATGATCCACGGAGCTGGAAGTGCCATAGTATGTGCGAGTGTGCTATGATGCGAACCACGGTGCCGGTGGCATCATTCCGTGTGTTGTAGTGCGAACCACGGAGCCGGTAGCACTATAGCACGAGTATTGAGGTGCGAACCACGGAGCCGGTGACATCAAAGGGTAAACCCCGGAGCCAGTAGCACTATAAAATGAGGTGTGAACCACGGAGCTGGTAACACCGAAGTGTGAACCATGGAGCCTGTAGCACTATAAAAGAGTATGACTCAAATGCGTAGTGGTGTGAACCACGGAGCCGGTAGCGTCATAGCATTTCATATGGTGTGAACCACGAAGCCGGTAGCACCATGACGCGCGTATGGTTAACCATATAGTTTGTGCATGTATTGCAGTGTAGCATATTATATTTTGGAGTATATGCTATCGTTTATGCTAGTTGCGGTAATGGAGGTTATTAGCTTTATACTTGGAGTTCGTATGCTAATATTATATTGCTAGCATGTTTGTGGTATGTGAGTAAGTGGTTGCAAGTAGGTATATTATATATGCATGTGTATACTTATTACACTCACTAAGCATTAGCTTACCCCTCTCGTTGTTTACCTTTTTACAGGTATTGTGATTGTAAGGCTAGCTAGTCGTTAGACTAGATGTGTAGGATCGCTTGGGCTCGATGGGGTAGCTTTCGGAGATTTGGACGCGGATTGGGGATTTGGTAATCCCCGGGATTATGCTCTTGGTATTGGGTTGGGTTATTGAGTATTAACCCTTGTTTTGTGTAATTGGGTCATTATTACCAATGATTTTGTAATGTGTCATTTGTGTACCAAGGGTTATATTAAGTTGTTAAACGTAACGTTATGATATTATGTTTTCAGTTAAAACAGAGATGAAAATGTTATATACTATTAACGGGATATCAGGACCTAACATAAATAAAAAAATGTGCTTCGTTTTTGATAAACGGAATTGGGGTCGTTACAAGTGGTATCAGAGCATGGTCTAAGGGATCTAGGTTACTTGCGGAATAGGTGCCTAGACTTAGAATTTTTGGTGTATGCGTTGTTTCGAGACTTGTAGGATTACGGTTCGAATTATAATATTGTTGATGCCTTAGTTTAGACAGGATTGTTATGGACTCTCGTTTGTCCAATGCTTTTGAAATAAGGTCTCGACTTATGATTAAGTTTTGCCTTAGTTAGATAGTCGCCTAAGTAGATCGGTTGACTATGCGGTTGCTTTGCGGTTAGATCCTAGCGATGTAGGATGGTTTGCTTTGTCGTATATGTATATTGGTATATACTATCTATATATGTGATATATACTAAAATATTATACAGGTGCGTGCGCGGTGTATTGTTTAATAATCCGGTTTCGGGATTCGGTCGCTTGGTATTTTGTCCGGTCAAGTTCATAGGTGGGATTTTGATCAATTTTGGGACACTTGTGTCCTGTTTGTTTTGTATTCTTGAATGTCGCGCTAGTTCAGGTAAAGTACTTAACGTGGCTATGTGGAAATGGTAAGGTATTCGATTGTAATAATGATTGATCACCATTATCACAACCGTGCACCTTAGCAACAAGCATGACATGGAGAATACCGAACGGGCGAAACGTGACATGGTTGGGGGTAGATTCGACGGTATTTTAGGAATCGGGTAAAGGTTCCTAGGTTGTTTTGATTTTCGAATGATGTACGGGCCGTCACATCGGGTGCGATGCGGTTTGAAGAAAGTTCATAAGTATATGAATACCTAGGGTGTGTAGGTGAACTCCTAAGAGTGTTGTGGTGAAACCACCCTAAGTAGCGGGTGTGTGGTTGACTTATACGATTTAGGTCTTCTACCTAAATAGAATGATCGACTCGGGTGTGAATTAGAGACTTTTGAGTTCCATATTGGACTAATATAAGTCTCGTGAGTGCGTGTTGTATTGCGATGCTCGGGAGAGAGTACGAAGTTGCGGATTCGGTAACGATTTCGATAAGGCGATGCTATGGTGTCGGTGCGTTTATGGTTATTGGGAAGCGTTCCAGTAAGAAATTTAGTACGATGGCGGTTGAGTTGACGGGCTGTGGATATAATACTTGGCGCTTCCAAGCATTCCATGGTTATGAGAAAATAATGTCAACCAAGTCGTGAGAAGGACTTGGGTGTACGCTTGATGACGTGTATTCACTTGTGTGATTGGAAGTTAGCGAACCATAAGGTTCATTGAGTATGAATTGAAATGTCCCGTTCTTATTGATTAAAAACGTTCCATATTAATTGATTTCGTTGCGAGGTTTTGACCTCTATATGAGACGTTTTTCAAAGACTGCATTCATTTTAAAACAAACCATAACCTTTATTTCATCAATAAAGGTTTAAAAAGCTTTACGTAGATTATCAAATAATGATAATCTAAAATATCCTGTTTACACACGACCATTACATAATGGTTTACAATACAAATATGTTACAACAAAATAAGTTTCTTGAATGCAGTTTTTACACAATATCATACAAGCATGGACTCCAAATCTCGTCCTTATTTAAGTATGCGACAGCGGAAGCTCTTAATAATCACCTGAGAATAAACATGCTTAAAACGTCAACAAAAATGTTGGTGAGTTATAGGTTTAACCTATATATATCAAATCATAATAATAGACCACAAGATTTCATATTTCAATACACATCCCATACATAGAGATAAAAATCATTCATATGGTGAACACCTGGTAACCGACAATAACAAGATGCATATATAAGAATATCCCCATCATTCCGGGACACCCTTCGGATATGATATAAATTTCGAAGTACTAAAGCATCCGGTACTTTGGATGGGGTTTGTTAGGCCCAATAGATCTATCTTTAGGATTCGCGTCAATTAGGGTGTCTGTTCCCTAATTCTTAGATTACCAGACTTAATAAAAAGGGGCATATTCGATTTCGATAATTCAACCATAGAATGTAGTTTCACGTACTTGTGTCTATTTTGTAAATCATTTATAAAACCTGCATGTATTCTCATCCCAAAAATATTAGATTTTAAAAGTGGGACTATAACTCACTTTCACAGATTTTTACTTCGTCGGGAAGTAAGACTTGGCCACTGTTGATTCACGAACCTATAACAATATATACATATATATTAAAGTATGTTCAAAATATATTTACAACACTTTTAATATATTTTGATGTTTTAAGTTTATTAAGTCAGCTGTCCTCGTTAGTAACCTATAACTAGTTGTCCACAGTTAGATGTACAGAAATAAATCGATAAATATTATCTTGAATCAATCCACGACCCAGTGTATACGTATCTCAGTATTGATCACAACTCAAACTATATATATTTTGGAATCAACCTCAACCCTGTATAGCTAACTCCAACATTCACATATAGAGTGTCTATGGTTGTTCCGAAATATATATAGATGTGTCGACATGATAGGTCGAAACATTGTATACGTGTCTATGGTATCTCAAGATTACATAATATACAATACAAGTTGATTAAGTTATGGTTGGAATAGATTTGTTACCAATTTTCACGTAGCTAAAATGAGAAAAATTATCCAATCTTGTTTTACCCATAACTTCTTCATTTTAAATCCGTTTTGAGTGAATCAAATTGCTATGATTTCATATTGAACTCTATTTTATGAATCTAAACAGAAAAAGTATAGGTTTATAGTCGGAAAAATAAGTTACAAGTCGTTTTTGTAAAGGTAGTCATTTCAGTCGAAAGAACGACGTCTAGATGACCATTTTAGAAAACATACTTCCACTTTGAGTTTAACCATAATTTTTGGATATAGTTTCATGTTCATAATAAAAATCATTTTCTCAGAATAACAACTTTTAAATCAAAGTTTATCATAGTTTTTAATTAACTAACCCAAAACAGCCCGCGGTGTTACTACGACGGCGTAAATCCGGTTTTACGGTGTTTTTCGTGTTTCCAGGTTTTAAATCATTAAGTTAGCATATCATATAGATATAGAACATGTGTTTAGTTGATTTTAAAAGTCAATTTAGAAGGATTAACTTTTGTTTGCGAACAAGTTTAGAATTAACTAAACTATGTTCTAGTGATTACAAGTTTAAACCTTCGAATAAGATAGCTTTATATGTATGAATCGAATGATGTTATGAACATCATTACTACCTTAATTTCCTTGGATAAACCTACTGGAAAAGAGAAAAATGGATCTAGCTTCAATGGATCCTTGGATGGCTCGAAGTTCTTGAAGCAGAATCATGACACGAAAACAAGTTCAAGTAAGATCATCACTTGAAATAAGATTGTTATAGTTATAGAAATTGAACCAAAGTTTGAATATGATTATTACCTTGTATTAGAATGATAACCTACTGTAAGAAACAAAGATTTCTTGAGGTTGGATGATCACCTTACAAGATTGGAAGTGAGCTAGCAAACTTGAAAGTATTCTTGATTTTATGAAACTAGAACTTTTGGAATTTATGAAGAACACTTAGAACTTGAAGATAGAACTTGAGAGAGATCAATTAGATGAAGAAAATTGAAGAATGAAAGTGTTTGTAGGTGTTTTTGGTCGTTGGTGTATGGATTAGATATAAAGGATATGTAATTTTGTTTTCATGTAAATAAGTCATGAATGATTACTCATATTTTTGTAATTTTATGAGATATTTCATGCTAGTTGCCAAATGATGGTTCCCACATGTGTTAGGTGACTCACATGGGCTACTAAGAGCTGATCATTGGAGTGTATATACCAATAGTACATACATCTAAAAGCTGTGTATTGTACGAGTACGAATACGGGTGCATACGAGTAGAATTGATGATGAAACTGAACGAGGATGTAATTGTAAGCATTTTTGTTAAGTAGAAGTATTTTGATAAGTGTATTGAAGTCTTTCAAAAGTGTATAAATACATATTAAAACACTACATGTATATACATTTTAACTGAGTCGTTAAGTCATCGTTAGTCGTTACATATAAGTGTTGTTTTGAAACCTTTAGGTTAACGATCTTGTTAAATGTTGTTAACCCAATGTTTATAATATCAAATGAGATTTTAAATTATTATATTATCATGATATTATCATGTATGAATATCTCTTAATATGATATATATACATTAAATGTCTTTACAACGATAATCGTTACATATATGTCTCGTTTAAAAATCATTAAGTTAGTAGTCTTGTTTTTACATATGTAGTTCATTGTTAATATACTTTATGATATGTTTTCTTATCATAGTATCATGTTAACTATATATATATATCCATATATATGTCATCATATAGTTTTTACAAGTTTTAACATTCGTGAATCACCGATCAACTTGGGTGGTCAATTGTCTATATGAAACATATTTCAATTAATCAAGTCTTAACAAGTTTGATTGCTTAACATGTTGGAAACATTTAATCATGTAAATATCAATCTCAATTAATATATATAAACATGGAAAAGTTCGGGTCACTACAGTACCTACCCGTTAAATAAATTTCGTCCCGAAATTTTAAGCTGTTGAAGGTGTTGACGAATCTTCTGGAAATAGATGCGGGTATTTCTTCTTCATCTGATCTTCACGTTCCCAGGTGAACTCGGGTCCTCTACGAGCATTCCATCGAACCTTAACAATTGGTATCTTGTTTTTCTTAAGTCTTTTAACCTCACGATCCATTATTTCGACGGGTTCTTCGATGAATTGAAGTTTTTCATTGATTTGGATTTCATCTAACGGAATAGTGAGATCTTCTTTAGCAAAACATTTCTTCAAATTCGAGACGTGGAAAGTGTTATGTACAGCCGCGAGTTGTTGAGGTAACTCAAGTCGGTAAGCTACTGGTCCGACACGATCAATAATCTTGAATGGTCCAATATACCTTGGATTTAATTTCCCTCGTTTACCAAATCGAACAACGCCTTTCCAAGGTGCAACTTTAAGCATGACCATCTCTCCAATTTCAAATTCTATATCTTTTCTTTTAATGTCAGCGTAGCTCTTTTGTCGACTTTGGGCAGTTTTCAACCGTTGTTGAATTTGGATGATCTTCTCGGTAGTTTCTTGTATAATCTCTGGACCCGTAATCTGTCTATCCCCCACTTCACTCCAACAAATCGGAGACCTGCACCTTCTACCATAAAGTGCTTCAAACGGCGCCATCTCAATGCTTGAATGGTAGCTGTTGTTGTAGGAAAATTCTGCTAACGGTAGATGTCGATCCCAACTGTTTCCGAAATCAATAACACATGCTCGTAGCATGTCTTCAAGCATTTGTATCGTCCTTTCGCTCTGCCCATCAGTTTGTGGATGATAGGCAGTACTCATGTCTAGACGAGTTCCTAATGCTTGCTGTAATGTCTGCCAGAATCTTGAAATAAATCTGCCATCCCTATCAGAGATAATAGAGATTGGTATTCCATGTCTGGAGACGACTTCCTTCAAATACAGTCGTGCTAACTTCTCCATCTTGTCATCTTCTCTTATTGGTAGGAAGTGTGCTGATTTGGTGAGACGATCAACTATTACCCAAATAGTATCAAAACCACTTGCAGTCCTTGGCAATTTAGTGATGAAATCCATGGTAATGTTTTCCCATTTCCATTCCGGGATTTCGGGTTGTTGAAGTAGACCTGATGGTTTCTGATGCTCAGCTTTGACCTTAGAACACGTCAAACATTCTCCTACGTATTTAGCAACATCGGCTTTCATACCCGGCCACCAAAAATGTTTCTTGAGATCTTTGTACATCTTCCCCGTTCCAGGATGTATTGAGTATCTGGTTTTATGAGCTTCTCTAAGTACCATTTCTCTCATATCTCCAAATTTTGGTACCCAAATCCTTTCAGCCCTATACCGGGTTCCGTCTTCCCGAATATTAAGATGCTTCTCCGATCCTTTGGGTATTTCATCCTTTAAATTTCCCTCTTTTAAAACCCCTTGTTGCGCCTCCTTTATTTGAGTAGTAATGTTATTATGAATCATTATATTCATAGATTTTACTCGAATGGGTTCTCTGTCCTTCCTGCTCAAGGCATCGGCTACCACATTTGCCTTCCCCGGGTGGTAACGAATCTCAAAGTCGTAATCATTCAATAATTCAATCCACCTACGCTGCCTCATATTCAGTTGTTTCTGATTAAATATGTGTTGAAGACTTTTGTGGTCGGTATATATAATACTTTTGACCCCATATAAGTAGTGCCTCCAAGTCTTCAATGCAAAAACAACCGCGCCTAATTCCAAATCATGCGTCGTATAATTTTGTTCGTGAATCTTCAATTGTCTAGACGCATAAGCAATCACCTTCATTCGTTGCATTAATACACAACCGAGACCTTGCTTTGATGCATCACAATAAATCACAAAATCATCATTCCCTTCAGGCAATGACAATATAGGTGCCGTAGTTAGCTTTTTCTTCAATAACTGAAACGCTTTCTCTTGTTCATCATTCCATTCAAATTTCTTCCCTTTATGCGTTAATGCAGTCAAGGGTTTTGCTATTCTGGAAAAGTCTTGGATGAACCTTCTGTAGTAACCAGCTAGTCCTAAAAACTGGCGTATGTGTTTCGGAGTTTTCGGGGTTTCCCACTTTTCAACAGTTTCTATCTTTGCCGGATCCACCTTAATACCTTCTTTGTTCACTATGTGACCGAGGAATTGAACTTCTTCCAACCAAAATGCACACTTTGAAAACTTAGCGTACAATTCTTCCTTCCTCAATACTTCTAACACCTTTCTCAAATGTTCACCGTGTTCTTGGTCATTCTTTGAGTAAATAAGTATGTCATCAATGAAAACAATGACAAACTTGTCAAGGTATGGTCCACACACTCGGTTCATAAGGTCCATGAACACAGCTGGTGCATTAGTTAAACCAAACGGCATGACCATAAACTCGTAATGACCGTAACGTGTTCTGAAAGCAGTCTTTGGAATATCATCTTCTTTCACCCGCATTTGATGATACCCGGAACGTAAGTCAATCTTTGAATAAACAGACGAGCCTTGTAGTTGATCAAATAAGTCATCGATTCTCGGTAGTGGGTAGCGGTTCTTGATGGTAAGTTTGTTCAACTCTCGGTAGTCGATACACAACCTGAATGTACCATCTTTCTTCTTGACAAACAAAACAGGAGCTCCCCACGGTGATGTGCTTGGTCGAATGAAACCACGCTCTAAAAGTTCTTGTAATTGGCTTTGCAGTTCTTTCATCTCGCTGGGTGCGAGTCTGTAAGGAGCACGAGCTATTGGTGCAGCTCCTGGTACAAGATCTATTTGAAATTCAACGGATCGATGTGGGGGTAATCCCGGTAATTCTTTCGGAAATACATCGGGAAATTCTTTTGCAATGGGAACATCATTGATGCTCTTTTCTTCAGTTTGTACTTTCTCGACGTGTGCTAGAACAGCATAGCAACCTTTTCTTATTAGTTTTTGTGCCTTCAAATTACTAATAAGATGTAGCTTCGTGTTGCCCTTTTCTCCGTACACCATTAAGGGTTTTCCTTTTTCTCGTATAATGCGAATTGCATTTTTGTAACAAACGATCTCCGCTTTCACTTCTTTCAACCAGTCCATACCGATTATCACATCAAAACTCCCTAACTCTACTGGTATCAAATCAATCTTAAATGTTTCGCTAACCAGTTTAATTTCTCGATTCCGACATATATTATCTGCTGAAATTAATTTACCATTTGCTAATTCGAGTAAAAATTTACTATCCAAAGGCGTCAATGGACAACTTAATTTAGCACAAAAATCTCTACTCATATAGCTTCTATCCGCACCCGAATCAAATAAAACGTAAGCAAATTTATTGTCAATAAGAAACGTACCCGTAACAAGCTCCGGGTCTTCCTGTGCCTCTACCGCATTAATATTGAAAACTCGTCCACGGCCTTGTCCATTCGTGTTCTCCTGGTTCGGGCAATTTCTAATAATGTGGCCTGGTTTTCCACATTTATAACAAACTACATTGGCATAACTTGCTCCGACACTACTTGCTCCGCCATTACTCGTTCCGACACCATTTGTTCCTTTCGTTCTATTAACCCCTGGTCCGTAGACCTCACACTTCGCCGCGCTATGACCATTTCTTTTACACTTGTTGCAAAATTTGGTGCAGAACCCCGAGTGATTCTTTTCACACCTTTGGCATAGCTGCTTCTGATTGTTGTTATTGTTGCGGTTATTATTGTTGTTGGGATGATTGTTGTAGTTGCTGTTGTTGTTGTTGTTGTTGTTGTTGGGCCGTTTGTTGTAGTTGCGATTGATGTTGCGATTGTTGGGATAATTGTTGCGATTATTGTTGTAATTGCTGTTGTTGTTGTATTGGTGATTCTTATCACCGTTTTCCTCCCACTTTCTTTTGACTTGCTTCACATTGGCCTCTTCAGCAGTCTGTTCTTTAATTCTTTCTTCAATCTGGTTCACTAGTTTGTGAGCCATTCTACATGCCTGTTGTATGAAGGCGGGCTCGTGTGAACTTATATCTTCTTGGATTCTTTCCGGTAATCCTTTCACAAACGCGTCGATCTTCTCTTCCTCATCTTCGAATGCTCCCGGACACAATAGGCACAATTCTGTGAATCGTCTTTCGTACGTGGTAATATCAAATCCTTGGGTTCGTAACCCTCTAAGTTCTGTCTTGAGCTTATTGACCTCGGTTCTGGGACGGTACTTCTCGTTCATCAAGTGCTTGAATGCTGACCACGGTAGTACGTACGCATCATCTTGTCCCACTTGCTCTAGATAGGTATTCCACCATGTTAACGCAGAACCTGTGAAGGTATGCGTAGCGTACTTCACTTTGTCCTCTTCAGTACACTTACTTATGGCAAACACCGATTCAACCTTCTCGGTCCACCGTTTCAATCCGATCGGTCCTTCGGTTCCATCAAATTCCAAAGGTTTGCAGGCAGTGAATTCTTTGTAGGTGCATCCTACACGATTTCCTGTACTGCTAGATCCAAGGTTATTGTTGGTATGTAGCGCAGCCTGTACTGCGGCTATGTTTGAAGCTAGAAAAGTACGGAATTCCTCTTCATTCATATTCACGGTGTGTCGAGTAGTCGGTGCCATTTCCTTCAAAATAGTTAAATGGAACAAGTTAATCATACAGAATATTAAGAGTAGTTAATAGTATTTCGTAGCATAATATGAACTCATTTATAAAAGCTTTTTCTTCATATTAGCGTTTTATAAGTTTAAATTCGGGTAGTACCTACCCGTTAAGTTCATACTTAGTAGCTAATATACAATTCAACTACTACAATTCTATATGAAAAACTGATTGTAATAATATTTCGCGTTCAAACTTTTATACAATATTTTACAAACTTACAATACCGCTTATTTTACATAAAGCATGAAATATAGCACACAATAACTTTGATACAAGATAGTTGTGAAGATAATTCTAGCTAGTACACAAGTCGTTCAGCAAAGGCAATAAAGACACGTAATTCATACGTCCAGAAACAAGTCATGCATTCTGGTTTTACTAGGACTACTTCCCATCCTTGGTCTTGTGCAACATAACCGTTATGGCCGTTGATAAGACAGCGTGTTGTAACGTCATCAAAGGGACGAGGGTTACGTAATGTCCAACAGTCCCGTAATAATCTAAAAACCTCATTTCTTACCCCAATTACCGACTCCGTCACTTGTGGAAACGTTTTGTTTAATAGTTGTAGCCCGATGTTCTTGTTCTCACTTTGGTGAGAAGCGAACATTACTAATCCGTAAGCATAACATGCTTCTTTATGTTGCATGTTAGCCGCTTTTTCTAAATCACGAAGTCCAATATTCGGATATATTGAGTCAAAATAATTTCTTAACCCGTTGCGTAAAATAGCATTTGGGTTCCCCGCAATATATGCGTCAAAGTAAACACATCGTAACTTATGGGTTTCCCAATGTGATATCCCCCATCTTTCAAACGAAAGTCTCTTATAAACCAAGACATTCTTGGAACGTTCTTCGAATGTCTTACAAACTGATCTCGCCTTAAATAGTTGTGCTGAAGAATTCTGGCCGACTCTAGACAAGATTTCATCAATCATGTCTCCGGGTAGGTCTCTTAAAATATTGGGTTGTCTATCCATTTTGTGTTTTTAAACTGTAAAATAGACAAGAGTTAGATTCATAAAAAAAAAATACTTATTAATACAAGCAATTTTTACATATATCATAAAGCATAAGAACACTATATTACATATATTACACCACACGTATACAACTATCTTATTCCGACTCGCTCGTTTCTTCTTCTTCTTCGGTTTTGGTTCGTTTTGCCAAGTTTCTAGGGATATATGATGTTCCCCTAATACGAGCCGTCGTTGTCCACATTGGTTTAGAAAAACCTGGTGGTTTAGAGGTTCCCGGGTCATTGTTACAACTTAAGGACTTCGGGGGTTGACGATACATATAAAGTTCATCGGGGTTGGAATTAGATTTCTCTATTTTTATGCCCTTTCCCTTATTATTTTCTTTTGCCTTTTTAAATTCAGTTGGGGTAATTTCTATAACATCATCGGAATTCTCGTCGGAATCCGATTAATCGGAGAATTGGTAATCCTCCCAATATTTTGCTTCCTTGGCGGAAACACCATTGACCATAATTAACTTTGGTCGGTTGGTTGAGGATTTTCTTTTACTTAACCGTTTTATTATTTCCCCCACCGGTTCTATTTCTTCATCCGGTTCCGATTCTTCTTCCGGTTCCGATTCTTCTTCCGGTTCCGACTCTTCTTCCGGTTCCTCTTCGGGAACTTGTGAATCAGTCCACAAATCATTCCAATTTACATTTGACTCTTCATTATTATTAGGTGAGTCAATGGGACTTGTTCTAGAGGTAGACATTGTAGTGACCCGAACTTTTCCATGTTTATATATATTAATTGAGATTGATATTTACATGATTAAATGTTTCCAACATGTTAAGCAATCAAACTTGTTAAGACTTGATTAATTGAAATAGGTTTCATATAGACAATTGACCACCCAAGTTGACCGGTGATTCACGAACGTTAAAACTTGTAAAAACTATATGATGACATATATATGGTTATATATATAGTTAACATGATATTATGATATGTAAACATATCATTAAGTATATTAACAATGAACTACATATGTAAAAACAAGACTACTAACTTAATGATTTTGAAACGAGACATATATGTAACGATTATCGTTGTAACGACATTTAATGTATATATATCATATTAAGAGATATTCGTACATCATAATATCATGATAATATAATAATTTAAAAATCTCTTTTGATATTATAAACATTGGGTTAACAACATTTAACAAGATCGTTAACCTAAAGGTTTCAAAACAACATTTACATGTAACGACTAACGATGACTTAACGACTCAGTTAAAATGTATATACATGTAGTGTTTTAATATGTATTCATACACTTTTGAAAGACTTCAAGACACTTATCAAAATACTTCTACTTAACAAAAATGCTTACAATTACATCCTCGTTCAGTTTCATCAACAATTCTACTCGTATGCACCCGTATTCGTACTCGTACAATACACAGCTTTTAGATGTATGTACTATTGGTATATACACTCCAATGATCAGCTCTTAGCAGCCCATGTGAGTCACCTAACACATGTGGGAACCATCATTTGGCAACTAGCATGAAATATCTCATAAAATTACAAAAATATGAGTAATCATTCATGACTTATTTACATGAAAACAAAATTACATATCCTTTATATCTAATCCATACACCAACGACCAAAAACACCTACAAACACTTTCATTCTTCAATTTTCTTCATCTAATTGATCTCTCTCAAGTTCTATCTTCAAGTTCTAAGTGTTCTTCATAAATTTCAAAAGTTCTAGTTTCATAAAATCAAGAATACTTTCAAGATTGCTAGCTCACTTCCAATCTTGTAAGGTGATCATCCAACCTCAAGAAATCTTTGTTTCTTACAGTAGGTTATCATTCTAATACAAGGTAATAATCATATTCAAACTTTGGTTCAATTTCTATAACTATAACAATCTTATTTCAAGTGATGATCTTACTTGAACTTGTTTTCGTGTCATGATTTTGCTTCAAGAACTTTGAGCCATCCAAGGATCCATTGAAGCTAGATCCATTTTTCTCTTTTCCAGTAGGTTCATCCAAGGAACTTAAGGTAGTAATGATGTTCATAACATCATTCGATTCATACATATAAAGCTATCTTATTCGAAGGTTTAAACTTGTAATCACTAGAACATAGTTTAGTTAATTCTAAACTTGTTCGCAAACAAAAGTTAATCCTTATAACTTGACTTTTAAAATCAACTAAACATATGTTCTATATCTATATGATATGCTAACTTAATGATTTAAAACCTGGAAACACGAAAAACACCGTAAAACCGGATTTACGCCGTCGTAGTAACACCGCGGGCTGTTTTGGGTTAGTTAATTAAAAACTATGATAAACTTTGATTTAAAAGTTGTTATTCTGAGAAAATGATTTTTATTATGAACATGAAACTATATCCAAAAATTATGGTTAAACTCAAAGTGGAAGTATGTTTTCTAAAATGGTCATCTAGACGTCGTTCTTTCGACTGAAATGACTACCTTTACAAAAACGACTTGTAACTTATTTTTCCGACTATAAACCTATAATTTTTCTGTTTAGATTCATAAAATAGAGTTCAATATGAAACCATAGCAATTTGATTCACTCAAAACGGATTTAAAATGAAGAAGTTATGGGTAAAACAAGATTGGATAATTTTTCTTATTTTAGCTACGTGAAAATTGGTAACAAATCTATTCCAACCATAACTTAATCAACTTGTATTGTATATTATGTAATCTTGAGATACCATAGACACGTATACAATGTTTCGACCTATCATGTCGACACATCTATATATATTTCGGAACAACCATAGACACTCTATATGTGAATGTTGGAGTTAGCTATACAGGGTTGAGGTTGATTCCAAAATATATATAGTTTGAGTTGTGATCAATACTGAGATACGTATACACTGGGTCGTGGATTGATTCAAGATAATATTTATCGATTTATTTCTGTACATCTAACTGTGGACAACTAGTTGTAGGTTACTAACGAGGACAGCTGACTTAATAAACTTAAAACATCAAAATATATTAAAAGTTTTGTAAATATATTTTGAACATACTTTGATATATATGTATATATTGTTATAGGTTCGTGAATCAACCAGTGGCCAAGTCTTACTTCCCGACGAAGTAAAAATCTGTGAAAGTGAGTTATAGTCCCACTTTTAAAATCTAATATTTTTGGGATGAGAATACATGCAGGTTTTATAAATGATTTACAAAATAGACACAAGTACGTGAAACTACATTCTATGGTTGAATTATCGAAATCGAATATGCCCCTTTTTATTAAGTCTGGTAATCTGAGAATTAGGGAACAGACACCCTAATTGACGCGAATCCTAAAGATAGATCTATTGGGCCTAACAAACCCCATCCAAAGTACCGGATGCTTTAGTACTTCGAAATTTATATCATATCCGAAGGGTGTCCCGGAATGATGGGGATATTCTTATATATGCATCTTGTTAATGTCGGTTACCAGGTGTTCACCATATGAATGATTTTTATCTCTATGTATGGGATGTGTATTGAAATATGAAATCTTGTGGTCTATTGTTACGATTTGATATATATAGGTTAAACCTATAACTCACCAACATTTTTGTTGACGTTTAAAGCATGTTTATTCTCAGGTGAATATTAAGAGCTTCCGCTGTTGCATACTAAAATAAGGACAAGATTTGGAGTCCATATTTGTATGATATTGTGTAAAAACTGCATTCAAGAAACTGATTTCGATGTAACATATTTGTATTGTAAACCATTATGTAATGGTCGTGTGTAAACAGGATATTTTAGATTATCATTATTTGATAATCTACGTAAAGCTTTTTAAACCTTTATTTATGAAATAAAGGTTATGGTTTGTTTTAAAAATGAATGCAGTCTTTGAAAAACGTCTCATATAGAGGTCAAAACCTCGCAACGAAATCAATTAATATGGAACGTTTTTAATCAATAAGAACGGGACATTTCAGTTGGTATCCGAGCGTTGGTCTTAGAGAACCAGAATTTTGCATTAGTGTGTCTTATCGAGTTTGTTAGGATGCATTAGTGAGTCTGGACTTTGACCGTGTTTACTTGAAAAATGATTGCTTAACAAATTTTGTTGGAAACTATATATTTTTAACATGTGAATATTATGTGATATATTAATCTCTTAACGCGTTTGATATTATGTGATAGATGTCTACCTCTAGAACAAGTCCCATTGACTCACCTAATAATAATGAAGAGTCAAATGTAAATTGGAATGATTCGTGGACTGATTCACAAGTTCCCGAAGAGGAACCGGAAGAAGAGTCGGAACCGGAAGAAGAATCGGAACCGGAAGAAGAATCGGAACCGGATGAAGAAATAGAACCGGTGGGGGAAATAATAAAACGGTTAAGTAAAAGAAAATCCTCAACCAACCGACCAAGGTTAATTATGGTCAATGGTGTTTCCGCCAAGGAAGCAAAATATTGGGAGGATTACCAATTCTCCGATGAATCGGATTCCGACGAGAATTCCGATGATGTTATAGAAATTACCCCAACTGAATTTAAAAAAGCAAAAGAAAATAATAAGGGAAAGGGCATAAAAATAGAGAAATCTAATTCCAACCCCGATGAACTTTATATGTATCGTCAACCCCCGAAGTCCTTAAGTTGTAACAATGACCCGGGAACCTCTAAACCACCAGGTTTTTCTAAACCAATGTGGACAA
Source organism: Rutidosis leptorrhynchoides (assembly GCF_046630445.1). Taxonomy (NCBI): domain Eukaryota; kingdom Viridiplantae; phylum Streptophyta; class Magnoliopsida; order Asterales; family Asteraceae; genus Rutidosis; species Rutidosis leptorrhynchoides. The sequence continues at coordinate 511,033,095 of NC_092336.1, read as the reverse complement.
CGACGGCTCGTATTAGGGGAACATCATATATCCCTAGAAACTTGGTAAAACGAACCAAAACCGAAGAAGAAGAAACGAGCGAGTCGGAATAAGATAGTTGTATTCGTGTGGTGTAATATATGTAATATAGTGTTCTTATGCTTTATGATATATGTAAAAATTGCTTGTATTAATAAGTATTTTTTTATGAATCTAACTCTTGTCTATTTTACAGTTTAAAAACACAAAATGGATAGACAACCCAATATTTTAAGAGACCTACCCGGAGACATGATTGATGAAATCTTGTCTAGAGTCGGCCAGAATTCCTCGGCACAACTATTTAAGGCGAGATCAGTTTGTAAGACATTCGAAGAACGTTCCAAGAATGTCTTGGTTTATAAGAGACTTTCGTTTGAAAGATGGGGGATATCACATTGGGAAACCCATAAGTTACGATGTGTTTACTTTGACGCATATATTGCGGGGAACCCAAATGCTATTTTACGCAACGGGTTAAGAAATTATTTTGACTCAATATATCCGAATATTGGACTTCGTGATTTAGAAAAAGCGGCTAACATGCAACATAAAGAAGCATGTTATGCTTACGGATTAGTAATGTTCGCTTCTCACCAAAGTGAGAACAAGAACATCGGGCTACAACTATTAAACAAAACGTTTCCACAAGTGACGGAGTCGGTAATTGGGGTAAGAAATGAGGTTTTTAGATTATTACGGGACTGTTGGACATTACGTAACCCTCGTCCTTTTGACGACGTTACAACACGCTGTCTTATCAACGGCCATAACGGTTATGTTGCACAAGACCAAGGATGGGAAGTAGTCCTAGTAAAACCAGAATGCATGACTTGTTTCTGGACGTATGAATTACGTGTCTTTATTGCCTTTGCTGAACGACTTGTGTACTAGCTAGAATTGTCTTCACAACTATCTTGTATCAAAGTTAATGTGTGCTATATTTCATGCTTTATGTAAAATAAGCGGTATTGTAAGTTTGTAAAATATTGTATAAAAGTTTGAACGCGAAATATTATTATAATCAGTTTTTCATATAGAATTGTAGTAGTTGAATTGTATATTAGCTACTAAGTATGAACTTAACGGGTAGGTACTACCCGAATTTAAACTTATAAAACGCTAATATGAAGAAAAAGCTTTTATAAATGAGTTCATATTATGCTACGAAATACTATTAACTACTCTTAATATTCTGTATGATTAACTTGTTCCATTTGACTATTTTGAAGGAAATGGCACCGACTACTCGACACACCGTGAATATGAATGAAGAGGAATTCCGTACTTTTCTAGCTTCAAACATAGCCGCAGTACAGGCTGCGCTACATACCAACAATAACCTTGGATCTAGCAGTACAGGAAATCGTGTAGGATGCACCTACAAAGAATTCACTGCCTGCAAACCTTTGGAATTTGATGGAACCGAAGGACCGATCGGATTGAAACGGTGGACCGAGAAGGTCGAATCGGTGTTTGCCATAAGTAAGTGTACTGAAGAGGACAAAGTGAAGTACGCTACGCATACCTTCACAGGTTCTGCGTTAACATGGTGGAATACCTATCTAGAGCAAGTGGGACAAGATGATGCGTACGCACTACCTTGGTCAGCATTCAAGCACTTGATGAACGAGAAGTACCGTCCCAGAACTGAGGTCAATAAGCTCAAGACAGAACTTAGAGGGTTACGAACCCAAGGATTTGATATTACCACATACGAAAGACGATTCACAGAATTGTGCCTATTGTGTCCGGGAGCATTCGAAGATGAGGAAGAGAAGATTGACGCGTTTGTGAAAGGATTACCAGAAAGAATCCAAGAAGATATAAGTTCACACGAGCCCGCCTCCATACAACAGGCATGTAGAATGGCTCACAAACTCGTGAACCAAATTGAAGAAAGAATTAAAGAACAGACTGCTGAAGAGGCCAATGTGAAGCAAGTCAAAAGAAAGTGGGAGGAAAACGGTGATAAGAATCACCAATACAACAACAACAACAATTACAACAATAATCGCAACAATTATCCCAACAATCGCAACATCAATCGCAACTACAACAAACGGCCCAACAACAACAACAACAACAGCAACTACAACAATCATCCCAACAACAATAATAACCGCAACAACAACAACAATCAGAAGCAGCTATGCCAAAGGTGTGAAAAGAATCACTCGGGGTTCTGCACCAAATTTTGCAACAAGTGTAAAAGAAATGGTCATAGCGCGGCGAAGTGTGAGGTCTACGGACCAGGGGTTAATAGAACGAAAGGAACAAATGGTGTCGGAACGAGTAATGGCGGAGCAAGTAGTGTCGGAGCAAGTTATGCCAATGTAGTTTGTTATAAATGTGGAAAACCAGGCCACATTATTAGAAATTGCCCGAACCAGGAGAACACGAATGGACAAGGCCGTGGAAGAGTTTTCAATATTAATGCGGCAGAGGCACAGGAAGACCCGGAGCTTGTTACGGGTACGTTTCTTATTGACAATAAATCTGCTTACGTTTTATTTGATTCGGGTGCGGATAGAAGCTATATGAGTAGAGATTTTTGTGCTAAATTAAGTTGTCCATTGATGCCTTTGGATAGTAAATTTTTACTCGAATTAGCAAATGGTAAATTAATTTCAGCAGATAATATATGTCGGAATCGAGAAATTAAACTGGTTAGCGAAACATTTAAGATTGATTTGATACCAGTAGAGTTAGGGAGTTTTGATGTGATAATCGGTATGGACTGGTTGAAAGAAGTGAAAGCGGAGATCGTTTGTTACAAAAATGCAATTCGCATTATACGAGAAAAAGGAAAACCCTTAATGGTGTACGGAGAAAAGGGCAACACGAAGCTACATCTTATTAGTAATTTGAAGGCACAAAAACTAATAAGAAAAGGTTGCTATGCTGTTCTAGCACACGTCGAGAAAGTACAAACTGAAGAAAAGAGCATCAATGATGTTCCCGTCGCAAAAGAATTTCCTGATGTATTTCCGAAAGAATTACCGGGATTACCCCCACATCGATCCGTTGAATTTCAAATAGATCTTGTACCAGGAGCTGCACCAATAGCTCGTGCTCCTTACAGACTCGCACCCAGCGAGATGAAAGAATTACAAAGCCAATTACAAGAACTTTTAGAGCGTGGTTTCATTCGACCAAGCACATCACCGTGGGGAGCTCCTGTTTTGTTTGTCAAGAAGAAAGATGGTACATTCAGGTTGTGTATCGACTACCGAGAGTTGAACAAACTTACCATCAAGAACCGCTACCCACTACCGAGAATCGATGACTTATTTGATCAACTACAAGGCTCGTCTGTTTATTCAAAGATTGACTTACGTTCTGGGTATCATCAAATGCGGGTGAAAGAAGATGATATTCCAAAGACTGCTTTCAGAACACGTTACGGTCATTACGAGTTTATGGTCATGCCGTTTGGTTTAACTAATGCACCAGCTGTGTTCATGGACCTTATGAACCGAGTGTGTGGACCATACCTTGACAAGTTTGTCATTGTTTTCATTGATGACATACTTATTTACTCAAAGAATGACCAAGAACACGGTGAACATTTGAGAAAGGTGTTAGAAGTATTGAGGAAGGAAGAATTGTACGCTAAGTTTTCAAAGTGTGCATTTTGGTTGGAAGAAGTTCAATTCCTCGGTCACATAGTGAACAAAGAAGGTATTAATGTGGATCCGGCAAAGATAGAAACTGTTGAAAAGTGGGAAACCCCGAAAACTCCGAAACACATACGCCAGTTTTTAGGACTAGCTGGTTACTACAGAAGGTTCATCCAAGACTTTTCCAGAATAGCAAAACCCTTGACTGCATTAACGCATAAAGGGAAGAAATTTGAATGGAATGATGAACAAGAGAAAGCGTTTCAGTTATTGAAGAAAAAGCTAACTACGGCACCTATATTGTCATTGCCTGAAGGGAATGATGATTTTGTGATTTATTGTGACGCATCAAAGCAAGGTCTCGGTTGTGTATTAATGCAACGAACGAAGGTGATTGCTTATGCGTCTAGACAATTGAAGATTCACGAACAAAATTATACGACGCATGATTTGGAATTAGGCGCGGTTGTTTTTGCATTAAAGACTTGGAGGCACTACTTATATGGGGTCAAAAGTATTATATATACCGACCACAAAAGTCTTCAACACATATTTAATCAGAAACAACTGAATATGAGGCAGCGTAGGTGGATTGAATTATTGAATGATTACGACTTTGAGATTCGTTACCACCCGGGGAAGGCAAATGTGGTAGCTGATGCCTTGAGCAGGAAGGACAGAGAACCCATTCGAGTAAAATCTATGAATATAATGATTCATAATAACCTTACTACTCAAATAAAGGAGGCGCAACAAGGAGTTTTAAAAGAGGGAAATTTAAAGGATGAAATACCCAAAGGATCGGAGAAGCATCTTAATATTCGGGAAGACGGAACCCGGTATAGGGCTGAAAGGATTTGGGTACCAAAATTTGGAGATATGAGAGAAATGGTACTTAGAGAAGCTCATAAAACCAGATACTCAATACATCCTGGAACGGGGAAGATGTACAAGGATCTCAAGAAACATTTTTGGTGGCCGGGTATGAAAGCCGATGTTGCTAAATACGTAGGAGAATGTTTGACGTGTTCTAAAGTCAAAGCTGAGCATCAAAAACCATCAGGTCTACTTCAACAACCCGAAATCCCAGAATGGAAATGGGAAAACATTACCATGGATTTCATCACTAAATTGCCAAGGACTGCAAGTGGTTTTGATACTATTTGGGTAATAGTTGATCGTCTCACCAAATCAGCACACTTCCTGCCAATAAGAGAAGATGACAAGATGGAGAAGTTAGCACGACTGTATTTGAAGGAAGTCATCTCCAGACATGGAATACCAATCTCTATTATCTCTGATAGGGATGGCAGATTTATTTCAAGATTCTGGCAGACATTACAGCAAGCATTAGGAACTCGTCTAGACATGAGTACTGCCTATCATCCACAAACTGATGGGCAGAGCGAAAGGACGATACAAACGCTTGAAGACATGCTACGAGCATGTGTTATTGATTTCGGAAACAGTTGGGATCGACATCTACCGTTAGCAGAATTTTCCTACAACAACAGCTACCATTCAAGCATTGAGATGGCGCCGTTTGAAGCACTTTATGGTAGAAAGTGCAGGTCTCCGATTTGTTGGAGTGAAGTGGGGGATAGACAGATTACGGGTCCGGAGATTATACAAGAAACTACCGAGAAGATCATCCAAATTCAACAACGGTTGAAAACCGCCCAAAGTCGACAAAAGAGCTACGCTGACATTAAAAGAAAAGATATAGAATTTGAAATTGGAGAGATGGTCATGCTTAAAGTTGCACCTTGGAAAGGCGTTGTTCGATTTGGTAAACGAGGGAAATTAAATCCAAGGTATATTGGACCATTCAAGATTATTAATCGTGTCGGGCCAGTAGCTTACCGACTTGAGTTACCTCAACAACTCGCGGCTGTACATAACACTTTCCACGTCTCGAATTTGAAGAAATGTTTTGCTAAAGAAGATCTCACTATTCCGTTAGATGAAATCCAAATCAACGAAAAACTTCAATTCATCGAAGAACCCGTCGAAATAATGGATCGTGAGGTTAAAAGACTTAAGCAAAACAAGATACCAATTGTTAAGGTTCGATGGAATGCTCGTAGAGGACCCGAGTTCACCTGGGAGCGTGAAGATCAGATGAAGAAGAAATACCCGCATCTATTTCCAGAAGATTCGTCAACACCTTCAACAGCTTAAAATTTCGGGACGAAATTTATTTAACGGGTAGGTACTGTAGTGACCCGAACTTTTCCATGTTTATATATATTAATTGAGATTGATATTTACATGATTAAATGTTTCCAACATGTTAAGCAATCAAACTTGTTAAGACTTGATTAATTGAAATAGGTTTCATATAGACAATTGACCACCCAAGTTGACCGGTGATTCACGAACGTTAAAACTTGTAAAAACTATATGATGACATATATATGGTTATATATATAGTTAACATGATATTATGATATGTAAACATATCATTAAGTATATTAACAATGAACTACATATGTAAAAACAAGACTACTAACTTAATGATTTTGAAACGAGACATATATGTAACGATTATCGTTGTAACGACATTTAATGTATATATATCATATTAAGAGATATTCGTACATCATAATATCATGATAATATAATAATTTAAAAATCTCTTTTGATATTATAAACATTGGGTTAACAACATTTAACAAGATCGTTAACCTAAAGGTTTCAAAACAACATTTACATGTAACGACTAACGATGACTTAACGACTCAGTTAAAATGTATATACATGTAGTGTTTTAATATGTATTCATACACTTTTGAAAGACTTCAAGACACTTATCAAAATACTTCTACTTAACAAAAATGCTTACAATTACATCCTCGTTCAGTTTCATCAACAATTCTACTCGTATGCACCCGTATTCGTACTCGTACAATACACAGCTTTTAGATGTATGTACTATTGGTATATACACTCCAATGATCAGCTCTTAGCAGCCCATGTGAGTCACCTAACACATGTGGGAACCATCATTTGGCAACTAGCATGAAATATCTCATAAAATTACAAAAATATGAGTAATCATTCATGACTTATTTACATGAAAACAAAATTACATATCCTTTATATCTAATCCATACACCAACGACCAAAAACACCTACAAACACTTTCATTCTTCAATTTTCTTCATCTAATTGATCTCTCTCAAGTTCTATCTTCAAGTTCTAAGTGTTCTTCATAAATTTCAAAAGTTCTAGTTTCATAAAATCAAGAATACTTTCAAGATTGCTAGCTCACTTCCAATCTTGTAAGGTGATCATCCAACCTCAAGAAATCTTTGTTTCTTACAGTAGGTTATCATTCTAATACAAGGTAATAATCATATTCAAACTTTGGTTCAATTTCTATAACTATAACAATCTTATTTCAAGTGATGATCTTACTTGAACTTGTTTTCGTGTCATGATTTTGCTTCAAGAACTTTGAGCCATCCAAGGATCCATTGAAGCTAGATCCATTTTTCTCTTTTCCAGTAGGTTCATCCAAGGAACTTAAGGTAGTAATGATGTTCATAACATCATTCGATTCATACATATAAAGCTATCTTATTCGAAGGTTTAAACTTGTAATCACTAGAACATAGTTTAGTTAATTCTAAACTTGTTCGCAAACAAAAGTTAATCCTTCTAACTTGACTTTTAAAATCAACTAAACACATGTTCTATATCTATATGATATGCTAACTTAATGATTTAAAACCTGGAAACACGAAAAACACCGTAAAACCGGATTTACGCCGTCGTAGTAACACCGCGGGCTGTTTTGGGTTAGTTAATTAAAAACTATGATAAACTTTGATTTAAAAGTTGTTATTCTGAGAAAATGATTTTTATTATGAACATGAAACTATATCCAAAAATTATGGTTAAACTCAAAGTGGAAGTATGTTTTCTAAAATGGTCATCTAGACGTCGTTCTTTCGACTGAAATGACTACCTTTACAAAAACGACTTGTAACTTATTTTTCCGACTATAAACCTATAATTTTTCTGTTTAGATTCATAAAATAGAGTTCAATATGAAACCATAGCAATTTGATTCACTCAAAACGGATTTAAAATGAAGAAGTTATGGGTAAAACAAGATTGGATAATTTTTCTTATTTTAGCTACGTGAAAATTGGTAACAAATCTATTCCAACCATAACTTAATCAACTTGTATTGTATATTATGTAATCTTGAGATACCATAGACACGTATACAATGTTTCGACCTATCATGTCGACACATCTATATATATTTCGGAACAACCATAGACACTCTATATGTGAATGTTGGAGTTAGCTATACAGGGTTGAGGTTGATTCCAAAATATATATAGTTTGAGTTGTGATCAATACTGAGATACGTATACACTGGGTCGTGGATTGATTCAAGATAATATTTATCGATTTATTTCTGTACATCTAACTGTGGACAACTAGTTGTAGGTTACTAACGAGGACAGCTGACTTAATAAACTTAAAACATCAAAATATATTAAAAGTTTTGTAAATATATTTTGAACATACTTTGATATATATGTATATATTGTTATAGGTTCGTGAATCAACCAGTGGCCAAGTCTTACTTCCCGACGAAGTAAAAATCTGTGAAAGTGAGTTATAGTCCCACTTTTAAAATCTAATATTTTTGGGATGAGAATACATGCAGGTTTTATAAATGATTTACAAAATAGACACAAGTACGTGAAACTACATTCTATGGTTGAATTATCGAAATCGAATATGCCCCTTTTTATTAAGTCTGGTAATCTGAGAATTAGGGAACAGACACCCTAATTGACGCGAATCCTAAAGATAGATCTATTGGGCCTAACAAACCCCATCCAAAGTACCGGATGCTTTAGTACTTCGAAATTTATATCATATCCGAAGGGTGTCCCGGAATGATGGGGATATTCTTATATATGCATCTTGTTAATGTCGGTTACCAGGTGTTCACCATATGAATGATTTTTATCTCTATGTATGGGATGTGTATTGAAATATGAAATCTTGTGGTCTATTGTTACGATTTGATATATATAGGTTAAACCTATAACTCACCAACATTTTTGTTGACGTTTAAAGCATGTTTATTCTCAGGTGAATATTAAGAGCTTCCGCTGTTGCATACTAAAATAAGGACAAGATTTGGAGTCCATATTTGTATGATATTGTGTAAAAACTGCATTCAAGAAACTGATTTCGATGTAACATATTTGTATTGTAAACCATTATGTAATGGTCGTGTGTAAACAGGATATTTTAGATTATCATTATTTGATAATCTACGTAAAGCTTTTTAAACCTTTATTTATGAAATAAAGGTTATGGTTTGTTTTAAAAATGAATGCAGTCTTTGAAAAACGTCTCATATAGAGGTCAAAACCTCGCAACGAAATCAATTAATATGGAACGTTTTTAATCAATAAGAACGGGACATTTCAGACATCTATCACATAATATCAAACACGTTAAGAGATTAATATATCACATAATATTCATATGTTAAAAATATATAGTTTCTAACAAAAATGTTAAGCAATCATTTTTAAAGAAAACACGGTCGAAGTCCAGACTCACTAATGCATCCTAACAAACTCGATAAGACACACTAATGCAAATTTTCTGGTTCTCTAAGACCAACACTCGGATACCAACTGAAATGTCCCGTTCTTATTGATTAAAAACGTTCCATATTAATTGATTTCGTTGCGAGGTTTTGACCTCTATATGAGACGTTTTTCAAAGACTGCATTCATTTTAAAACAAACCATAACCTTTATTTCATCAATAAAGGTTTAAAAAGCTTTACGTAGATTATCAAATAATGATAATCTAAAATATCCTGTTTACACACGACCATTACATAATGGTTTACAATACAAATATGTTACAACAAAATAAGTTTCTTGAATCCAGTTTTTACACAATATCATACAAGCATGGACTCCAAATCTCGTCCTTATTTAAGTATGCGACAGCGGAAGCTCTTAATAATCACCTGAGAATAAACATGCTTAAAACGTCAACAAAAATGTTGGTGAGTTATAGGTTTAACCTATATATATCAAATCATAATAATAGACCACAAGATTTCATATTTCAATACACATCCCATACATAGAGATAAAAATCATTCATATGGTGAACACCTGGTAACCGACAATAACAAGATGCATATATAAGAATATCCCCATCATTCCGGGACACCCTTCGGATATGATATAAATTTCGAAGTACTAAAGCATCCGGTACTTTGGATGGGGTTTGTTAGGCCCAATAGATCTATCTTTAGGATTCGCGTCAATTAGGGTGTCTGTTCCCTAATTCTTAGATTACCAGACTTAATAAAAAGGGGCATATTCGATTTCGATAATTCAACCATAGAATGTAGTTTCACGTACTTGTGTCTATTTTGTAAATCATTTATAAAACCTGCATGTATTCTCATCCCAAAAATATTAGATTTTAAAAGTGGGACTATAACTCACTTTCACAGATTTTTACTTCGTCGGGAAGTAAGACTTGGCCACTGTTGATTCACGAACCTATAACAATATATACATATATATTAAAGTATGTTCAAAATATATTTACAACACTTTTAATATATTTTGATGTTTTAAGTTTATTAAGTCAGCTGTCCTCGTTAGTAACCTATAACTAGTTGTCCACAGTTAGATGTACAGAAATAAATCGATAAATATTATCTTGAATCAATCCACGACCCAGTGTATACGTATCTCAGTATTGATCACAACTCAAACTATATATATTTTGGAATCAACCTCAACCCTGTATAGCTAACTCCAACATTCACATATAGAGTGTCTATGGTTGTTCCGAAATATATATAGATGTGTCGACATGATAGGTCGAAACATTGTATACGTGTCTATGGTATCTCAAGATTACATAATATACAATACAAGTTGATTAAGTTATGGTTGGAATAGATTTGTTACCAATTTTCACGTAGCTAAAATGAGAAAAATTATCCAATCTTGTTTTACCCATAACTTCTTCATTTTAAATCCGTTTTGAGTGAATCAAATTGCTATGATTTCATATTGAACTCTATTTTATGAATCTAAACAGAAAAAGTATAGGTTTTTAGTCGGAAAAATAAGTTACAAGTCGTTTTTGTAAAGGTAGTCATTTCAGTCGAAAGAACGACGTCTAGATGACCATTTTAGAAAACATACTTCCACTTTGAGTTTAACCATAATTTTTGGATATAGTTTCATGTTCATAATAAAAATCATTTTCTCAGAATAACAACTTTTAAATCAAAGTTTATCATAGTTTTTAATTAACTAACCCAAAACAGCCCGCGGTGTTACTACGACGGCGTAAATCCGGTTTTACGGTGTTTTTCGTGTTTCCAGGTTTTAAATCATTAAGTTAGCATATCATATAGATATAGAACATGTGTTTAGTTGATTTTAAAAGTCAAGTTAGAAGGATTAACTTTTGTTTGCGAACAAGTTTAGAATTAACTAAACTATGTTCTAGTGATTACAAGTTTAAACCTTCGAATAAGATAGCTTTATATGTATGAATCGAATGATGTTATGAACATCATTACTACCTTAATTTCCTTGGATAAACCTACTGTAAAAGAGAAAAATGGATCTAGCTTCAATGGATCCTTGGATGGCTCGAAGTTCTTGAAGCAGAATCATGACACGAAAACAAGTTCAAGTAAGATCATCACTTGAAATAAGATTGTTATAGTTATAGAAATTGAACCAAAGTTTGAATATGATTATTACCTTGTATTAGAATGATAACCTACTGTAAGAAACAAAGATTTCTTGAGGTTGGATGATCACCTTACAAGATTGGAAGTGAGCTAGCAAACTTGAAAGTATTCTTGATTTTATGAAACTAGAACTTTTGGAATTTATGAAGAACACTTAGAACTTGAAGATAGAACTTGAGAGAGATCAATTAGATGAAGAAAATTGAAGAATGAAAGTGTTTGTAGGTGTTTTTGGTCGTTGGTGTATGGATTAGATATAAAGGATATGTAATTTTGTTTTCATGTAAATAAGTCATGAATGATTACTCATATTTTTGTAATTTTATGAGATATTTCATGCTAGTTGCCAAATGATGGTTCCCACATGTGTTAGGTGACTCACATGGGCTGCTAAGAGCTGATCATTGGAGTGTATATACCAATAGTACATACATCTAAAAGCTGTGTATTGTACGAGTACGAATACGGGTGCATACGAGTAGAATTGATGATGAAACTGAACGAGGATGTAATTGTAAGCATTTTTGTTAAGTAGAAGTATTTTGATAAGTGTATTGAAGTCTTTCAAAAGTGTATAAATACATATTAAAACACTACATGTATATACATTTTAACTGAGTCGTTAAGTCATCGTTAGTCGTTACATATAAGTGTTGTTTTGAAACCTTTAGGTTAACGATCTTGTTAAATGTTGTTAACCCAATGTTTATAATATCAAATGAGATTTTAAATTATTATATTATCATGATATTATCATGTATGAATATCTCTTAATATGATATATATACATTAAATGTCTTTACAACGATAATCGTTACATATATGTCTCGTTTAAAAATCATTAAGTTAGTAGTCTTGTTTTTACATATGTAGTTCATTGTTAATATACTTTATGATATGTTTTCTTATCATAGTATCATGTTAACTATATATATATATATCCATATATATGTCATCATATAGTTTTTACAAGTTTTAACGTTCGTGAATCACCGATCAACTTGGGTGGTCAATTGTCTATATGAAACATATTTCAATTAATCAAGTCTTAACAAGTTTGATTGCTTAACATGTTGGAAACATTTAATCATGTAAATATCAATCTCAATTAATATATATAAACATGGAAAAGTTCGGGTCACTACATGAATGACCTCGGGTCATTTAGTAGAATATGGGGTGACATCAGACGTATGAAACCCTAATGATCGAGACCTTAAATCTCGATAGGTGAGGCGGTAACGGACTTGGCGGCAGGTTAGGTGACGATGCGGGAAGCACATTCATTATACTAACAATTGATCGCTCTTTCCAATGAGAGTGAACAAGTGTATGTCGGGGATTGGACGGTTAAGTAGTAAGGGTCGAGAGGACCCGACGGATGGAAAACTTGGTGAAACCAATTAGGGTGTAACCGAGTGCATGTAACACCCGTTTTCAGTTACGAATTATTTCGAACGACATTCGAAATATGAGGCATGTAAGTGTATATTTGGATCCCAAATAAAGTTGGAGTTGATGTTCTAAAACCTTACCATTGGATAGTAAATCTCATTACGTTTCCAACGATATTTGATTCGTCAAAAACGGAGTTACGGTTTGAAAGTTACGACCAAAACAAGTTCAGTTTCAGACTCAGTTCATTGGGAGTCCGTCCAGACTTTGGGACGCCGTCCAAAAATGAAGGTTAGGATGCCGTCCAAGCTTTTTGGACGCCGTCCAGAAGGCCTGACGGGCCAGCAACTCTATTTTACTCAAATTAAAAGGGGTATTTGGGTCTTTTCACTTGGGGTCGGTTTGGGATCATCAAAAATGATCTAGAACTCCATTTGGAGCTCATTCTCACCCACACAAAACACTCTCATCTTATTTTAGAGAGAGAGGGTTAATTTAGAGTGAAAAAGCTTGGTTTGGTGAAGAAGATGAGCGTTTCGGGTCAAAGCTCGAGAGTTAAAGTTGTTCCTTTCATTCACGGCTACATTTTGGTAGTATTGGTAAGTCTCAACTCCGAATTTCATTGTTAAGATTCTTGTGTACATTTAGGGTTTGAGCTTGTTATTTGTAAAACCCTTTTAGATGATGAAGAGGGTTTATGGAAACCCACTATTTTGATATTTTGCGGGTTTTGGGTTGGTTAATGATTTAAGCATGTTTAAGGTTTGTAAGTGGAGTATAATCACTAGTATTAGTGATTTTAGGAGTGTTCGAACTTGTAAGACCCATTTGGGGGTAAAATGGGTGAATTTGGGTTATGTTGAGATAAGGAAAACCCTAATAGCTATGATCTAGGGTTTGGCCATGTGAATTGAAGTTGTAAGTGTTAAATTGTGTTGATTAGTCATTAATACACTTGTAAATGATGGAAGAATTGTAAATGGGTCATGTTTGGCTAAAATGGTATGTATAAGTGTTGAAATGGGTCAAATGAGTTAAGGTTGACCTAATTGGGTGAAATGGGTATGAAACACCCTAAGTTTGTGCTAATTGGTGTTAGTAGACTTACATCACTAGTTTTAGTAATTAAAGATGAGTCTTGGCCATTTTATGGGCGGTTTTGGGCGTGAGTGAGTATTGTGGTTAATTCCACAAGTTGTGTATTGAATGTGTACTTATGTATTAGGTACCTTGCTCGAAGCATACGGAAGTGCTAAATCACCACCGACGTGATTAGGTGAGTGGAATAATTATATGTGTAGGTATATAATGTATCTATTTGTTGTAGCGTGAAATGTGTAGTGTCGAGGTGCTAAGACACCATGTTTCACGTGAAGAGTGTAGCATCGAGGTGTTAAGATGCCACTCGGGTGTAGCATCGAGGTGTTAAGATGCCACCTAGGAGTGTAGTGTCGAGGTGTTAAGACACCACTCTGTAAAATAATGAGTGTTGCATCGAGGTGTTAAGATGCCACTCGGGGTGATGTGCCGAGGTGTTAAGGTGCCACCCTAGGGGTTAGTGGTGCGAGGTGTTAAGTGCCCTAACGGATGTTGTGAACACCGATGGCGTTTTCGCGAGCGCCGTTCCCTTATACTATTGGTTAACCATGGTTATTTGTGTTGTAGCGTAAGCATATTATATTTGTTCATATTATATATGCTTTTGTTATGCTAGCTTGATTATTGGAGGTTATAGCTTGTAATTGTGATGATAAGCTAATTGTGTTGCTAGCATGTATGCGGTATGTGAGTAAGTGTTTGCAAGTAGGTATATTATATATGTATGTGTATAATTATTGCATTCACTAAGCCTCGGTTTACCCCTCTCGTTGTTTACCTTTTTACAGGTATTGTGTTATTGATGCAAGCTAGTTGTTAGACTAGACGTGCAGGAGCAGTTGGGCTTGATGGGGTAGCTTTCGGATAATTGGACGCGGATGGGGGTTTTGGTAGTCCCCGGGATTATGCTCTTGGTATCGGGTTGGGTTGTAGAGTTCTAATCCGTCTAAAGAGATAAATGGGTCAAAACTGCTACTTTATTTGTAAAACGGGTCATTGTGAGCCCGGGGTTGTAAAACTTTTTTTTATGGTGGCAATATCTTAGTTTTACTTAATATGTCATATTGTGAAAATGGTTTCGTTGAAAAGTGTCGGGGAGCGAGTTTTTCGCTCGCGTGTAAACAAAAACTGATCAGTACTTTTTAGTTCATTGGGACGCCGTCCCAAATCCTTGGACGCCGTCCCAGTTGTAAAGGCTGGACGCCGTCCCGATTTCTGGACGCCGTCCAGATGGGCAGTCACAGAATTTTTTTTTTTTGTGTCGTGTTTTTGGTAAATCAATGTTGGGTTGTTACAAGTGGTATCAGAGCATAGTCTAAGGGAATTAGGTGACCTTGGAATAGGTGCCTAGTCTTAGACTTATTGGCGGTTGTGCGTTATTTGCGGGACTTGTAGGATTACGGGTCGGATTGAGATTTGTTAGTGCCTTAGAGTAGGTGACTAACTAGGACTTGTTTTTGTCCAAAGTGTGATGATGTGGGGCCTTATTTCGCGTGTAAATTAGTGCCTTAGATTGCTAGTTCCTAAGGTAAGTAGGCGAACTTGGACGTTGTTTTAGTGATAGTCACCTAGGTTGTAGGTTGACTTGTCGTTGTGGTGTACTTGTGTACGTTTATTACTATTGTATATTGGTGTATATATATATACAGGTATCTAATTGGTGCGTTGTCTTAGAGATGAATCTATTGGAGAGATTCAAAGGTTTGCCGATTTTGAGTGATCAAGTTCACGGTAAGGACTTTGGTCATTTGGGTACTAGGAGTTATCGCGTGTTATTTTGTGTGAATGTTGCGTCAGTCCGGGTAAAGTACTTTGCGTGACCATGTGGAAATGGTAAGGTACGCATTTGTAATAGTGACCGATCACCATTATTACGAAAGTGTATCTTGACATCAAGCATGACATGACGAGTACCGAACGGAGGAAACGTGGCATGGTTGGGGTAGATTCGGGATAAATGAGGAATCTTTATTGGTTCCTAAGTGATAGTTGTTTCGGGTGATGTGCTTGTAGTCGCATCGGGTTTGTTGCGAGTCGTGAAGTGTTACGATGGATTCGGTTAGTTAAGTGAGTGAGCCAACTCACAAGTTTGGTGCGTGCTTAGCCACCCTAAGTAGTGGGTGCATTATTGAGATTGTTATTGGTTTTATTTACCCATCGTAACTAGGAAGATCGATTTATGTTTGCATGTGTGCGACGAGGACTTTAATTCTGTAATGGAATGCGACAAGTCTAATGATTGTAGTTTTGAGTTACACTCGGTAGAGTGTGTGGTTAGAGAATCGTGTTAGGATTCTTGTTGTGAGTTGCCTTGGAATTGGCGATTCGAGGAGTCTTCGGGTCGTTAAACTCATGGGAGTGGGACCCGTGTAATGTTGATTGCGTTAGTGTGTTGTAGATTATAGGGCAACATTCCTAATGGAATATCCCTTGTAGTAGTGGTTTTATCGAGATGTGGAAGGGTGTAAGACTTGGTGTTCTCAAGCATCTCCTTAGTGTTAGATGAAGGGTTTCGTTAGGCTATATCGTTTTGGCCTTGTGAAAATTGCGGGTAGCGTGTGATCGCTTGGGACTTTCGATAAGACAATAGGCCGTAAGGTTGTCGGGTAGGTATGACTTCGGGTCATTATTATAGAGAGATGGGTGACATCGGGTGTATGGAACCTAAAGATCAATTTTCTAAAATTCATTTGATTGTGGTGGGAGTCTGCATGACACTGCGTCAGGTGCCTTTTTATACCTGCTAGTGTAATGTTCAACTCCGGTAGTGGTGTGATCACTTTGTGCTTAGGGTGCCCGTGAGATACCCTTGGAAGCATCGGAGATTATAATAGTGATCGACGGGTGATGGTAATTCGACGGTTGCAAAGGTCAAAGTTTAAGAGCATTGTGACGAATACTTCTTATGAAGTAACGGGTGAGCGAATCTTGTTGCTCTTAAGTGATAGACGGGTAGAGATGACCGGTGAGCCGGTGACGGACTTAATGGTCGGTTAGTCCGAAGGATATGATGAAGTGTTGACATTGTGGTGGACGTAATTATGGTGTCGGAATTGGTCACTCTTCTCCATGAGAGTGAGCAATTGTTGAAAAAGTTCGTTGAGTGGAAGGTCGGGTGATCTCGACTGAGAATCACGACTAAGTAAGTGGCGTGACATATGCCTAGGCTTAGAGGCATATGTAAGACTTTGGTGGAGTTTGTTTTTCGAACGATTAAGGTAGTTAGTTGTGAATTGTGGTAAGAAGGTGCGATTTCATCACGTGTACGATGTCTCAAGTGATTGTGCATGTCAGTTCTGAGAGCCTAAAGCGAATTTGCGGTGAATTGATGTTTATGACCAACAGTGAGAATGGTCAGGTGTGACGTGGAATTACAATTCCGCGGGATGTTATCATCTTGGCGGTGAGAATAGGGAGATAAGTCCTAAGTGGGGGAGTTTTTACTGCCGCCCGAGGAAAACTCCAGTGGTGTTATGTATAGTGAAATGTTGGAGCGTACCGTGCTAAGCCTCAATGGGTATTCAAAGCTCCTAACGAGGAAGAGTGACGGGTTGCTAATGTCGACTTGAGATCGTGCTTTACGATTGTGAGTTACAACTCGAGAATGTTATGCGTGAAGATTGTGATGATGGGATCGAAGGAAGTGTAAGACTTCCTATGTAAGGTGGTCGTGTAGTACCAATGTGCGGTATGAAACCAAATGTGAAGTTTGAGATCCCGGAGTGAGAAAATGAAGTGTCGTTGCGGGTGCTCCCGTAGTGAAAAATCTGGGTTGTCGTGAAACCCGGACAGTATAATTGAATGAGAACGAGTTCGATATCGTGGCGAATATCGTATTTTCCCTGTCGGGAAACGCAATGGTGAAGATTGTCAGTGGATTATTCCACTTTATGGACGAATGTGAGGCGGAGAGTGTCGATTTTGACTGTCTCACATCGAGACACGCATATATTGTTTGTTTGCGAGAGTGTGCTCCCTAGTGATGCGACTGTTAGTTGCATTAAAATGTTGAGACCATCCTTAACGGACGGTCTAGGTAGGAAAGTTCACCCGGCGTGGTGAATATTTTTGTAGATCGTGTGGCGAATTGCGGAATTTTGTGATGATAATTCGCCTTGACGGGATTCTAGTATATGATTAGTCTCCATGCTAGTACTAGGAAGCCGTCTGGTGTGGTTGTGTCGTAGGGTTTAGAGGAGGAACCCTCGTCGAGTGTTATTGTTTTGCTCAGCACATGGTGTATTATTGTTGTCCTGGATTAATCCAGTGATGGATTGGTCGTGTGAGGATTGACTGATTGAGTGATATGGTTACGGACGTAGCTTGTGGCGAGTTGTAGCCGAGAGAACTTGAAGGTATATGTAGTGTTTTTCGTATTTTCCTATATGGAAACTCTGGACGTTGAGTGTATGAGTTATCGTTTGTTGCGGTAGTGCACGCTAGTGATTATTAGCGTGTGGTTAGATCTTCAGATTTGTAGAAGATGTTATGGATGTCGGGCTTGGTTGTGTTTCGTAAGATCGTGAGACGTGACGACGATGTTTGTCGGCAAATTGTTCTACTCTTAGGACGATTGTGAAGTGTATGGTATGAGTTTGGATACTCGGCGTAGGAGCAACGGTTACGGTTGTTTCGACTCGTGGGTTGATTACCCAATATTGTTGTATTATGATGCATTAGTGCGCGAAGCGAGAGTGCGGATGCAAGTACTACTTGTGTGACTCCACATTGGAAGCGGAGATGTTCGAGGGAGAATTGCTTAACTTCTATTATAGGTGCGGATCACGAGGACGTGATCCAATTTAAGTGGGGGAGAGTTGTAACACCCGTTTTCAGTTACGAGTTATTTCGAACGACATTCGAAATACGAGGCATGTAAGTGTATATTTGGATCCCAAATAAAGTTGGAGTTGATGTTCTAAAACCTTACCATTGGATAGTAAATCTCATTACGTTTCCAACGATA
Source organism: Rutidosis leptorrhynchoides (assembly GCF_046630445.1). Lineage (NCBI taxonomy): Eukaryota > Viridiplantae > Streptophyta > Magnoliopsida > Asterales > Asteraceae > Rutidosis > Rutidosis leptorrhynchoides. The sequence goes on along the minus strand of NC_092336.1, from coordinate 511,014,206 downwards.
TTTGATTCGTCAAAAACGGAGTTACGGTTTGAAAGTTACGACCAAAACAAGTTCAGTTTCAGACTCAGTTCATTGGGACTCCGTCCAGACTTTGGGACGCCGTCCAAAAATGAAGGTTAGGACGCCGTCCAAGCTTTTTGGACGCCGTCCAGAAGGCCTGACGGGCCAGCAACTCTATTTTACTCAAATTAAAAGGGGTATTTGGGTCTTTTCACTTGGGGTCAGTTTGGGATCATCAAAAATGATCTAGAACTCCATTTGGAGCTCATTCTCACCCACACAAAACACTCTCATCTTATTTTAGAGAGAGAGGGTTAATTTAGAGTGAAAAAGCTTGGTTTGGTGAAGAAGATGAGCGTTTCAGGTCAAAGCTCGAGAGTTAAAGTTGTTCCTTTCATTCACGGCTACATTTTGGTAGTATTGGTAAGTCTCAACTCCGAATTTCATTGTTAAGATTCTTGTGTACATTTAGGGTTTGAGCTTGTTATTTGTAAAACCCTTTTAGATGATGAAGAGGGTTTATGGAAACCCACTATTTTGATATTTTGCGGGTTTTGGGTTGGTTAATGATTTAAGCATGTTTAAGGTTTGTAAGTGGGGTATAATCACTAGTATTAGTGATTTTAGGAGTGTTCGAACTTGTAAGACCCATTTGGGGGTAAAATGGGTGAATTTGGGTTATGTTGAGATAAGGAAAACCCTAATAGCTATGATCTAGGGTTTGGCCATGTGAATTGAAGTTGTAAGTGTTAAATTGTGTTGATTAGTCATTAATACACTTGTAAATGATGGAAGAATTGTAAATGGGTCATGTTTGGCTAAAATGGTATGTATAAGTGTTGAAATGGGTCAAATGAGTTAAGGTTGACCTAATTGGGTGAAATGGGTGTGAAACACCCTAAGTTTGTGCTAATTGGTGTTAGTAGACTTACATCACTAGTTTTAGTAATTAAAGATGAGTCTTGGCCATTTTATGGGCGGTTTTGGGTGTGAGTGAGTATTGTGGTTAATTCCACAAGTTGTGTATTGAATGTGTACTTATGTATTAGGTACCTTGCTCGAAGCATACGGAAGTGCTAAATCACCACCGACGTGATAAGGTGAGTGGAGTAATTATATGTGTAGGTATATAATGTATCTATTTGTTGTAGCGTGAAATGTGTAGTGTCGAGGTGCTAAGACACCATGTTTCACGTGAAGAGTGTAGCATCGAGGTGTTAAGATGCCACTCGGGTGTAGCATCGAGGTGTTAAGATGCCACCTAGGAGTGTAGTGTCGAGGTGTTAAGACACCACTCCGTAAAATAATGAGTGTTGCATCGAGGTGTTAAGATGCCACTCGGGGTGATGTGCCGAGGTGTTAAGGTGCCACCCTAGGGGTTAGTGGTGCGAGGTGTTAAGTGCCCTAACGGATGTTGTGAACACCGATGGCGTTTTCGCGAGCGCCGTTCCCTTGTACTATTGGTTAACCATGGTTATTTGTGTTGTAGCGTAAGCATATTATATTTGTTCATATTATATATGCTTTTGTTATGCTAGCTTGATTATTGGAGGTTATAGCTTGTAATTGTGATGATAAGCTAATTGTGTTTCTAGCATGTATGCGGTATGTGAGTAAGTGTTTGCAAGTAGGTATATTATATATGTATGTGTATAATTATTGCATTCACTAAGCCTCGGCTTACCCCTCTCGTTGTTTACCTTTTTATAGGTATTGTGTTATTGATGCAAGCTAGTTGTTAGACTAGACGTGCAGGAGCGGTTGGGCTTGATGGGGTAGCTTTCGGATAATTGGACGCGGATGGGGGTTTTGGTAGTCCCCGGGATTATGCTCTTGGTATCGGGTTGGGTTGTAGAGTTCTAATCCGTCTAAAGAGATAAATGGGTCAAAACTGCTACTTTATTTGTAAAACGGGTCATTGTGAGCCCGGGGTTGTAAAGCTTGTTTTTATGGTGGCAATATCTTAGTTTTACTTAATATGTCATATTGTGAAAATGGTTTCGTTGAAAAGTGTCGGGGAGCGAGTTTTTCGCTCGCGTGTAAACAAAAACTGATCAGTACTTTTTAGTTCATTGGGACGCCGTCCCAAATCCTTGGACGCCGTCCCAGTTGTAAAGGCTGGACGCCGTCCCGATTTCTGGACGCCGTCCAGATGGGCAGTCACAGAATTTTTTTTTTGTGTCGTGTTTTTGGTAAATCAGTGTTGGGTTGTTACAGTGCAACTGTGCGATAAATAATATTAGCATGTTGGGGGTATGTACATGTTGATTAGTGATTCATTTTTCGTTGGTGGTTAGATACGAAGTAGTGGGTGATGCCGGTGAATCTCACTTTTGTAAACTATGATGGCGGTTTTGTGATTGAGTGGCGAGTGTTGTACACTCTTGACAGCCACTTTTCTTTTGTTTGCATGAAATCATAATATGTCGTTCGACGGGCGTTTTCGTTGACCACGTACGGGTACGAGTAAAGTCACGGGTGTTGACTAGTTTTAAAGTTGTTGATAATCGTGTCAACGGTTGAGATAAATGCGTGGTAGAGTATAAGACTTGGTGTTCCCAAGCATCTCCTTAATGATAGGTGGAAGGATATTGGGCTCATTATGCGGCTTAAATAGCTCGAGGCTAGCGGTTGAGACTAGTGAGTTGTAAGCATTGAACCATGAAGTTCATTTGGTTCGTTTGATTTCCAGACATCGGTTAAAGTGCAGCATCGAGTGTGGATCGAGAAAGGGCTAAGTTTTAAAGTCTCGGTGGTGTTGGCGGGGGTTGCATAACACGACGACAGGTGCCTTCCTTATACCTGCTACTGTAATGTTGACTCCGATGGTGATTACTTTGTACATGGGTGCCGATGAGAAACCCGAATGTACAACGATGTTTGGTGATGGCATTTAGCAGATGCCAATGGTTTGACTTAGTTGAGAAGTCGAGGTTCGGATACCTCATGAGTTGTTCGTGAAAGGATAAAGAAGAAGACCAACATGAGACCGGTCATTTGTAAATCGAAAGGTTAAAATTTCGCGAGATGCGATGATCTTGGAGGTGAATGTAAAATGTCCCGTTCTTATTGATTAAAAACGTTCCATATTAATTGATTTCGTTGCGAGGTTTTGACCTCTATATGTGACGTTTTTCAAAGACTGCATTCATTTTTAAAACAAACCATAACCTTTATTTCATAAATAAAGGTTTAAAAAGCTTTATGTAGATTATCAAATAATGATAATCTAAAATATCCTGTTTACACACGACCATTACATAATGGTTTACAATACAAATATGTTACATCGAAATCAGTTTCTTGAATGCAGTTTTTACACAATATCATACAAACATGGACTCCAAATCTTATCCTTATTTTAGTATGCAACAGCGGAAGCTCTTAGTATTCACCTGAGAATAAACATGCTTTAAACGTCAACAAAAATGTTGGTGAGTTATAGGTTTAACCTATATATATCAAATCGTAACAATAGACCACAAGATTTCATATTTCAATACACATCCCATACATAGAGATAAAAATCATTCATATGGTGAACACCTGGTAACCGACATTAACAAGATGCATATATATAAGAATATCCCCATCATTCTGGGACACCCTTCGGATATGATATAAATTTCGAAGTACTAAAGCATCCGGTACTTTGGATGGGGTTTGTTAGGCCCAATAGATCTATCTTTAGGATTCGCATCAATTAGGGTGTCTGTTCCCTAATTCTTAGATTACCAGACTTAATAAAAAGGGGCATATTCGATTTCGATAATTCAACCATAGAATGTAGTTTCACGTACTTGTGTCTATTTTGTAAATCATTTATAAAACCTGCATGTATTCTCATCCCAAAAATATTAGATTTTAAAAGTGGGACTATAACTCACTTTCACAGATTTTTACTTCGTCGGGAAGTAAGATTTGGCCACTGGTTGATTCACGAACCTATAACAATATATACATATATATCAAAGTATGTTCAAAATATATTTACAACACTTTTAATATATTTTGATGTTTTAAGTTTATTAAGTCAGCTGTCCTCGTTAGTAACCTACAACTAGTTGTCCACAGTTAGATGTACAGAAATAAATCGATAAATATTATCTTGAATCAATCCACGGCCCAGTGTATACGTATCTCAGTATTGATCACAACTCAAACTATATATATTTTGGAATCAACCTCAACCCTGTATAGCTAACTCCAACATTCACATATAGAGTGTCTGTGGTTGTTCCGAAATATATATAGATGTGTCGACATGATAGGTCAAAACATTGTATACGTGTCTATGGTATCTCAAGATTACATAATATACAATACAAGTTGATTAAGTTATGGTTGGAATAGATTTGTTACCAATTTTCACGTAGCTAAAATGAGAAAAATTATCCAATCTTGTTTTACCCATAACTTCTTCATTTTAAATCCATTTTGAGTGAATCAAATTGCTATGGTTTCATATTGAACTCTATTTTATGAATCTAAACAGAAAAATTATAGGTTTATAGTCGAAAAAATAAGTTACAAGTCGTTTTTGTAAAGGTAGTCATTTCAGTCGAAAGAACGACGTCTAGATGACCATTTTAGAAAACATACTTCCACTTTGAGTTTAACCATAATTTTTGGATATAGTTTCATGTTCATAATAAAAATCATTTTTCCAGAATAAAAACTTTTAAATCAAAGTTTATCATAGTTTTTAATTAACTAACCCAAAACAGCCCGCAGTGTTACTACGACGGCGTAAATCCGGTTTTACGGTGTTTTTTGTGTTTCCAGGTTTTAAATCATTAAGTTAGCATATCATATAGATATAGAACATGTGTTTAGTTGATTTTAAAAGTCAAGTTAGAAGGATTAACTTTTATTTGCGAACAAGTTTAGAATTAACTAAACTATGTTCTAGTGATTACAAGTTTAAACCTTCGAATAAGATAGCTTTATATGTATGAATCGAATGATGTTATGAACATCATTATTACCTAAAGTTCCTTGGATAAACCTACTGGAAATGAGAAAAATATATCTAGCTTCAAAGGATCCTTGGATGGCTTGAAAGTTCTTGAAGCAGAATCATGACACGAAAACAATTTCAAGTAAGATTTCCACTCGAAATAAGATTGTTATAGTTATAGAAATTGAATTAAAGTTTGAATATGATTATTACCTTGTATTATAAAGATAGCCTACTATAAGTAACAAAGGTTTCTTGATCTTGGATGATTACTTGGAATGGATTTAGAAAACTTGGAAGTAAACTTGCAATCTTGGAAGTATTCTTGATTTTATGAAACTAGAACTTTTGGAATTTATGAAGAACACTTAGAACTTGAAGATAGAACTTGAGAGAGATCAATTAGATGAAGAAAATTGAAGAATTAAAGTGTTTGTAGGTGTTTTTGGTCGTTGGTGTATGGATTAGATATAAAGGATATGTAATTTTGTTTTCATGTAAATAAGTCATGAATGATTACTCATATTTTTGTAATTTTATGAGATATTTCATGCTAGTTGCCAAATGATGGTTCTCACATGTGTTAGGTGACTCACATGGGCTACTAAGAGCTGATCATTGGAGTGTATATACCAATAGTACATACATCTAAAAGCTGTGTATTGTACGAGTACGAATACGGGTGCATACGAGTAGAATTGTTGATGAAACTGAACGAGGATGTAATTGTAAGCATTTTTGTTAAGTAGAAGTATTTTGATAAGTGTCTTAAAGTCTTTCAAAAGTGTATGAAAACATATTAAAACACTACATGTATATACATTTTAACTGAGTCGTTAAGTCATCGTTAGTCGTTACATGTAAATGTTGTTTTGAAACCTTTAGGTTAACGATCTTGTTAAATGTTGTTAACCCATTGTTTATTATAACAAATGAGATGTTAAATTGTTATATTATCATGATATATAATATATCTTAGTATGATATATATACAGTTAAATGCCGTTACAACGATAATCGTTACATATATGTCTCGTTTCGAAATCATTAAGTTAGTAGTCTTATTTTTACATATGTATTTCATTGTTAATACACTTAATAATATATTTACTTATCATTTAACATAATTAACCAAGTGTATCAATATCTTAATATGATTCATATGTACCTAGTAAGACGTTGTTATAACGATAATCGTTATATATATATCGTTTTCGAGTTTCTTAAATTAATAGTCTCATTTTTATGTATATAACTCATTGTTAAAATACCTAATGAGATACATACTTATAATAAAATCATGTTAACTATATATATAACCATATATATGTCATCGTATAGTTTTTACAAGTTTTAACGTTCGTGAATCACCGGCCAACTTGGGTGGTCAATTGTCTATATGAAACCTATTTCAATTAATCAAGTATTAACAAGTTTCATTGCTTAACATGTTGAAAACACTTAATCATGTAAATAACAATTTCATTTAATATATATATAAACATGGAAAAGTTCGGGTCACTACAGTACCTACCCGTTAAATAAATTTCGTCCCGAAATTTTAAGCAGTTGGAGGTGTTGACGTATCTTCTGGAAATAAATGCGGGTATTTCTTCTTCATCTGATCTTCACGATCCCAGGTGAACTCGGGTCCTCTATGAGCATTCCATCGAACCTTAACAATCGGTATCTTGTTTTGTTTAAGTCTCTTAACCTCACGATCCATTATTTCGACGCGTTCTTCAATGAATTGAAGTTTTTCATTGATTTGGATTTCATCCAACGGAATAGAAGGATCTTCTTTAGCAAAATATTTCTTCAAATTTGAGACGTGGAAAGTGTTATGTACAGCCACGAGTTGTTGAGGTAGCTCCAGTTGGTAAGCTACTGGTCCGACACGATCTATAATCTTGAATGGTCCAATGTACCTTGGATTTAGTTTCCCCCGTTTACCAAATCGAACAACGCCTTTCCAAGGTGAAACCTTAAGCATGACCATTTCTCCAATTTCAAACTCTATATCTTTTCTTTTACTGTCCGCGTAGCTCTTTTGTCGACTCTGGGCGGTTTTCAATCTTTGTTGAATTTGGATGATTTTCTCGGTAGTTTCTTGTATTATCTCCGGACCCGTAATCTGTCTATCCCCCACTTCACTCCAACAAATTGGAGACCTGCACTTTCTACCATAAAGTGCTTCAAACGGCGCCATCTCAATGCTTGAATGGTAGCTGTTGTTGTAGGAAAATTCTGCTAACGGTAGATGTCGATCCCGACTGTTTCCGAAATCAATAACACATGCTCGTAGCATGTCTTTAAGCGTTTGTATCGTCCTTTCGCTCTGTCCTTAGTTTGTGGATGATAGGCAGTACTCATGTCTAGACGAGTTCCTAATGCTTGCTGTAATGTCTGCCAGAATCTTGAAATAAATCTGCCATCCCTATCAGAGATAATAGAGATTGGTATTCCATGTCTGGAGATGACTTCCTTCAAATACAGTCGTGCTAACTTCTCCATCTTGTCATCTTCTCTTATTGGCAGGAAGTGTGCTGATTTGGTGAGACGATCAACTATTACCCAAATAGTATCAAAACCACTTGCAGTCCTTGGCAATTTAGTGATGAAATCCATGGTAATATTTTCCCATTTCCATTTCGGGATTTCGGGTTGTTGAAGTAGACCTGATGGTTTCTGATGCTCAGCTTTGACCTTAGAACACGTCAAACATTCTCCTACGTATTTAGCAACATCGGCTTTCATATCCGGCCACCAAAAATGTTTCTTGAGATCCTTGTACATCTTCCCCGTTCCAGGATGTATTGAGTATCTGGTTTTATGAGCTTCTCTAAGTACCATTTCTCTCATATCTCCAAATTTTAGTACCCAAATTCTTTCAGCCCTATACCGGGTTCCGTCTTCCCGAATATTAAGATGCTTCTCCGATCCTTTGGGTATTTCATCCTTTAAATTTCCCTCTTTTAAAACTCCTTGTTGCGCCTCCTTTATTTGAGTAGTAAGGTTAGTGTGAATCATTATATTCATAGATTTTACTCGAATGGGTTCTCTGTCCTTTCTGCTCAAGGCGTCGGCTACCACATTTGCCTTCCCCGGGTGGTAACGAATCTCAAAGTCGTAATCATTCAACAATTCAATCCACCTACGCTGCCTCATATTCAGTTGTTTCTGATTAAATATGTGTTGAAGACTTTTGTGGTCGGTATATATAATACTTTTGACCCCATATAAGTAGTGCCTCCAAGTCTTTAATGCAAAAACAACCGCGCCTAATTCCAAATCATGCGTCGTATAATTTTGCTCGTGAATCTTCTATTGTCTAGACGCATAAGCAATCACCTTCGTCCGTTGCTTTAATACACAACCGAGACCTTGCTTTGATGCGTCACAGTAAATCACAAAATCATCATTCCCTTCAGGCAATGACAATATAGGTGCCGTAGTTAGCTTTTTCTTCAATAATTGAAACGCCTTTTCTTGTTCATCCTTCCATTCAAATTTCTTCCCTTTATGCGTTAATGCAGTCAAGGGTTTTGCTATTTTGGAGAAATCTTGGATGAATCTTCTGTAGTAACCAGCCAATCCTAAAAATTGACGTATATGCTTCGGAGTTTTTGAGGTTTCCCACTTTTCAACGATTTCGATCTTTGCCAGGTCCACCTGGATACCTTCTTTATTCACTATGTGACCGAGGAATTGAACTTCTTCCAACCAAAATGCACACTTTGAAAACTTAGCGTACTGTTTTTCTTTCCTCAATACTTCTAGCACTTTTCTCAAATGTTCTTCGTGCTCTTGATCATTCTTTGAGTAAATAAGTATGTCATCGATGAAAACAATGAAAAACTTGTCAAGATATGGCCCACACACTCGGTTCATAAGGTCCATGAACACAGCTGGTGCGTTAGTCAATCCAAACGGCATAACCATAAACTCGTAATGACCATAACGCGTCCTAAAAGCAGTTTTTGGAATATCATCCTCCTTTACTCGCATTTGATGATATCCAGAACGTAAATCGATCTTCGAATAAACCGACGAGCCTTGTAGTTGATCAAATAAGTCATCAATTCTCAGCAGTGGATAACGGTTTTTGATGGTAAGTTTGTTCAACTCTCTGTATTCAATACACAACCTAAATGTACCATCCTTCTTCTTGAAAAACAAAACAGGAGCTCCCCATGGTGATGTGCTTGGTCGAATGAAACCACGTTCTAATAGTTCTTGCAGTTGGCTTTGCAGTTCTTTCATCTCGATGGGTGCGAGTCTATAAGGAGCACGAGCTATTGGTGCAGCTCCTGGTACAAGATCTATTTTAAATTCAACAGATCGATGTGGAGGTAGTCCCGGTAATTCTTTCGGAAATACATCGGGAAATTCTTTTGCGACGGGAACATCATTGATGCTCTTTTCTTCAGTTTGTACTTTCTCGACGTGTGCTAGAACAGCATAGCAACCTTTTCTTATTAGTTTTTGTGCCTTCAAATTACTAATAAGATGTAGCTTCATGTTGCCCTTTTCTTCGTACACCATTAAGGGTTCTCCTTCTTCTCGTACAATGCGAATTGCATTTTTATAACATACGATCTCTGCTTTCACCTTCTTCAACCAGTCCATGCCAACTATTACATCAAAACTCCCTAACTCTACTGGTATCAAATCAATCTTAAATATTTCGCTACCCAGTTTAATTTCTCGATTCCGGCATATATTATCTGCTGAAATTAATTTACCGTTTGCTAATTCGAGTAAAAATTTACTATCCAACGGCGTCAATGGACAACTTAATTTAGCACAAAAATCTCTACTCATATAGCTTCTATCCGCACCCGAATCAAATAAAACGTAAGCAGATTTATTGTCAATAAGAAACGTACCCGTAACAAGCTCCGGGTCTTCCTGTGCCTCTGCCGCATTAATATTGAAAACTCTTCCGCGGCCTTGTCCATTCGTGTTCTCCTGGTTCGGACAATTTCTAATAATGTGGCCCGGTTTTCCACATTTATAACAAACTACATTGGCATAACTTGCTCCGACACTACTTGCTCCGCCATTACTCGTTCCGATACCATTTGTTCCTTTCGTTCTGTTAACCCCTGGTCCGTAGACCTCACACTTCACCGCGCTATGACCATTTCTTTTACACTTGTTGCAAAATTTGGTGCAGAACCCCGAGTGATACTTTTCACACCTTTGGCATAGCTGCTTCTGATTGTTGTTGTTGTTGCGGTTGTTATTGTTGTTGGGATGATTGTTGTAGTTGCTGTTGTTGTTGTTGTTGTTGTTGTTGTTGTTGTTGTTGGGCCGTTTGTTGTAGTTGCGATTGATGTTGCGATTGTTGGGATAATTGTTGCGATTATTATTGTAATTGCTGTTGTTGTTGTATTGGTGATTCTTATCACCGTTTTCCTGCCACTTTCTTTTGACTTGCTTCACATTGGCCTCTTCAGCCGTCTGTTCTTTAATTCTTTCCTCAATCTGGTTCACTAGTTTGTGAGCCACTCTACATGCCTGTTGTATGGAGGCGGGATCGTATGAACTTATATCTTCTTGGATTCTTTCCGGTAATCCTTTCACAAACGCGTCGATCTTCTCTTCCTCATCTTCGAACGCTCCCGGACACAATAGGCACAATTCTGTGAATCGTCTTTCGTACGTGGTAATATCAAATCCTTGGGTTCGTAACCCTTTAAGTTCTGTCTTGAGCTTATTGACCTCGGTTCTGGGACGGTACTTCTCGTTCATCAAGTGCTTGAATGCTGACCACGGTAGTGCGTATGCATCATCTTGTCCCACTTGCTCTAGATAGGTATTCCACCATGTTAATGCAGAACCTGTGAAGGTATGCGTAGCGTACTTCACTTTGTCCTCTTCAGTACACTTACTTATGGCAAACACCGATTCGACCTTCTCGGTCCACCGTTTCAATCCGATCGGTCCTTCGGTTCCATCAAATTCCAAAGGTTTGCAGGCAGTGAATTCTTTGTCGGTGCATCCTACACGATTTCCTATACTGCTAGATCCAAGGTTATTGTTGGTATGTAGCGCAGCCTGTACTGTGGCTATGTTTGAAGCTAGAAAAGTACAGAATTCCTCTTCATTCATATTCACGGTGTGTCGAGTAGTCGGTGCCATTTCCTTCAAAATAGTCAAATGGAACAAGTTAATCATACAGAATATTAAGAGTAGTTAATAGTATTTCGTAGCATAATATGAACTCATTTATAAAAGCTTTTTCTTCATATTAGCGTTTTATAAGTTTAAATTCGGGTAGTACCTACCCGTTAAGTTCATACTTAGTAGCTAATATACAATTCAACTACTACAATTTTATATGAAAAACTGATTATAATAATATTTCGAGTTCAAACTTTTATACAATATTTTACAAACTTACAATACCGCTTATTTTACATAAAGCATGAAATATAGCACACAATAACTTTGATACAAGATAGTTGTGAAGATAATTCTAGCTAGTACACAAGTCGTTCAGCAGAGGCAATAAAGACATGTAATTCATACGTCCAGAAACAAGTCATGCATTCTGGTTTTACTAGGACTACTTCCCATTCTTGGTCTTGTGGAACATAACCGTTATGGTCGTTGATAAGACAGCGTGTTGTAACGTCGTTAAAGGGACGAGGGTTACGTAATGTCCAACAGTCCCGTAACAATCTAAAAACCTCATTTCTTACCCCAATTACCGACTCCGTTACTTGTGGGAACGTTTTGTTTAATAGTTGTAGCCCGATGTTCTTGTTCTCACTTTGGTGAGAAGCGAACATTACTAACCCATAAGCATAGCATGCTTCTTTATGTTGCATGTTAGCCGCTTTTTCTAAATCATGAAGTCCTATATTCGAATACATTGAGTCAAAATAATTTCTTAACCCGTTGAGTAAAATAGCATTTGGGTTCCCCGCAATATATGCGTCAAAGTAAACACATCGTAACTGATTTCGAAAGTCTCTTATAAACCAAGACATTCTTGGAACGTTCTTCGAATGTCTTACAAACTGATTTCGCCTTAAATAGTTGTGCCGAGGAATTCTGACCAACTCTAGACAAGATTTCATCAATCATGTCTCCGGGTAGGTCTCTTAAAATATTGGGTTGTCTATCCATTTTGTTTTTAAACTGTAAAATAGACAAGAGTTAGATTCATAAAAAAAATTATTTATTAATACAAGCAATTTTTACATATATCATAAAGCATAAGCACACTATATTACATATATTACACCACACGAATACAACTATCTTATTCTGACTCGCTCGTTTCTTCTTCTTCGGTTTTGGTTCGTTTTGCCAAGTTTCTAGGGATATATGATGTTCCCCTAATACGAGCCGTCGTTTTCCACATTGGTTTAGAAAAACCTGGTAGTTTAGAGGTTCCCGGGTCATTGTTACAACTTAAGGGCTTCGGGGGTTGACGATACATGTAAAGTTCATCGGGGTTGGAATTAGATTTCTCTATTTTTATGCCCTTTCCCTTATTATTTTCTTTTGCCTTTTTAAATTCAGTTGGGGTAATTTCTATAACATCATCAGAATTCTCGTCGGAATTCGATTCATCGAAGAATTGGTAATCCTCCCAATATTTTGCTTCCTCAGCGGAAACACCATTGACCATAATTAACCTTGGTCGGTTGGTTGAGGATTTTCTTTTACTTAACCGTTTTATTATTTCCCCCACCGGTTCTATTTCCTCCTCCGGTTCATCCCCTTCCGGTTCCTCTTCGGGAACTTGTGAATCAGTCCACGAATCATTCCAATTTACATTTGACTCTTCATTATTATTAGGTGAGTCAATGGGACTTGTTCTAGAGGTAGACATCTATCACATAATATCAAACGCGTTAAGAGATTAATATATCACATAATATTCACATGTTAAAAATATATAGTTTCCAACAAAATTTATTAAGCAATCATTTTTCAAGTAAACACGGTCGAAGTCCAGACTCACTAATGCATCCTAACAAACTCGATAAGACACACTAATGCAAAATTCTGGTTCTCTAAGACCAACGCTCGGATACCAACTAAAATTTCCCGTTCTTATTGATTAAAAACGTTCCATATTAATTGATTTCGTTGCGAGGTTTTGACCTCTATATGAGACGTTTTTCAAAGACTGCATTCATTTTTAAAATAAACCATACCTTTATTTCATAAATAAAGGTTTAAAAAGCTTTACGTAGATTATCAAATAATGATAATCTAAAATATCCTGTTTACACACGACCATTACATAATGGTTTACAATACAAATATGTTACATCGAAATCAGTTTCTTGAATGCAGTTTTTACACAATATCATACAAACATGGACTCCAAATCTTGTCCTTATTTTAGTATGCAACAGCGGAAGCTCTTAGTATTCACCTGAGAATAAACATGCTTTAAACGTCAACAAAAATGTTGGTGAGTTATAGGTTTAACCTATATATATCAAATCGTAACAATAGACCACAAGATTTCATATTTCAATACATATTCCATACATAGAGATAAAAATCATTCATATGGTGAACACCTGGTAACCGACATTAACAAGATGCATATATATAAGAATATCCCCATCATTCCAGGACACCCTTTGGATATGATATAAATTTCAAAGTACTAAAGCATCCGGTACTTTGGATGGGGTTTGTTAGGCCCAATAGATCTATCTTTAGGATTCGCGTCAATTAGGGTGTCTGTTCCCTAATTCTTAGATTACCAGACTTAATAAAAAGGGGCATATTCGATTTCGATAATTCAACCATAGAATGTAGTTTCACGTACTTGTGTCTATTTTGTAAATCATTTATAAAACCTGCATGTATTCTCATCCCAAAAATATTAGATTTTAAAAGTGGGACTATAACTCACTTTCACATATTTTTACTTCGTCGGGAAGTAAGATTTGGCCACTGGTTGATTCACGAACCTATAACAATATATACATATATATCAAAGTATGTTCAAAATATATTTACAACACTTTTAATATATTTTGATGTTTTAAGTTTATTAAGTCAGCTGTCCTCGTTAGTAACCTACAACTAGTTGTCCACAGTTAGATGTACAGAAATAAATCGATAAATATTATCTTGAATCAATCCACGACCCAGTGTATACATATCTTAGTATTGATCACAACTCAAACTATATATATTTTGGAATCAACCTCAACCCTGTATAGCTAACTCCAACATTCACATATAGAGTGTCTATGGTTGTTCCGAAATATATATAGATATGTCGACATGATAGGTCGAAACATTGTATACGTGTCTATGGTATCTCAAGATTACATAATATACAATACAAGTTGATTAAGTTATGGTTGGAATACATTTGTTACCAATTTTTACGTAGCTAAAATGAGAAAAATTATCCAATCTTGTTTTACCCATAACTTCTTCATTTTAAATCCGTTTTGAGTGAATCAATTTGCTATGGTTTCATATTGAACTCTATTTTATGAATCTAAACAGAAAAAGTATAGGTTTATAGTCGGAAAAATAAGTTACAATTCATTTTTGTAAAGGTAGTCATTTCAGTCGAAAGAACGACGTCTAGATGACCATTTTAGAAAACATACTTTCACTTTGAGTTTAACCATAATTTTTGGATATAGTTTCATATTCATAATAAAAATCATTTTCCCAGAATAACAACTTTTAAATCAAAGTTTATCATAGTTTTTAATTAACTAACCCAAAACAGCCCGCGGTGTTACTACGACGGCGTAAATCCGGTTTTACGGTGTTTTTCGTGTTTCCAGGTTTTAAATCATTAAGTTAGCATATCATATAGATATAGAACATGTGTTTAGTTGATTTTAAAAGTCAAGTTAGAAGGATTAACTTTTATTTGCGAACAAGTTTAGAATTAACTAAACTATGTTCTAGTGATTACAAGTTTAAACCTTCGAATAAGATAGCTTTATATGTATGAATCGAATGATGTTATGAACATCATTACTACCTCAAGTTCCTTGGATAAACCTACTAGAAATGACTCACATGGGCTGCTAAGAGCTGATCATTGGAGTGTATATACCAATAGTACATACATCTAAAAGCTGTGTATTGTACGAGTACGAATACGGGTGCATACGAGTAGAATTGTTGATGAAACTGAACGAGGATGTAATTTTACGAATTTTTGTTAAGTAGAAGTATTTTGATAAGTGTCTTGAAGTCTTTCAAAAGTGTATGAATACATATTAAAACACTACATGTATATACATTTTAACTGAGTCGTTAAGTCATCGTTAGTCGTTACATGTAAATGTTGTTTTGAAACCTTTAGGTTAACGATCTTGTTGAATGTTGTTAACCCATTGTTTATTATAACAAATGAGATATTAAATTGTTATATTATCATGATATATAATATATCTTAGTATGATATATATATACAGTTAAATGCCGTTACAACGATAATCGTTACATATATGTCTCGTTTCGAAATCATTAAGTTAGTAGTCTTATTTTTACATATGTATTTCATTGTTAATACACTTAATAATATATTTACTTATCATTTAACATAATTAACCAAGTGTATCATATCTTAATATGATTCATATGTACCTAGTAAGACGTTGTTATAACGATAATCGTTATATATATCGTTTTCGAGTTTCTTAAATTAATAGTCTCATTTTTATGTATATAACTCATTGTTAAAATACCTAATGAGATACATACTCATAATAAAATCATGTTAACTATATATATAACCATATATATGTCATCGTATAGTTTTTACAAGTTTTAACGTTCGTGAATCACCGGTCAACTTGGGTGGTCAATTGTCTATATGAAACCTATTTCAATTAATCAAGTCTTAACAAGTTTGATTGCTTAACATATTGGAAACACTTAATCATGTAAATAACAATTTCATTTAATATATATATAAACATGAAAAAGTTCGGGTCACTACAGAATGTATGGAATTAAAGATCCTAAGTGGGGGAGTTAGCTACCGGGATTGCGGTATAGCCCCTATATAGTGAACGTGATCGTACGGGTTGGTGAAAGTTGACCCAATGGAAAAATGATCAAGGAACGTAAAGTGTTGATTCGATTGATTGAATTTCGACTTGTGAATGCCGTTTATGAAGATAATGGTAGCGTGTTCGTTGAAAAGTTAAAGTTTACGTGTTGAACGAGCAGATGTTGCTCAAATTGAGAAATAAAGACTTTGAAAGACTTCGGTAAACTCCCGAGTTAGACCTTGAAGCGATTGTTGAAGGCAATTCCGCGACATTAGTCGGAAATGCGAAGTTTTTGAATGTTGGGAACGAAAGATTTTCGTTGTATGTTAGAATGATTTTCGAGATTTCTTCATTGAAGGAATGACCCGGTGGTGCAGACGGGGGAAGTTGATTCTTGATTAAGAGAACCTTCTTGAATTGCTGGTTTACGAGTCGTTGAAGTATGGAGACTTGACGCGGCATAAGTCCTTCTAGATTTGGATTAATGCAAGACTTGGTTCACAGCGTAGTGGACTTAGTAGACCGCGTTGGATGATATAGTTGTGAATGTAGCTTGTTGCAAGTTGTAGCCGGGAGAATTTGAAGGAATATAATGGTGTTTTCCGTATTTTTCCTAAGTGGGCATTAGTTGTTGAGTGTACGAGATACCGTTGTTGCGGTAATGCACGCTAATGGTTATTAGCGTGTGGTGAGACGTTCGGGTTAATGGAAATCGTTGTGGACATCGAGTTTGGATGTGTGTCGGAGGACTATAGAGTATGGGTCCGGTCGGTTAAATGACGAGAATCACGAGGACGTGATCGAAATAAGTGGAGGATAGTTGTAAGACCCGTTTATTCGTACGACTTATATGTGTATACATATACATACGTAAATGTATATTATAGATTCGTTGTATTATAAATGTGTGTATATATATATATGTTGAGTTCACGTGACGTATAAATAATACAAGTAAATGTATATATATGCTATATATATGTAGCGTACGATAGGTAGACAAAGTGTTTATGTAGATGGTGCGTATCAAAGTTATGAAGTGTATGTACGCACGCATGCATGAGAATAGATGAGCGCATGGGAATGTGTGTGTGTGTGTGTGTGTATATATATATATATATATATATATATATATATATATATGCATGCATGTATATAGAGTGCGAGAGTTGATCGAGGGTTGTTATACGTGTCATAAAGTGTATGTACGTTGCACGAATGAAGAGCTCGAAGCGGGTACGAGTCTTATAGTTCGACAAGTTAAAAACTGGAAGAAACACGCCCAAGGTCGCGGCGCGACCGAGAGAACCGCGGCGCGGAATTGAACTAGAATCAAGATCAGACAGCATGTAACCAAGACCACCAGACCATGACTAATCTCGCGGCGCGGAGAGAAGTAGTCGCGACGCAACCACACTGCAGCTCCGGTCCGAAATTTTGTAATTTTAAGGGTTCGTTGGGGGTACTTTGGTCATTTCATGTGTGGATCAGATTATAGGCTCAAACCTCATCCACTCATCTCATTTAGTCTTTTCTTTTCTCTTTTTCTTTCACCCTTTCTCTCTAAACTTCATTTCTTCCAATCCATTCAAAGTGTAAATCGAAGGAGAGGAAGCGGGATTCGATCTTTGCAGCAAGAACAAACGTCGTTCTCCTCGTTCTTAGCTACGATTTGATACTAGTGGTAAGTCTCCTATCCGAATTTCGTTCTAGTGATTCATGTTCATATTTAGGGGTTTTTGATTGTGAGTTCATAATGAACCCCATTGGTTGTTAATTGAAGGTTAACACCAAGATTTGGGTTTATAAGTGATGAAGGCGGATTTTGGGTTTGGTGAGCAAGTTTAAATATGTAAGGCATGCAAAGAGTGAATAATCACTAGTATTAGTGATTATTGAAGTAGTGGAAACCATTTGTGTACATTTGGTTGACTAATTTTGAATAGAGTCAAAGTTAGGGTTTGTTGGTGATTTCGGTTCGATTGTCGTTTGTGTAAGGTTTATAAACTTAAATGGAGTTAAGTTAAAGTATAAACTTGAGTTAATGATGTTTTGGAGTCAAAACTAGCAAATGTGAGAATTTGAGTTTGTTAAGGGTTAAAATGGGTTTTTGGGCGAATATGCGGGCTAGTGGGTGTTTTATGTCTATATGTGGTGTCTTTGGGTATTTCGGGAACGCAGGAACTAGTCTCGTTAGTTTTAGACCTTCGGGTAGCGTTAAACGTGCAAAAGGGTGTATTTTGCACTTGTTGTTCATTTGGGCGAGTCGAGAGTCCAAATGAGTTTGTATTGATGACTATGTGATAAACGGAATAAGTACGTTCCATTGGTGAGTTGCGGGATTTGGATTTCACTTCATCGAGGCATTAAGGTGAGTGGGATATTTATGCATGTATGTATATAGTATATTTATTTGTATGATATGGCATGATCCACGGAGCCGGAAGTGTCATAGTATGTGCGAGTGTGCTATGATGCGAACCACGGAGCCGGTGGCATCATGGTACGTGTGTTGTAGTGTGAACCACAGAGCCGGTAGCACTATAGCACAAGTACTGAGGTGCGAACCACGGAGCCGGTATCGCCTCGACAAGAGTATGACTCGAGTTGTGATGTGAAACACGGAGCTGGTGACATCAAAGTGTGAACCATGGAGCCGGTAGCACTATAAAATGAGGTGTGAACCACGGAGCCGGTAACACCAAAGTGTGAACCATGGATCCGGTAGCACTATAAAAGAGTATGACTCAAATGCGTAGTGGCATAAACCACAGAGCCGGTAGCGTCATAGCATTTCGTATGGTGTGAACCACAGAGCCGGTAGCACCATGACACGCGTATGGTTAACCATATAGTTTGTGCATGTATTGTAGTGTAGCATATTATATTTTGGAGTATATGCTATCGTTTATGCTAGTTGCGGTAATGGATGTTATTAGCTTTATACTTGGAGTTCGTATGCTAATATTATATTGCTAGCATGTTTGTGGTATGCGAGTAGGTGGTTGCAAGTAGGTATAATATATATGCATGTGTATACTTATTGCAGTCACTAAGCGTTAGCTTACCCCCTCTCGCTGTTTACCTTTTTACAGGTATTGTGATTGTAAGGCTAGCTAGTCGTTAGACTAGATGTGTAGGATCGCTTGGGCTCGATGGGGTAGCTTTCGGAGATTTGGACGCGGATTGGGGATTTAGTAATCCTCGGGATTATGCTCTTGGTGTTGGGTTGGGTTATTGAGTATTAACCCGTGTTTTGTGTAATTGGGTCATTGTTACCAATGATTTTGTAATGTGTCATTTGTGTACCAAGGGTTATATTAAGGTGTTAAACGTAACGTTATGATATTATGTTTTCGGTTAAAACAGAGTTGAAAATGTTATGTACTATTAACGGGATATCGGGACCTAACATAAATAAAAAAATTGTACTTCGTTTTTGGTAAACGGAATTGGGGTCATTACATCTAGTGTGGGTTTTGTTCACTTTTCGCGTACTTGAACCCCAACACACGAGCACGTCTTGTACCCTTCATACACTAGACGTATATACTCTCTTGAACACGTATAACAACCCTTCGATCACTCTTGTACTCTATTTACATACATGCAACATATATACATACTCGATACACATATATATTCTTTACCTATATATATATATATATATATATATATATATATATATATATATATATATATATATATATATATATATATATATATATATATTCGTTATACATTGTGTACACCTTATACTTTATACATATATTCGTACATATATTAAGTATATTCTCGTACGAATATTCGGGTCTTACACCATCCTCCTTTTTAGCACTATCTTGATTGGAAGCAAAAGAAGCAAGCCGCATTAATCATAGGACACAACCACATTAACATAATTGACCCAATCGGCACGGTTCACCCATTCACATCTCAGTGGCAAAACAAAAGCATAAGCTCCTTTATAATGGTTTAGAAACTCAACTAAAGTTATCTTAGTAGATTAATCACGTAAACCACACCCCTAGCATTAACACTTATCTTATAGTGTTTTTTCCTATCATAGTTTAAATGTCGAGGAAAATTGTAACTTTAGAAATATTGGGTACCCTATAATTTGATGGAAAACCGTGTGTACTTTTAAAATTTAGAAACGCAGCGGAACATGAAAATAAACATATTTTTATTTAATAATAAGCGTCTTTTATTATTTATAATAAACTTTCAAGTAAAACATTCACACGATTAACGATCCCAACAAGATCCAATTACACCACTAATAATTGTCAACTAATAAATTCACAAAGAAGAGTTTAGATATACCTTTAGCGAGCGATGCAAGAACGGTAGAAACAACTTTTCGCGTCTAGGTTGAAACATATATTCAAAGTGTATGAATATCTCTATGGTTGATCCACACAGCACGTCAAACAAACACCAGAGACTGCTAGATCTTGAATCACCAAATATTAACCAAGATAAAACAAACAAAACTCTTTTGTTTATTTCCTTCTCTTATTGTGCTCGTCAAATGCAATACCAAAGATAAAACTAATTAACTTTAATCAATTCTATAAACCAAGTCTTCTTGATTTAGTTGGTGTATGAAACCAACCAACAGATGGAATTAATATCATTTAATTCTTTAAACCAAAGAAATATCTATATATTTTCTAGTCTATTCACTTGGATCCACAAATAATCGACAACAACTTTTGTTGATCTTGTTGATTATTAGCCAATCGAGAAAACTCAAAACATTTTATTTGTTTTGATTGTCATGTGGCTTTAGCGAGAGACGAACACCTATGTTATAATATCTTTTTTTTATTTAGTTGTACCAAGCAATATATAGAACTCATAGAATTCCCTTTTTTACTTTCCAGCAGTAAACAATAACCATATTTTATATTATATATATATATATATATATATATATATATATATATATATATATATATATATATATATATATATATATATATATATATATATATATATATATATATATATATTATATTTATGTTTTTGGCCATTTGCAATCAATCTCCATAAAGTAAATTTATTAACTTATATACATATTATATTTATGTTCTTGGCCTTTTGCAATCAATCTCCAAAAAGTAAATTGATTAATAATTATATATCAACAATATATAATGATAGGTGATTATAAATATGTATATACAATATATACATATAACCAGATATCTAAGTGCTTATTGTATGTGACACCATAGGCTCGTATATAAGCGGTAGTATAGAGTTGTGTTATGACGTGCACATTAAATCAACAAACTCCCACTTGTGCATGTCATAACATCTAGAAAACTATACAGATATATATTGGCGTCTAGCAACACGTCAATGCCCCCGAAAATATACAAGTGTTTGTTTCAGCTAAACGAACTATCATTATGATTAAAATAATTTAATGATTGAGTATCTATTGTCCCTTTATTGCCGATACCGAGTTTTTCACGAGACATGGATCCAGTCATTCTCATTCGTCAACCAATTATGTTTCTCGATCTAGAAAATTTGAATGTGATCACCAAGTTAAAATTGATCTACAATCAATATAGCTTGGACACGGCCATGTAAATATCCATTCACTTTCATCGAGGGGCCCAGTGGTATCATACTCTCACATAGAGGAATAAATCCCATTTTGATTATATGCGTTCGTCATGTACTTCATATCATACCCAATGATGACCTTTATAACTACCTTGTTCAGGATAGCGTTTAACAATATCAAAGTATAATATGTCTGATAATGCTAAAAACAAACATATATTTCATAGCATTATCCCTCAAGAAAGACAAGCTTTTAGTTGCAATTGTTCTATTTACAAGTAATATTCGTTTAAATAATAAAAGGTGAAGATAAAAGACAGATTCGATGAATTGAAGATGCAAACGACCAAAAAGCTCAAAAGTACAAAGTACAATCAAAGTGGTTCAAATTATTGATGAGAAACGTCTCAAAATTACAAGAGTACAAGACGCGAAACGCAAAATACAAGATATTAAATTATACGCAAGGACCTTCAAAAATTCGGAACCGGGACCAAAGTCAACTCTCAACGCTCGACGCAACGGACTAAAAATTACAAGTCAACTATGCACATGAATATAATATAATATATAATTAATTCTTAAAATTAATATATATATTATATTATATATTATAAACGTCGGCAAGCAAGAAAACAAAATCATGTGAGCTGTTACCTACCTCCATGCGATCGCATGGAAATCAGGCATCAAAGCCATGCGATCGCATGGCCCTGAAAAGTTGGCCACATGCCTATAAATTTCGCAGTTTTGGTTGATCATAATACCATCTATCTATTTCTCACTCGTACACACACACACACACACACACACACACACACACACACACATATATATATATATATATATATATATATATATATATATATATATATATATATATATATATATATATATATATATATATATATATATATTATATTTTAATTTTAATTTTAATTTTAATTTTAAATTCTAATAATAAGGGTATGTTAGCGAATGTTGTAAGGGTGTAAGTCGAAATTCTGTCTGTGTAACGCTACGCTATTTTTAATCACTGTAAGTTATGGTTAATGTTATTTTTAAATTAATGTCTCGTAGCTAAGTTATTATTATGCTTATTTAATGCCGAAGTAATCGTGATGTTGGGCTAAATATTAAAATTGAGTAATTGGGCTTTGAACCATAATTGGAGTTTGAACAAAAGAATGACACTTGTAGAAATTAGACTATGGGCTATTAATGGGTTTTATATTAACTAAATGATACCTCGTTGATTTAATATTTAGACTTATAATTTGACGTATTTATCTATAACCACATACGCTTGACTGGGTACGGTGGGCGGGATATCTATAAATACCAATAATTATTCATTTTAATGGACACGGAACTGGATTAATAGTTAATAGACTTGTTGAAACAGGGGTGGATTACATTCAAGGGTAATTGGTGTAATTGTTAACAAAGTAGTAAAACCTTGGTCTACACGCAGTCAATAACCTGGTGTATTCATTAAACAAAGTATTAAGACCTTGTTACAATTCGAATCCCCAATTAGTTGGAATATTTGACTTCGGGAATAAGAATAATTTGACGAAGACTTTCGCACTTTATGATTATGACTGATTGACTATTATGGACAAATCCGTATGGACATATCGAATAATCCAGGACAAAGGACAATTAACCCATGGTAATAAAACTAAAATCAACACGTCAAACATCATGATTACGGAAGTTTAAATAAGCATAATTTGTATATTTCATATTTAATTGCACTTTTAATTATTGCACTTTTATTTATTATCATTATATTTAATTGCACTTTTAATTATCGTACTCTTTAATTGTCGTACTTTTTATTTATCGTATTTTTATTTATCGCAATTTCATTATCGTTATTTACTTTACGCTTTAAATTAAGTTATATTTATTTTTAATATTTTACATTAGGTTTTAACTGCGACTAAAGTTTTAAAATCGACAAACCGGTCATTAAATGGTAAAAACCCCCTTTTATAATAATAATACTACTTATATATATTTTTGTATTTTTACAATTATAAGTAAAAAAATATAGCGTTAAACTTGGCTAAGTCTCCTTGTGGAACGAACCGGACTTATTAAAAACTACACTACTGTACGATTAGGTACACTGCCTATAAGTGTTGTAGCAAGGTTTAAGTATATCCACTCTATAAATAAATAAATATCTTGTGTAAAAATTGTATCGTATTTAATAGTATTTTCTTGTAAAAATTAAACTATTTCATATACCCCTCGCGTAACATCAAGTATTTT
This sequence comes from Rutidosis leptorrhynchoides, assembly GCF_046630445.1. Classification (NCBI taxonomy): domain Eukaryota; kingdom Viridiplantae; phylum Streptophyta; class Magnoliopsida; order Asterales; family Asteraceae; genus Rutidosis; species Rutidosis leptorrhynchoides. Next base: position 510,990,362 of record NC_092336.1, on the reverse strand, counting down.
TGGCGCCGCTGCCGGGGAAATTGCTTAAACGCCGGAAGCGAAATGCTATATATATAAAAAAAAAGATTTTTATTAATTTTTAGTTTACTTTTATAAAAATACTGTTTTGTAAAAATACGTTTTAAATATTCAAAAATATAAAAAGAAAAAGTAAAATATATATATATATATATATATATATATATATATATATATATATATATATATATATATATATATATATATATATATATTTAAGAGTTTGTTAAATATATAAGTTTTATAAAGTTTTTTTATTTTTATTTTAGTTTGTAAAAATATAAGTTTTATATAAATATTTTTTATTTAAACAGAAAAACAGAAAAAAAAATATAAAAACACTCTTGGCCCGTTACTATAGCCGTCCAGATCATGGCCCGAAATCCTACCTCATGCGATCGCATGAGGTTTTAACTATCAAACAATGAGATCGCATGGCTTGACTTGACAGGCCTGGTAACCTCAGCCGACTGTTTAGGGTTTAGTTTAATTATAATTATTATAATTAAAACCCTAATTAGGGTTATATTTAATAATTATTTGTTTTAGTTTTTAATTAATTTTTATTATTAAGTGTAATTAGTTTTATAAATATATAAAATTAATACTTTTATAAAATAAATAATATAAAAATAATATTTTTATAAAAATTGTACTTTTTACAACTTTAAGTATATTTTTATATTTTGTATCTTTTTATTCATTTTAGCGTAATATTTGTATTTTTCGCTCGTAATTAGATCTAAATCATAGTTTTTACCATAGTTATTTTTATTTCTAGATTTTTAGGCTTTATCGTAAAATCCCTTAAGTGCTTTTTATTTAGACTAAGATTTAGGTGCTTTAGAATTTTGCGACGCCGTTTTATAAATTTTAGTACCTTTTTAAGTTAATGCCATTTGAGATATAGTTTTTCTTTTAAGCTTTAATATTTTTAGACACTACTTTTAATTCTTTTTAGTTCCTTTTTAAGTATCGACGAGCTACTTTCTTATTTTTATTTTTCGACGCCTATTATTTTTCTACTATTTATTTTTCGACGTTTTTCGACGCGCTCTTTTTCTTTCTTATTTTTCGCCTCTCTAGTTTTCTTTCTATTTCTTCTCTAAAATTTATTTAAATTTCAACGAAAAATTATTTTAAGTGGTTAAATTGATAGACATCCAAATTTTCTGCTTCGTAGTAATAGTTGGATTTGTTAGTGGCTGAGTTGTGAGCTTCCGATTTAAAGGGTTCTGGCTCCCTGCTGCATCTATTGGCTATTCGAAACGTGGGCAAAAGCAGAAAAGTCTATTATTTTGATAACTTAAATAATTTTTATCTTTTATAACTAATAGGATATTCAGTGAATGCACCGAGCAAAACGTTCACCACCTTTTATACGTTCACCACCTGTAACCAGATCAAGACATCTAGCAAATATTGTCGCCGTTGATTTTTCTTTAGAATTGTCATCCAGTCGACCAAGTACTCCAATTCAAATTTTCGATAATCCATTTTTTGAACCCGGCCTCACAATTGAGAACCCGGAGGATATTCAGGGACAATTCAGAGATCCTGAACCACTAATCTTTCCTCCGGAACCACCAATCATTCAAACAGAGATTGTTGAGGAACCTACCATTAAATCGGAATCCTCTAGTGATTCAGATTCAACAAATTCAATCTTGGAAAATCTGGAACCTCTAAGTATGGAAGACCGAATGAGAGCTAAACGCACTGGCCAAGGTTACGCAATTACTCAACCAGACATTAATGCGGCAGATTATGAAATCAAAGGACAAATCCTACACATGGTAACTAATCAATGCCAATTTAGTGGTACACCGAAGGAAGATCCAAATGAACATCTTCGTACCTTTAATAGGATCTGTACACTATTTAAAATCCGAGAAGTGGAGGATGAGCAGATATATCTCATGTTATTTCCCTGGACTTTAAAGGGAGAAGCCAAAGATTGGTTAGAATCGTTACCTGAAGGGGCGATTGATACATGAGACGTTTTAGTTGAAAAATTTCTTAAACAATTCTTTCCGGCATCTAAAGCCGTAAGACTTCAAGGAGAAATAGTTACGTTCGCACAAAAACTAAATGAAACTTTATATGAAGCATGGACAAGATTTGGAAAGTTATTAAGAGGATGTCCGCAACATGGTTTAGACACCTGTCAAATAATACAAATATTCTACTAAGGATGCGACATCACTACACGAAAAGACATCGATATAGCAGCTGATGGTTCCATTATGAAGAAAAAGGCAACTGACGCTTACAAAATTATTGATAACACTGCTTCCCACTCACATGAGTGGCACCAAGAAAAAGATATCGTTAGATCATCTAAAGCAGCTAGAGCCAATTCTAGCCATGACTTAGATTCCATTTCCGCAAAGATAGATGTTGTCGAGAGACGAATGGAAAAGATGACTAAGGATATTCACTCAATAAGAATTAGTTGTGAGCAGTGTGGAGGACCACCTTTAACAAAAGATTGTCTCAGTATTGAACTATCAATGGAACAAAGAGAGAATATTTCATACATAAACCAAAGGCTTGGAAATAATTATCAGAATAATTATCAACCGCCAAGACCAATCTACAATCAAAATCAGAATTATAACCGAAATATTCCATACAACAACCAACAAGGTCCTAGTAATCAACAAGTATCCAATAATACTTACAATCAGCAAAGACCTATTTTTCCAAAGAAACCACCACAAACCGATGATGAAAAGCCAAATTTAGAAGATATGATGTCGAAGCTGTTGAATATCAAACACAGTTTTTCACATCTCAGAAACAAACCAATGAACAAAATGCTTAAGCATTTAGAAATCAACAAGCTTCTATTCAAAATCTTGAACAAGAAGTAAGCAACCTAGCAAGGTTAATAGGTGAAAGAAAATCGGGAAGTTTACCTAGTGATACAAAGGCTAACCCCCGGAATGAAACAGCTAAAGCCATTACCACAAGAAGTGGTATTGCACTTAAACCACCTGAAATGCCTGTAATTTCTGATGAAGCTATTCCTACTCTACAAGAATCACAACCTGAGTAAGAAAAGGAAACAGAACCGGTAGTTGAAAAGGTTAATGAAGATAACACAGTTAAGGCTAAACCTTATGTTAAACCATACCAACCACCACTTCCTTACCCTAGTAAAATGAGAAAAGAGAGACTTGAAGCTGAGCAATCCAAATTCTTGGATATGTTTAAACAAATAAATGTAAATCTTTCTTTCATTGATGTGATTTCAGGAATGCCTAGATATGCTAAATTCTTGAAAGATCTAATCACTAATAGAAAGAAAATGGAAGAATTCTCACCTGTTACTATGAATGCTAATTGTTCTGCAGTGTTGTTGAATAAGATACCAGAAAAATTATCAGATACAAGAAGTTTCACAATTCCATATTTTTTGGGTAGCCTTAGTTCAATAGAAGCATTGGCAGACTTAGGTGCTAGTATAAATCTAATGCCGTATTCACTATACGCTAAACTAGACCTTGGAGAATTGAAACCAAAACGAATAAGCATACAACTAGCAGATCGATCAGTAAAATATCCTAGAGGGATAATGGAGAACATGCTAGTTAAAGTTGGTACTTTAGTATTTCCAGTAGATTTTGTTATTCTGGACATGGAAGAAGATTCTCGAGTTCATCTCATATTAGGAAGACCATTCTTAAACACGGCCAAAGCAATAATAGACGTGTTTGATAAGAAACTGACCCTAAGTATAGAGGACGAGAGTGTTACCTTTTCAGTTGATAGAGCAATGCAACAACCGCAATCTGCAGATGATACATGTTATTATATTCAAACTATAGATTCACATGCAGAATTGTTAGAAGAATTTCCAGAATTACAAGGAACAGGAGCATGTTCTTTAGGTGAAGGAACTGAACCAATTGATGAAACAGAAATGTTAGCTACACTTATGGCTAATGGATATGAACCAATAATAGAAGAAATTCAAATGCTAAAAGAGGAAGACAGATATCGATATAAATCGTCGATAGAAGAACCACCGACATTAGAGTTAAAGCCACTTCCAAACCATTTGGAATATGCTTATTTACATGGTGAAACTGAATTACCTGTAATAATATCGTCTTCTCTTACGGAAACTGAAAAATCTCAACTCATTTCTGTGTTAAAAGCTCATAAACCAGCTATTGCATGGAAGATTCATGATATTAAAGGAATAAGTCCTTCGTATTGCACACATAAAATCCTTATGGAAGAAGGTCATAAAACGTATGTGCAACGCCAACGAAGACTAAATCCTAATATGCAAGATGTTGTTAAGAAAGAAATTATTAAACTGCTAGATGCAGGTTTAATTTATCCAATTTCTGATAGTCCATGGGTAAGCCCAGTTCAATGCGTACCTAAGAAGGGTGGCATGACTGTCATCACAAATGAGAAAAATGAGCTTATTCCTACTAGGACTGTAACAGGATGGCGTGTTTGTATAGATTATAGAAAATTAAATGACGCCACCAGAAAAGATCACTTTTCCTTACCTTTCATTGATCAAATGTTGGAAAGATTAGCTGGAAATAGTTACTATTGTTTTCTTGACGGTTTCTTCGGATACTTTCAAATTCCAATAGCACCCGAGGACCAAGAGAAAACTACATTCACGTGCCCTTATGGTACTTTTGCTTATAAATGCATGCCATTTGGACTTTGCAACGCCCCTGCAACCTTTCAAAGGTGTATGATGGCGATTTTTCATGACATGATAGAAGAATGCATGGAAGTTTTCATGGATGACTTTTCAGTCTTCGGTGATACATTTGAATCATGTCTAGTTAATCTTGAACGAATGCTTATTAGATGCGAACAATCAAATCTAGTACTTAATTGGGAGAAATGCCATTTCATGGTTAAAGAAGGCATCGTTCTTGGACATAAAATCTCAAAGGAAGGAATTGAAGTGGATAGAGCTAAAGTAGATGTAATTGCTAAACTTCCACATCCCACCAATGTTAGAGGAGTTAGGAGTTTTCTAGGGCATGCCGGTTTTTATCGACGTTTCATAAAAGATTTTTCTAAAATTGCCACTCCTATGAATAAACTCCTAGAAAAGGATGCTCCATTCATCTTTTCAGATGAATGCATCAAATCTTTTAAAGAAAAACTTACTAATGCGCCTATCATGATAACTCCAAATTGGAATCTTCCGTTTGAACTAATGTGCGATGCAAGTGATTTTGCAATGGGAGCCGTTTTAGGACAAAGGATTGAAAAACAATTTCAACCTATTTATTATGCTAGTAAGACGTTACAAGGAGCACAAACAAATTACACAACTACTGAAAAAGAACTCCTTGCTATTGTCTTTGCTTTTGACAAATTTCGATCATATCTCGTTCTAGCTAAAACGGTGGTCTATACCGACCATTCTGCTCTTAGATACCTATTTTCAAAACAAGATGCTAAACCAAGATTAATCTGTTGGATCTTACTCTTACAAGAGTTCGATATTGAAATCCGAGATAAAAAGGGAGCAGAAAATCTCGCCGCTGATCATCTTTCTCGTCTTGAAAATCCCGAATTAGAAGTTCTAAATGAATCGGCCATACAAGACAACTTTCCTGATGAATATCTATTGAAGTTAGATTATAATGAAATTCCATGGTTTGCAGACTATGCAAACTACTTAGTATGTGAATTCCTTGAAAAAGGGTTGTCGTACCAAAAACGAAAGAAATTCTTTAGTGATATAAAACACTATTTCTGGGAAGATCCACACTTGTTTAAAAGTTGTCCCGATGGAATAATACGCCGATGTGTATTCGGAGATGAAGCCAGTTAAATATTAATCCATTGTCATACAGGACCAACAGGAGGGCATTATGGGCCTCAACTTACAGCAAGAAAAGTTTACGATGCTGGATTCTATTGGCCTACAATTTTCAAAGACGCACACCTTCTTTGCAAATCCTGTGATGCTTGTCAAAGGGCCGGAAAAATAAGTCAACGTGATGAAATGCCACAAAATGTCATTCAAGTATGTGAAGTATTTGAAGTTTGGGGTATTGACTTTATGGGTCCATTTCCAAAATCTCATAATAATCTATACATTCTCGTTGCCATTGATTATGTATCTAAATGGGCGGAAGCACAAGCTCTCCCAACTAACGATGCACGAGTTGTAGTCAACTTTTTAAAACGTCTTTTTGCAAGGTTCGGAACACCGAAAGCTTTAATAAGTGATCAGGGTACTCATTTTTTTAATAATCAACTTGAGAAAGTTCTCAAAAGATATGGAGTAACTCATAAAATCTCCACTGCTTATCATCCACAAACAAGTGAACAAGTTGAAAATACCAACCAAGCTTTAAAACGTATTCTAGAGAAAACCGTAGGATCAAATCCGAAGGAATGGTCCATGAAATTGGAGGATGCACTCTGGGCTTTTAGAACAGCCTACAAAACTCCAATTGGAACCACACCTTTTAAACTCGTTTACAGAAAAGCACGTCATCTTCCAGTAGAAATTGAACACAAAGCATTTTGGGCTTTGAAGACATGTAATCTTGATTTACATGAAGCCAGACGTTTACGGTTAAGTCAATTAAATGAATTAGAAGAATTAAGACTTGAGGCATACGAAAATTCATTAATCTATAAAGAAAGAACGAAGAAATGGCATGATAAAAGAATCAGAAGTTCAAAAGAATTTAAAGAAGGAGATAGAGTTCTTCTTTTCAATTCACGATTCAAGCTATTTCCTGGAAAATTGAAATCAAGATGGTCTGGACCATTTATAGTCAAAAGAGTTTTCCCGTATGGAACGATGGAATTAATAAATTCAAATGCGATTGAATTTAAGGTTAATGGTCACAGAGTTAAACATTACATACATGATTCGATGGAAGTTGACAACGAAGTTAATCACAATTTCAACACCACAACTAACTAAGTGTGGGAAGAATCAAGTCTTTAAAGGATAATATGTATTTCTGTTAGAGTTAGATGTTCTGTTTTCGTATAGTTTCCGAGAATGGAACCCGAATGGTCTTTCCCTAGCAGACCCTAAAGAACTAGTCTTCTCCCCCATTTTGAATTTTTATTTTTTTAGGTTTTACGAGATGAAGACTTCCTGTGAACTAAACCATGGTCTAATGCTACACGCTTTGATCACTAAACGTAATAATGACACCCTTCCAAGTGAATTGGTATCATTAATCAGAGGCAAATTGGACGGAGTAAGAAAAGAATCCAGGAACGAAAATAATAAGTTACATTTTGGTAAAGGAAAATCGAAATCCGCAGCGAAAAGAAGAGTACGACACCTTGAAAGATGTCACAAATGCGGAAAATGGTCACACGAAGGAAAATGCTTGACGAATCAGACATATTCCAATACCGAATTCGTTACTTTATGCAGAGATGGACCGTTCATATGTTTCGAAGAAAAAACGTTGAATGCTCGAGGTTACGCCTATGTAGCTATGGAAAACCAATTAGTCCGACTATCTTATGAGTGGGCTAAAACAGGTCACTGAGAATTCCATTTCACAGGTAAGTATGTACAGTTTGTATTTTTATTGCTTTGAACCTTTTGATAATAAACGCTAAATCGTTCGCTATAAAGTATTAAATTGGTATTCAATAAAATTAGGTTTTGCGACCGAAATTATTGATATCATACAAAAATTTATTACATCACTGCGAAATTTACCGTTTATTCTTAAGGTATAAATATCTTTAATCAATCAACCCAAAATATTTCAAAAATTCGTCATGAGTTAAACTAGGTTATGGAACTGAAATTACTTTACCGAAAAGAGGGGCGTATATTTTTGATAATATTTGATTGATTAAAGTGGGATAAAAGACCAAAAAGATTTTTAATTTTTAATTTTACTATGTTTTTAAATTTAATATATAAATATTAAATTAATATTGTAAAACTTTTAAAATCAATAGATTTAAGTTTGTAAATATTTCAAAAAAATTTATATTTTTAATATAAGTTTGTATGTATAAAAACAAAATTATAATATAAATTTGGTGTGAATTTTTAAAATTTTAATAATATGAATTTTTAATTTTATGCATTTAAGTTTGGTGTGAATTTAAAAAAAAAATACTTTATTTCGTTAAGTTAAAAATATGATTTTTAAAATTCGTCGTAAGTTGAAGACTAGGTCATTGAACCGAAATTGCTTTACCCAAGGGAGGGACGAGAACTTTTATTATCATTATTTTTAGCCTTATTGAATTAAAGTATGCACCAAAAAAAAAAAAAAAAACCAAAAATCTTTGCTTTTAAAACTGAGCTTAAAAATGACAAATTTTAAAGTTTTGTCGAGGGACGGACTAGGACAACGATCCGAAACGCCCTCATCCTAAAAAGAAACAAATTTTTAAAAATTTAATTTGATTATATGTCTTAAATGTTATAAGGTTTTTATATTAAAAAAAAGTGAAAAGCACTGTACCCGGACCCCATGCGATCGCATGGGGTTTGCACTGCAACTCCATGCGATCGCATGGAGCTGGAAAACAGGCCAGAAACAAAAGGCAGTCGAGCTGTGTTCTTCACCACAACACACACATACACATACGAAACTCTCTCAAATCCTCACCAAATTTCACCATTTTTTCACCATAAATCGTCAAATTTCTTGCTCTAATCATGCTTAGGTTCGAATTCTTCAAAAAGGTAAAAATTACACCCCTGAACTCTAAAAATTTCTAGTTTTTGTGATAATTACCAATATTTTACCTAATTTGATTTTGTTAATTTCTAGTGTAATTAGAGTTAAATTGTTAGTATTTTATGCATGTATAACCTAGATTGATGCTATTTAACATGATTTGAAGCCAAAAACTTCAAAATTTTTAGGAATCTAGGGTTTGTGTTCTTGAGCAATTTGGGGCTTTTTGATATAAACAGGTTATGGCCGATTTTTGTCATGAATTATTGCTAAATTAAGTAGTGTAACATGTTTAGGTAGTTAAATGATCCAAACTTCGATCCTAAACATGATTTTTGAGAATTAAAGTGGACTTTTTAGGTACAAAATTCATGAACTTGATTAATTTGATATAATTGCCATTTGAGACTTGTTTAATTGTTAGTAATGACTATTTTGACATGTTATTTGAGTTAAATGCTTATGAACTTTGTATACATTTTCATATAGGCTTATTTGAAAAAGTGTAGAATTAATAAAATTGTGAAAATGTGTATAAGTTTAATTTTGATTTAACATGTTATTGTAATTGTTTCAAGTTGTTATTTTGCTAACACTAATGCATATTTGGATGCACAAATTTTGTGTTTAATGTGTTTTGCAGAAAACCGATACTGCTGGTGCTTCATCATCATCTAGACAACCACAACAAGAACCTGAACCAGAATATGAGCCGCAATACAAGCCAGAACCCAAACAAGAACCACAACAGGAACAACAACATCAACCTGATCAACATGTACCTTATTATGATCCGCTACAATTTGTTGATGCCTTCACAGTATTTCCGATACATCTGCCAGTAGAATACCCAACGATTCCTGAACATACATTGCATCCTAATCTGAGATTCGATAGAAGCTGGAGAGATTACCCGGCATATCAAAGTAATAAATTCAAATTAGTAACGAAAGATGTAGAGGTGCCTAGGGTAATTGATTGGAATCCTTTGGAAATGGTACATCTAGCTGACCGTGTTAGACTGCTACTGATTTAAAGGTATGGCAGTTCTTCTTTTACCGATTGGGAACGTCTATTCACCATTCGTAGGCCTGTATATAAGGAATGGTGTGTCGAGCTTATGAGTACTATAGCATTAAATGCAGATGTAGATAGGTTAGATGATAGAAGTTTTCTTAGATTTATACTTGGCCGTAGGATGTACAGGATGTTCATGCTGGACATGGCCAGGGCTTTACAGATATATACGCCCGCTGAATTACTACTACCCGATTGTATTAATTTGATTTATCGTGGTGAAAGGGTAGATAGGAATTTTGATGAGAACGCCGTCTGGAGGCGTATGTCAGATTATAATGTTTTTGGGCGGGCAGGAACACATACCTACTTACATATTAACAGATCCGAGCTTCGTATAATTCATAGATTTTTGGCTAACTCGATTACACAAAGAGGTCACAACAAGGAAAAATTGACCTTACATGATTTATTTTACCTAAAGTGTATTCGAGACCCAAGAGGCTTTGTTAATATCCCTTACTGTGTTGGTTTTTATTTATCTAAAATAGTGGAAGGAATACAGGAAGGGGGGATAATTGGAGGAGGTATTTTTGTTACTCTCATTGGAGAGTATTTAGGTGTAGATAGGGACCAAGGGGGTCCACTTTTGGTATGTAGAGAACAGGTTGAGCCTTTAGGATTGAGGATTTATGCGGGTGCTAAGGTATTAAAGAGTAGACGCAATCAAGCAGTACCCTATGAAGGTAGTCATTCTCAGGTAGAGAGAGGTTCAGACGAGGAAATGGAGGAAGCGGATGACATTAGGGATGTCATTCGGGAGGCTATGACTGATGTCTACCAGCGTGTAGATGAGGTAGATATTACAAACGCGGAGAGATTTCGTCGGATGGAGTAGTGGCAAGCCCGGAATGATTACGAGCATTCCAGGCAACGACAGCATGATAGATGGGACTATCATCAGCATCAGATTATGAGCCGGCTGTCACCTCAGGACCACTACGTTCCGACCCGACCCGCATACTATCCTCCACATCAGCCCGAGATGAGACCACCATATACTCTCTACGACCCTAACCAGGCCTACCAGTACACCTATCACCAACCATGGAACCTGGACGACGACATGAACTGGAACCCCTATCCAGATTGATAGTTCCGTTGGTGATTTCTATGATTTTTATCTTTTTATTATTTTTATTTATTTATGTTTAAACATATGATATTGTGATACATTAATGTATTGTTTAATATTTTTATTATTTGGTACTAATATTTCATATTTGATTTGAAAGTGGGATTTAAAGTCCCATTTCAAATTACCATGCATGTTTATATTTGTATGTATGTATATTGTCAATTGTACACAACAAGGTAAAACAGCACATTTTCAAAGACTGGCATTAAGTTCAGCAAAAGCTACTAATTTTGACGACAAAACGAAAAACAAATGTGATGCAACAACAAGACTGAATGAACAAATGATGTGCACCATTTATCATTCAGTAAACAAACGCGAATATGTTTGGAAACTTTGGTAAAATTTAATCATTTTTCTACGCTAATCACCCTCAATAATTTAAATTATTACTGATTTCTTGCAAATGAGGGCATTGCAAGATCTTAAGTGTGGGAAGAGGTTAAATTCTTTCGGATTTTAAGAAAATTTTAATTTAAACACTTGGTTACCATTAGAAATACTAGTAACGCAGTAGTTGTATTAGAATCTAGTGTTCTCTGATAATAAAGAACAGCCCTAGTCTTATATACTGACTACCCAATACTAGTAAAATTTTTCAAAATTTTCAATTAAATGAATTCAAAATCATGTTTATACATATTTATGAACGATAAAACTAGGTGTTATCACCGAAATTATTGTTACCTCGGAAATGACATAAATTGAGAAACAACCCAAAATGTTAGAATTCATTTAAAATGGAATAGAGGACAATAAAAAGGCAAAGAAAGGAAAATAAAAGCCAAGTGTGGGAAAAATTTACCAAGTTATTTTGAACATATATCACATATTTTTGTACAAATAACTGAGGATACTTTTGTTTTGGACAAAATTAACTGTTTTACCCGCAATATTATAAAAAAGATAAAATAAAAGATGGATCTACACGATGAATCAATTCCATCATTAAAAGAAAGTAAAGTCTTCCGAAAAAGAAACGCGCTTCTTGATTTAGGTCAGGAAGTTGTCGTCCAGACCAGTTGTAGAGTCTACGAAAAACCTTGAAAAGTTTTCTTGAAAATCAGCTGGAAATCTACGGACCTCAGCATCAAACAGGGTCGCCAAGTGGTCAGATTTATCCTAACCATGAGAGGATCTGTCTCGTAAAATGGGGAGGACGCTGTGCAAATTAGGTTGATAAGACTAATGAATCAGATCCCCAGAAAAGGATAATCTCCTTAAAGATTAAAAATCAGCTTTTAAGCCTGATATTACTCAATCCTAGAGATTGACCTTAAAGATTGAGAATTACAAACTCATGGAATTCGATGATATCTAAACTTGAGCTTGAACGAGAAAATATTTTGATCAAAATTACAAACCGATTTGTTTTCTGAAAACCCATTTTCAATGTGTTCATTACCATTGAACGTAAAATCCTAGGAATTCACCTAGAATTCATTAGGTCACCTGAACCAAATCGGGTGTCAACCGTAAGAACGGTGGTTGCATAGCATGGTCAAAGACTGGACCTTGTGCCAAACCAAAAAATTATAGGGTGATCTTTACTATTGCTCCTACCAAGGATAGTAATTGCATCCGACACGTTATAGACCATAATTAAAAGCATGTCAGGGGACATTGCCTTAACAGTTGCTTGTTCAATGCTTTCCTTTACAACCGGATGGTAGTTTACCGAAAGGTAATATACGGAGCAAGTATACTGGACGTGTTGCTTTCCTAATACAAGGTTAGCAAGTGGGTGACACAAAACCATAAGTTTTGAGCTAAAATTTTCAAATCTGAAACCCACCAAACCCACAAAAACATTTTGCAAACACCGGTGAAGGGTTATTTCGGAAAACTTATCTAGGGTAAAAGCTAGATTGTATTTTCAAAAGACCAAATGTTTTCATAAAGATCCAATTCCTTAAGGATCTAAATTTTTATAGTCATGTGGGACTGTAAACCACATCGTTACTATCATTGTTTATACCGCCGTATAGAAATCACTGATGTACAAAGTGTGAAGAATAAAGAAGTGATTCTAGTATTCTTATTTCAAGACTATATTGCTTGAGGACAAGCAACGCTCAAATGTGGGAATATTTGATAATGCTAAAAACGAACATATATTTCATAGCATTATCCCTCAAGAAAGACAAGCTTTTAGTTGCAATTGTTCTATTTACAAGTAATATTCGTTTAAATAATAAAAGGTGAAGACAAAAGACAGATTCGATGAATTAAAGACGCAAACGACCAAAAAGCTCAAAAGTACAAAGTACAATCAAAGTGGTTCAAATTATTGATGAGAAACGTCTCAAAATTACAAGAGTACAAGACACGAAACGTAAAAATACAAGATATTAAAATATACACAAGGACGTTCGAAAATCCGGAACCGGGACCAAAGTCAACTCTCAACGCTCGACGCAACGGACTAAAAATTACAAGTCAACTATGCACATGAATATAATATAATATATAATTAATTCTTAAAATTAATATATATTATATTATATATTATAAACGTCGGCAAGCAAGAAAACAAAATCATGTGAGCTGTTACCTAGCTCCATGCGATCGCATGGAAATCAGGCATCAAAGCCATGCGATCGCATGGCCCTGAAAAGTTGGCCACATGCCTATAAATTTCGCAGTTTTGGTTGATCATAATACCATCTATCTATCTCTCACTCGGACACACACACACACACACACACACACACACACATATATATATATATATATATATATATATATATATATATATATATATATATATATATATATATATATATATATATATATATATATATATATATATATATATATATATATATATATATATATATTTTAATTTTAATTTTAATTTTAAATTCTAACAATAAGGTTATGTTAGCGAATGTTGTAAGGGTGTAAGTCGAAATTCTGTCCGTGTAACGCTACGCTATTTTTAATCACTGTAAGTTATGGTTAATGTTATTTTTAAATTAATGTCTCGTAGTTAAGTTATTATTATGCTTATTTAATGCTGAAGTAATCGTGATGTTGGGCTAAATATTAAAATTGGGTAATTGGGCTTTGGACCATAATTGGGGTTTGTACAAAAGAACGACACTTGTAGAAATTAGACTATGGGCTATTAATGGGTTTTATATTAACTAAATGATACCTCGTTGATTTAATATATAGACTTATAATTTGACGTATTTATATATAATCACATATGCTTGACTGGGTACGGTGGGCGTGATATCTATAAATACCAATAATTATTCATTTTACCGGACACGGAACTGGATTAATAGTTAATAGACTTGTTAAAACAGGGGTGGATTACATTCAAGGGTAATTGGTGTAATTGTTAACAAAGTAGTAAAACCTTGGTCTACATGCAGTCAATAACCTGGTGTATTCATTAAACAAAGTATTAAGACCTTGTTACAATTCGAATCCCCAATTAGTTGGAATATTTGACTTCGGGAATAAGAATAATTTGACGAAGACTTTCGCACTTTATGATTATGACTGATGGACTATTATGGATAAATCCGTATGGACATATCGAATAATCCAGGACAAAGGACAATTAACCCATGGTAATAAAACTAAAATCAACACGTCAAACATCATGATTACGGAAGTTTAAATAAGCATAATTTATATATTTCATATTTAATTGCACTTTTAATTATCGCACTTTTATTTATTGTCATTATATTTAATTGCACTTTTAATTATCGTACTCTTTAATTGTCGTACTTTTTATTTATCGCATTTTTATTTATCGCAATTTCATTATCGTTATTTACTTTACGCTTTAAATTAAGTTATATTTATTTTTAATATTTTACATTAGGTTTTAACTGTGACTAAAGTTTTAAAATCGACAAACCGGTCATTAAACGGTAAAAACCCCCTTTTATAATTGGTGTTAAAGCTAAGGGGTATAAAATACTATTAAATTTTAGCAGAAAATACTATTAAATACGATACAATTTTACACAAGATATTTATTTATTTATAGAATGGATATACTTAAACCTTGCTACAACACTTATAGGCAGTGTACCTAATCGTACAGTAGTGTAGTTTTTAGTAAGTCCGGTTCGTTCCACAGGGAAATCTTTAAACAAAGCTCAACGCTATATTAGTTTACTTTTATAAAAATACAAATATATATATAAGTAATATTATTATTATAAAGGGGGGTTTTTACCGTTTAATGACCGGTTTGTCGATTTTAAGACTTTAGTCGCAGTTAAAACCTAATGTAAAATATAAAATAAATACAAGACTTAAATTAAAGCTTAAAGTAAATAACGATAATGAAATTGCGAATAATAAAATTGCGATAATTAAAAAGTACGATAATTAAAAGTGCGATTAAATAACAATAAATAAAAGTGCGATAATTAGAAGTGCAATTAAATATAAAATAAAGGAAATTAAATATGAAATAAAAGAATTATGCTTATTTAAACTTCCGTAATCATGATGTTTGACGTGTTGATTTTAGTTTTATGCCCATGGGTTAATTGTCCTTTGTCCTGGATTATTCAATATGTCCGTCTGGTTTTTGTCCATAACAGTCCATCAGTCATAAATATAAATTGCAAGTGTCCTTGTCAAATTATTATTATACCCGAAGTTAAATATTCCAACTAATTGGGGATTCGAATTGTAACAAGGTTTTAATACTTTGTTTAATGAATACACCAGGTTATCGACTGCGTGTAAACCAAGGTTTTACTACTTTGTTAACAATTACACCAATTACCCTTGAATGTAATTTCACCCCTGTTTTAATTATTCTAGTGGCTATTAATTCATTCCCGTGTCCGGTTAAATGAACGATTATTCATACATATAAATACCCCGCCCATCGTGTCCGATTGAGTGTATATGGTAATTTATAGGGACGCCCAATTGTAAATCTTTATATTAACATTAACAAACTATCATTTAGTTAAACAAATATAAAGCCCATTAATAGCCCATAGTCTAATTTCCACAAGTGTCGTTCTTTTGTCCAAACCCCAATTATGGTACAAAGCCCAATTACCCAATTTTAGTAATTAGCCCAACATCATGATTACTTCGTTTTAAATAAGCATAATAATAACTTAGCTACGAGACATTAATGTAAAAAGGTTGAACATAACTTACAATGATTAAAAATAGCGTAGCGTTACACGGACAGAATTTCGACTTACACCCTTACAACATTCGCTAACATACCCTTATTATTAGAATTATAATTAAAATTAAAATATAAATTATAAATATAAATATAAATTTTACGTATGAAGAGGAAGAAAAAGATGATGAAATTTGATCAGAATTCGGTTGGCTTTATAGCCAGAGTTGAAAATTGGGGCTCCGCGACTCGCGGCAAAAACCCCTTCAAACTCCGCGAGTCGCGGAGGATGTATTTACAGCTCACACCCTTGGAGTTTCTCTGCCGACGGTTTTATATATATAAATATAATATATATATAATTAATATAATTAATTATATATTATATTATATTTATATACATAGTTAACTTGTAATTTTTAGTCCGTTGCGTCGAGCGTTAAGAGTTGACTCTGGTCCCGGTTCCGGATTTTCGAACGTCCTCGCGTACAATTTAATATCTTGTACTTTGCGTTTTGAATCTTGTACTTTTGTAATTTCGAGACGTTTCTTATCAATAATTGGAACCTTTTTGATTGTCTTTTGTACTTTTGAGCTTTTTGGTCGTTTGCGTCTTCAATTCGTCGAATCTGTCTTTTGTCTTCACCTTTTATTATACAAACGAATATCACTTGTAAATAGAACAATTGCAACTAAAAGCTTGTCTTTCTTGAGGAATAATGCTATGAAATATATGTTCGTTTTTAGCATTATCAAATATTCCCACACTTGAGCGTTGCTTGTCCTCAAGCAATATCGTCTTGAAACACTAGAATCACTTCTTTATTCTTCACACTTTGTACATCAGTGATTTCTATACGGCGGTATAAACAATGGTAGTAATGATATGGTTTACAGTCCCACATGACTATAAAAATTTAGATCCATTAAGGAAATTGGATCTTTATGAAAACATTTGATCTTTTGAAAATTAAATCTAGTTTTTACCCTAGATAAGTTTTCCGGAATAACCCTTTACCGGTGTTTGCAAAATATTTTTGTGGGTTTGGTGGGTTTTAGATTTGAAAATTTTAGCTCAAAACTTGCTGTTTTGTGTCACCCACTTGCTAACCTTGTATTTGGAAAGCAACACGTCCAGTTTACTTGTTCCGTATATTACCTTTCGGCAAACTACCGTCCGGTTGTAAAGGAAAGCGTTGAACAAGCAACTGTTAAGGCAATGTCCCGTGACATGCTTTTGATTATGGTCTATAACGTGTCGGACGCAATTACTATCCTTGGTAGGAGCAATAGTAAAGCTCACCCTTATAATTTTTCGGTCTGGCACAAGGTCCTGTCTTTGACCACTATGCAACCACCGTTCTTACGGTTGACACCCGATTTGGTTCAGGTGACCTAATGAATTCCAGGTGAATTCCTAGGATTTTACGTTCAATGGTAATGAACGCATTGAAAATAGGGTTTTCAGAAAACAAATCGGTTTATAATTTTGATCAAAATATTTTCTCGTTCAAGCTCGAGTTTAGATATCATTGAATTCCATGAGTTTGAATTCTCAATCTTTAAGGTCAATCTCTAGGATTGAGTAATATCAGTCTTAAAAGCTGATTTTTAAGGAGATTATCCTTTCTGGGGATCTGATTCATTAGTCTTATCCAGCTAATTTGCATGGTGCCTCCCCATTGTACGAGATAAATCCTTCTCATGGTTAGGATAAATCTGACCACTTGGCGACCCTGTTTAATGCTGAGGTCCGTGGATTTCCTGCTGATTTTAGTGATGACTTTTCTAGATTTTTCGTCAACCTACAGCTGGTCTGGACGACAACTTCATGACCTAAATCAAGAAGCGCGTGTCTTTTTCGGAAGACTTTACTTCCTTTTAATGATGGAATTGATTCATCGTGTAGATCCATCTCTTCTTTTCTTTCATCAGGTAAAACAGTTTAGTTTAGTCCAAAGCAAAAGTATTTTCAGTTATTTGTTACAGATATATGTGACATATGTTTAAAATAACTTGGTAAATTTTCCCACACTTGGCTTTTTATTTTTCTTTTTATCGTCCTCTATTCCATTTTAAATGAATTTTAACATTTTAGTTTGTTTCTCAATTTATGTCCTTTCCGAGGTAACAATAATTTCGGTGTTAAAACCTAGTTTTATCGTTCATAAATATGTATAAATATGATTTTGAATTCATTTAATTGAAAATTTTGAAAAATTTTACTAGAATTGGGTAGTCAGTATATAAGACTAGGGCTGTTCTTTTTTATCAGAGAGCACTAGATTCTAATACAACTACTGCTTTACTAGTATTTTTAATGGTAACCAAGTGTATAAAGTAAAAAAATTTTAAAATCCGAAAGAATTTAGTCCCTTCCCACACTTAAGATCTTGCAATGCCCTCATTTGCAAGAAATCAGTAACTATTTAAATTATTGAGGGTGATTTGTGTGAAAATGATTAAATTTTACCAAAGTTTCCAAATATATTGGCGTTTGTTTGCTGAATGATAAATGGTGCACATCATTTGTTCATTCCGTCTTGTTGTTATTTCACATATATTTTGCATCTTGTCGTCAAAATTAGTTGCTTTTGCTGAACTTAATGCCAGTCTTTGAAAATGCGTTGTTTTACCCTGTTGTGTACATAAGATAAACTGCAAACATATATACATATTTTTGAAGTTTGGTATATTACCCCACGTTCAAAAATTATTAAAGTCTAAGAATAAAAGTTAGACAATTATAAAAATGATTACAATATTAACAAAAATATTAAACGTATCAATAATTACAAATTACAAAAAAAAAAAAAATAATAATAAGTAAACTAAGAATGATATTGGTACCAATAGGGGTTCCACGCATAACCATAAGTGCTATAGAATGCTTCGGCAGGGTCATACGTAGGATATGGTGGCTGCATCTCTATCGACCAAGGAGGGAAGACGGGTTTCGGTGTAGGAATATAGTTTCTACCTATATGTTGGCAATGCGCTATGATCTGGTTCTGATGAACTTGCCAATCTTCAAATGCTCTCTGTCTAGCATTTTCGTATTCCTGAGAAGCTATAAACCTATGCATTTCTTGCATCTCATTCCCCCCTCCTACATTACCTTGTTCCTGGTTTCTCTCCACCTGTGGATGTCTACCATGGTATCGTACTGCGGCGTTATTTCGCCGCTTCAAAACTTTCGCACCATGGTATACATTTAAACCTATAGTGTCGCGGGGTTCCGGCTCTTCTAGTAATAATCCCCCCCCCCCCCCCGACTTATATCCACACCGAGATATTCACCAATCAAAGTAATAAAAATACCACCTCCTATTATGCTATGTGGTCGCATCCCCCGAACCATAGCTGATAAATAATAACCCACACAATATGGTATACTTACAGCGCTCTGTGGGTCTCGAATACACATATGGTAAAACAAATCTTGTTCATTTACCTTTTCTTTGTTTTTACCCCTTTGTGTAATCGAATTAGCTAAAAACCTATGTATCACTCTTAATTCGGCTCTATCTATATCCAAATAAGAGTAGTTTCCCCCTTTGAAACGGTGATGGCTTGTCATTTGACTCCACACACCGTGTGTATCAAAATTCTCATCTATCTTTCTACCGTTTAGTATCAATCCTCTACAATCGGCAGACGCTAACTCCTCAGGCGTATATATACGTAAAGCCTGAGCCATGTCCAGTAAAGACATGTGGCGCATCGAACCGCCTAACAAAAATCTAATAAAAGAACGATCGGTTAAACTAGCTACCCGATCATTCAACTCTATACTACATAACAACTCTTCACACCATACTTTATATACAGGTCTGCGTATGGTGAATAAACATATCCAGTCATTAAAAGAAGAATTACCATACCTCTGTACAAGTAATTCCCTAATTGGCCCGGCCAATTCTACAGCTTCTAAGGGTCCCCATTCTATGACCCTCGGTACCTCAACAACCTTGGAGTGAAGAGTATGCAAACCCCGTTGATATTTTGGATAATCTATCCAAAGTCTGTCAAATCTCAGGTTCGGGTGCAACTCTTCCAAATGCATATCGGAAAAGGTCATGACTGGATGAGGTACATCCTGCTTGTAGTAGTTATCTACCTCCTGTTGTTCCAAATTCTCAGCAGGAGCATGGCGGGCTTGGGATGAAGATTCACCCCTTTCATTCTGCAAAACACATCAAACACAAATTTTGTGCATCCAAATATGCATTAGTGTCAGCAAAATCATCAATCAAAATAATTACAATGACATTATCAATTTATATCAAACTTAAGCTCATTTTCATATTTTTATCAAATCTACACTTTTTCAAATAAGCATATACGAAAATTTTCGCCAAGTTCATAAGCATTCAACTCAAATAACATGTCAAAATAATCATTACTAGCAATCAAACAAGTCTCAAATGGCATTATCTTTCAAAAATCAAGTTCATGAATTTTGGACTTGAAAAAGTCCACTTTAATTCTCAAAATCATGTTTAGGCTCAAAGTTTGGATCATTTAACTACCTAGACATGTTACACTACTTAATTTAGCAACAATTCATGACAAAAATCGGCCATAACCTGTTTATATCAAAAAGCCCCAAATTTGCTCAAGAACACAAACCCTAGATTATTCAAAATTTGAAGTTTAAGGCTTCTAATCATGTTAAACAGCATCAATCTAGGCTATACAAGCATAATACATAAACAATTTAAGTCTAATTACACTAAAAAGCATCAAAATCAAATTGGGGAAAAAATAGCTCAAGAACACAAAATTTCGAATTAAATGGTGTTTAGGTGTAGAAATTTACCGTTTTTCTTGAGTAATTCTTAGATATCATCCTTCTCAACATGATTTTAGCAAAAAATTTGGTGATTAACGGTTAAAAATTGGGATTTTTGGGGGTGATTTTCGGGTTTTTTCGGGTTCTTTTTTCGCAGTATATTTCTGTTTTGTGTGTGGGTGAGTGAACTGATCGTTTGCAGCTCTTATTTTTTTTTCTGTAATCCGGTCTCTCCGCGAGTCGCGGAGGTTTTGCACCTCAAACTCCGCGAGTCGCGGAGTTTGCTCTTTTTTTTTTTTTTTTTTATAATCTTTAACTTATTAAAACAATTTAGTAATTAATTTTAAAATTTTGTTTCCCTTGTTATTTAGGACGAGGTCGTTTCGGATCGATGTCCTAGTCCGTCCCTCGACAAAATTTTAAAATTTGTCTTTTTGGTAGCGATTGTTTTAAAAGCTAAGATTTTTGGGTTTTTTCAATGTTTTTGGCATACTTTAAATCAATAAGATTAAAAATAATGATAATAAAAGTTCTCGTCCCTCCCTCGGGTAAAGCAATTTCGGTTCAAAGACCTAGTCTTCAACTTACGACGAATTTTAAAAATCATATTCTTAACTTAATGAGATAAAGTAAATTTTTGTTTTTAAATTCACACAACATAAATATAAAATTCAAAATTAATATTAAAAATTCACACCAAACTCAAAATTTAAAATGCATAAAATTAAAAATTAATATTTTAAAAATTAAAAATTCAAACCAAACTTAATTTAAAAATTTATAAATTCATATCAAACTTATATTAATTTTTCAAATATTTACAATTTTAAAAATATTGTTTTTACAGAATTTACAATATTAATTTAAGATTTAAATATTAATTTTAAAAATATGGTAAAAATAAAATTAAAAATCTTTTTGTCTTTTTATCCCACTTTAATCAATCAAATATTATCAAAAATATGCGCCCCTCTTTTCGGTAAAGTAATTTCGGTTCCAAGACCTAATTTAACTCATGACGAATTTTTGAAATATTTTGGGTTGATTGTTTAAAGATATTTATACCTTAAGAATAAACGTTAAATTTCGCAGTGATGTAATAAATTTTTGAATGATATCAATAATTTCGGTCGCCAAACCTAATTTTATTCAATACCAATTTAATACTTTTTAGCGAACAAATTAGCGTTTATTATCAAAAGGTTAAAAATAAAAATAAAAATAAAAACTGTACAGACATACCTGTGAAATAGATTTCTTAGTTATATGATCTATTCCATTCATAAGATAGTCGGTTTAATTGGTTTTCCATGGCTGCATAGGCGTAACCTCGAGCATTCAGTGTCTTTTCTTCTAAACATATGAATGGTCCGTCTCTGCATAAAGTAACAAATTCGGTATTTGAATAGGTTTGATTATTTGAACATTTACCTCCATGTGACCATTTTCCGCATTTGTGACATCTTTCTAAGTGTCGTGCTCTTCTTTTCGCTGCGGATTTTGATTTTCCTTTACCAAATTGTAACTTATTATCTTCGCATCTGGATCCTTTTCTAACTCCGTCCATTCTTTCTCTGATTACTGATACTAATTCGTTCGGTAGTATGTCATTATTTCTTTTAGTGATCAAAGCGTGTAGCATTAGACCATGGTTTAGTTCACAGGCAGTCTTCATTTCGTAAAAACCTAAAAAAATAAAAATTCAGAATGGGGGGAGAAGACTAGTTCTTTAGGGTCTGCTAGGGAAAGACCATACGTGTTCCATTTTCGAGAACTACACGAAAACAGATAATCTAACTCTAACAGAAATACATATTATCCTTTAAAGACTTGATTCTCCCCACACTTAGTTAGCTGTGGTGTCGAAATTGTGATTAACTTCGTTGTCGACTTCCATCGGACCATGTATGTAATGTTTAACTCTGTGACCATTAACTTTAAATTCAATCCCATTTGAATTTATTAATTCTATCGTTCCGTATGGGAAAACTCTTTTGACTATGAATGGTCCAGACCATCTTGATTTCAATTTTCCAGGAAATAGCTTGAATCGTGAATTGAAAAGAAGAACTCTGTCTCCTTCTTTAAATTCTTTTGAACTTCTGATTCTTTTATCATGCCATTTCTTCGTTCTTTCTTTATAGATTAACGAATTTTCGTATGCTTCATGTCTTAATTCTTCTAATTCATTTAGTTGACTTAATCGTAGACGTCCGGCTTCATGTAAATCAAGATTACATGTCTTCAAAGCCCAAAATGCTTTGTGTTCAATTTCTACTGGAAGATGACATGCTTTTCCATAAACAAGTCTAAAAGGTGTGGTTCCAATTGGAGTTTTGTAGGCTGTTCTAAAAGCCCAGAGTGCATCCTCCAATTTAATGGACCATTCCTTTGGATTTGATCCTACGGTTTTCTCTAGAATACGTTTTAAAGCTCGGTTGGTATTTTCAACTTGTCCACTTGTTTGTGGATGATATGCGGTGGAGATTTTATGAGTTACTCCATATCTTTTAAGAACTTTCTCAAGTTGATTATTACAGAAATGAGTACCCCGATCACTTATTAAAGCTTTCGGTGTTCCAAACCTTGCAAAAAGACGTTTTAAAAAGTTGACTACAACTCGTGCATCGTTAGTTGGGAGAGCTTGTGCTTCCGCCCATTTAGATACATAATCAATGGCTACGAGTATATATAGATTATTATGAGATTTTGGAAATGGACCCATAAAGTCAATACCCCAAATGTCAAATACTTCACATACTTGGATGACATTTTGTGGCATTTCATCACGTTGACTTATTTTTCCGGCCCTTTGACATGCATCACAGGATTTGCAAAGAAGGTGTGCGTCTTTGTAAATTGTAGGCCAATAGAATCCAGCTTCATAAACTTTTCTTGCTGTTAGTTGAGGCCCATAATGCCCTCCTGTTGGTCCTGTGTGACAATGGTTTAAAATTTTACTAGCTTCATCTCCAAATACACATCGGCGTATTATTCCATCGGGACAACTTTTAAACAGATGTGGATCTTCCCAGAAATAGTGTTTTATATCACTGAAGAATTTCTTTCGTTTTTGGTACGATAATCCTTTTTCAAGGAATCCACAAACTAAGTAGTTTGCATAGTCTGCAAACCATGGGATTTCTTTATAATCTATCTTCAATAGATATTCATCAGGAAAGTTGTCTTGTATGGCTGATTCATTTAGAACTTCTAATTCGGGATTTTCAAGACGAGAAAGATGATCAGCGGCGAGATTTTCTGCTCCTCTTTTATCTCTGATTTCAATATCAAACTCTTGTAAGAGTAAGATCCAACGGATTAATCTTGGTTTAGCATCTTGTTTTGAAAATAGGTATCTAAGAGCAGAATGGTCGGTATAGACCACCGTTTTTGCTAGAACGAGATATGATCGAAATTTGTCAAAAGCAAAGACAATAGCAAGGAGTTCTTTTTCAGTAGTTGTATAGTTCGTTTGTGCTCCTTGTAATGTCTTACTAGCATAATATATAGGTTGAAATCGTTTTTCAATCCTTTGTCCTAAAACGGCTCCCATTGCAAAATCACTTGCATCGCACATTAGTTCAAATGGTAGATTCCAATTTGGTGTTATCATGATCGGTGCATTAGTGAGTTTTTCTTTAAGAATATTAAAAGATTTGATACACTCATCTGAAAAGATGAATGGCGCATCCTTTTCTAGGAGTTTATTCATAGGAGTGGCAATTTTAGAAAAATCTTTTATGAAACGTCGGTAAAAACCGGCATGCCCTAGAAAACTCCTAACTCCTCTAACATTGGTGGGATGTGGAAGTTTAGCAATTACATCTACTTTAGCTCTATCCACTTCAATTCCTTCTTTTGAAATTTTATGTCCAAGAACGATGCCTTCTTTAACCATGAAATGGCATTTCTCCCAATTAAGTACTAGATTTGATTTTTCGCATCTAATTAGCATTCGTTCCAGATTAACTAGACATGATTTAAATGTATCACCGAAGACTGAAAAGTCATCCATGAAAACTTCCATGCATTCTTCTATCATGTCATGAAAAATCGCCATCATACACCTTTGAAAGGTTGCAGGGGCGTTACAAAGTCCAAATGGCATGCGTTTGTAAGCAAAAGTACCATAAGGGCACGTGAATGTGGTTTTCTCTTGATCTTCGGGTGCTATTGGAATTTGAAAATATCCGGAAAATCCATCTAGAAAACAATAGTAACTATTTCCGGCTAATCTTTCCAACATTTGATCTATGAAAGGTAAGGGAAAGTGATCTTTTCTGGTGGCGTCATTTAATTTTCTATAATCAATACATACACGCCATCCTGTTACAGTCCTAGTAGGAATAAGCTCATTTTTCTCATTTGTAATGACAGTCATGCCACCCTTCTTAGGTACGCATTGAACTGGGCTTACCCATGGACTATCAGAAATTGGATATATCAAACCTGCATCTAGCAGTTTAATAATCTCTTTCTTAACTACATCTTGCATATTAGGATTTAGTCTTCGTTGGCGTTGCACATACGTTTTATGACTTTCTTCCATAAGGATTTTATGTGTGCAATACGAAGGACTTATTCCTTTAATATCATGAATCTTCCATGCAATGGCTGGTTTATGAGCTTTCAACACAGAAATGAGTTGTGATTTCTCATTTTCAGTAAGAGAAGACGATATTATTACAGGTAATTCAGATTCACCTTGTAAATAAGCGTATTCCAAATGGTTTGGAAGTGGCTTTAACTCTAATTTCGGAGGTTCTTCTATCGATGATTTATATCGATATCTGTCTTCTTCTTTTAGCATTTGAATTTCTTCTGTTGTTGGCTCATATCCATTAGCTATAAGTGTAGCTAACATTTCAGCTTCATCAATTGGTTCATTACCTTCTCCTAAAGAACATTCTCCTGTTCCTTGTAATTCTGGAAATTCTTCTAATAATTCTGCATGTGCATCTATAGTTTGAATATAATAACATGTATCATCTGCAGATTGTGGTTGTTGCATTGCTCTATCAACTGAAAAGGTAACACTCTCGTCCTCTATACTTAGGGTCATTTTCTTACCAAACACGTCTATCATTGCTTTAGCCGTGTTTAAGAATGGTCTTCCTAATATGAGAGGAACTTGAGAATCTTCTTCCATGTCCAAAACAACAAAATCTACTGGAAATACTAAAGTACCAACTTTAACTAGCATGTTCTCCATTATCCCTCTAGGATATTTTATTGATCGGTCGGCTAGTTGTATACTTATTCTTGTTGGTTTCAATTCTCCAAGGTCTAGTTTAGCGTATAGTGAATACGGCATTAGATTTATACTAGCACCTAAGTCTGCCAATGCTTCTATTGAACTAAGACTACCCAGAAAACATGGAATTGTGAAACTTCCTGGATCAGATAGTTTTTCTGGTATCTTATTCAACAGCACTGCTGAACAATTAGCATTCATAGTGACAGCCGAGAGTTCTTCCATTTTCTTTCTATTTGAGATTAGATCTTTCAAGAATTTAGCATATCTAGGCATTCCTGAAATCACATCAATGAAAGGAAGATTTACATTTATCTGTTTAAACATA
The DNA here is from genome assembly GCF_046630445.1 of Rutidosis leptorrhynchoides. Taxonomy (NCBI): domain Eukaryota; kingdom Viridiplantae; phylum Streptophyta; class Magnoliopsida; order Asterales; family Asteraceae; genus Rutidosis; species Rutidosis leptorrhynchoides. The sequence goes on along the minus strand of NC_092336.1, from coordinate 510,963,937 downwards.
TCCAAGAATTTGGATTGCTCGGCTTCAAGTTTCTCTTTCTTCATTTTACTCGGATAAGGAAGTGGTGGTTGGTATGGTTTAACATAAGGTTTATCCTTAACTGTGTTATCTTCATTAACCTTTTCAACTACCGGTTCTTTTTCCTTATCTTGATCAGGTTGTGGTTCTTGTGGAGTAGGAATAGTTTCATCAGAAGTTACAGGTTTTTCAGGTGGTTTAAGTGTTGTACCACTTCTTGTGGTAATAGCTTTAGCTGTTTCATTTCGTGGGTTAGCATTTGTATCACTAGGTAGACTTCCCGGTTTTCTTTCACCTATTAACCTTGCTAGGTTACTTACTTCTTGTTCCAGATTTTGAATAGAAGCTTGTTGATTTCTAAATGCTTGAGCATTTTGTTCATTAGTTTGTTTCTGAGATGTGAAAAACTGCGTTTGAGTTTCAACTAGCTTTGTCATCATATCTTCTAAATTCGGCTTTTTATCATCGGTTTGTTGTGGTGGTTTGTTTTGAAAATTCGGTCTTTGCTGGTTGTAAGTATTATTGGATACTTGTTGATTGCTAGGACCTTGTTGGTTGTTGTATGGAACATTTCGGTTATAGTTCTGATTTTGATTGTAAATAGGTCTTGGCGGTTGATAATTATTCTGATAATTATTTCCAGGCCTTTGGTTTATGTATGAAATATTCTCTCTTTGTTCCATTGTTAATTCAATACTGAGACAATCTTTTGTCAAATGTGGTCCTCCACACTGCTCACAACTAATTCGTATTGAGTGAATATCTTTAGTCATCTTTTCTATTCGTCTCTCCACAGCATCTATCTTTGCGGAAATGGAATCTAAGTCATGGCTAGAATCGGCTCTAGCTGCTTTAGATGATCTAACGATGTCTTTTTCTTGGTGCCACTCATGTGAGTGGGAAGCAGTATTATCAATAATTTTGTAAGCATCAGTTTCGGTTTTCTTCATAATAGAACCACCAGCTGCTATATCTATGTCTTTCCTTGTAGTGATGTCGCATCCTTGGTAGAATATTTGTACTATTTGACAGGTGTCTAAACCATGTTGCGGACATCCTCTTAATAACTTTCCATATCTTGTCCACGCCTCATATAGAGTTTCATTTGGTTTCTGTGTGAACGTAACAATTTCTGCTTGAAGTCTTACGGCTTTAGATGCAGGAAAGAATTGTTTAAGAAATTTGTCAATTAAAACATCCCATGTATCGATCGCCCCTTCAGGTAACGATTCCAACCAATCTTTGGCTTCTCCCTTTAAAGTCCAGGGAAATAACATGAGATATATTTGTTCATCCTCCACTTCTCGGATTTTAAATAGTGTGCAGATCCTATTAAAGGTACGTAGATGTTCATTTGGATCTTCCTTCGGCGCACCACTAAATTGGCATTGATTAGTCACCATGTGTAGAATTTGTCCTTTGATTTCATAATCTGGCGTATTAATGTCTGGATGAGTAATTGCGTGACCTTGGCCAGTGCGTTTAGCTCTCATTCGGTCTTCCATACTTAAAGGTTCCAGATTCTCCATAATTGAATTTGTTGAATCGGTATCACTAGATGATTCTGATTTAATGGTTCGTTCCTCAACAATCTCTGTTTGAATGATTGGTGGTTCCGGAGGAAAGTTTAATGGTTCAGGATCTACGAACCGTTCCTGAATATTCTCTGGATTCTCAATTGTGAGGTTGGGTTCAAAAAATGGATTATCGGAAATTTGAACTGAAGTACTTGGTTGACTGGATGATGATTCTAAAGAAAAATCAACGGCGGTTATATTTGTTAAACGATGTCTTGAACGAGTTACAGGTGGTGAACGTACAAAAGGTGATGAACGTCTTGCTCGGTGCATTCACTGAATATCCTATTAGTTTTTAAAAGGAAAGAAAAATTATAATAAGTTATCCAATCAATAGACTTTTCTGATTTTGCCCACGTTTCGAATAGCCAAAAGATGCAGCAGAGGGGCAGGATTCGTTTGGTCTCAATATAATTGAGGACTGTTTGGCTCCAATAACCCGGTCCACGTACAAATCCAACTATTACTACGAACCAGAAAATTTTGATGTCTATTAATTTAACCACTCAAAATAAATTTTCGTAATTTTAAGAAATTTAGATAAGAAGTAGAAAAAATTCTAAGTCCTAAAAACTAGAATAGCGAGAAATATGAGAGAAAAAGAGTTCGTCGAAAAAGGTCGAAAAAGAAAAAATGATTGAAAAATAAAAGGTGACGGAAAAATAAAAGAAACTTATAAAAACTTAAAAATACTTAACTAATTTAACCTTATTACTACAACTAACTTAAAATTATAATCGCAAATTGATATTACTAATTGGAATGATAATTGATACATAGTAAAAGGTCTAAAAATATTAAAGCTTACAGGAAAAACTAAATCCCAAATGGAAATAGCTTAAAAAGAAACTAAAACTTAAAAAGGCGTCGCAAAATTCTAAAGCACCTAAATCTTAGTCTAAAGAAAAAGCACTTAAGGAATTCTACGGCAAAGTCTAAAAATCTAGGAGTAAAAATAACTATAGCAAAAACTAAGTTTAAAATTAAATATGAGCTAAAAAAATACAAATTTTACGCTACAACGATTAAAAAGGGACAAAATATAAAAATATATAAAAAGTTGTAAAAAGTACAATTTTTATAAAAATATTATTTTTATATTATTTATTTTATAAAACTATTAATTTTATAATTTAATAAAACTAATTTAACTAAAATATATAAATAAAAAGTAAAAAGTAAAAATAAAACTAAAACTAATAATAATAATAATAATAATTAGGTTAAATAATAATAATAATAATTAATAAAAATAACCCGTAATTAATGCAGTTTTAGGGTTTCTGTTCGCGTGTCAGAGTGGCTCCGCGAGTTGCGGTGATTAATGAGGAAAACCCCGCGAGTCGCGGGGTTCAGAAATTCTGTTGACAGCTTTCAATTTTTTACGCGTTTTTCTTTATTTTATTTTTTTTTATGTTTTCTGTTTTTTAAATAAATAAAAGATTTTAAAATAAAACTTATATTTTTATAAACTAAAATAGAAATAAAGAAACTTATAAAACTTAAATATTTAACAAAATCTTAAAAATGCTTATATTTTTGTTTTTTCTTTTTTATATTTTTGAATAATTAAAACGTATTTTTACAAAAGCGAATTTTAATAAAAGTAAACTAAATTTTTTTTTTTTTTTCTATATTAGCGTTACGCTTCTGGCTTTTAAGATGTTCCCCGGCAGCGGCGCCAAAAATACTTGGTGTTAAAGCTAAGGGGTATAAAATACTATTAAATTTTAGCAGAAAATACTATTAAATACGATACAATTTTACACAAGATATTTATTTATTTATAGAATGGATATACTTAAACCTTGCTACAACACTTATAGGCAGTGTACCTAATCGTACAGTAGTGTAGTTTTTAGTAAGTCCGGTTCGTTCCACAGGGAAATCTTTAAACAAAGCTCAACGCTATATTAGTTTACTTTTATAAAAATACAAATATATATATAAGTAATATTATTATTATAAAGGGGGGTTTTTACCGTTTAATGACCGGTTTGTCGATTTTAAGACTTTAGTCGCAGTTAAAACCTAATGTAAAATATAAAATAAATACAAGACTTAAATTAAAGCTTAAAGTAAATAACGATAATGAAATTGCGAATAATAAAATTGCGATAATTAAAAAGTACGATAATTAAAAGTGCGATTAAATAACAATAAATAAAAGTGCGATAATTAGAAGTGCAATTAAATATAAAATAAAGGAAATTAAATATGAAATAAAAGAATTATGCTTATTTAAACTTCCGTAATCATGATGTTTGACGTGTTGATTTTAGTTTTATGCCCATGGGTTAATTGTCCTTTGTCCTGGATTATTCAATATGTCCGTCTGGTTTTTGTCCATAACAGTCCATCAGTCATAAATATAAATTGCAAGTGTCCTTGTCAAATTATTATTATACCCGAAGTTAAATATTCCAACTAATTGGGGATTCGAATTGTAACAAGGTTTTAATACTTTGTTTAATGAATACACCAGGTTATCGACTGCGTGTAAACCAAGGTTTTACTACTTTGTTAATACTTGGTGTTAAAGCTAAGGGGTATAAAATACTATTAAATTTTAGCAGAAAATACTATTAAATACGATACAATTTTACACAAGATATTTATTTATTTATAGAATGGATATACTTAAACCTTGCTACAACACTTATAGGCAGTGTACCTAATCGTACAGTAGTGTAGTTTTTAGTAAGTCCGGTTCGTTCCACAGGGAAATCTTTAAACAAAGCTCAACGCTATATTAGTTTACTTTTATAAAAATACAAATATATATATAAGTAATATTATTATTATAAAGGGGGGTTTTTACCGTTTAATGACCGGTTTGTCGATTTTAAGACTTTAGTCGCAGTTAAAACCTAATGTAAAATATAAAATAAATACAAGACTTAAATTAAAGCTTAAAGTAAATAACGATAATGAAATTGCGAATAATAAAATTGCGATAATTAAAAAGTACGATAATTAAAAGTGCGATTAAATAACAATAAATAAAAGTGCGATAATTAGAAGTGCAATTAAATATAAAATAAAGGAAATTAAATATGAAATAAAAGAATTATGCTTATTTAAACTTCCGTAATCATGATGTTTGACGTGTTGATTTTAGTTTTATGCCCATGGGTTAATTGTCCTTTGTCCTGGATTATTCAATATGTCCGTCTGGTTTTTGTCCATAACAGTCCATCAGTCATAAATATAAATTGCAAGTGTCCTTGTCAAATTATTATTATACCCGAAGTTAAATATTCCAACTAATTGGGGATTCGAATTGTAACAAGGTTTTAATACTTTGTTTAATGAATACACCAGGTTATCGACTGCGTGTAAACCAAGGTTTTACTACTTTGTTAACAATTACACCAATTACCCTTGAATGTAATTTCACCCCTGTTTTAATTATTCTAGTGGCTATTAATTCATTCCCGTGTCCGGTTAAATGAACGATTATTCATACATATAAATACCCCGCCCATCGTGTCCGATTGAGTGTATATGGTAATTTATAGGGACGCCCAATTGTAAATCTTTATATTAACATTAACAAACTATCATTTAGTTAAACAAATATAAAGCCCATTAATAGCCCATAGTCTAATTTCCACAAGTGTCGTTCTTTTGTCCAAACCCCAATTATGGTACAAAGCCCAATTACCCAATTTTAGTAATTAGCCCAACATCATGATTACTTCGTTTTAAATAAGCATAATAATAACTTAGCTACGAGACATTAATGTAAAAAGGTTGAACATAACTTACAATGATTAAAAATAGCGTAGCGTTACACGGACAGAATTTCGACTTACACCCTTACAACATTCGCTAACATACCCTTATTATTAGAATTATAATTAAAATTAAAATATAAATTATAAATATAAATATAAATTTTACGTATGAAGAGGAAGAAAAAGATGATGAAATTTGATCAGAATTCGGTTGGCTTTATAGCCAGAGTTGAAAATTGGGGCTCCGCGACTCGCGGCAAAAACCCCTTCAAACTCCGCGAGTCGCGGAGGATGTATTTACAGCTCACACCCTTGGAGTTTCTCTGCCGACGGTTTTATATATATAAATATAATATATATATAATTAATATAATTAATTATATATTATATTATATTTATATACATAGTTAACTTGTAATTTTTAGTCCGTTGCGTCGAGCGTTAAGAGTTGACTCTGGTCCCGGTTCCGGATTTTCGAACGTCCTCGCGTACAATTTAATATCTTGTACTTTGCGTTTTGAATCTTGTACTTTTGTAATTTCGAGACGTTTCTTATCAATAATTGGAACCTTTTTGATTGTCTTTTGTACTTTTGAGCTTTTTGGTCGTTTGCGTCTTCAATTCGTCGAATCTGTCTTTTGTCTTCACCTTTTATTATACAAACGAATATCACTTGTAAATAGAACAATTGCAACTAAAAGCTTGTCTTTCTTGAGGAATAATGCTATGAAATATATGTTCGTTTTTAGCATTATCAATAATAATAATACTACTTATATATATTTTTGTATTTTTACAATTATAAGTAAAAAAATATAGCGTTAAACTTGGCTAAGTCTCCCTGTGGAACGAACCGGACTTACTAAAAACTACACTACTGTACGATTAGGTACACTGCCTATAAGTGTTGTAGCAAGGTTTAAGTATATCCACTCTATAGATAAATAAATATCTTGTGTAAAAATTGTATCGTATTTAATAGTATTTCCTTGTAAAAATTAAACTATTTCATATACCCCTCGCGTAACATCAATGTCATACAATCAAAAACCAACATATACATCTCAGGTCTAAGGACACAAAGACATAACCATTATGAGATTCACTATTGATGACGATCTATGTAGTGACATCTCATGATTGGGTCATTCCAATATTCATCATTAATGAATACATATGAATTTTGGCCTCAGCTAGTTAACTATTCACCATCAGTGAATAAAACCAAATTTCATAATAATCTTAATTCATGTTACTCCCATAACATGACCGATTATGGAGATTTAGAATAATCAACAATTATTCATGGATTAAACATGCTAATATAGAACACAGTAATATAAACGAAAACGACCATACCGAGTATCTCAATTCATTTAGATAAAACTGTTTAATGTTCCAGAGATATCCAAATACTAAATTACAAATGAAAAGGATTAGTAGCTTAACAAGTACAATATTACTAGCATGATCATCATGCTTGTTGTGCATCAAGGACTTCGTGAACAAGTCAGCCACGATATCATCTGTATGAACCTTAAGAACACCAATTTCATTCCCCACAATGACTTCACGAATGTAGTCAAACTTTTGAAGAATGTTTCAGTTGGATTAATGTATATGTGATTCTTTCGCTAGTATAATATGCGAATAACTATCACAATACATTTTCATAGAAGATTTAATGTTGAGAACTACTTCGAGTTCAACAGTAAACTTCTTAATTCAGACAGCTTCCTGAGCAGCTTCTCAAGCAACAATGTATTCTGCTTTTGTTGTAGATTGTTCAACCGTGCTTTACTTTGAGCTCTTCCAATTAACTGTCTCGTCCATCATGACAAAGACACAACCTGACTGGGATCGAGAATCATCTCGATCAGTTTAGAAACTAGCATCAGTATAAAACTTAATACTTGACTCATTTTCCAAACCACCGTAAACCAAGAACATATCTTTAGTACTCTACAAATACTTAAGAATATTCTTAACAACAATCTAATGTTCTTAACCTAGATTTTGTTGATAACGACTCGTCAAACTCAAAAATAATGAGACATCATTTTAGTACATAACATGACATACATAATGGATCCTATAGCCGAAGCATATGGGATACATTTCATTCGTCTTATCTCATCATGTGTGATAAAACTTTGAGACTTACTCAAGGATATGCCCTTTTGCACAACAATGCTCCAAGGTTGGAGTAATGCATGCTAAATCTCTGCAAGATAAGATATGTACATTAATTCAAAACAATAAGCCATTTGAATCTATTTCTATAGATCATGATTCCAAGTATATAAGTAGCTTCTCCAAGATCATTTATGAAAAAATGTTTTCAAGCCAAGACTTGACATCTTGCAAGTTGAAATATTAATTCCAATAAATAGTATGTCATCAACATACAAGATCAAGAAGACTACTTTGCTCCCACTAGATTTAATGTAAACACATAGCTCATCTTGGTTTTGAGAAAAACCAAACTCTTTGATATTCTCATCAAACTTAAGATTCTAGCTCCCGAATGCTTGTTTTAATCCATAAATGGATTTTAGAAGCTTGCATACTTTAATAGGATGCTTAGGATATATAGATCCTTTCAGTTAAACCATATATACGTCCTCGCTTAGGTCGCCATTTAGAAAAAGGGATTATGATATCCATTTACCATACTTCATAATCTTGAAAAGTAGTTATGGCAATAAGTATCCTAATGTATAAAGCTCGCGATCAGTGGAAAAGTTTCATCATAACCTTTTGCCACGAATTGAGGTTTAAAAATGTTTACATTACTGTCCATGCTAGTCTTCTCTTTGAAGACTCATATACACCCCATTGTTTTACAATTGGGTGGAAGATCAACCAAGTCACATACTTGATTATCTTTCATGGACTACATATTTGCATTCATAGTATCTCACCATTTTTAAGATTCGTGATCTTATATTGCCTCATGATAGCTAGAGGGTTCATAATCCTCTAGGTGAGATTCATCTGAATTAATCAGATAATCAAACCTCTTATTCCGATGAGGAGTTCTACCAGACCTATGAAGTTCAGGTGCAACACGTTCTGACTCACCAACAATGCTCTCAGATTCAACGTGTGGATTACTATTGCTTATAGAAGGTTTGTTACTTTGTGGTTCTTAAATTTCTTCAAGATCTACTTTACTCCCACTAAATTCTTATAAGAGAATATCTCCTTTTTAAGAATTCAGTAGACAGAGCAGAAAACACTTTGTTTTCAGCTTCTTAGTATAAGTAGTAACCCATCGTTTCCTATGGGTATCCCATAAAGTGAAATTCAATACTTCAGGGTTTTAATTTGTTTGAATTGTCATGCTTCACATGCACTTCACAACCCCAGAATTTCAAATAAGACAACTTGGGAATCTTCCCATGCCACACTTCATATGGTGTCTTTTCTACCTTCTTGGTTGGAACCATATTGAGTATGCCTGCAGCAGACTCTAATGCATAATCCCAAAAAGACGGTGGTAGAATAGTCAGACTCATTATAGATCAAACCATATCAAGTAAAGTTCGATTCCTCCATTCAGACTCACCATTGAGTAATGGTGTGTGAGGTGGAGTGAATTGTCAGACAATCCCACAATTCTACAGGTGGTCCAAAAACTCTTAACTCATATACTCAGTTCATCCATCAGAGTGAAGTGATTTAATGATATTTCCAAGCTGACTCTTTACTTTATTTTGAAAGACTTTTGAACATTTCAAAAACTTCATGTTTATGTTTCAACAATTAAAAACATAACCATATCTACTATAACCATCGGTTATTGTAATGAAGTAAGACTTACCATTTTTAGACATTGTTCTAAAGGGCTACATACATCAATATGTATTAGTCCTAAAAGATATTTAGCTCTTTCATCTAAATCGAAGAAATGAGCTTTTGTCATCCTTTCACATAAACATTACTCACATACATCAAATGACTCAAAGCCATTTGATTCCAAAAGTCCATAAGAATGGAGTTGTGAAATGCGTTGTTTATATGACCAAGATGACAATGTCATAGATAGGTCTTATTCAAGCATTGCTTGAATTGCTTGGCGGTACAGGTATACTTAGAATTCTCATTTGAAATCACACCATGCATATCAATTTCAAAAATACCATCACTTGGATAGGCATCAAGATAAAAAATATTATCCTTAGAAAAATATAAATATCAAAGTGCGTAAATGCAAGTTCAAAACCAGCATCTTTCAAATCATATTGCTCCTAATACTAGGAGCATTATAAGATTGTTTCAATAAAACAATAAGACCACTTGGAAGAGTAAGCTCATAGTGACCAATGGCTTCAATCGAAGCTTGATTCCCAATGCCCACTCGCAAATCCAGTGTGATTTTCTTCAGTTTATTACTTCTTCTCATTCCTTTCATATTGTTACAGGTGTGAAGGCCACAACCGGTTAACAAAAATCCAGGAATCACTAGAAAAAGTATATAACTGTATATGAAATATACCTGAGTTTGCTAGTCTTACCAGCATTGCCTTTTCTCAGCTCAGATTGGTAGATAGGACAACTTCCTTCTCCAATTGCCAACCTTTCCACAATGGAAATATTCGGCGTCTTTTGTTGGGATTTACTTCTTGGAAGGTGGAATATTTTCCTGGCAAATGATTCACCATATCCCTTCCACAAAGTATTTGACTTATTCTTTTTCACCCTTTCATCCTACTTCTCCTACTCATCGAACAACTTCCGATAAGCATTTTGCTTAGCAGCAGGAGCTGCGCAAATAGGAGGATCAAATAAGGGTTCTAATTTTGTTCAACTTCCATTCATGCTTGAGAACAATTCTCAGGTTGCAGTGCCAGTCTAGGAAGTTTGAACATTGAGTTTATCCTTCTCCAACAAAGAAGGAAGTGTGTTTTGGTTTACGTTTTGATTATTTGACATCTACAACAGATATAAGATTCAATTTAGTATTTTCGATATTGAGCTTTAATAAATTAACTACCCAAGTTTTTATAATATTTAAAAAAAACAATTAATTTACGAAAGCTTAAGATCCACATAGAGGTTCCATAGCCACATCTGTTGATCAGCTAGCAGTTATGGAGTCTATTGGTAGGTAGCGGGTACCAATTGCATTACAAGTATAACTCTTAGATCTTTATGGGACCTAGAGATATATGTAGTCCAATAAACCACTATTATCTAATGGCATGTTTGTCCCATCCTTGCCTCGAACTCAGGTCTCACCGTGAATACGATTAAGTCGTCCAATTTAAAAACAGTGAAAATTCACGCTAGTCTCACTAGATCAAAACATCCACCTCGTGGCTATAATTCAGCCTAGTCTCACTAGATCAGAAAATAACGAGGAGTGTTTGCAAGCTCATTGGATGGCATGACTTAAATTTGACGGGTATTTTAGAAAACGTTCGTGTCAACGAATAATGCATGCACACAAGATTCACTACACTATTAGTTAAAATACATTTTAACCAATTATATATATGTCAATCGTGTTTATGCGTCCAGTTTGTTATTTAATTTTATAAATAAAAATAACAAATACACATTGTATATCATTTTTAAAACAGTTTTAAAAGATGTCGCCCATATATATTATTTGAGTTTCAAAAAACATTTAACTTTAAACTCGTTAGAGTTTAACTTTTTAAAATCATCAATTTTAATCTTGAAACTCGTTACCGATTTTATTTGATGTTTTCATTAAAAACATTTAGTATATATTATAATCAACAATTAAATATAAATGCATAAAATAAAACACAACAATGCATCACACACACATAGCCTAGCCCAAAAAATCCTATGCTTGATCCCATGAGCCGACATGGGATCAAGATGTCAAACTAAGGGTAATATCATAGATCCCACTTGATTCAATAACCAAGTGAAAAACTTGACAAATGCCATCGTTCTTAACTTGACATGTTCGCCATCTTCTAAGTCAAACTTCACGTTGCATCTATATCTTCAATCTTCATCTTATTACATTTATTTAAAAATGAAAAATACAACTAATCTAATACTTTTACAGTTTAGAATAAACATAAATAAATACTATGAAATTGAAAAATAAATAAAATACAACTTTCGCTTCAAAATGACCTTTCTAATAAAATAAATAATCAACATGACATAATATTGCCGTAATCAACAATCATACATAGGTCGGAGCATTATGAGTTATGTGTGCAATCATAATTTTAATAACTACATTATTAAAACCTAATATGGCTTGTCCATGGTTACAATGCATGTATACAACCATGGAATGCAACAATCAACAATTATAATAAATATTCAAGCCATAATAATTAAATCTACAATTTAAATTAGTGATATTCTTTCAATCATATTTGTGTGTCATTAGGTTAAGTCTAAATCAACCGTGTTGACTTTAAAAACCAAAAAGGTTTCGACTTTAACCAATACACCACAAAGCTAAATCTAAAGAATAGTCACACGACAATTAAAACGGTGTAAAAGCGGCTCTGATACCATTGATGGAAAACCGTGTATACTTTTAAAATTTAGAAACGCAGCGGAACATGAAAATAAACATATTTTTATTTAACAATAAACGTCTTTTATTATTTATAATAAACTTTCAAGTAAAACATTCACACGATTAACGATCCCAACAAGTTCCAATTAATTGTCAACTAATAAATTTACAAAGAAGAGTTTAGATATACCTTTAGCGAGCGATGCAAGAACGGTAGAAACAACTATTCGCGTCTAGGTTGAAACATATATTCAAAGTGTATGAATATCTCTATGGTTGATCCACACAGCACGTCAAACAAGCACAGGAGACTGCTAGATCTTGAATCACCAAATATTAACCAAGATAAAACAAACAAAACTCTTTTGTTTATTTCCTTCTCTTATTGTGCTCGTCAAATGCAATACTAAAGATAAAATTAATTAACTTTAATTAATTCTATAAACCAAGTCTTCTTGATTTAGTTGGTGTATGAAACCAACCAACAGATGGAATTAATATCAGTTAATTCTTTAAACCAAAAAAATATCTATATATTTTTTAGTCTATTCACTTGGATCCACAAATAATCAACAACAACTTTTGTTGATCTTGTTGATTATTAGCCAATCGAGAAAACTCAAAACACTTTATTTGTTTTGATTGTCATGTGGCTTTAGCGAGAGCCGAACACCTATGTTATAATATCTTTTTTTTGTTTAGCTGTACCAAGCAATATATAGAACTCATAGAATTCCCTTTTTTACTTTCCAGCTGAAAACAATAACCATATTATAAATATATTATATATTACATTTATGTTTTTGGCCGTTTGCAATCAATCTCCATAAAGTAAATTGATTAACTTATATATATATATATATATATATATATATATATATATATATATATATATATATATATATTATATTTATGTTCTTGGCCTTTTGCAATCAATCTCCAAAAAGTAAATTGATTAATAATTATATATCAACAATATATAATGATAGGTGATTATAAATATGTATATACAATATATACATATAACCGGATATCTAAGTGCTTATTGTGTGTGACCTCATAAGCTCGTATATAAGCGGTAGTATAAAGTTGTGTTATGACGTGCACATTAAATCAACATAATTCAAATTCTATTCCTAATGGTAAGGTCCGTACAACTGGTTGAAACATGGCCTTTTGTTAGTGTTGGCCTTTTTGTTGTATTTAAAACCTTTTTTGTTTCTTCTTGTATGATTATGATTATTCATTATATTTAGAGACTGAAACTGAGATTTTAGCTTCATTGTATATTTTATATTATTATTGTATTATAAAAGTGATATCATTTTCGATTTGTTTTCTCTTATATAGTCGTATGTTAAGTTGAATTTCAAATTGCTTTATCCATTGGCTATTTTTATTAGGTGAAAGTTCAAACTTGGGTTGATGGTATAGAAAGTGCTGAATTCGTGGGTGTAGGTGCGAGATTTGGAACAACAATTGTATCTAAGCAGAAAAATGCAAACCAACTTATCTTACTCAATCGGACCATAGTGATTGTCTTAGGCCACCAAGGAAAAAGGTCTCTCTTTTTTATAAATGATAAATAAATGTCAGGTGACAAAATCGAAGTTCAGCTATTGATACTAAGTGATACATACTGACACGTTTATGTTTTTGGTATGGTAGCTTACGGGAGATGTCATTATGGTGACCCGAGGTCATTGCAAATTCACAACAAAGACAAACAATGCACAATTGGTGCTTTAGCAGACATTATTATAAATAGCCAAATAAGTATTCCATTGCTTTAGCACAAATGATAATCGTATTTTGCCAAATTTATTCCAACATTTTTTAATTTTTTTTTTTTGTAAACCTGCAGAACTCTACAAGATGCTTTGTGAGCCTGATGAACTGATCTCGATATTCACATACCAACCGTCATGCATCCACAAGAAGCTGGAATAGAATTAGAAAGAATATTGTCCAATCATTCGTCAAGTAAGTCCTTTTTAGAGGTGTCAAAATGGACAGATCTGATAAAGGGTAAAAAACAGGTGGTTTTGGCACAGGTTAGGTCGACCCGAAAGACTTTACTGTACAAATTTGTAAATAACAAGTGCCCCATGTACACTTGAGCTGAATTATAAATACACTTGAGCTGACTTTTGACCCGTTAGAGATCAAGTGTCCTATCATATTGATTAACTTAGATAATTTGAAACATGTACATTTTTAAAATAACTACTATTATGTACCCGCGAATCCGTCAAAATCCAGGAAGAAGTGATTAAGTTGTTTGTGTTCAACTTACTCGGTTAGTTTTTATCATTTTAAAATTAATTAGGTAGAAAGACTATTGTAATAATGTGGCTTCCAACTTGGTTTAAACTTTTCGAGTTTAGGTAACTCAAAATAGGTTCATTTAATGGAATGGTTGATCAAAATGAGTTTATCGCATCAGCTTACGCTCTTTTTGAAGCTGGCTTGTTAAAAACCCATGGGTCTCTCAGTTTACTATAGGTACTCTTCTGTCCCTATTTTTAGCTATCCATTGGTCGATTTTGGTTGTGTTTTTCCTTTTTAAAAAAGAAATTTATATTAAATTTAATTAGCATACAGCCTTTGGTAATTCTAATTTTCAAACGGGTCAAACCATCTTATAACTGTTGCAACAATTTTTCATTTTGAAATAGCTGAAAGTTAGTTTGAACCAATGTGAATCAACCCATCTTTAAACGAAACCCACACTATTAACCATATTGCCATCTTCAGAAAATATATGGAGTAATTCTTTATTGTAAAGGTCAAAAATATGACTGGGGCACTTAATTTCATGTTATACTCTTTCGAACCTCTGTCAGAAGTGGGTCATACTGTTAAGCAAATAGTGCGACTATCACGTCAATCGTCATTGGCATTGTGATAAAAATTGAGAATATGTATATCATTAGTTGTGGCTTTAGTTTAGCCACAAGAATCATTATTATAATTAGCTATTCTTTTTTTACATATCTTCGTCTCATACAGTTTTTATCTTACAGAGGATATACATTTGAAAATGTTACAATCTTGTAGACAGTAACAAATATTCATACACTTTCGCTGAGTTGCATGTAAAGGTACTGAATTTACATAATTATATACTTGGAGGTTATTTTGTTGGTTGTTTGAATCTCTTAATCAAAGCCTTATGACCAAAAGTTAAATGAGTGGTTGCGAAATGGGTGGGATGACATGAAAGACTTTTTTTGTTTAAAGATGATACATATTTTACAATGCTTATATAATCTTTATATCTTTATACTAGACCAATTATGAGTTAGGAGGGTCTATTCATTGAACTTAAAGTTTGGGCAACAAAGACCTGTTAGAAAGGTAAAAATACTCTTACGATCCCTTTGTAAGTATATGGGTTTAAATTACCACCTCCAAGTTATATACATATTAGAGGTTTCAAAGTTCTTTTCTATATTCATTGTTGCATTGGAATTAACGAAGGAGAGGGAAACTAAGCTTATAGAACTTCTAAAAGACCGCCTTTAACCATTTGTTGTCGGTCAAATATAGGCGTTTGTACTTTGTAACATGCAAAGCATCATAAGCTCAACGTCTTAATACTACGTAAATTAATTACAAATCAATATGAATAGGCTTGACATGTATCATTACATAATCGAAACATGTTACAAAGGTTTTGATGTGTATCCCGCGAAATTGCGGGTTATAAGCTAGTTTAATGATAAAATGATATACTTCCGAAACTGAAGTACACTGAAAAAAAGAATAAAACATCATCCATGGAAGTTTTAAAAATTGTGAGAAAGAATGGCAAAGTCATTGCAATATATGATGGTATACATGAAATAACATAACACAAATTGTTTAAAGCCAACACACTATGGACTAAATATGTTTAGGTTGGGCTAAATATGTTATATGTCAGGCCTAGCTTCATAACCTTAGTAACCGGGCTTAATTTCCACTCATTTTTCCCCAAACATGTAGCCCATTTATGTGACACGATTGTAGATGTGTGGTAGTCTATCCATTCCAAATCTATCGTCCCCAAACAAAAACACACGGTTTAATAAAAAGTGACTATTACATGTATTTTCTTTTAACTTCTTTTCAGTCTTAGCGATATTATTTTTGTCTTATATGCATAAACTAGAGACACAAAAGAACTTTAGCACATTATTCTCAGCCATTTATGTAAGTGCACGATTAATTTAAAAAATTCAAAAAAATACTTAACAACTCTAGTTGAGAATATATATTCAAGGAATGCCCCAAGAATTAAGAATCACCAATACTATCATTTCAGGAATGAATAACATCACTTTTTGTGTTTGTTAGTCAAGCTCCCAGAAGCTTAGCTCACTATTTTTCCCCTTAGTTTTTTTTTTTTTTTCCTGCAACCTCATCTATTCAAACATTTTCTACATTTTTAAAAAGTACGAACGTTTATTTTTTTCATCACATTTGATAACTTGCTGTGTATTAATTTGTCACACTTTTTATTCAGTTGCTGATTCCTATTATTTGAGAAATCATTGTATTTAAGTAAACTGAATTATATTGTTGATGCATATTTTGTATGACCGTCGCTGGGCGAATAACGTTTATTATTACATTGTACACCTAGATGGATTACATGCGTAAAACTGATCAGTTACGGGAGCATATGTGACTGTTGGGCCGACTGTTGGGCCGTTCATGTTGTTAGGCCCATTAGGGTTTCCTAAGCTTAGGTCGTCTATATATATCAGTTTTACATGTGTTTTAGGGTTAAGAGAGTAGAACCCTAATTGGGGTCAGGCTAGAACCCTAATTTGGAAGAGCCGTTTTGGCGATTCCCGTGCATAGGGGAGATCATGCTCGATTTCCCCTGGCCAACCGATGTTTCTTCGTTTAAATCAATTGTAAGTTCAACTTTTATATTAATAATATTGATTTATGTTTGATTCATCGTGTTTATCTCTGCCGTCTTTGATTTTGCTCGAATATGGTTGTTAATGATCCTTAAGCGGACCAACAAATTGATATCAGAGCTGGTACAACCGAGCTCGTGATTGGATCAAAGGTAAAAGACGTTAATTTTGCTGCAAATTCGTTTTAGATCTCCACAGTTGACTTTTGTTGACTTTTATGGGTTTTTGAGATATGAATCGAATTAAGGAAAAGTGTTTAAATAGAAAGGTTGGAAATAATTTAGTGATGTTATCTTCAAAGTTTCAGAATCTAGTTCGAAGTTATGACCATGTTATGAAGAGTTTTTTGATTTCGAATTTTGGATACTGATTATGATCGATTCGTGTATTTTGGGTGTTTGTTTGAAAATTTTGAGAATGGGTTAATGTTTACCGGGTCCTAATGGTGCGTCCTGCAAATTTTTATGTTTTTTGGTGGAGTTTTGATGGGTTTTCCATTAAAGCCGCCACGCACCACCGTGGCACCACCACTCTTCGCCGAATTCTGGAAAAGCAAGAAGAACACCTCGAACGTACGGTTTAAAGGATCAAACGCACGATTGAATCTAACTAGTAAAATAGGCCCGCGCGATGCCGCGGGACCTTTCGGGTTGTATATTCATAGTTAATGGAGCGTTATGTATTTACAGAAGTAAAAACGTTTTGCTACGGTGTTTTTAAACACATGTAGTTAGTATCTAATGTACCTAATGGCCTTTTTAACGGCATGAAGATCGTGTAAAAAAAAAGGGAAACAGAATTATCGATATGATGTAGTTAGTTTGGGGAGTTTATTATAGGTTATGGAACACTGATCTAAATACACTTAATTAGAGTTTTTTTTTTTGGAAGTGTCCGTGTCGCGTATAGTTAGTCTCATTGTATTCGTTAGATTTTTTTGAGTTGAACGGTGGGTTCGAAAAAAATTAACGCGAGCCGAGCGGGAAGATATGTCCCGTTGAGTATTGAATAGAATCTGAGGTATTTAGCATTTTTTTAGAAGTGTCCGTTTCGCGTATAGTTAGTCCCGTTGTGTTCGTTAGATTTTTTTGAGTTGAACGGTGGGTTCGAAAAATTTTAACGCGAGTCGAGCGGAAAGGTATGTCCCGTTGAAAATATGGGTGAAATTTAATTAAGATTTTTTATTAAAATATTGATTTTAACACTTGATACCCCTGGTTTGAGGGTTGGGGTGTAACTTGTTACATTTTTTAGGGGGTGTTTTGTATTTTTTTTTCCCTTTTTTTACTTGTTGTCGTTTTTGGGGGAAATTGGGTGGGGGTTGGGATAAAACGACCAAAAATTTTACATCGCGAATAAGCATACATCAAAAAAAAAATTAGGGGGTGTTTTGTATTTTTTTTTTCCCTTTTTTTACTTGTTGTCGTTTTTGGGGGAAATTGGGTGGGGGTTGGGATAAAACGACCAAAAATTTTACATCGCGAATAAACATACATCAAAAAAATTTTAGGGGGTGTTTTGTATTTTTTTTCCCCTTTTTTTACTTGTTGTCGTTTTTGGGGGAAATTGGGTGGGGGTTGGGATAAAACGACCAAAAATCTTGTGTTGATTAGTATGTTTGGACAATTATACATGCTTGAGCAACGTGATTCGTACGTGTAAGCTGCTGTTGTTCGAATTTGTGTTGGATTTTTGATGAACATTTAGCTGGAGAAGACAAACAACATCAGCAGCCTAAAAAATCAAAATAGTCGATGGCACAAAATGTAATTTTGTGAACTTTTTTCTCAAATGGGACCCACATGTCATACCTTGTCTCACTTGTCTCCCATGTGTAGGGATGACAATGTATCGGATATGGATCGGGTGATGTCGTATCCATATCCATTTAGTTTTTGTTCATCCATATCCATATCCATTTAGTTTCAGGTCATCCATCCATATCCATATCTAATGGATTTAGCGGGTTAATGGATATCCAATGGATGTTAAAAAAATGTTATAATATTCTATTAAAATAAAAACTTAGTACAATAAAAATAAATATAACATGACATAATTAAAAATCTATCCATAAGAATGTGTAATCTTTGTCGAAGATATAACAAAAAAAGTTATTTTTACTATAAAACATAGATTATGAAAAATTATATATGAAATTTGTAAGTTTATATCATTATTTATACGTATTTTATTGTAATATATTATAGTTATTTAATTATGGGTTGAAAGAAATATGTAAATTTAACGGTAAATAAACTTGTAATAGTAAATATGTACGCATATATCTATTTATATATATATATTTGTATATATATTTCGGGTGGTAATGGATATATTCATGGATGAAACTTTTCATCCATATCCATATCCATATCCGTTAAGGTTCATCCGTATCCGTATCCATATCCATTTAGGTTCATCCATATCCATCACGAAGCGGGTAGATTGGGTGGATATCCATCGGATCGGGTGACCATTGTCATCCCTACTGCCATGTGCCTACCTTCTACAATTTTGTTTTTAATTAAATTACCACAACCGTAGACATTATTCATCCATTAGTTTACTCATTTAATAGTTAACGACCGTTTTCTTTAACTGTTAAATACTAACGGTCGTTAACCCCCAGGGACTACCAGTGCAAACTTTTTGAAATTTTTTCAGAATTTTTGTTTTCAGTCCCACAACTTTATGAAAGTTTCGTTTTATGCCCCCAAACTTCGAAAAATTTACAGGAAACCTTTCGATCGTATTATTCACTGAAGAAATAATGTACAGATTTAATGGACAACCTCCTTGTCCGTTAGATTTATTTAGTAAGTGAGTACGGAAACACTTATTTTTGAGAAGTATTGTGGGGTAGTCGGGAGCATACGACTACTTATGGGCCAACATTGATATATATATATATTATCCGCACTTCTATAGATTCCACTTGTGTTTGAAATTATATTTGTTCATTTTCGTTTGTTGACGGAATTGAATTGATAAAGACTTATTTGAATAAATAATTGTGGATCAGACTCTTCTACATATTTTGCCTTTATAAGATGCAAGTCAGGAAGAACGTTAGTGCTACGATGTTAAATAGGATACATCTAACAGTGAGGGGGAAGATTCTGCGGTTTATGATTTTGAGAGAGTTGGTTTGTTTGAAGATTTTATCAGAGATGTCGATTGGGATCTCAGCTCAGTCTTAGGGGGAATCTTGCTGCATTGGTACTATGGGTAACATGTACGAGTGAAGTTTGAAGAAACTACAAGATGACTATTAGCATTTCGACTTCAATGCTTGAAGACTTTGATGTTCGAAGTTTGGATTTTCACGTATTCTGGAAGACTTTTGATGGAGATTGTGATTCATAAGATTATGGTACTACCGCAGAGATTGACTGAAGATTGCAAGAGGTGTTTACAATAATTCGTTAGCAACGTCCAAGGGGGAAATTGTTGATGCATATTTTGTATGGCCGTCGCTGGGCGAATAACGTTTATTATTACATTGTACACCTAGATGGATTACATGCGTAAAACTGATCAGTTACGGGAGCATATGTGACTGTTGGGCCGTTCATGTTGTTAGGCCCATTAGGGTTTCCTAAGCCTAGGTCGTCTATATATATATATCAGTTTTACATGTGTTTTAGGGTTAAGAGAGTAGAACCCTAATTGGGGTCAGGCTAGAACCCTAATTTGGAAGAGCCGTTTTGGCGATTCCCGTGCATAGGCGAGATCATGCTCGATCTCCCCTGGCCAACCGATGTTTCTTCGTTTAAATCAATTGTAAGTTCAACTTTTATATTAATAATATTGATTTATGTTTGATTCATCGTGTTTATCTCTTCCGTCTTTGATTTTGCTCGAATATGATTGTTAATAATCCTTAATCGGACCAACATATATAATACATATACTCTTTTTTATCCAAAAAATAGTTCACCTTACTTGCTTTTATAGTTGGAAGATCGATTTTAGATTACACTTTTAATTATAAGTGAAGTCAACAGATTAACTGACGTGACTTATATGTTATCATGCTTTGGTTTTGGAGAAAAATAGATTGAATGGATTAATAGATGCCTACAGTCAGCTAGGACTTCAATTTTGATCAACGGTTCTCTTTCCATAAAATTTCCAATCTAGAGAGGATTGAGACAATGTGATTCATTGAGCCCGTTCTTATTTTTTATTGTTGTGGAAGGTCTACATTTAGCTGAAGCAAACAACGAGAAAGTAAAATGATTAAATGGGTAAACTTGGGATGATTTAATTATCATGACTGATTGGAGCAAAGAAAGTCAAAAAGTCTGGATAATATTATTCGGGTTCTATATATTTTTTTCCTTGACTTTGGGTTAAAGACTCAAATGTGGGAAAATCTCATATTTTTGGAATCAGAGTCTCAGACGAAGAACTGAAGAAGTAAATCGTATGGCAAATGATTAGGGTTGTTTATCAGTTCAGTTTTTATTTAATCGGTTCGGTGTGTAAAATCGAACCGAAAACCGAATTCAAAATGTAAACCGAACTGAAACCAAAAACCGGTTTACAATTCAGTGCACTTTCTATTAGAATCGAAAATCGTAAAAAAATACAACTGTAAGCACAATAATACAATTTAATGAAACTGCTAACAAAATAAGTATGTTTTTTCGAAGAAAATATATTTACATTATAAATAGATCATAAAAATCAGCACAATACAAATTATATCATTGACCTGATATGATGATTTGAAGTTCGTGAATAAACCCAAAACAAAATAATTATGTTAACACATACAATAAACATAAATTATAAAGTATACTCATGAAACGAGAAAACAATCTCAAGATGTTCTCTACCTTGTTTGCAATGACCCCAAACAAGACATGTGATTGATCACCAATCACAAAGACACGTAAATGACACAAAAATTTAATGTGGTTATATCCCAACTCTAATCGCATGGAGAAGGGTTTAGTTCACATGCGCAAACCAGAGATTTTTCGTTATTATTTTGCACACCGTTACGATAAGACTAGAGGTATATTTTAAAGGGGAAGCATTAAACCTAAAACCTTTAGGTTTTCTAACTAGTTTTCTTCCTCACAAGTAAACTTATCCTTCAGATCAGTGTTGTAAAAGTCGGCCGACTTGACCGACGCGTCGGCCGATGCGTCGTTTTTTTGGGTTCTCCGTCCCGTTTTTACTAAAAACGACTCAAAAGACGGTCAAAACTAAAAATTCGGTCAAAGTCTGTCAAAGACGGTCAAAGTTGGTCCAAAACGGTCAAAATCAGTCAAATTTTCGTTAAAATTTGATTTGTTTTAAAATTAGGGTTTGTTTTCATTTTTTGGGCCGCTCTTTTCTCTGTGTCATTACTAATTATGTACTCGGTAACAATAATTGAGTTTGAAGTTTGATAGTATTTAAATTCAAGTTCTTATTTAAGAAATTTATGGTACATAATCAACTATTTTATACATATATAAATATATATTTAAGAAATTATTAATAAAGTCAACTTTGGTCAACGACCGATGCGTCCCCGACGCGTTCCCGACTCGACCGACGCGTCCTTTTTAGGTCTCAACCGATGCGTCCCCGACTCGCGACTTTACAACCTTGCTTCAGACAAAAGTCATTCCAAGAATATTAATTACTTGCTCTAGTCTTCACAATCCTAGAAGAATACATAAAAGGCTACAAAATTGTCCAGCTTACTCTACAAGTAAAGCCTCACGTTCTGGGAGCTTTCCTTTGTGATCCGCGATCAACTTATCAAACGCGATCCACATGTTCCAAATGCGACCTTTGTCAGACTTAACTGCTATACATGTTTCCTCTTGTTTCAACTCATGTTATCACGTACCAACTAAGGCTCGTGATCCGTGAGCTGAGCCTCGTTATTCACAATATCCTCTCTGCTACGAATTTTCTACCGTTGATCAAATTCTTCACACCTTCAACACATACCTACCAACAAAGATAGGCCGACCAAAAACTTTGGACCCAGTTAAAGCATCCATTGTTGACGAAGTAGAATCCAGGGAAAGAAAGGTCATGTGGGCGTACCTTCAGTGAGTCCATTAATTAATCTTCGTAGTCGTTCCCATCTTTTTGAATACACTACAAATGGATCCACATAATGAGGGGCATCGAAAGAACCATCAGGTTCGCGAGAAGGGTTGGATGAAGAATAAGGATTACTGAGAAGAGGGTAAGATGAATTTTGGGGTTGGATCTCAGGCGAGACATAGTTACTTGAGAAGAAAGTGAAATGAAAGGGAACATTTGATTATTAAAAGATTTGAAAAAATTTCAAACGATTAGGAGGAACCATGAGAGAAAATGTATTAAGTGTATAATATAACATATTTCTAAATTCATCATAGACAATTTTTAACCTTAACTGTGTGTGACATGGAGGCACATGGTGCATTTTTTGGTGAAAAATGAGTTTTTAGTTGTGACGTGACAATGTCATGGAGTGATGGTAAATAGTGGTGAGTGTTAAATTTGAGGGAGTTAAAAGATTTTGGGTGATGTGATAAAATATGATAGGTAGTTGTGTAAAAAAGAAATAAAATAAAGATATTAAAAGGGAAATTCGTCAAAATACAGTTTTTAAAAAAGTTTTCAAAGTAAACATACTTTAAAAAAAAAATTGCCAATATACACCATTGGGTAGACCAAAGTGTTGCTCGACCACCATATACCTTGGTCAACCACTTCATTTTTCAAGGTGGTCGACCAACCTTCATTGAGTTCCCGATCGACTACCGTGTAAACATGGTCGACTACCTCTCATTTTTTCATGGTCGACTACCCCCAACAAGAAACAACATGGGCGACCCAATACATGGTCGACTATCAAAAATTGGTCATAAAGATTTGTGGTGTTTTCAATCCTTATCATTTACGAAGTAATTCAATTTAATTGGATGAAAAAAATTGAGACACCATGTTCATGAAGGCAACTGAGTAATTCAACTTAATTGGATGAAAAAAAATTGAGACATTATGTTCATGAAGGCAAGGTTGCAAAAGACGCGAGACGGGGTCGAGACGGTCGGGTCCTAAAAGGGTCGAGACGGTCGAGACGGGGTCGAGACGGAGGTCTAGACGGATGTTGACTAACGTTGACTTTTAAATAAAAATGTTATATATTATATATATATTGTACATTACATTATTCCAAACATAAGCATTTCACACATGTTTAAATACTTCAACATTTCAAACATAAAAAAAGAAACCCTAAGTAATAGCACAACGTTTAATATTAAAAAAAAAAAAAAAACTTGAAAAAAATCAGAAAAACCCGTTTTTTCCCGTCTCGGACCGTGTTTGACCGTCTTTTGACCGTTTTTTGGCCGATTTCCGTTTTTCAAACGTTTTATGTATAAACGGGACGGGGCACTCCAAAATCCGTCTACACCCCCGTTTTTTCCGTTTTTTACAACACTGCATGAAGGCATGTATCTTCTAAGGCCTTGACCAAGTCCTCTCGTGACATCCACGTGACCAAGTCCTCTCGTGAAGCCATGTATCTTAAAGGTTTAAAGCTGTTCTTATTTGAACTATGAAGTTTAAATGAAGTTACTCAAATTCTCTTCATGACATCCATGAAAAGCTGTTCTTAATTGAACTATGAAGTTTTATGACCAATTTTTGATAGTCGACCATGTATTGGGTTGTGACACCGATAAATTTTTTTTTTTTAAATATGTAGCGGAAGCATTATATCAATTAAATTTAACATAACTGATAAATAACATTAATATAGTTCGCCCGATGTCACGTGTCATTTCAATAAAATACATATTTATCCGGAAAGGACATAATTACATTATGTTTACAAAAGAACACCGTTTAAACAAAGTAAGACCACATCAGAGTTAAATCCTGTCAAACAAAACATCATCACGCCCGTCTTCTCCCAAAAAGCATTATCTACAAAAACTAACAACCTGCAGGGAGGAGATGGAGGGGAATTAGCACGAAGCTAAGTGAGTACAACTAACTACAGGCAATAGCATACATAACTGTTATACTAATCATGTCACAAAGGCTAACACATAATCATAACCCAAGTGTCATCTACAGAGACTCTGGTGGCTCGGACAAACCATTAACCACCAGTTGATCGGACTGGGGCTTACCAGAAGTTCCTCCACCACCGTGTTGTATATATATAATTCACACGCAACAGACGCGTCATTCACGCATATATACACCACGATTGTCTAGGCTACCATATGAGAAACTCAACCCGCAGGTTGATCTCTCCTACCGAGGCTACTACACAATAAGGACGCACTAGGGTCCAGCAGACAAGCATCAACTAACATGAAATCATATCAACATACTAACTAACCATAGTAACAAGTATATCTAACAAGCATGGCAATCATAATATAACATGCTACTCTATACTATATACTCCAGTAAGTCCCACTCACTAGCTACCAGCAACTAGCTCAGATAATCTATCACTGAGCGGCTTCCTTATCACAGCTAGGCCCGGTTGAGGATGTTACAACTCTACCCCCTTACGAAGATTCCGTCCTCGATATCTGGTCAAGGTCAAACAAATGGGGATAGCGCGCCCTAATTAACTCCTCGGTTTCCCATGTTAGGTTGGAACCTAAGCTGTGCCGCCACTCTACTAATACCATTGGAATCTGCTTCTTCCTTAACTTTGTGACTTTCTTGTCCACTATTCTAATCGGTTCTTCGACTAATTTCTTGCTTAAATCCACTTTCAAGTCCTTCAACGGAAGAATCAAACTTTCGTCGTTTACTTTACACTTCCTTAATTAATACACATTGAACGTGTTGTGAATTCCCGCTAATTGTGAAGGAAGATCTAAAACAACAGTTTGATCATTCAAAATTTCCTTGATAGCAAATGGTCCAATAGAAGTTGTGATGTGGTCCAGCGGTTGGTGCCCTTCCTCCTTTAGGGGAGGTCAGGACTTCGACCACCGCTGGCTACATATTAAAAACACAATTTCATCCCTGCCATGAAGTATCCACCCATGACACCTTTCCCATATCGTTTGGGGGGTAAAGGGGAGGGGGTTTTACTTGGCCGTGCCCTTGAATCGGTTTCAAGGTTTCCTCCCGGGCAGCGATGGGGGCGGGGTTATTATCACTGCATCGGCATAGTCAAAACGGGAGATGATCGCAACGAGTGGTTTAGTCCCCCTCGGGTGATCCCAATCGCTGTTAAAAAAAAGGAAATGGTCTAATAAACCTCGGGGCCAGCTTACCACGTTTACCAAATCTGATTGCCCCTTTCCACGGTGATACCTTCAGGTATACGCGATCACCTACATTAAAGGTCACCGGACGTCTGCGCGGATCAGCATACATCTTTTGTCGATCTCTAACTGCTCTTAACTTTTCACGTGCAATTTCAACCTTTTCTGCGGTTATCTGAACAATTTCGGGACCTGCAAATTGTTTCTCACCTGCTTCTAACCAACACGTAGGAGTTCTGCATTTGAGACCATACAACATTTCATACGGTGGCATTCTGATACTCGAATGATATGAATTGTTGTAAGCAAACTCTATCAATGGAAGATGCGAATCCCAAGAACTACCATATTCTAAGACGTACGCTCTTAACATGTCTTCTAGTGTTTGAATCATTCACTCACTTTGACCGTCTGTCTGTAGATGATAAGCTGCACTTAGGTTCACACGAGTATCCAAATTTTGTTGTAAACTATTCCAAAAGTTTGATACAAATATGGTATCTATGTCGGAAACTATCGATAACGGCACACATGTCTGCTGGCGATGTCTTTCAAATACAATTCTGCTAAATCACTTAAGGAAGCAGTTTCACGAGTAGCTAAGAAGTGAGCACTCTTTGTCAGACGATCCACTATTACCCAGATCATGTCATATCCTTTCTGGGTTCGGGGTAGTTTGGTTACAAAATCCATCGTTATATGATCCTATTTCCACTGAGGAATTTCCAACTGTCGTAGAGACACATATGGTTTCTGATGTTCTGCTTTAACTAACGCACAAATATGACATTTTTCGATGAAATTTGCAACATCTGTCTTCATTGTCGGCCACCAATACAACATTTTCAAATCTCTGTACATCTTAGTACTACCTGGATGCACTGTCAGTCTAGATTTATGCACTTCTGTAAGGATTAAATCCCTCAATTCTCCACGCATAGGCACCCAAATTCGGTCTTTATAGGTCTTTAATCCTCTTAAATCATTGCATAGGTCAAATTTTCTTTTGGTCATTTACTCAGTCTTAAGTTTTCATCATTCAATGCTGCTAACTGAACTGTTTCCCATCAATCGATCAAGTCTGAAACTATCTCAATTCTCATAAATCTGACATTTTCGATTGTTTTCTTGTGACTCAAAGCATATACGACTACATTTGCCTTACCCAGATGGTATTTAATCTCATAATCATAGTCCTTAATTAATTCTTGCCATCGACGTTGATGCATATTTAATTCTTTCTGTGAAAAGATATACTGAAGACTCTTATGATCTGTATAGATTTCACAATGCGTACCATACAAATAGTGTCTCTAGAGTTTCAAGGCAAACACAACTGCAGCTAACTTTAAATCATGAGTAGGGTAGTTTCGTTCATGATTTTTCAACTGTCGTGAAGCATACGCTATAACTTCATTTCTTTGCATCAAAACACTACCCAGACCAGCGCGTAACGCATCACAGTAAACCACAAAATCTTCTGATCCCTCTGGTAAAGCTAAAACTGGTACTTGACATAACAATTGCTTAAGAGTCTGAAAAGCCTTTTCTTGTTCATCAGTCCATCGAAAGGCTATATCTTTTCTGGTTAACTTATTCAGTGGACCTGCTATTTTAGAAAAATCTTTGATAAACCGGCGATAATAACCTGCTAAACCCTTAAAACTTTTAAATTCTGTCGGCATTTTTGGTGAGTTCAAATTCATCACAGCTTCTATCTTAGTCTGATCTACTTTAATACCCTGTTCATAAATTACATGACCCAGAAACTGCACTTCCCGCAACCAAAATTCACACTTGGAGAACTTAGCGTACAACTGTTCCCGTTTCAAAAGTTCTAACACTAATCTTAAATGTGTAGCGTGGTCTTTCTCGGTTTTCGAATATATCAAAATATCATCTATGAATACAATCACAAACTTATCGAGATACTGCCGACACACCCTGTTCATTAGATCCATAAACACTGTTGTCATGTTAGTTAACCCGAAATGCATAACTAGAAATTCATAATGACCATATCTTGTTCTAAATGATGTTTTTGGTATATCGGTCTCGGCAACACGTACCTGGTGATACCCTGAACGTAAATCAATTTTTGAAAAGTAGGACGCACCCTGTAACTGATCGAATAAATCATCTATTCTTGGTAATGGATACTTATTCTTAATGGTTCTCTTGTTCAAATCACGGTAATCTATACACATTCGAAGCGGGCCATCCTTCTTTTTCACAAACAAAACAGGAGCACCCAACGGTGAAGAACTTGGTCAGATAAACCCTTTATCTAACATTTCCTGAATCTGAGACATCATTTCTTGAATTTCTGACGGAGCTAATCTGTAAGAGCTTTTGCAACTAGCGTAGCACCTGGAATCAAATGTAGCACCTGGAATCAAATCAATTTTATACTCTACTTCACGTACTGGAGGTAACCCTGGTAAATCGTCAGGAAACACCTTAGGAAATTCTGACACAACTAGAATGTCGGTCACATGCTTCTTTTCTTTCTTAACATCAATCACATAAGCTAAGAAAGAATTACACCCTTTCGATATCGCCTTCTGAGCTTTCATTAGGGAAACCATAGGAAAGTTAAATCCACTGCACTCCCCCTAGCTATTACTCTGGACCCATCGGCTAAACGAAAAGAAATCAACTTCTTATCACACTTAATATTAGCCCTATTAGCTCTTAACTAATTCATGCCTATGACTACATCAAAGCTAGGTATAGGCATCAACAAACAGGTTAAAGGGAAGGAATGGCCATCGATTTCGATGGTAACTCCAGACACAGATGATGAAAGGACCCGTTCATATACATTATAAATGATTCACAATAGTTGATTACATCGCGAGGTATTTGACCTCTATATGATACATTTTACAAACATTGCATTCGTTTTTAAAAGACAAACTTTCTTTACATCGAAAATTGACAGGCATGCATACCATTTCATAATATCCACTATCCAACTATAAATTGACTTAATAATAATCTTTGATGAACTCAACGACTCGAATGCAACGTTCTTCGAAATATGCTATGAAAGACTCCAAGTAATATCTTTAAAATGAGCAAATGCACAGCGAAAGATTTCTTTAACACCTGAGAATAAACATGCTTTAAAGTATCAACCAAAAGATTGGTGAGTTCATTAATTTATCATAATCATTTATTTCCATCATTTTAATAGACCACAAGATTTTCATTTTCAGTTCTCATAAATATACGTCCCATGCATAGAGACAAAAATATCATTCATATGGATTGAACACCTGGTAACCGACATTAACAAGATGCATATAAAAATATCCCCTATCATTCCGGGAAATCCTTCGGACATGATAAAACAACATCGAAGTACTAAAGCATCCGGTACTTTGGATGGGGTTTGTTAGGCCCAATAGATCTATCTTTAGGATTCGCGTCAATTAGTAGATCGGTTTACTAATTCTTAGGTTACCAAGAAAAAGGGGCATATTCGGCTTCGATCATTCAACCATATAATGTAGTTTCGATTACTTGTGTCTATTTCGTAAAATATTTATAAAAATTGCGCATGTATTCTCAGCCCAAAAATATAAAGGGTAAAAAGGCAAATTAAACTCACCATACTGTATTTCGTAGTAAAAATACATATAACGTCATTGAACAAGTGCAAGGTTGGCCTCGGATATCTTAAGTAATAAAATTTATAAAGTTCATTTAATATCATAAAGATAATATGATAGGTATTATTAAAGATATTTTATTACACGTAGTAAAAATATGTTTGTATCTCATATGTATTTGATAAAATAATATTTATAATAATAGTAAGTAAAAGTTGCATTATTTTGTAATAATAATAATTATTATTCTGTTAATTAAAATATCAATATTCATAATTACTAAAATAAAATGATAATTCTAATTATGATAACACAAATATTTATGATACTTTTTAATATTATCTTTTAAAATAATAATTCTATTTAAAATGATAATAATAATGATATTTTATAGTAACAATGACATTTCTATTAAAATGGTAATTTTTGTTAAAATGATAGTTTTAATATAATGATACTTTTAATAATAATAGTAATGATAAAAAAAAATAATAAGAACGATAATTTTATCTAAATCATTATCTTACAATATTTAATTTTCATCATGATACTCATACTCATTATTTCTTAATTGATTCGTTTAATAGCTTTTAATCGTCTTTTATATCGTTTTCATGTTAATGATAATAATAGTAATCATAATAATTAAGTGTTACTAATATAAGTTTTAATCATAATAATACTAATGATAATAAATATTATGAATATATTAATGATAATACTAATTATAACTTTAACGATAATAACGATAGTAATAATAATAAAAATAACAATTTTTAATGATAATACTTTTTATAGATAATGATAATAATAATAATAATAATAATAATAATAATAATTGAATAAAAATTAGGACGACGATAGTAACGACGATAATAATAATCATTTTTAATAATAATACAAAAATTCAATTGATTATAACTTCTAATCCGTTCATCAAAACCATTCGATATCTAAATGAAAAGTTCTTAATTTTTCGCTAGCTTTCCAACGACATGCATATCTTATACCTTATCTCAACCGCATACGTAACTAATTCAGGATTCAACATATCCTATCTAATGGCAATATCAAAAGTACAAGCATGCATAATCCTATATTCTCGAGCACTAGTCAGGGATACACTATTAATATATAAAAATTAAATTATGAGTACTCACGTATCAATATTGAGATTCAATATTGCAGGAAAAGTACGTAGACGCAACAGAGATGATAAACACTAGTTTGACTTACGAGCAATACTCCCGAATCATACCCATAACCTCCATAGCTATAACTCATAATTTCCTTAGCTCTATCCCGCTCGAAAAATAATTTCGAAATCACTCTGACAGCACTCCGTCGTAATATTTTATGTATACTAATAATATCTATAAATAATACGGAGTAAATATATATATGTAAATCGATTGAGAGAGTTTAGGGAAAATATTTTCAAGTTTCTATGAAATAATGAAACCTATTGAATTCTATTTATAATAGATTTTTGAATTATTAAACTGAATTATTAAAGTGAATTATTAAAGTATGAATTATTAAAGTGAATTATTAAAGTATGAATTATTAAAGTAAATTATTAAAGTATGAATTATTAAAGTAAATTATTAAAGTATGAATTATTAAAGTGAATTATTAAAGTTAAAGTAAAGTAAAAATAAAGTAAAGGTAAAGTTTAAGTATAGTAAAAGTATAAAACTATGTACGTATAATACGCGTATAAATATATATAATATTAATTTAAATCGTTATATATATTTAATAAAATAAAATATCAATATCAATATCTTTATCATACTGGTTAAGTAATGAGTTGTCAAAAGTGGTTCTAGATATTTATAAAAGTTATATACGTTTTAATAATAAAGTTCTTTTTAAACTGAAAACGTTTTTGTACGTTTGAAACTAAATCAAATAAATATGATAATTTTGTTTTCCAAAACTAAATATATTTAAGAATTATTTTGTTTAAAGGTTAAAATAATAAAAATCGTTATATCATAAAATGTTTTAGAAAAGTAGAATCATATATATTTATAATAGGTTTCAAGTCTTTAAATTACAGTCTGTTGGTGAAGCATGGGATAAAGTCCAAAGGTTAAATAAACGTATGAAATCATCTTAATGAAAAATGTCGAGTTACTTAACTTTTCGATATCTATTTCCTAAGTTATCTATATTCCCAAATTTCACCTTCACCCTAAATAATATGAAAGTTAACTAGTTAACACCTATATAGGAAATTGAACAGTAAAATCCACTAACCCTTGTCTAGTTCTCGTTAATTGACACATTTGTTCTTACTAATAAATCACTTTACCAATTATTCTAAATACCGTTAAAAAGAAATGTTTTCCAAATCAAAGTGGACCTCCTTACAGAGACTCGTAATCGTAATTCAATGTATCTAATAATTCAATCATTTGATATCATCTTTTAATTTCATTGATAACCATTAGAATATATTTTAAAACAAATACGTTTATATAAAGTATTATACGTCTAATACTTTGTTAATGTTTTCAAGTTATAATATATACACATACACATATATAATCATGTTCGTTCATATAATGGTTCGTGAATCATAGAAACTTGGTCGAGGTTTAAATGAATGTATAAACACAGTTTAAAAATCTTTGAGATTCAACTTACAACTTTGCTTATCGTGTCGGGAATATATAAAGATTAAAGTTTAAATTTGGTCAGAAATTTCCGGGTTGTCACAGTACCTACCCGTTAAAGAAATTTCGTCCCGAAATTTGAGTGGAAAGGTCGTGAATGATAATAAGTATGTTTTCATGATGCATACGGGCTGAAAATTAGAGTTTTATCATCAGCGAATAATTTGAATAAACAATCCATTTATATGAAGAGTACGAATGAAGCTAACATAGAAGAGTGAAATGAGTAAGTGTAGATTCATCTTGTCATTTGACGTAGATATGATTGTTTTCCAGATTTCAAGGGATTTGAAGAAAATCTTCGTAATAAGATTTGATTCTCCGGTAACCAAGGGAATTAGGATCCGCTTTAAATGCGATCGTCCATTTTAATTTTTCTGTCGGAGATTTTCTTATAAATTCACCTCCTTCATTCCCTTACAACTCACACCTTCTGTTGATGCATTTTATGCAAGTCCCTAGACATCTACTCACATCCATTGCAGGTACAACAGTTTACAGGCCACCATGATAGCTCGTTATTATCCTATCCATGTTTGTATGTGGTTGCAGGAACTGCGGGAATGAGATTTGGATGTTTGACTATGTTAGACTTAGTCAGATGTACGATTGAAGCCTCATTCGTACGACTGACAGGCTCATACGCACGGTTGATGCTGAGCTAAGTCACAATTACAACCTAAATGAGAAGACACGAGTGATTGATCACCCGTACGGCTGATGAAGCTAACTCGTACGTGTGATGGATGAATCGTACGGGTGAGTCAACAGCAGGGATATATAAAGTCTTATGTTCCTCATTTTAGGTTAAGCCTCTCATTTGTTACACACACTCAGATCTGGTGAGCTCCTCCGATTCCCTCTCAACCCAAATCACCCAGGTGGTGAATAATAGCTCTAGGTGTTGATCTAAACACACTTGATTTAGTTGTGGTTTGACTAAATTAATCCCAAAAAGCTTAACCTATTCACTAGAAGGATTTATTCACTTATTCCGTCATTGTGTGAGTTAAATCTGTTGATTTCTAAGTTCTTAGTCATGTTTCATCACCTTCTATTCTTTCTCCCTTAACTCATATTTTAAAGTATTCATCAATATGCTCCATCCAGTTCTGATTCTCGATATATTTCTAACTTTCATATCGGTCATTTTTCTTTTTCACCTACCGCCAGAAGAATCTATTTACTTCTACTATACTCTTGGATTTATAGTGTTTCTAGTTCTCCCGTGTCTTTATATTGCTATATGCATCGATATATATGGTTTATAATTTTTGGTTTGTCGTTGGGCTTTATATCTTCCCTTATATTTCAAAGTCTCTGCTTTTGTCTTCTATAATCATTGTCATCCACAGTTAATGCTCTCTTTTATTTGCTGCAATTTATACCCGAATTTCTATTTCGGAGTTTTGTCCTTTCGTTTCTTCTTCTTGCGATTAAACACCGCTTGTAATGGTTCAAAATTCGCAGATATGAATTTCGGAATGAACATTGTTAATGTTCTAGGAAGGAAATTGTGATGGCACGATCTTGACTTGTCAAATTACCAGAATACCTTGGAAAAGGCCGAATCATCAAGAAATATTTTCTTGATATTTTAGAGGTTAAATAGAATACAAGAGTCGTATAACATGGTACATGATGATGTTATGATCTGTGAATCATCACGTTCCATTTAAAAACTCAGCATGACTTACTGTAATATAATCACGTTGATCAAGTGTCATTATATTATATTAACTCATGCTTCAGCTCCCAACACTTCTTCTAAAATATTCCTATTTTAAACTCGAATGTTTCAGAATTTAGAAACTAAAATAGTTTCTTTTATGATGTAATACAGATAGCGCGAAGAGGTAAATGATTTCAGATAAGAATAATTATGAAAATATCTTCAGAAATATGGAGGATATTTATAATAAAAGATACGATGATATCTTAGAATTTCTAATATCAGAGGATGATGAAGGATATCGTCCGCAGGAGTTTAGAGTCAGAAGCAAGGTATTCGTTAATGACTTCAGCAGATACTGAATCATTTGGATTCTTTGAAGTCAGGTTCAGTCTTTGTGATTTGTCCACATCCTCCTTCATACTTTGCTCAATTCTATTTCCAGTTCCAAGACTTCTCTTTTTCTGTGCTTTGCCAGCACACTATTCATTATCATCAAACTTTTTACTGTTAAGGTCGTTTTATAGTTTTTGCTGCTTCATCAACATTTCGAGAACTATTCCGTAGTTCAGGATGTTTTTCAGAAACTTCACATCCGAAGTATGTAAGTCCGTTATATGTACACATATAACTATTGGCGTAGACATGCTGCGAGATTTCAAAATACTAATTGCTAATTCCCAATGATTCGTATGGTAATTCTCGTTACAAGATGCGAAAGAGTAAATGATGGGGTTTCAATGAATAATTATAATGACTTTTTGGAGAGGCTAAAGTCAAAAGGTAATGAAGTTGTTGGTACATCTGCTAATAATGTGGTGGAATGTAAAAGGTTCCCCGGTAATGATGGTGTATATCTCAAGGTTATAATAAGGTTAGTCTGACTAAAAAGTCGAAGTTGACTTGCTGGAGCTGTGACAAAACTGGCTACTTTGAAAAGGAATCGCAAAGTTATTTTTGCTAATAAATGCCAAAGAATCTGACGCGGATACATTTTTTAAACTTTTACTTTGATTTCAAGAGTTTTTTTTTTGGGTACATAACTGTGGGTAACATGTTGTTGGATCATCAACTCGATTGCTCATCATTCGAAATGTCTTCAGAAATTTTTGAAGGGTTTGAACACAGATTGTAATTGTTAACATACATTTGATGTTCTAACACATTTTTGAAGTCAAAATATAGCTTTGAAAGATGTAGGAATCTAAAGGTGATGGTAACCAGTTATATCTCGAATTTAATTCTGAGGTTTCGAAATCAGAATATGTAATTGAGTTTGAATGAGTATGGTTGTTTTGATATGAAAGAATGTATATTATTGTGAAAGTAGGAAGTATGGTTGATAATTTGCTTAATCATATTCGAAGAATGTAAAATATTAATTGTGAATATATATATATATATATATATATATATATATATATATATATATATATATATATATATATCTCGGGTATTACCTACCCGTTAAAAAAAATTTCACAATTAATATCTTAATTTTTTTTTTCTTCACAATTACAGTCTTTATGAAAATATATATGTATATATTCTCTTCAGATGTAACATAGATTTTAATGAGTTAATACTAAATTAAACTCATTCGATTTACAGTTGGAACTAGAATTGAATAATCCCTTGAAGGATTTAGAAATTACATAAGTATTTCTTCAATAATATTGAAATTATGAATCAATACTTCGTTATTTGTTGAGATGTGATGTTGGTTTTCGTTAAATTCTTGTGAACTTCGCAAAGTACAAATGATGTTATTTGAAAAGTTTCGGTTACATCAATGATGAAGTGTAAAATCAAATATATACTTGATTTATTAGGAATTGGAATTTGTTGAATTGAGACAGAGATTGTAGTTAACGCTGGTTAAGTTGCGGCCGAAGGACGTACATTATTGCATATTTGTAATATGAATTAACCGATTAGTTAAGATTCACACACAATAGCTTAGCACGGAAAGATTTATTTTTACTTCAAAAAAAAAAAAAAAAATATATATATATATATATATATATATATATATATATATATATATATATATATATATATATATATATATATATATATATATATATATATATATATATATATGCATATAATTTCTTCAGAAGGAATGAGTTAATTCTTCATAACTCGTTGACACAATATACGCGTTACTGATTCATAATGATGTCCACAGTGATTCTTGAACTGACGGATTTTGTGATGTTATAGGTGTTGTTGATCCTGATGACACTGACGGCACAGATTTTGATGGTGGTGCTACGGTACTGTTGATGTTGTTGGCAAAACAAGTCTAGATTATAAATCATGCATCATTCTCATCAGGGTTTCTACTCTTCCTTCTATCATTTCGATTCACTCGTCTGACTTATGGTTAGGGTTAGAATAGATAATCTCTAAGACTTTAGAGATTACATAATTGCCGCGGAGTGTTTCTCCAATGAAGTTATGAATCAATACTTCATCGTTTATTTTTGTTGGTATTCCTTGGTATCTACAGGGCGTATGACATTGGTGCTTTTGGGACAGATTGTGAAGTTGAGGTTTACGACGCGGTTGTGGTTGGAGGTGGTAATGGTTGATGTGTGTTGGAGCGGGGTACGAAATAGTTATTATTTTTACTACGAAATACGACGAAATATGATACAAGTTTTAATTAATTTATTTACAAATGGGATATACCTAAACCTTGCTACAACACTTATAGGCAGTGTACCTAATCGTACAGTAGTATAGTTTTTAGTAAGTCCGGTTCGTTTCACAGAGAATCTTTTAAACAAGCTTACGCTATATTAGTTTTAATTTATAAAAATACAAATATATATATATAAGTAATATTATTATTATAAAAAGGGGTTTTTACCGTTTAATGACCGGTTTATCGATTTTAAAACTTTAGTCGCAGTTAAAACCTAATGTAAAATATTAAATAAATAAAAGACTTAATTTAAAGCGTAAAGTAAATAACGATAATGAAATTGCGATAAATAAAAGTGCGATAATTAAAAAGTACGATAATTAAAAGTGCAATTAAATACAATGACAATAAATAAAAGAGCGATAATTAGAAGTGCAATTAAATATGAAAATAAAGGAATTATGCTTATTTAAACTTCCGTAATCATGATGTTTGACGTGTTGATTTTAGTTTTATGCCCATGGGTTAATTGTTTTTTGTCCTGAATTATTTAATATGTCCGTCTGGTTTTTGTCCATAACAGTCCATCAGTCATAAATATAAAGTGCGAGTGTCCTCGTCAAATTATCATTATATCCGAAGTCAAATATTCCAACTAATTGGGGACTTAAACTGTAACAAGGTCTTAAT
This sequence comes from Rutidosis leptorrhynchoides, assembly GCF_046630445.1. NCBI lineage: Eukaryota > Viridiplantae > Streptophyta > Magnoliopsida > Asterales > Asteraceae > Rutidosis > Rutidosis leptorrhynchoides. The sequence continues at coordinate 510,926,593 of NC_092336.1, read as the reverse complement.
ACTTTGTTTAATAATTACACCAGGATATCGACTGCGTGTAATCCAAGGTTTTAATACTTTGTTAACAATTACGCCAAGTGTCCTTGTACATAATTTCACCCCTGTTTTAATAATTCTAGTGACTATTAATCCATTCCCTTGTCCGGTTAAATGAACGATTATTCGTACATATAAATACCCCGCCCATCGTGTCCGATTGAGTGTATATGGTTATTTATAGGTACATCCAATTGTAAATCTTTATATTAAAATTAACAAACTATCATTTAGTTAAACAAATATAAAGCCCATTAATAGCCCATAGTCTAATTTCCACAAGTGTCGTTCTTTTGTCCAAACCCCAATTATGGTACAAAGCCCAATTACCCCGTCTTTAATATTTAGTCCAATATCACAATTACTTCGATTTAATAAGCATAATAATAACTTAGCTACGAGACATTAATTTAAAAAGGAGAACATAACTTACATTGATTATTTATCGCGTAGTGTTACACGGACAGAACTTCGACTTCAAAACCCGTAAAATAACCTTTACATTAACTAAACTAATCTAATATAAAACTAAACTAATTTATATTATATATATAAATATTATATATATATATATATATATATATATATATATATATATATATATATATATATATATATATATTAATTATATAGAGGGAGAGATTGGATATGGGGTGTAGAACTCGGCAGAAGCTCGTTAATTTTATAGGGAAATTCTGATTTTGACTGCTCCACGAGTGCGGAGGTTTTACCCTTTAAAGCTCCGCGAGCGCGGAGGTCCCTGGGCCAGCTTACCAACTTTTGGATTTTTACTTGTTGACGTTTTATTTAAATATATATAATATATAAATAATTTATATAATTATTTAAATATTATATTATATTCTTGTGCATAGTTGACTCATAATTTTTAGTCCGTTGCGTCGGGCGTTGATAGTTGGCTCAGGTCCCGGTTCCGGATTTTCGAACGTCCTCTCGTATAATTTAATATCTTGTACTTTCCGTTCCGCAACTTGTACTCTTGTCTTTTTTAGACGTTTCTCATCAATAAATTGAACTACTTGCATTGTATCTTGTACATTTGAGCTTTTTGGACGTTTGCGTCTTCAAATCTTCGTTTTCGCCTTTTGTCTTCGCACTTATTTATTTAAACGAATATTACATAAAAATAGAACAATTGCAACTAAAAGCTTTACATATTGGAAGGATATTGCTACTAAATATATGTTCATTTGGAGCAATATCAAATATCCCCACACTTGAACGTTGCTTGTCCTCAAGCAATACAGAACTTGAAATTAAAACAAACTTCACTCGAATCACTTTTTTATTCTCACACTTTATACATCAGTGATTTTGATATGACGGTATAAACATGATAGTAACGATGTGGTTTACAGTCCCACATGACTATGAAAATTTAGATCCTTTCAGAAATTGGATCTTTATGAAAACATTTGATCTTTTGAAAATTAAAGCAAGATTTTACCCTAGACAGGTTTTCCGGAATAACCCTTCACCGGTGTTGCAAAATATTTTTGTGGGTTTTGTGGGTTTCAGATTTGAAAATTTTAGCTCAAAACTTAAGGTTTTGTGTCACCAACTTGCTAACCTTGTATTAGGAAAGCAACACGTCCAGTTTACTTGTCCCGTATATTACCTTTCGGTAAACTACCGTCCGGTTGTAAAGGAAAGCGATGAACAAGCAACTGTTAAGGCAATGTCTAATGACATGCATTTGATTATGGTCCAAAAACGTGTCGGATGCTATTACTATCCTTTGTAGGAGCAATAGTAAAGATCATCCTATAATTTTTCGGCCTGGCACAAGGTCCTGTCTCCGACCATGCTATGCAACCACCGTTCTTACGGTTGACACCCGATTTGGTTCAGATGACCTAATGAATTCCAGGTGAATTCCTAGGATTTTACGTTCAATGGTAATGAACGCATTGAAAATGGGTTTTCAGAAAACAAATTGGTTTGTAATTTGATCAAAATATTTTCTCGTTCAAGCTCGAGTTTAGATATCATTGAATTCCATGAGTTTGTAATTCTCAATCTTTAAGGTCAATCTCAAGGATTGAGTAATATCAGTCTTAAAAGCTGATTTTTGATCTTTTAAGGAGATTATCCTTTCTGGGGGTCTGATTCATTAGTCTTATCAAGCTAATTTGCACGGCGCCCTCCCCATTTTACAAGACAGATCCTCTCATGGTTAGGATAAGTCTGACCACATGGCGATCCTGTTTGATGCTGAGGTCCGTGGATTTCCAGTCGATTTTAGAGATGACTTTTCTAGATTTTTCGTCAACCTACAGCTGGTCTGGACGACAACTTCTTGACCTAAATCAAGAAGCGCGTGTCTTTTTCGGAAGACTTTACTTTCTTGTAATGATGGAATTGATTCATCATGTAGATCCATCTATTCTTTCAAAAGTATTACAATAAATCGGGTAAAACAGTTAATTTAGTCCAAAATAGAAGCACCTGCAATAACTTTAAAGAAACATATGATAGATAGTTTTTAATTGAATAACTTGGTACATTCTCCCCACACTTGGCTTTTATCATGCGTCTTTTTATATTTAATAAATAAATTCAAGCGTTTTAGTTGTTTCTCAATTTATGTCCTTTCCGAGGTAACAATAATTTCGGCATTAACACCTAGTTTTATCGTTCATAAATATGTATAAACATGATTTTGAATTCATTTATTTGAAAATTTTTAAAATTTTCACAAAATTTGGCAAATAAACCAAGTGCAAACCCGAGAGAATTTATAACCCTTCTCCACACTTGAGATCATGCAATGCCCTCATTTGCATGAAATCAGACTCTAATTATAAATTCATGAGGGTGATTAGTGTAGAAAAGTGATTGAAAATACCTAGTTTGTAATTACAAAGCTCGTCGAATGATAGATGGTGCGCCTAATCGTTCATTCCTTCTTGTTTTATCACACATGTTTTTCTTCAAGAATGGTTGCTTTTCTGAACTGTTTGCTAATTTTTGAAAATGCGTCTTTTACCCTTACTCATCATGCATGTTTATTAACGAGTTATGCACTAACCCGAACCCCTAATTTAATGTTAAGTGGGGTTAGACTTCCCCACACTTAGCTGACGACATGTGAAGTCGGTAGAATAAGTTCCACGAATTAAAATAGTGAGCCAGTTATTTACATCTCGGGTGGTGTATAATATATCAATGGGTTTAAAGTTTAGAATCACCCGATCGTCACTACTTAATTCTTTTTTAAGTGTAGCTTTTAGTAAATGGATATGTCTCTTTTCTGGTTCTTGGTCAAATGGATTGATATACACCGATATACATATTTCTATAGGGTGGACAATTCCTAACATTTCCTTCCGTTTATTCTCTGGATCAAAGTTTTCACCTCTATTACCCAATTGGGTGAAATTCGAGGTGTCAATATCTATTACAGCTTGTAGTTCATTTTCGGTAGATGACTCGTCTAATGAGAATATTGGGTTGGAAGGTTGTGGAATGGTGAATTTCGGGATCGAAGTAGATTCTTCTTCATTAATGGTACTTATCGGTCCCACCACTTTGGTCTCGGGGGTAAAATTTTCAACGTTATCGTTTTCCCAAGAGTACCAATTTGTCACCCTTACTTCTTCTTCATCCATTGATGGATCGATGATTTCGTCGGTAGAGGCTAATGTGTCGATATGTTGTGAAATTGGTAAAGCTGAATAAAAAGTATCATCGGGATAGTTGGTGATTTCGGAGCTCTCGAATTCATCAAAATTCGATGATATGAGATTTTTTTGCACACGACTCCTCAGATCAACAGGTGTGTAATCTGATAGAGTTTCAGCTTGCCGATTTACAAACTCTCTCATTTGTTCATTTTGAGCATCAAGTTCTTCGAGTTTGATTTTCATATAATCTAAAGAATTTTCAGGCACATAATTTTCCTCGTCTTCTGGTTGTTGAGTTTGGATATATTCTTGGAAATAATCCTAATTAGAATTGTATTCCTCATATTCATTCCATTCAGGTTCCATGGGTGCACAATTTTCCATAGGAACGTAATAATAACATTCCCATGTTGAGTGAGTGATAATCTCCACAGATTTCACAACCAGTTATTGTTTCGTCATTCGTGATCCAAGATTGACCGAACGAATTGTCATCAACACCTGTTTGAGAGTATTGATTTCGTATGTCATAAAGAGTTTCCAAAATATTTTCGAGATTTTCCATAATGCGCTTATTACCAAATTTTAGCTACAATGTGGTGCATTTACTTAATTATCCTATTAGTTATAAAAATAAAAATTATATAAGTTACCAAATTAATAGACTTTTTTGCTTTTGCCCACGTTTCGAATAGCCAATAGATGCAGCAGGGAGCCAGAACCCTTTAAATCAGAAGCTCACAACTCAGCCACTAACAAATCCAACTATTACTACGAAGCAGAAAATTTGGATGTCTATCAATTTAACCGCTTAAAATAATTTTTTGTTTTGAAATTTTAGAGGAGAAATAGAAAAAATTCTAAGTCCTAAAAACTAGAGCGTCGAGAAATAAGAAAGAAAAAGAGCGCGTTGAAAAACGTCGAAAAATAAAAGGCGAAGAATAATAGGCGTCGAAAAATGAAAATAAGAAAGTAGCGCGTCGAAACTTAAAAAGGAACTAAAAACTAAGAATTAAAAGTTGCGTCTAAAAATATTAAAGCTTAAAAGAAAAACTATATCCCAAATGGCAATATCTTAATAAGGTACTAAAAACTTAGAACAACGTTGCAAAATTCTAAAGCACCTAAATCTTAGTCTAAAGAAAAAGCACTTAAGTGATTTTACGGCAAAGCCTAAAAATCTAGAAGTAAAAATAACTATGGCAAAAACTATGACTTAAAACTAAATACGAGCGAAAAATACAAATATTATGCTAAAACGAATAAAAAGATACAAAATATAAAAATATACCTAAAGTTGTAAAAAGTACAATTTTTTTATAAAAAAAATATTATTTTTATATTATTTATTTTATAAAAGTATTAATTTTATAATTTATAAAACTAAATAAATTAAAAATACAAAATAAACTTAAACTAATAACTAATTAAATAATAAAACTTAATTAGGATTAATAATAAAATTAATAATTAATTTAAACCCTAATCGTATTAATTGCTGTACGATGTTTGACCTGTTAGAGGACCTCCGCGAGTGCGGTTAGTCCCAGTTCAAAAGCTCCGCGAGTCGCGGAGGGTTCAGGTTCAGATTTTTTTTTTTTTAATTTTTTTGCTTTTTCTGTTTTTCTGTTTTATAAAATATAAAAAATATAAATATAACTTAAATAGAAATTTAATTTTAAAACTAAAATAAAAATACTTATTTACTATATAAATATTATAAACTCTTAAAAATATAAATATATTATTTTTTTCTTTTTGTATTTTTATATTTTTATTATTTTTAAAACTTATATTTTTATAAAAAGAACTTAACAAAAACTTTTATAAAAACTTTTTTTTTTCTTATTTTTAGCGTTGCGCTTTCGGTGTTTAAGTTTTCCGGCAGCGGCGCCAAAAACTTGATGTGTGTTGGAGCGGGGTACGAAATAGTTATTATTTTTACTACGAAATACGACGAAATATGATACAAGTTTTAATTAATTTATTTACAAATGGGATATACCTAAACCTTGCTACAACACTTATAGACAGTGTACCTAATCGTACAGTAGTGTAGTTTTTAGTAAGTCCGGTTCGTTCCACAGAGAATCTTTTAAACAAGCTTACGCTATATTAGTTTTAATTTATAAAAATACAAATATATATATATATATATATATATATATATATATATATATATAAGTAATATTATTATTATAAAAAGGGGGTTTTACCGTTTAATGACCGGTTTGTCGATTTTAAAACTTTAGTCGCAGTTAAAACCTAATGTAAAATATTAAATAAATAAAAGACTTAATTTAAAGCGTAGAGTAAATAACGATAATGAAATTGCGATAAATAAAAGTGCGATAATTAAAAAGTACGATAATTAAAAGTGCAATTAAATACAATGACAATAAATAAAAGAGCGATAATTAGAAGTGCAATTAAATATGAAAATAAAGGAATTATGCTTATTTAAACTTCCGTAATCATGATGTTTGACGTGTTGATTTTAGTTTTATGCCCATGGGTTAATTGTTCTTTGTCCTGGATTATTTAATATGTCCGTCTGGTTTTTGTCCATAACAGTCCATCAGTCATAAATATAAAGTGCGAGTGTCCTCGTCAAATTATCATTATATCCGAAGTCAAATATTCCAACTAATTGGGGACTTAAACTGTAACAAGGTCTTAATACTTTGTTTAATAATTACACCAGAATATCGACTGCGTGTAACCCAATGTTTTAATACTTTGTTAACAATTACGCCAAGTGTCCTTGTACATAATTTCACCCCTGTTTTAATAATTCTAGTGACTATTAATCCATTCCCGTGTCCGGTTAAATGAACGATAATTCGTACATATAAATATCCCGCCCATCGTGTCCGATCGAGTGTATATGGTTATTTATAGGTACGTCCAATTGTAAATCTTTATATTAAAATTAACAAACTATCATTTAGTTAAACAAATATAAAGCCCATTAATAGCCCATAGTCTAATTTCCACAAGTGTCGTTCTTTTGTCCAAACCCCAATTATGGTACAAAGCCCAATTACCCCGTCTTTAATATTTAGCCCAATATCACGATTACTTCGATTTAAATAAGCATAATAATAACTTAGCTACGAGACATTAATTTAAAAAGGAAACATAACTTACATTGATTATTTATCGCGTAGTGTTACACGGACATAACTTCGACTTCAAAACCCGTAAAATAACCTTTACATTAACTAAACTAATCTAATATAAAACTAAACTAATTTATATTATATATATAAATATTATATATATATATATATAAATATTATATATATATATATATATATATATATATATATATATATATATATATATATATATATATATATATATATATATATATATATATATATATATATATATATATATTAATTATATAGAGGGAGAGATTGGATACGGGGTGTAGAACTTGGCAGAAGCTCGTTCATTTTATAGGGAAATTCTGATTTTGACTGCTCCGCGAGTGCGGAGGTCCCTGGGCCAGCTCACCAACTTTTGGATTTTTACTTGTCGACGTTTTATTTAAATATATATAATATATAAATAATTTATATAATTATTTAAATATTATATTATATTCTTGTGCATAGTTGACTCATAATTTTTAGTCCGTTGCGTCGGGCGTTGATAGTTGGCTCAGGTCCCGGTTCCGAATTTTCGAACTTCCTTTCGTATAATTTAATATCTTGTACTTTGCGTTCCGCAACTTGTACTCTTGTCATTTTTAGACGTTTCTCATCAATAAATTGAACCACTTAGATTGTATCTTGTACATTTGAGCTTTTTGGACGTTTGCGTCTTCAAATCTTCGTTTTTGCCTTTTGTCTTCGCACTTATTTATTTAAACGAATATTACATAAAAATAGAACAATTGCAACTAAAAGCTTTACATATTGGAAGGATATTGCTACTAAATATATGTTCATTTGGAGCACTATCAATGGTACTGTTGGCGTTGATGATGGTGGTACTAGTTATGCTGCTGGTGCTGCTGCTGGTGTTTGTAACCTTTGCACCATATTCTCCAAAGCCACTACCCGAGCGTGAAGCTCGTTGAATTCCTCTATTACACCGGGGTGATTTTCGGTTCGGACGAGTGGATAAATAAAATCTAAAATTTGATGTAGTATATAATCATGACGAGATACTCTGGAAATGAGAGATAAAATGGTGTTTCAGACAGGTTCGCAGGTAAGTGCTTCAGGTTCTTCGCCAAGAGGGAAATGTGATGGATGGAAGGGATCACCTTCTTCTTGTCTCCAATGATTGAGAAGGCTACGAACCCCTCCCCAATTCATCCAAAACAGATGATGGCTGATTGGTTGATCCATTCCGGTCACACTGGTTTCGGAGCTTGAATGGGATTCCATTTCGGAATCCGAGTGACTTGAACTGATGACGAATTCCATTTCGTACGATTGGATAAAGGATTTTTTCGATATGAAATGATTTTGGCTAACTGATGGTATTCTAATTACATAGAATATCCATATATATAGAACAAAATATTTCGTAATTTACGGAGGAATTTACGGAATATATCAGGCAACGTTTACAGTAATAGATACGATAAGATATGATTTATCAAATACGCTAAGATATGAATTTTTGTCTATACACTATTCATGCAATCAATGCAGCAAGACGTGTCTAGACTAAGCAGGAAATTTTTCTAAGGGTGATAAGCAGATGATTTCCGGCTAGACATGATAAGCAAAAGTTTTGACATGTAGACACGGTCGAAGTCCAGACTCACTAATGCATCCTAACGACTTATCAGTTAGACACACTAATACAGACCTGGTTCGCTAAGACCACCGCTCTGATACCAACTGAAAGGACCCGTTCATATACATTATAAACGATTCACAATAGTTGATTACATCGCGAGGTATTTGACCTCTATATGATACATTTTACAAACATTGCATTAGTTTTTAAAAGACAAACTTTCTTTACATCGAAAATTGACAGGCATGCATACCATTTCATAATATCCACTATCCAACTATAAATTGACTTAATAATAATCTTTGATGAACTCAATAACTCGAATGCAACGTTCTTCGAAATATGCTATGAAAGACTCCAAGTAATATCTTTAAAATGAGCAAATGCACAGCGGAAGATTTCTTTAACACCTGAGAATAAACATGCTTTAAAGTGTCAACCAAAAGGTTGGTGAGTTCATTAGTTTATCATAATCATTTATTTCCATCATTTTAATAGACCACAAGATTTTCATTTTCAGTTCTCATAAATATACGTCCCATGCATAGAGACAAAAATATCATTCATATGGATTGAACACCTGGTAACCGACATTAACAAGATGCATATAAGAATATCCCCTATCATTCCGGGAAATCCTTCGGACATGATAAAACAACATCGAAGTACTAAAGCATCCGGTACTTTGGATGGGGTTTGTTAGGCCCAATAGATCTATCTTTAGGATTCGCGTCAATTAGTAGATCGGTTTACTAATTCTTAGGTTACCAAGCAAAAGGGGCATATTCGGCTTCGATCATTCAACCATATAATGTAGTTTCGATTACTTGTGTCTATTTCGTAAAACATTTATAAAAATTGCGCATGTATTCTCAGCCCAAAAATATAAAGGGTAAAAAGGCAAATGAAACTCACCATACTGTATTTTGTAGTAAAAATACATATAACATCATTGAACAAGTGCAAGGTTGGCCTCGAATTCACGAACCTAAATTAATTATATATATTTATATGTTGGTCAATATTTGTCTAACAATTAAGGTCAAGTCATAGTGTACCACATTTCTAATGCTCGAGACTAATATGCAAAAGTCAATAAAAGTCAATTTGACTCAAAATGATTTCCAAAATCTATACATGATTAATATATAGTTTAAATATCGTCATTTTATATTTTTAAATATCTTTAAAAGATTTATTAGAGTAAATAATATAATTCATTTATTAATAAATAAAACTTTAAAAAATATACTTTTATATATCTTAAGTAATAAAATTTATAAAGTTCATTTAATATTATAAAGATAATATGATAGGTATTATTAAAGAAATTTTATTACACGTAGTAAAAATATGTTTGTATCTCATATGTATTTGATAAAATAATATCTATAATAATAGTAAGTAAAAGTTGCATTATTTTGTAATAATAATAATTATTATTCTATTAATTAAAATATCAATATTCATAATTACTAAAATAAAATGATAATTCTAATTATGATAACACAAATATTTATGATACTTTTTAATATTATCTTTAAAAATAATAATTCTATTTAAAATGATGATAATAATGATATTTTATAGTAACAATGACATTTCTATTAAAATGGTAATTTTTGTTAAAATGATAGTTTTAATATAACGATACTTTTAATAATAATAGTAATGATAAAAAAATAATAAGAACGATAATTTTATCTAAATCATTATCTTACAATATTTAATTTTCATCATGATACTCATACTCATTATTTCTTAATTGATTCGTTTAATAGCTTTTAATCGTCTTTTATATCGTTTTCATGTTAATGATAATAATAGTAATCATAATAATTAAGTGTTACTAATATAAGTTTTAATCATAATAATACTAATGATAATAAATATTATGAATATATTAATGATAATACTAATTATAACTTTAACGATAATAACGATAGTAATAATAATAAAAATAACAATTTTTAATGATAATACTTTTTATAGATAATGATAATAATAATAATAATAATAATAATAATAATAATAATAATAATAATAATAATAATAATAATAATAATTGAATAAAAATTAGGACGACGATAGTAACGACGATAATAATAATCATTTTTAATAATAATACAAAAATTCAATTGATTATAACTTCTAATCCGTTCATCGAAACCATTCGATATCTAAATGAAAAGTTCTTAATTTTTCGCTAGCTTTCCAACGACATGCATATCTTATACCTTATCTCAACCGCATACGTAACTAATTCAGGATTCAACATATCCTATCTAATGGCAATATCAAAAGTACAAGCATGCATAATCCTATATTCTCGAGCACTAGTCAGGGATACACTATTAATATATAAAAATTAAATTATGAGTACTCAAGTATCAATATTGAGATTCAATATTGCAGGAAAAGTACGTAGACGTAACGGAGATGATAAACTCTAGTTTGACTTACGAGCAATACTCCCGAATCATACCCATAACCTCCATAGCTATAACCCATAATTTCCTTAGCTCTATCCCGCTCGAAAAACAATTTCGAAATCACTCGGACAGCACTCCGTCGTAATATTTTATGTATACTAATAATATCTTAAAATAATACGGAGTAAATATATATATGTAAATCGATTGAGAGAGTTTAGAGAAAATATTTTCAAGTTTCTATGAAATAATGAAACCTATTGAATTCTATTTATAATAGATTTTTGAATTATTAAAGTGAATTATTAAAGTATGAATTATTAAAGTGAATTATTAAAGTATGAATTATTAAAGTGAATTATTAAAGTATGAATTATTAAAGTGAATTATTAAAGTATGAATTATTAAAGTGAATTATTAAAGTTAAAGTAAAGTAAAAGTAAAGTAAAGGTAAAGTTTAAGTATAGTAAAAGTATAAAACCATGTACGTATAATACGCGTATAAATATATATAATATTAATTTAAATCGTTATATATATTTAATATAATTTAAAATATAAATATCGATATCTTTATCATACTGGTTAAGTAATGAGTTGTCAAAAGTGGTTCTAGATATTTATAAAAGTTATATACGTTTTAATAATAAAGTTCTTTTTAAACTGAAAACATTTTTGTACGTTTGAAACTAAATCAAATAAATATGATAATTTTGTTTTCCAAAACTAAATATATTTAAGAATTACTTTGTTTAAAGGTTAAAATAATAAAAATCGTTATATCATAAAACGTTTTAGAAAAGTAGAATCATATATATTTATAATAGGTTTCAAGTCTTTAAATTACAGTCTGTTGGTGAAGCATGGGATAAAGTCCAAAGGTTAAATAAACATATGAAATCATCTTAATGAAAAATGTCGAGTTACTTAACTTTTCGATATCTATTTCCTAAGTTATCTATATTCCCAAATTTCACTTTCACCCTAAATAATATGAAAGTTAACTAGTTAACACCTATATAGGAAATTGAACAGTAAACTCCACTAACCCTTGTCTAGTTCTCGTTAATTGACACATTTGTTCTTACTAATAAATCACTTTACCAATTATTCCGAATACCGTTAAAAAGAAATGTTTTCCAAATCAAAGTAGACCTCCTTACAGAGACTCGTAATCGTAATTCAATGTATCTAATAATTCAATCATTTGATATCATTTTTTAATTTCATTGATAACCATTAGAATATATTTTGAAACAAATACGTTTATATAAAGTATTATATGTCTAATACTTTGTTAATGTTTTCAAGTTATAATATATACACATACACATATATAATCATGTTCGTTCATATAATGGTTCGTGAATCATAGAAACTTGGTCGAGGTTTAAATGAATGTATAAACACAGTTTAAAAATCTTTGAGATTCAACTTACAACTTTGCTTATCGTGTCGGGAATATATAAAGATTAAAGTTTAAATTTGGTCAGAAATTTCCGGGTTGTCACAGATGATGTGCATGGAACCATTTTACCATCATCTACTTCTATTTCCAAAGGCGCATCTAACATTCTAATATGTAACTTTAACTTATTATAGAAGCCTAAGGACATAAAAGATCGATTCGCTCCTGAATCAAATAACATACGAGCTAGCAAGGAATTAACCAAGAACATACCGGTAATGACTTCATCGATAGCGGTTGCCGTGTCTACTCTCATCTGAAATGCCCTTGCCTCTGCTTTTGGAGGAATCTTTCTCTTCTGCCTGACAGTAGAAGTAGAAGATCTCCCAGAAGTTACTGACCTCGCTCCTGACCCTGTCCCAGAACTGGATCTTGACGCAGATGGACAATTCGCTGATCTATGTCCCTCCTGATGGCAACTCTAACAAACATTAGGTTTAAAGGAACAAGCTGTTGCCTCTTGACCCAACACTCCACATTTCAAACATCTCCTGGTCATTGGAGAACACGGACTGACATAAGTAGATTTACAAACATTACACCAACCAGATTGACTAGAACCCAATCCGCTCATACCATACTTACTCTTCTGTTTAAACCCACCTTACTTTTTACTACGAAAACCTGATTGCTTACTCGACTGTAGAGTAGACTGTCCACCTGATTAACCTTCTGACATTCCTCCCAAGAATTCACCTTTCGAACTTTCTCTTTTAGCTGCCATGACATCGCCTTCAGTAACCTTTGTCATTTAATGAGCATGTGCCAAAGTTGTTGCAAATCTCGCAACTGTTCTATATTCCGGCTTAATCACCCACATGAAATGCTGAATCTTATCATTCTCAGTCAGTACCAAGTGTTTAACAAACATCAGCTTAGATGTGAAGTCTCTGAAAACCTCATCAATTGTCATACTTTCTATCATCCTCATATTTAGAAACTCAGTTTTCAATCTTTCCATCTCATATTCAGAACAATACTGCTGGCGAACTTTAGCAGCAAATTGTTCCCAGGTTATTTGGCTGATCTGTTCCTTGGGCAAATATGTTGTAATAGAATCCCACCATTCCATTGCATCACCTTTAAAAAGTCTACAAGCAAATAACACCCTGAATTCGGGTTCACAAAAATAGGCTTCTAATGCCCTCTCTACTTCTCTTAACCAATTGAGTGTCATTGTAGAGTTTGTGTGACCACTATATTCTGGAGGTTTGCAATCCAGGAACTGTTTATATGTACACTTCTTTCTTGTTTTCGGAACTTGAAATGAGTATATCATTTGATTTGGAAATATCTGGTTAAGCAGAAATGGCATTTGAAATTTTTGATATGTAGTTTGAGGAAACAATGACTGAGAACTGCCACCGGCTTGAGTATAGAAATTTGGAGGAAAAGTTGTGTTCAACGCAGTGGTACTAGGGTTCCATTGCACCCGTTCTTGTTCCAATTCCTTAATTTTCTCCTGAGTTACTAGTAATTGACTTTGAAGATTTATTACCTCTTGAGAGGTTTCTTCCTCTGATGACACGTGTCCATCTTCATCGGGAGCTCTGAAGGTTCCAGTTCTAGGGGCGGCAGGGCCAGTAGCGTTAGCTTCGTTATCTGCCATTACTGCACTACCACAGCACTCACACCAAAGCTTAGTATAAACTCTGTTAGTACTAACAACTAATACGTAACATGTCCTAACACCCACTTAACCCATTTCCAGCATATTATGTTTGACATGACTCTACTAAGTTTTAAAACATGACATTTAGATCACAATGCACATGCTACCAAACGATGCTCTGATACCAACTTGTGGCACCGATAATTTTTTTTAAATACGTGGCGGAAGCATTATATCAATTAAATATAACATAACTGATAAATAACATTAATATAGTTCGCCCGATGTCACGTGTCATTTCAATAAAATACATATTTATCCGGAAAGGACATAATTACATTATGTTTACAAAAGAATACCGTTTAAATAAAGTAAGACCACATCAGAGTCAAATCCTATCAAACATAACATCATCACGCCCTTCTTCTCCCAAAAAGCATTATCTACAAAAGCTAACAACCTGCAGGGAGGATATGAAGAGGAATTAGCACGAAGCTAAGTGAGTACAACTAACTACAGACAATAGCATACAGAACTGTTATACTAATCATGTCATAAAGGCTAACACATAATCATCACCCAAGTGCCGCCTACAGAGACTCTGGCGGCTCGTCCAAACCATTAACCACCAGTTGATCGGACTGGGGTTTACCAGAAGTTCCTCCACCACTGTGTTGTATATATATATAATCCACACGTGACAGACGCATCATTCACACATATATACACCACGATTGTCTAGGCTACCACATGAGGAACCCAACCCGCAGGTTGATCTCTCCTACCGAGGCTACCACACAATAGGGACACACTGGGCTTCAGCAGACAAGCATCAACTAACATGCAATCATCACAACATACTAACTAACCATAGTAGCAAGTATATCTAACAAGCATGACAATCATAATATAACATGCTACTCTATACTATATACTCCAGTAAGTCCCACTCACCAACTACCAGCAACTAGCTCAGATAATCTATCACTGAGCGGCTTCCTTATCCTTATCACATCTAGGCCCGGTTAAGGATGTTACATGGGTCGCCCGCGTTGTTTCTTGTTGGGGTAGTCGACCATGAAAAAATGAGAGGTAGTCGACCATGTTTACACGGTACTCGACCGGGAACTCAATGAAGATTGGTCGACCACCTTGAAAAATGAGGTGGTCGACCAACACTTTGGTCTACCCAATGGTGTATATTGACAATTTTTTTTTAAAAAGTGTGTTTTCTTTGAAAACTTTTTAAAAAAGTGTATTTTGGTCAATTTCCCATATTAAAATGATGTGTACAAAATTAATTGTGTGTCATTTTTAATTTTTCTCTGTAAATAAGTTGACTGATACCATTATAACGACACGGGGGAAGCCCCATTAGGGGTGTGAGTGTCCGTTAAATTATCCATGTAAGAGGCAAAAATGAAAGTAACGCTCGGTTAAAGATACTCTAAGTACGTCTATATATCATGACTATATAAAGATATTGATTGATATAAACGAGTGAATGAATTTCCACATTACTGCAAGAAATTATTTTGCTCGATAGTATTTATGTAGTAGAAATGCATGTGCATTGCGGCAATAAATCCTTGGCACTAGTAAATGGTTATGTTACATACATACACTTTTAAAATTGTATTTACAATACATATATATAATTAGTACTGCATTCACCAAGTTAATAATTCACATAGTTATCATATTGTATTTTTTTTTCAACTTTACCGTAAAGTTACTTTTTACATATCTTTTTGCTTTAAATATATAAAGTAAGGGTGTAAAATTTTTTACCTTATTGTTTATATGTATATATAGATGTAGACTATTATTTTGAGTCAATCTTGAAATGAAAACTGAACTATAAAATTGAGACAGAGGAGTGCGAGTATTTTAGTTTTTAATTTTACACTTATTCTTTTATTTTATGTATAATAGATCTTTAAATTAGCATATTAAAATCTTTTTAAATTTTAAAGCTTGTACTATTAGTTTATGTATGATAGATCTTTAAATTAGCACATTAAAATTAAGTACTAAATATATTTGTAATTGTAATATAGAAAGAGAGAAGTTTAAAAAAATTATTTCTACAAGAATAAGGATGTGAGCACTAAATATTTATAATTGTATTATAGAAAGAGAGAAGTTTAATCTCAATATAGAAAGAGAGAAGTTTGAAAAAAATAATTCCTATAATATGTTGGCATTATATATATTTGTAATTGTAAAGGTTGAAGGGTTAATTTTTTAATTACTAAATTTTAAATCCAATTTATTGAAATTCAAGAAACTAAGGTGGAAAATGTTCCTTTAAGAGTTCTTAATGAAGTTTGGAAGGGTGTTTTATTTGATGGGGTTCAAGTGTCCTCTTGTGAAAGATCGGGTGGGTTACTTTCAACTTGGAGAGATGATGTCTTCAAACTTAAAGATCACTTTCAATGTCAAAATTGGATTCCCACTTTACTTACTTTTGTTCCAACAAATATAGATATTCTATTTTTCAATGTATATGCACCACAAAGTGAGAACGGGTAAAAAGAAGTGTGGCATTACATATATAAGATGGCTTCAAAATGGCAAGGGTCTATATGTGTAATGGGTGACTTTAACTCCACTAGATATCCGAATGAAAGGCTAAGGGAAGAAGTGAACTTTGATAATATGGCAAACTTCAATGAATTCAGTTCTAAAACATGCCTTATTGACCAAAGTATACAAAATGAAATGTACACGTGGGATGGTCCGGATGAGAAAAAATCAAGGATTGATAGAGTTATGGTAAATATTGATTGGATGGATTTATGGCCGGATGCGGTTTTAGTAGGAGGTGATAGGAATTCTTTGAATCACAAACCGTTAATTTGAGGCAAAAGGTCTCTATTTTGGGGTCCTAAACCTTTTCGTTTCTTTAACGGGTGGTTTGTAATTCCAAAAGTTTTTGACATTTGCAAAGCTACTTGGATTTCATATCAACTGGAAGGCTATGCAGCCTTCTTTATTCTTTCAAAGTGCAAAAGTTTAAAGAAAGAATTAAAATTGTGGAGTGATGCTCAGGTTGTTCAAAACAGAATTCGAATGGCAGCCTTTGAATGTCAAATATATGATTTGAAAAAGATCCAAGAATCAAGAGATTTGGTAGAGGCCGAGATTATTAATTTGATTGAATTAAAGTCTAAACACAAAATCTTACAAAGACAAGAAGATCGAAAGAAAATGTTCCAAAGTCGGGTGAATTGGTTACGTCTAGGTGACACGAACACAATGTTTTTTCACAACATGGCGAGAATAAGGCACAATGCTTCGGTAATAGCTGGGTTACAAATTGATGACGTGTGGATTGAAGATCCTGTTACCATAGAAAATTACGTGTTGGGCCTCTTTTGTGGACTGTTCTCGGCCCAACAACATTCTGCCAATACAATCGACTGGAATATTGTGGGGTTATCAAAGGTTGACTCATCTAGCTTTGTATATTGAAAGTGCTTTCACAGAAGATGAATGCTCCGTATAAGATCATTGCTAAAACGGTGGCGAATAGATTACGTTCGGTGGTGGATCAAGTTGTAAGTATTAATCAACACGAATTCGTACCTTCTCGGCTATTGATTGATGGTGTTATGTTAGTAAATGAGATATGGCATCTTGCAAAGAGGAAGAAAAATTTGAGTGATTTTTTTAAAAATATACTTTACAAAGGCATATGATAGCGTGTCTCATCAATTTCTCTTGGAAGTCTTATTTCATATGGGGTTCGGAAGAAGATTTATTGGGTGGATAAATGCATGTATTTCAAACATTAAGTTTTTGGTTCTTGTCAACGGTTCTCTAACTCAAAAAGGTGATATGAATCGTGGGCTAAGACAAGGTGACCCGTTATCACCTTTTCTTTTTATCTTAAGAACAGAGGTGTTAAGTAAGCTTCTCTCGAATGCCATGGCATGTGGGAGGCTAAAAGGTATGGTCATTGATAGTCAAAGGTGTGTTAATCATTCACAATACGCCGATGACACGATTATTTTTACGCATCTGTCTTAGGAAGAATTGCAATGTATTCGTCACATTCTTGATAAGTTCTCCCAAGTTTCCGGGTTGAAGATGAATTCGTCCAAAACAGTCATTTATGGGGTTAATGTCGCTAGTAATGATCTTGAGAGATATGCGAAGGTGTTTGATTGCAAGATTGGTGTTCCTCCATTTGAGTACCTTGGTATCCAGATTGGTGCAAATTCTAAAAGAGAAAGTACATGGAAGCTAATTGTATGTAAGTTCAAAAAGAACCTTTCCGGTTGGACGGGTAGATGTCTTTCCATGGGAGGGAGACTTGTAATGGTTACCCCCGTTTTATCAAGTTTACCTCTACATTATATGTCTTTGTTTAAAGCACCTAAAGGAATTATCAAAAAGCTAGAAAATCTTAGGCTTAATTTTATATGGGGTGGTGACTCGTCTACAAAAAAGATGTCCTTGGTAAAATGGAATAAGGTTTGCCATCCAAAAGAATGTGGCGGACTTGATATTATCCCATTGAGAGTGAAGAATTTGGCCTTGTTGGCAAAGTGGTGGCCGAAAGTATTGAATCAGGAAACTCATCTTGGAAAATTATTGTGACTTCATCTTTTGGAACGTGTCCTCCGGGTAATATTTTGTCCGATTTATCAAAAGTTGATGTGAATAAATGCTCTCCGGTATGGAGAGATATGATTCGATTGCAAGGTGTAGAGGAATTTTTTGATGTCTTAAGCTCTCAAAGTTGGCAATGGAGTGTTGGTAGAGGGTCAAGAATTCTTTTTTGGTCGGATATTTGGATTGGTGTTTCAAAGCTTCGATACCAATTCCCTTCACTGTATCGTGTTTCCTCAAAAAGAAATGCTTTGATTTCATATTCTGGGGCTATAAATTCATTGGGTGAAATTATATGGGACATTGGCATAAATGGTACTCTGGATGATTATGAAGAGAACCAAATGCAGATTTTGATGTCATTATTGTCACATATAGTGCTAGATGATTCAAAAGAAGATGTGCTTAATTGGGTCCATTCTATTGATAAAGTGTATATGGTGGCGGAACGTGTTCGAATCATGATCTCGACAAATGTTAACAATGAGTTTGATTGGAATAAAATCATATGGAAACCGCGAATGCCTTCGAATCTTGCTATCTTTCTTTGGTTTGTTATTCATGGAGGTGTGTCAGTTTAAAGAAATGCTAAGCTATAGAAATTGTTTGAGAGATGCATCGGATGATAAATGTGGGTGGTGTCTAGATTATGTTGAATCAATAAATCACAACCTTTTACATTGTTCATGGTCGGCTAAGGTATGGGCGGAATTGTTTAAATGGTGGAATATAAATTGGATTATGCCTTCTTCTAGTGTGGAATTCTCTATAGATTGGAATGGTGGAATGGGTATTAAAGCAAATTCATTTTGGTGTTTAATTGGTCCGGTAACTTTTTGGGCGATATGGATTACTAGGAATGATGTTATGTTTAATGGCAAGTATACGTGTTGGACCGTCATAGCAAACCGTATAAAATTCAAAGTGTTTCAATGGCTTGAAGCTTCAAAGACGTGCTCGAGTAACCAATTTCACATTTGGTCAACACAACCGTGGCTTTTATTGTGATTCAGTGTTTGAGTTTTAATATTAAAGTATCTGTGTATGGGTCTTTTTGTGATAACCCAGGTTTTTTGTGGCTGTAGGATTTTGTAATGGGAGCCTACTCTTTTCTTTTGGCTTAAAACATATGAATTCAAGGTGAACAATGTTAATGTAAGTCCTCCTGTACAACTTGTAATGCTAGATATTTTCACAATTTAGGGAAAAGTCTTTTTAATATACTTTCTGTATGTGAACCAAAGTTAATTAAAAACAAATCTCAAGAAAGTTGGTAAAGGATCGAACATGTCACTAGAGTAAAACTAGAATTGTAATCCCTTGAATCCAACAATTTGCTCGAAATCCAACGGACCAATCAGAAACATGTGGCGCGACAATGACATGTGATTGAAAAAAAATTAAAGATTTTTTTTTTTAAATTTAGCATGTGAAATCCAATCACATATGATTCTGCATGTCAAATCCAATCACATATGATTGAAAAAAAAATTCAAATTTTTTTTTCTAAAAAAAAAAAAGTTTCAAATATTTTTTTTTAACAAAAAAAAAAATTCAAATTTTTTTTTCAATCACATGTGATTGGATTTGACATACAGATTCACATGTGATTGCCATACAGAATCACATGTGATCGAAAAATAAAATAAAAATTTGGGAAGAAAATATTTTTTTTTTTAATTTTTTTTTTCAATCACATGTGATTGTCGCACCACATTTCGCACCCTGATTGTTTCCTTGGATCTCAACTTAAAAGTTGTATTCATTTGAATATTCCTCTTATGTGGCAAAAAAAAAACCCAAATGCTATCGTTTTGGCTAAAACAACCATAATTAAACATTGTACGACTACAAAAGCCACACTGATTAGTATATAGGTATAATATAATTGTAAATGAGGTTATGTGTTCACTTTCAAAGGTCAGCAATATGTATATATGTTGAAAATTTTTATGTTGGAGTGTATAAGTTGCATTTCTAAAAATAAAAAATAGATTCTACAAGACTTAAAAAAGGATGATCAAACAATACACCTTAACATTTAAAAGCTTGAAGTGCAACATTGAGAATCCAAATGTTAACTTTGTTCGGCATGTTTTTGGCATTTGTTGATAGAATATATAACTTTTACAAACGAACGGTACATATTAACATAAATCATCTTAGGTTAAGAATTCTTCAATTTAGTAAACAGTGGATATACCATTTAAGGAATAAGAATTAAAGCATAAGTAGTTATTAACATATATTAATTTATTATCAAAAGTATGATATTACTCGGTGTTGGTCTAAAGCAAGAGTATTACAAATGGAATATGCCAAGTATTCTCTTGCATTAAAGACTTATTTCGTACACTTTTTTTTTCTAACCGCCACTCCATTCACGCCAAGCATATGCTCTTAAACTATTCTAAGCCTATTCTTGATAATAAAATCTCACAAATTTCAGTTTTCATCATAAAGTTAGGTTTTTAAGATGAGGGTATTTTAGAATTTTAGCCTCCTACCAATACCCATATTATAGTTTTGAGGTTTTGGTTGATCAAATAAACTGAAAATGAAATTTGGCAAGAGACTGAAGCAACATGTTCAAGAAACTTTGCCTGGGTGGCGCGAAATGTACTTGAATTACAAGGATTTGAAGAAACTTGTGAAACTAATTTCTTCGTCGTTGGAGATTGAAAATTCTGAAGCTGAGTTTGTGTACCTTTTGAACAATGAAATCGAGAAGTTTAATGCATTTTTCATGGAACAAGAAGAGGATTTCATTATTCGTCATAAGGTATATAGTCTTGATTTGCTTGTGATCGTGTTCTTGTGTGCATTCACCAATCTAAATTAGTACATTTGCCATTTTGTATCCAAATTTTTTTAAGTCAATTTATCACAATTGTTACGAACATTTTTCGTCTAGAAAGATTATTGACAACGATATCGTACTATTTATAAGAGTAAAGTCATATTTGCCAATGAAAAACTCTTCATCTGACTAGTTATTTGTTTGCAATGTTGTATCTAATCATCTTGTCACCTAAATGTACCTTGTACCGACTAATTGTCACTAACCCACTCAAAAATGTGGATAAGATGATTTTGCTATCGTGTTGACTTGGTCAATAACACGTGCCTATAACTTTAAAGATTTGGTTTTTTCTGTTACTTGTAATTTCTTAAATATATGCAGGAATTGCAACAAAGAATAAAGAGGGCAAATGAGTGTGAACTATTGCCAGAAGGAGAGTATGAAGAAGAGATGGCAAGAATTAGAAAAGACATAGTTGACTTCCATGGTGAAATGGTGCTTTTAGTCAACTACAGTAACATCAATTATACTGGTAATTTAAGAAGACATGAGTCAACTTAGACCAATGCCAACAACATATCCTCATACTCCCCCCACTACAACAAATCGGGTCAATTACGGCGACAAGAAGTCGCCACAATAGACCAGTATGTTGCCACAGTTGACCAATTGCGGCGACAAATGCGTCGCAAACATGTCGTCGCATTAGATGCGCCGGTTTTGATATTTTGCGTCGATTTTTTGCGGCGACGATGGTGGGACCCACAATCTTCTTAAAGAAAAGGAAAAAGAAAAGCAAAATTCGCATTTTTGACGCCTTTTTGTGGCGACGCCTATTTCTTTTTTATTTATTTGCAAATCTAAAAAAATGCATTTTGTGGCGACTGTTTGCGGCGACACGTCGCCAAAAATTGTGTAAATCTGCTTTTGAAGCTGCTGTTTTCCTGCTTGGCACCCAAAATTGTCGGGTTTTCTTCCAGCATACAAAACCTGTTATAACATGTTTTCTAAAATATTAATCAACAATCAAATCAACTACAAACTAAAGACTTACTAAAAACACACGAATTACAAACATTCAACATCCAAGTCAAGAATTACAAACATTCAACATCTAAGTTACGGATTACATCCATGTTCAAAATATCAAATTTTTTAAACCTACGAATTACAAACCAAAGTCCAAACACCAAAGTCAAGATGATGGACCCGATCCATCATGGTCATCATTTTCCCGATAGTCCTCTTCACCAAAGTCACGCTCTACGTCGTCCTCAGAATCAACATACACATATGGCTCTTTTCCTTTACCTACCGCGTCATAGAGTGTTGAGGTGTACTTGTCATGGTAGTGCTTGATTTGATCCTTCATCTCCTTCCGGAATTTCTTCCAATCCGCGGCCCGTAAAGCCTCAACCTCATCCGAAGTGTAATATCTTTTGCCCGTTTGGGTTGAGGGTGTCGTGGATGTAGACGATGAGGGTAATGTCATCCCAATACCTTTCCTCCAACCACGTCTTGCACCCAAAACCTCCACCATAACCGCTATCTCACTCAAATGGGGATTTTCTCTCCGAAGGCGTAACATTTCATCCTGCATAATTAAAACAAAACAATAATGGATATTACATATCTAATTTGTGACATATTTACACACACACGTGTGTGTGTAATGTTATTAAGTACAAATAATTACTTACATAAAATACTCCAAATTGCAGTTGACGCCATTCCCCATTAGTACGACGGTTTACACGTGCATAAGTTGCAATCGGATTTTCATACACATTGTTTTCTTTATTACGCTGTAGATAAATAAACTTAATTAATATGTCAATAAGTGGGATAAATTGATGCAAGGAAAGCAGCTTCACTCTTTCTTAGTAAGTAGCGTAAATAGAATAGTAAGTACCAAATATAATAATTTCTAAGTTCATAAATCAACAAAAATGCAAATAAATGAAAATATAACATATATATATATATATATATATATATATATATATATATATATATATATATATATATATATATATATATATATATAATGGGTAACATTTAACTACAACAATAATAACCTAAATCATACAACTAAAAACGAAAATCAAAAATTACATATGGTTTTGCTCAAATTTGAATTTTTTAGGAATAATCTTAAAAAAAAATTGAAAGTTTTGAGAGATTAGAGGTTAGATGCTTACCTTATACAAGATTGTGTGGTGAAATCTTGGTTCAATTCAAGTTTTAAGTTGAAAACCGCAAAGGGTTTTGATAGGAGAAAGAAAATTGGGGTTAAAAAAATGAAAGATAAAAGACTGCTGTTTACTTTACAGCAGCAACTTTTAGCATTTTGTGGCGACATGTCGCCGCAATAAGTCGCCAAAATAGTTATTTTCCCTCCGGCGCCAAATGAAAAATTCCAATGAAATATAGTTTGTGGCGACATTGAACGTCACAAAACACCTTTGTCGCCACAATTTATAATTAATTCTTAAATGTATTATACATTATTATATAAAGAAAAAATGCATATATTTCTAAGTTCATAAATCAACAAAAATGCAAATAAATGAAAATATAACATATATATATATATATATATATATATATATATATATATATATATATATATATATATATATATTATTTTAAATATAAAAACATAAAATACATTTAATATAATATATTAAATATTCTCGTCCTTGTCGTGTCCTTGTTCTCGTCTCGTCCTCCTTATTGTTTTCTTCGTCACTTTCGTCCTGATTCCCGTTCTCGTACATCACCACCCCATCCATATAAAACGTCAGCATCACATTTCGTCGTCATACATAACCATCACATTTCACCGTCTTACATCTCCACAAAATTACATCGTCTTACATCACAACCTCGTTCCACCATCGTACATCACAACATCATTCCACCGTCGTACATCACCACCACATTCCACCGTCTTATATCACCACCACATGCACATCATACAACCGTCATTCATAACCACCACATTCCATCGTCATACATAACCACATAATTTATCATTACCACATTCGATCGTCATATATAACTACCTCATTCCACTGTCCTAGATCACCATCTCATTCCACCTTCAAACACAACCACATTCTATAGTCATACATAACTACCACATTCCATTGGTATCTATAACAACCACATTACACTGCCTTACATCACCACCAAATTCCACCGTCAAACATCGTCACCACATTTCATCGTTGTACATCACTGTCTCATTCCACACTATTACATCACCGCCACAGTTCACCGACTTACTTAACCACCACATTCCATCATCTTACATCATCGTCACATTATCTCATCTTACATAACCGCCTCATTATACCGACTTACATCACCACTACGTTCCACCGTGTTACATCATCGTCACATTTCGTTGTCTTTAACCACTACCCAATCCACTGTCGTTATACATAACTACCACATTCTACCGTCGTATGTAACAACCACATTACACCGCCTTACATCACCACCCAATTCCAGCGTCACACATAGTGACCACATTCCACCGTCTTACATCACTGTCTCATTCCACAATCTTACCTCACTGCCTCATTTCACCAATTTACTTTACCATCACATTCCACCGTCTTACATCACTCTCTCATTCCACAATCTTACCTCACCGCCTCATTTCACCGACTTACTTTACCACCACATTCCATCGTCTTACATCATCGTCACATTATCTCATCTTATATAACTGCCTCTTTATACCGACTTACATCACCACTACGTTCCACCGTGTTAGATCATCATCACATTTCGTTGTCTTTAATCACTACCCTAATCCACTGTCGTCATACATAACTACCACATTACATCGTCGTATGTAACAACCATATTACACTGCCTTACATCACTACCAAATTCCACCGTCACACATCGTCACCACATTCCACCGTCTTACATCACTGTCTCATTCCACAATCTTACATCATCGCCTCATTTCACCACCTTACTTTACCACTATATTCCATCGTCTTACATCATCGTCACATTATCTCATCTTACACAATAACGTCTCCAAAAACGAAAGTAAATCTAAAGAACAAATTGTGGCGACTATTTGTGGCGACATGTCGCCATAAATTGTCTGGCGCGAAACTCTCCCGCCACTTCGTGCACTTTTTGCAGCTTGGAGGGAAACATTTAGGGAAACATTACCCTAGACAGGTTTTCCGGAATAACCCTTCACCGGTGTTGCAAAATATTTTTGTGGGTTTTGTGGGTTTCAGATTTGAAAATTTTAGCTCAAAACTTAAGGTTTTGTGTCACCAACTTGCTAACCTTGTATTAGGAAAGCAACACGTCCAGTTTACTTGTCCCGTATATTACCTTTCGGTAAACTACCGTCCGGTTGTAAAGGAAAGCGATGAACAAGCAACTGTTAAGGCAATGTCTAATGACATGCATTTGATTATGGTCCAAAAACGTGTCGGATGCTATTACTATCCTTTGTAGGAGCAATAGTAAAGATCATCCTATAATTTTTCGGCCTGGCACAAGGTCCTGTCTCCGACCATGCTATGCAACCACCGTTCTTACGGTTGACACCCGATTTGGTTCAGATGACCTAATGAATTCCAGGTGAATTCCTAGGATTTTACGTTCAATGGTAATGAACGCATTGAAAATGGGTTTTCAGAAAACAAATTGGTTTGTAATTTGATCAAAATATTTTCTCGTTCAAGCTCGAGTTTAGATATCATTGAATTCCATGAGTTTGTAATTCTCAATCTTTAAGGTCAATCTCAAGGATTGAGTAATATCAGTCTTAAAAGCTGATTTTTGATCTTTTAAGGAGATTATCCTTTCTGGGGGTCTGATTCATTAGTCTTATCAAGCTAATTTGCACGGCGCCCTCCCCATTTTACAAGACAGATCCTCTCATGGTTAGGATAAGTCTGACCACATGGCGATCCTGTTTGATGCTGAGGTCCGTGGATTTCCAGTCGATTTTAGAGATGACTTTTCTAGATTTTTCGTCAACCTACAGCTGGTCTGGACGACAACTTCTTGACCTAAATCAAGAAGCGCGTGTCTTTTTCGGAAGACTTTACTTTCTTGTAATGATGGAATTGATTCATCATGTAGATCCATCTATTCTTTCAAAAGTATTACAATAAATCGGGTAAAACAGTTAATTTAGTCCAAAATAGAAGCACCTGCAATAACTTTAAAGAAACATATGATAGATAGTTTTTAATTGAATAACTTGGTACATTCTCCCCACACTTGGCTTTTATCATGCGTCTTTTTATATTTAATAAATAAATTCAAGCGTTTTAGTTGTTTCTCAATTTATGTCCTTTCCGAGGTAACAATAATTTCGGCATTAACACCTAGTTTTATCGTTCATAAATATGTATAAACATGATTTTGAATTCATTTATTTGAAAATTTTTAAAATTTTCACAAAATTTGGCAAATAAACCAAGTGCAAACCCGAGAGAATTTATAACCCTTCTCCACACTTGAGATCATGCAATGCCCTCATTTGCATGAAATCAGACTCTAATTATAAATTCATGAGGGTGATTAGTGTAGAAAAGTGATTGAAAATACCTAGTTTGTAATTACAAAGCTCGTCGAATGATAGATGGTGCGCCTAATCGTTCATTCCTTCTTGTTTTATCACACATGTTTTTCTTCAAGAATGGTTGCTTTTCTGAACTGTTTGCTAATTTTTGAAAATGCGTCTTTTACCCTTACTCATCATGCATGTTTATTAACGAGTTATGCACTAACCCGAACCCCTAATTTAATGTTAAGTGGGGTTAGACTTCCCCACACTTAGCTGACGACATGTGAAGTCGGTAGAATAAGTTCCACGAATTAAAATAGTGAGCCAGTTATTTACATCTCGGGTGGTGTATAATATATCAATGGGTTTAAAGTTTAGAATCACCCGATCGTCACTACTTAATTCTTTTTTAAGTGTAGCTTTTAGTAAATGGATATGTCTCTTTTCTGGTTCTTGGTCAAATGGATTGATATACACCGATATACATATTTCTATAGGGTGGACAATTCCTAACATTTCCTTCCGTTTATTCTCTGGATCAAAGTTTTCACCTCTATTACCCAATTGGGTGAAATTCGAGGTGTCAATATCTATTACAGCTTGTAGTTCATTTTCGGTAGATGACTCGTCTAATGAGAATATTGGGTTGGAAGGTTGTGGAATGGTGAATTTCGGGATCGAAGTAGATTCTTCTTCATTAATGGTACTTATCGGTCCCACCACTTTGGTCTCGGGGGTAAAATTTTCAACGTTATCGTTTTCCCAAGAGTACCAATTTGTCACCCTTACTTCTTCTTCATCCATTGATGGATCGATGATTTCGTCGGTAGAGGCTAATGTGTCGATATGTTGTGAAATTGGTAAAGCTGAATAAAAAGTATCATCGGGATAGTTGGTGATTTCGGAGCTCTCGAATTCATCAAAATTCGATGATATGAGATTTTTTTGCACACGACTCCTCAGATCAACAGGTGTGTAATCTGATAGAGTTTCAGCTTGCCGATTTACAAACTCTCTCATTTGTTCATTTTGAGCATCAAGTTCTTCGAGTTTGATTTTCATATAATCTAAAGAATTTTCAGGCACATAATTTTCCTCGTCTTCTGGTTGTTGAGTTTGGATATATTCTTGGAAATAATCCTAATTAGAATTGTATTCCTCATATTCATTCCATTCAGGTTCCATGGGTGCACAATTTTCCATAGGAACGTAATAATAACATTCCCATGTTGAGTGAGTGATAATCTCCACAGATTTCACAACCAGTTATTGTTTCGTCATTCGTGATCCAAGATTGACCGAACGAATTGTCATCAACACCTGTTTGAGAGTATTGATTTCGTATGTCATAAAGAGTTTCCAAAATATTTTCGAGATTTTCCATAATGCGCTTATTACCAAATTTTAGCTACAATGTGGTGCATTTACTTAATTATCCTATTAGTTATAAAAATAAAAATTATATAAGTTACCAAATTAATAGACTTTTTTGCTTTTGCCCACGTTTCGAATAGCCAATAGATGCAGCAGGGAGCCAGAACCCTTTAAATCAGAAGCTCACAACTCAGCCACTAACAAATCCAACTATTACTACGAAGCAGAAAATTTGGATGTCTATCAATTTAACCGCTTAAAATAATTTTTTGTTTTGAAATTTTAGAGGAGAAATAGAAAAAATTCTAAGTCCTAAAAACTAGAGCGTCGAGAAATAAGAAAGAAAAAGAGCGCGTTGAAAAACGTCGAAAAATAAAAGGCGAAGAATAATAGGCGTCGAAAAATGAAAATAAGAAAGTAGCGCGTCGAAACTTAAAAAGGAACTAAAAACTAAGAATTAAAAGTTGCGTCTAAAAATATTAAAGCTTAAAAGAAAAACTATATCCCAAATGGCAATATCTTAATAAGGTACTAAAAACTTAGAACAACGTTGCAAAATTCTAAAGCACCTAAATCTTAGTCTAAAGAAAAAGCACTTAAGTGATTTTACGGCAAAGCCTAAAAATCTAGAAGTAAAAATAACTATGGCAAAAACTATGACTTAAAACTAAATACGAGCGAAAAATACAAATATTATGCTAAAACGAATAAAAAGATACAAAATATAAAAATATACCTAAAGTTGTAAAAAGTACAATTTTTTTATAAAAAAAATATTATTTTTATATTATTTATTTTATAAAAGTATTAATTTTATAATTTATAAAACTAAATAAATTAAAAATACAAAATAAACTTAAACTAATAACTAATTAAATAATAAAACTTAATTAGGATTAATAATAAAATTAATAATTAATTTAAACCCTAATCGTATTAATTGCTGTACGATGTTTGACCTGTTAGAGGACCTCCGCGAGTGCGGTTAGTCCCAGTTCAAAAGCTCCGCGAGTCGCGGAGGGTTCAGGTTCAGATTTTTTTTTTTTTAATTTTTTTGCTTTTTCTGTTTTTCTGTTTTATAAAATATAAAAAATATAAATATAACTTAAATAGAAATTTAATTTTAAAACTAAAATAAAAATACTTATTTACTATATAAATATTATAAACTCTTAAAAATATAAATATATTATTTTTTTCTTTTTGTATTTTTATATTTTTATTATTTTTAAAACTTATATTTTTATAAAAAGAACTTAACAAAAACTTTTATAAAAACTTTTTTTTTTCTTATTTTTAGCGTTGCGCTTTCGGTGTTTAAGTTTTCCGGCAGCGGCGCCAAAAACTTGATGTGTGTTGGAGCGGGGTACGAAATAGTTATTATTTTTACTACGAAATACGACGAAATATGATACAAGTTTTAATTAATTTATTTACAAATGGGATATACCTAAACCTTGCTACAACACTTATAGACAGTGTACCTAATCGTACAGTAGTGTAGTTTTTAGTAAGTCCGGTTCGTTCCACAGAGAATCTTTTAAACAAGCTTACGCTATATTAGTTTTAATTTATAAAAATACAAATATATATATATATATATATATATATATATATATATATATAAGTAATATTATTATTATAAAAAGGGGGTTTTACCGTTTAATGACCGGTTTGTCGATTTTAAAACTTTAGTCGCAGTTAAAACCTAATGTAAAATATTAAATAAATAAAAGACTTAATTTAAAGCGTAGAGTAAATAACGATAATGAAATTGCGATAAATAAAAGTGCGATAATTAAAAAGTACGATAATTAAAAGTGCAATTAAATACAATGACAATAAATAAAAGAGCGATAATTAGAAGTGCAATTAAATATGAAAATAAAGGAATTATGCTTATTTAAACTTCCGTAATCATGATGTTTGACGTGTTGATTTTAGTTTTATGCCCATGGGTTAATTGTTCTTTGTCCTGGATTATTTAATATGTCCGTCTGGTTTTTGTCCATAACAGTCCATCAGTCATAAATATAAAGTGCGAGTGTCCTCGTCAAATTATCATTATATCCGAAGTCAAATATTCCAACTAATTGGGGACTTAAACTGTAACAAGGTCTTAATACTTTGTTTAATAATTACACCAGAATATCGACTGCGTGTAACCCAATGTTTTAATACTTTGTTAACAATTACGCCAAGTGTCCTTGTACATAATTTCACCCCTGTTTTAATAATTCTAGTGACTATTAATCCATTCCCGTGTCCGGTTAAATGAACGATAATTCGTACATATAAATATCCCGCCCATCGTGTCCGATCGAGTGTATATGGTTATTTATAGGTACGTCCAATTGTAAATCTTTATATTAAAATTAACAAACTATCATTTAGTTAAACAAATATAAAGCCCATTAATAGCCCATAGTCTAATTTCCACAAGTGTCGTTCTTTTGTCCAAACCCCAATTATGGTACAAAGCCCAATTACCCCGTCTTTAATATTTAGCCCAATATCACGATTACTTCGATTTAAATAAGCATAATAATAACTTAGCTACGAGACATTAATTTAAAAAGGAAACATAACTTACATTGATTATTTATCGCGTAGTGTTACACGGACATAACTTCGACTTCAAAACCCGTAAAATAACCTTTACATTAACTAAACTAATCTAATATAAAACTAAACTAATTTATATTATATATATAAATATTATATATATATATATATAAATATTATATATATATATATATATATATATATATATATATATATATATATATATATATATATATATATATATATATATATATATATATATATATATATATATATATATTAATTATATAGAGGGAGAGATTGGATACGGGGTGTAGAACTTGGCAGAAGCTCGTTCATTTTATAGGGAAATTCTGATTTTGACTGCTCCGCGAGTGCGGAGGTCCCTGGGCCAGCTCACCAACTTTTGGATTTTTACTTGTCGACGTTTTATTTAAATATATATAATATATAAATAATTTATATAATTATTTAAATATTATATTATATTCTTGTGCATAGTTGACTCATAATTTTTAGTCCGTTGCGTCGGGCGTTGATAGTTGGCTCAGGTCCCGGTTCCGAATTTTCGAACTTCCTTTCGTATAATTTAATATCTTGTACTTTGCGTTCCGCAACTTGTACTCTTGTCATTTTTAGACGTTTCTCATCAATAAATTGAACCACTTAGATTGTATCTTGTACATTTGAGCTTTTTGGACGTTTGCGTCTTCAAATCTTCGTTTTTGCCTTTTGTCTTCGCACTTATTTATTTAAACGAATATTACATAAAAATAGAACAATTGCAACTAAAAGCTTTACATATTGGAAGGATATTGCTACTAAATATATGTTCATTTGGAGCACTATCAATGGTACTGTTGGCGTTGATGATGGTGGTACTAGTTATGCTGCTGGTGCTGCTGCTGGTGTTTGTAACCTTTGCACCATATTCTCCAAAGCCACTACCCGAGCGTGAAGCTCGTTGAATTCCTCTATTACACCGGGGTGATTTTCGGTTCGGACGAGTGGATAAATAAAATCTAAAATTTGATGTAGTATATAATCATGACGAGATACTCTGGAAATGAGAGATAAAATGGTGTTTCAGACAGGTTCGCAGGTAAGTGCTTCAGGTTCTTCGCCAAGAGGGAAATGTGATGGATGGAAGGGATCACCTTCTTCTTGTCTCCAATGATTGAGAAGGCTACGAACCCCTCCCCAATTCATCCAAAACAGATGATGGCTGATTGGTTGATCCATTCCGGTCACACTGGTTTCGGAGCTTGAATGGGATTCCATTTCGGAATCCGAGTGACTTGAACTGATGACGAATTCCATTTCGTACGATTGGATAAAGGATTTTTTCGATATGAAATGATTTTGGCTAACTGATGGTATTCTAATTACATAGAATATCCATATATATAGAACAAAATATTTCGTAATTTACGGAGGAATTTACGGAATATATCAGGCAACGTTTACAGTAATAGATACGATAAGATATGATTTATCAAATACGCTAAGATATGAATTTTTGTCTATACACTATTCATGCAATCAATGCAGCAAGACGTGTCTAGACTAAGCAGGAAATTTTTCTAAGGGTGATAAGCAGATGATTTCCGGCTAGACATGATAAGCAAAAGTTTTGACATGTAGACACGGTCGAAGTCCAGACTCACTAATGCATCCTAACGACTTATCAGTTAGACACACTAATACAGACCTGGTTCGCTAAGACCACCGCTCTGATACCAACTGAAAGGACCCGTTCATATACATTATAAACGATTCACAATAGTTGATTACATCGCGAGGTATTTGACCTCTATATGATACATTTTACAAACATTGCATTAGTTTTTAAAAGACAAACTTTCTTTACATCGAAAATTGACAGGCATGCATACCATTTCATAATATCCACTATCCAACTATAAATTGACTTAATAATAATCTTTGATGAACTCAATAACTCGAATGCAACGTTCTTCGAAATATGCTATGAAAGACTCCAAGTAATATCTTTAAAATGAGCAAATGCACAGCGGAAGATTTCTTTAACACCTGAGAATAAACATGCTTTAAAGTGTCAACCAAAAGGTTGGTGAGTTCATTAGTTTATCATAATCATTTATTTCCATCATTTTAATAGACCACAAGATTTTCATTTTCAGTTCTCATAAATATACGTCCCATGCATAGAGACAAAAATATCATTCATATGGATTGAACACCTGGTAACCGACATTAACAAGATGCATATAAGAATATCCCCTATCATTCCGGGAAATCCTTCGGACATGATAAAACAACATCGAAGTACTAAAGCATCCGGTACTTTGGATGGGGTTTGTTAGGCCCAATAGATCTATCTTTAGGATTCGCGTCAATTAGTAGATCGGTTTACTAATTCTTAGGTTACCAAGCAAAAGGGGCATATTCGGCTTCGATCATTCAACCATATAATGTAGTTTCGATTACTTGTGTCTATTTCGTAAAACATTTATAAAAATTGCGCATGTATTCTCAGCCCAAAAATATAAAGGGTAAAAAGGCAAATGAAACTCACCATACTGTATTTTGTAGTAAAAATACATATAACATCATTGAACAAGTGCAAGGTTGGCCTCGAATTCACGAACCTAAATTAATTATATATATTTATATGTTGGTCAATATTTGTCTAACAATTAAGGTCAAGTCATAGTGTACCACATTTCTAATGCTCGAGACTAATATGCAAAAGTCAATAAAAGTCAATTTGACTCAAAATGATTTCCAAAATCTATACATGATTAATATATAGTTTAAATATCGTCATTTTATATTTTTAAATATCTTTAAAAGATTTATTAGAGTAAATAATATAATTCATTTATTAATAAATAAAACTTTAAAAAATATACTTTTATATATCTTAAGTAATAAAATTTATAAAGTTCATTTAATATTATAAAGATAATATGATAGGTATTATTAAAGAAATTTTATTACACGTAGTAAAAATATGTTTGTATCTCATATGTATTTGATAAAATAATATCTATAATAATAGTAAGTAAAAGTTGCATTATTTTGTAATAATAATAATTATTATTCTATTAATTAAAATATCAATATTCATAATTACTAAAATAAAATGATAATTCTAATTATGATAACACAAATATTTATGATACTTTTTAATATTATCTTTAAAAATAATAATTCTATTTAAAATGATGATAATAATGATATTTTATAGTAACAATGACATTTCTATTAAAATGGTAATTTTTGTTAAAATGATAGTTTTAATATAACGATACTTTTAATAATAATAGTAATGATAAAAAAATAATAAGAACGATAATTTTATCTAAATCATTATCTTACAATATTTAATTTTCATCATGATACTCATACTCATTATTTCTTAATTGATTCGTTTAATAGCTTTTAATCGTCTTTTATATCGTTTTCATGTTAATGATAATAATAGTAATCATAATAATTAAGTGTTACTAATATAAGTTTTAATCATAATAATACTAATGATAATAAATATTATGAATATATTAATGATAATACTAATTATAACTTTAACGATAATAACGATAGTAATAATAATAAAAATAACAATTTTTAATGATAATACTTTTTATAGATAATGATAATAATAATAATAATAATAATAATAATAATAATAATAATAATAATAATAATAATAATAATAATAATAATAATAATAATTGAATAAAAATTAGGACGACGATAGTAACGACGATAATAATAATCATTTTTAATAATAATACAAAAATTCAATTGATTATAACTTCTAATCCGTTCATCGAAACCATTCGATATCTAAATGAAAAGTTCTTAATTTTTCGCTAGCTTTCCAACGACATGCATATCTTATACCTTATCTCAACCGCATACGTAACTAATTCAGGATTCAACATATCCTATCTAATGGCAATATCAAAAGTACAAGCATGCATAATCCTATATTCTCGAGCACTAGTCAGGGATACACTATTAATATATAAAAATTAAATTATGAGTACTCAAGTATCAATATTGAGATTCAATATTGCAGGAAAAGTACGTAGACGTAACGGAGATGATAAACTCTAGTTTGACTTACGAGCAATACTCCCGAATCATACCCATAACCTCCATAGCTATAACCCATAATTTCCTTAGCTCTATCCCGCTCGAAAAACAATTTCGAAATCACTCGGACAGCACTCCGTCGTAATATTTTATGTATACTAATAATATCTTAAAATAATACGGAGTAAATATATATATGTAAATCGATTGAGAGAGTTTAGAGAAAATATTTTCAAGTTTCTATGAAATAATGAAACCTATTGAATTCTATTTATAATAGATTTTTGAATTATTAAAGTGAATTATTAAAGTATGAATTATTAAAGTGAATTATTAAAGTATGAATTATTAAAGTGAATTATTAAAGTATGAATTATTAAAGTGAATTATTAAAGTATGAATTATTAAAGTGAATTATTAAAGTTAAAGTAAAGTAAAAGTAAAGTAAAGGTAAAGTTTAAGTATAGTAAAAGTATAAAACCATGTACGTATAATACGCGTATAAATATATATAATATTAATTTAAATCGTTATATATATTTAATATAATTTAAAATATAAATATCGATATCTTTATCATACTGGTTAAGTAATGAGTTGTCAAAAGTGGTTCTAGATATTTATAAAAGTTATATACGTTTTAATAATAAAGTTCTTTTTAAACTGAAAACATTTTTGTACGTTTGAAACTAAATCAAATAAATATGATAATTTTGTTTTCCAAAACTAAATATATTTAAGAATTACTTTGTTTAAAGGTTAAAATAATAAAAATCGTTATATCATAAAACGTTTTAGAAAAGTAGAATCATATATATTTATAATAGGTTTCAAGTCTTTAAATTACAGTCTGTTGGTGAAGCATGGGATAAAGTCCAAAGGTTAAATAAACATATGAAATCATCTTAATGAAAAATGTCGAGTTACTTAACTTTTCGATATCTATTTCCTAAGTTATCTATATTCCCAAATTTCACTTTCACCCTAAATAATATGAAAGTTAACTAGTTAACACCTATATAGGAAATTGAACAGTAAACTCCACTAACCCTTGTCTAGTTCTCGTTAATTGACACATTTGTTCTTACTAATAAATCACTTTACCAATTATTCCGAATACCGTTAAAAAGAAATGTTTTCCAAATCAAAGTAGACCTCCTTACAGAGACTCGTAATCGTAATTCAATGTATCTAATAATTCAATCATTTGATATCATTTTTTAATTTCATTGATAACCATTAGAATATATTTTGAAACAAATACGTTTATATAAAGTATTATATGTCTAATACTTTGTTAATGTTTTCAAGTTATAATATATACACATACACATATATAATCATGTTCGTTCATATAATGGTTCGTGAATCATAGAAACTTGGTCGAGGTTTAAATGAATGTATAAACACAGTTTAAAAATCTTTGAGATTCAACTTACAACTTTGCTTATCGTGTCGGGAATATATAAAGATTAAAGTTTAAATTTGGTCAGAAATTTCCGGGTTGTCACAGATGATGTGCATGGAACCATTTTACCATCATCTACTTCTATTTCCAAAGGCGCATCTAACATTCTAATATGTAACTTTAACTTATTATAGAAGCCTAAGGACATAAAAGATCGATTCGCTCCTGAATCAAATAACATACGAGCTAGCAAGGAATTAACCAAGAACATACCGGTAATGACTTCATCGATAGCGGTTGCCGTGTCTACTCTCATCTGAAATGCCCTTGCCTCTGCTTTTGGAGGAATCTTTCTCTTCTGCCTGACAGTAGAAGTAGAAGATCTCCCAGAAGTTACTGACCTCGCTCCTGACCCTGTCCCAGAACTGGATCTTGACGCAGATGGACAATTCGCTGATCTATGTCCCTCCTGATGGCAACTCTAACAAACATTAGGTTTAAAGGAACAAGCTGTTGCCTCTTGACCCAACACTCCACATTTCAAACATCTCCTGGTCATTGGAGAACACGGACTGACATAAGTAGATTTACAAACATTACACCAACCAGATTGACTAGAACCCAATCCGCTCATACCATACTTACTCTTCTGTTTAAACCCACCTTACTTTTTACTACGAAAACCTGATTGCTTACTCGACTGTAGAGTAGACTGTCCACCTGATTAACCTTCTGACATTCCTCCCAAGAATTCACCTTTCGAACTTTCTCTTTTAGCTGCCATGACATCGCCTTCAGTAACCTTTGTCATTTAATGAGCATGTGCCAAAGTTGTTGCAAATCTCGCAACTGTTCTATATTCCGGCTTAATCACCCACATGAAATGCTGAATCTTATCATTCTCAGTCAGTACCAAGTGTTTAACAAACATCAGCTTAGATGTGAAGTCTCTGAAAACCTCATCAATTGTCATACTTTCTATCATCCTCATATTTAGAAACTCAGTTTTCAATCTTTCCATCTCATATTCAGAACAATACTGCTGGCGAACTTTAGCAGCAAATTGTTCCCAGGTTATTTGGCTGATCTGTTCCTTGGGCAAATATGTTGTAATAGAATCCCACCATTCCATTGCATCACCTTTAAAAAGTCTACAAGCAAATAACACCCTGAATTCGGGTTCACAAAAATAGGCTTCTAATGCCCTCTCTACTTCTCTTAACCAATTGAGTGTCATTGTAGAGTTTGTGTGACCACTATATTCTGGAGGTTTGCAATCCAGGAACTGTTTATATGTACACTTCTTTCTTGTTTTCGGAACTTGAAATGAGTATATCATTTGATTTGGAAATATCTGGTTAAGCAGAAATGGCATTTGAAATTTTTGATATGTAGTTTGAGGAAACAATGACTGAGAACTGCCACCGGCTTGAGTATAGAAATTTGGAGGAAAAGTTGTGTTCAACGCAGTGGTACTAGGGTTCCATTGCACCCGTTCTTGTTCCAATTCCTTAATTTTCTCCTGAGTTACTAGTAATTGACTTTGAAGATTTATTACCTCTTGAGAGGTTTCTTCCTCTGATGACACGTGTCCATCTTCATCGGGAGCTCTGAAGGTTCCAGTTCTAGGGGCGGCAGGGCCAGTAGCGTTAGCTTCGTTATCTGCCATTACTGCACTACCACAGCACTCACACCAAAGCTTAGTATAAACTCTGTTAGTACTAACAACTAATACGTAACATGTCCTAACACCCACTTAACCCATTTCCAGCATATTATGTTTGACATGACTCTACTAAGTTTTAAAACATGACATTTAGATCACAATGCACATGCTACCAAACGATGCTCTGATACCAACTTGTGGCACCGATAATTTTTTTTAAATACGTGGCGGAAGCATTATATCAATTAAATATAACATAACTGATAAATAACATTAATATAGTTCGCCCGATGTCACGTGTCATTTCAATAAAATACATATTTATCCGGAAAGGACATAATTACATTATGTTTACAAAAGAATACCGTTTAAATAAAGTAAGACCACATCAGAGTCAAATCCTATCAAACATAACATCATCACGCCCTTCTTCTCCCAAAAAGCATTATCTACAAAAGCTAACAACCTGCAGGGAGGATATGAAGAGGAATTAGCACGAAGCTAAGTGAGTACAACTAACTACAGACAATAGCATACAGAACTGTTATACTAATCATGTCATAAAGGCTAACACATAATCATCACCCAAGTGCCGCCTACAGAGACTCTGGCGGCTCGTCCAAACCATTAACCACCAGTTGATCGGACTGGGGTTTACCAGAAGTTCCTCCACCACTGTGTTGTATATATATATAATCCACACGTGACAGACGCATCATTCACACATATATACACCACGATTGTCTAGGCTACCACATGAGGAACCCAACCCGCAGGTTGATCTCTCCTACCGAGGCTACCACACAATAGGGACACACTGGGCTTCAGCAGACAAGCATCAACTAACATGCAATCATCACAACATACTAACTAACCATAGTAGCAAGTATATCTAACAAGCATGACAATCATAATATAACATGCTACTCTATACTATATACTCCAGTAAGTCCCACTCACCAACTACCAGCAACTAGCTCAGATAATCTATCACTGAGCGGCTTCCTTATCCTTATCACATCTAGGCCCGGTTAAGGATGTTACATGGGTCGCCCGCGTTGTTTCTTGTTGGGGTAGTCGACCATGAAAAAATGAGAGGTAGTCGACCATGTTTACACGGTACTCGACCGGGAACTCAATGAAGATTGGTCGACCACCTTGAAAAATGAGGTGGTCGACCAACACTTTGGTCTACCCAATGGTGTATATTGACAATTTTTTTTTAAAAAGTGTGTTTTCTTTGAAAACTTTTTAAAAAAGTGCATTTTGGTCAATTTCCCATATTAAAATGATGTGTACAAAATTAATTGTGTGTCATTTTTAATTTTTCTCTGTAAATAAGTTGACTGATACCATTATAACGACACGGGGGAAGCCCCATTAGGGGTGTGAGTGTCCGTTAAATTATCCATGTAAGAGGCAAAAATGAAAGTAACGCTCGGTTAAAGATACTCTAAGTACGTCTATATATCATGACTATATAAAGATATTGATTGATATAAACGAGTGAATGAATTTCCACATTACTGCAAGAAATTATTTTGCTCGATAGTATTTATGTAGTAGAAATGCATGTGCATTGCGGCAATAAATCCTTGGCACTAGTAAATGGTTATGTTACATACATACACTTTTAAAATTGTATTTACAATACATATATATAATTAGTACTGCATTCACCAAGTTAATAATTCACATAGTTATCATATTGTATTTTTTTTTCAACTTTACCGTAAAGTTACTTTTTACATATCTTTTTGCTTTAAATATATAAAGTAAGGGTGTAAAATTTTTTACCTTATTGTTTATATGTATATATAGATGTAGACTATTATTTTGAGTCAATCTTGAAATGAAAACTGAACTATAAAATTGAGACAGAGGAGTGCGAGTATTTTAGTTTTTAATTTTACACTTATTCTTTTATTTTATGTATAATAGATCTTTAAATTAGCATATTAAAATCTTTTTAAATTTTAAAGCTTGTACTATTAGTTTATGTATGATAGATCTTTAAATTAGCACATTAAAATTAAGTACTAAATATATTTGTAATTGTAATATAGAAAGAGAGAAGTTTAAAAAAATTATTTCTACAAGAATAAGGATGTGAGCACTAAATATTTATAATTGTATTATAGAAAGAGAGAAGTTTAATCTCAATATAGAAAGAGAGAAGTTTGAAAAAAATAATTCCTATAATATGTTGGCATTATATATATTTGTAATTGTAAAGGTTGAAGGGTTAATTTTTTAATTACTAAATTTTAAATCCAATTTATTGAAATTCAAGAAACTAAGGTGGAAAATGTTCCTTTAAGAGTTCTTAATGAAGTTTGGAAGGGTGTTTTATTTGATGGGGTTCAAGTGTCCTCTTGTGAAAGATCGGGTGGGTTACTTTCAACTTGGAGAGATGATGTCTTCAAACTTAAAGATCACTTTCAATGTCAAAATTGGATTCCCACTTTACTTACTTTTGTTCCAACAAATATAGATATTCTATTTTTCAATGTATATGCACCACAAAGTGAGAACGGGTAAAAAGAAGTGTGGCATTACATATATAAGATGGCTTCAAAATGGCAAGGGTCTATATGTGTAATGGGTGACTTTAACTCCACTAGATATCCGAATGAAAGGCTAAGGGAAGAAGTGAACTTTGATAATATGGCAAACTTCAATGAATTCAGTTCTAAAACATGCCTTATTGACCAAAGTATACAAAATGAAATGTACACGTGGGATGGTCCGGATGAGAAAAAATCAAGGATTGATAGAGTTATGGTAAATATTGATTGGATGGATTTATGGCCGGATGCGGTTTTAGTAGGAGGTGATAGGAATTCTTTGAATCACAAACCGTTAATTTGAGGCAAAAGGTCTCTATTTTGGGGTCCTAAACCTTTTCGTTTCTTTAACGGGTGGTTTGTAATTCCAAAAGTTTTTGACATTTGCAAAGCTACTTGGATTTCATATCAACTGGAAGGCTATGCAGCCTTCTTTATTCTTTCAAAGTGCAAAAGTTTAAAGAAAGAATTAAAATTGTGGAGTGATGCTCAGGTTGTTCAAAACAGAATTCGAATGGCAGCCTTTGAATGTCAAATATATGATTTGAAAAAGATCCAAGAATCAAGAGATTTGGTAGAGGCCGAGATTATTAATTTGATTGAATTAAAGTCTAAACACAAAATCTTACAAAGACAAGAAGATCGAAAGAAAATGTTCCAAAGTCGGGTGAATTGGTTACGTCTAGGTGACACGAACACAATGTTTTTTCACAACATGGCGAGAATAAGGCACAATGCTTCGGTAATAGCTGGGTTACAAATTGATGACGTGTGGATTGAAGATCCTGTTACCATAGAAAATTACGTGTTGGGCCTCTTTTGTGGACTGTTCTCGGCCCAACAACATTCTGCCAATACAATCGACTGGAATATTGTGGGGTTATCAAAGGTTGACTCATCTAGCTTTGTATATTGAAAGTGCTTTCACAGAAGATGAATGCTCCGTATAAGATCATTGCTAAAACGGTGGCGAATAGATTACGTTCGGTGGTGGATCAAGTTGTAAGTATTAATCAACACGAATTCGTACCTTCTCGGCTATTGATTGATGGTGTTATGTTAGTAAATGAGATATGGCATCTTGCAAAGAGGAAGAAAAATTTGAGTGATTTTTTTAAAAATATACTTTACAAAGGCATATGATAGCGTGTCTCATCAATTTCTCTTGGAAGTCTTATTTCATATGGGGTTCGGAAGAAGATTTATTGGGTGGATAAATGCATGTATTTCAAACATTAAGTTTTTGGTTCTTGTCAACGGTTCTCTAACTCAAAAAGGTGATATGAATCGTGGGCTAAGACAAGGTGACCCGTTATCACCTTTTCTTTTTATCTTAAGAACAGAGGTGTTAAGTAAGCTTCTCTCGAATGCCATGGCATGTGGGAGGCTAAAAGGTATGGTCATTGATAGTCAAAGGTGTGTTAATCATTCACAATACGCCGATGACACGATTATTTTTACGCATCTGTCTTAGGAAGAATTGCAATGTATTCGTCACATTCTTGATAAGTTCTCCCAAGTTTCCGGGTTGAAGATGAATTCGTCCAAAACAGTCATTTATGGGGTTAATGTCGCTAGTAATGATCTTGAGAGATATGCGAAGGTGTTTGATTGCAAGATTGGTGTTCCTCCATTTGAGTACCTTGGTATCCAGATTGGTGCAAATTCTAAAAGAGAAAGTACATGGAAGCTAATTGTATGTAAGTTCAAAAAGAACCTTTCCGGTTGGACGGGTAGAT
This sequence comes from Rutidosis leptorrhynchoides, assembly GCF_046630445.1. Lineage (NCBI taxonomy): Eukaryota > Viridiplantae > Streptophyta > Magnoliopsida > Asterales > Asteraceae > Rutidosis > Rutidosis leptorrhynchoides. The sequence goes on along the minus strand of NC_092336.1, from coordinate 510,884,243 downwards.
GTCTTTCCATGGGAGGGAGACTTGTAATGGTTACCCCCGTTTTATCAAGTTTACCTCTACATTATATGTCTTTGTTTAAAGCACCTAAAGGAATTATCAAAAAGCTAGAAAATCTTAGGCGTAATTTTATATGGGGTGGTGACTCGTCTACAAAAAAGATGTCCTTGGTAAAATGGAATAAGGTTTGCCATCCAAAAGAATGTGGCGGACTTGATATTATCCCATTGAGAGTGAAGAATTTGGCCTTGTTGGCAAAGTGGTGGCCGAAAGTATTGAATCAGGAAACTCATCTTGGAAAATTATTGTGACTTCATCTTTTGGAACGTGTCCTCCGGGTAATATTTTGTCCGATTTATCAAAAGTTGATGTGAATAAATGCTCTCCGGTATGGAGAGATATGATTCGATTGCAAGGTGTAGAGGAATTTTTTGATGTCTTAAGCTCTCAAAGTTGGCAATGGAGTGTTGGTAGAGGGTCAAGAATTCTTTTTTGGTCGGATATTTGGATTGGTGTTTCAAAGCTTCGATACCAATTCCCTTCACTGTATCGTGTTTCCTCAAAAAGAAATGCTTTGATTTCATATTCTGGGGCTATAAATTCATTGGGTGAAATTATATGGGACATTGGCATAAATGGTACTCTGGATGATTATGAAGAGAACCAAATGCAGATTTTGATGTCATTATTGTCACATATAGTGCTAGATGATTCAAAAGAAGATGTGCTTAATTGGGTCCATTCTATTGATAAAGTGTATATGGTGGCGGAACGTGTTCGAATCATGATCTCGACAAATGTTAACAATGAGTTTGATTGGAATAAAATCATATGGAAACCGCGAATGCCTTCGAATCTTGCTATCTTTCTTTGGTTTGTTATTCATGGAGGTGTGTCAGTTTAAAGAAATGCTAAGCTATAGAAATTGTTTGAGAGATGCATCGGATGATAAATGTGGGTGGTGTCTAGATTATGTTGAATCAATAAATCACAACCTTTTACATTGTTCATGGTCGGCTAAGGTATGGGCGGAATTGTTTAAATGGTGGAATATAAATTGGATTATGCCTTCTTCTAGTGTGGAATTCTCTATAGATTGGAATGGTGGAATGGGTATTAAAGCAAATTCATTTTGGTGTTTAATTGGTCCGGTAACTTTTTGGGCGATATGGATTACTAGGAATGATGTTATGTTTAATGGCAAGTATACGTGTTGGACCGTCATAGCAAACCGTATAAAATTCAAAGTGTTTCAATGGCTTGAAGCTTCAAAGACGTGCTCGAGTAACCAATTTCACATTTGGTCAACACAACCGTGGCTTTTATTGTGATTCAGTGTTTGAGTTTTAATATTAAAGTATCTGTGTATGGGTCTTTTTGTGATAACCCAGGTTTTTTGTGGCTGTAGGATTTTGTAATGGGAGCCTACTCTTTTCTTTTGGCTTAAAACATATGAATTCAAGGTGAACAATGTTAATGTAAGTCCTCCTGTACAACTTGTAATGCTAGATATTTTCACAATTTAGGGAAAAGTCTTTTTAATATACTTTCTGTATGTGAACCAAAGTTAATTAAAAACAAATCTCAAGAAAGTTGGTAAAGGATCGAACATGTCACTAGAGTAAAACTAGAATTGTAATCCCTTGAATCCAACAATTTGCTCGAAATCCAACGGACCAATCAGAAACATGTGGCGCGACAATGACATGTGATTGAAAAAAAATTAAAGATTTTTTTTTTTAAATTTAGCATGTGAAATCCAATCACATATGATTCTGCATGTCAAATCCAATCACATATGATTGAAAAAAAAATTCAAATTTTTTTTTCTAAAAAAAAAAAAGTTTCAAATATTTTTTTTTAACAAAAAAAAAAATTCAAATTTTTTTTTCAATCACATGTGATTGGATTTGACATACAGATTCACATGTGATTGCCATACAGAATCACATGTGATCGAAAAATAAAATAAAAATTTGGGAAGAAAATATTTTTTTTTTTAATTTTTTTTTTCAATCACATGTGATTGTCGCACCACATTTCGCACCCTGATTGTTTCCTTGGATCTCAACTTAAAAGTTGTATTCATTTGAATATTCCTCTTATGTGGCAAAAAAAAAACCCAAATGCTATCGTTTTGGCTAAAACAACCATAATTAAACATTGTACGACTACAAAAGCCACACTGATTAGTATATAGGTATAATATAATTGTAAATGAGGTTATGTGTTCACTTTCAAAGGTCAGCAATATGTATATATGTTGAAAATTTTTATGTTGGAGTGTATAAGTTGCATTTCTAAAAATAAAAAATAGATTCTACAAGACTTAAAAAAGGATGATCAAACAATACACCTTAACATTTAAAAGCTTGAAGTGCAACATTGAGAATCCAAATGTTAACTTTGTTCGGCATGTTTTTGGCATTTGTTGATAGAATATATAACTTTTACAAACGAACGGTACATATTAACATAAATCATCTTAGGTTAAGAATTCTTCAATTTAGTAAACAGTGGATATACCATTTAAGGAATAAGAATTAAAGCATAAGTAGTTATTAACATATATTAATTTATTATCAAAAGTATGATATTACTCGGTGTTGGTCTAAAGCAAGAGTATTACAAATGGAATATGCCAAGTATTCTCTTGCATTAAAGACTTATTTCGTACACTTTTTTTTTCTAACCGCCACTCCATTCACGCCAAGCATATGCTCTTAAACTATTCTAAGCCTATTCTTGATAATAAAATCTCACAAATTTCAGTTTTCATCATAAAGTTAGGTTTTTAAGATGAGGGTATTTTAGAATTTTAGCCTCCTACCAATACCCATATTATAGTTTTGAGGTTTTGGTTGATCAAATAAACTGAAAATGAAATTTGGCAAGAGACTGAAGCAACATGTTCAAGAAACTTTGCCTGGGTGGCGCGAAATGTACTTGAATTACAAGGATTTGAAGAAACTTGTGAAACTAATTTCTTCGTCGTTGGAGATTGAAAATTCTGAAGCTGAGTTTGTGTACCTTTTGAACAATGAAATCGAGAAGTTTAATGCATTTTTCATGGAACAAGAAGAGGATTTCATTATTCGTCATAAGGTATATAGTCTTGATTTGCTTGTGATCGTGTTCTTGTGTGCATTCACCAATCTAAATTAGTACATTTGCCATTTTGTATCCAAATTTTTTTAAGTCAATTTATCACAATTGTTACGAACATTTTTCGTCTAGAAAGATTATTGACAACGATATCGTACTATTTATAAGAGTAAAGTCATATTTGCCAATGAAAAACTCTTCATCTGACTAGTTATTTGTTTGCAATGTTGTATCTAATCATCTTGTCACCTAAATGTACCTTGTACCGACTAATTGTCACTAACCCACTCAAAAATGTGGATAAGATGATTTTGCTATCGTGTTGACTTGGTCAATAACACGTGCCTATAACTTTAAAGATTTGGTTTTTTCTGTTACTTGTAATTTCTTAAATATATGCAGGAATTGCAACAAAGAATAAAGAGGGCAAATGAGTGTGAACTATTGCCAGAAGGAGAGTATGAAGAAGAGATGGCAAGAATTAGAAAAGACATAGTTGACTTCCATGGTGAAATGGTGCTTTTAGTCAACTACAGTAACATCAATTATACTGGTAATTTAAGAAGACATGAGTCAACTTAGACCAATGCCAACAACATATCCTCATACTCCCCCCACTACAACAAATCGGGTCAATTACGGCGACAAGAAGTCGCCACAATAGACCAGTATGTTGCCACAGTTGACCAATTGCGGCGACAAATGCGTCGCAAACATGTCGTCGCATTAGATGCGCCGGTTTTGATATTTTGCGTCGATTTTTTGCGGCGACGATGGTGGGACCCACAATCTTCTTAAAGAAAAGGAAAAAGAAAAGCAAAATTCGCATTTTTGACGCCTTTTTGTGGCGACGCCTATTTCTTTTTTATTTATTTGCAAATCTAAAAAAATGCATTTTGTGGCGACTGTTTGCGGCGACACGTCGCCAAAAATTGTGTAAATCTGCTTTTGAAGCTGCTGTTTTCCTGCTTGGCACCCAAAATTGTCGGGTTTTCTTCCAGCATACAAAACCTGTTATAACATGTTTTCTAAAATATTAATCAACAATCAAATCAACTACAAACTAAAGACTTACTAAAAACACACGAATTACAAACATTCAACATCCAAGTCAAGAATTACAAACATTCAACATCTAAGTTACGGATTACATCCATGTTCAAAATATCAAATTTTTTAAACCTACGAATTACAAACCAAAGTCCAAACACCAAAGTCAAGATGATGGACCCGATCCATCATGGTCATCATTTTCCCGATAGTCCTCTTCACCAAAGTCACGCTCTACGTCGTCCTCAGAATCAACATACACATATGGCTCTTTTCCTTTACCTACCGCGTCATAGAGTGTTGAGGTGTACTTGTCATGGTAGTGCTTGATTTGATCCTTCATCTCCTTCCGGAATTTCTTCCAATCCGCGGCCCGTAAAGCCTCAACCTCATCCGAAGTGTAATATCTTTTGCCCGTTTGGGTTGAGGGTGTCGTGGATGTAGACGATGAGGGTAATGTCATCCCAATACCTTTCCTCCAACCACGTCTTGCACCCAAAACCTCCACCATAACCGCTATCTCACTCAAATGGGGATTTTCTCTCCGAAGGCGTAACATTTCATCCTGCATAATTAAAACAAAACAATAATGGATATTACATATCTAATTTGTGACATATTTACACACACACGTGTGTGTGTAATGTTATTAAGTACAAATAATTACTTACATAAAATACTCCAAATTGCAGTTGACGCCATTCCCCATTAGTACGACGGTTTACACGTGCATAAGTTGCAATCGGATTTTCATACACATTGTTTTCTTTATTACGCTGTAGATAAATAAACTTAATTAATATGTCAATAAGTGGGATAAATTGATGCAAGGAAAGCAGCTTCACTCTTTCTTAGTAAGTAGCGTAAATAGAATAGTAAGTACCAAATATAATAATTTCTAAGTTCATAAATCAACAAAAATGCAAATAAATGAAAATATAACATATATATATATATATATATATATATATATATATATATATATATATATATATATATATATATATATATATATATATATAATGGGTAACATTTAACTACAACAATAATAACCTAAATCATACAACTAAAAACGAAAATCAAAAATTACATATGGTTTTGCTCAAATTTGAATTTTTTAGGAATAATCTTAAAAAAAAATTGAAAGTTTTGAGAGATTAGAGGTTAGATGCTTACCTTATACAAGATTGTGTGGTGAAATCTTGGTTCAATTCAAGTTTTAAGTTGAAAACCGCAAAGGGTTTTGATAGGAGAAAGAAAATTGGGGTTAAAAAAATGAAAGATAAAAGACTGCTGTTTACTTTACAGCAGCAACTTTTAGCATTTTGTGGCGACATGTCGCCGCAATAAGTCGCCAAAATAGTTATTTTCCCTCCGGCGCCAAATGAAAAATTCCAATGAAATATAGTTTGTGGCGACATTGAACGTCACAAAACACCTTTGTCGCCACAATTTATAATTAATTCTTAAATGTATTATACATTATTATATAAAGAAAAAATGCATATATTTCTAAGTTCATAAATCAACAAAAATGCAAATAAATGAAAATATAACATATATATATATATATATATATATATATATATATATATATATATATATATATATATATATATATATATATATATATATATATATATATATATATATATATATATATATATATATATATATATATATATATATATATATATATATTATTTTAAATATAAAAACATAAAATACATTTAATATAATATATTAAATATTCTCGTCCTTGTCGTGTCCTTGTTCTCGTCTCGTCCTCCTTATTGTTTTCTTCGTCACTTTCGTCCTGATTCCCGTTCTCGTACATCACCACCCCATCCATATAAAACGTCAGCATCACATTTCGTCGTCATACATAACCATCACATTTCACCGTCTTACATCTCCACAAAATTACATCGTCTTACATCACAACCTCGTTCCACCATCGTACATCACAACATCATTCCACCGTCGTACATCACCACCACATTCCACCGTCTTATATCACCACCACATGCACATCATACAACCGTCATTCATAACCACCACATTCCATCGTCATACATAACCACATAATTTATCATTACCACATTCGATCGTCATATATAACTACCTCATTCCACTGTCCTAGATCACCATCTCATTCCACCTTCAAACACAACCACATTCTATAGTCATACATAACTACCACATTCCATTGGTATCTATAACAACCACATTACACTGCCTTACATCACCACCAAATTCCACCGTCAAACATCGTCACCACATTTCATCGTTGTACATCACTGTCTCATTCCACACTATTACATCACCGCCACAGTTCACCGACTTACTTAACCACCACATTCCATCATCTTACATCATCGTCACATTATCTCATCTTACATAACCGCCTCATTATACCGACTTACATCACCACTACGTTCCACCGTGTTACATCATCGTCACATTTCGTTGTCTTTAACCACTACCCAATCCACTGTCGTTATACATAACTACCACATTCTACCGTCGTATGTAACAACCACATTACACCGCCTTACATCACCACCCAATTCCAGCGTCACACATAGTGACCACATTCCACCGTCTTACATCACTGTCTCATTCCACAATCTTACCTCACTGCCTCATTTCACCAATTTACTTTACCATCACATTCCACCGTCTTACATCACTCTCTCATTCCACAATCTTACCTCACCGCCTCATTTCACCGACTTACTTTACCACCACATTCCATCGTCTTACATCATCGTCACATTATCTCATCTTATATAACTGCCTCTTTATACCGACTTACATCACCACTACGTTCCACCGTGTTAGATCATCATCACATTTCGTTGTCTTTAATCACTACCCTAATCCACTGTCGTCATACATAACTACCACATTACATCGTCGTATGTAACAACCATATTACACTGCCTTACATCACTACCAAATTCCACCGTCACACATCGTCACCACATTCCACCGTCTTACATCACTGTCTCATTCCACAATCTTACATCATCGCCTCATTTCACCACCTTACTTTACCACTATATTCCATCGTCTTACATCATCGTCACATTATCTCATCTTACACAATAACGTCTCCAAAAACGAAAGTAAATCTAAAGAACAAATTGTGGCGACTATTTGTGGCGACATGTCGCCATAAATTGTCTGGCGCGAAACTCTCCCGCCACTTCGTGCACTTTTTGCAGCTTGGAGGGAAACATTTAGGGAAACATTAATTGGAAAGGAAATAATAAATATCAATTGTGGCGACATTTAGTGGCGACATGTTGCCGCAACTAAAATTTTCAAACTTTGACCGTGTTTCTTTTTGAGAAATAGAAAACGTAAATGGAAAATTACATGTGTGGCGACATTTATGACGACATGTCGCCACAAATAACAACAACTGACTCAAAAAGTCAAAAAGTGAAAGTTTTTTGGCATTTAGCGGTCTTTTGCGACGTTATATGTGTCGCCACAAATTGCTTCGTGGCAAAAGGGCAGATTTCTGGTAGTGCCCTCACTGGACACCCTCAGCCCTCGGTAGCCCTACCCTTTTTCACCTTGATTATCGTTCTTTTTAAGCACAAACAAGAACGAGCAAGAGCAATATGTACATATTGTTCGTACTTTTGGTTTGCATTAATATTTTAATTAAATTAATACAGTGGGTCTCAGTTTTTTAAGACATAGGTCATGTATCGCAGTGGTTCAGTCCTCGCTACGTTCTAGGAAGAAGTGCTCACGTGGCGCTAATGTGATCGTTGGTCATGGAGGAAATTAATTGTGTCAATGTTGGGAGTGGTTTTATTACTCCATATTTTAGTCAATTACGCTATTGAAGTCAAAAATCTCATTTAAGATTATTAATTTAACCCTCATAAAATAACGTTTGACGTCCTCACATAAAGTCTCAAGTTCAAATCTGAGTAGAACATATGTGGTAGCTAGGGAAAAGGGTCGGAAATGATCACGAAATGCTAGGTAGGGTTGCATACATGAGAGTAAAATACTCTATATCGCGTCGGGTAGCCTGAATTGAAAAAATCTTACTACGTATCCATTTACCTTCATTGTCATGTATCGATGCTATATTTAAAGGAACTCACTAGCTATATTAAACTTGAATTTTGTTGCACAGGGATGGCAAAGATTCTAAAAAAATATGATAAAAGAACAGGAGGATTGTTGCGTTTGCCGTTTATCCAAAAGGTATTAGAGCAACCATTTTTTACTACAGAGCTCATTTCAAAGCTGGTGAAAGAATGTGAAACAACTATCGACGAGTTGTTTCCAGCGGCAGAGGAGATGAAAGAGTCGGCCATCACGATCGTCGGAGAAGGGATTTTTAGAAACACGGTTGCAGCATTAATGACGATGAAAGAGATTAGAAAAGGGAGTTCTACTAGAAGTCATTTTTCTCTCCCAGCTTTAAATTTGCCTGATACTGAGATTATTCGTTCTTGTCAACTCAACTCGCCCATACCTATCATTTAAGTTTTGGTTTAGATATGTATTTGTGAATTAGTTGCCTTGATACTCCATATATTATCGAAAAAATGGGTTACATTGTCTACGTGAAATTTTAAAACTTTGAATTATCACCTACTATCAGTTTAATATAGGGGTGTTCATTTGTTCGATTTTCGATTTTTCAGTTTATTCGGTTCGGTTCTCTCCGTTTTGAAGCTATAAAAATAAAAACCGAACCGAAACGGGATTCAAATATCAAAACTGAAATCGAAACCGTATCGAATTTGAATTCGATTCGGTTCCGGTTATAACCAGATTCGACTTTTAAATCAATTTTTTTTTTCCCCACGAGTTAAACAAACATTAAGGTATTAACTTTGTGAAGTATCATTTCAAACTAATATACATAATAGAACGGACATAAAAATTTACAAAATATAATAAAATTATTAAATATCATACTCCCTAATACAATAACACAATATATAATATATCAAGAAAATAAACAATATTAATAATAAATAGAAAAACCAAAAAAAATAATAATAATAATAATAATGGTAAGCGAGGAAACATTTCTATAAACGAGCACATTGACTCCCCCATAAAAGGTAAAACTAAAATTATCTCTATCTTTGTTATAGTTTATAATTTTTCAATAAAAAAAGTTGTAAATAAGTTGCACATAAACTGAAGTGATTTAATATACATACACACATATATTGACTTGAACATGAAAGTCGACTTGAAATTGTTACAGTTTCAAAAATGTATGAGTGGAAGAAATTAGAGAAAAATATAAAAGTAAATATTCAAATAGGGTTTCAAATCCGAGTGAACATAATCTGACATGAGAGAGATAAAGCGCCTAATCTTCATGATATGACCAAAACGAACGGTTTTATTTATGCGGTGTCGTTAGGTCGCAAAACATCGGGATTAGTTACCAAAAGGGAGCAATGATTTTACTATTTTTATTTAGTTGGGTTTTTGTTAGCTATATTTCACCTACTTGTCTTCCTTTAAACGAGTAAGTGGTAAGTATAACTTAGGTTCGTATTTGTGTATGTTTGCTCAGTAATGTGGAATAAAATTGCCTATAAAGTCAACCCTAATGACAACTGGTGATAGAATAAACTTAGCTAAGGTAGTATGAAATTGTAAAGATAAAGGGATAGGTATGTAAAACATGATACTGATGGAGAGTTGTTGAAAGAGTTTAACTTCCTAGAATGAACACTAAACCTCAATTAATCGGGTTAAGAACCTAATCAATTTATCACTAAGAGTTTAGGCTTTGAAGATTCTGGCTAAGAAGGATATCCCTACGCCCAACGTTAACTTTAAAGGGTTTAAACGACCTTGAGGATGGAATCTTAGGTACAAGAATAAAGTGGTATATCCCTAAAGGAAAGTAACTTTTTCTTAATCCTAGTTGGTTAAACTACAGTAACGCTTCTCCACTTAACACTAAGTTATGCCTTAACATTAACAGATGTGCAATCTTATATATCCTAAGGTACCGCTAATTGGGTTAAAGGTCTCTCCTTTGCGATCATTTACTCAACTCCGAATCATCTTACAATATCTCAAGAACATTTCTTCTGAAGCGAACCATCCTTTTGAGTAAGCTAGTGTTCACTGAACTCTACGTTGCCTACTCTAATCACAACCTAAATGGGCAGCTCTTCTTTGACGGATGAGTGATTATCCGTACGTAGGTACTATTTCCCTATTGTGACATTAAGCACATATAACTACTTACCTTGTATCCTAGCATTGATCAGGTCCTAACACTAGGTTATAGCCACGTAAGAAAATGAAAAGGGTGGTCCGTAAATTAGACTTCTAAACCCGACAAGGTTTCAGCATAACAATAGTATAAGTTTCAAATAAGATATTCAACATATAAACATTTGTAACAGATAGTCAAGCATGCAAGATGAAAGTAACTCTTTGACGACCCGGAAATTTCTGAACAAATTTAAACTTTATCTTATTCCGACACGATAAGCAAAGTTTGTTAAATTAAATCTCAAGAATTTTAAACTATTTTCATACATTCATTTAACCTCGACCAAATTTCCGATGATTCACGAACCATTAAATGAACGAATATGATTATAGACGTATATGTGTATATATATTATAACTTGAAAACGTCAACAAAGTATATAAACGTATAATGCATTACATGAACGTATTTGTTTCATTATGATTATCGACGAAATTAAAAGATAAGATCAAATGATTGAATTATCAGTTACATTGAATTATGATTACGAGTCTCTGTTAAGAGGTCCACTTTGATTTAGAAAACCTTTCCTTTTTAACGATATTCGGAATAAATGGTAAAGTGATCTTCGAGTAAGGACAAAGTGTCAAGTAGCGAGAGCTAGTCAGATTGGTGGAAATTCCTATTAAATTCCAATACATGCCTTACAATAATTACCTCGTGACATTTGATAAGATAAATTAATTAACCTTCATGTTATGTATTGTGAAAGTAAAATTAGGGAATATAGGTAAATTAGGAAATAGATATTGACATGTTAAAAAGATCGAAATTTTACATTAAGATGATTCCATACGTTTGATTTTCCTTTAGACTTAATCCTACGAGTCATGATTAAAATAGAAATTAAAACCTTGAAACCTGATATGATTCATATATGATTTTTACTTTCTTAAACGAAAACGTCTTTTCGATATAATAGACTTTTATTATTAAAAACGTCTTATGACATAACAACTTCTACTATTATAACCTTTATATTAAAGTGATTTTTGAATATAAAATAATTTAGTTATTAAAATGTTTTATGAACGTTTGTATATAAATGAACCATATCAATTTTAAACTTTAAAATACAAATGTTACGAAATAGTAATTCCTAATATTTAAACGATTTCTAAATATATAAGTTTTGAATGACATTAGTTTTGAAAAAATATATTAAGTAAATAATCAAATTTATATTTCGAAATGAAAATATAAATATATATAACTTAGTCATAAAACGTCCTGATTTAAAATAATATATTTTGATAAATAACGAGCCACTGATTTATGGAAGCAAATGACCACAACGCTCAATTTTACAAGTTACATTATTACAAAATAATTTATCAAAGAGTAAATCTAATTATTGTTACAGGTACACGTCGCGTAACGTAAAATATTAGTTTTCTAAACGTACGATCATGCGCTGGAGAAACCGAAACCGAGACACTAGTCAAGTGACAACGTACGAAACTTCGGAACAAAAATTACATTTTTACTACGCACGTAAATATAATATAATATATAATTAATTATATTAAATAAATAAATATATATTAAATAAATAATACGAGTGTCGGCAAGGATCAATGTTGGATGGCAGCTGGAAAGTAAGCTCATGCGATCACATGAGCAATGGCCACTCAACCCATGCGATCACATGGCTAGGTTTGGGTGGCCAAGTCTTTAAAAGCTCGACGATTCTGGTTCCATTCTCATTTCATTCATTTATCTATCTATCGAAGTACTCTATATATATATATATATATATATATATATATATATATATATATATATATATATATATATATATATATATATATATATATAATTATTGTTATTATTAAGATTAATATTATTATTAATCCTACTATTTTTATTTAGTATTAGTATTATTATTATTAGTATATACCTAAAATACTACGACGAGGTCATGAGTACATTAATTTCAAAACGGATTTTATGAGCGGGATAAGGCTATGGAAATTATGGGTTATAGTTATGGAGGTGATGGGTAAGGTTCATGGGTATGCTCGTGAGGTCAATTTAGTGTTTATCATCTCCGTTGCGTCTACTTACCTTTCCTGCAATATTGAATCTCAATATTGATACGTAAGCACTCATAATTTAACTTTTACATATTAATAGTATATCCCTGACTAGTGCTCGAGTATATAGGATTATGCATGCTTGTATTTTGATATTGTCATTAGATATGTTATGTTGAATCCTGAATTAGTTACATATGCGGTTGAGATAAGGTATAAGATATGCATGTCATTGGAAAGCTAGCGAAAAATTAAGAACTTTTCATTTAGATATCGAATGGTTTCAATGAACAGATTAGAAGTTATAGTCAAATGAATTTTTGTATTATTATTAAAAATGATTATTATTATCGTCGTTATTATCGTCGTTATAGTTTTTATCTAATTATTATTATTATTATTATTATTATTATTATTATTATTATTATTATTATTATTATTATTACTATTATTATTATTATTATTATTATTATTATTATTATCATCATCATCATCATTATCAATAAAAAGTATTATCGTTAAAAATTTGTTATTTTATTTTTATTACTATCGTTATCATCGGTAAATTTATGATTAGTATTATTATTATTATTATTATTATTATTATTATTATCATTAAAATAGTTATTAGTATTATCATCATAATATTTATTATCATTATAATTAAAACTAATATTAGTAACACCTAATTATTATGATTACTATTATTATCATTAACATGAACTCGATATAAAAGACGATTAAAAGCTATTAAACGAATCGATTAGGAAATATTGAGTACGAGTATCATGATGAAATTAAAATATTGTAAGATATTGATTTAGATAAAATTATCGTTCTTATTTTTTTATCATTACTATTATTATTAAAAGTATCGTTAGTATTAAAACTATCATTTTAACAAAAATTATCATTTTAATAGAAATGTCATTGTTATTATAAAATATCATTATTATTATTATTTTAAATAAAATTATTATTTTAATGTTAATATTAAAAAGTATCGTAAATATTAAAGTTATCATAATTAGAAATTATCATCTTATCATAATATCATTTTTTAGTAAATATAAATATTGATATTTTTATTAATAGAATAATAATGATTATTATTACAAAATAATACAACTTTTACTTATTATTATTATCAATGTTATTTTATCAAATAAATATGTAATACAAAAAATATAATTACTTTAATAAAACCTATCATAATATTTTTATGAACTTTATAAATTTTATTACTTAAGATATATAAAAGTATATTTTTTTATAAAATTTTATTTATTAATAAATGAATTATATTATTTACTCTAATAAATCTTTTAAAATATATTTAAATATATAAAACGACTATATTTAAGTTATAAATCATTTTGAGTCAAATTGACTTTTATTGACTTTTGCATTTTAGTCTCGAGCATTAGGATTGTGGTACACTATGACTTGACCTAGATTGTTAGACATATATTGATCAACATATAAATATATACACTTAATTTAGGTTCGTGGATCCGAGGCCAACCTTGCACTTGTTCAGTGCCGTCATATGCATTATTGCTACGAAATACAGTTTTGTGAGTTTCATTACTCCCTTTTTATATATATTTTTTGGACTGAGAATACATGCGCTGATTTTATTAAAGTTTTACGAAATAGACACAAGTGATCAAAAACTACATTCTATGGCTAGTTTTATGAATATTGAATATCACCCCTTTTTAGCTTGGTAACCTAATAATTAGGAAACGGGTATGGCCCCTAATTGACACGAATCCTAAAGATAACTGTGATGACCTGGAAATTTCCGACCAAATTTAAACTTTAATCTTTATATTATTCCGACACGATAAGCAAAGTTTGTTAAGTTAAATCTCAAGAATTTTAAACTGTGTTCATACATTCATTATAACCTCGACCAAATTCCGACGATTCACGAACCGTTATATATAAATAGATATGTTATGTATATATATATTATAACTTGAGAATATTAATAAAGTATTAAACGTATAATACTTTACACGAACGTATTTGTTTCAATATGATTTTCCACGAAATTAAAAAATATATATATTAAATGATTGAATTATCAGAAACATTGAATTATGATTACAAGTCTCTGTTGAGAGGTCCACTATGATTTGAGAAAATCTATTCCTCTTAACGATATTCAGAATAATTTGTAAAGCTATTTATAAATAAAAATAAAAAAGTGTCATTTACGAAAGTTAGAACAAAGTTAGTGGAGAATTGGTTTCCATAATATTCTATTAATCTATTTTCAAACGTACAAAGACGTTTTCAGTTTAAAAAGAACTTTATTATTAAAACGTATATAACTTTTATAAATATCTAGAATCACTTTTGACAACTCATTACTTAACCAGTATAATAAATATAACGATATTTATATTTTATTTCATTAAATATATATAACGATTTAAATTAATATTATATATATTTATACGCGTATTATACATACATAGTTTTTATACTTTTACTATACTTTAACTATACCTTTACTTTACTTTTACTTTTACTTTACTTTAACTTTAATAATTCACTTTAATAATTCATACTTTAATAATTCACTTTAATAATTCATACTTTAATAATTCACTTTAATAATTCACTTTAATAATTCATACTTTAATAATTCACTTTAATAATTCATACTTTAATAATTCACTTTAATAATTCATACTTTAATAATTCACTTTAATAATTCATACTTTAATAATTCACTTTAATAATTCAAAAATCTATTATAAATAGAATTCAATAGGTTTCATTATTTCATAGAAACTTGAAAATATATTTCTCTAAACTCTCTCAATCGATTTATATATATATATATATATATATATATATATATATATATATATATATATATATGCTCTGTATTATTTCAAGATATTATTAGTATACATAAAATATTACGACGGAGTACTGTCCGAGTGATTTCAAAATAGTTTTTTTGAATGAGTCGAAGCTAAGGAAATTATGGGTTATAGCTATGGAGGTGATGGGTATGGTTCATTGGTATGCTCGTGAGGTCAATCTAGTATTTATCATCTCCGTTGCGTCTACGTACTTTCCTGCAATATTGAATCTCAATATTGATACGTTCGTGAATCCGAGGCCAACCTTGCACTTGTTAAATGACGTTATATGTATTTTTACTACGAAATACAGTATTGTGAGTTTCATTTTCTCCCTTTTATATATATTTTTGGGACTGAGAATACATGCGCTGTATTTATAAATGTTTTACGAAATAGACACAAGTACTAAAACTAATTCTATGTGGGTTTAAACCAGAAATATACCCTTAGCTTGGTAACATTAAACTACTTGTCTATGTACGGTAGGCGCGAATCCTAAAGATAGATCTATTGGGCCTGACAAACCCCATCCTGACTATGGGATGCTTTAGTACTTCGAGGTTATTTTAAACACACCTGATCTGGTGTACTTCAGAGGGTAAAACATGAACGTTAAGGCTTGTTACCGGGTGCCTACAAGTTATAGAATACTTTTATACACTTGCGAGTGTACATATATTTATAAACGGAAATCTTGTGGTCTATTAATATATTAAAATGATTGTTATGATAAACCTATGAACTCACCAACCTTTTGGTTGACACTTTAAAGCATGTTTATTCTCAGGTATTAAAGAAATCTTCCGCTGTGCATTAGCTCATTTTAAGGATATTACTTGGAGTCATTCATGGCATATTTTGAAAGACGTTGCATTCGAGTCATTGAGTTCATCAAGATTATTATTAAGCCAATTATAGTTGGATGTATTATGAAATGGTGTGCATGCCGTCAACTTTCGTTGTAAAGAAAGTTTGTCTTTTAAAAACGAATGCAATGTTTGTAAAATGTATCATATAGAGGTCAAATACCTCGCGATGTAATCAACTATTGTGAATCGTTTATAATGTATATGAACGGGTCCTTTCAAGATCTATGGACCTCGAAAAGTCCCATCCGGGGTACGGATGCTTTAGTACTTCAAATTATTATTATTATACAGACGAGAGGTTCTGTTTGAGGATATTCTATGCATTAAAGTTAAGTCGGTTATCAAGCGTTCACCATATGGATGATTTTTAATTTGCGAGTTACGCGTGTTATTATGTACTCGTGTTACGTGTACAATTGAATATCTGAAATCTTGTGGTCTATTAAAATGATGAAAATGAATGTTTATAATAAACTAATGAACTCACCAACCTTTTGGTTGACACTTGAAAGCATGTTTATTCTCAGGTTTGAAAGAAATCTTCCGCTGTGCATTTGCTCATTTAGAGATATTACTTGGAGTCATTCATGACATATTTCAAAAGACGTTGCATTCGAGTCGTTGAGTTCAACAAGATTACTATTTAGTCATTTATAGTTTGGATATATTATGAAAGGGTATGCATGCCTGACAACTTTCGATATAATGAAAGTTGTCTTTTAAAACGAATGTAATTTTTGTAAAATGTATCATATAGAGGTCAAATACCTCGCAATGTAATCATATGTTATTGTATTCATTCTTATGGATTAGGACGGGTCTTTACATGTCTTATCAGAGCTGTGGTCTTAGTGA
Source organism: Rutidosis leptorrhynchoides (assembly GCF_046630445.1). NCBI lineage: Eukaryota > Viridiplantae > Streptophyta > Magnoliopsida > Asterales > Asteraceae > Rutidosis > Rutidosis leptorrhynchoides. The sequence continues at coordinate 510,867,151 of NC_092336.1, read as the reverse complement.
ACCAGGTCTGCATTAGTGTGTCTAACTGATAAGTCATTAGGATGCATTAGTGAGCCTGGACTTCGACCGTGTCTGCATGTCAAAAGTTTTGCTTATCATTTTGTGTCGAAAATTACTTATTTATCATCCTTAGGAAATTACCTGCTTATCATTCTTAGTCTAGACACATCTTATTGCATTAATTGCATAAATAGTGTATAGACAAAAATTCATATCTTAGCGTATCTGCTAATTCATATCTTAGCGTATCTGTTACTGTAAACTTTGCCTGACATATCCCGCAAATTCCTCCGTAATCTACGAAATCTTTTGTTCTATATCTATGGATATTCTATGTAATTAGAATACCATCCGATAACCGAAAATCATTTCATATCGAAAAATCCTTATTCAATCGTACGAAATGGAATTCGTCATTAGTTCAAGTCCCTCAGATTCCGAAATGGAATCCCACTCAAGCTTCCAAAAGCAGTGTGACCGGAATAGACCAACCAATCAGCCATCATCTATTCTGGATGAATTAGGGATGGGTTCGTAGCCTCCTTAATCATTGGAGACAAGAAGAAGGCGATCCTTACCATCCACCACATTGCCCTATTGGTAAAGAACCTGAAGTACTTACCGGCGAACCTGTCCGAAACACCATTTTCTCTCTCATTTCTAGAGTATCTCGTCACAATTATATACTACATCAAATTCTAAATTTTATTTATCCGCTTGTCCGAACCGAAAATCACCCCGGTGTAATAGAAGAAGTCAACGAGCTTCGCGCTCGGGTAGTGGCTTTGGAGAATATAGTGCAAAGGTTACAAACACCAGCAGCAGCACCGGCAGCATAACCAGTACCACTATCATCAACGCCAACAGAACCATTACCACCACCAACAACATCCACATTCCATGCTTCAACAACATAAATTGTCCCACGAGCATCAACGTCATATGCCCTGTAGATACCAAGGAATACCAACAACAACAAACGATGAAGTATTGATTCATAACTTCATTGGAGAAACATTCTGCGGCGATTAGGTAATCTCCAAAGTCTTAAAAATTATCTATTCTAGCCCTAACCATAAATTAGATGAGTGAACCAAAATGATAGAAGGAAGAGTAGAAACTCTGACAAGAATGGTGCGTGATTTACAATCTAGACTTGTTTTACCAACAGCACCAACAGTACCGTTAGCATCACCAGTACAGTCACTACCGTCAGCATTGTCATATTTAGCAGCACCTATAACATCACAAGCTTCGCCAGTTCAAGAACCACCGTGGACATCATTACGAATCAATAACGTGTATATTGTATCAACGAGTTATGAAGTATTAATTCATTCTCTCTGAAGAAATTATATGTATATTATATATATATATATATATATATATATATATATATATATATATATATATATATATATATATATATATATATATATATATATAAATTTTGAAATCAAAATAAACCTTTTCGTACTAAGCTATTATGTGTGAATCTTAACTACTCGGTTAATTCATATTACTAATATGCTATGATGTACATCCTTCATTAGTAACTTAACCACCGTTAACTGCAATCTCTGCCTCAATTCAATAAATTCCAATCCATAATAAATCAAGTGTATTATTCAAATATATGTTTGATGTTACACTTTCATCATCGATGTACTAGAAACTTTTCAAATAACATCATTCGTACCCTGCGAAGTTCACAAGGATTCCACAAATACCAACATCATGCATCAACAAATAACGAAGTACTGTTTCATAATTTCAATCACATTGAAGAAATACTCCGTAAAAGTTATGTAATTTCTAAAGTTAGGGATTACTCAATTCTAGTTTTAACCGTAAACCAAATGAGTTTAATTTAATATTAACTCATTAAATCTATGTTACATCTGAAGAAAATATACATATATTTTCATAAAGACTGTAATAAAATTCTTTTGTACAAAATACTAATTGTGAATTTTTTTTAACGGGTAGGTAATACCCGAGAGATATATAAATTCACGATTAATATGTTACAATTCTTCGAATCTGATTCAGTCATCATCCCCTATATTAACTATTTTCATAACAATTTACATTCTTTCATAGAAATCAAAACAACCATACTCATTCAATTTCAATTACATATTTTGATTTTGAAATCGTAAAATTCAATTATAGATGTAACCGAAATCATCACTCTTAGATCCTTACATCTATCAAAGCTATACTTTGACTTCAAAACTATGTTAGAACATCATATGTATATTAATGATTACAGCCTGTGTTCAAACCCTCCGAAATTCCTGACGACACTTCAAACAATGAACAATTGAGATGATGATCCAACCACATATTATCCCCAGTTATGTACCTGAAAAACTCTCGAAAACAAAGTCATAGTTTAACACATATCCGTGTCAGACCCTTTGGCATTTATTAGCTAAAATAACTTTTCGATCTATTTTCAAAATAGATAGTTTTATCACAGCTCCAGCAAGTCAACTTCGATTTTTTAGTGGACTAGTCTTATTATAACCTCGATAGATACGTTGCTCTTTCGCCATCGTTACTGGGGAACCTTTCATATTCCACCATTTTAGCAATAAACTTACCGACAACTTCACTGATCTTTGACTTTCTAAAAAATCATTATAATTATCAAAACCCCATCATTTACTTATCTGTATCTTGTAACGAGAATTGCCATACGAATCATTAGGAATTAGCAAACAGTATTTTGAAATATCGCAGCATGTCGACACCAACAGTTATACAAATAACGTCTATCTCCTGAACTTACATACTGCAAATGTGAAGTTTCTGAAAAACACCCTGAACTGCGAACTAGTTCTCAAAATGTTGATGAAGCAGCAAAAACTGTAAATTAAATCAACAGTAAAAAGTTTGGTGATAAAGATTAGTGTGTTGGTAAAGCTCAGAAAAAGGGAAGATTTGGAACTGGAAAACGAATTGAGCAAAGTATGAAGGAGGCCGTGGACAAATCACAAAGACGAAATCTACCTTCAAAGAATCCAAATGATCCAATATCTGCTGAAGTCATTAAAGAATACCTTATTCCTGACTTTAAACCCCTGCGGACAATATTCTTCATCATCCTCTGATATTAGAAATTCTAAGATATCATCGTATCCTTCATTATAAAATATCCTCCATATTTCTGAAGATATTCCCATAATTATTCTTATCTGAAATCATTTACCTCTTTGCGCTATCTGTGTTACATCATAAAAGAAACTATTTTAGTTTCTAAATTCTGAAACCTTTGAGTTTAAAATAAGAATGTTTTGAAGTGGTGTTGGGAACTGAAGTACGAGTTAGTATAATATAATGACACTTGATCAACGTGATTATATTACAGTAGGTCATGCTGAGTTTCTAAATGGAGCGTGATGATTCACAGATCATAACGTCATCATGTGCCATGTTACACGACTCTTGTATTCTACTTAATCTCTAAAAATATCAAGAAAATATTTTCTCGATGATTCGGTCTTTTCCGGGGTTTTCTGGTAATTTGACAAATCAAGATCGTACCATTACCATTTTGATAATGCTAAAAACGAACATATATTTCATAGCATTATTCCTCAAGAAAGACAAGCTTTTAGTTGCAATTGTTCTATTTACAAGTGATATTCGTTTAAATAATAAAAGGTGAAGACAAAAGACAGATTCGACGAATTGAAGACGCAAACGACCAAAAAGCTCAAAAGTACAAAAGACAATCAAAAAGGTTCCAATTATTGATAAGAAACGTCTCGAAATTACAAGAGTACAAGATTCAAAACGCAAAGTACAAAATATAAAATTGTACGCAAGGACGTTCGAAAATTCGGAACCGGGACCAGAGTCAACTCATAACGCTCGACGCAACGGACTAAAAATTACAAGTTAACTATGTATATAAATATAATATAATATATAATTAATTATATTAATTATATATATATATTATATATATATATTAAAAACCGTCGGCAGAGAAAACTCCAAGGACTGAGCTGTAAATACTATCTCCGCGACTCGCGGAGTTTGAAGAGCATTTTGCCGCGAGTCGCGGAGCCCCAAAATTCAACTCTGGCTATAAAGCAAACCGAATTCTGATCAAATTTCATATATTATTTTCTCTCATCTCTCAATATATACGATATATATATATATATATAATTTATATTTTAATTTTAATTTTAATTATAATTCTAATAATAAGGGTATGTTAGCGAATGTTGTAAGGGTGTAAGTCGAAATTCTGTCCGTGTAACGCTACGCTATTTTTAATCATTGTAAGTTATGTTCAGCCTTTTTATATTAATGTCTCGTAGCTAAGTTATTATTATGCTTATTTAAAACGAAGTAATCATGATGTTGGGCTAATTACTAAAATTGGGTAATTGGGCTTTGTACCATAATTGGGGTTTGGATAAAAGAACGACACTTGTGGAAACTAGACTATGGGCTATTAATGGGCTTTATATTTGTTTAACTAAATGAAAGTTTGTTAATGTTAATATAAAGATTTACAATTGGGCGTCCCTATAAATTACCATATACACTCGATCGGACACGATGGGCGGGGTATTTATATGTACGAATAATCGTTCATTTAACCGGACACGGGAATGGATTAATAGCCACTAGAATAATTAAAACAGGGGTGAAATTACATTCAAGGGTAATTGGTGTAATTGTTAACAAAGTAGTAAAACCTTGGTTTACACGCAGTCGATAACCTGGTGTATTCATTAAACAAAGTATTAAAACCTTGTTACAATTCGAATCCCCAATTAGTTGGAATATTTAACTTCGGGTATAATAATAATTTGACAAGGACACTCGCACTTTATATTTATGACTGATGGACTGTTATGGACAAAAACCAGACGGACATATTAAATAATCCAGGACAAAGGACAATTAACCCATGGGCATAAAACTAAAATCAACACGTCAAACATCATGATTACGGAAGTTTAAATAAGCATAATTCTTTTATTTCATATTTAATTTCCTTTATTTTATATTTAATTGCACTTCTAATTATCGCACTTTTATTTATTGTTATTTAATCGCACTTTTAATTATCGTATTTTTTTTAATTATAGCAAGTTTATTTTATCGCACTTTTATTATTCGCAATTTCATTATCGTTATTTACTTTACGCTTTAATTTAAGTCTTGTATTTATTTTATATTTTACATTAGGTTTTAACTGCGACTAAAGTCTTAAAATCGACAAACCGGTCATTAAACGGTAAAAACTCCCCTTTATAATAATAATATTATTTATATATATATTTGTATTTTTATAAAAGTAAACTAATATAGCGTTGAGCTTTGTTTAAAGATTTCCCTGTGGAACGAACCGGACTTACTAAAAACTACACTACTGTACGATTAGGTACACTGCCTATAAGTGTTGTAGCAAGGTTTAAGTATATCCATTCTATAAATAAATAAATATCTTGTGTAAAATTGTATCGTATTTAATAGTGTTTCCTGCTAAAATTAATAACTATTTTATATACACCTCGCTTCACATCAAGTATTTTTGGCGCCGCTGCCGGGGACTTATCTTAAAAGCCGGAATCGCAACGCTAATATAAAAAAAAAAAAAAAATTATTTTACTTTTATTAAAAGTCGTTTTTGTAAAAATACGTTTTAATTATTCAAAAATATAAAAAGAAAAACAAAAATATAAGCATTTTTAAGATTTTGTTAAATATTTAAGTTTTATAAGTTTCTTTATTTCTATTTTAGTTTATAAAAATATAAGTTTTATTTTAAAATCTTTTATTTATTTAAAAAACAGAAAACATAAAATAAAAAAAAATAAAGAAAAACGCGTAAAAATTGAAAGCTGTCAACAGAATTTCTGAACCCCGCGACTCGCGGGGTTTTCTTCTTTAATTGCCGCGACTCGCGGAGACCATCTGACACGCGCACAGAAGCCCTAATTCTGCATTAATTACGGGTTTTAATTAATTATTATTATTATTTAACCTAATTATTATTATTATTATTATTATTAGTTTTAGTTTTATTTTTACTTTTTATTTATTTATGTATTTAGTTAAATTAGTTTTATTAAATTGTAAAATTAGTAGTTTTATTAAATAAATAATATAAAAATAATATTTTTATAAAAAATTGTACTTTTTACAACTTTTTGTATATTTTTATATTTTGTCCCTTTTTAATCATTGTAGCGTAATATTTGTATTTTTAGCTCATATTTAATTTTAAACTTAGTTTTTGCTATAGTTATTTTTACTCCTAGATTTTTAGGCTTTGCCGTAGAATTCCTTAAGTGCTTTTTCTTTAGACTAAGATTTAGGTGCTTTAGAATTTTGCGACGCCTTTTTAAGTTTTAGTTTCTTTTTAAGTTATTTCCATTTGGGATTTAGTTTTTCCTGTAAGCTTTAATATTTTTAGACACCTTTTACTATGTACCAATTATCATTCCAATTAGTAATTTCAATTTGCGATTATAATTTTAAGTTAGTTGTAGTAATAAGGTTAGGTTAGTCAAGTATTTTTAAGTTTTTATAAGTTTCTTTTATTTTTCCGTCACCTTTTATTTTTCAACCAATTTTTTTTCTTTTTCGACCTTTTGCGACGAACTCTTTTTCTTTCTTATTTCTCGCTATTTTAGTTTTAGGACTTAGAATTTTTTCTACTTCTTATCTAAATTTCTTAAAATAACGAAAATTTATTTTAAGTGGTTAAATTGATAGACATCAAAATTTTCTGGTTCGTAGTAATAGTTGGATTTGTACGTGGACCGGGTTATTGGAGCCAAACAGTCCTCAATTATATTGAGACCAAACGAATCCTGCCCCTCTGCTGCATCTTTTGGCTATTCGAAACGTGGGCAAAATCAGAAAAGTCTATTGATTGGATAACTTATTATAATTTTTCTTTCCTTTTAAAAAACTAATAGGATATTCAGTGAATGCACCGAGCAAGACGTTCATCACCTTTTGTACGTTCACCACCTGTAACTAGATCAAGACATCGTTTAACAAATATAACCGCCGTTGAGTTTTCTTTAGAATCGTCATCCAGTCGACCAAGTACTTCAGTTCAAATTTCCGATAATCCATTTTTTGAACCCAACCTCACAATTGAGAATCCAGAGAATATTCAGGAACGGTTCGTAGATCCTGAACCATTAAACTTTCCTCCGGAACCACCAATCATTCAAACAGAGATTGTTGAGGGACGAACCATTAAATCAGAATCATCTAGTGATACCGATTCAACAAATTCAATTATGGAGAATCTGGAACCTTTAAGTATGGAAGACCGAATGAGAGCTAAACGCACTGGCCAAGGTCACGCAATTACTCATCCAGACATTAATGCGCCAGATTATGAAATCAAAGGACAAATTCTACACATGGTGACTAATCAATGCCAATTTAGTGGTGCGCCGAAGGAAGATCCAAATGAACATCTACGTACCTTTAATAGAATCTGCACACTATTTAAAATCCGAGAAGTGGAGGATGAACAGATATATCTCATGTTATTTCCCTGGACTTTAAAGGGAGAAGCCAAAGATTGGTTGGAATCGTTACCTGAAGGGGCGATCGATACATGGGATGTTTTAATTAACAAATTTCTTAAACAATTCTTTCCTGCATCTAAAGCCGTAAGACTTCAAGCAGAAATTGTTACGTTCACACAGAAACCAAATGAAACTCTATATGAGGCATGGACAAGATATGGAAAGTTATTAAGAGGATGTCCGCAACATGGTTTAGACACCTGTCAAATAGTACAAATATTCTACCGAGGATGCGACATCACTACAAGGAAAGACATAGAAATAGCAGCTGGTGGTTCTATTATGAAGAAAACCGAAACTGATGCTTACAAAATTATTGATAACACTGCTTCCCACTCACATGAGTGGCACCAAGAAAAAGATATCATTAGATCATCTAAAGCAGCTAGAGCCGATTCTAGCCATGACTTAGATTCCATTTCCGCAAAGATAGATGCTTTCGAAAGACGAATGGAAAAGATGACTAAGGATATTCACTCAATACGTATTAGTTGTGAGCAGTGTGGAGGACCACATTTGACAAAAGATTGTCTCAGTATTGAATTAACAATGGAACAAAGAGAGAATATTTCATACATAAACCAAAGGCCTGGAAATAATTATCAGAATAATTATCAACCGCCAAGACCGATTTACAATCAAAACCAGAATTATAACCGAAATATTCCATACAACAACCAACAAGGTCCTAGCAATCAACAAGTATCCAATAATACTTATAATCAGCAAAGACCGAATTTTCAAAACAAACCACCACAACAAACCGATGATAAAAAGCCGAATTTAGAAGATATGATGACAAAGCTAGTTGAAACTCAAACGCAGTTTTTCACATCTCAGAAACAAACAAATGAACAAAATGCTCAAGCATTTAGAAATCAACAAGCTTCTATTCAAAATCTGGAACAAGAAGTAAGTAACCTAGCAAGGTTAATAGGTGAAAGAAAACCGGGAAGTTTACCTAGTGATACAAACGCTAACCCCCGGAATGAAACAGCTAAAGCTATTACCACAAGAAGTGGTACAACACTTAAACCACCGGAAATACCTGTAACTTCTGATGAAACCATTCCTACTCCACAAGAACCACAACCTGATCAAGATAAGGAAAAAGAACCGGTAGTTGAAAAGGTTAATGAAGATAACACAGTTAAGGATAAACCTTATGTTAAACCATACCAACCACCACTTCCTTACCCGAGTAAAATGAAGAAAGAAAAACTTGAAGCCGAGCAATCCAAATTCTTGGATATGTTTAAACAGATAAATGTAAATCTTCCTTTCATTGATGTGATTTCAGGAATGCCAAGATATGCTAAATTCTTGAAAGATCTAATCACAAATAGAAAGAAAATGGAAGAACTCTCGGCTGTTACTATGAATGCTAATTGTTCAGCAGTGCTGTTGAATAAGATACCAGAAAAACTATCTGATCCAGGAAGTTTCACAATTCCATGTTTTCTGGGTAGTCTTAGTTCAATAGAAGCATTGGCAGACTTAGGTGCTAGTATAAATCTAATGCCGTATTCACTATACGCTAAACTAGACCTTGGAGAATTGAAACCAACCAGAATAAGCATACAACTAGCCGATAGATCAATAAAATATCCTAGAGGGATAATGGAGAACATGCTAGTTAAAGTTGGTACTTTAGTATTTCCAGTAGATTTTGTTGTTTTGGACATGGAAGAAGATTCTCAAGTTCCTCTCATATTAGGAAGACCATTCTTAAACACGGCTAAAGCAATGATAGACGTGTTCGGTAAGAAACTGACCCTAAGTATAGAGGATGAGAGTGTTACCTTTTCAGTTGATAGAGCAATGCAACAACCACAATCTGCAGATGATACATGTTATTATATTCAAACTATAGATGCACATGCAGAATTATTAGAAGAATTTCCAGAATTACAAGGAACAGGAGAATGTTCTTTAGGAGAAAGTAATGAACCAATTGATGAAGCTGAAATGTTAGCTACACTTATAGCTAATGGATATGAACCAACAACAGAAGAAATTCAATTGCTAAAAGAAGAAGACAGATATCGATATAAATCATCGATAGAAGAACCTCCGAAATTAGAGTTAAAGCCACTTCCAAACCATTTGGAATACGCTTATTTACATGGTGAATCTGAATTACCTGTAATAATATCGTCTTCTCTTACTGAAAATGAGAAATCACAACTCATTTCTGTGTTGAAAGCTCATAAACCAGCCATTGCATGGAAGATTCATGATATTAAAGGAATAAGTCCTTCGTATTGCACACATAAAATCCTTATGGAAGAAGGTCATAAAACGTATGTGCAACGCCAACGAAGACTAAACCCTAATATGCAAGATGTAGTTAAGAAAGAGATTATTAAGCTGCTAGATGCAGGTTTGATATATCCAATTTCTGATAGTCCATGGGTAAGCCCAGTTCAATGCGTGCCTAAGAAGGGTGGCATGACTGTCATCACAAATGAGAAAAATGAGCTTATTCCTACTAGGACTGTAACAGGATGGCGTGTATGTATTGATTATAGAAAATTAAATGACGCCACCAGAAAAGATCACTTTCCCTTACCTTTCATAGATCAAATGTTGGAAAGATTAGCCGGAAATAGTTACTATTGTTTTCTAGATGGATTTTCCGGATATTTTCAAATTCCAATAGCACCCGAAGATCAAGAGAAAACCACATTCACGTGCCCTTATGGTACTTTTGCTTACAAACGCATGCCATTTGGACTTTGTAACGCCCCTGCAACCTTTCAAAGGTGCATGATGGCGATTTTTCACGACATGATAGAAGAATGCATGGAAGTATTCATGGATGACTTTTCAGTCTTCGGTGATACATTTAAATCATGTCTAGTTAATCTGGAACGAATGCTAATTAGATGCGAAAAATCAAATCTAGTTCTTAATTGGGAGAAATGCCATTTCATGGTTAAAGAAGGCATCGTTCTTGGACATAAAATTTCAAAAGAAGGAATTGAAGTGGATAGAGCTAAAGTAGATGTAATTGCTAAACTTCCACATCCCACAAATGTTAGAGGAGTTAGGAGTTTTCTAGGGCATGCCGGTTTTTACCGACGTTTCATAAAAGATTTTTCTAAAATTGCCACTCCTATGAATAAACTCCTAGAAAAGGATGCGCCATTCATCTTTTCAGATGAGTGTATCAAATCTTTTAATATTCTTAAAGAAAAACTCACTAATGCGCCGATCATGATAACACCAAATTGGAATCTACCATTTGAACTAATGTGCGATGCAAGTGATTTTGCAATGGGAGCCGTTTTAGGACAAAGGATTGAAAAACGATTTCAACCTATATATTATGCTAGTAAGACATTACAAGGAGCACAAACGAACTATACAACTACTGAAAAAGAACTCCTTGCTATTGTCTTTGCTTTTGACAAATTTCGATCATATCTCGTTCTAGCAAAAACGGTGGTCTATACCGACCATTCTGCTCTTAGATACCTATTTTCAAAACAAGATGCTAAACCAAGATTAATCCGTTGGATCTTACTCTTACAAGAGTTTGATATTGAAATCCGAGATAAAAGAGGAGCAGAAAATCTCGCCGCTGATCATCTTTCTCGTCTTGAAAATCCCGAATTAGAAGTTCTAAATGAATCGGCCATACAAGACAACTTTCCTGATGAATATCTATTGAAGATAGATTATAAAGAAATCCCATGGTTTGCAGACTATGCAAACTACTTAGTTTGTGGATTCCTTGAAAAAGGATTATCGTACCAAAGACGAAAGAAATTCTTCAGTGATATAAAACACTATTTCTGGGAAGATCCACATCTTTTTAAAAGTTGTCCCGATGGAATAATACGCCGATGTGTATTTGGAGATGAAGCTAGTAAAATATTAAACCATTGTCACACAGGACCAACAGGAGGGCATTATGGGCCTCAACTAACAGCAAGAAAAGTTTATGAAGCTGGATTCTATTGGCCTACAATTTACAAAGACGCACACCTTCTTTGCAAATCCTGTGATGCATGTCAAAGGGCCGGAAAAATAAGTCAACGTGATGAAATGCCACAAAATGTCATCCAAGTATGTGAAGTATTTGACATTTGGGGTATTGACTTTATGGGTCCATTTCCAAAATCTCATAATAATTTATATATACTCGTAGCCATTGATTATGTATCTAAATGGGCGGAAGCAGAAGCTCTCCCAACTAACGATGCACGAGTTGTAGTCAACTTTTTAAAATGTCTTTTTGCAAGGTTTGGAACACTGAAAGCTTTAATAAGTGATCGGGGTACTCATTTCTGTAATAATCAACTTGAGAAAGTTCTTAAAAGATATGGAGTAACTCATAAAATCTCCACCGCATATCATCCACAAACAAGTGGACAAGTTGAAAATACCAACCGAGCTTTAAAACGTATTCTAGAGAAAACCGTAGGATCAAATCCGAAGGAATGGTCCATTTAATTGGAGGATGCACTCTGGGCTTTTAGAACAGCCTACAAAACTCCAATTGGAACTACACCTTTTAGACTTGTTTATGGAAAAGCATGTCATCTTCCAGTAGAAATTGAACACAAAGCATTTTGGGCTTTGAAGACATGTAATCTTGATTTACATGAAGCTGGACGTCTACGATTAAGTCAACTAAATGAATTAGAAGAATTAAGACATGAAGCATACGAAAATTCGTTAATCTATAAAGAAAGAACGAAGAAATGGCATGATAAAAGAATCAGAAGTTCAAAAGAATTTAAAGAAGGAGACAGAGTTCTTCTTTTCAATTCACGATTCAAGCTATTTCCTGGAAAATTGAAATCAAGATGGTCTGGACCATTCATAGTCAAAAGAGTTTTCCCATACGGAACGATAGAATTAATAAATTCAAATGGGATTGAATTTAAAGTTAATGGTCACAGAGTTAAACATTACATACATGGTCCGATGGAAGTCGACAACGAAGTTAATCACAATTTTGACAACACAGCTAACTAAGTGTGGGGAGAATCAAGTCTTTAAAGAATAATATGTATTTCTGTTAGAGTTAGATTGTCTGTTTTCGTGTAGTTCTCGAAAATGGAACACGTATGGTCTTTCCCTAGCAGACCCTAAAGAACTAGTCTTCTCCCCCCATTCTGAATTTTTATTTTTTTTTAGGTTTTTACAAAATGAAGACTGCCTGTGAACTAAACCATGGTCTAATGCTACACGCTTTGATAACTAAACGTAATAATGACATACTACCGAGCGAATTAGTATCAGTAATCAGAGAAAGAATGGACGGAGTTAGAAAAGGATCCAGATGCGAAGATAATAAGTTACAATTTGGTAAAGGAAAATCAAAATCCGCAGCGAAAAGAAGAGCACGACACCTAGAACGATGTCACAAATGCGGAAAATGGTCACATGGAGGTAAATGTTCAAATAATCAAACCTATTCAAATACCGAATTTGTTACTTTATGCAGAGACGGACCGTTCATATGTTTAGAAGAAAAGACACTGAATGCTCGAGGTTACGCCTATGCAGCCATGGAAAACCAATTAAACCGACTATCTTATGAATGGAATAGATCATATAACTAAGAAATCTATTCCACAGGTATGTCTGTACAGTTTTTAGTTTTTATTTTTATTTTTAACCTTTTGATAATAAACGCTAATTTGTTCGCTAAAAAGTATTAAATTGGTATTGAATAAAATTAGGTTTGGCGACCGAAATTATTGATATCATTCAAAAATTTATTACATCACTGCGAAATTTAACGTTTATTCTTAAGGTATAAATATCTTTAATCAATCAACCCAAAATATTTCAAAAATTCGTCATGAGTTAAATTAGGTCTTGGAACCGAAATTACTTTACCGAAAAGAGGGGCGCATATTTTTGATAATATTTGATTGATTAAAGTGGGATAAAAAGACAAAAAGATTTTTAATTTTATTTTTACCATGTTTTTAATCTTAATATTTAAATCTTAAATTAATATTGTAAATTTTGTAAAAACAATATATTTAAAATTTTAAATATTTGAAAAATTAATATAAGTTTGGTATGAATTTATAATATGAATTTTTAAATTAAGTTTGGTGTGAATTTTTAATATTAATTTTGAATTTCATATTTAAGTTGTGTGAATTTAAAAACAAAAATTTACTTTATCTCATTAAGTTAAGAATATGATTTTTAAAATTCGTCGTAAGTTGAAGACTAGGTCTTTGAACCGAAATTGCTTTACCCAAGGGAGGGACGAGAACTTTTATTATCATTATTTTTAATCTTATTGATTTAAAGTATGCCAAAAACATTGAAAAAACCCAAAAATCTTAGCTTTTAAAACAATCGCTACAAAAAGACAAATTTTAAAATTTTGTAGAAGGACGGACTAGGACATCGATCCGAAACGACCTCGTCCTAAATAACAAAGGAAACAAAATTTTAAAATTAATTACTTAATTGTTTTAATAAGTTATTGATTATAAAAAAAAATAAAAAAATAAATAACAAACTCCGCGACTCGCTGAGTTTGAAGTACAAAACCTCCGCGACTCGCGGAGGGACCAAATTACCGACAAAAACACCCAAAAACACTGAAAAAAGAACCCGAAAAACACCCCCAAAAATCCCAATTTTTAACCGTTAATCACCAAATCTTTTGCTAAAATCATGTTGAGAAGGATGCTATCTAAGAATTACTCAAGAAAAACGGTAAATTTCTACACCTAAACACCATTAATTCGAAATTAGGTGTTCTTGAGCTATTTTTTCCCCAATTTGATTTTGATGCTTTTTAGTGTAATTAGACTTAAATTGTTTATGTATTATGCTTGTATAACCTAGATTGATGCTGTTTAACATGATTAGAAGCCTTAAACTTCAAATTTTGAGTAATCTAGGGTTTGTGTTCTTGAGCAAATTTAGGGCTTTTTGATATAAACAGGTTATGGCCGATTTTTGTCATGAATTGTTGCTAAATTGAGTAGTGTAACATGTCTAGGTAGTTAAATGATCCAAACTTTGAGCCTAAACATGATTTTGAGAATTAAAGTGGACTTTTTCAAGTCTAAAATTCATGAACTTGATTTTTGAAAGATAATGCCATTTGAGACTTGTTTATTTGCTAGTAATGATTATTTTGACATGTTATTTGAGTTGAATGCTTATGAACTTGGCGAAAATTTTCGTATATGCTTATTTGAAAAAGTGTAGATTTGATAAAAATGTGAAAATAAGCTTAAGTTTGATATAAATTGATAATGTCATTGTAATTATTTTGATTGATGATTTTGCTGACACTAATGCATATTTGGATGCACAAAATTTGTGTTTGATGTGTTTTGCAGAATGAAAGGGGTGAATCTTCATCCCAAGCCCGCAATGCTCCTGCCGAGAATTTGGAACAACAGGAGGTAGATAACTACTACAAGCAGGATGTACCTCATCCAGTCATGACCTTTTCCGATATGCATTTGGAAGAGTTGCACCCGAACCTGAGATTTGACAGACTTTGGATAGATTATCCAAAATATCAACGGGGTTTGCATACTCTTCATTCCAAGGTTGTTGAGGTACCGAGGGTCATAGAATGGGGACCCTTAGAAGCTGTAGAATTGGCCGGGCCAATTAGGGAATTACTTGTACAAAGGTATGGTAATTCTTCTTTTAATGACTGGATATGTTTATTCACCATACGCAGACCTGTATATAAAGTATGGTGTGAAGAGTTGTTATGTAGTATAGAGTTGAATGATCGGGTAGCTAGTTTAACCGATCGTTCTTTTATTAGATTTTTGTTAGGCGGTTCGATGCGCCACATGTCTTTACTGGACATGGCTCAGGCTTTACGTATATATACGCCTGAGGAGTTAGCGTCTGCCGATTGTAGAGGATTGATACTAAACGGTAGAAAGATAGATGAGAATTTTGATACACACGGTGTGTGGAGTCAAATGACAAGCCATCACCGTTTCAAAGGGGGAAACTACTCTTATTTGGATATAGATAGAGCCAAATTAAGAGTGATACATAGGTTTTTAGCTAATTCGATTACACAAAGGGGTAAAAACAAAGAAAAGGTAAATGAACAAGATTTGTTTTACCATATGTGTATTCGAGACCCACAAAGCGCTGTAAGTATACCATATTGTGTGGGTTATTATTTATCAGCTATGGTTCGGGGGATGCGACCACATAGCATAATAGGAGGTGGTATTTTTATTACTTTGATTGGTGAATATCTCGGTGTGGATATAAGTCGGGGGGGATTATTACTAGAAGAGCCGGAACCCCGCGATACTATAGGTTTAAATGTATACCATGGTGCGAAAGTTTTGAAAAGGCGAAATAACGCCGCAGTACGATACCATGGTAGACATCCACAGGTGGAGAGAAACCAGGAGCAAGGTAATGTAGGAGGGGGGAATGAGATGCAAGAAATGCATAGGTTTATAGCTTCTCAGGAATACGAAAATGCTAGACAGAGAGCATTTGAAGATTGGCAAGTTCATCAGAACCAGATCATAGCGCATTGCCAACATATAGGTAGAAACTATATCCCTACACCGAAACCCGTCTTCCCTCCTTGGTCGATAGAGATGCAGCCACCATATCCTACGTATGACCCTGCCGAAGCATTCTATAGCACTTATGGTTATGCCTGGAACCCCTATTGGTACCAATATCATCCTTAGTTTACTTATTATTTTTTTTTTATTTTGTAATTTGTAATTATTGATATATTTAATATTTTTGTTAATATTGTAATCATTTTTATAATTATCTAACTTTTATTCTTAGATTTTAATAATTTTTGAATGTGGGGTAATATACCAAACTTCAAAAATATGTATATATGTTTGCAGTTTATCTTATGTACACAACAGGGTAAAACAACGCATTTTCAAAGACTGGCATTAAGTTCAGCAAAAGCAACTAATTTTGACGACAAGATGCAAAATATATGTGAAATAACAACAAGACGGAATGAACAAATGATGTGCACCATTTATCATTCAGCAAACAAACGCCAATATATTTGGAAACTTTGGTAAAAATTTAATCATTTTCACACAAATCACCCTCAATAATTTAAATTGTTACTGATTTCTTGCAAATGAGGGCATTGCAAGATCTTAAGTGTGGGAAGGGGTTAAATTCTTTCGGATTTTAACATTTTTTACTTTATACACTTGGTTACCATTAAAAATACTAGTAAAGCAGTAGTTGTATTAGAATCTAGTGCTCTCTGATAAAAAAGAACAGCCCTAGTCTTATATACTGACTACCCAATTCTAGTAAAATTTTTCAAAATTTTCAATTAAATGAATTCAAAATCATGTTTATACATATTTATGAACGATAAAACTAGGTTTTAACACCGAAATTATTGTTACCTCGGAAAGGACATAAATTGAGAAACAAACTAAAATGTTAAAATTCATTTAAAATGGAATAGAGGACGATAAAAAGGAAAATAAAAGCCAAGTGTGGGAAAATTTACCAAGTTATTTTAAACATATGTCACATATATCTGTAACAAATAACTGAAAATACTTTTGCTTTGAACTAAACTAAACTGTTTTACCCAATGAAAGAAAAGAAGAGATGGATCTACAAGATAAATCAATTCCATCATTAAAAGGAAGTAAAGTCTTCCGAAAAAGACACGCGCTTCTTGATTTAGGTCATGAAGTTGTCGTTCAGACCAGCTGTAGGTTGACGAAAAATCTAGAAAAGTCATCACTAAAATCAGCAGGAAATCCACGGACCTCAGCATTAAACAGGGTCGCCAAGTGGTCAGATTTATCCTAACCATGAGAAGGATTTATCTCGTACAATGGGGGGGCACCATACAAATTAGCTGGATAAGACTAATGAATCAGATCCCCAGAAAGGATAATCTCCTTAAAGATTAAAAATCAGCTTTCAAGACTGATATCACTCAATCCTTGAGATTGACCTTAAAGATTGAGAATTACAAACTCATGGAATTCAATGATATCTAAACTCGAGCTTGAACGAGAAAATATTTTGATCAAAATTACAAACCGATTTGTTTTCTGAAAACCCTACTTTTAATGCGTTCATTACCATTGAACGTAAAATCCTAGGAATTCACCTGGAATTCATTAGGTCACCTGAATCAAATCGGGTGTCAACCGTAAGAACGGTGGTTGCATAGTGGTCAAAGACAGGACCTTGTGCCATACCGAAAAATTATAAGGGTGAGCTTTACTATTGCTCCTACAAAGGATAGTAATTGCGTCCGACACGTTATAGACCATAATTAAAAGCATGTCAGGGGACATTGCCTTAACAGTTGCTTGTTCAACGCTTTCCTTTACAACCGGACGGTAGTTTATCGAAAGGTAATATACGGAGCAAGTAAACTGGACGTGTTGCTTTCCAAATACAAGGTTAGCAAGTGGGTGACACAAAACCGCAAGTTTTGAGCTAAAATTTTCAAATCTAAAACCCACCAAACCCACAAAAATATTTTGCAAACACCGGTAAAGGGTTATTCCGAAAAACTTGTCTAGGATAAAATCTAGCTTGAATTTTCAAAAGATCAAATGTTTTCATAAAGATCCAATTTCCTTAATGGATCTAAATTTTTATAGTCATGTGGGACTGTAAACCATATCGTTACTACCATTGTTTATACCGCCGTATAGAAATCACTGATGTACAAAGTGTGAAGAATAAAGAAGTGATTCTAGTATTTCAAGACAATATTGCTTGAGGACAAGCAACGCTCAAGTGTGGGAATATTTGATAATGCTAAAAACGAACATATATTTCATAGCATTATTCCTCAAGAAAGACAAGCTTTTAGTTGCAATTGTTCTATTTACAAGTGATATTCGTTTAAATAATAAAAGGTGAAGACAAAAGACAGATTCGACGAATTGAAGACGCAAACGACCAAAAAGCTCAAAAGTACAAAAGACAATCAAAAAGGTTCCAATTATTGATAAGAAACGTCTCGAAATTACAAGAGTACAAGATTCAAAACGCAAAGTACAAAATATAAAATTGTACGCAAGGACGTTCGAAAATCCGGAACCGGGACCAGAGTCAACTCATAACGCTCGACGCAACGGACTAAAAATTACAAGTTAACTATGTATATAAATATAATATAATATAATATATAATTAATTATATTAATTATATATATATTATATATATATATTAAAAACCGTCGGCAGAGAAAACTCCAAGGACTGAGCTGTAAATACTATCTCCGCGACTCGCGGAGTTTGAAGAGCATTTTGCCGCGAGTCGCGGAGCCCCAAAATTCAACTCTGGCTATAAAGCAAACCGAATTCTGATCAAATTTCATATATTATTTTCTCTCATCTCTCAATATATAATTTATATTTTAATTTTAATTTTAATTATAATTCTAATAATAAGGGTATGTTAGCGAATGTTGTAAGGGTGTAAGTCGAAATTCTGTCCGTGTAACGCTACGCTATTTTTAATCATTGTAAGTTATGTTCAACCTTTTTATATTAATGTCTCGTAGCTAAGTTATTATTATGCTTATTTAAAACGAAGTAATCATGATGTTGGGCTAATTACTAAAATTGGGTAATTGGGCTTTGTACCATAATTGGGGTTTGGATAAAAGAACGACACTTGTGGAAACTAGACTATGGGCTATTAATGGGCTTTATATTTGTTTAACTAAATGAAAGTTTGTTAATGTTAATATAAAGATTTACAATTGGGCGTCCCTATAAATTACCATATACACTCGATCGGACACGATGGGCGGGGTATTTATATGTACGAATAATCGTTCATTTAACCGGACACGGGAATGGATTAATAGCCACTAGAATAATTAAAACAGGGGTGAAATTACATTCAAGGGTAATTGGTGTAATTGTTAACAAAGTAGTAAAACCTTGGTTTACACGCAGTCGATAACCTGGTGTATTCATTAAACAAAGTATTAAAACCTTGTTACAATTCGAATCCCCAATTAGTTGGAATATTTAACTTCGGGTATAATAATAATTTGACAAGGACACTCGCACTTTATATTTATGACTGATGGACTGTTATGGACAAAAACCAGACGGACATATTAAATAATCCAGGACAAAGGACAATTAACCCATGTGCATAAAACTAAAATCAACACGTCAAACATCATGATTACGGAAGTTTAAATAAGCATAATTCTTTTATTTCATATTTAATTTCCTTTATTTTATATTTAATTGCACTTCTAATTATCGCACTTTTATTTATTGTTATTTAATCGCACTTTTAATTATCGTATTTTTTTTAATTATAGCAAGTTTATTTTATCGCACTTTTATTATTCGCAATTTCATTATCGTTATTTACTTTACGCTTTAATTTAAGTCTTGTATTTATTTTATATTTTACATTAAGTTTTAACTGCGACTAAAGTCTTAAAATCGACAAACCGGTCATTAAACGGTAAAAACTCCCCTTTATAATAATAATATTATTTATATATATATTTGTATTTTTATAAAAGTAAACTAATATAGCGTTGAGCTTTGTTTAAAGATTTCCCTGTGGAACGAACCGGACTTACTAAAAACTACACTACTGTACGATTAGGTACACTGCCTATAAGTGTTGTAGCAAGGTTTAAGTATATCCATTCTATAAATAAATAAATATCTTGTGTAAAATTGTATCGTATTTAATAGTGTTTCCTGCTAAAATTAATAACTATTTTATATACACCTCGCTTCACATCACATTTTCTTCTTAAAATATTAACTATGTTCATTTTGAAATCCATATCTACAAATTCTGGACCATTATTCGCTTGACTCAAAGTCGGGAAGAGGAAACAAAAGTATGAAACTCCAAAATATAAGGGAGAAGATAAAGCCCGATAACAACACATAAATTACAAACTGTGTATTTCAATGTTTATCGCAACATAAAGACACGGGAGATTTAAAAGCTCTATAACCCCAAGGGCAAAGTAGAAGTAAGCAGATTCCTCTGGTGGAAGTTAAAAAAGGAGAACGATTGTTGCGATAGTAAGGATAAGGACGAGGATCAGAACTGGATTAAGCATTTTCACAATCTTTTGAATTTGGGAGTTGAGTATAGGAATGGTAAAAGTAATGGAACGGAAGAAGTTAATTTATAGTGAAATATCTGATAGAGAAATCAAGGCAGATCTCTGCATTTAATTAGAGAGATCCTAATTTCCTTATTCGCTGAAGAATCAAATCATTTGGATTTCGAAAATTTTCTTTAAATCCCTTGAATTCCGGAATTCAACCAAGACAACGTCAAAAGTTAAGACGAAACTTTATTTTTCATTTCATTCCTTTTGTGATAGCTTCACTCGTACTTTTCAAGAAACCGAATCGTTTTATCTATATTACTCAATGATGATAAAAACTTAAATTTTTAGCTCATATGCGTCATGAAAACATATCTATTGTCAGCCATGACTATCCCAATCAAATTTCGGGACGAAATTTCTTTAACGGGTAGGTACTGTGACGACCCGGAAATTTCTGAACAAATTTAAACTTTATCTTATTCCGACACGATAAGCAAAGTTTGTTAAGTTAAATCTCAAGAATTTTAAACTATGTTCATACATTCATTTAACCTTGACCAAATTTCCGATGATTCACGAACCATTAAATGAACGAATATGATTATAGACGTATATGTGTATATATATTATAACTTGAAAACGTCAACAAAGTATTTAAACGTATAATGCATTACATGAACGTATTTGTTTCATTATGATTATCGATGAAATTAAAAGATAAGATCAAATGATTGAATTATCAGTTACATTGAATTATGATTACGAGTCTCTGTTAAGAGGTCCACTTTGATTTAGAAAACCTTTCCTTTTTAACGATATTCGAAATAAATGGTAAAGTGATCTTCGAGTACGGACAAAGTGTCAAATAGCGAGAGCTAGTCAGATTGGTGGAAATTCCTGTTAAATTCCAATACATGCCTTAAAATAATTACCTCGTGACATTTAATAAGATAAATTAATTAACCTTCATGTTATGTATTGTGAAAGTAAAATTAGGGAATATAGGTAAATTAGGAAATAGATATTGACATGTTAAAAAGATCGACATTTTACATTAAGATGATTCCATACGTTTGATTTTCCTTTAGACTTAATCCTACGAGTCATGATTAAAATGGAAATTAAAACCTTGAAACCTGATATGATTCATATATGATTTTTACTTTCTTAAACGAAAACGTCTTTTCGATATAATAGACTTTTATTATTAAAAACGTCTTATGACATAACAACTTCTACTATTATAACCTTTATATTAAAGTGATTTTTGAATATAAAATAATTTGGTTATTAAAATGTTTTATGAACGTTTGTATATAAATGAACTATATCAATTTTAAACTTTAAAATACAAATGTTATGAAATAGTAATTCCTAATATTCAAACGATTTCTAAATATATAAGTTTTGAATGACATTAGTTTTGAAAAACTATATTAAGTAAATAATCAAATTTATATTTCGAAATGAAAATATAAATATATATAACTTAGTCATAAAACGTCCTGATTTAAAATAATATATTTTGATAAATAATGAGCCACTGATTTATAGAAGCAAATGACCACAACGCTCAATTTTACAAGTTACATTATTACAAAATAATTTATCAAAGAGTAAATCTAATTATTGTTACGGGTACACGTCGCGTAACGTAAAATATTAGTTATCTAAACGTACGATCATGCGCTCGAGAAACCGAAACCGAGACACTAGTCAAGTGACAACGTACAAAACTTCGGAACAAAAATTACATTTTTACTACGCACGTAAATATAATATAATATATAATTAATTATATTAAATAAATAAATATATATTAAATAAATAATACGAGTGTCGGCAAGGATCAATGTTGGATGGCAGCTGGAAAGTAAGCTCATGCGATCGCATGAGCAATGGCCACTCAACCCATGCGATCACATGGCTAGGTTTGGGTGGCCAAGTCTTTAAAAGCTCGACGATTCTGGTTCCATTCTCATTTCATTCATTTATGTATCTATCGAAGTACTATATATATATATATATATATATATATATATATATATATATATATATATTTATATTTATAATTATTATTATTATTATTATTATTATTATTATTATTATTATTATTATTATTATTATTAAGATTAATATTATTATTAATCCTACTATTTTTATTTAGTATTAGTATTATTATTATTAGTATATACCTAAAATACTACGACGAGGTCATGAGTACATTAATTTCAAAACGGATTTTATGAGCGGGATAAGGCTAAGGAAATTATGGGTTATAGCTATGGAGGTGATGGGTAAGGTTCATGGGTATGCTCGTGAGGTCAATTTAGTGTTTATCATCTCCGTTGCGTCTGCGTACCTTTCCTGCAATATTGAATCTCAATATTGATACGTAAGCACTCATAATTTAACTTTTACATATTAATAGTGTATCCCTGACTAGTGCTCGAGTATATAGGATTATGCATGCTTGTATTTTGATATTGTTATTAGATATGTTATGTTGAATCCTGAATTAGTTACATATGCGGTTGAGATAAGGTATAAGATATGCATGTCATTGGAAAGCTAGCGAAAAATTAAGAACTTTTCATTTAGATATCGAATGGTTTCAATGAACGGATTAGAAGTTATAGTCAAAAGAATTTTTGTATTATTATTAAAAATGATTATTATTATCGTTGTTATTATCGTCGTTCTAGTTTTTATCTAATTATTATTATTATTATTATTATTATTATTATTATTATTATTATTATTATTATTATTATTATTATTATTATTATTATTATTATTATCATTATTATCATTATTATCATTATCATTATCAATAAAAAGTATTATCGTTAAAAATTTGTTATTTTATTTTTATTACTATCGTTATCATCGTTAAAGTTATAATTAGTATTATCATTATTATTATCATTAAAATAGTTATTAGTATTATCATCATAATATTTATTATCATTATAATTAAAACTAATATTAGTAACACCTAATTATTATGATTACTATTATTATCATTAACATGAACGCGATATAAAAGACGATTAAAAGCTATTAAACGAATCGATTAGGAAATAATGAGTACGAGTATCATGATGAAATTAAAATATTGTAAGATATTGATTTAGATAAAATTATCGTTCTTATTTTTTTTATCATTACTATTATTATTAAAAGTATCGTTAGTATTAAAACTATCATTTTAACAAAAATTATCATTTTAATATAAATGTATTGTTATTATAAAATATCATTATTATTATTATTATTTTAAATAAAATTATTATTTTAATGTTAATATTAAAAAGTATCGTAAATATTAAAGTTATCATAATTAGAAATTATCATCTTATCATAATATCATTTTTTAGTAAATATAAATATTGATATTTTTATTAATAGAATAATAATGATTATTATTACAAAATAATACAACTTTTACTTATTATTATTATCAATGTTATTTTATCAAATAAATATGTAATACAAATAATATAATTATCTTAATAAAACCTATCATAATATTTTTATGAACTTTATAAATTTTGTTACTTAAGATATATAAAAGTATATTTTTATATAAAATTTTATTTATTAATAAATGAATTATATTATTTACTCTAATAAATCTTTTAAAATATATTTAAATATATAAAACGGCTATATTTAAGTTATAAATCATTTCGAGTCAAATTGACTTTTGCTGACTTTTGCATTTTAGTCTCGAGCATTAGGATTGTGGTACACTATGACTTGACCTAGATTGTTAGACATATATTGATCAACATATAAATATATATACTTAATTTAGGTTCATGAATCAGAGGCCAACCTTGCACTTGTTCAGTGCCGTCATATGCATTATTGCTACGAAATACAGTTTTGTGAGTTTCATTACTCCCTTTTTATATATATTTTTGGGACTGAGAATACATGCGCTGATTTTATTAAAGTTTTACGAAATAGACACAAGTGATCAAAAACTACATTCTATGGCTGGATTATGAATATTGAATATCACCCCTTTTTAGCTTGGTAACATAATAATTAGGAAGCGGGTATGGCCCCTAATTGACACGAATCCTAAAGATAGATCTATGGACCTCGACAAGTCCCATCCGGGGTACGGATGATTTAGTACTTCGAGATTATTATTATTATACAGACGAGAGGTTCTGTTTGGGGATATTCTATGCATTAAAGTTAAGTCGGTTATCAAGCGTTCACCATATGGATGATTTTTAATTCGCGACTTACGCGTGTTATTATGTACTCGTGTTACGTGTACAATTGAATATCTGAAATCTTGTGGTCTATTAAAATAATGAAAATGAATGTTTATAATAAACTAATGAACTCACCAACTTTTTGGTTGACACTTGAAAGCATGTTTATTCTCAGGTTTGAAAGAAATATTCCGCTGTGCATTTACTCATTTAGAGATATTACTTGGAGTCATTCATGACATATTTCAAAAGACATTGAATTCGAGTCATTGAGTTCAACAAGATTACTATTTAGTCATTTATAGTTTGGATATATTATGAAAGGGTATGCATGCCTGACAACTTTCGATGTAATGAAAGTTGTCTTTTAAAACGAATGTAATTTTTGTAAAATGTATCATATAGAGGTCAAATACCTCGCAATGTAATCATATGTTATTGTATTCGTTCTTATGGATTAGGACAGGGTCTTTACATGTGGTATCAGAGCGGTGGTCTTACCGAACCAGGTCTGCATTAGTGTATCTAACTGATAAGTCGTTAGGATACATTAGTGAGCGTGGACTTCGACCGTGTCTGCATGTCAAAAGTTTTGCTTATCATTTTGTGTCAAAAATTACTTATTTATCATCCTTAGGAAATTACCTGCTTATCATACTTAGTCTAGACACATCTTATTGCATTGATTGCATAAATAGTGTATAGACAAAAATTCATATCTTAGCGCATCTGTTACTGTAAACTTTGCCTGACATATCCCGCAAATTCCTCCGTAATCTACGAAACTTTTGTTCTATATTTATGGATATTCTATGTAATTAGAATACCATCCGATAACCGAAAATCATTTCATATCGAAAAATCCTTATTCAATCGTACGAAATGAAATTCGTCATTAGTTCAAGTCCTTCAGATTCCGAAATGGAATCCCACTCAAGCTCCGAAAGCAGTGTGACCGGAATGGACCAACCAATCAGCCATCATCTATTCTGGATGAATTGGGGATGGGTTCGTAGCCTCCTTACTCATTGGAGACAAGAAGAAGGTGATCCTTACCATCCACCACATTGCCCTATTGGCGAAGAACCTGAAGCACTTATCGGCGAACCTGTCCGAAACACCATTTTCTACCACATTTCCAGAGTATCTCGTCACAATTATATACTACATCAAATTCTAAATTTTATTTATCCGCTTATCCGAACCGACAATCACCCCGGTGTAATAGAAGAAGTCAACGAGCTTCGCGCTCGGGTAGTGGCTTTGGAGAATATAGTGCAAAGGTTACAAACACCAACAGCAGCACCAGCAGCATAACCAGTACCACCATCATCAACGCCGACAGAACCATTACCACCACCAACAACATCCACATTCCATGCTTCAACAACATAAACTGTCCCACGAGCATCAACGTCATATGCCCTGTAGATACCAAGGAATACCAACAACAACAAACGATGAAGTATTGATTCATAAGTTCATTGGAGAAACATTCTACGGTGATTAGGTAATCTCCAAAGTCTTAAAAATTATCTATTCTAGCCCTAACCATAAATTAGATGAGTGAACTAAAATGATAGAAGGAAGAGTAGAAACTCTGACAAGAATGGTGCATGATTTACAAGCTAGACTTGTTTTACCAACAGCACCAACAGTACCGTTAGCATCACCAGCACAGTCACTACCGTCAGCATTGTCAGATTTAGCACCTATAACATCACAAGCTTTGCCAGTTCAAGAACCACCGTGGACATCATTACGAATCAATAACACGTATATTGTAACAACGAGTTATGAAGTATTAACTCATTCTCTCTGAAGAAATTATATGTATATTTTATATATATAAATTTTGAAATCAAAATAAACCTTTCCGTACTAAGCTATTATGTGTGACTCTTAACTACTCGGTTAATTCATATTATTAATATGCTATGATGTACATCCTTCATTAGTAACTTAACCACCATTAACTACAATCTCTGTCTCAATTCAATAAATTCCAATCCATAATAAATCAAGTGTATTATTCAAATATATGTTTGATGTTACACTTTCATCATCGATGTACTCGAAACTTTTCAAATAACATCATTCGTACCCTGCGAAGTTCACAAGGATTCCACAAATACCAACATCATGCATCAACAAATAACGAAGTATTGATTCATAATTTTAATCACATTGAAGAAATACTCCGTAAAAGTTATGTAATTTCTAAAGTTAGGGATTATTCAATTATAGTTTCAACCGTAAACCAAATGAGTTTAATTTAATATTAACTCATTAAATCTATGTTACATCTGAATAAAATATACATATATTTTCATAAAGACTGTAATAAAATTCTTTTGTGCAAAATATTAATTGTGAATTTTTTTAACGGGTAGGTAATACCCGAGAGATATATAAATTCACGATTAATATGTTACAATTCTTCGAATCTGATTCAGTCATCATCCCCTATATTCACTATTTTCATAACAATTTACATTCTTTCATAGAAATCAAAACAACCATACTCATTCAATTTCAATTACATATTTTGATTTTGAAATCGCAAAATTCAATTCGAGATGTAACCGAAATCATCACTCTTAGATCCTTACATCTATCAAAGCCATACTTTGACTTCAAAACTGTGTTAGAACATCATATGTATATTAAAAATTACAGCCTGTGTTTAAATCCTCCGAAATTCCTGAAGACACTTTAAACAATGAACAATCGAGATGATGATCCAACCACATGTTATCCCCAGTTATGTACCTGAAAAACTCTCGAAAACAAAGTCATAGTTTAACACATATCCGTGTCAGACCCATTGGCATTTATTAGCTAATATAACTTTTCGATCTCTTTTCAAAATAGACAGTTTTATCACAGCTCCAGCAAGTCAACTTCAATTTTTCAGTGGACTAGTCTTATTATAACCTCGAAAGATACGTTACCCTTTCGCCATCGTTACTGGGGAACCTTTCATATTCCACCATTTTAGCAATAAACTTACCGACAACTTCACTGATCTTTGACTTTTTGAAAAATTATTATAATTATCAAAACCCCATCATTTACTTATCTGTATCTTGTAACGAGAATTGCCATACGAATCATTGGGAATCAGCAAATAGTATTTTGAAATATCGCAGCATGTCGACGCCAACAATTATACATATAACGTCTATCTCCTGAACTTACATACTGCGAATGTGAAGTTTCTGAAAAATACCCTGAACTGCGAACTAGTTCTCAAAATGTTGATGAAGCAGCAAAAACTGTAAATTAAATCAACAGTAAAAAGTTTGATGATAAAGATTAGTGTGTTGGTAAAGCTCAGAAAAAGGGAAGATTTGGAACTGGAAAACGAATTGAGCAAAGTATGAAGGAGGTTGTGGACAAATCACAAAGACGAAATCTACCTTCAAAGAATCCAAATGATCCAATATCTGCTGAAGTCATTAAAGAATACCTTATTCCTGACTTTAAACCCCTGCGGACAATATTCTTCATCATCCTCTGATATTAGAAATTCTAAGATATCATCGTATCCTTCATTATAAATATCCTCCATATTTCTAAAGATATTCCCATAATTATTCTTATCTGAAATCATTTACCTCTTTGCGTTATCTATGTTACATCATAAAGAAACTATTTTAGTTTCTAAATTCTGAAATCTTCGAGTTTAAAATAAGAATGTTTTGAAGTAGTGTTGGGAACTGAAGCATGAGTTAGTATAATATAATGACACTTGATCAACGTGATTATATTATAGTAGGTCATGCTGAGTTTCTAAATGGAACGTGATGATTCACAGATCATAACGTCATAATGTGCCATGTTACATGACTCTTGTATTCTACTTAATCTCTAAAAATATCAAGAAAATATTTTCTCGATGATTCGGTCTTTTCCGAGGTATTCTGGTAATTTGACAAATCAAGATCGTACCATTACCATTTTCTTCTTAAAATATTAACTATGTTCATTTCGAAATTCATATCTACAAATTCTGGACCATTATTCGCTTGACTCAAAGTCGGGAAGAGGAAACAAAAGTATGAAACTCCAAAATTTTAGGGAGAAGATAAAGTCCGATAACAACACATAAATTACAAACCGTGTATATCAATGTTTATCGTAACATAAAGACACGGGAGAATTAAAAGCACTATAACCCCAAGGGCAAAGTAGAAGTAAGCAGATTCCTCTGGTGGAAGTTAGAAAAGGAGAACGATTGTTGCGATAGTAAGGATAAGGACGAGGATCAGAACTGGATTAAGCATTTTCACAATCTTTTGAATTTGGGAGTTGAGTATAGGAATAGTAAAAGTAATGGAACGGAAGAAGTTAATTTATAGTGAAATATCTGATAGAGAAATCAAGGCAGATCTCCGCATTTAATTAGAGAAATCCTAATTTCCTTATTCGCCGAAGAATCAAATCATTTGGATTTCGAAAATTTTCTTTAAATCCCTCGAATTTCAGAATTCAACCCAGACAACGTCAAAAGTTAAGATGAAACTTTATTTTTCATTTCATTCCTTTTGTGATAGCTTCACTCGTACTCTTCAAGCAACCGAATCATTTTATCTATATTACTCATTGATGATAAAAACTCAAATTTTTAGCTCATATGCGTCATGAAAACATATCTATTGTCAGCCATGACTATCCCAATCAAATTTCGAGACGAAATTTCTTTAACGGGTAGGTACTGTGACGACCCGGAAATTTCCGAACAAATTTAAACTTTATCTTATTCCGACACGATAAGCCAAGTTGGTTAAGTTAAATCTCAAGAATTTTAAACTATGTTCATACATTCATTTAACCTCGACCAAATTTTCGATGATTCACGAACCATTAAATGAACGAATATGATTATAGACGTATATGTGTATATATATTATAACTTGAAAACGTCAACAAAGTATTTAAACGTATAATGCATTACATGAACGTATTTGTTTCATTATGATTATCGACAAAATTAAAAGATAAGATCAAATGATTGAATTATCAGTTACATTGAATTATGATTACGAGTCTCTGTTAAGAGGTCCACTTTGATTTAGAAAACCTTTCCTTTTTAACGATATTCGGAATAAATGGTAAAGTGATCTTCGAGTAAGGACAAAGTGTCAAGTAGCGAGAGCTAGTCAGATTGGTGGAAATTCCTGTTGTAAGATCATGTTTTCTCAGCTAGGTTGGACGCCGTCCAAAATGGTGGGACACCCTCCCGTTTTGAAGGGCTGGACGCCATATAGATGGCCTGACGAGCCAGCTTTGGTATTTTGATATTTTAAAATGGGGTAGTTTGGTAATTTCACATTGTGGACAACTTTAAGACCCTATATCAGTTTTGGTGAGCCTCATTACTCCATTTCCGTCTACTTTATCTCCCTTCACTAAATTCTAGAAAGAGAGGAAGTTCTAGAGTGAGAGAGCTCCATTAATGGAAGAAGGAGGTTGAATTGGGTATTAGTGCGAGTTCTAAAGTTGTTCATCTAGTCGCTAGCTACGTGGTGATTGTGTTGGTAAGTTATAAAACCTAATTTCTTTACTTAAATCGTGTTAAGGGTTAGGGTTTGGGTTAGTGTTGCACTTAAAACCCATTTGTTAGTGATTTGGGGGTTTTGGGTAAGTTTGGGTCATGAAGACCAAAAAGATGACTAACCTAGGGTTTTAAAAAGTTAAAGTGTGTAAATGGGTCTTAAAGGCTTAGTAAATCACTAGCACATTTGTAGTTAATGTTAGTGGCTGTCATTTGGGTTGTGGGTGTCCCAAATGGGCGTGTTGACCTCGAAATGGGTCAAATGGGTCTTGGGCGACCTAGGTTGTTAAATGTGTATGAGAACACATTAAACTTGTGATTATAAAGTGTTTAAGACCATATTTGGCTAGTGTTAGGATTTTGTTGGTGTTGACCCAAATATTAGGGTTAAGGGTGCAAATGGGTCGGAATTGCACCTTGGGTCAAAATGGCACTAGAATGGGGAGTAAGTTGGTTGACCAACTTGAGTTGTGATTGATTATGTGCTAAATGTAATAGGTACGTTACATTGAAGTTGCAAGCTCGGTTATCTTTCGCAAAAGACTCTAAGGTGAGTGGAATAATTATATGCGTAGCTATATAATGTATCTATTTGTTGTATCGTGAGATGTGAAGTGTCGAGGTGCTAAGACACCACATTTCACGTGACGAGTGAAGTGTCGAGGTGTTAAGACGGCACTCGGAGTGAAGCATCGAGGTGTTAAGATGCCACTCTAAGTAATTGACGGGTGAAGCATCGAGGTGTTAAGATGCCACCTAGGAGTGAAGTGTCGAGGTGTTAAGACGCCACTCCATAAAATAAAGAGTGAAGCATCGAGGTGTTAAGATGCCACTCGGGGTGAAGTACCGAGGTGTTAAGGTGCCACCCTAGGGTTTAGTGATACGAGGTGTTAAGTACACTAACGAATGTTATGAACACCGATGGCATTTTTGAGAGCGCCATTCCCTTGTACGATTGGTTAACCATGATTATTGTGTTGATTTGTAAGCATATTATATGGTTCGAGTTATATACATATATATGCCTTTGTTATGATAGCTTGTGATATAGGAGGTCAATAGCTTTGTACTTGAGATGTTAAGCCCTTTTGTGTTGCTAGCATGCATGCGGTATTTGTG
Organism: Rutidosis leptorrhynchoides; assembly: GCF_046630445.1. NCBI lineage: Eukaryota > Viridiplantae > Streptophyta > Magnoliopsida > Asterales > Asteraceae > Rutidosis > Rutidosis leptorrhynchoides. The sequence goes on along the minus strand of NC_092336.1, from coordinate 510,835,579 downwards.
TAAGTGTGCAAGTAGGTATTTTATATTTGTACGTGTATAACTATTGCATTCACTAAGCGTTAGCTTACCCTCTCGTTGTTTACCTTTTTAGGCTCCGGCGTGGACAAAGGCAAAGGTATTCAGTTGGATTAGTGGTCTCCCGCTTATTTTGATAGGGGATGCTTTTGGGTTAGCTTTTGGAAGTTCGGCCAAGATTTGGGTAGTTTAACCCCAAACACCATGCTCTAGTGTCGTTTGAAAATTAAACTTGTATTGGTCGAAACTTGTATTTTTGAACGAAATGCGTAAGACGAGTCGATGTGGGCCCGATGTTGTAAAACTTGTTTTGATGATGGAAACCTCTTAGTTTATTATATTGTGATATGTTGTAAAAAGGGTTTTCGCTTAAAAGTGTCGGGAAGCGGGATTTCCGCTCACGTGAGTCGGACCCGGGGACAGCAGCTGCCAGGTAATCTGGACGCCGTCCAGATATGCTGGACGCCGTCCTAGTCTTAAGTGCTGGACGCCGTCCAGATGGGCAGGTCCAGAATTTTTTTTTGGGCTTGTTCTTGGATTAACTAAGTCGGGTTGTTATAAGTGGTATCAGAGTATGGTCTAAGGGATTTAGGCGACTTGAGATAGGTGCCTAAACTTAGACTTTATTGTGTGTGCGCTTTATGCGGGACTTGTAGGACTTTGGGTCGGAACGAGAATTGCTAGTGCTAGTGTTTATGTGAATTAACCTTGCACTAACTGTTTTGTGTTATTTTAGCAATCATCAAGCGAGATAGACGTTGTACTAGCGAATTAATGTGACGTGATTGCGTAACAATGATTAGCTACCATTGTTACGGGTTCAAATCGTGTCAAACAAGCGATGTACGACGATTGTTGAGCAAGATGGGGTAGTGTGGTGTATATATATATATACATATGTGTTAAGTCCTTTTGTTTCATTGCTTAATTTACTTCATTTTATAGAATGAAGATGAGAATTGGACACGACACCAATGACGGAAGTACGAGTGAGGACGTTGAACTCACGCCAAGGTTGAGGCCATCTTTAAAAGGCTAAAAAAAGATTTTCTTGACGATGTTCGAAAGGTTTTCCAAGAGTCGGTTGATGTTCAAGTAACCGAAATGATAAATGAGTGAATGAATGCCGCGATCGAGGAGGCATTAGAAGCTAGAAATATTCATCCTCGTGGTAAAGGGGGTGAGGGTAACGGTGGGAATGGAAGGCGGTACTTCCATTTCAAAAATTTGAAGGATGCTCAACCCTCGATGTTTAATGGGGTACGAGATCCGTTGAAAAGCACATGTTGGATTTCCGATATCGAGGGAGCATTCCGTACCGCGGAATGTCCTCCCGAGAAGAAGGCGAGGTATGGTTCTAGTATGTTGCGGGAAGAAGCTAAATTGTGGTGGGATGATAAAATCAACTTATATGGTGAAGAGCAATGTATGAGTTTGACGTAGGAAGAGTTTAAGAAGGAATTTTTCAAAGAATACCGAACTTCTTCCGATCTTGATAGAATCCGGGACCAGTTGCACAATTTGCAACAAGGTTCGATGGACTTGGTTACTCTCAAGTCTACCTTCTATACAAAGACTCGCTTTTGTCCGGAATATGTTGGTGACGATCACAAGCTAATGAAAGATTTCTACCGTACCATGAATGATGAGTTCAAGGGTAAGATTAGTCGAGGAGCGGCTAAGTCTTTTGACGAGTTATTTGAGTTGGCTCGGGGTTTTGAGCCGGAGGTTCCAAGAAAAAGCGACTTCTCATTTTCCAAAAGAAATTTTGAAGGCTCTAGTCATTCTAACTTTTCAAACAAGAAGAACAAGAACAAGAAGGGTTCCGAGAGTGTCAATAGCGTGAAGAAGGGCGCTTCCGGGGGTTTTTCTTATACATGCTACAATTGTGGGCAACCGGGTCATATGGCTCGTGATTGTCCGAAATCATCTTCCGGAAACAAGCTCACTTGTTTTAATTGCGGTAAAGAAGGGCATAAGAAGCCGGAGTGTCCCGATTTGCGAAACGATAATGTTAAGCGTCTAGAGAAGGCGGCGGGTATGGCTAGGGGTCGCAACTATTTAACGACGAATGATGAAGCCAAGCAATCCAACGAAGTTGTCTCAGGTACTTTTATGGTTAACTCTAATCCGGCAAGGATCCTATTTGATAGCGGTGCAAATTTGTCGTTTGTGTCTCCAAAATTTGTGCCTAGACTTAATAGACCGTTAGCTAAGTTAAGTCGTCCGGTAGAAGTCGAAATAGCGGACGGCAAGACGGTGCTAGTGGTTGCTGTGTGTAAAATTGTGATGTCGTTTTTGGTGCCGAAAACTTTAAGATAGATCTTATCCCGATGACTTTGGGTGATGTTGATATCATTGTTGGTATGGATTGGCTCGATCATAATAGGGCCGATATTGCATGCCATGAAAAATTTATTCGTGTGAAGACACCAAGTGGGGGAGAGTTAATTATTCACGGTGATAAGCGTAGAAGACTTGTGCCGATATGCACTTTTGCACGGGCACATTTTTTCCTTGTTAGTGGTGGCATGGCTTTTCTTGCCCATGTTGTTGATACTCGTGATGAGCCACCACCCATTCGTGAAATTCCTGTGGTAAATGAGTTTGAAGACGTTTTTTCGGATGAGTTACCGGGTGTTCCGGCAGAAAGACAAGTTGAATTTCGCATTGAGTTGGTTCCGGGAGCTACTCCCATTGCTAAAACTCCTTATCGTTTAGCACCGACGGAAATGCAAGAGTTGTTAAATCAAACCCAAGAGCTACTTGAAAAGGGTTTTATCCGACCGAGTGCTTCGCCATGGGGCGCTCCGGTTTTATTCGTGAAGAAGAAGGATGGTAGTATGTGGATGTACATCGATTATCGGGAGTTGAACAAAGTGACGAACAAGAATTGTTATCCATTGCCTAGGATTGACGATTTGTTTGACCAACTCCAAGGTGCAACGTATTTCTCTAAAATTGACCTACGGTCCGGCTATCACCAAATGCGGGTCCGTGAGGAAGATATTGAGAAAACGGCTTTTCGAACGCGTTATGGGCATTTTGAGTTTGTAGTTATGCCTTTTGGTCTTACGAATGCACCGGCGGCATTCATGGATATTATGAACCGAGTGTGCCAACCTATGTTGGACAAGTCAGTAATTGTGTTCATTGACGACATACTTGTCTATTCGAAGAGTATGAAGGAACATGAACATCATTTGCGGAGTGTGTTAAAGACGTTGAGGAAGGAGAAGTTGTATGCTAAATTCTCCAAATGTGAATTTTGGCTAAGGGAAGTTCAATTCCTTGGCCATATTGTGAACGAAAATGGTATTCAAGTAGACCCGGGGAAGATTGAGACGGTAAAGAGTTAGGGACGACCGACTACGCCTACGGAAATCCGAAGTTTTCTCGAATTGGCCGGTTATTATCGTCGGTTTATCCAAGACTTTTCTAAGATCGCTTCTTCGTTGACGAAATTGACGAGGAAGAACGCGAGATTTAATTGGGAGAACGAGCAAGAAATTGCTTTTCAATTGCTAAAAGAGAAATTGTGTCAAGCTCCGGTATTAGTGTTGCCGGAAGGTGTGGAAGACATGACGGTGTATTGTGATGCCTCTCTAAATGGGCTCGGGTGTGTTCTAATGCAAAGAGGTAAAGTCATCGCTTACGCCTCTCGATAATTAAAGGAACACGAAACGAGATATCCGACTCATGATCTTGAGTTGGCGGCGGTTGTGCATGCATTGAAAATTTGGCGCCATTACTTGTATGGTGTCAAGAGTACGATTTATTCGGATCATAAGAGTTTGAAACATCTCTTCAATCAACGAGATTTGAATTATCGCCAACGTAGGTGGATGGATGTGGTAAAAGATTATGATTGTGAAATACTTTATCATCCGGGCAAGGCGAATGTGGTCGCGGATGCGTTAAGTCGAAAGAGTCACCACCCGGCGTTACGATTGGGATTGTTACGTATGATTATTACTAACGATTTTCTTGAAAAACTTGGTGTGATTCAAATAGAGGCTTACGTTCACAACAAGCACGCAGAACGAATAGTGGGGCAATCGGAGTTCATTACTATGGGCTCGCGTGGTTTGTTGTCTTTTCAAGGAAGAGTGTGGGTGCCTAAGATGGGGGATTATCGACTAGTGCTACTTGATGAAGCACATAAGTTAAAGTATTCCATTCATCCGGGTGCAACAAAAATGTATCTTGATTTAAGGAAGGAGTATTGGTGGCCGGGCATGAAACGTGATGTTGTTAAGTATGTTGAGCAATGCGTCACGTGTTTGCAAGTTAAAGCCTAACACCAAAATCCGTATGGTAAGTTACAACCGTTAGAAATCCCGAAGTGGAAATGGGAGCACATTACCATGGATTTTATCACAAAGTTACCAAAGACGGCGAGAACCCAATTTGATTCAATTTGGGTGATAGTTGACCGATCGACAAAAAGTGCTTTGTTTCTTCCCATTCGGGAAGCGATATCGTCGGAGACCTTGGCTAAATTGTTTATCAAGGAAGTAGTCGCTCGACATGGGGTTCCTATATCTATTATTTCGGATCGAGATACCCGTTTTACATCTCGGTTTTGGGAAAAGTTTCATGACGATATGGGTACACAATTAAAATTGAGCACGGCGTATCATCCTCAAACGGACGGTCAAACCGAACGTACGAATCAAACATTAGAGAATATGTTACTGGCGTGTATTATTGATTTCGGTGGTAGTTGGGACGAGCACTTACCTTTGGTGGAATTCTCGTACAATAATAATTATCATACTAGTATCGGGATGCCACCGTATGAGATGCTTTATGGGCGAAGATGTCGAACTCCAATTTGTTGGGGTGAAGTGGGACAAAAGGAAATCGGGAGTACCGATTTGGTTTTAGAGACGAATAGCAAGATTGATGTGATTCAGGATCATTTGAAAAAGGCGCAAGATAGACAAAAGTCGTATGCCGATAAACGTAGGCGAATGATCGAATTCCAAGAGGGCGACATGGTGATGCTTAAGGTTTCTCCATGGAAAGGTATTATTCGGTTTCGAAAACGGGGAAAGTTAGCTCCTCGGTTTATTGGGCCATTTAAAGTTTTAGATCGTGTTGGCGAGGTTGCATATCGTTTGGAGTTACCCGAAGAGCTTGCGGGGATCCATAATACATTTCATGTTTCCCATCTCCGTAAGTGTCTTGCGGATGATTCTTCTTGGGTGCCTTTAGACGAGCTTGAGCTAAACAACAAACTAGAGTATGTTGAGGAGCCGATTACTATACTCGATGAGAAAGTGAAGAAGTTGAGAAACAAGGAGGTGAGAACCTTCAAGGTTCAATGGCGTCGAAGTATAGGTTCCGAGTTTACGTGGGAGCCTGAAGAGTTTGTTTTGGTTTATCTTCCTGCTTGTCATGCAGCGTGGATTACGAGGACGCAATCTGTAGCGATCCGACCAAATCATGTTTGACGGCGCCGTCTACGTAGGTCCCATTACATGGTCATAAGTCTTTAAGACAAAGTTTGACAGAAAATATGTCGCATTCATTTCATAAGTGTGGATGTTTCAAAGTTTACAAAAGTAGTTTCCATAACTAGTACATAACGATGTTTAAAGTATAAATGAAACACGTGCGACACAGTTTAAAGTAGTCAAAAGATGCTCCACATATGCAAGTATACTCAACATCCAAAGCAAGTATCAAAAAGAATGTGCAGAAGCATGTATCACCTAATGATCAAGGACCTGAGAAAAACATAGGGAAATCTGTCAACGAAAACGTTGGTGAAATCATAGGTTTAAATAGGTAAGTGAGTAAATATAAGTCGAACCACAAGATTTGCACATTGATAAAATAGTAATACATTCTAAAAGTTAATATTCACGAGCACCCAATTATCAAGGCTTAACATTCCGTCCGTTGAACCCCATTAATAGTGCTAGAACAACGCTGTTTCTCGAAAATATATTTCATCCGTAGACGGCAGCGAACCGTCCGAGATGAGGGTTTGTCAAACCCATATGGCCATACAACATAAGTTCACGCCTACACTTACACACTGCAAGAGTAACTAATGATAATCGAATTGAGGATTTTGTTCTAAACTCGTATGTAGAATGTTTGTTTTCCTCTACTTGTGTTCACTTAGTTAAAAAGAAATGTTTATGTTTTCTCATCCCAAATGTAAGTTCAAAAGAGCAAAAGTGGGACTATGATCTCACCTTGAGCGCAAGAGCAAATAAGTACTTCGACAAGTAACGTGTGCAAAGAACAATGCTAGTCTTGACCTAAACAAATAGGTCGTATCAATAACGGTAAACACGATAGGTCAAAGATGTCCAATTAGTCCTATGGCTCAATACGACTCGATTATGTAGCATGTGAATCAAATTGTCAAGTTTCATGCAAGATACAAGTATAGGATCATGTTAGAAAGATTGCATAATCATTTGGTTAAGTTTGACAAAAAGTCAAACTTTGGTCGGTCAAAGTCAACGAAAAAGTCAACACATTCGGGTCGAGTCCCGAACTATTTTTCTGAGGTTTTTATTCATATATAAGCATGTTAGAACAAGTCTCATGTGAATCGGAGGTCCATAGCGTGCCAAACATTTTTCGTATTTTGACCAAGGAGGTCAGAATCTGGACGCGGCAAATGCCGCGCCGCGACCAAGGGATGTCGCTCCGCGACACTTAACGTGTGCTGGTGCCTGGTTAGTTTCAATTGTTCAAGTCTTTTTCCGAACTTCGATCAAACACAAATCACAAACCGTAGACACTTATGACACGCATCTTATATCGTTGGAAAGGTAATTTGACAAGGAACCCAACTAAACACATTTCACCAACCGAAAACATTAATTGCAATAATCGACTTTTCAAATCAAATGATCAATCAATGCACACATTTAATGCTTTAAATTTTACAAGTGCACATTTATGATTCGGGCATTTAATGCATACATAAAACACGCCGTTTTGTAGATAATCAAGCATACAATACAACTAACTACTTACTAACAATAATTCATGGCTTTCAATGCATTAAATGTTCACATTCAATTCTATCAAACCCTAACCAACAACATCAAAATCACTAATCATGTTTATGAAGTTTTCTAAAACAACCTACACATCAAATTGAAGCTAGTGATGTTAGGAACACATTTAATACATGCATTTATAACATTTAACATCATTCAAACAACCAAATCACCAAATCAAACACACCAAAGTTTATGTTCATGCTAGTTACTTCAAATAACAAAATCGAACATATAAATCATATATTCATGTTAGACTTGAGCCATAGACACTAATTAACAACTTTATAAGTTAAAAACATCAAGAACACAAAATCTAGTGATTTTAGAAAGTTACCCAAACTTGATAAAATCGGTATGGAATCGAAGAGGAAGTTGCAAGGATTCCAAATATGTAATTTGTTTTGTGAGACACCCGCTAGCTTGGATTTAGATGATCATTCTTTTGTTTGGAGAATTGAAAGAAAAATGGAAAGTATGAAGAGAAAAGGAAAAATGAAAATGAAAAAGATAAATGGATGGGAGTGGTTTGACCACTTTGACCTAGTTAAAAGTTTGGTCACATGGCAAGATTGGTCCCTCAAGTTTTAATCGGGTACGTGAATTACCTAAACGAGATAATTTAAAACACGTATTAACGGGAGGTGTTATAAACATATAACGGACTTTAAATAATTAAACGGAAAAGTAAACGGAAAAAGGCGGGATGTTAAACAATCCGGTTCAAGTGGGGGAGAGTTGTAAGATCCTGTTTTCTCAGCTAGGTTGGACGCCGTCCAAAATGGTGGGACGCCATCCCGTTTTGAAGGGCTGGACGCCATCCAGAAATCTGGATGCCGTCCAGATGGCCTGACGAGCCAGCTTTGGTATTTTGATATTTTAAAATGGGGTAGTTTGGTAATTTCACATTATGGACGACTTTAAGACCCTAGATCAGTTTTGGTGAGCCTCATTACTCCATTTCCATCTACTTTATCTCCCTCCACTAAATTCTAGAAAGAGAGGAAGTTCTAGAGTGAGAGAGCTCCATTAAAGGAAGAAGGAGGTTGAATCGGGTCTTAGTGCGAGTTCTAAAGTTGTTCATCTAGTCGCTAGCTACGTGGTGATTGTGTTGGTAAGTTATAAAACCTAATTTCTTTACTCAAATCGTGTTAAGGGTTAGGGTTTGGGTTAGTGTTGCACTTAAAACCCATTTGTTAGTGATTTGGGGGTTTTGGGTAAGTTTGGGTCATGAAGACCCAAAAGATGACTAACCTAGGGTTTTGAAAAGTTAAAGTGTGTAAATGGGTCTTAAAGGCTTAGTAAATCACTAGAACATTTGTAGTTAATGTTAGTGGGTGTCATTTGGGTTGTGGGTGACCCAAATGGGCGTGTTGACCTCGAAATGGGTCAAATGGGTCTTGGGCGACCTAGGTTGTTAAATGTGTATGAGAACACACTAAACTTGTGATTATAAAGTGTTTAAGACCATATTTGGCTAGTGTTAGGATTTTGTTGGTGTTGACCCAAATATTAGGGTTAAGGGTGCAAATGGGTCGGAATTGCACCTTGGGTCAAAATGGCACTAGAATGGGGAGTAAGTTGGTTGACCAACTTGAGTTGTGATTGATTATGTGCTAAATGTAATAGGTACGTTACATTGAAGTTGCAAGCTCGGTTATCTTTCGCAAAAGACTCTAAGGTGAGTGGAATAATTATATGTGTGGGTATATAATGTATCTATTTGTTGTAGCGTGAGATGTGAAGTGTCGAGGTGCTAAGACACCACGTTTCACGTGACGAGTGAAGTGTTGAGGTGTTAAGATACCACTCGGAGTGAAGCATCAAGGTGTTAAGATGCCACTCTAAGTAATTGACGGGTGAAGCATCGAGGTGTTAAGACGCCACTCCGTAAAATAAAGAGTGAAGCATCGAGGTGTTAAGATGCCACTCGAGGTGAAGTACCGAGGTGTTAAGGTGCCACCCTAGGGTTTAGTGATACGAGGTGTTAAGTACACTAACGGATTGTAACATCCTCCCAATAGGGTCTGGAAGGAACGTCACTATTATCAAAACATACCAACATATTATAATAAACGAGAACAATACTAAATGATGAATTTAACTTTAATGAGTACGCAGCGGAAAATGAAATGTCGTTACAATGACAGGAATAACAATATCGTAAATGTTCACATGCAGAAGTAATAAATGCGATATCTCTTGATCCTATGTCTAAGTAGCATCACATAAGCAGTAAGTATAAGAGCTTGAATCAAACAGCACCTGAGACAAAACATGCTAAAGTGTCAACCAAAAAGGTTGAGTGAAGTTCATAGGTTTAACAAAAATTTTGTCGTTGTTTTAGACCACAAGATTTAGTTTGTAAAGTTGATCTCCTGCAGGATCAAAAAGTTATGCCAGTGCGTGATATTTAGACTAAACGTTGTTTGCCCCGTGACAAGTTGTTCTGTCCTTGTCGTTTTACTTTCATTATCAAGTAATACAAAGACTTAGTCAAATGTATCGGGGACGTTACTCCCGATAGGCCTATCCCCAATAATTAAGAATGCCGCAGCAATTAAAAATATCACTGTAGGGACTTAGTCGGACATAGCCGAGTATAGCATAGTTTAACAGTTGGTACTGATATTTAGACTAGACTTTCAAGTTTGCTTCGTAACAAGTTATCGTTTATACTTGTCGGTTGGGGACTTGCTGGTCGTAGCCCAACATATCACAGTTTAATAGTTGGTACTTGTATCTAAAGTGTAAAAAGTAAAAACAGCATGTGTCTCACCCCAAGTAAAAGTAAGTAAGTTTGCTAGCAATTAAAGAGGGGCTATGAATTCACCTTAGTAAGTAGAGAGAGAGTTATTCCTCGGAATAAAGAGTTGAACGAGTGAGCAGGAAAGTCAACCTATTGACATTTAAGAGTAGTTAAGTGTTTTGCCCATGTTTAAGTTTAAGTATGTGTTTAAGTATAGTTTGTTTTACTAAGTTTCTATTCCTAGTAAGTTACTATTTTTATAAAGTTTCCATTTTTAGAAAGTTTCTTATTTTACTAAGTTCCTATGACTAGAGAGTTTCTACTTTTATCAGTGTTTTCCATTTTAGGATACTTGCCGTATTAGATAAGCTTCCAATCACCCCTTTCCCTTCGAATGGCTAATTTAGATCTAGGGGCTTGAGCCATAGGACCCTTTAAATCGGAAATCCAAACCCTCTGCCTAGAATCTCATAGAAACCATTCGTCAAGAAAGTTCGAAGATCTATACATCTCTAATACACATCCCAAAATGTTTTTATGTTACAATATAAGTAGTAGGTTATAGGTGCTAGTAATAGTAATAGTGTATACATGTTATTTATTTTATTTTTAATTGCATATAATTTATAACATTATTTACATATTTCGGTAAAAATAATAACCGAAGTAAAAAGTAAAAAGTAAAAAGTAAAAAGTAAAAAAAATAAAAAGTAAGAAAAGAATACTTACTAGTAGTAATTCTTCAAAGAGAGAATGAGAGAAATTTTGATGTGAGTTTGAATGAGAAATGAGGGGTATTTATACTTGAAAAAATTAGGTAAAAAGAATAAAATAATTAAAAGAAAAAGAAATATTTAATTCTTAATGGGATTTTAAAATTAAAAAGTATTAAATGTTAGGTCATGGGATAATGCACAAAATAAAATAATAAAAGTAGTTTTTCCATTAAAATTTTTAATTAAAAAGTAATTTATTTATTTATTTATTTATTTTTTATTTATTTTAAGGATTTTTTTTTTGTAAATAAACAAATTTATTTAATGTTTTTCCAAGAATATTTGTCAATAATATTTTATTTTTTTATTTTATTTTTTTATTTAATTAATAAATACAAATTTTGCATAAAAATAATAAATAATTCGGTATTTTGTATTTTTAATAATAATTATGATTTAAATTATTAAACTATAGCTTTAGTAAGTTTGTAAATATTATTACATTTATATATAATTGGATTTATTATATAGTTAAATATATAATACATTAACTAAATAATAAAAGTGATACAAAGTTTATATACTTATTTAAATTATTTCAAATTATATAAATTAATAATATATTATTTATTTAAGCGTACATTGTTGACTAAAAATTACTATTCGGTCAATATTTAATTGTATATAACAACCCTTAATACATATAGTCAGACATATAACCCTAGGGTTAATTCAGAAATTTAGAAGTCGAAAAGTGAGGGTTGTTACAGTACCTCCCCGTTAATAAAAACTTCGTCCCGAAGTTTTAGGTAGACTTCTCAGATGCATCAGTGGTTGAGAAGAGATGGGGATATTTCTGTTTCATTTGGTCTTCACGTTCCCAGGTATACTCGGGGCCACGTTGTGAATTCCAACGGATCTTAACAATAGGTATGGTGCTTTGTTTTAAGCGTTTAGCATATCAGTCCATGACCTCTACGGTTTCCTCTATGAAGTGCATTTTATCATCAATGCGAATGTCATCTAAAGGAATAACGAGAGTGTCATCAGCGAGACACTTTTTAAGATTCGAGACATGAAATACGTCGTGTACGCTGCTAAGTTCAGCAGGTAATTCTAATCGATAAGCCACGGGTCCGATCCTTTCAGTAATTTTGAAGGGTCCAACAAAACGCGGACTTAGATTGCTTCGTTTACCAAAACGAACGACGCCTTTCCAAGGGGATACTTTCAACATGACTTTGTCACCAACTTGGAATTCCAAATCTTTCCGACCTTTATTAGCATAGCTCTTCTATCGACTGCGGGCAGTTTCTATTCATTTCTTAATCTGAACTATCTTTTTGGTTGTCTCGTGTATGATTTCAGGACCAGTTAACTGTCTGTCCTCTAATTCATCCCAGCACAGTGGGGATCTACATTTTCGTCCGTATAAGGCCTCAAAAGGTGCAGCCTTAATACTTGAGTGATAACTATTATTGTAAGAGAATTCAACCAAAGGCAAATGTCTATCCCAGCCTTTGCCGAAGTCGATAACACAAGCAGGAAGCATATCTTCCAATGTTTGAATGGTTCGTTCACTTTGACCATCAGTTTGCGGATGATAAGCAGTACTCATGTCGAGTTGAGTTCCAAGAGCAGATTGTAAGGATTTCCAGAATCTGGAAGTGAATCTACTGTCGCGATCGGATATTATTGATATAGGAACACCATGACGAGAGACAATTTCTTTGATATGCAGTTGTGACAATCTCTCCATCTTGTCGGTCTCCTTGATCAGTAAGAAATGAGCAGATTTAGTAAGACGATCTACTATGACCCATTTAGTATCATTGCCACTAGAAGTCTTGGGCAAATTAGTAATATAGTCCATAGCGATACATTCCCACTTCCACTGCGGAATATCGGGTTGTGTCAACAGACCAGAAGGCTTTTGATGTTCAGCCTTGACTTTCAAACAAGTGAGACACTTACCAACATAAGTAGCAATGTCGGCTTTCATATTAGGCCACCAGTAGAATTCCTTCACATCGTGGTACATCTTACTGGAACCCGGATGAATAGAATACATAGTCTTATGCGCTTCATCCAAGACTAGTTCACGGAGATTACCGAAGCGAGGAACCCAAATTCTGTTGCCAAAGTACCGTGTACCATTAGCTTTCACTTGGAGTTGGTTCTCAAAACCGATAGGTCCTTCACCTTCGATAAGTGTTGGTTTAATAGCTTCCAGTTGAGCTTCGCAGATTCATGATATAAGATTTGATTTGATTTTCAGGTTTAAGGCACGAACACGTTTAACATCGTCTTTTCGACTAAGGGCATCAGCAACTACGTTTGCCTTACCAGGATGATAATCCATCTTACAGTCATAATCGTTCAATAACTCGAGCCATCGGCTTTACCTCATATTCAGCTATTTTTGATCAAAGATGTGTCGAAGACTTTTATGGTCAGTGTACACCGTAAACTGGGTACCATATAGATAATGTCTCTATATCTTTAATGCAAAATACCACGGCACCTAACTCAAGGTCGTGTGTGGTATAGTTCTCCTCGTGTTTCTTTAACTATCTAGATGCGTAGGCAATAACCTTTTCACGTTGCATTAAAACACAACCAAAGTCTTGCTTTGAGGCATCGCAGTAAACAACAAAATCATCAGTACCTTCAGGTAAAGATAGAATCGGGGATGTGGTCAACTTCTCTTTCAGAATCTTGAAAGCAGATTCCTGTTCTTCGGACCACTCAAACTTCTTCCCTTTTTGAGTTAGCTTCGTAAGAGGTTGGCAAGAAGGGAAAAATCTTTTATGAATCTCCGATAGTAACCGGAAAGTCCCAAAAATTGACGAATATGCTTCGCAGTCTTTGGTATCTACTAATATCAAGATGATCTTTTTTCTTCTTGCATTTGGGTTTTTGAACAGATAGCTTGCGAGTTTTCTTTGAATCACTTTCTATTCCATACGTCATGATATTGGAATTTGTCTATGAATTACCGTAATATAATCACGTTGGCCACCGTCATTATATTTCACAAATTCATATTTTCATTCCAAGGTCACTCCATAAGGTCAGGATATGATAAATGATGATTTCTAATATAGTGTATTAAGGATAGCAATAATCTTAGCTCGATCGACAACATGTAGGTTTTAAGCCAAAACTTGCACTTTGAAAAGTTTGCGTAGAGTTGTTCTTCTTCTTAAGAATGAATTTGCAAATGTTTCTCATGTTCTTTCTCACTCTTGGAGCAGATCAAAACGTCATCCATGAAAATAGTTACGAACTTGTCGAGTCATGGTTCGCTAGTTTTAAGTTGCAGTCTTTATAGACTTGGTCAACTTTCATACCTTTGAAAGTTATGGAAGTTGTGAAAGTTATGAAATGGACGTGGTCAAAAGAGAAAGTTATGAGACATCGTGGTAAGAGTTGGTGCAGTTGGACGAACCATGATTCTCCACTACATAAGGGTGTATAGAAGTTTGATAAATATGATAGGTCATAAGTCTGAAGACTTTTTAAGCGGGATAAAGATGAATATGATATGAACGAAACACTTTATATTATTAAGAACGAGGCATTAAACAAGCCTTTATTACACGATTCGGAAATAGAAATAGTTTAAGGCATAGCCTTTACATAGACAAGGAATTGGAAAAATAATCTAGGAAATATTAAGATTGAAGTAATCTTCATATTTCTTCTTCTCATCCTCCACCTTCTTCATAAACTCATCAACTTTCTCATTCCTCGCCTTTTGTTTCTCATGCAGGAACTCGAGATTATCATAAAGGTTAGAAACTTCATTGTTGATTACATGGTACTTGTGGTCCCTTATAGAAAGTTGATTATTCACGCGGTTTTCCTCCATCTTCAATCTAAGGTCAACATCTTCTCTTAGGCAAGAGAGAGATTGCTTCCCCCATCGGGTATTTCTATCACCTTCATACTTCACCAACTTTATCTCTTTCTTTAGTTCAGCATTTTTCTCTGTGAGCTTCTTGATCGCTAGGTCTTTTTCCTTCATTTGAAAATCGATCCTTGCAATATGGAGAATTAGGTCATCGGTAGTTTTTCGCAGATTCATGAGCTCGTACTTGGCATCAACTTCATCGTAGAAAGGAGATCGGGATCTTTTCTTTGACGGCCCAGTTTCTTCAAGACATTTCCTCTTGTCTTTATTCCTCGGGGTTGGATAGTATTCAGGAGACCCATGTAACTTTAGAGTAGTATTTGGGCTATAATTTGGTGAGGGAGGACCACCAAAGCCATAAGGTGGACTTTGGACTGGTCTTTCTGTGGAAGACCTTTCAGTATCTTTTTCGGTTGGCTTGAAAAGATTCATTTTGGTCATTTGATGATAATTAGACATCCTAACATTAGGAAGGTTATTTTGATTAGAATCTTTAAGTCAAGTTTATTAAAGCATAATTGTTAAGATTATGGAGCAATCCTAAGTGCTTTAATTCTAAGGCAGGAAAGGTTATAGTTTCCTAAATTGCTAAGGCACCCTAGCTAATAAGTAAGGCACACATAAAAATGCAATCCTGATTTTCTATAACAGCCTGGTTATGCTCTGATACCAATCTGTAACATCCTCCCAATAGGGTCTGGAAGGAACGTCACTATTATCAAAACATACCAACATATTATAATAAACGAGAACAATACTAAATGATGAATTTAACTTTAATGAGTACGCAGCGGAAAATGAAATGTCGTTACAATGACAGGAATAACAATATCGTAAATGTTCACATGCAGAAGTAATAAATGCGATATCTCTTGATCCTATGTCCAAGTAGCATCACATAAGCAGTAAGTATAAGAGCTTGAATCAAACAGCACCTGAGATAAAACATGCTAAAGTGTCAACCAAAAAGGTTGAGTGAAGTTCATAGTTTTAACAAAAAGTTTGTCGTTGTTTTAGACCACAAGATTTAGTTTGTAAAGTTGATCTCCTGCAGGATCAAAAAGTTATGCCAATGCGTGATATTTAGACTAAACGTTGTTTGCCCCGTGACAAGTTGTTCTGTCCTTGTCGTTTTATTTTCATTATCAAGTAATACAAAGACGTAGTCAAATGTATCGGGGACGTTACTCCTGATAGGCCTATCCCCAATAATTAAGAATGTTGCAGTAATTAAAAATATCACTGTAGGGACTTAGTCGGACATAGCCGGGTATAGCATAGTTTAACAGTTGGTACTAATATTTAGACTAGACTTTCAAGTTTGCCTCGTAACAAGTTATCGCTTATACTTGTCGGTTGGGGACTTGCTGGTCGTAGCCCAACATATCACAGTTTAATAGTCGGTACTTGTATCTAAAGTGTAAAAAGTAAAAACAGCATGTGTCTCACCCCAAGTAAAAGTAAGTAAGTTTGCTAGCAATGAAATAGGGGCTATGAATTCACCTTAGTAAGTAGAGAGAGAGTTATTCCTCGGAATAAAGAGTTGAACGAGTGAGCAGGAAAGTCAACCTATTGACATTTAAGAGTAGTTAAGTGTTTTGCCCATGTTTAAGTTTAAGTATGTGTTTAAGTATAGTTTGTTTTACTAAGTTTCTATTCCTAGTAAGTTACTATTTTTATAAAGTTTCCATTTTTAGAAAGTTTCTTATTTTACTAAGTTCCTATGACTAGAGAGTTTCTACTTTTATCAGTGTTTTTCATTTTAGGATACTTGCCGTATTAGATAAGCTTCCAATCACCGCTTTCCCTTCGAATGACTAATTTAGATCTAGGGGCTTGAGCCATAGGACCCTTTAAATCGGAAATCCAAACCCTCTGCCTAGAATCTCATAGAAACCATTCGTCAAGAAAGTTCGAAGATCTATACATCTCTAATACATATCCCAAAATGTTTTTATGTTACAATATAAGTAGTAGGTTATAGGTGCTAGTAATAGTAATAGTGTATACATGTTATTTATTTTATTTTTAATTGCATATAATTTATAACATTATTTACATATTTCGGTAAAAATAATAACCGAAGTAAAAAGTAAAAAGTAAAAAGTAAAAAGTAAAAAAAAAAAAGTAAGAAAAGAATACTTACTAGTAGTAATTCTTCAAAGAGAGAATGAGAGAAATTTTGGTGTGAGTTTGAATGAGAAATGAGGGGTATTTATACTTGAAAAAATTAGGTAAAAAGAATAAAATAATTAAAAGAAAAAGAAATATTTAATTCTTAATGGAATTTTAAAATTAAAAAGTATTAAATGTTAGGTCATGGGATAATGCACAAAATAAAATAATAAAAGTAGTTTTTCCATTAAAATTTTTAATTAAAAAGTAATTTATTTATTTATTTATTTATTTATTTATTTTTTATTTATTTTAAGATTTTTTTTTAAATAAATAAATTTATTTAATGTTTTTCCAAGAATATTTGTCAATAATATTTTATTTTATTTTTTTTATTTAATTAATAAATACAAATTTTGCATAAAAATAATAAATAATTCGGTATTTTATATTTTTAATAATAATTATGATTTTAATTATTAAACTATAGCTTTAGTAAGTTTGTAAATATTATTACATTTATATATAATTGGATTTATTATATAGTTAAATATATAATACATTAACTAAATAATAAAAGTGATACAAAGTTTATATACTTAGTTAAATAATTTCAAATTATATAAATTAATAATATATTATTTATTAAAGCGTACATTGTTGACTAAAAGTTACTATTCGGTCAATATTTAATTGTATATAACAACCCTTAATACATATAGTCAGACATATAACCCTAGGGTTAATTCAGAAATTTAGAAGTCAAAAAGTGAGGGTTGTTACACGGATGTTATGAACACCGATGGCATTTTCGTGAGTGCCATTCCCTTGTACGATAGTTTAACCATGGTTATTGTGTTGAGTTGTAAGCATATTATATGGTTCGAGTTATATACATATATATGCCTTTGTTATGCTAGCTTGTGATATAGGAGGTTAATAGCTTTGTACTTGAGATGTTAAGCCCTTTTGTGTTGCTAGCATGCATGCGGTATTTGTGTAAGTGTGCAAGTAGGTATTTTATATATGTTCATGTATAACTATTGCATTCACTAAGCGTTAGCTTACCCTCTCGTTGTTTACCTTTTTATGCTCCGGCGTGGACAAAGGCAAAGGTATTCGGTTGGATTAGTGGTCTCCCGCTTATTTTGATAGGGGATGCTTTTGGGTTAGCTTTTGGAAGTTCGGCCAAGATTTGGGTAGTTTAACCCCAAACACCATGCTCTAGTGTCATTTGGAAATTAAACTTTTATTGGTCGAAACTTTTATTTTTGAACGAAACGCGTAAGACGGGTCAATGTGGGCTCGATGTTGTAAAACTTGTTTTGATGATGGAAACCTCTTAGTTTATTATATTGTGATATGTTGTAAAAAGGGTTTTCACTTAAAAGTGTCGGGAAGCGGGATTTTCGCTCAAGTGAGTAGGTGTCATGACCCGGAAAATTTCGACTAATTTTAAACCAAATTCTCGATACAATATTGTATTTTCAACACGATAAGCAAAGTCTGATAGGTTGAGTCTAAAAAATTTTGAACTATTTCATATATTCAATTGACCTTTGACTGTTATCGACGATTCACGAACAACTATTTGTAAATAGATACATATATATGTATGTGTATATAAATACTACTTGAAAATATATAAAATAATATTTGTTTAAAAATATATAATATATATTTATGTGATAAAACTTGTTATTTAAAACTGATTATATATGGAGAGAGAGTAAATGAAAAATGAATGATTACGAGCTTAATTGGCAAATGTCGGTAACACTCGGTTGATGTTTTGTTAGTTTAAATATAGATATTGTACGTATTCATGAAGGAATGAAATAAAAGTTGAACGGTAAATCGATTACGAGGATTTTAGATTTGTTAAAAACATTTTTACCTTTTAAAGTTTAAATATTAGTACTCCGTACATATAAATTGGAACATAAAATAAATAATTATTGAACCTTTTTGATCAGGTTTCAAACAGGTAATGAGTGAAATAATTAAATATATTTAATCTAAAAATTTAGGATTTTTAGGAACACTTTTATACGTTAACTGTTTAGCAATGGACACGATATAGCCATTCGGGATAAAGTGTCGGTAGAAATAAATCAAAAATAGTGAAATGGATACAATGGTTAAAGCACGTTTTTTTTTTATTTGGTGACTTATTTATTATATTACTTATTATTTTCTTTTCTTCCTTTGTATTACCCCACTTGGTTTATTGAATCCAAAGATATCATTTTCTCTATCCATTACCGGTAACAACTTGCACTGTTATTACTTTATTACATGCATGTATCAAGGACTTTTACACACCAACAAATTCTTGCTTCCTCATCTATATTTTCTTTCTTTTGTTTTTCTCTCCAAACCATACGCATATATCTATAAATAATAGAGAGATATATCCAGTTGTTTGCGAAAACCTACACTTTAATAACTTTTTCTTTACCAAATTCCTCCATGACTTTTAAACATTCATCTTCTTTCTCTCTTATGTACGTCCAAGAGTATCATGAGCCACGAACACCATCACCGAACGATGAACCATCAAACCATCAACTTTCTATCACTGCTTTCGATTCACTATGAAAAATCACAAACATCGACCATATTCATAAGGCACCATTAAACCACCTCACACATTTAAACCCATTTAAAAACCATCATGTCTTTTATATGTATACGAACGTACACTTTGATCATAAAAACCACCTTCATCATCTTACAACCAAGAACCCATCTAAACACCATTTTTGTTTGAGCGATGGTTACTACTGTTTCTCGTTCAATTGACCAACAAGATAACTACTAAACCCAACCCACTTATGTAGTGACCCGAACTTTTCCATGTTAATATATATTAATTGAGATTGATATTTACATGATTAAATGTTTCCAACATGTTAAGCAATCAAACTTGTTAAGACTTGATTAATTGAAATATGTTTCATATAGACAATTGACCACCCAAGTTGACCGGTGATTCACGAACGTTAAAACTTGTAAAAACTATATGATGACATATATATGGATATATATATATATATATATATATATATATATATATATATATATATATATATATATATATATATATATATATATATATATATATATATATATATATATATATATATATATATATATAGTTAACATGATACTATGATAAGTAAACATATCATTAAGTATATTAACAATGAACTACATATGTAAAAACAAGACTACTAACTTAATGATTTTTAAACGAGACATATATGTAACGATTATCGTTGTAAAGACATTTAATGTATATATATCATATTAAGAGATATTCATACATGATAATATCATGATAATATAATAATTTAAAATCTCATTTTATATTATAAACATTGGGTTAACAACATTTAACAAGATCGTTAACCTAAAGGTTTCAAAACAACACTTACATGTAACGACTAACGATGACTTAACGACTCAGTTAAAATGTATATACATGTAGTGTTTTAATATGAATTTATACACTTTTGAAAGACTTCAATACACTTATCAAAATACTTCTACTTAACAAAAATGCTTACAATTACATCCTCGTTCAGTTTCATCAACAATTCTACTCGTATGCACCCGTATTCGTACTCGTATAATACACAGCTTTTAGATGTATGTACTATTGGTATATACACTCCAATGATCAGCTCTTAGTAGCCCATGTGAGTCACCTAACACATGTGGGAACCATCATTTGGAAACTAGCATGAAATATCTCATAAAATTACAAAAATATGAGTAATCATTCATGACTTATTTACATGAAAACAAAATTACATATCCTTTATATCTAATCCATACACCAACGACCAAAAACACCTACAAACACTTTCATTCTTCAATTTTCTTCATCTAATTGATCTCTCTCAAGTTCTATCTTCAAGTTCTAAGTGTTCTTCATAAATTCTACAAGTTCTAGTTACATAAAATCAAGAATACTTTCAAGTTTGCTAGCTCACTTCCAATCTTGTAAGGTGATCATTCAACCTCAAGAAATCTTTGTTTCTTACAGTAGGTTATCATTCTAATACAAGGTAATAATCATATTCAAACTTTGGTTCAATTTCTATAACTATAACAATCTTATTTCAAGTGATGATCTTACTTGAACTTGTTTTCGTGTCATGATTCTGCTTCAAGAACTTCGAGCCATCCAAGGATCCATTGAAGCTAGATCCATTTTTCTCTTTTCCATTATGTTTATCCAAGGAACTTAAGGTAGTAATGATGTTCATAACATCATTCGATTCATACATATAAAGCTATCTTATTCGAAGGTCTAAACTTGTAATCACTAGAACATAGTTTAGTTAATTCTAAACTTGTTCGCAAACAAAAGTTAATCCTTCTAACTTGACTTTTAAAATCAACTAAACACATGTTCTATATCTATATGATATGCTAACTTAATGATTTAAAACCTGGAAACACGAAAAACACCGTAAAACCGGATTTACGCCGTCGTAGTAACACCGCGGGCTGTTTTGGGTTAGTTAATTAAAAACTATGATAAACTTTGATTTAAAAGTTGTTATTCTGAGAAAATGATTTTTATTATGAACATGAAACTATATCCAAAAATTATGGTTAAACTCAAAGTGAAAGTATGTTTTCTAAAATGGTCATCTAGACGTCGTTCTTTCGACTGAAATGACTACCTTTACAAAAATGACTTGTAACTTATTTTTCCGACTATAAATGTAGTGACCCGAACTTTTCCATGTTTATATATATTAATTGAGATTGATATTTACATTATTAAATGTTTCCAACATATTAAGCAATCAAACTTGTTAAGACTTGATTAATTGAAATAGGTTTCATATAGACAATTGACTACCCAAGTTGACCGGTGATTCACGAACGTTAAAACTTGTAAAAACTATATGATGACATATATATGGTTATATATATAGTTAACATGATATTATGATAAGTAAACATATCATTAAGTATATTAACAATGAACTACATATGTAAAAACAAGACTACTAACTTAATGATTTTGAAACGAGACATATATGTAACGATTATCGTTGTAACGACATTTAATGTATATATATCATATTAAGAGATATTTGTACATGATAATATCATGATAATATAATAATTTAAAATCTCATTTGATATTATAAACATTGGGTTAACAACATTTAACAAGATCGTTAACCTAAAGGTTTCAAAACAACACTTACATGTAACGACTAACGATGACTTAACGACTCAGTTAAAATGTATATACATGTAGTGTTTTAATATGTATTTATACACTTTTGAAAGAATTCAATACACTTATCAAAATACTTCTACTTAACAAAAATGCTTACAATTACATCCTCGTTCAGTTTCATCAACAATTCTACTCGTATGCACCCGTATTCGTACTCGTACAATACACAGCTTTTAGATGTATGTACTATTGGTATATACACTCCAATGATCAGCTCTTAGCAGCCCATGTGAGTCACCTAACACATGTGGGAACCATCATTTGGCAACTAGCATGAAATATCTCATAAAATTACAAAAATATGAGTAATCATTCATGACTTATTTACATGAAAACAAAATTACATATCCTTTATATCTAATCCATACACCAACGACCAAAAACACCTACAAACACTTTCATTCTTCAATTTTCTTCATCTAATTGATCTCTCTCAAGTTCTATCTTCAAGTTCTAAGTGTTCTTCATAAATTCCAAAAGTTCTAGTTTCATAAAATCAAGAATACTTTCAAGTTTGCTAGCTCACTTCCAATCTTGTAAGGTGATCATCCAACCTCAAGAAATCTTTGTTTCTTACAGTAGGTTATCATTCTAATACAAGGTAATAATCATATTCAAACTTTGGTTCAATTTCTATAACTATAACAATCTTATTTCAAGTGATGATCTTACTTGAACTTGTTTTCGTGTCATGATTCTGCTTCAAGAACTTCGAGCCATCCAAGGATCCATTGAAGCTAGATCCATTTTTCTCTTTTCCAGTAGGTTTATCCAAGGAAATTAAGGTAGTAATGATGTTCATAACATCATTCGATTCATACATATAAAGCTATCTTATTCGAAGGTTTAAACTTGTAATCACTAGAACATAGTTTAGTTAATTCTAAACTTGTTCGCAAACAAAAGTTAATCCTTCTAACTTGACTTTTAAAATCAACTAAACACATGTTCTATATCTATATGATATGCTAACTTAATGATTTAAAACCTGGAAACACGAAAAACACCGTAAAACCGGATTTACGCCGTCGTAGTAACACCGCGGGCTGTTTTGGGTTAGTTAATCAAAAACTATGATAAACTTTGATTTAAAAGTTGTTATTATGAGAAAATGATTTTTATTATGAACATGAAACTATATCCAAAAATTATGGTTAAACTCAAAGTGGAAGTATGTTTTCTAAAATGGTCATCTAGACGTCGTTCTTTCGACTGAAATGACTACCTTTACAAAAACGACTTGTAACTTATTTCTCTGACTATAAACCTATACTTTTCTGTTTAGATTCATAAAATAGAGTTCAATATGAAACCATAGCAATTTGATTCACTCAAAACGGATTTAAAATGAAGAAGTTATGGGTAAAACAAGATTGGATAATTTTTCTCATTTTAGCTACGTGAAAATTGGTAACAAATCTATTCCAACCATAACTTAATCAACTTGTATTGTATATTATGTAATCTTGAGATACCATAGACACGTATACAATGTTTTGACCTATCATGTCGACACATCTATATATATTTCGGAACAACCATAGACACTCTATATGTGAATGTTGGAGTTAGCTATACAGGGTTGAGGTTGATTCCAAAATATATATAGTTTGAGTTGTGATCAATACTGAGATACGTATACACTGGGTCGTGGATTGATTCAAGATAATATTTATCGATTTATTTCTGTACATCTAACTGTGGACAACTAGTTGTAGGTTACTAACGAGGACAGCTGACTTAATAAACTTAAAACATCAAAATATATTAAAAGTGTTGTAAATATATTTTAAACATACTTTGATATATATGTATATATTATTATAGGTTCGTGAATCAACCGGTGGTCAAGTCTTACTTCCCGACGAAGTAAAAATCTGTGAAAGTGAGTTATAGTCCCACTTTTAAAATCTAATATTTTTGGGATGAGAATACATGCAGGTTTTATAAATGATTTACAAAATAGACACAAGTACGTGAAACTACATTCTATGGTTGAATTATCGAAATCGAATATGCCCCTTTTTATTATGTCTGGTAATCTAAGAATTAGGGAACAGACACCCTAATTGACGCGAATCCTAAAGATAGATCTATTGGGCCTAACAAACCCCATCCAAAGTACCGGATGCTTTAGTACTTCGAAATTTATATCATATCCTAAGGGTGTCCCGGAATGATGGGGATATTCTTATATATGCATCTTGTTAATGTCGGTTACCAGGTGTTCACCATATGAATGATTTTTATCTCTATGTATGGGATGTGTATTGAAATATGAAATCTTGTGGTCTATTGTTACGATTTGATATATATAGGTTAAACCTATAACTCAACAACATTTTTGTTGACGTTTAAAGCATGTTTATTCTCAGGTGAATATTAAGAGCTTCCGCTGTTGCATACTAAAATAAGGACAAGATTTGGAGTCCATGTTTGTATGATATTGTGTAAAAACTGCATTCAAGAAACTGATTTCGATGTAACATATTTGTATTGTAAACCATTATGTAATGGTCGTGTGTAAACAGGATATTTTAGATGATCATTATTTGATAATCTACGTAAAGCTTTTTAAACCTTTATTTATGAAATAAAGGTTATGGTTTGTTTTAAAAATGAATGCAGTCTTTGAAAAACGTCTCATATAGAGGTCAAAACCTCGCAACGAAATCAATTAATATGGAACGTTTTTAATCAATAAGAACGGGACATTTCAGTTGGTATCCGAGCGTTGGTCTTAGAGAACCAGAAAATTTGCATTAGTGTGTCTTATCGAGTTTGTTAGGATGCATTAGTGAGTCTGGACTTCGACCGTGTTTTCTTTAAAAATGATTGCTTAACATTTTTGTTGGAAACTATATATTTTTAACATATGAATATTATGTGATATATTAATCTCTTAACGTGTTTGATATTATGTGATAGATGTCTACCTCTAGAACAAGTCCCATTGACTCACCTAATAATAATGAAGAGTCAAATGTAAATTGGAATGATTTGTGGACTGATTCACAAGTTCCCGAAGAGGAACCGGAAGAAGAGTCGGAACCGGAAGAAGAATCGGAACCGGAAGAAGAATCGGAACCGGATGAAGAAATAGAACCGGTGGGGGAAATAATAAAACGGTTAAGTAAAAGAAAATCCTCAACCAACCGACCAAAGTTAATTATGGTCAATGGTGTTTCCGCCAAGGAAGCAAAATATTGGGAGGATTACCAATTCTCCGATGAATCGGATTCCGACGAGAATTCCGATGATGTTATAGAAATTACCCCAACTGAATTTAAAAAAGCAAAAGAAAATAATAAGGGAAAGGGCATAAAAATAGAGAAATCTAATTCCAACCCCGATGAACTTTATATGTATCGTCAACCCCCGAAGTCCTTAAGTTGTAACAATGACCCGGGAACCTCTAAACCACCAGGTTTTTCTAAACCAATGTGGACAACGACGGCTCGTATTAGGGGAACATCATATATCCCTAGAAACTTGGCAAAACGAACCAAAACCGAAGAAGAAGAAACGAGCGAGTCAGAATAAGATAGTTGTATTCGTGTGGTGTAATATATGTAATATAGTGTTCTTATGCTTTATGATATATGTAAAAATTGCTTGTATTAATAAGTATTTTTTTATGAATCTAACTCTTGTCTATTTTACAGTTTAAAAACACAAAATGGATAGACAACCCAATATTTTAAGAGACCTACCCGGAGACATGATTGATGAAATCTTGTCTAGAGTCGGCCAGAATTCTTCGGCACAACTATTTAAGGCGAGATCAGTTTGTAAGACATTCGAAGAACGTTCCAAGAATGTCTTGGTTTATAAGAGACTTTCGTTTGAAAGATGGGGGATATCACATTGGGAAACCCATAAGTTACGATGTGTTTACTTTGACGCATATATTGCGGGGAACCCAAATGCTATTTTACGCAACGGGTTAAGAAATTATTTTGACTCAATATATCCGAATATTGGACTTCGTGATTTAGAAAAAGCGGCTAACATGCAACATAAAGAAGCATGTTATGCTTATGGATTAGTAATGTTCGCTTCTCACCAAAGTGAGAACAAGAACAGCGGGCTACAACTATTAAACAAAACGTTTCCACAAGTGACGGAGTCGGTAATTGGGGTAAGAAATGAGGTTTTTAGATTGTTACGGGACTGTTGGACATTACGTAACCCTCGTCCTTTTGATGACATTACAACACGCTGTCTTATCAACGGCCATAACGGTTATGTTGCACAAGACCAAGGATGGGAAGTAGTCCTAGTAAAACCAGAATGCATGACTTGTTTCTGGACGTATGAATTACGTGTCTTTATTGTCTTTGCTGAACGACTTGTGTACTAGCTAGAATTATCTTCACAACTATCTTGTATCAAAGTTATTGTGTGCTATATTTCATGCTTTATGTAAAATAAGCGGTATTGTAAGTTTGTAAAATATTGTATAAAAGTTTGAACGCGAAATATTATTATAATCAGTTTTTCATATAGAATTGTAGTAGTTGAATTGTATATTAGCTACTAAGTATGAACTTAACGGGTACGTACTACCCGAATTTAAACTTATAAAACGCTAATATGAAGAAAAAGCTTTTATAAATGAGTTCATATTATGCTACGAAATACTATTAACTACTCTTAATATTCTGTATGATTAACTTGTTCCATTTAACTATTTTGAAGGAAATGGCACCGACTACTCGACACACCGTGAATATGAATGAAGAGGAATTCCGTACTTTTCTAGCTTCAAACATAGCCGCAATACAGGCTGCGCTACATACCAACAAT
This sequence comes from Rutidosis leptorrhynchoides, assembly GCF_046630445.1. Lineage (NCBI taxonomy): Eukaryota > Viridiplantae > Streptophyta > Magnoliopsida > Asterales > Asteraceae > Rutidosis > Rutidosis leptorrhynchoides. The sequence continues at coordinate 510,808,953 of NC_092336.1, read as the reverse complement.
AACCTTGGATCTAGCAGTACAGGAAATCGTGTAGGATGCACCTACAAAGAATTCACTGCCTGCAAACCTTTGGAATTTGATGGAACCGAAGGACCGATCGGATTGAAACGGTGGACCGAGAAGGTTGAATCGGTGTTTGCCATAAGTAAGTGTACTGAAGAGGACAAAGTGAAGTACGCTACGCATACCTTCACAGGTTCTGCGTTAACATGGTGGAATACCTATCTAGAGCAAGTGGGACAAGATGATGCGTACGCACTACCGTGGTCAGCATTCAAGCACTTGATGAACGAGAAGTACCGTCCCAGAACCGAGGTCAATAAGCTCAAGACAGAACTTAGAGGGTTACGAACCCAAGGATTTGATATTACCACGTACGAAAGACGATTCACAGAATTGTGCCTATTGTGTCCGGGAGCATTCGAAGATGAGGAAGAGAAGATCGACGCGTTTGTGAAAGAATTACCGGGATTACCCCCACATCGATCCGTTGAATTTCAAATAGATCTTGTACCAGGAGCTGCACCAATAGCTCGTGCTCCTTACAGACTCGCACCCAGCGAGATGAAAGAACTGCAAAGCCAATTACAAGAACTTTTAGAGCGTGGTTTCATTCGACCAAGCACATCACCGTGGGGAGCTCCTGTTTTGTTTGTCAAGAAGAAAGATGGTACATTCAGGTTGTGTATCGACTACCGAGAGTTGAACAAACTTACCATCAAGAACCGCTACCCACTACCGAGAATCGATGACTTATTTGATCAACTACAAGGCTCGTCTGTTTATTCAAAGATTGACTTACGTTCCGGGTATCATCAAATGCGGGTGAAAGAAGATGATATTCCAAAGACTGCTTTCAGAACACATTACGGTCATTACGAGTTTATGGTCATGCCGTTTGGTTTAACTAATGCACCAGCTGTGTTCATGGATCTTATGAACCGAGTGTGTGGACCATACCTTGACAAGTTTGTCATTGTTTTCATTGATGACATACTTATTTACTCAAAGAATGACCAAGAACACGGTGAACATTTGAGAAAGGTGTTAGAAGTATTGAAGAAGGAAGAATTGTACGCTAAGTTTTCAAAGTGTGCATTTTGGTTGGAAGAAGTTCAATTCCTCGGTCACATAGTGAACAAAGAAGGTATTAAGGTGGATCCGGCAAAGATAGAAACTGTTGAAAAGTGGGAAACCCCGAAAACTCCGAAACACATACGCCAGTTTTTAGGACTAGCTGGTTACTACAGAAGGTTCATCCAAGACTTTTCCAGAATAGCAAAACCCTTGACTGCATTAACGCATAAAGGGAAGAAATTTGAATGGAATGATGAACAAGAGAAAGAGTTTCAGTTATTGAAGAAAAAGCTAACTACGGCACCTATATTGTCATTGCCTGAAGGGAATGATGATTTTGTGATTTATTGTGATGCATCAAAGCAAGGTCTCGGTTGTGTATTAATGCAACGAACGAAGGTGATTGCTTATGCGTCTAGACAATTGAAGATTCACGAACAAAATTATACGACGCATGATTTGGAATTAGGCGCGGTTGTTTTTGCATTAAAGACTTGGAGGCACTACTTATATGGGGTCAAAAGTATTATATATACCGACCACAAAAGTCTTCAACACATATTTAATCAGAAACAACTGAATATGAGGCAGCGTAGGTGGATTGAATTATTGAATGATTACGACTTTGAGATTCGTTACCACCCGGGGAAGGCAAATGTGGTAGCCGATGCCTTGAGCAGGAAGAACAGAGAACCCATTCGAGTAAAATCTATGAATATAATGATTCATAATAACATTACTACTCAAATAAAGGAGGCGCAACAAGGAGTTTTAAAAGAGGGAATTTAAAGGATGAAATACCCAAAGGATCGGAGAAGCATCTTAATATTCGGGAAGACGGAACCCGGTATAGGGCTGAAAGGATTTGGGTACCAAAATTTGGAGATATGAGAGAAATGGTACTTAGAGAAGCTCATAAAACCAGATACTCAATACATCCTGGAACGGGGAAGATGTACAAGGATCTCAAGAAACATTTTTGGTGGCCGGGTATGAAAGCCGATGTTTCTAAATACGTAGGAGAATGTTTGACGTGTTCTAAGGTCAAAGCTGAGCATCAGAAACCATCAGGTCTACTTCAACAACCCGAAATCCCGGAATGGAAATGGGAAAACATTACCATGGATTTCATCACTAAATTGCCAAGGACTGCAAGTGGTTTTGATACTATTTGGGTAATAGTTGATCGTCTCACCAAATCAGCACACTTCCTACCAATAAGAGAAGATGACAAGATGGAGAAGTTAGCACGACTGTATTTGAAGGAAGTCGTCTCCAGACATGGAATACCAATCTCTATTATCTCTGATAGGGATGGCAGATTTATTTCAAGATTCTGGCAGACATTACAGCAAGCATTAGGAACTCGTCTAGACATGAGTACTGCCTATCATCCACAAACTGATGGGCAGAGCGAAAGGACGATACAAACGCTTGAAGACATGCTACGAGCATGTGTTATTGATTTCGGAAACAGTTGGGATCGACATCTACCGTTAGCAGAATTTTCCTACAACAACAGCTACCATTCAAGCATTGAGATGGCGCCGTTTGAAGCACTTTATGGTAGAAAGTGCAGGTCTCCGATTTGTTGGAGTGAAGTGGGGGATAGACAGATTACGGGTCCGGAGATTATACAAGAAACTACCGAGAAGATCATCCAAATTCAACAACGGTTGAAAACCGCCCAAAGTCGACAAAAGAGCTACGCTGACATTAAAAGAAAAGATATAGAATTTGAAATTGGAGAGATGGTCATGCTTAAAGTTGCACCTTGGAAAGGCGTTGTTCGATTTGGTAAACGAGGGAAATTAAATCCAAGGTATATTGGACCATTCAAGATTATTGATCGTGTCGGACCAGTAGCTTACCGACTAGAGTTACCTCAACAACTCGCGGCTGTACATAACACTTTCCACGTCTCGAATTTAAAGAAATATTTTGCTAAAGAAGATCTCACTATTCCGTTAGATGAAATCCAAATCAACGAAAAACTTCAATTCATTGAAGAACCCGTCGAAATAATGGATCGTGAGGTTAAAAGACTTAAGCAAAACAAGATACCAATTGTTAAGGTTCGATGGAATGCTCGTAGAGGACCCGAGTTCACCTGGGAGCGTGAAGATCAGATGAAGAATAAATACCCGCATCTCTTACCAGAAGATTCGTCAACACCTTCAACAGCTTAAAATTTCGGGACGAAATTTATTTAACGGGTAGGTACTGTAGTGACCCGAACTTTTCCATGTTTATATATATTAATTGAGATTGATATTTACATGATTAAATGTTTCCAACATATTAAGCAATCAAACTTGTTAAGACTTGATTAATTGAAATAGGTTTCATATAGACAATTGACTACCCAAGTTGACCGGTGATTCACGAACGTTAAAACTTGTAAAAACTATATGATGACATATATATGGTTATATATATAGTTAACATGATATTATGATAAGTAAACATATCATTAAGTATATTAACAATGAACTACATATGTAAAAACAAGACTACTAACTTAATGATTTTGAAACGAGACATATATGTAACGATTATCGTTGTAACGACATTTAATGTATATATATCATATTAAGAGATATTTGTACATGATAATATCATGATAATATAATAATTTAAAATCTCATTTGATATTATAAACATTGGGTTAACAACATTTAACAAGATCGTTAACCTAAAGGTTTCAAAACAACACTTACATGTAACGACTAACGATGACTTAACGACTCAGTTAAAATGTATATACATGTAGTGTTTTAATATGTATTTATACACTTTTGAAAGAATTCAATACACTTATCAAAATACTTCTACTTAACAAAAATGCTTACAATTACATCCTCGTTCAGTTTCATCAACAATTCTACTCGTATGCACCCGTATTCGTACTCGTACAATACACAGCTTTTAGATGTATGTACTATTGGTATATACACTCCAATGATCAGCTCTTAGCAGCCCATGTGAGTCACCTAACACATGTGGGAACCATCATTTGGCAACTAGCATGAAATATCTCATAAAATTACAAAAATATGAGTAATCATTCATGACTTATTTACATGAAAACAAAATTACATATCCTTTATATCTAATCCATACACCAACGACCAAAAACACCTACAAACACTTTCATTCTTCAATTTTCTTCATCTAATTGATCTCTCTCAAGTTCTATCTTCAAGTTCTAAGTGTTCTTCATAAATTCCAAAAGTTCTAGTTTCATAAAATCAAGAATACTTTCAAGTTTGCTAGCTCACTTCCAATCTTGTAAGGTGATCATCCAACCTCAAGAAATCTTTGTTTCTTACAGTAGGTTATCATTCTAATACAAGGTAATAATCATATTCAAACTTTGGTTCAATTTCTATAACTATAACAATCTTATTTCAAGTGATGATCTTACTTGAACTTGTTTTCGTGTCATGATTCTGCTTCAAGAACTTCGAGCCATCCAAGGATCCATTGAAGCTAGATCCATTTTTCTCTTTTCCAGTAGGTTTATCCAAGGAAATTAAGGTAGTAATGATGTTCATAACATCATTCGATTCATACATATAAAGCTATCTTATTCGAAGGTTTAAACTTGTACTCACTAGAACATAGTTTAGTTAATTCTAAACTTGTTCGCAAACAAAAGTTAATCCTTCTAACTTGACTTTTAAAATCAACTAAACACATGTTATATATCTATATGATATGCTAACTTAATGATTTAAAACCTGGAAACACGAAAAACACCGTAAAACCGGATTTACGCCGTCGTAGTAACACCGCGGGCTGTTTTGGGTTAGTTAATCAAAAACTATGATAAACTTTGATTTAAAAGTTGTTATTATGAGAAAATGATTTTTATTATGAACATGAAACTATATCCAAAAATTATGGTTAAACTCAAAGTGGAAGTATGTTTTCTAAAATGGTCATCTAGACGTCGTTCTTTCGACTGAAATGACTACCTTTACAAACACGACTTGTAACTTATTTCTCTGACTATAAACCTATACTTTTCTGTTTAGATTCATAAAATAGAGTTCAATATGAAACCATAGCAATTTGATTCACTCAAAACGGATTTAAAATGAAGAAGTTATGGGTAAAACAAGATTGGATAATTTTTCTCATTTTAGCTACGTGAAAATTGGTAACAAATCTATTCCAACCATAACTTAATCAACTTGTATTGTATATTATGTAATCTTGAGATACCATAGACACGTATACAATGTTTCGACCTATCATGTCGACACATCTATATATATTTCGGAACAACCATAGACACTCTATATGTGAATGTTGGAGTTAGCTATACAGGGTTGAGGTTGATTCCAAAATATATATAGTTTGAGTTGTGATCAATACTGAGATACGTATACACTGGGTCGTGGATTGATTCAAGATAATATTTATCGATTTATTTCTGTACATCTAACTGTGGACAACTAGTTGTAGGTTACTAACGAGGACAGCTGACTTAATAAACTTAAAACATCAAAATATATTAAAAGTGTTGTAAATATATTTTAAACATACTTTGATATATATGTATATATTATTATAGGTTCGTGAATCAACCGGTGGTCAAGTCTTACTTCCCGACGAAGTAAAAATCTGTGAAAGTGAGTTATAGTCCCACTTTTAAAATCTAATATTTTTGGGATGAGAATACATGCAGGTTTTATAAATGATTTACAAAATAGACACAAGTACGTGAAACTACATTCTATGGTTGAATTATCGAAATCGAATATGCCCTTTTTATTAAGTCTGGTAATCTAAGAATTAGGGAACAGACACCCTAATTGACGCGAATCCTAAAGATAGATCTATTGGGCCTAACAAACCCCATCCAAAGTACCGGATGCTTTAGTACTTCGAAATTTATATCATATCCGAAGGGTGTCCCGGAATGATGGGGATATTCTTATATATGCATCTTGTTAATGTCGGTTACCAGGTGTTCACCATATGAATGATTTTTATCTCTATGTATGGGATGTGTATTGAAATATGAAATCTTGTGGTCTATTGTTACGATTTGATATATATAGGTTAAACCTATAACTCACCAACATTTTTGTTGACGTTTAAAGCATGTTTATTCTCAGGTGAATATTAAGAGCTTCCGCTGTTGCATACTAAAATAAGGACAAGATTTGGAGTCCATGTTTGTATGATATTGTGTAAAAACTGCATTCAAGAAACTGATTTCGATGTAACATATTTGTATTGTAAACCATTATGTAATGGTCGTGTGTAAACAAGATATTTTAGATGATCATTATTTGATAATCTACGTAAAGCTTTTTAAACCTTTATTTATGAAATAAAGGTTATGGTTTATTTTAAAAATGAATGCAGTCTTTGAAAAACGTCTCATATAGAGGTCAAAACCTCGCAACGAAATCAATTAATATGGAACGTTTTTAATCAATAAGAACGGGACATTTCAATAAACCTATACTTTTTCTATTTAGATTCATAAAATAGAGTTCAATATGAAACCATAGCAATTTGATTCACTCAAAATGGATTTAAAATGAAGAAGTTATGGGTAAAACAAGATTGGATAATTTTTCTCATTTTAGCTACGTGAAAATTGGTAACAAATCTATTCCAACCATAACTTAATCAACTTGTATTGTATATTATGTAATCTTGAGATACCATAGACACGTATACAATGTTTCGACCTATCATGTCGACACATCTATATATATTTCGGAACAACCATAGACACTCTATATGTGAATGTTGGAGTTAGCTATACAGGGTTGAGGTTGATTCCAAAATATATATAGTTTGAGTTGTGATCAATACTGAGATACGTATACACTGGGTCGTGGATTGATTCAAGATAATATTTATCGATTTATTTCTGTACATCTAACTGTGGACAACTAGTTGTAGGTTACTAACGAGGACAGCTGACTTAATAAACTTAAAACATCAAAATATATTAAAAGTATTGTAAATATATTTTGAACATACTTTGATATATATGTATATATTGTTATAGGTTCGTGAATCAACCAGTGGCCAAGTTTTACTTCCCGACGAAGTAAAAATCTGTGAAAGTGAGTTATAGTCCCACTTTTAAAATCTAATATTTTTGGGATGAGAATACATGCAGGTTTTATAAATGATTTACAAAATAGACACAAGTACGTGAAACTACATTCTATGGTTGAATTATCGAAATCGAATATGCCCCTTTTTATTATGTCTGGTAATCTAAGAATTAGGGAACAGACACCCTAATTGACGCGAATCCTAAAGATAGATCTATTGGGCCTAACAAACCCCATCCAAAGTACCGGATGCTTTAGTACTTCGAAATTTATATCATATCCGAAGGGTGTCCCGGAATGATGGGGATATTCTTATATATGCATCTTGTTAATGTCGGTTACCAGGTGTTCACCATATGAATGATTTTTATCTCTATGTATGGGATGTGTATTGAAATATGAAATCTTGTGGTCTATTATTATGATTTGATATATATAGGTTAAACCTACTTTAACAACCCGTCCTAATCCTCCTGGACGTAGTCATCAACATTTGGTCCCATTGCGATGATCGACTCCAAGTAATGTCCTTAACATGAGCAAATGCACAGCGGAAGACTTAATTTGTACCTGAGAATAAACATGCTTTAAAAGGTCAACATAAAGTTGGTGAGATATAGGTTTTATTGCTAGCAGCGTTATAACTATGGACCACAAGATTTCATATACATACATAATACACTCGCAAGTGTATGGAAAAGTCGTTGAGCACTTGGTAACCATACTTAACATTTAAATCACAGCAGCATATTCTTAAATAACTACTACACCGTACCAAGTGTAGTATACTGAAACGAAGTACTGTGCAACCGTTTAAAACTGGTCGTCCAGCCCGGTTGGGGTTGTCAGGCCCGATAGATCTATCAACAGGATTCGCGTTTACGCTCCTCACGTAAATATTAGCTACCAAGTATAAAGAGATATGCCATGGTACAACTCAACGTAGAATTTATATTTTTTATCACTTGTGTCCATTACGTAAATCATTTATAAAAAAAACAGCGCATGTATTCTCAGCTCAAAAATATTTAGAGTTTAAAAGGGATCTATATACTCACCTAATGTATTTTGTAGCAAAAATACATATAACATCATTGAACACGTATAAGGTTGGCCTCGGATTCACGAACCTTAAGAAGGTAGCCCTAAATATAATGTCCAAGTCCGGGTTTGTACCCGCGACGTCCCAATAATACTCCAAAACTAATGCTCCGTTATTTTTTTTTTTTATTTGTACTATTTATTCTTTTAACCCATTATTATCATATTACAACCTCTTCATTATCATCTTATCTATATGCATCATCATCTTGCTTATCATGTATTTTACAAAACCATTATCATCATCATTATATCTCACCATAATACCATTCTCATCATCAAAATCATTCACGGCACCATGCATATAACATCAACTATCATAATCATTTTCATAGTCATTCTCTATAACTTATCAACGAATTCGTTTCTTCATGGGCCAATAGACGATTTGATTTTTCGGCCCAACATAAGACTTTGGCCCAATATAAGTGAAAGAACTCGGAAATCCATTTAAAAAAAATAAAACCGTATAACTCCTTGGCTAAGGAAAAGAACATGTTGGTCCATTTTTTTTTAACTTTGATGATACAAGTGGGTCTATGTTTCCTCTTTTCCTTCTCCCTTTTAGACAACCAAAATAATTTAATTATGGGTGAGTGGAATTTTATAGAAGTAATAGACAACAAGAGAAAATATTTCGGTGCTTGTATCCAGCTGGATCCCATCGACTAGCCACCAATAATTTTATATGCAAGTACTCGCTGAACAACACTTTAAACTGTGATTATATAATCTGTGACTCACCCCTTTGTTATTTTTGTTGTAATTTAATTCATCATAATATATCACACTCATCTTCATCGTAAAAACAGTAGCAGCAGTTCGATCACATAGTACATCAGTGGCAGTTTTAATTGGTGGTGGGTTTCGATGAAGGAAGAAAAACGTTGATCGATGGTGTTTAAAATGGCGGTTGTGGTGTGATGTGTTGAATAAAAAAAAACAGTAAAGGGAAACAATAGCAGGTGACGGGGACGGTGGGGATTGGTTTTCTGGTTAGAACATAACACAGCCATATTCGAATTTAAGTTGTTTGTTGTCCAACAGAAACTGTAATTTTACAGGTGGGTTTGTTTGTTGATGGAATCGTGGTGAGGGTGGTGCTTCAACAGGAAATCAATTTGTGAAACAATATCGATTATCTTGGTGATTAAAAGTGGTGAAGAACGTAGGTGATGGCGGTTGTCTATGGAGATCGAAACAGAAAAATATACAAAAGAAAGGTGATAGGTTGTTGTTAAAGATGATTGTGGTAGTTCATGATGGGATGATGATTAAGGGTGAAGGTGGTTGTTATGGTTATTTCATGTAAACAGAAATAGGTTGGGGTGTGATTTGGTGGATGATATCGAACAAGAACAAACAACGAATAGAGTAGTTTAGTGATGGTTATGGTATGTGGGTCTTCGAACTGTTTAGCAAGAACCGAATAGCAATGAATACTTCTTGGTCATGTTGTGGAGTTTCAGATGGTGTTTCAACGCAAGTGGTGGCGGTCTATGGTAGTTGAAGTGGTGGTTTGGAAGGTGGTGGTAGCGGATGGGTGTTGTGCAGGTGACCGAAGATTCGGTGGTGGTTTTATTGTTTACGGAGAAGAAACAAAGAGATGATATATCTCTATAGCTAATAATGCACATGTATATATAAAGGATAATAAATTGGTGGAAGGAAGGATAAAATAAAAAGGAAAAAAAAAAACAGTAATCCCACTTTTAACAATAGCAATGGTCTTTTGTATGCATAATGATATATATAATCATATCAATTATGATTGTGATGTAAAATAGAACGGTAATTGAATTGAATATATAATATAATAATAATTATAATAATAATAAATAATATAATAATATTCCTAAATGTAAGAAATGTGAATGTGAATTCGAATGAAAACAGTGTAGCCATCATTTAGTTTGGCTTCTAATTACCGACAGTCTTCTCCGAACTGTGTTACATCGTGAATCATTGCTAAACGGTTAATATCTAAACGTCTTCCAAAAACTCCCCAATTTTTAATTTAGATCTATTTTATTTATTTTATTAATATACTTTCATTTATATAGATATGTTTTTAAATAATAAGTATTATAATATAATTTATATTTAAATATATATACACACATATCTTAGTTACAATTAATGGTTCGTGAATCGTCAAACTTGGTTAAAGGGTAATTGATTATCCGAATATAGATTTTAAACTTTCTAGACTCAATATTACAGATTTTGCTTATCGTGTCGGAAACATATAAAGATTAAGGTTTAAATTTGGTCGGAAATTTTCGGGTCGTTACAGTACCCACCCGTTAAAGAAATTTCGTCCCCGAAATTTGGTAGAGGTTGTCATAAATAACAATAGGAATGTTTTCATGACAAATATGAGGTAATAATAGAGTTTTATCATTATTGAAAGATATGGATAAAACTATTCGATCATGTGAAGCGCACGAGTGAAGCTATCACAAAAGAATGAAATGAGTGAATATGGAATTTTTTAACCGATCACGGGATTAAGATTGATTTCCGGATTTTAAGGAATTCAGGGAAAATCTTACGTAATAAGATTTGGTTCTTCGGCGATCAGGATCTTCTTTGATTTAATGTGGCAATCTGTTTCGATTTCCCTGTCATATTTTTTTCCTATAAATTCACCCCTTCATTTCCTTATTTTCCTCAACTCACATCTTCTACTCTTTCTCCTTATTTCCTATTTTAAGGCATTTGTCAATATGCTTCATCCCATTCTGATCCTTGATATACTCTAAATTTTCACATCTGACATTCTTCTTTTTCATCTACCACAAGAAGAATCTATTTACTTCTACTATGCTCTTGTGTTTATAGTGTTTCTAATTCTCCCGTGTCTTTATATTGCTATCTGCATAATATACACGGTTTGTAATTTCGGGGTTACTATCGGGCTTCATATTCTTCATTATTTTTCGGAGCTTCATACTTTTGTTGTCTCTTCCCGACCCCGAGCCAAACGAGCAATGGTCCGGAATTCGTAGGTATGAAATTTTGGAATGAACATAGCTAATGCTCTTAGAAAGAAATGGTAATGGCACGATTTTGATTTGTCAAATTACCAGAATATCCAGAAAGATAGAACTATCTAGATGATATGTTCTTGATATATTTGGAGATTGAATAGAATGTAAGAGCCGTGTAACATGGCACATGATGACGGTACTGTGAATCATCACATTCCATTAGAAACTCAACATGACTTACTGTAATATAATGAAGTTGATCAAGTTTCATTATATTATACTAATTCATGCATCAGTTCCCAACACTGCTTCAGAACATTCCTATTTTAAACTCGAAAGTTTAAGAACTTAGAAACTAACACAGTTTCCTTGGTATTGTAACGCAGAAGTTACGGAAGGATAAATGATCTCAGATAGGAATAGTTGTGAAAATATCTCCAGAAATATGGAGAATATGTATAACGGTAGATATGAAGATACCTTATAATATCTAAGATAAGATGATGATGAAGAATATCATCTGGAAGGATTTAAAATAAGAAGTAGGGTTCTTTCTAATGATTTCAGCAGGCACTGAATCATTCCACACCTTCCTTCATACTTTGCGCAATCCGTTTTCCAGTTCCAATCCTTCTCTTTTTCTGAGATTTACCAACATACTATTCTTTGTCATCAAACTTTTGACTGTTAAGGTTGTTTACAGTTTTTGCTGCTTCATCAGCATTTTAAGAACTACTTCATAGTTCAGGATGTTTTTCAGAAACTTCACATTCGATGTATGAAATTCTTAGGGGATAGACGTTATAGGTATAACTGGAGAAGTTCTGCGAGATTTTTCGAAATACTGATTGCGGATTCCGCCAAAGAGATGACGAGTTGCTGATACATCTGCTGATAATGTCGTGGAATATAAAAGGTTCTTTGGTAATGACGGCGAAAGGATAACGTATATATCGAGATTATAATAAGAGTAGTCTTATTGAGAAGTCGAAGTGGAGCTGTGACAAAATTAGCTTCTTAAAAAGGAATTGTAGGATTGTTTTTGCTAATAAATGGCAAAGGATTCAACACGGTATGTGTTAAACTACGAATTTGGTTTCGAGGGTTTTTCGGGTGCATAACTGTATGCATGAATCTTTCTTCCATAGACGAGGTGCAGCTGGTTCAACTTCTCGATCGAGGTGTTTTCAAGAATCATGATAGGTTTGAACGCGAGTTGTAATCATCAAGATACAAATGAGGTTTAAGATGAAATCAAGTGGCAAGCTTGAAGATTTGTTTAATTTCATATGTTATAAATAATATTTTAATTCATTTTAATTGTCTAAAGTTAGCAGTCCAATAATCCGATTGTCCAATGGTCCAATAAATTCATATATATAAATTAAATATATAATATTCAAATTAATTAATACGTATCGTGACCCGTGTACCGGTCTCAGTTTTGATCACAACTCAAACTATATATATATTTTGGAATCAACCTCAACCCTGTATAGCCAACTCCAACATTCACATATAGAGTGTCTATGGTTGTTCCGAAATATATATATAGATGGGTCGATATGATAGGTCGAAACCTTGTATACGTGTCCCGTTATTTAAAGTGCATAAAATAAATACAGAAATTAAATGACGATAAATAAAATTGCGAGAATGTAAATTGCGAGAATGTAAATTGCGAGAATGTAAATTGCGAGAATATAAATTGTGATAATTAAATTGCAATAAATAAAATGTAACCAGTTAGCTAGGAACAGTTAGCTGGAACAGTTAGCGTGGATTCTTAACAATATTTCAATTAGTTAATTCGTTTGTTTCTAACAAATTTTATTTTGTCCAATGTTTTCTTCATTATGCCACTTGTTGGATTCGGATAGGTAAAAATCCAAATATGAAATTTGAATGGAAATGGTTATTCTGTGACGAACGGATACGTATATCGGTGATTGTAAGTAGGATAGTAAATGTTCGTTGAATCAGATTCGAAGAATGTACAGTGTAACTTATTAATGTGAATTCTAAATATTCCTCGGGTACTACCCACCCGTTAAAATATTTTCATCATTAACAGTTTGTACAAAAGAATTTTTAATTACAGTCTTTATGAAAATATACTTGCATATATATTTTCATCGAATGTAATCATGGATTTAATGAGTCAAAAACTCATCTAATTTATCGTTAATACTAGATTACATAATCTCTAAAACTTTAGAAATTACATAATCACCATGTCGAACGAGGAAAAATGAGGTAAAACGATACGTAAAGCGAAGATAATCGATGTAGAACGATATATATAGAACGAAGATCATACTCGAAGTTTCGACGAGATTTTTAAGGTATGTGATGTTGATATCCGAGATATAGTTTGTGATGTTGAGATTTTGGGGGTGATAAGAGTACTGTCGGCGTTGATGATGGTGGTACAGATTATGCTGCTGGTGCTGTTCCTGGTATTTGTAACCTTTGCACTATGTTCTCCATAGCCGTCACACGAGTGCAAAGTTCGTTAACCTCTGCTAGTATACCGGGATAATTGGTAGTTGGAGTGAGTAAATGAACAAGATTCGAAATATAGGAAAGTATATAATCGTGACGAGATACTCTAGAAATGAGAGAGAAAATGGTTTCTCAAACAGGTTCGCCGGTAAGCGCTTCAGGTTCATCGCCAAGAGGACAATTTGGTGGATGGAAAGGATCTTGAATGTGAAATGATTTTCGGATGTCGGATGATATTCTAACTATATAGAATATCTATATTTATAGTACTAAAGATTCCGTAGACTACGGAGGAATTTACGACATGTGTCAGGCAATTCTACAGTAACAGATACGCTAAGATATGAATTTTCTCTATACACTATCAATGCAGTAAATGCAGTAAAACGTGTTTAGACTTAGGAATGATAAGCAGGTAATTTTCCACTAGGAATGATAAACAATACTTATAATATGCAGCTAAGGTCGAAGTCCAGACTCTCTAATGTATCCTAACAACTATCAGTTAGACACACTAATACAAGAACTGGTTCGCTACGACAACCTGGCTCTGATACCAACTTTAACAACCCGTCCTAATCCTCCTGGACGTAGTCATCAACATTTGGTCCCATTGCGATGATCGACTCCAAGTAATGTCCTTAACATGAGCAAATGCACAGCGGAAGACTTAATTTGTACCTGAGAATAAACATGCTTTAAAAGGTCAACATAAAGTTGGTGAGATATAGGTTTTATTGCTAGCAGCGTTATAACTATGGACCACAAGATTTCATATACATACATAATACACTCGCAAGTGTATGGAAAAGTCGTTGAGCACTTGGTAACCATACTTAACATTTAAATCACAGCAGCATATTCTTAAATAACTACTACACCGTACCAAGTGAAGTATACTGAAACGAAGTACTGTGCAACCGTTTAAAACTGGTCGTCCAGCCCGGTTGGGGTTGTCAGGCCCGATAGATCTATCAACAGGATTCGCGTTTACGCTCCTCACGTAAATATTAGCTACCAAGTATAAAGAGATATGCCATGGTACAACTCAACGTAGAATTTATATTTTTGATCACTTGTGTCCATTACGTAAATCATTTATAAAAAAACAGCGCATGTATTCTCAGCTCAAAAATATTTAGAGTTTAAAAGGGATCTATATACTCACCTAATGTATTTTGTAGCAAAAATACATATAACATCATTGAACACGTATAAGGTTGGCCTCGGATTCACGAACCTTAAGAAGGTAGCCCTAAATATAATGTCCAAGTCCGGGTTTGTACCCGCGACGTCCCAATAATACTCCAAAACTAATGCTCCGTTATTATTTTTTTTTTTTTTGTACTATTTATTCTTTTAACCCATTATTATCATATTACAACCTCTTCATTATCATCTTATCTATATGCATCATCATCTTGCTTATCATGTATTTTACAAAACCATTATCATCATCATTATATCTCACCATAATACCATTCTCATCATCAAAATCATTCACGGCACCATGCATATAACATCAACTATCATAATCATTTTCATAGTCATTCTCTATAACTTATCAACGAATTCGTTTCTTCATGGGCCAATAGACGATTTAATTTTTCGGCCCAACATAAGACTTTGGCCCAACATAAGTGAAAGAACTCGGAAATCCATTTAAAAAAAAATAAAACCGTATAACTCCTTGGCTAAGGAAAAGAACATGTTGGTCCATTTTTTTTTAACTTTGATGATACAAGTGGGTCTATGTTTCCTCTTTTCCTTCTCCGTTTTAGAAAACCAAAATAATTTAATTATGGGTGAGTGGAATTTTATAGAAGTAATAGACAACAAGAGAAAATATTTCGGTGCTTGTATCCAGCTGGATCCCATCGACTAGCCACCAATAATTTTATATGCAAGTACTCGCTGAACAACACTTTAAACTGTGATTATATAATCCGTGACTCACCCCTTTGTTATTTTTGTTGTAATTTAATTCATCATAATATATCACACTCATCTTCATCGTCAAAACAGTAGCAGCAGTTCGATCACATAGTACATCAGTGGCAGTTTTAATTGGTGGTGGGTTTCGATGAAGGAAGAAAAACGGTGATCGATGGTGTTTAAAATGGCGGTTGTGGTGTGATGTGTTGAATAAAAAAAAAATAGTAAAGGGAAACAATAGCAGGTGACGGGGACGGTGGGGATTGGTTTTCTGGTTAGAACATAACACAGCCATATTCGAATTTAAGTTGTTTGTTGTCCAGCAGAAACTGTAATTTTACAGGTGGGTTTGTTTGTTGATGGAATCGTGGTGAGGGTGGTGCTTCAACAGGAAATCAATTCGTGAAACAATATCGATTATCTTGGTGATTAAAAGTGGTGAAGAACGTAGGTGATGGCGGTTGTCTATGGAGATCGAAACAGAAAAATATACAAAAGAAAGGTGATAGGTTGTTGTTAAAGATGATTGTGGTAGTTCATGATGGGATGATGATTAAGGGTGAAGGTGGTTGTTATGGTTATTTCATGTAAACAGAAATAGGTTGGGGTGTGATTTGGTGGATGATATTGTAACATCCCGCATTTTTCCGTTAAATTATTTTTTTAACGCCGTCTTTTTCTTTTTAGATAATATTCCTCGTATCTAGATTCGTAACCTCCGTTAGCTAACATTCTAAATATCCTCGTTATCGGATTTTAATACGCGTTTTAAAATATTCCGTTTAGGTATTTTCCGCACCCGACTACAAACTCGAGGGACTAAAATTGACACGGGGCAAACTAGTTGACTAGGTCACC
Organism: Rutidosis leptorrhynchoides; assembly: GCF_046630445.1. Lineage (NCBI taxonomy): Eukaryota > Viridiplantae > Streptophyta > Magnoliopsida > Asterales > Asteraceae > Rutidosis > Rutidosis leptorrhynchoides. The sequence continues at coordinate 510,792,392 of NC_092336.1, read as the reverse complement.
TAGTCCACCCCAATCACCACCATTCAACCATCTCCCTCTCTCTCTCTCTTTCTCTCTAGCAAGAACACACCCAATTTCCAAATTCATTCAATCATCATCTAAATTCGATCTAGGAGGCTTACAACAAAATAAATTACATATTCGTGATCCTCTCTTCATCCTCTTCATTTTGGTACCAACTTCATCTCGTTTGGGTAACATTTCTAAAACACTAGATTTCTTTAAATTTGTGTTCTTGACTTAAAAGTGTGTTAATTAGTGTCTATGGCTCATTATGATGTCGTGTATGTAATTTGTATGCTCGATTTGTTGTTTTTGGTGTAACTAGCTTGAATATGAAAATTGCTTGCTTAATCTTTGATTTTGGATGATTAAAAGTTGTTTAAATTGTTGAAGTTCATGTATTAAATGTGTTACTAGCATCATTAGCTTCAAATTGATGTGTAGGTTGATTAAGAAAACTTCAAAAACATGATTATTGATTTTGAGATGTTTGACTAGGGTTTGATAGTTCTTGACATGAATTTTTGGATGCTTGAATGTCATGGAATGTTAATTGTTAGTGTTTAGTAGTAATGTATGCTTCATTACCTTCAAAACGGCATATCATATGTGTGAATTGGTTTCCCGAAACTCAAAATGCAATTGATGAACTTGAAACTTTGAAAATGGACTTTTATTGTTCGCTTGATGAGATTTCGGCTATTGTAAATGATGTTATTGTTGGACCATAAGTGCTTAGTTGTATTCCTCGTCAAAATACCTTTCCAACGATATATGATAGGCATTATAAGTGTTTGCGGGTCAAGAGTTGGGTTGGAAAAGGTTTTGGTTCGTGCATACTTTGAAAAACTGACCAGAATTCTCTGCCCAGATGGTGGCGCGGCGCGCCCCATCCCCGCGCGGCGCGCGGATTGGCCTGGTCAGATTCTGACCTCTTTGTCCCATTTCACGTGAAATGTTTGACTAGCTACCGACCTCCGATTCACATGAAACTTGTTCTAATATACTTGTATATGAATAATTAGCATAGAAAAATAGTCCGGGACCCGACCCGAACATGTTGACTTTTTCGTTGACTTTGACCCGACCAAGTTTGACTTTTTGTCAAACTTAACCAATTAATTATGCAATCTTCCTAACATGCTTTTATACTTGTATCTTGCATGAAACTTGACAATTTGCTTCACATGCTATATTAATCGAGTCGTATTGAGCCATAGGACTAATTGAACATCTTTGACCGTTTTGTGTTTACCGTTATTGATATAACCTATATGTTTAGGTCAAGACTAGCTTTGTCTTTGCACGCGTTTACTTGTCGAAGTACTTTATTAACTCTTGCACTCAAGGTGAGATCATAGTCCCACTTTTTCAATCACTTTTATTCTTTACATCGTGGGCTGAGAAACACATACATTTCATACTTATTTACTTTTCATGCTTTTACATTGTGAACAAATACGAATACAAAGATGCATACGAGTTTGAACAAAAGTCCTCAATCCAATTATCATTAGTTCCACTTGCAGGGTGTAAGTGTAAGCGTGTAATTATGTTGTGTGGCCATACGGGTTTAACAAACCCTCATTCAGACGGTTCGCTACCGTTAGTGAATGAAATATAATTTCAACAATGTATAGTGTAAGTTCTAACACTAAATTCAAAATTCAGAGGGAAGATTCGGTTAAGCCTTGATAATTGGGTGCTCGTGATACAAATACTATTTTGGAATGTGAACGACTTTGGTTAAGCAATTCATAAAGAACCTTGTGGTTCAATACAATTTACTTACTAAACCTATGATTTCACCAACGTTTTCGTTGACAGATTTCTATGTTTTTCTCAGGTCTTGCACGATATGTGATACATGCTTCCGCTCATTATTTGATACTTGCATTGGATGTCGAGTATACATGCATTTCATGGAGCGTCTTATGACTTTACTTTAAACCGTGTCGCCTAGATTTCATTTGTACTTATAACCTTGTAACTTAACTTTTGGTTGAACAATTCTTTTAAACTTTGGAAACAATCTTTAGGTTGAAATGAAGGCGACATATTTTGGTCAAACGTTATCATAAAGACTTATGACCAGGTAATGGGACCCATGTAGACGACGCCGTCACTTGACGATTTGTCGGGGTCGCTACAAGTGGTATCAGAGCTTTGGTTGTAGGGATTTAGAGTTCATTTGTGTCCACCCCGAGTCATAGGGTACATAGGTGAATCTAGACTACAACCGGCATATAGACTGAAGTAGGAATTACTTGACTATTTGTGCATTTATACTCGAACTCTTCTATCATATCTAACTCGTATTCGATCTTGATCTTACGTTAATAAATTTTGTTGACGCGCCACCTTGACTTTATGAAGTAATGTTAAATGCACATGAGAATCAGGGTAATATAATTTCCGGGATTATATTACGGTGATTCACATGGACGTTCCGACATTATGACATAAAGAATTTAAGGCGAGTCAAGGATAATTTTCTCTTTATCTTTATTCCATATCGCGGTTAGTATTATTTAGAATACTAACCAACGATATTCTTGTGTCATGAAGGAACAATGGCTCGTCGACGCGCTCCTCCCGAAACTCCCGAACAAGCCCTCCAACGTATGATAGCCACTGCCGTGGATGTGGCCATGGCCGGTCACTCCTCCAACAACAACAATAACAACAATCATCACAACAACAACAATGGAGCCAGAAATTCCAACGAAGGATGCTCCTATAAGAATTTCATGGGGTGCAAACCTCACACTTTCGATGGAACCGGGGGACCGGTTGTGCTCACCCGATGGTTTGAGCAAACGGAAGCCGTCTTTAGCATAAGCGGTTGTCGAGACCAAGACAAGGTTAGATATTCCACTCACACCTTCGCCGGTATCGCTCTCACATGGTGGAATTCGTATGTACAATCGGTGGGTATCCACGAAGCCCACGCTCTCTCTTGGGCCGACTTAAGAGGAAAGATGATCACCGAATATTTTCCTCGCGAAGAAACCCGAAGGCTCGAACAAGAACTAAGAGCTCTGAAAGCGGTCGGGAACGACCTTAAGGCCTATAATCAACGATTCTCCGAACTTGCTTTGATGTGCCCAAATCTTGTGAACCCCGAATCTTTAAGGGTTGAACTTTACATGGATGGTCTCCCCAAGAGCATCAAACAAGGAGTAATGTCATCCAAACCCGCTAACCACCAAGAGGCTTTGAATATGGCCCGCCAATTGATTGAAACAGTGGACGAGATTGAAGTGCTGACACCTAAAGCCGAGGGCAAGTCGGGTGACAACAAAAGAAAATGGGAAGCCCCCCAATCAAGCAATTACAACAACCTCGCCAAGAAGCCCTCCATCCCTAACGGCAAGAAAGGTTATACCGGACACCTACCGTATTGTAACGAGTGCTACAAACATCATTTAGGCGAATGTGGCAAACCATTTTGCTTGAAGTGTCAAAGAAGTGGCCATGTAGCCCACGATTGTAGGAATACCGCTCCCGTCGCTCAAAAGGAGCCCAATGCACCCAAGACGGGTGTTTGTTTTGAATGTGGCCAACCGGGACATTTTAGGAGTGCGTGCCCAAATAAGAAAATCAACCCCAACGCACGCCGTTGAACTTTCAACATCGACACCTAGGATGCCCGAGACGACGATGGACTAGTCACGGGTACGTTTCTTCACAACAAACCGTATATTTCATACTTATTCGATTCGATTACCGCTAGATGTTTATTAACCAAGTCTTTGACTCGTGCTCTTTACATTCCACTTTTTTCCCTAGATACTTGATGTCGAACGAGGTGTATATAAAATAGCTATTATTTTTCTAGGAAATACTATTAAATACGATACAATTTTACACAAGATATTTATTTATTTATAGAATGGATATACTTAAACCTTGCTACAACACTTATAGGCAGTGTACCTAATCGTACAGTAGTGTAGTTTTTAGTAAGTCCGGTTCGTTCCACAGGGAGATCTTTAAGCAAAGCTCAACGCTATATTAGTTTACTTTTATTAAAATTACAAATATATATATATAAGTAATATTATTATTATAAAGGGGGGGTTTTTACCGTTTAATGACCGGTTTGTCGATTTTAAAACTTTAGTCGCAGTTAAAACCTAATGTAAAATATAAAATAAATACAAGACTTTAAATTAAAGCGTAAAGTAAATAACGATAATGAAATTGCGAATAATAAAAATGCGATAAAATAAAATTGCGATAATTAAAAGTACGATAATTAAAAGTGCGATAAAATAAAATAACAATAAATAAAAGTGCGATAATTAGAAGTGCAATTAAATATAAAATAAAGGAAATTAAATATGAAATAAAAGAATTATGCTTATTTAAACTTCCGTAATCATGATGTTTGACGTGTTGATTTTAGTTTTATGCCCATGGGTTAATTGTCCTTTGTCCTGGATTATTCAATATGTCCGTCTGGTTTTTGTCCATAACAGTCCATCAGTCATAAATATAAATTGCAAGTGTCCTTGTCAAATTATTATTATACCCGAAGATAAATATTCCAACTAATTGGGGATTCGAATTGTAACAAGGTTTTAATACTTTGTTTAATGAATACACCAGGTTATCGACTGCGTGTAAACCAAGGTTTTACTACTTTGTTAACAATTACACCAATTACCCTTGAATGTAATTTCACCCCTGTTTTAATTATTCTAGTGGCTATTAATCCATTCCCGTGTCCGGTTAAATGAACGATTATTCGTACATATAAATACCCCGCCCATCGTGTCCGATCGAGTGTATATGGTAATTTATAGGGACGCCCAATTGTAAATCTTTATATTAACATTAACAAACTTTCATTTAGTTAAACAAATATAAAGCCCATTAATAGCCCATAGTCTAGTTTCCACAAGTGTCGTTCTTTTGTCCAAACCCCAATTATGGTACAAAGCCCAATTACCCAATTTTAGTAATTAGCCCAACATCATGATTACTTCGTTTTAAACAAGCATAATAATAACTTAGCTACGAGACATTAATGTAAAAAGGTTGAACATAACTTACAATGATTAAAAATAGCGTAGCGTTACACGGACAGAATTTCGACTTACACCCTTACAACATTCGCTAACATACCCTTATTATTAGAATTATAATTAAAATTAAAATATAAATTATAAATATAAATATATTACTTCGTATGAAGAGAAGAAAAAAAATGATGATATTTTGATCAGAATTCGGGTTGATTTATAGCCAGGAATGATTTTTGGGGCTCCGCGACTCGCGGCCAAATAGCCTTCAAACTCCGCGAGTCGCGGAGAGGTATTTTCACTTTACACCCTTGGAGTTTCTGGCTGCCGATAGTTTTTAATATATATATATAATATATATATAATTAATATAATTAATTATATATTATATTATATTTATATACATAGTTAACTTGTAATTTTTAGTCCGTTGCGTCGAGCGTTAAGAGTTGACTCTAGTCCCGATTCCGGATTTTCGAACGTCCTCGCGTACAATTTAATATCTTGTACTTTGCGTTTTGAATCTTGTACTCTTGTGATTTTGAGACGTTTCTTATCAATAATTGGAACCTTTTTGATTGTCTTTTGTTCTTTTGAGCTTTTTGGTCGTTTGCGTCTTCAAATCTTCGTTTTCGCCTTTTGTCTTCACCTTTTATTATTTAAACGAATATCACTTGTAAATAGAACAATTGCAACTAAAAGCTTGTCTTTCTTGAGGAATAATGCTATGAAATATATGTTCGTTTTTAGCATTATCAAATATTCCCACACTTGAGCGTTGCTTGTCCTCAAGCAATATCGTCTTGAAATACTAGAATCACTTTTTTATTCTTCACACTTTGTACATCAGTGATTTCTATACGGCGGTATAAACAATGGTAGTAACGATATGGTTTACAGTCCCACATGACTATAAAAATTTAGATCCATTAAGGAAATTGGATCTTTATGAAAACATTTGATCTTTTGAAAATTAAATCTAGTTTTTACCCTCGATAAGTTTTCCGGAATAACCCTTTACCGGTGTTTGCAAAATATTTTTGTGGGTTTGGTGGGTTTCAGATTTGAAAATTTTAGCTCAAAACTTGCGGTTTTGTGTCACCCACTTGCTAACCTTGTATTAGGAAAGCAACACGTCCAGTTTACTTATTCCGTATATTACCTTTCGGCAAACTACCATCCGGTTGTAAAGGAAAGCGTTGAACAAGCAACTGTTTAAGGCAATGTCCCGTGACATGCTTTTGATTATGGTCTATAACGTGTCGGACGCAATTACTATCCTTGGTAGGAGCAATAGTAAAGCTCACCCTTATAATTTGTCGGTCTGGCACAAGGTCCTGTCTTTGACCATGCTATGCAACCACCGTTCTTACGGTTGACACCCGATTTAGTTCAGGTGACCTAATGAATTCCAGGTGAATTCCTAGGATTTTACGTTCAATCGTAATGAACGCATTGAAAAATAGGGTTTTCAGAAAACAAATCGGTTTGTATTTTTGATCAAAATATTTTCTCGTTTAAGCTCGAGTTTAGATATCATTGAATTCCATGAGTTTGTAATTCTCAATCTTTAAGGTCAATCTCAAGGATTGAGTAATATCAGGCTTAAAAGCTGATTTTTAATCTTTAAGGAGATTATCCTTTCTGGGGATCTGATTCATTAGTCTTATCAAGCTAATTTGCACGGTGCCCCCCCATTGTACGAGATAAATCCTTCTCATGGTTAGGATAAATCTGACCACTTGGCGACCCTGTTTAATGCTGAGGTCCGTGGATTTCCAGCTGATTTTAGTGATGACTTTTCTAGATTTTTCGTCAACCTACAGCTGGTCTGGACGACAACTTCATGATCTAAATCAAGAAGCGCGTGTCTTTTTCGGAAGACTTTACTTCCTTTTAATGATGGAATTGATTCATCGTGTAGATCCATCTCTTCTTTTCTTTCATCGGGTAAAACAGTTTAGTTTAGTTCAAAGCAAAAGTATTTTCAGTTATTTGTTACAAATATATGTGGCATATGTTTAAAATAACTTGGTAAATTTTCCCACACTTGGCTTTTTATTTTTTCTTTTTATCGTCCTCTATTCCATTTTAAATGAATTTTAACATTTTAGTTTGTTTCTCAATTTATGTCCTTTCCTAGGTAACAATAATTTCGGTGTTAAAACCTAGTTTTATCGTTCATAAATATGTATAAACATGATTTTGAATTCATTTAATTGAAAATTTTTACTAGAATTGGGTAGTCAGTATATAAGACTAGTGCTGTTCTTTTTTATCAGAGAGCACTAGATTCTAATACAACTACTGCTTTACTAGTATTTTAATGGTAACCAAGTGTTTAATAAAAATTTTTAAAATCCGAAAGAATTTAACCCCTTCCCACACTTAAGATCTTGCAATGCCCTCATTTGCAAGAAATCAGTAACAATTTAAATTATTGAGGGTGATTTGTGTGAAAATGATTAAATTTTTACCAAAGTTTCCAAATATATTGGCGTTTGTTTGCTGAATGATAAATGGTGCACGTCATTTGTTCATTCCGTCTTGTTGTTATTTCACATATATTTTGCATCATTGTCGTCAAAATTAGTTGCTTTTGCTGAACTTAATGCCAGTCTTTGAAAATGCGTTGTTTTACCCTGTTGTGTACATAAGATAAACTGCAAACATATATACATATTTTTGAAGTTTGGTTTATTACCCCACATTCAAAAATTATTAAAATCTAAGAATAAAAGTTAGATAATTATAAAAATGATTACAATATTAACAAAAGTATTAAACATATCAATAAATACAAATTACAAAATAAAAATAAAAATAAATAAACTAAGGATGATATTGGTACCAATAGGGGTTCCACGCATAACCATAAGTGCTATAGAATGCTTCGGCAGGGTCATACGTAGGATATGGTGGCTGCATCTCTATCGACCAAGGAGGGAAGACGGGTTTTGGTGTAGGAATATAGTTTCTACCTATATGTTGGCAATGCGCTATGATCTGGTTCTGATGAACTTGCCAATCTTCAAATGCTCTCTGTCTAGCATTTTCGTATTCCTGAGAAGCTATAAACCTTTGCATTTCTTGCATCTGGTTCCCCCCTCCTACATTACCTTGTTCTTGGTTTCTCTCTACCTGTGGATGTCTACCATTGTATCGTACTGCGGCGTTATTTCGCCGCTTCAACACTTTCGCACCATGGTATACATTTAAACCTATAGTGTCGCGGGGTTCCGGCTCTTCTACTAATAATCCCCCCCGACTTATATCCACACCGAGATATTCACCAATCAAAGTAATAAAAATACCACCTCCTATTATGCTATGTGGACGCATCCCTCGAACCATAGCTGATAAATAATAACCCACACAATATGGTATACTTACAGCGCTGTGTGGGTCTCGAATACACATATGGTAAAACAAATCTTGTTCATTTACCTTTTCTTTGTTTTTACCCCTTTGTGTAATCGAATTAGCTAAAAACCTATGTATTACTCTTAATTCGGCTCTATCTATATCCAAATAAGAGTAGTTTCCCCCTTTGAAACGGTGGTGGCTTGTCATTTGACTCCACACACCGTGTGTATCAAAATTCTCATCTATTTTCCTACCGTTTAGTATCAATCCTCTACAATCGGCAGACGCTAACTCCTCAGGCGTATATATACGTAAAGCCTGAGCCATGTCTAGTAAAGACATGTGGCGCATCGAACCGCCTAACAAAAATCTAATAAAAGAACGATCGGTTAAACTAGCTACCCGATCATTCAACTCTATACTACATAACAACTCTTCACACCATACTTTATATACAGGTCTGCGTATGGTGAATAAACATATCCAGTCATTAAAATAAGAATTACCATACCTCTGTACCAGTAATTCCCTAATTGGCCCGGCCAATTCTACAGCTTCCAAGGGTCCCCATTCTATGACCCTCGGTACCTCAACAACCTTAGAGTGAAGAGTATGCAAACCCCGTTGATATTTTGGATAATCTATCCAAAGTCTGTCAAATCGCAAGTTCGGGTGCAACTGTTCCAAGTGCATATCTGAAAAGGTCATGACTGGATGAGGTACATCCTGCTTGTAGTAGTTATCTACCTCCTGTTGTTCCAAGTTCTCAGCAGGAGCATGGCGGGCTTGGGATGAAGATTCACCCCTTTCATTCTGCAAAACACATCAAACACAAATTTTGTGCATCCAAATATGCATTAGTGTCAGCAAAATCATCAATTAAAATAATTACAATGACATTATCAATTTATATCAAACTTAAGCTTATTTTCACATTTTTATCAATTCTACACTTTTTCAAATAAGCATATACGAAAATTTTCGCCAAGTTCATAAGCATTCAACTCAAATAACATGTCAAAATAATCATTACTAGCAAATAAACAAGTCTCAAATGGCATTATCTTTCAAAAATCAAGTTCATGAATTTTGGACTTGAAAAAGTCCACTTTAATTCTCAAAATCATGTTTAGGCTCAAAGTTTGGATCATTTAACTACCTAGACATGTTACACTACTCAATTTAGCAACAATTCATGACAAAAATCGGCCATAACCTGTTTATATCAAAAAGCCCCAAATTGCTCAAGAACACAAACCCTAGATTCTAAAGATTTTGAAGTTTTTGGCTTCAAATCATGTTAACAAGCATCAATCTAGGTTATACATGCATAATATACTAACAATTTAACACTAATTACACTAAAAATTAACAAAATTCAAATTATGAAAATATGCTCAAGAACACACTAAAATTCGGATTTAAAGGTGATTTGGGGTGTAATTGTACCTGTTTTCTTGAGTAGTTCCTAGATATCATCCTTCTCAACATGATTGTAGTGAAAAATTTGAAGATTAACGGTGAAAAATCGAGTTTTTGGGATGATTTTCGTGGGTTTTCTTGGGTTTTTTCGAGCTGTATTTGGGTGTTTTTGTGTGTGTGTGAGTGATCAGTCGAGCAGCTCTTTTATTTTTTTTTCTGGGTTTTGGACCCTCCGCGAGTCGCGGAGGTTTTCACTGAAAACTCCGCGAGTCGCGGAGTTTATTATTTTTTTTTTTTTTTTTTTTTTTTTTTTTTTTTTAATCTTTATAATCTTTAACTTATAAAACAATTAAGAAATTAATTTTAAAATTTTGTTTCCCTTGTTATTTAGGACGAGGTCGTTTCGGATCGATGTCCTAGTCCGTCCTTCGACAAAATTTTAAAATTTGTCTTTTTGTAGCGATTGTTTTTAAAAGCTAAGATTTTTGGGTTTTTTAATGTTTTTGCATACTTTAAATCAATAAGATTAAAAATAATGATAATAAAAGTTCTCGTCCCTCCCTCGGGTAAAGCAATTTCGGTTCAGAGACCTAGTCTTCAACTTACGACGAATTTTAAAAATCATATTCTTAACTTAATGAGATAAAGTAAATTTTTGTTTTTAAATTCACACAACTTAAATATAAAATTCAAAATTAATATTAAAAATTCAAAATTCACACCAAACTTAAAATTTGAAATGCATAAAATTAAAATTTCATATTTTAAAACTTAAAAATTCACACCAAACTTAATTTAAAAATTCATAAATTCATACCAAACTTATATTAATTTTTCAAATATTTACAATTTTTAAAAATATTGTTTTTACAAAGTTTACAATATTAATTTAAGATTTAAATATTAATTTTAAAAATATGGTAAAAATAAATTTAAAAATCTTTTTGTCTTTTTATCCCACTTTTATCAATCAAATATTATCAAAAATATGCGCCCCTCTTTTCGGTAAAGTAATTTCGGTTCCAAGACCTAATTTAACTCATGACGAATTTTTGAAATATTTTGGGTTGATTGATTAAAGATATTTATACCTTAAGAATAAACGTTAAATTTCGCAGTGATGTAATAAATTTTTGAACGATATCAATAATTTCGGTCGCCAAACCTAATTTTATTTAATACCAATTTAATACTTTTTAGCGAACAAATTAGCGTTTATTATCAAAAGGTTAAAAATAAGAATAAAAATAAAAACTGTACAGACATACCTGTGAAATAGATTTCTTAGTTATATGATCTATTATATTCATAAGATAGTCGGTTTAATTGGTCTTCCATGGCTGCATAGGCGTAACCTCGAGCATTCATTGTCTTTTCTTCTAAACATATGAATGGTCCGTCTCTGCATAAAGTAACAAATTCGGTATTTGAATAGGTTTGATTATTTGAACATTTACCTCCATGTGACCATTTTCCGCATTTGTGACATTTTTCTAGGTGTCGTGCTCTTCTTTTCGCTGCGGATTTTGATTTTCCTTTACCAAATTGTAACTTATTATCTTCGCATCTGGATCCTTTTCTAACTCCGTCCATTCTTTCTCTGATTACTGATACTAATTCACTCGGTAGTATGTCATTATTACGTTTTGTGATCAAAGCGTGTAGCATTAGACCATGGTTTAGTTCACAGGCAGTCTTCATTTTGTAAAAACCTAAAAAAAAAATAAAAATTCAGAATGGGGGGAGAAGACTAGTTCTTTAGGGTCTGCTAGGGAAAGACCATACGTGTTCCATTTTCGAGAACTACACGAAAACAGACAATCTAACTCTAACAGAAATATATATTATCCTTTAAAGACTTGATTCTCCCCACACTTAGTTTGCTGTGGTGTCGAAATTGTGATTAACTTCGTTGTCGACTTCCATCGGACCATGTATGTAATGTTTAACTCTGTGACCATTAACTTTAAATTCAATCCCATTTGAATTTATTAATTCTATCGTTCCGTATGGGAAAACTCTTTTGACTATGAATGGTCCAGACCATCTTGATTTCAATTTTCCAGGAAATAGCTTGAATCGTGAATTGAAAAGAAGAACTCTGTCTCCTTCTTTGAATTCTTTTGATCTTCTGATTCTTTTATCATGCCATTTCTTCGTTCTTTCTTTATAGATTAACGAATTTTCGTATGCTTCATGTCTTAATTCTTCTAATTCGTTTAGTTGACTTAATCGTAGATGTCCAGCTTCATGTAAATCAAGATTACATGTCTTCAAAGCCCAAAATGCTTTGTGTTCAATTTCTACTGGAAGATGACATGCTTTTCCATAAACAAGTCTAAAAGGTGTGGTTCCAATTGGAGTTTTGTAGGCTGTTCTAAAAGCCCAGAGTGCATCCTCCAATTTAATGGACCATTCCTTCGAATTTGATCCTACGGTTTTCTCAAGAATACGTTTTAAAGCTCGGTTTGTATTTTCAACTTGTCCACTTGTTTGTGGATGATATGCGGTGGAGATTTTATGAGTTACTCCATATCTTTTAAGAACTTTCTCAAGTTGATTATTACAGAAATGAGTACCCCGATCACTTATTAAAGCTTTCGGTGTTCCAAACCTTGCAAAAAGACGTTTTAAAAAGTTGACTACAACTCGTGCATCGTTAGTTGGGAGAGCTTGTGCTTCCGCCCATTTAGATACATAATCAATGGCTACGAGTATATATAGATTATTATGAGATTTTGGAAATGGACCCATAAAGTCAATACCCCAAATGTCAAATACTTCACATACTTGGATGACATTTTGTGGCATTTCATCACGTTGACTTATTTTTCCGGCCCTTTGACATGCATCACAGGATTTGCAAAGAAGGTGTGCGTCTTTGTAAATTGTAGGCCAATAGAATCCAGCTTCATAAACTTTTCTTGCTGTTAGTTGAGGCCCATAATGCCCTCCTGTTGGTCCTGTGTGACAATGGTTTAAAATTTTACTAGCTTCATCTCCAAATACACATCGGCGTATTATTCCATCGGGACAACTTTTAAACAGATGTGGATCTTCCCAGAAATAGTGTTTTATATCACTGAAGAATTTCTTTCGTCTTTGGTATGATAATCCTTTTTCAAGGAATCCACAAACTAAGTAGTTTGCATAGTCCGCAAACCATGGGATTTCTTTATAATCTATCTTCAATAGATATTCATCAGGAAAGTTGTCTTGTATGGCCGATTCATTCAGAACTTCTAATTCGGGATTTTCAAGACGAGAAAGATGATCAGCGGCGAGATTTTCTGCTCCTTTTTTATCTCGGATTTCAATATCAAACTCTTGTAAGAGTAAAATCCAACGGATTAATCTTGGTTTAGCATCTTGTTTTGAAAATAGGTATCTAAGAGCAGAATGGTCGGTATAGACCACCGTTTTTGCTAGAACGAGATATGATCGAAATTTGTCAAAAGCAAAGACAATAGCAAGGAGTTCTTTTTCAGTAGTTGTATAGTTCGTTTGTGCTCCTTGTAATGTCTTACTAGCATAATATATAGGTTGAAATCGTTTTTCAATCCTTTGTCCTAAAACGGCTCCCATTGCAAAATCACTTGCATCGCACATTAGTTCGAATGGTAGATTCCAATTTGGTGTTATCATGATCGGCGCATTAGTGAGTTTTTCTTTAAGAATATTAAAAGATTTGATACATTCATCTGAAAAGATGAATGGCGCATCCTTTTCTAGGAGTTTATTCATAGGAGTGGCAATTTTAGAAAAATCTTTTATAAAACGTCGGTAAAAACCGGCATGCCCTAGAAAACTCCTAACTCCTCTAACATTGGTGGGATGTGGAAGTTTAGCAATTACATCTACTTTAGCTCTATCCACTTCAATTCCTTCTTTTGAAATTTTATGTCCAAGAACTATGCCTTCTTTAACCATGAAATGGCATTTCTCCCAATTAAGTACTAGATTTGATTTTTCGCATCTAATTAGCATTCGTTCCAGATTAACTAGACATGATTTAAATGTATCACCGAAGACTGAAAAGTCATCCATGAATACTTCCATACATTCTTCTATCATGTCGTGAAAAATCGCCATCATACACCTTTGAAAGGTTGCAGGGGCGTTACAAAGTCCAAATGGCATTCTTTTGTAAGCAAAAGTACCATAAGGGCACGTGAATGTTGTTTTCTCTTGGTCCTCGGGTGCTATTGGAATTTGAAAATATCCGGAAAATCCATCTAGAAAACAATAGTAACTATTTCCGGCTAATCTTTCCAACATTTGATCTATGAAAGGTAAGGGAAAGTGATCTTTTCTGGTGGCGTCATTTAATTTTCTATAATCAATACATACACGCCATCCTGTTACAGTCCTAGTAGGAATAAGCTCATTTTTCTCATTTGTGATGACAGTCATGCCACCCTTCTTAGGCACGCATTGAACTGGGCTTACCCATGGACTATCAGAAATTGGATATATCAAACCTGCATCTAGCAGTTTAATAATCTCTTTCTTAACTACATCTTGCATATTAGGATTTAGTCTTCGTTGGCGTTGCACATACGTTTTACGACCTTCTTCCATAAGGATTTTATGTGTGCAATACGAAGGACTTATTCCTTTAATATCATGAATCTTCCATGCAATGGCTGGTTTATGAGCTTTCAACACAGAAATGAGTTGTGATTTCTCATTTTCAGTAAGAGAAGACGATATTATTACAGGTAATTCAGATTCACCATGTAAATAAGCGTATTCCAAATGGTTTGGAAGTGGCTTTAACTCTAATTTCGGAGGTTCTTCTATCGATGATTTATATCGATATCTGTCTTCTTCTTTTAGCATTTGAATTTCTTCTGTTGTTGGTTCATATCCATTAGCTATAAGTGTAGCTAACATTTCAGCTTCATCAATTGGTTCATTACCTTCTCCTAAAGAACATTCTCCCGTTCCTTGTAATTCTGGAAATTCTTCTAATAATTCTGCATGTGCATCTATAGTTTGAATATAATAACATGTATCATCTGCAGATTGTGGTTGTTGCATTGCTCTATCAACTGAAAAGGTAACACTCTCATCCTCTATACTTAGGGTCAGTTTCTTACCGAACACGTCTATCATTGCTTTAGCCGTGTTTAAGAATGGTCTTCCTAATATGAGAGGAACTTGAGAATCTTCTTCCATGTCTAGAACAACAAAATCTACTGGAAATACTAAAGTACCAACTTTAACTAGCATGTTCTCCATTATCCCTCTAGGATATTTTATTGATCTATCGGCTAGTTGTATGCTTATTCTGGTTGGTTTCAATTCTCCAAGGTCTAGTTTAGCGTATAGTGAATACGGCATTAAATTTATACTAGCACCTAAATCTGCTAATGCTTCTATTGAACTAAGACTACCCAGAAAACATGGAATTGTGAAACTTCCTGGATCAGATAGTTTTTCTGGTATCTTATTCAACAGCACTGCTGAACAATTAGCATTCATAGTAACAGCCGAGAGTTCTTCCATTTTCTTTCTATTCGTGATTAGATCTTTCAAGAATTTAGCATACCTTGGCATTCCTGAAATCACATCAATGAAAGGAAGATTTACATTTATCTGTTTAAACATATCCAGGAATTTGGATTGCTCGGCTTCAAGTTTCTCTTTCTTCATTTTACTTGGATAAGGAAGAGGTGGTTGGTATGGTTTAACATAAGGTTTAGCCTTAACTGTGTTATCTTCATTAACCTTTTCAACTACCGGTTCTTTTTCCTTATCTTGATCAGGTTGTGGTTCTTGTGGAGTAGGAATAGTTTCATCAGAAGTTACAGGTATTTCAGGTGTTTTAAGTGTTGTACCACTTCTTGTGGTAATAGCTTTAGCTGTTTCATTCCGGGGGTTAGCGTTTGTATCGCTAGGTAGACTTCCCGGTTTTCTTTCACCTATTAACCTTGCTAGGTTACTTACTTCTTGTTCTAGATTTTGAATAGAAGCTTGTTGATTTCTAAATGCTTGAGCATTTTGTTCATTGGTTTGTTTTTGAGATGTGAAAAACTGCGTTTGAGTTTCAACTAGCTTCGTCATCATATCTTCTAAATTCGGCTTTTTATCATCGGTTTGTTGTGGTGGTTTGTTTTGAAAATTCGGTCTTTGCTGATTGTAAGTATTATTGGATACTTGTTGATTGCTAGGACCTTGTTGGTTGTTGTATGGAATATTTCGGTTATAATTCTGGTTTTGATTGTAAATCGGTCTTGGCGGTTGATAATTATTCTGATAATTATTTCCAGGCCTTTGGTTTATGTATGAAATATTCTCTCTTTGTTCCATTGTTAATTCAATACTGAGACAATCTTTTGTCAAATGTGGTCCTCCACACTGCTCACAACTAATTCGTATAGCATGAATATCTTTAGTCATCTTTTCCATTCGTCTCTCGAAAGCATCTATCTTTGCGGAAATGGAATCTAAGTCATGGCTAGAATCGGCTCTAGCTGCTTTAGATGATCTAATGATGTCTTTTTCTTGGTGCCACTCATGTGAGTGGGAAGCAGTATTATCAATAATTTTGTAAGCATCAGTTTCGGTTTTCTTCATAATAGAACCACCAGCTGCTATATCTATATCTTTCCTTGTAGTGATGTCGCATCCTCGGTAAAATATTTGTACTATTTGACAGGTGTCTAAACCATGTTGCGGACATCCTCTTAACAACTTTCCATATCTTGTCCACGCCTCATATAGAGTTTCATTTGGTTTCTGTGTGAACGTAACAATTTCTGCTTGAAGTCTTACGGCTTTAGATGCAGGAAAAAATTGTTTAAGAAATTTGTCAACTAAAACATCCCATGTATCGATCGCCCCTTCAGGTAACGATTCCAACCAATCTTTGGCTTCTCCCTTTAAAGTCCAGGGAAATAACATGAGATATATTTGTTCATCCTCCACTTCTCGTATTTTAAATAGTGTGCAGATCCTATTAAAGGTACGTAGATGTTCATTTGGATCTTCCTTCGGCGCACCACTAAATTGGCATTGATTAGTCACCATGTGTAGAATTTGTCCTTTGATTTCATAATCTGGTGCATTAATGTCTGGATGAGTAATTGCGTGACCTTGGCCAGTGCGTTTAGCTCTCATTCGGTCTTCCATACTTAAAGGTTCCAGATTCTCCATAATTGAATTTGTTGAATCGGTATCACTAGATGCTTCAGATTTAATAGTTCGTTCCTCAACAATCTCTGTTTGAATGATTGGTGGTTCCGGAGGAAAGTTTAATGGTTCAGGATCTATGAACCGTTCCTGAATATTTTCTGGATTCTCAATTGTGAGGTTTGTTTCAAAAACTGGATTATCGGAAATTTGAACTGAAGTACTTGGTCGACTGGATGACGATTCTAAAGAAAAATCAACGGCGGTTATATTTGTTAAACGATGTCTTGATCGAGTTACAGGTGGTGAACGTACAAAAGGTGATGAACGTCTTGCTCGGTGCATTCACAGAATATCCTATTAGTTTTTAAAAGGAAAGAAAAATTATAATAAGTTATCCAATCAATAGACTTTTCTGATTTTGCCCACGTTTCGAATAGCCAAAAGATGCAGCAGAGGGGCAGGATTCGTTTGGTCTCAATATAATTGAGGACTGTTTGGCTCCAATAACCCGGTCCACGTACAAATCCAACTATTACTACGAACCAGAAAATTTTGATGTCTATCAATTTAACCACTTAAAATAAATTTTCGTAATTTTAAGAAATTTAGATAAGAAGTAGAAAAAATTCTAAGTCCTAAAAACTAGAATAGCGAGAAATAAGAGAGAAAAAGAGTTCGTCGCAAAAGGTCGAAAAAGAAAAATGATTGAAAAATAAAAGGTGACGGAAAAATAAAAGAAACTTATAAAAACTTAAAAATACTTAACTAATTTAACCTTATTACTACAACTAACTTAAAATTATAATCGCAAATTGAAATTACTAATTGGAATGATAATTGATACATAGTAAAAGGTCTAAAAATATTAAAACTTACAAGAGAAACTAAATCCCAAATGGAAATAACTTAAAAAGAAACTAAAACTTAAAAAGGCGTCGCAAAATTCTAAAGCACCTAAATCTTAGTCTAAAGAAAAGGCACTTTAAGGAATTCTACGGCAAAGCCTAAAAATCTAGGAGTAAAAATAACTATAGCAAAAACTAAGTTTAAAATTAATTATGAGCTAAAAATATAAAAGTTACGCTACAATGATTAAAAAGGTACAAAATATAAAAATATACAAAAAGTTGTAAAAAGTACAATTTTTATAAAAATATTATTTTTATATTATTTATTTTACTAAACTATTAATTTTACAATTTAATAAAAACTTATTAAAACTAAATACATAAATATAAAGTAAAAAAAAAGTAAAAAAAAAACTAAAATTAATAATAATAATAATAATAATTAAGTTAAATAATAATAATAATAATTAAAACCCCGTAATCAATGCGAAATTAGGGTTTTGTCCGTGTGTCAGAGGGTCTCCGCGAGTCGCGGCAAATAAAGAGGAAAACCCCGCGAGTCGCGGGGTTCAGAAAAACAGTTGACAGGTTTCACTTTTTACGCGTTTTTCTTTATTATTTTTTTTTTTTATTTTCTTTTTTTCTGTTTTTAGTTTAAATAAACGATTTTTAATAAAATTTATATTTTTATAAATTAAAATAAAGATAAAGAAACTTATAAAACTTAAATATTTAACAAAATCCTAAAAATACTTATATTTTTGTTTTTCTTTTTATATTTTTGAATAATTAAAACGTAATTTTTACAAAAACGACTTTTAATAAAAGTAGATAAAAATCTTTTTTTTTTTTTATATTAGCGTTGCGCTTCCGGCTTTTAAGATAGCTCCCCGGCAGCGGCGCCAAAAATACTTGATGTCGAACGAGGTGTATATAAAATAGCTATTATTTTTCTAGGAAATACTATTAAATACGATACAATTTTACACAAGATATTTATTTATTTATAGAATGGATATACTTAAACCTTGCTACAACACTTATAGGCAGTGTACCTAATCGTACAGTAGTGTAGTTTTTAGTAAGTCCGGTTCGTTCCACAGGGAGATCTTTAAGCAAAGCTCAACGCTATATTAGTTTACTTTTATTAAAATTACAAATATATATATAAGTAATATTATTATTATAAAGGGGGGGTTTTTACCGTTTAATGACCGGTTTGTCGATTTTAAAACTTTAGTCGCAGTTAAAACCTAATGTAAAATATAAAATAAATACAAGACTTTAAATTAAAGCGTAAAGTAAATAACGATAATGAAATTGCGAATAATAAAAATGCGATAAAATAAAATTGCGATAATTAAAAGTACGATAATTAAAAGTGCGATAAAATAAAATAACAATAAATAAAAGTGCGATAATTAGAAGTGCAATTAAATATAAAATAAAGGAAATTAAATATGAAATAAAAGAATTATGCTTATTTAAACTTCCGTAATCATGATGTTTGACGTGTTGATTTTAGTTTTATGCCCATGGGTTAATTGTCCTTTGTCCTGGATTATTCAATATGTCCGTCTGGTTTTTGTCCATAACAGTCCATCAGTCATAAATATAAATTGCAAGTGTCCTTGTCAAATTATTATTATACCCGAAGATAAATATTCCAACTAATTGGGGATTCGAATTGTAACAAGGTTTTAATACTTTGTTTAATGAATACACCAGGTTATCGACTGCGTGTAAACCAAGGTTTTACTACTTTGTTAACAATTACACCAATTACCCTTGAATGTAATTTCACCCCTGTTTTAATTATTCTAGTGGCTATTAATCCATTCCCGTGTCCGGTTAAATGAACGATTATTCGTACATATAAATACCCCGCCCATCGTGTCCGATCGAGTGTATATGGTAATTTATAGGGACGCCCAATTGTAAATCTTTATATTAACATTAACAAACTTTCATTTAGTTAAACAAATATAAAGCCCATTAATAGCCCATAGTCTAGTTTCCACAAGTGTCGTTCTTTTGTCCAAACCCCAATTATGGTACAAAGCCCAATTACCCAATTTTAGTAATTAGCCCAACATCATGATTACTTCGTTTTAAACAAGCATAATAATAACTTAGCTACGAGACATTAATGTAAAAAGGTTGAACATAACTTACAATGATTAAAAATAGCGTAGCGTTACACGGACAGAATTTCGACTTACACCCTTACAACATTCGCTAACATACCCTTATTATTAGAATTATAATTAAAATTAAAATATAAATTATAAATATAAATATATTACTTCGTATGAAGAGAAGAAAAAAAATGATGATATTTTGATCAGAATTCGGGTTGATTTATAGCCAGGAATGATTTTTGGGGCTCCGCGACTCGCGGCCAAATAGCCTTCAAACTCCGCGAGTCGCGGAGAGGTATTTTCACTTTACACCCTTGGAGTTTCTGGCTGCCGATAGTTTTTAATATATATATATAATATATATATAATTAATATAATTAATTATATATTATATTATATTTATATACATAGTTAACTTGTAATTTTTAGTCCGTTGCGTCGAGCGTTAAGAGTTGACTCTAGTCCCGATTCCGGATTTTCGAACGTCCTCGCGTACAATTTAATATCTTGTACTTTGCGTTTTGAATCTTGTACTCTTGTGATTTTGAGACGTTTCTTATCAATAATTGGAACCTTTTTGATTGTCTTTTGTTCTTTTGAGCTTTTTGGTCGTTTGCGTCTTCAAATCTTCGTTTTCGCCTTTTGTCTTCACCTTTTATTATTTAAACGAATATCACTTGTAAATAGAACAATTGCAACTAAAAGCTTGTCTTTCTTGAGGAATAATGCTATGAAATATATGTTCGTTTTTAGCATTATCAATACTACTTAGACGATTTAAGTGACCAACGGAAAAATATTGTGTGCCTATAAATTCTATCGGAGGATATGCATTAAGAAATTGGACTCGACACCTATAGAACTAAGGAACTCAAAACCTATTCATTAAGGAGATATTGTTGCCCTACATTTATGTATAGATTATTGTGAACTAAGAAATTTTCGGTTGAAAACCGATACCCTCCCCTTCGCATCCATGACCTCATGATTATTTGCATGAATCACGCATGTTCCAAATCAACCTCCGTTCCGGTTATCAATTGGGGGTTAAGGGAGACGATGTCTCCTAAGCCATCTTCCGAACTCGCAACGTTAGTTGTAAGTCTCTCTTAGTACCGTCGATTTATTTAGGACTCCGTCCGTATTCATGAACCTCCTAAACCACGTATGCAAACTTATCTAGACAAATCTGTTATCGTATTTATAGATGACATCTTAACTTATTCAACTAAGTTCAATTTTCTAGACTATGATGTTAATGGTCAAGGCATTACAATCAATCTCGAAATCAAGCCATATGTAATCAGGGAACTCTCCCAACTCAGACTTGTATTCGTAAAAAAAAAAAAAAAAAAAAAAAAACATCTTAGATCTCACCGGTTCTTACCGAAAATTCATTTCTGACTTTTCTCGTGTTACACGACTTTAATCTCTCCGCGATCGAACCTTGAGCGTGATTCTTCACACCAACATTTCTAGCTAAATTCGTACAACACCAGATGGGACTCAAATATGGAAATATTTCTACTTGGACGCCGAAAGGCATACTCCCTCGACTCGAAATCAACGGAACGGAAATTCGTTATTTTGCACGAAGAATTCAAATACTAAATTGTGGATCCGATCAATATTCTCGTCATCACGTACCACACTACATACCTATGTTATTCCACCGTTACCGTCTGATATTACTGGAATTTAAGATAACACACAATCCAACGATACTTCACTCTTCTTTGACTTAACGCCCTTGCGTTGCTGATAATCGTCCAACCATTATTCAACCCCGAACTATACAATTACGTGTACTATCTCGTTTCTCTTTCAGACTTCATTTTTTTTTTTTACAACTAGAGGCACGTTATGGCAACCTCGAGATGTAAGCTCATCCTATTCAAAGTCCTCATTTCACTCTTATCCTCATCGCTCTCATTTCCGTTAAGGAAACTCCTTGTAACATTTCTCCATGGATAGAGAAACTCCTCATATTACATTAGTATTCGCCACGAGGGTGAATAGTCCTAACGAACATTTTTCGAACCCTAACTGACTTGTTCAAACATATCTTAAGAAATTCTATTCCAACACGGTGTATCTTCGTCATTTATCCTATATCGAAATACTCGTTTCACCTCTAGCGTTGCAAGAGACCTTGGGAACCCGCTTAGACATATGTACCGCGTATCTCCCACAACCGACGAACCGAGCAAACGTACGATTCAATCTTGGAAAGACATGTTACAGACTGGTATTGTCACCTTTAGTAGTTCCCCTTACTACGACAGCTATCACTCGTATATTAACGCAGCACTTCCGAAACCCTATATGACCGCAAATGTCATACCCCTGTTCATTTAACCAAAGCATGCGGCAAGCAAATCGCCGAATCTGAACTCCATCAAGAAACAACAATTGAGATCGTTCAAGTCCGAGGAGGGCTAGAGACAACCCATGGTCGCCAGAAGAGTTATACCAAACTTAGATGAAAACCTCACAAATCCCAGTGTGTAATCGCGTAATATTGAGAACCCGCACCTTGGAAAGGTGTAATCCATTTTGGGAAATCGAGGAAGGTTATAACCGCAATATTGAACCTTTTGAAACCTTGGGGCGTATTGGAACCGCTTCCTACCGTTTAGAACTTCCGACTCAATTAAGTTTCCGTTTATCCTACATTTCGTGTAACAAACTTAGAAACGTGTCATGCGGAACAGGAATGTGCAATCCTTTTAGATGCACCAACTATTGATGACAAACTCCTCTTCATGGGAAAACTGGTTGAAATCATGGATCGTGAAATCGAACCTCAATACAACGTAACACCCCGACTATCCGGATTCGTGGAATGTCCAAGAAAGTACCTTCACTCATTCGTAGAGTTACTACTCTAAGTCTCGAGTAAGAGATATCGACTACTACTTCCAACTAAATTTCGGGACGAAATTTCTTTTGAGGTGTGGATAATGTAACATCCCGCATTTTTCCGTTAAATTATTTTTTTAACGCCGTCTTTTTCTTTTTAGATAATATTCCTCGTATCTAGATTCGTAACCTCCGTTAGCTAACATTCTAAATATCCTCGTTATCGGATTTTAATACGCGTTTTAAAATATTCCGTTTAGGTATTTTCCGCACCCGACTACAAACTCGAGGGACTAAAATTGACACGGGGCAAACTAGTTGACTAGGTCACCTAGTCCACCCCAATCACCACCATTCAACCATCTCCCTCTCTCTCTCTCTCTTTCTCTCTAGCAAGAACACACCCAATTTCCAAATTCATTCAATCATCATCTAAATTCGATCTAGGAGGCTTACAACAAAATAAATTACATATTCGTGATCCTCTCTTCATCCTCTTCATTTTGGTACCAACTTCATCTCGTTTGGGTAACATTTCTAAAACACTAGATTTCTTTAAATTTGTGTTCTTGACTTAAAAGTGTGTTAATTAGTGTCTATGGCTCATTGTGATGTCGTGTATGTAATTTGTATGCTCGATTTGTTGTTTTTGGTGTAACTAGCTTGAATATGAAAATTGCTTGCTTAATCTTTGATTTTGGATGATTAAAAGTTGTTTAAATTGTTGAAGTTCATGTATTAAATGTGTTACTAGCATCATTAGCTTCAAATTGATGTGTAGGTTGATTAAGAAAACTTCAAAAACATGATTATTGATTTTGAGATGTTTGACTAGGGTTTGATAGTTCTTGACATGAATTTTTGGATGCTTGAATGTCATGGAATGTTAATTGTTAGTGTTTAGTAGTAATGTATGCTTCATTACCTTCAAAACGGCATATCATATGTGTGAATTGGTTTCCCGAAACTCAAAATGCAATTGATGAACTTGAAACTTTGAAAATGGACTTTTATTGTTCGCTTGATGAGATTTCGGCTATTGTAAATGATGTTATTGTTGGACCATAAGTGCTTAGTTGTATTCCTCGTCAAAATACCTTTCCAACGATATATGATAGGCATTATAAGTGTTTGCGGGTCAAGAGTTGGGTTGGAAAAGGTTTTGGTTCGTGCATACTTTGAAAAACTGACCAGAATTCTCTACCCAGATGGTGGCGCGGCGCGCCCCATCCCCGCGCGGCGCGCGGATTGGCCTGGTCAGATTCTGACCTCTTTGTCCCATTTCACGTGAAATGTTTGACTAGCTACCGACCTCCGATTCACATGAAACTTGTTCTAATATACTTGTATATGAATAATTAGCATAGAAAAATAGTCCGGGACCCGACCCGAACATGTTGACTTTTTCGTTGACTTTGACCCGACCAAGTTTGACTTTTTGTCAAACTTAACCAATTAATTATGCAATCTTCCTAACATGCTTTTATACTTGTATCTTGCATGAAACTTGACAATTTGCTTCACATGCTATATTAATCGAGTCGTATTGAGCCATAGGACTAATTGAACATCTTTGACCGTTTTGTGTTTACCGTTATTGATATAACCTATATGTTTAGGTCAAGACTAGCTTTGTCTTTGCACGCGTTTACTTGTTGAAGTACTTTATTAACTCTTGCACTCAAGGTGAGATCATAGTCCCACTTTTTCAATCACTTTTATTCTTTACATCGTGGGCTGAGAAACACATACATTTCATACTTATTTACTTTTCATGCTTTTACATTGTGAACAAATACGAATACAAAGATGCATACGAGTTTGAACAAAAGTCCTCAATCCAATTATCATTAGTTCCACTTGCAGGGTGTAAGTGTAAGCGTGTAATTATGTTGTGTGGCCATACGGGTTTAACAAACCCTCATTCAGACGGTTCGCTACCGTTAGTGAATGAAATATAATTTCAACAATGTATAGTGTAAGTTCTAACACTAAATTCAAAATTCAGAGGGAAGATTCGGTTAAGCCTTGATAATTGGGTGCTCGTAATACAAATACTATTTTGGAATGTGAACGACTTTGGTTAAGCAATTCATAAAGAACCTTGTGGTTCAATACAATTTACTTACTAAACCTATGATTTCACCAACGTTTTCGTTGACAGATTTCTATGTTTTTCTCAGGTCTTGCACGATATGTGATACATGCTTCCGCTCATTATTTGATACTTGCATTGGATGTCGAGTATACATGCATTTCATGGAGCGTCTTATGACTTTACTTTAAACCGTGTCGCCTAGATTTCATTTGTACTTATAACCTTGTAACTTAACTTTTGGTTGAACAATTCTTTTAAACTTTGGAAACAATCTTTAGGTTGAAATGAAGGCGACATATTTTGGTCAAACGTTATCATAAAGACTTATGACCAGGTAATGGGACCCATGTAGACGACGCCGTCACTTGACGATTTGTCGGGGTCGCTACAGATATCGAACAAGAACAAACAACGAATAGAGTAGTTTAGTGATGGTTATGGTCTGTGGGTCTTCGAACAGTTTAGCAAGAACCGAATAGCAACGAATACTTCTTGGTCGTGTTGTGGAGTTTCAGATGGTGTTTCAACGCAAGTGGTGGCGGTCTATGGTAGTTGAAGTGGTGGTTTGGAAGGTGGTGGTAGCGGATGGGTGTTGTGCAGGTGACCGAAGATTCGGTGGTGGTTTTATTGTTTACGGAGAAGAAACAAAGAGATGATATATCTCTATAGCTAATAATGCACATGTATATATAAAGGATAATAAATTGGTGGAAGGAAGGATAAAATAAAAAGGGAAAAAAACAGTAATCCCACTTTTAACAATAGCAATGGTCTTTTGTATGCATAATGATATATATAATCATATCGATTATGATTGTGATGTAAAATAGAACGGTAATTGAATTGAATATATAATATAATAATAATTATAATAATAATAAATAATATAATAATATTCCTAAATGTAAGAAATGTGAATGTGAATTCGAATGAAAACAGTGTAGCCATCATTTAGTTTGGCTTCTAATTACCGACAGTCTTCTCCGAACTGTGTTACATTGTGAATCATTGCTAAACGGTTAATATCTAAACGTCTTCCAAAAACTCCCCAATTTTTAATTTAGATCTATTTTATTTATTTTATTAATATACTTTCATTTATATAGATATGTTTTTAAATAATAAGTATTATAATATAATTTATATTTAAATATATATACACACATATCTTAGTTACAATTAATGGTTCGTGAATCGTCAAACATGGTTAAAGGGTAATTGATTATCCGAATATAGATTTTAAACTTTCTAGACTCAATATTACAGATTTTGCTTATCGTGTCGGAAACATATAAAGATTAAGGTTTAAATTTGGTCGGAAATTTTCGGGTCGTTACACCTATAACTCACCAACATTTTTGTTGACGTTTTAAGCATGTTTATTCTCAGGTGATTATTAAGAGCTTCCGCTGTCGCATACTTAAATAAGGACGAGATTTGGAGTCCATGCTTGTATGATATTGTGTAAAAACTGCATTCAAGAAACTTATTTTGTTGTAACATATTTGTATTGTAAACCATTATGTAATGGTCGTGTATAAACAGGATATTTTAGATTATCATTATTTGATAATCTACGTAAAGCTTTTTAAACCTTTATTGATGAAATAAAGGTTATGGTTTGTTTTAAAAATGAATGCAGTCTTTGAAAAACGTCTCATATAGAGGTCAAAACCTCGCAATGAAATCAATTAATATGGAACATTTTTAATCAATAAGAACGGGACATTTCAGTTGGTATCCGAGCGTTGGTCTTAGAGAACCAGAATTTTGCATTAGTGTGTCTTATCAAGTTTGTTAGGATGCATTAGTGAGTCTGGACTTCGACCGTGTTTACTTGAAAAATGATTGCTTAACAAATTTTGTTGGAAACTATATATTTTTAACATGTGAATATTATGTGATATATTAATCTCTTAACGCGTTTGATATTATGTGATAGATGTCTACCTCTAGAACAAGTCCCATTGACTCACCTAATAATAATGAAGAGTCAAATATAAATTGGAATGATTCGTGGACTGATTCACAAGTTCCCGAAGAGGAACCGGAAGAAGAGTCGGAACCGGAAGAAGAATCGGAACCGGAAGAAGAATCGGAACCGGATGAAGAAATAGAACCGGTGGGGGAAATAATAAAAAGGTTAAGTAAAAGAAAATCCTCAACCAACCGACCAAGGTTAATTATGGTCAATGGTGTTTCCGCCAAGGAAGCAAAATATTGGGAGGATTACCAATTCTCCGATGAATCGGATTCCGACGAGAATTCCGATGATGTTATAGAAATTACCCCAAATGAATTTAAAAAGGCAAAAGAAAATAATAAGGGAAAGGGCATAAAAATAGAGAAATCTAATTCCAACCCCGATGAACTTTATATGTATCGTCAACCCCCGAAGTCCTTAAGTTGTAACAATGACCCGGGAACCTCTAAACCACCAGGTTTTTTCTAAACCAATGTGGAAAACGATGGCTCGTATTAGGGGAACATCATATATCCCTAGAAACTTGGCAAAACGAACCAAAACCGAAGAAGAAGAAACAAGCGAGTCGGAATAAGATAGTTGTATTCGTGTGGTGTAATATATGTAATATAGTGTGCTTATGCTTTATGATATATGTAAAAATTGCTTGTATTAATAAGTATTTTTTTTTATAAATCTAACTCTTGTCTATTTTACAGTATAAAAACACAAAATGGATAGACAACCCAATATTTTAAGAGACCTACCCGGAGACATGATTGATGAAATCTTGTCTAGAGTCGGTCAGAATTCTTCGGCACAACTATTTAAGGCCAGATCAGTTTGTAAGACATTCGAAGAACGTTCCAAGAATGCCTTGGTTTATAAAAGGCTTTCGTTCGAAAGATGGGGGATATCACATTGGGAAATCCATAAGTTACGATGTGTTTACTTTGACGCATATATTGCGGGGAACCCAAATGCTATTTTACGCAATGGGTTAAGAAATTATTTTGACTCAATATATCCGAATATTGGACTTCGTGATTTAGAAAAAGCGGCTAACATGCAACATAAAGAAGCATGTTATGCTTACGGATTAGTAATGTTCGCTTCTCACCAAAGTGAGAACAAGAACATCGGGCTACAACTATTAAACAAAACGTTCCCACAAGTGACGGAGTCGGTAATTGGGGTAAGAAATGAGGTTTTTAGATTGTTACGGGACTGTTGGACATTACGTAACCCTCATCCCTTTGACGACGTTACAACACGCTGTCTTATCAACGGCCATAACGGTTATGTTCCACAAGACCAAGGATGGGAAGTAATCCTAGTAAAACCAGAATGCATGACTTGTTTCTGGACGTATGAATTACGTGTCTTTATTGCCTTTGCTGAACGACTTGTGTACTAGCTAGAATTATCTTCACAACCATCTTGTATCAAATTTATTGTGTGCTATATTTCATGCTATATGTAAAATAAGCGGTATTGTAAGTTTGTAAAATATTGTGTAAAAGTTTGAACGCAAAATATTATTATAATCAGTTTTTCATATAGAATTGTAGTAGTTGAATTCTATATTAGCTACTAAGTATGAACATAACGGGTAGGTACTACCCGAATTTAAACTTATAAAATGCTAATATG
This sequence comes from Rutidosis leptorrhynchoides, assembly GCF_046630445.1. NCBI lineage: Eukaryota > Viridiplantae > Streptophyta > Magnoliopsida > Asterales > Asteraceae > Rutidosis > Rutidosis leptorrhynchoides. The sequence goes on along the minus strand of NC_092336.1, from coordinate 510,763,866 downwards.
AAGAAAAAGCTTTTATAAATGAGTTCATATTATGCTACGAAATACTATTAACTACTCTTAATATTCTGTATGATTAACTTGTTCCATTTGACTATTTTGAAGGAAATGGCACCGACTACTCGACACACCGTGAATATGAATGAAGAGGAATTTCGTACTTTTCTAGCTTCAAACATAGCCGCAGTACAGGCTGCGCTACATACCAACAATAACCTTGGACCTAGCAGTACAGGAAATCGTATAGGATGCACCTACAAAGAATTCACTGCCTGCAAACCTTTGGAATTTGATGGAACCGAAGGACCGATCGGATTGAAACGGTGGACCGAGAAGGTCGAATCGGTGTTTGCCATAAGTAAGTGTACTGAAGAGGATAAAGTGAAGTACGCTACGTATACCTTCACAGGTTCTGCGTTAACATGGTGGAATACCTATCTAGAGCAAGTGGGACAAGACGATGCGTACGCACTACCGTGGTCAGCATTCAAGCACTTGATGAATGAGAAGTACCGTCCCAGAACCGAGGTCAATAAGCTCAAGACAGAACTTAGAGGGTTACGAACCCAAGGATTTGATATTACCACGTACGAAAGACGATTCACAGAATTGTGCCTATTGTGTCCGGGAGCATTCGAAGATGAGGAAGAGAAGATCGACGCGTTTGTGAAAGGATTACCGGAAAGAATCCAAGAAGATATAAGTTCACACGAGCCCGCCTCCATACAACAGGCATGTAGAATGGCTCACAAACTAGTGAACCAGATTGAAGAAAGAATTAAAGAACAGACTGCTGAAGAGGCCAATGTGAAGCAAGTCAAAAGAAAGTGGGAGGAAAACGGTGATAAGAATCACCAATACAACAACAACAGCAATTACAACAATAATCGCAACAATTATCCCAACAATCGCAACATCAATCGCAACTACAACAAACGGCCCAACAACAACAACAACAACAACAACAACAACAACAACAGCAACAGCAACTACAATAATCATCCCAAGAACAATAATAACCGCAACAACAACAACAATCAGAAGCAGCTATGCCAAAGGTGTGAAAAGTATCACTCGGGGTTCTGCACCAAATTTTGCAACAAGTGTAAAAGAAATGGTCATAGTACGGCGAAGTGTGAGGTCTACGGACTAGAGGTTAATAGAACGAAAGGAACAAATGGTGTCAGAACGAGTAATGGCGGAGCAAGTAGTGTCGGAGCAAGTTATGCCAATGTAGTTTGTTATAAATGTGGAAAACCTGGCCACATTATTAGAAATTGCCCGAACCAGGAGAACACGAATGGACAAGGCCGCGGAAGAGTTTTCAATATTAATGCAGCAGAGGCACAGGAAGACCCGGAGCTTGTTATGGGTACGTTTCTTATTGACAATAAATCTTCTTACGTTTTATTTGATTCGGGTGCGGATAGAAGCTATATGAGTAGAGATTTTTGTGCTAAATTAAGTTGTCCATTGACACCTTTGGATAGTAAATTTTTACTCGAATTAGCAAATGGTAAATTAATTTCAGCAGATAATATATGTCGGAATCGAGAAATTAAACTGGTTAGCGAAACATTTAAGATTGATTTGATACCAGTAGAGTTAGGGAGTTTTGATGTGATAATCGGTATGGACTGGTTGAAAGAAGTGAAAGCAGAGATCGTTTGTTACAAAAATGCAATTCGCATTATACGAGAAAAAGGAAAACCCTTAATGGTGTACGGAGAAAAGGGCAACACGAAGCTACATCTTATTAGTAATTTGAAGGCACAAAAACTAATAAGAAAAGGTTGCTATGCTGTTCTAGCACACGTCGAGAAAGTACAAACTGAAGAAAAGAGCATCAATGACGTTCCCATTGCAAAACAATTTCCCGATGTATTTCCGAAAGAATTACCAGGATTACCCCCACATCGATCCGTTGAATTTCAAATAGATCTTGTACCAGGAGCTGCATACCAGGAGCTGCACCAATAGCTCGTGCTCCTTACAGACTCGCACCCAGCGAGATGAAAGAACTGCAAAGCCAATTACAAGAACTTTTAGAGCGTGGTTTCATTCGACCAAGCACATCACCGTGGGGAGCTCCTATTTTGTTTGTCAAGAAGAAAGATGGTACATTCAGGTTGTGTATCGACTACCGAGAGTTGAACAAACTTACCATCAAGAACCGCTACCCACTACTGAGAATCGATGACTTATTTGATCAACTATAAGGCTCGTCTGTTTATTCAAAGATTGACTTACGTTCCGGGTATCATCAAATGCGGGTGAAAGAAGATGATATTCCAAAGACTGCTTTCAGAACACGTTACGGTCATTACGAGTTTATGGTCATGCCGTTTGGTTTAACTAATGCACCAGCTGTGTTCATGGACCCTATGAACTGAGTGTGTGGACCATACCTTGACAAGTTTGTTATTGTTTTCATTGATGACATACTTATTTACTCAAAGAATGACCAAGAACATGGTGAACATTTGAGAAAGGTGTTAGAAGTATTGAGGAAGGAAGAATTGTATGCTAAGTTTTCAAAGTGTGCATTTTGGTTGGAAGAAGTTCAATTCCTCGGTCACATAGTGAACAAAGAAGGTATTAAGGTGGATCCGGCAAAGATAGAAACTGTTGAAAAGTGGGAAACCCCAAAAACTCCGAAACACATACGCCAGTTTTTAGGACTAGCTGGTTACTACAGAAGGTTCATCCAAGACTTTTCCAGAATAGCAAAACCCTTGACTGCATTAACGCATAAAGGGAAGAAATTTGAATGGAATGATGAACAAGAGACAGCGTTTCAGTTATTGAAGAAAAAGCTAACTACGGCACCTATATTGTCATTGCCTGGAGGGAATGATGATTTTGTGATTTATTGTGACGCATCAAAGCAAGATCTCGGTTGTGTATTAATGCAACCAACGAAGGTGATTGCTTATGCGTCTAGACAATTGAAGATTCACAAACAAAATTATACGACGCATGATTTGGAATTAGGCGCGGTTGTTTTTGCATTAAAGACTTGGAGGCACTACTTATATGGGGTCAAAAGTATTATATATACCGACCACAAAAGTCTTCAACACATATTTAATCAGAAACAACTGAATATGAGGCAGCGTAGGTGGATTGAATTATTGAATGATTATGACTTTGAGATTCGTTACCACCCGGGGAAGGCAAATGTGGTAGCCGATGCCTTGAGCAGGAAGGACAGAGAACCCATTCGAGTAAAATCTATGAATATAATGATTAATAATAACCTTACTACTCAAATAAAGGAGGCGCAACAAGGAGTTTTAAAAGATGGAAATTTAAAGGATGAAATACCCAAAGGATCGGAGAATCATCTTAATATTCGGGAAGACGGAACCCGGTATAGGGCTGAAAGGATTTGGGTACCAAAATTTGGAGATATGATAGAAATGGTACTTAGAGAAGCTCATAAAACCAGATACTCAATACATCCTGGAACGGGGAAGATGTACAAGGATCTCAAGAAACATTTTTGGTGGCCGGGTATGAAAGCCGATGTTGCTAAATACGTAGGAGAATGTTTGACGTGTTCTAAGGTCAAAGCTGAGCATCAGAAACCATCAGGTCTACTTCAACAACCCGAAATCCCGGAATGGAAATGGGAAAACATTACCATGGATTTCATCACTAAATTGCCAAGGACTGCAAGTGGTTTTGATACTATTTGGGTAATAGTTGATCGTCTCACCAAATCAGCACACTTCCTGCCAATAAGAGAAGATGACAAGATGGAGAAGTTAGCACGACTGTATTTGAAGGAAGTCATCTCCAGACATGGAATACCAATCTCTATTATCTCTGATAGGGATGGCAGATTTATTTCAAGATTCTGGCAGACATTACAGCAAGCATTAGGAACTCGTCTAGACATGAGTACTGCCTATCATCCACAAACTGATGGGCAGAGCGAAAGGACGATACAAACGCTTGAAGACATGCTACGAGCATGTGTTATTGATTTCGGAAACAGTTGGGATCGACATCTACCGTTAGCATAATTTTCCTACAACAACAGCTACCATTCAAGCATTGAGATGGCGCCGTTTGAAGCACTTTATGGTAGAAAGTGCAGGTCTCCGATTTGTTGGAGTGAAGTGGAGGATACATAGATTACGAGTCCGGAGATTATACAAGAAACTACCGAGAAGATCATCGAAATTCAACAACGGTTGAAAACCGCCCAAAGTCGACAAAAGAGCTACGCTGACATTAAAAGAAAAGATATAGAATTTGAAATTGGAGAGATGGTCATGCTTAAAGTTGCACCTTGGAAAGGCATTGTTCGATTTGGTAAACGAGGGAAATTAAATCCAAGGTATATTGGACCATTCAAGATTATTGATCGTGTCGGACCAGTAGCTTACCGACTTGAGTTACCTCAACAACTCGCGCTGTACATAACACTTTCCACGTCTCGAATTTGAAGAAATGTTTTGCTAAAGAAGATCTCACTATTCCGTTAGATGAAATCTAAATCAACGAAAAACTTCAATTCATCGAAGAACCCGTCGAAATAATGGATCGTGAGGTTAAAAGACTTAAGCAAAACAAGATACCAATTGTTAAGGTTTGATGGAATGCTCGTAGAGGACCCGAGTTCACCTGGGAGCGTGAAGATCAGATGAAGAAAAAATACCCGCATCTATTTCCAGAAGATTCGTCAACACCTTCAACAGCTTAAAATTTCGGGACGAAATTTATTTAACGGGTAGGTACTGTAGTGACCCGAACTTTTCCATGTTAATATATATTAATTGAGATTGATATTTACATGATTAAATGTTTCCAACATGTTAAGCAATCAAACTTTTTAAGACTTGATTAATTGAAATATGTTTCATATAGACAATTGACCACCCAAGTTGACCGGTGATTCACGAACGTTAAAACTTGTAAAAACTATATGATGACATATATATGGATATATATATATAGTTAACATGATACTATGATAAGTAAACATATCATTAAGTATAATAACAATGAACTAGATATGTAAAAACAAGACTACTAACTTAATGATTTTTAAACGAGATATATATGTAACGATTATCGTTGTAAAGACATTTAATGTATATATATCATATTAAGAGATATTCATACATGATAATATCATGATAATATAATAATTTAAAATCTCATTTGATATTATAAACATTGGGTTAACAACATTTAACAAGATCGTTAACCTAAAGGTTTCAAAACAACACTTACATGTAACGACTAACGATGACTTAACGACTCAGTTAAAATGTATATACATGTAGTGTTTTAATATGTATTTATACACTTTTGAAAGACTTCAATACACTTATCAAAATACTTCTACTTAACAAAAATGCTTACAATTACATCCTCGTTCAGTTTCATCAACAATTCTACTCGTATGCACCCGTATTCGTACTCGTACAATACACAGCTTTTAGATGTATGTACTATTGGTATATACACTCCAATGATCAGCTCTTAGCAGCCCATGTAAGTCACCTAACATATGTGGGAACCATCATTTGGAAACTAGCATGAAATATCTCATAAAATTACAAAAATATGAGTAATCATTCATGACTTATTTACATGAAAACAAAATTACATATCCTTTATATCTAATCCATACACCAACGACCAAAAACACCTACAAACACTTTCATTCTTCAATTTTCTTCATCTAATTGATCTCTCTCAAGTTCTATCTTCAAGTTCTAAGTGTTCTTCATAAATTCTACAAGTTCTAGTTACATAAAATCAAGAATACTTTCAAGTTTGCTAGCTCACTTCCAATCTTGTAAGGTGATCATTCAACCTCAAGAAATCTTTGTTTCTTATAGTAGGTTATCATTATAATACAAGGTAATAATCATATTCAAACTTTGGTTCAATTTCTATAACTATAACAATCTTATTTCAAGTGATGATCTTACTTGAACTTGTTTTCGTGTCATGATTCTGCTTCAAGAACTTCGAGCCATCCAAGGATCCGTTGAAGCTAGATCCATTTTTCTCTTTTCCAGTATGTTTATCCAAGGAACTTAAGGTAGTAATGATGTTCATAACATCATTCGATTCATACACATAAAGCTATCTTATTCGAAGTTTTAAACTTGTAATCACTAGAACATAGTTTAGTTAATTCTAAACTTGTTCGCAAACAAAAGTTAATCCTTCTAACTTGACTTTTAAAATCAACTAAACACATGTTCTATATCTATATGATATGCTAACTTAATGATTTAAAACCTGGAAACACGAAAAACACCGTAAAACCGGATTTACGCCGTCGTAGTAACACCGCGGGCTGTTTTGGGTTAGTTAATTAAAAACTATGATAAACTTTGATTTAAAAGTTGTTATTCTGATAAAATGATTTTTATTATGAACATGAAACTATATCCAAAAATTATGGTTAAACTCAAAGTGGAAGTATGTTTTCTAAAATGGTCATCTAGACGTCGTTCTTTCGACTGAAATGACTACCTTTACAAAAATGACTTGTAACTTATTTTTCCGACTATAAACCTATACTTTTTCTGTTTAGATTCATAAAATAGAGTTCAATATGAAATCATAGCAATTTGATTCACTCAAAATGGATTTAAAATGAAGAAGTTATGGGTAAAACAAGATTGGATAATTTTTCTCATTTTAGCTACGTGAAAATTGGTAACAAATCTATTCCAACCATAACTTAATCAACTTGTATTGCATATTATGTAATCTTGAGATACCATAGACACGTATTCAATGTTTCGACCTATCATGTCGACACATCTATATATATTTCGGAACAACCATAGACACTCTATATGTGAATGTTGGAGTTAGCTATACAGGGTTGAGGTTGATTCCAAAATATATATAGTTTGAGTTGTGATCAATACTGAGATACGTATACACTGGGTCGTGGATTGATTCAAGATAATATTTATCGATTTATTTCTGTACATCTAACTATGGACAACTAGTTGTAGGTTACTAACGAGGACAGCTGACTTAATAAACTTAAAACATCAAAATATATTAAAAGTGTTATAAATATATTTTGAACATACTTTGATATATATGTATATATTGTTATAGGTTCGTGAATCAACCAGTGGCCAAGTCTTACTTCCCGACGAAGTAAAAATCTGTGAAAGTGAGTTATAGTCCCACTTTTAAAATCTAATATTTTTGGGATGAGAATACATGCAGGTTTTATAAATGATTTACAAAATAGACACAAGTACGTGAAACTACATTCTATGGTTGAATTATCGAATTCGAATATGCCCCTTTTTATTAAGTCTGGTAATCTAAGAATTAGGGAACAGACACCCTAATTGATGAGAATCCTAAAGATAGATCTATTGGGCCTAACAAACCCCATCCAAAGTACCGGATGCTTTAGTACTTCGAAATTTATATCATATCCGAAGGGTGTCCCGGAATGATGGGGATATTCTTATATATGCATCTTGTTAATGTCGGTTACCAGGTGTTCACCATATGAATGATTTTTATCTCTATGTATGGGATGTGTATTGAAATATGAAATCTTGTGGTCTATTATTATGATTTGATATATATAGGTTAAACCTATAACTCACCAACATTTTTGTTGACGTTTTAAGCATGTTTATTCTCAGGTGATTATTAAGAGCTTCCGCTGTCGCATACTTAAATAAGGACGAGATTTGGAGTCCATGCTTGTATGATATTGTGTAAAAACTGCATTCAAGAAACTTATTTTGTTGTAACATATTTGTATTGTAAACCATTATGTAATGGTCGTGTGTAAACATGATATTTTAGATTATCATTATTTGATAATCTACGTAAAGCTTTTTAAACCTTTATTGATGAAATAAAGGTTATGGTTTGTTTTAAAAATGAATGCAGTCTTTGAAAAACGTCTCATATAGAGGTCAAAACCTCGCAATGAAATCAATTAATATGGAACGTTTTTAATCAATAAGAACGGGACATTTCAGTTGGTATCCGAGCGTTGGTCTTAGAGAACCAGAATTTTGCATTAGTGTGTCTTATCGAGTTTGTTAGGATGCATTAGTGAGTCTGGACTTCGACCGTGTTTACTTGAAAAATGATTGCTTAACAAATTTTGTTGGAAACTATATATTTTTAACATGTGAATATTATGTGATATATTAATCTCTTAACGCGTTTGATATTATGTGATAGATGTCTACCACTAGAACAAGTCCCATTGACTCACCTAATAATAATGAAGAGTCAAATGTAAATTGGAATGATTCGTGGACTGATTCACAAGTTCCCGAAGAGGAACCGGAAGAAGAGTCGGAACCGGAAGAAGAATCGGAACCGGAAGAAGAATCGGAACCGGAAGAAGAATCGGAACCGGATGAAGAAATAGAACCGGTGGGGGAAATAATAAAACGGTTAAGTAAAAGAAAATCCTCAACTAACCGACCAAGGTTAATTATGGTCAATGGTGTTTCCGCCAAGGAAGCAAAATATTGGGAGGATTACCAATTCTCCGATGAATCGGATTCCGACGAGAATTCCGATGATGTTATAGAAATTACCCCAACTGAATTTAAAAAGACAAAAGAAAATAATAAGGGAAAGGGTATAAAAATAGAGAAATCTAATTCCAACCCCGATGAACTTTATATGTATCGTCAACCCCCGAAGTCCTTAAGTTGTAACAATGACCCGGGAACCTCTAAACCACCAGGTTTTTCTAAACCAATGTGGAAAACGATAGCTCGTATTAGGGGAACATCATATATCCCTAGAAACTTGGCAAAACGAACCAAAACCGAAGAAGAAGAAACAAGCGAGTCGGAATAAGATAGTTGTATTCGTGTGGTGTAATATATGTAATATAGTGTGCTTATGCTTTATGATATATGTAAAAATTGCTTGTATTAATAAGTATTTTTTTTATAAATCTAACTCTTGTCTATTTTACAGTATAAAAACACCAAATGGATAGACAACTCAATATTTTAAGAGACCTACCCGGAGACATGATTGATGAAATCTTGTCTAGAGTCGGTCAGAATTCTTCGGCACAACTATTTAAGGCGAGATCAGTTTGTAAGACATTCAAAGAACGTTCCAAGAATGCCTTGGTTTATAAAAGGCTTTCGTTTGAAAGATGGGGGATATCACATTGGGAAATCCATAAGTTACGATGTGTTTACTTTGATGCATATATTGCGGGGAACCCAAATGCTATTTTACGCAATGGGTTAAGAAATTATTTTGACTCAATATATCCGAATATTGGACTTCGTGATTTAGAAAAAGCGGCTAACATGCAACATAAAGAAGCATGTTATGCTTACGGATTAGTAATGTTCGCTTCTCACCAAAGTGAGAACAAGAACATCGGGCTACAACTATTAAACAAAACGTTCCTACAAGTGACGGAGTCGGTAATTGGGGTAAGAAATGAGGTTTTTAGATTGTTACGGGACTGTTGGACATTACGTAACCCTCGTCCCTTTGACGACGTTACAACACGCTGTCTTATCAACGGCCATAACGGTTATGTTCCACAAGACCAAGGACGGGAAGTAATCCTAGTAAAACCAGAATGCATGACTTGTTTCTGGACGTATGAATTACATGTCTTTATTGCCTTTGCTGAACGACTTGTGTACTAGCTAGAATTATCTTCACAACCATCTTGTATCATATTTATTGTGTGCTATATTTCATGCTATATGTAAAATAAGCGGTATTGTAAGTTTGTAAAATATTGTGTAAAAGTTTGAACGCAAAATATTATTATAATCAGTTTTTCATATAGAATTGTAGTAGTTGAATTGTATATTAGCTACTAAGTATGAACTTAACGGGTAGGTACTACTCGAATTTAAACTTATAAAATGCTAATATGAAGAAAAAGCTTTTATAAATGAGTTCATATTATGCTACGAAATACTATTAACTACTCTTAATATTCTGTATGATTAACTTGTTCCATTTGACTATTTTGAAGGAAATGGCACCGACTACTCGACACACCGTGAATATGAATGAAGAGGAATTCCGTACTTTTCTAGCTTCAAACATAGCCGCAGTACAGGCTGCGCTACATACCTACAATAACCTTGGATCTAGCAGTACAGGAAATCGTATAGGATGCACCTACAAAGAATTCACTGCCTGCAAACCTTTGGAATTTGATGGAACCGAAGGACCGATCGGATTGAAACGGTGGACCGAGAAGGTCGAATCGGTGTTTGCCATAAGTAAGTGTACTGAAGAGGATAAAGTGAAGTACGCTACGTATACCTTCACAGGTTCTGCGTTAACATGGTGGAATACCTATCTAGAGCAAGTGGGACAAGACGATGCGTACGCACTACCGTGGTCAGCATTCAAGCACTTGATGAACGAGAAGTACCGTCCCAGAACCGAGGTCAATAAGCTCAAGACAGAACTTAGAGGGTTACGAACCCAAGGATTTGATATTACCACGTACGAAAGACGATTCACAGAATTGTGCCTATTGTGTCCGGGAGCATTCGAAGATGAGGAAGAGAAGATCGACGCATTTGTGAAAGGATTACCGGAAAGAATCCAAGAAGATATAAGTTCACACGAGCCCGCCTCCATACAACAGGCATGTAGAATGGCTCACAAACTAGTAAACCAGATTGAAGAAAGAATTAAAGAACAGACTGCTGAAGAGGCCAATGTGAAGCAAGTCAAAAGAAAGTGGGAGGAAAACGGTGATAAGAATCACCAATACAACAACAACAGCAATTACAACAATAATCGCAACAATTATCCCAACAATCGCAACATCAATCGCAACTTCAACAAACAGCCCAACAACAACAACAACAACAACAACAACTACAACAATCATCCCAACAATAATAATAACCGTAACACCAACAACAACAATCAGAAGCAGCTATGCCAAAGGTGTTAAAAGTATCACTCGAGGTTCTGCACCAAATTTTGCAACAAATGTAAAAGAAATGGTCATAGCACGGCGAAGTGTGAGGTCTACGGACCAGGGGTTAATAGAACGAAAGGAACAAATGGTTTCGGAACGAGTAATGGCGGAGCAAGTAGTGTCGGAGCAAGTTATGCCAATGTAGTTTGTTATAAATGTGGAAAACCGGGCCACATTATTAGAAATTGCCCGAACCAGGAGAACACGAATGGACAAGGCCGCGGAAGAGTTTTCAATATTAATGCAGCAGAGGCACAGGAAGACCCGGAGCTTGTTACGGGTACGTTTCTTATTGACAATAAATCTGCTTACGTTTTATTTGATTCGGGTGCGGATAGAAGCTATATGAGTAGAGATTTTTGTGCTAAATTAAGTTGTCCATTGACACCTTTGGATAGTAAATTTTTACTCGAATTAGCAAATGGTAAATTAATTTCAGCAGATAATATATGTCGGAATCGAGAAATTAAACTGGTTAGCGAAACATTTAAGATTGATTTGATACCAGTAGAGTTAGGGAGTTTTGATGTGATAATCGGTATGGACTGGTTGAAAGAAGTGAAAGCAGAGATCGTTTGTTACAAAAATGCAATTCGCATTATACGAGAAAAAGGAAAACCCTTAATGGTGTACGGAGAAAAGGGCAACACGAAGCTACATCTTATTATTAATTTGAAGGCACAAAAACTAATAAGAAAAGGTTGCTATGCTGTTCTAGCACACGTCGAGAAAGTACAAACTGAAGAAAAGAGCATCAATGATGTTCCCATTGCAAAACAATTTCCCGATGTATTTCCGAAAGAATTACCGGGATTACCCCCACATCGATCCGTTGAATTTCAAATAGATCTTGTACCAGGAGCTGCACCAATAGCTCGTGCTCCTTACAGACTCGCACCCAGCGAGATGAAAGAACTGCAAAGCCAATTACAAGAACTTTTAGAGAGTGGTTTCATTCGACCAAGCACATCACCGTGGGGAGCTCCTGTTTTGTTTGTCAAGAAGAAAGATGGTACATTCAGGTTGTGTATCAACTACCGAGAGTTGAACAAACTTACCATCAAGAACCGCTACCCACTACCGAGAATCGACGACTTATTTGATCAACTACAAGGCTCGTCTGTTTATTCAAAGATTGACTTACGTTCCGGGTATCATCAAATGCGGGTGAAAGAAGATGATATTCCAAAGACTGCTTTTAGAACACGTTACAGTCATTACGAGTTTATGGTCATGCCGTTTGGTTTAACTAATGCACCTGCTGTGTTCATGGACCCTATGAACTGAGTGTGTGGACCATACCTTGACAAGTTTGTCATTGTTTTCATTGATGACATACTTATTTACTCATAGAATGACCAAGAACATGGTGAACATTTGAGAAAGGTGTTAGAAGTATTGAGGAAGGAAGAATTGTACGCTAAGTTTTCAAAGTGTGCATTTTGGTTGGAAGAAGTTCAATTCCTCGGTCACATAGTGAACAAAGAAGGTATTAAGGTGGATCCGGCAAAGATAGAAACTGTTGAAAAGTGGGAAACCCCAAAAACTCCGAAACACATACGCCAGTTTTTAGGACTAGCTGGTTACTACAGAAGGTTCATCCAAGACTTTTCCAGAATAGCAAAACCCTTGACTGCATTAACGCATAAAGGGAAGAAATTTGAATGGAATGATGAACAAGAGACAGCGTTTCAGTTATTGAAGAAAAAGCTAACTACGGCACCTATATTGTCATTGCCTGAAGGGAATGATGATTTTGTGATTTATTGTGACGCATCAAAGCAAGGTCTCGGTTGTGTATTAATGCAACGAACGAAGGTGATTGCTTATGCGTCTAGACAATTGAAGATTCACGAACAAAATTATACGACGCATGATTTGGAATTAGGCGCGGTTGTTTTTGCATTAAAGACTTGGAGGCACTACTTATATGGGGTCAAAAGTATTATATATACCGACCACAAAAGTCTTCAACACATATTTAATCAGAAACAACTGAATATGAGGCAGCGTAGGTGGATTGAATTATTGAATGATTACGACTTTGAGATTCGTTACCACCCAGGGAAGGCAAATGTGGTAGCCGATGCCTTGAGCAGGAAGGACAGAGAACCCATTCGAGTAAAATCTATGAATATAATGATTCATAATAACCTTACTACTCAAATAAAGGAGGCGCAACAAGGAGTTTTAAAAGAGGGAAATTTAAAGGATGAAATACCCAAAGGATCGGAGAATCATCTTAATATTCGGGAAGACGGAACCCGGTATAGGGCTGAAAGGATTTGGGTACCAAAATTTGGAGATATGATAGAAATGGTACTTAGAGAAGCTCATAAAACCAGATACTCAATACATCCTGGAACGGGGAAGATGTACAAGGATCTCAAGAAACATTTTTGGTGGCCGGGTATGAAAGCCGATGTTGCTAAATACGTAGGAGAATGTTTGACGTGTTCTAAGGTCAAAGCTGAGCATCAGAAACCATCAGGTCTACTTCAACAACCCGAAATCCCGGAATGGAAATGGGAAAACATTACCATGGATTTCATCACTAAATTGCCAAGGACTGCAAGTGGTTTTGATACTATTTGGGTAATAGTTGATCGTCTCACAAATCAGCACACTTCCTGCCAATAAGAGAAGATGACAAGATGGAGAAGTTAGCATGACTGTATTTGAAGGAAGTCATCTCCAGACATGGAATACCAATCTCTATTATCTCTGATAGGGATGTCAGATTTATTTCAAGATTCTGGCAGACATTACAGCAAGCATTAGGAACTCGTCTAGACATGAGTACTGCCTATCATCCACAAACTGATGGGCAGAGTGAAAGGACGATACAAACGCTTGAAGACATGCTACAAGCATGTGTTATTGATTTCGGAAACAGTTGGGATCAACATCTACCGTTAGCAGAATTTTCCTACAACAACAGCTACCATTCAAGCATTGAGATGGCGCCGTTTGAAGCACTTTATGGTAGAAAGTGCAAGTCTCCGATTTGTTGGAGTGAAGTGGGGGATAGACAGATTACGGGTCCGAAGATTATACAAGAAACTACCGAGAAGATCATCCAAATTCAACAACGGTTGAAAACTGCCCAAAGTCGACAAAAGAGCTACGCTGACATTAAAAGAAAAGATATAGAATTTGAAATTGGAGAGATGGTCATGCTTAAAGTTGCACCTTGGAAAGGCGTTGTTCGATTTGGTAAACGAGGGAAATTAAATCCAAGGTATATTGGACCATTCAAGATTATTGATTGTGTCGGACCAGTAGCTTACCGACTTGAGTTACCTCAACAACTCGCGGCTGTACATAACACTTTCCACATCTCGAATTTGAAGAAATGTTTTGCTAAAGAAGATCTCACTATTCCGTTAGATGAAATCCAAATCAACGAAAAACTTCAATTCATCGAAGAACCCGTCGAAATAATCGATCGTGAGGTTAAAAGACTTAAGCAAAACAAGATACCAATTGTTAAGGTTCGATGGAATGCTTGTAGAGGACCCGAGTTCACCTGGGAGCATGAAGATCAGATGAAGAAAAAATACCAGCTTCTATTTCCAGAAGATTCGTCAACACCTTCAACAGCTTAAAATTTCGGGACGAAATTTATTTAACGGGTAGGTACTGTAGTGACCCGAACTTTTCCATGTTAATATATATTAATTGAGATTGATATTTACATGATTAAATGTTTCCAACATGTTAAGCAATCAAACTTGTTAAGACTTGATTAATTGAAATATGTTTCATATAGACAATTGACCACCCAAGTTGACCGGTGATTCACGAACGTTAAAACTTATAAAAACTATATGATGACATATATATGGATATATATATAGTTAACATGATACTATGATAAGTAAACATATCATTAATTATATTAACAATGAACTACATATGTAAAAACAAGACTACTAACTTAATGATTTTTAAACGAGACATATATGTAACGATTATCTTTGTAAAGACATTTAATGTATATATATCATATTAAGAGATATTCATATATGATAATATCATGATAATATAATAATTTAAAATCTCATTTGATATTATAAACATTGGGTTAACAACATTTAACAAGATCGTTAACCTAAAGGTTTCAAAACAACACTTACATGTAACGACTAACGATGACTTAACGACTCAGTTAAAATGTATATACATGTAGTGTTTTAATATGTATTTATACACTTTTGAAAGACTTCAATACACTTATCAAAATACTTCTACTTAACAAAAATGCTTACAATTACATCCTCGTTCAGTTTCATCAACAATTCTACTCGTATGCACCCGTATTCGTACTCGTACAATACACAGCTTTTAGATGTATGTACTATTGGTATATACACTCCAATGATCAGCTCTTAGCAGCCCATGTGAGTCACCTAACACATGTGGGAACCATCATTTGGCAACTAGCATAAAATATCTCATAAAATTACAAAAATATGAGTAATCATTCATGACTTATTTACATGAAAACAAAATTACATATCCTTTATATCTAATCCATACACCAACGACCAAAAACACCTACAAACACTTTCATTCTTCAATTTTCTTCATCTAATTGATCTCTCTCAAGTTCTATCTTCAAGTTCTAAATGTTCTTCATAAATTCTACAAGTTCTAGTTACATAAAATCAAGAATACTTTCAAGTTTGCTAGCTCACTTCCAATCTTGTAAGGTGATCATTCAACCTCAAGAAATTTTTGTTTCTTACATTAGGTTATCATTCTAATACAAGGTAATAATCATATTCAAACTTTGGTTCAATTTCTATAACTATAACAATCTTATTTCAAGTGATGATCTTACTTGAACTTGTTTTCGTGTCATGATTCTGCTTCAAGAACTTCGAGCCATCCAAGGATCCGTTGAAGCTAGATCTATTTTTCTCTTTTCCAGTATGTTTATCCAAGGAACTTAAGGTATTAATGATGTTCATAACATCATTCGATTCATACATATAAAGCTATCTTATTCGAAGGTTTAAACTTGTAATCACTAGAACATAGTTTAGTTAATTCTAAACTTGTTCGCAAACAAAAGTTAATCCTTCTAACTTGACTTTTAAAATCAACTAAACACATGTTCTATATCTATATGATATGCTAACTTAATGATTTAAAACCTGGAAACACGAAAAACACCGTAAAACCGGATTTACGCCGTCGTAGTAACACCGCGGGCTGTTTTGGGTTAGTTAATTAAAAACTATGATAAACTTTGATTTAAAAGTTGTTATTCTGAGAAAATGATTTTTATTATGAACATGAAACTATATCCAAAAATTATGGTTAAACTCAAAGTGGAAGTATGTTTTCTAAAATGGTCATCTAGACGTCGTTCTTTCGACTGAAATGACTACCTTTACAAAAATGACTTGTAACTTATTTTTCTGACTATAAACCTATACTTTTTCTGTTTAGATTCATAAAATAGAGTTCAATATGAAACCATAGCAATTTGATTCACTCAAAATGGATTTAAAATGAAGAAGTTATGGGTAAAACAAGATTGGATAATTTTTCTCATTTTAGCTACGTGAAAATTGGTAACAAATCTATTCCAACCATAACTTAATCAACTTGTATTGTATATTATGTAATCTTGAGATACCATAGACACGTATACAATGTTTCAACCTATCATGTTGACACATCTATATATATTTCGGAACAACCATAGACACTCTATATGTGAATGTTGGAGTTAGCTATACAGGGTTGAGGTTGATTCCAAAATATATATAGTTTGAGTTTTGATCAATACTGAGATACGTATACACTGGGTCGTGGATTGATTCAAGATAATATTTATCGATTTATTTCTGTACATCTAACTGTGGACAACTAGTTGTAGGTTACTAACGAGGACAGCTGACTTAATAAACTTAAAACATCAAAATATATTAAAAGTGTTGTAAATATATTTTGAACATACTTTGATATATATGTATATATTGTTATAGGTTCGTGAATCAACCAGTGGCCAAGTCTTACTTCCCGATGAAGTAAAAATCTGTGAAAGTGAGTTATAGTCCCACTTTTAAAATCTAATATTTTTTGGGATGAGAATACATGCAGGTTTTATAAATGATTTACAAAATAGACACAAGTACGTGAAACTACATTCTATGGTTGAATTATCGAAATCGAATATGCCCCTTTTTATTATGTCTGGTAATCTAAGAATTAGGGAACAGACACCCTAATTGACGCGAATCCTAAAGATAGATCTATTGGGCCTAACAAACTCCATCCAAAGTACCGGATGCTTTAGTACTTCGAAATTTATATCATATCCGAAGGGTGTCCTGGAATGATGGGGATATTCTTATATATGCATCTTGTTAATGTCGGTTACCAGGTGTTCACCATATGAATGATTTTTATCTCTATGTATGGGATGTGTATTGAAATATGAAATCTTGTGGTCTATTATTATGATTTGATATATATAGGTTAAACCTATAACTCACCAACATTTTTGTTGACGTTTTAAGCATGTTTATTCTCAGGTGATTATTAAGAGCTTCCGCTGTCGCATACTTAAATAAGGACGAGATTTGGAGTCCATGCTTGTATGATATTGTGTAAAAACTGCATTCAAGAAACTTATTTTGTTGTAACATATTTGTATTGTAAACCATTATGTAATGGTCGTGTGTAAACAGGATATTTTAGATTATCATTATTTGATAATCTACGTAAAGCTTTTTAAACCTTTATTGATGAAATAAAGGTTATGGTTTGTTTTAAAAATGAATGCAGTCTTTGAAAAACATCTCATATAGAGGTCAAAACCTCGCAATAAAATCAATTAATATGGAACGTTTTTAATCAATAAGAACGGGACATTTCAACTTACATGTGTACCATGGTCATCACCATGCTCGTTGAACAACCACCATAAACCGTCGCCACCCCACAACCTTTCACCACCCCGGATACTTCTACTGTTCCGGCGAGACAAACTCATCCCACCGCCACCTCTATATAAAACCACCACCAAGATCCTCCACCGAAGCAACTATCGACCACCACTAACAAATGGCTGCTACCACCGGAGCACCTCCCACACGTCACCATCAACAATTATATTTTTTTCTCTTCTATTTCGGTTCACATAACCACCCACCATCGTGAATCTTCACACACCTAGAACAACCACCACCCAACCACCGACGTGTTTTTCTGCTGCTTCTAACAGCTGGACTACAACCACCATCGCCACCCTCAAAGACCGCCGTGTTTTATTTATTTACTTATTTAATTTTTTTTTTCTTCTTTTCGATTCAGCAGCTATATTCGTTCCTGTTACTGCATAATGAAGACGACGAGATGTTAATATAATAATAATGTATGTGGATGTCACCAAGTTGCTATAGCTGTCAGTTAAAAAGAAAACAAAACAGATCACTATATATATACGAGTTATATACAAACTGAAATGAATGATTATCATAAAAACAAAGATGGAGGAATGGTTTAGATTGATTACTTGAGAACGAGATGGTCGTGGGTTCGAATCTAGGTGGCTGCAGTCTATATTCTTTTTATCAATAAATAGCTGCACTGGGCTTGTTTAGATTGGGCCGATTTCTTGGGCTATCATATTCGGTTTACACTTGGGCTATCATATATGAAATTGTGTTCTAATAAATTCAGAAAAATAGAAATAGAAGGGTGGTGTTGAGTGTTAGCAGGCGAGCAAGAAGTCTTGGGTTCGAGTCCCGTCTTGGGCATATTCTTTTTAGAAAAACTTATAAGGTAGTTTATTATTATTATCATTACTATTATTATAAAAGTTATCAATATGATTATTAAGGTTATTAACATCCTTATTACTAATATTATTTTTATCATTATTATTAAAATTACTAATTTTATTAACATTATTATTTTTATCAAAACTATCATTATTTTTATGATTTTTAGTAATAAAATATTGCACTAAAAATTTAGTATATAATAACATTAATGAGTTACCTTTTAAATTAACATTAATAATATATATTAATTAATTATTTCAAATATAGAAAATGAATATATTATCAATATTACTATATGTATAAATATTAATCATTTTACAAAATAATTATACAATTAAAAATTTAATACATAAATAAAGTATATATATTTTAATTAGAATTTAGTATGAATATTATAAAACTACAAAGTTTAATATATATATATATATATATATATATATATATATATATATATATATATATATATATATATATATATATAAGTATTACATGGAATTACGTGATTATATGTTTTAATATATATAGTTGGTATAGGTTCGTGAATCCGAGGTCAACCTTACATTTGTTAAATGACGTCATATGTATTTTTACTACAAAATACAGTATGGTGAGTTTCATTTGCTCCCTTTTTAATTGCTCTTGCAATATATATTTTTGGGCTGAGAATACATGCGCTGCTTTTATAAATGTTTATGATATAGACACAAGTACTTAAAAATATATTCTACGTTGAGTTGTACCACTGGCATACTTCCCTGTAGCTTGGTAACTACTATTTACATGTGGTATTGTAAACGCGAATCCTGTTTATAGATCTATGGGGCCTGACAACCCCAACCGGACTGGACTACCAGTATTCAACGGTTGCACAGTACTTCGTTTCGGTGACTACACTTGGTACAGTGTAGTGAGATTTCATAATAAAGGGAATATGCGACGTGATTAAATGTTAAGTATGGTTACCAAGTGCTCAACCACTTAGAATGCTTTACATACACTTGCCAGTGTATTATGTTTATGATTATGAAATCTTGTGGTCTATTAACATATTGAAATGATTGTTATGATAAACCTATGAACTCACAAACCTTTTGGTTGACACTTTAAAGCATGTTTATTCTCAGGTACGAATTAAGTCTTCCGCTGTGCATTTGCTCAATATAAGGACATTACTTGGAGCCGATCATCGCAATGGGACCAAATGTTGATGACTTCGTCCAGGTGGATTAGGACGGGTCCTTTCAGTTGGTATCAGAGCGGTGGTCTTAGTGAACCAGGTCTTGCATTAGTGTGTCTGACTAGTAGTTGTTAGGATACATTAATGAGTCTGGACTTCGACCATGTCTACATATCAAAAGTTTTGCTTATCATATTTAGTCGAAAATCATCTTATCATCCTTAGGGAATTACCTACTTATCATTCATAAGTCTAGACACGTATTACTGCATTTAGTGCATCGATAGTGTATAGACAAAATTCATATCTTAGCATATCTGTTACTTTGGACTTTGGCTGACATCTTTTCAAAGATTCTCCGTAATTTACGGGATTTTGGAATTATATATACATATGTAAATTATGTATTGAAGAGTACAAAATCTGACTTCTATAATCTATTCCATACCAAAAATTCATTTCCCCAATTATACAAGATGGATTCCGCATCTAGTTCAAATTCCTCCGATCCCGACAACTATTCCGATATGGATTCTCACTCGAGCTCCGACAACAGTGTGACCGGAATGGATCAACCTATATTTCCCATCATCTATTCTGGATGAATTAGGGATGGGTTAGTAATATACTAAATCACTGAAGACAAGAAGAAGGTGATCCCTTCCATCCACCGAATTACCCTCTTGGCGATGAACCAGAAGCACTTACCGGCGAACCTGTTTGAGAAACTATTTTCTCTCTCATTTCTAGAGTATCTCGTCACGATTATATACTATCCCATATTTCGAATCTTGTTCATTCGCTCACTCCAACCGCCAATCATCCCGGTATAATAGAAGAAGTAAACGAACTCCGCGCTCGGGTAGTGGCTTTAGAGAATATGGTGCGAAGGTTGCAAACACCAGCAGCAGCAGCACCAGCAGCATAATCAGCACCACCATCATCAATGCCGACAGTAACCTTATCACCCCTAAACCACAACCGTGTCATAAACCTCAACATTTCAATCTGTACCTCGGATATCAACCTCACACGCCTCAATATCACCATCTATACCTCGAGATTAATCATCGTTCTACGTATCGTTCTACATCGATTATCTTCGTTCTTCATGACGATTAAGTAATCTCTAAATGTTTTAGAGATTATGTATTCTAGTTCTAACGGTAAACCAAATGAGTTTAATATCATATTAACTCAATGAATCCATGATTACATCTGAAGAAAATATATATGTATATATGTTTTCATAAAGATTGTAATTAAAAATTCTTTCGTACAAAGTAATAATTGTGAAAATATTTTAACGGGTAGGTAATACCCGAGGAATATTCAGATTTCACATTAATAATTATATTGTACATTCTTTCAAATCTAATTCAATAGTCATTTACGATCCTATTTACAACCACCGATATGCGTATCCGTTCACCACAGAATAACCATTTTTATTCAATTTCATATTTGGATTTTGATCTATCAGAATCCAACAAGTGGCATAATGAAGAAAACATTGGACAAAATAAAACTTGTTAGAAACAAACAATTTAACTATGAGAAGAATTTTGTTAAGAATCCACGCTAACTGTTCCTAGCTAACTGTTCCTAGCAAACTGGTTACATTTTATTTATCGCAATTTAATTATCGCAATTTACATTCTCGCAATTTTATTTATCGTCATTTAATTTCTGTTATTTATTTTACGCACTTTAAATAGCGGGACATGTATACAAGGTTTTGACATATCATATCGACCCATGTGTATATATATTTCGAAACAACCATAGACACTCTATATGCAGTAATGTTGGGAGTTAGCTATACAGGGTTGAGGTTGATTCCAAAATATATATATATTCTTTGAGTTGTGATCGAGTCTGAGACCGGTACACGGGTCACGATACGTATTAATTAATTCGAATATTATATATATTAAACTATAAATGAATTATTGAACTGCTAACTGTGGACTATCAACTATGGACTACCAACATTGGACAAATAAAATGAATTAAAATATTGATTTTAACATATGAAACTAAAAAATTCTTCAAGTTTGCCACTTGATTTCATCTTAAACCTCATTTGTACCTCGACAATTACAATCCGCATTCAAATCTTTCATGATTTTTGAAAACACCTCGATCGGAAGGATGAACCAGTCGCACTTCATCTACGGAAGGAAAAGATTTATGCACCTGAAAAACTCTCGAACCCAAAGTCATAGTTTAACACGTACCGCATCGAATTCTTTATCATTTATTAGCAAAAACAACCTTATGACTCCTTTTCAAAGTAGCCAATTTTGTCGCAACTCCAACAAGTTAACTTTGACTTCTCAGTAAGACTAGTCTTATTATAACCTCGATATATATACGTCGTCCTTTCGTCGTCGTTATCAAAGAACCTTTTATATTCCACGACATCATCAGCAGATATACCAGCAGCTCGTTATCTCTTTGGCAGAATCCGCAATCAGTATTTGGAAAATTTTGCAGAACTTCTCCAGTTATACCTATAACGTCTATCCCTAAGAATTTCATACTTTGAATGTGAAGTTTCTGACAAACACCCTGAACTGCGAACTAGTTCTTGAAATGCTGATGAAGCGGCAAAAACTGTAAATGACTTTAACAGTCAAAAGTTTGACAATAAAGTACAGTGTGTTGGTGAAGCTTAAAAAAAAGAGAAGGTTGGGAACTGGAAAACGGATTGAGCAAAGTATGAAAGAGGTTGTGGATAAATCACAAGGACTGAACCAGCCTTCAAAGAATCCAAATGATTCAGTGCCTGCTGAAACCGTTAGTAAGAACCCTACTCCTTATTCTAAACCTTTCAAGATAATATTCCTCATCATCATCTTATCTTCGTATCTTCCATTATACATATTCTCCATATTTCTGGAGATATTTTCACAACTACTCTTATCTGAGATCATTTATCTCTCCATAATATCGGCAACATAAAAGAAACTGTGTTAGTTTCTAAATTCTGAAAAATTCGAATATGAATGTTTGAAGTAGTGTTGGGAACTGAAGCATGAATTAGTATAATATAATGACACTTGATCAACGTCATTATATTACAGTAAGTCATGTTGAGTTTTTAATGGAATGTGATGATTTACAGTACCATTATCATGTGCCATGTTACACGACTCTTTCATTCTACTCAATTTCTAAGCATATCACGGAAATATTTCCTTGATATTTCTGTTCTTCCATAACTCCGACAATCTGCTAATAAATCGTGCGATTACATTTTCTTTCTGATTAAAAGATTTCTTTAAATTCCTTGAATTCTGAAAATCAACCTTGACTATGTCAGAAGTTAAGACGAACCTCTAAACACTTCATTTCACTCTTTTGTGATAGCTTCATTAGTACGCTTCGCATGATCGAATCGTTTAATCCATATTAACCGAAAATGATAAAACAATAATCATATTCGTCATGAAAAACATTCTTATTGTTAGCCATGACGACCTCGATCAAATTTCGGGACGAAATTTCTTTAACGGGTGGGTACTGTCACGACCCGGAAAATTTCGACTAATTTTAAACCAAACTCTTGATACAATATTGTATTTTCAACACAATAAGCAAAGTCTGATAGGTTGAGTCTAAAAAATTTTGAACTATTTCATATATTCAATTGACCTTTGACTGTTATCGACGATTCACGAACAACTATTTGTAAATAGATACATATATATGTGTGTGTATATAAATACTACTTGAAAATATATAAAATAATATTTGTTTAAAAATATATAATATATATTTATGTGATAAAACTTGTTATTTAAAACTGATTATATATGGAGAGAGAGTAAATGAAAAATGAATGATTACGAGCTTAATTGGCAAATGTCGGTAACACCTCGGTTGATGTTTTGTTAGTTTAAATATAGATATTGTACGTATTCATGAAGGAATGAAATAAAAGTTGAACGGTAAATCGATTACGAGGATTTTAGATTTGTTAAAAACATTTTTACCTTTTAAAGTTTAAATATTAGTACTCCGTACATATAAATTGGAACATAAAATAAATAATTATTGAACCTTTTTGATCAGGTTTCAAACAGGTAATGAGTGAAATAATTAAATATATTTAATCTAAAAATTTAGGATTTTTAGGAACACTTTTATACGTTAACTGTTTAGCAATGGACACGATATAGCCATTCGGGATAAAGTGTCGGTAGAAATAAATCAAAAATAGTGAAATGGATACAATGGTTAAAGCACGTTTTTTTTTATTTGGTGATTTATTTATTATATTACTTATTATTTTCTTTTCTTCCTTTGTATTACCCCACTTGGTTTATTGAATCCAAAGATATCATTTTCTCTATCCATTACCGGTAACAACTTGCACTGTTATTACTTTATTACATACATGTATCAAGGACTTTTACACACCAACAAATTCTTGCTTCCTCATCTATATTTTCTTTCTTTTGTTTTTCTCTCCAAACCATACGCATATATCTATAAATAATAGAGAGATATATCCAGTTGTTTGCGAAAACCTACACTTTAATAACTTTTTCTTTACCAAATTCCTCCATGACTTTTAAACATTCATCTTCTTTCTCTCTTATGTACGTCCAAGAGTATCATGAGCCATGAACACCATCACCGAACGATGAACCATCAAACCATCAACTTTCTATCACTGCTTTCGATTCATTATGAAAAATCACAAACATCGACCATATTCATAAGTCACCATTAAACCACCACACACATTTAAACCCATTTAAAAACCATCATGTCTTTTATATGTATACGAACGTACACTTTGATCATAAAAACCACCTTCATCATCTTACAACCAAGAACCCATCTAAACACCATTTTTGTTTGAGTGATGGTTACTACTGTTTCTTGTTCAATTGACCAACAGGACAACTACTAAACCCAACCCACTTACATGTGTACCATGGTCATCACCATGCTCATTGAACAACCACCATAAACCGTCGCCACCCCACAACCTTTCACCACCCCGGATACTTCTACTGTTCCGGCGAGACAAACTCATCCCACCGCCACCTCTATATAAAACCACCACCAAGATCCTCCAACGAAGCAACTATCGACCACCACTAACAAATGGCTGCTACCACCGGAGCACCTCCCACACGTCACCATCAACAATTATATTTTTTTTCTCTTCTATTTCGGTTCACATAACCACCCACCATCGTGAATCTTCACACACCTAGAACAACCACCACCCAACCACCGACGTGTTTTTCTGCTGCTTCTAACAGCTGGACTACAACCACCATCGCCACCCTCAAAGACCGCCGTGTTTTATTTATTTACTTATTTAAATATATTTTTTTCTTCTTCTCGATGTCATGCTGCTACAGCAGCTATATTCGTTCCTGTTACTGCATAATGAAGACGACAAGATGTTAATATAATAATAATGTATGTGGATGTCACCAAGTTGTTGTAGCTGTCGGTTAAAAAGAAAACAAAACAGATCACTATATATATACGAGTTATATACAAACTGAAATGAATGATTATCATAAAAACAAAGATGGAGGAATGGTTTAGATTGATTACTTGAGAACGAGATGGTTGTGGGTTCGAATCTAGGTTGCTGCAGTCTATATTCTTTTTATCAATAAATAGCTGCACTGGGCTTGTGTAGATTGGGCCGATTTCTTGGGCTATCATATTCGGTTTACACTTGGGCTATCATATATGAAATTGTGTTCTAATAAATTCAAAAAAATAGAAATAGAAGGGTGGTGTTGATTGTTAGCAGGCGAACGAGAAGTCTTGGATTCGAGTCCCGTCTTGGGCATATTCTTTTTAGAAAAACTTATAAGGTAGTTTATTATTATTATCATTATTATTATTATAAAAGTTATCAATATGATTATTAAGGTTATTAACATCCTTATTACTAATATTATTTTTATCATTATTATTAAAATTACTAATTTTATTAACATTATTATTTTTATCAAAACTATCATTATTTTTATGATTTTTAGTAATAAAATATTACACTAAAAATTTAGTATACAATAACATTAATAAGTTACCTTTTAAATTAACATTAATAATATATATTAATTAATTATTTCAAATATAGAAAATGAATATATTATCAATATTACTATATGTATAAATATTAATCATTTTACAAAATAATTATACAATTAAAAATTTAATACATAAATAAAGTATATATATTTTAATTAGAATTTAGTATGAATATTATAAAACTACAAAGTTTAATATATATATATATATATATATATATATATATATATATATATATATATATATATATATATATATATATATATATATATATATATATATATATAAGTATTACATGGAATTACGTGATTATATGTTTTAATATATATAATTGGTATAGGTTCGTGAATCCGAGGTCAACCTTACATTTGTTAAATGACGTCATATGTATTTTTACTACAAAATACAGTATGGTGAGTTTCATTTGCTCCCTTTTTAATTGCTCTTGCAATATATATTTTTGGACTGAGAATACATGCGCTGCTTTTATAAATGTTTACGATATAGACACAAGTACTTAAAAATATATTCTATGTTGAGTTGTACCACTGGCATACTTCCCTGTAGCTTGGTAACTACTATTTACATGTGGTATTGTAAACGGGAATCCTGTTGATAGATCTATGGGGCCTGACAACCCCAACCGGACTGGACTACCAGTATTCAACGGTTGCACAGTACTTCGTTTCGGTGACTACACTTGGTACAGTGTAGTGAGATTTCATAATAAAGGGAATATGCGACGTGATTAAATGTTAAGTATGGTTACCAAGTGCTCAACCACTTAGAATGCTTTACATACACTTGCGAGTGTATTATGTTTATGATTATGAAATCTTGTGGTCTATTAACATATTGAAATGATTGTTATGATAAACCTATGAACTCACCAACCTTTTGGTTGACACTTTAAAGCATGTTTATTTTTAGGTACGAATTAAGTCTTCCGCTGTGCATTTGCTCAATATAAGGACATTACTTGGAGCCGATCATCGCAATGGGACCAAATGTTGATGACTTCGTCCAGGTGGATTAGGACGGGTCCTTTCAGTTGGACCCGGGGACAGCAGCTGCCAGGCAATCTGGACGCCATCCAGATATGCTGGATGCCGTCCCGGTCTTAAGTGATGGACGCCATCCAGATAACTGAACGCCGTCCAGATGGGCAGGTACATATTTTTTTTTTTTTGGCGTGTTCTTGGATTAACGAAGTCGGGTTGTTACACCTGTTAAATTCCAATACATGCCTTATAATAATTACCTCGTGACATTTGATAAGATAAATTAATTAACCTTCATGTTATGTATTGTGAAAGTAAAATTAGGGAATATAGGTAAATTAGGAAATAGATATTGACATGTTAAAAAGATCGACATTTTAGATTAAGATGATTCTATACGTTTGATTTTCCTTTAGACTTAATCCTACGAGTCATGATTAAAATGGAAATTAAAACCTTGAAACCTGATATGATTCATATATGATTTTTACTTTCTTAAACGAAAACGTCTTTTCGATATAATAGACTTTTTTTTATTAAAAACGTCTTATGACATAACAACTTCTCCTATTATAACCTTTATATTAAAGTGATTTTTGAATATAAAATAATTTGGTTATTAAAATGTTTTATGAACGTTTGTATATAAATGAACTATATCAATTTTAAACTTTAAAATACAAATGTTACGAAATAGTAATTCCTAATATTAAAACGATTTCTAAATATATAAGTTTTGAATGACATTAGTTTTGAAAAACTATATTAAGTAAATAATCAAATTTATATTTCGAAATGAAAATATAAATATATATAACTTAGTCATAAAACGTCCTGATTTAAAATAATATATTTTGATAAATAACGAGCCACTGATTTATAGAAGAAAATGACCACAACGCTCAATTTTACAAGTTACATTATTACAAAATAATTTATCAAAGAGTAAATCTAATTATTGTTACAAGTACACGTCGCATAACGTAAAATATTAGTTTTCTAAACGTACGATCATGCGCTCGAGAAACCGAAATCGAGACACTAGTCAAGTGACAACGTATAAAACTTCGGAACAAAAATTACATTTATACTACGCACATAAATATAATATAATATATAATTAATTATATTAAATAAATAAATATATATTAAATAAATAATACGAGTGTCGGCAAGGATCAATGTTAGATGGCAGCTGGAAAGTAAGCTCATGCGATCGTATGAGCAATGGCCACTCAACCCATGCGATAGCATGGCTAGGTTTGGGTGGCCATGTCTTTAAAAGCTCGACGATTCTGGTTCCATTCTCATTTCATTCATTTATCTATCTATCGAAGTACTATATATATATATATATATATATATATATATATATATATATATATATATATATATATATATATATATATATATATATATATATATATATATAATTATTATTATTATTAAGATTAATATTATTATTAATCCTACTATTTTTATTTAGTATTAGTATTAGTATTATTATTATTAGTATATACCTAAAATACTACGACGAGGTCATGAGTACATTAATTTCAAAACGGATTTTATGAGCGGGATAGGGCTAAGGAAATTATGGGTTATAGCTATGGAGGTGATGGGTAAGGTTCATGGGTATGCTCGTGAGGTCAATTTAGTGTTTATCATCTTCGTTGCGTCTACGTACCTTTCCTGCAATATTGAATCTCAATATTGATACGTAAGCACTCATAATTTAACTTTTACATATTAATAGTGTATCCCTGACTAGTGCTCGAGTATATAGGATTATTCATGCTTGTATTTTGATATTGTCATTAGATATGTTATGTTGAATCCTGAATTAGTTACATATGCGGTTGAGATAAGGTATAAGATATGCATGTCATTGGAAAGCTAGCGAAAAATTAAGAACTTTTCAATTAGATATCGAATGGTTTCAATGAACAGATTAGAAGTTATAGTCAAATGAATTTTTGTATTATTATTAAAAATGATTTTTATTATCGTCGTTATTATCGTCGTTCTAGTTTTTATCTAATTATTATTATTATTATTATTATTATTATTATTATTATTATTATTATTATTATTATTATTATTATTATTATTATTATTATTATTATTATTATTATTATTATCATTATCATTATCATTATCAATAAAAAGTATTATCGTTAAAAATTTGTTATTTTATTTTTATTACTATCGTTATCATCGTTAAAGTTATAATTAGTATTATTACTATTATTATCATTAAAATAGTTATTAGTATTATCATCATAATATTTATTATCATTATAATTAAAACTAATATTAGTAACACCTAATTATTATGATTACTATTATTATCATTAACATGAACGCGATATAAAAGACGATTAAAAGCTATTAAACGAATCGATTTGGAAATAATGAGTACGAGTATCATGATAAAATTAAAATATTGTAAGATATTGATTTAGATAAAATTATCGTTCTTATTTTTTTTTTATCATTACTATTATTATTAAAAGTATCGTTAGTATTAAAACTATCATTTTAACAAAAATTATCATTTTTATAGAAATGTCATTGTTATTATAAAATATTATTATTATTATTATTTTAAATAAAATTATTATTTTAATGTTAATATTAAAAAGTATCGTAAATATTAAATTTATCATAATTAGAAATTATCATCTTATCATAATATCATTTTTTAGTAAATATAAATATTGATATTTTTATTAATAAAATAATAATGATTATTATTACAAAATAATACAACTTTTACTTATTATTATTATCAATGTTATTTTATCAAATAAATATGTAATACAAATAATATAATTACCTTAATAAAACCTATCATAATATTTTTATGAACTTTATAAATTTTATTACTTAAGATATATAAAAGTATATTTTTATATAAAATTTTATTTATTAATAAATGAATTATATTATTTACTCTAATAAATCTTTTAAAATATATTTAAATATATAAAACAACTATATTTAAGTTATAAATCATTTTGAGTCAAATTGATTTTTGTTGACTTTTGCATTTTAGTCTCCAACATTAGGATTGTGGTACACTATGACTTAGACCTAGATTGCTAGACATATATTGATCAATATATATGATAGGTCAGATCATGTTGAGATTAGAAGAAAAGACAAGTTAGAATGAGATTCGGTAAGTGTGAAGGAGATTCGGTATTAGAGAGAATTAACAAGATTTACATTCCACAGCTTCTAGAACTCAGTTACAATGCAATGGCTATCTAATTAGGACTACTTAGGTTCCTTATATAGCCTTCTTTTAAGGAACCATCAATTAAGCTTATTTCACATTAACACTATACAACTTCGGGGTCCTAACAATCTCCCCCTTAGTGTTAAATGTGAACTTTACAATATAATCCTATTGAGTAATCTTGAGAGGTCCAAACGTTAGTTTCCATCGTGTGCCGTCTGGTTTTGAAACTTCTACTTGATTTTCAGAAATTTTCTTAGAAGGTTTCCAGACGCCCCACGCTTTTCTTGGATCTCCCTCATGTAATGGATATTCATCCATTTCTTTGAAATACCTTCTCTTTCTCTTGCTACGAAGAATCTCAAACTGTCTTGTACGGATTCGGAGCTTCAGACGATCTCTGATATGCTTTATAATCTCCAAGACCCATTTTCATGTCAATGTCATCAAACTTGCTTTGATGAATTTTAAGATACTTCAGTGCAGCCTTGAGTGTACCATCTGAGTATTTATTCAACTCTTTAGTGCGGATGAACACTTTTTCTTTCTGAGAATTCACAAATACAAACCCTTCAGGTTCGAATTGCATTTGAAACATTCTCATATCCTTTAGTCCCTCTGTGTATTGATTTGGACAGGTTATTCGAATCTTTTTCCTATTAGCTTCGAGACCAATTTGAAAATCTTCACGTCTCATCAGTTCAATTGTCTCCATCATGTATCTTTTCACAGCTTCCAAAGCTTGAGCCTTAGCAAAAGGTCGAATGGTGATGATACGGAGATAGTTGTAGATGTGAATGATATCAAGCATATATAGATTATGAAAGTCTGCTTCTGTGAACTTGTATTCCTTCTCATCTTCTCTAATAACATGGAACTGACTGATGACGTCTTTCTTTTCACTTATCTCTACTCCGACTCGAGTAATATTCAACACTTCTGTAATACGATATTTTCTTTGAAGCCACAAGTCATCTTCATCTTTGTTGATGTGTTTCCTCCACATAAACTCATACCAGTTTCTTTCACTTGCTGAAAGCAATCGTGAACCTATATAAGTAAATCTTTTACTCCTTGGTGTTTCGTTAATGCGAAAGATCTTATAAGCATTCTCCTCCCCGCCGGTAAATCCATCGTCGGAACCCCTGAGCTCTCCTCCTTCAGCTAGCCCATTTATTGATAGAAAGTCAAAGCCTGCAAAGCCCTTCCTAGCAATAGTGGTTGAAGCCATCTCTTACCTATTCCTTTTTCCAGTCCCATGCGAGGAAGCTACGAAGCTCCATCTGAACCTCACTGCCCGGGAGGCTCCCATCACTAGCTCCATATAGGGACCATAGAACTATCCGATCTAGAGCGAGCCTCAAAGCAAGATCTTTCCCCTACCGGCAGTGGTTTCGTAAAGTAATGAAATCGTGTTCAACTCCCAATAACAATCTTTGTTCCCGATTCTTAAAGAATATACCATGATTGTATTTGAATCTTGAATTCACTGTTTCACTTGATGTAGATGTACCAGAAGTTGAGCTTTCATTTGCATTTACTGGATTTGAACTCGATGAAGGTGAAGAATTCGATGAATAATCAGTAGGATTTGTCGCAACATCAGTTTTAACATTATCATCTTCAATATGATCAAAGATATCATCATCATTTGGATTAACATAAAGATTGTCTTCATCGTCATCAGAAGAATCCATTTCATCATCACTTTCAATTACTGGATCAGGATTCCCTTCATCTACAATCTCTACATTTTCCAGGATTGAAGATACTGAAGATAATTTGCATAGAATGACAAACCCATCATCATCTGTTTCTTCAAGATAGAAATCACTTAAGTTCAAATCCTCATTTACCGGTCCACTATCAGCCTCTGAATGCACAATTGGAATTATAACTTACTCAGGCTCCTTTTCATTAACTTCATCATTAGTAGAAACCATTACTGATTCCGTCTAAACCTGTTGAGCTTGAGAAGCTGATGAAGACCTCATACCACCACCCTTAGTTGAAATGTTCACCGTTAGATAATCTCCATCTACTCCTATCTCCCCCTCATGACTATTCTGAGGATCAGAATCGTCATGCTCATTATCATGGTGAGGACTTATTGGAGAAGAGCAGGAAGTAAGTGGATATCGTACTCTAGCGCGAAACAATGCTTGAAGCAAAGTGCGTCGAAGAACATCAAGATTAACTCTAGAAAACATACGACTGAAATATTCTTGCTCCAAAGCATCATAGAAATTTGGTGATTGCGAGGGTGATGGTGGTAAAGTGACAATAGGAACAGCAGCAACAGCATCTGTTGGAGGCGATGTCGGTGGAAGTGTTTGATTTGCCGTGAGGGCAGGTAAGGATATATGTACGGTATTATACTTATATGTAGGGTTGTACATACTACTAGTCAGATTCGTGATATCCCCTTCTGATGGAGGTTGGGCAACAACCGGAGTTTTCGCCGGCGAATTTTCTTTCGAAGCATCTGCCTCCATGACTTTAGTCTCATGGGACTCTGACAAAGTAGTAGAACTACCCGTCGGTTTTGATCTCGCAGAGATATTGCTATCTCCGACTCCTGAAATCATTGATTTACCATGAGGTGGTATATCTCTTTCAGTTAACGACTCTTCCTCCACACCCTGAGATTCAGAATCTAGAAGAGAAGTGGTTTGAACCAATGGATCACTTTCACGAACCAAGGGATCAGTCTGCTGGAAGTCTAATAAATATCCCGAAGGATTGTCATGTTGACTCGTTTCCATGAGATGCGACAGATCTCCCTCATCAAGATAAGTCGGACCTCGAGACCCTGTTGTACGTTGAGGCACAGGAGGATTTCCAGCCGATACGCAGGGTTCCTTTTCAAGATTTTTTGGCTACCCTTCGGCCGTTCTAGACTTCAATTATTGAGTTTCCTCAATCAATTGAGTCAACGCAGACTTTACTACAGAGGAAGACTTTACTTCCTTAGATGCCGAAGCATATTTCTGTGTAAGATTTATTATTAAGTCCTGTTTAGATTGGATGGGCTTAGTGGTCTTTTTACCATCCTTGCATTTACCTCTCTTGCCTACCGAAGCTTGCGCTTCATTTAGCGTAGGGCTTACTGTTATTATTGGATGTGGTACGGAGATGGGTGAGGGTGACCTAATTGGCTCTAGTTCTTGATCCGTATCACCAACGGTTGGAGTAACTGTTTGGCGGACGATGGGTGTCGAAGTCCTAGATCTAGTTACTCATTGGGTTGGCCGAGTCTGAATCATCTCATCAGGTATAAATCGAGTTCTCTTATGAGAATGTTCAGGAGATGACTCAGTTGCTGAAGAATCAGTATCACTGCTCACTTCGGGTGTTGTTAAAAGGGTTGGTTCAATCCTAAGTGAACTAGGCTCCCTGATCCTCACGGGTTGAGCTTGGTGTGCTACCCTAGAACGTTTAAGGTTCGCCCTAAGTAGAGGATTAGCTGGCCTGGGTGGTTGTACTACAGGTTCCTCTACAACCTCTGGGGCTGGAACCACGGCGGGTTCAACTTGTTCTTGTTGTGCTGGGTTCGGAAGAGGTATTCCTACAGCCTCAAAATAAGAACGCATTCGAACGTCTTTGGGTGCAGCTAGCCTCACAAGCCAATTTGGAATCGGCGCGGTGAATTGATTATCAGATACCATTGGGGTATTCATCTTCAGCTCCCCAAATCTTTTCATCTGTAATCCATGTGTACCTGGAACAAATATATTTTCATTTCTGCAAGCAGTGATAGCATCATGGATAAAGATACAGAAAAACCTTTCACAAGGGATGCATGAACCCCTTGGCTTATCAACTTGTGCCTGAACCAAATCCCATAATAGTTCTGCATAATCAGGAGTCTCTACTCTTGTGAAAGAGTAGAACGATCTCAGCATTGGCACAGTCAGGCTGTCGGATCCACTCCTGGTCATCAGCAAGCATCTGTTGATGATTGAGAAGATCACATACCACCTTGAGTGCAGGTATTTCTTCTGAAACTTAGCCGGTGGAACATTGTTTGCTCCAACATAACCAAAATCAAAGATTGATGACATCATCTGCTGAGTAGCAGGGAAATCAGGAGCATTCTGTACAAGAGGAAGCCTAAAGATCCTCCTAAAATCAGCCTTAGTGATACTCCTCCTCCCTTGAACTCCTCTTAGCTCAATCTCAAATCGAGCTTATGTACCCTCTGGATTTGAAGCAGTAGGTTGTGTAGCCTCCACAAACCTAATGGTTCTATTGAGTAGTTCCAGATCTGTCACAGGTACACTGACAGTTGAGCTTAGAGCAGGCCATAGTGTATGCCTCTCTAGGATTGCAGTCCAGTAATTGCAAGGAATGTTGGTTTCAGAGTTGATGAAGTGATTGTTCGTCATTTAGCTGTATGAATAAGAAATAGAAGACCACAAGATATTCAACATAAAGCACATATCTCTATTCTTATTTGTCTTTGAAATCCTTTGTATTTTTCAAATTTTATAATTTTTATTATTTTTCTAAGTTAAAAACATCATTTATTCCAAATATGAACAAGTAATTGACAAACATGACATTCATATGATATTATTATAGTATAAAGTCATCATGCAAAGTCAATTATATAACACAAAGAATCAGAACAACACTTATTCAATTTTAAGCATAAATCAAGCAGATTCGGTAGTCATGAAAACTTGAGATTCTGTAACCAAATAAGCTTGAGTTTTCATGTCAAAGACTTAAATAAAGCATGCAAGATTTATCAAGTTGAATATCTCAAATTTTGAAAGTACCAAATAGCAGACTCGGTATAATGCCAAGAACAGATTCAGTATCTTCAAAAATCACATATTATCACCCAAACATGCATATTCAGTCTTATATCATGCAAAAACATAGTCACAATCAATTAACAACTCAAACAAATCAGGAAAACATGTTAATGACTTGAACAGACTCGGTACTGTAGCAAGAACACATTAGGTATGTACAGAATCTATCAAATACTCAATTAAACATGTAATCAGACTCAGACAATTGATAGATCAACTAATTTAACATAGATTTGAGAAGATTTCATGTTAATCAACCAAATCAGATGAATTTAATCAAAGATTTAAGAAATACGACTCAGATTCGGTATAAGCAACATTTTTTAAAATTAAGTGTCACAATCATGTTATTTTCTTGATTTTCTGGTTTATAAATGTTCAATTATCTCAGATCTACAACATGTGATACTTAAATTCAATTAAAACAAGAATATACCAAAGATTTGAAGATACGGAGAGACGGATTCGGTAGATTAGGCAGACTCGGTAGTTTAGATCAGATTCGGTATGCAATTAGGTAAAAGTAAAAGAAAGTTTGACTTTGACCCTGCTATTTATAGATACCGAATGTTTTGAAGACATGGGCTTTAGCGAATGGGCCTTAAGTACCGAATGCAGTCCATTTTCATTTTTAGACACATTGCACTTCAAACTTTGATAAATCTTTATCAAAAATCATTCAAGATTATCACATTTTTGATGAAAAACATTTCTGACACAATTGTTGAAGATTTTGAACTTACCGAATCTGTACTGTTGGTTGTCAGATTCGGTATAATGCTAAAATTAGCATTTATTCATTAAAATTCAAATCTATTTGGATTTTATCTTTTCCAATTTTTATGAATTTTATCAAAACAAGATTTGTACTTAGAAAAATTTTGAATTATGTACAAAGTACAAATATTTAGTGATACCAATTGTTAAAACGGGTTGCATACTGAGATGTATACAAGCCTTAGTGAATTATTTTCAAATAAAAACAAGTAATTTATAAAATTCACTATTGAAAAACAGTTTTCTTTTCATTTTCTCCCTTTTTATCCCCCTCAAAATGTGATATACAAGAAAGTAAAGCACCATTTTGATATATTTTCAAGAAAATGAGTTAACTCCCCCTTGAAATATGATATCAATGAGTTACCTCCCCCTTTCATAACCATTGAAATTTAATCCCAGAAAATTAACAGAATTCTAAAAGTAAGGCTCCTCCTTGAAAGATGTTATCTAAAGCATAAGAAGTAGT
Source organism: Rutidosis leptorrhynchoides (assembly GCF_046630445.1). Lineage (NCBI taxonomy): Eukaryota > Viridiplantae > Streptophyta > Magnoliopsida > Asterales > Asteraceae > Rutidosis > Rutidosis leptorrhynchoides. Next base: position 510,727,523 of record NC_092336.1, on the reverse strand, counting down.
TGCTCCCCTTAGAATGTATCTACTCCTCCTAAACACAGGATCCTAAGTATAAGTCCCAACAGATCTAAGGAATGTCAAGCACTATACTCTACCATGCGAATTTCTTTGATCAAGAACTTTAGCCTAAGTTCATCTAAGGGCTTAGTGAACATGTCAGCTAATTTCACTTTAGTAGGCACAAAGTATAACTCTACATCCCCTTTTTCTACATGGTCCTTAATGAAATGATAACGAATATCAATGTGTTTAGTCTTAGAATGCTGGATCGCGTTGCTCGTAATTGCAATAGCACTTTGTGAATCACAGTAAATTGGGGTCTTAGAAATCTTAAAGCCATAGTCCAAAAGTTGAGTTTGCATCCACAAAACTTGTGAACAACAGTGAGCTGCAGTAATGTACTCAAACTCAGCTGTTGATGAAGACTCACAGTTCTGCTTTTTGGATGACCAACCAACTAGCCTATTCCCCAACATCTGAATTGATCCAGATGTGCTTTTTCTATCAACATGGCAACCGCCATGATCCGCATCAGTATAAGCAGTGAGATTGAAATTGGATCCACGAGGATACCAGGTACCAAGGTTAGGTGTACCTTTAAGGTACTGAAAAATCCTAACAACCGCTTTGGAGTGAAATTTCTTAAGGTTGGACTGAAAGCGGGCACAGACAGTTATAGCAAGTGTAATGTTTGGTCGACTTGCAGTCAGATACATTAAAGAACAAACCATGCTTCGATAAAAAGTAATGTCAAAGGGTTCCCCATTAGCATCAGTATCCAGTAAAGTCCTCATTGGGGTTGTCATTGGTTTTAAATCAGTCATTTTAAAACATTTTAGCATATCATTGATATACTTTGTTTGACTAATAAAAATCTCATCTGGTAATTGTTTTACTTGTAACCCCAAGAAGAAATTTAACTAGTCAAGCATGCTCATTTCGAATTTGTTGGCCATAAGGTCACCAAATTATTTGCATAAGGCAGGGGATGTGGAACCAAAAATAATATAATCAACGTAAATTTGAACCAAAAGAATGTGACCGTGGTTTTTGCGGATGAATAGCGTTGTATCAATCGTTCCATGAGAGAAGCCATTGTCCAGCAAGTACTTTGTTAAGGTCTCGTACCATGCACGCGGTGCTTGCTTCAGACCATATAAAGCTTTCTCCAAGTAATAGACGTGGTTTGGATGAATGGGATCGACAAAGCTTTCTGGTTGATCAACATAAACTTCCTCTTGAAGATGACCGTTCAGAAAAGCAGTTTTGACATCCATTTGAAATACCGTGAACTTCATATGAGAAGCAAATGCAAGGAAAAGATGAATAGCCTCAATCCTAGCAACCAGAGCAAACGTTTCGTCATAATCAATACCCTCTTGTTGTCGATATCCCTTGGCCACAAGACGTGCCTTGTTTCGAACCACAATTCCATCAGAATCCTTCTTGTTCTTAAAAATCCACTTAACCCCTATTGGTCGTTGACCCGTTGGTCTTGGAACTAATTGCCATACTTTCAAACAATCAAATTGACTGATCTCTTCTTGCATTGCTACTACCAAGTTCGGATCTATTAAAGCTTGAGCAACCGTTGTTGGTTCAATCTTACTAAGAAAGGCAGTGTATAAACACATATTCCGAGTCGCCCTTCTAGTTGAGACTGGAGCAGATGCATCACCAATGATAAGATCAATTGGATGACTTTTAGTCCATCGGTTGTTATGTGAAAGAGGTTGTACATCAGTGGTATCCGTTGGAACATCAACCGTTGTTGACGTTGAGCCTTGATCCGCTTGATCTGATATAACACCATCTAATGGATTCAATTGAGTAGCTGGAGAAATAATTGGAGTTGTATCAGCGGATGAATCTTGAATTGGTTCAAGATTATCTGTATCTGGAGGAGGAAGGGAGGATGAAGAAGCAACGGGTGAATCAGTTGGTGTTGTATCTTCATCGAAAAGACTTGATTGAGTCTCCACAGTAGTTGACTATGATGGTGTAACCGGTACGGTGTGAACATTTGTATTCCGTTGAGGAGCATAAAGACTATCAAACAATACATCCAGTTCCTCTATTGTTACCGTAGGAACACCCTTCTTCAAGAAAGTTGAGTTTTGCGTGGAAGAAGTAATAGACAGGTTAGGATCGGGTTTTAAACTGAGTTGTTCAAAAGCTATTCCCGATAATTCATCGAACCTTACATTAATGCTTTCCTTGATCGTCTTTGTCCATTTGTGATAAACACGATAGGCAACTTTGTTCGAAGAATAACCAAGAAATATGGCCTGATCGCCATGAGGATCAAACTTTCCGAGACTGTCAAAATCGTTAAGCACATAGCATATACAGCCAAATGGCTTCCATATAGTAACTCATAAGGAGTTTTATCAAAACATTTATTAATGATGCAACTATTTTGGGTATAACATGCAGTAGAAATGGCTTCCCCCACATTTTCGGAGGTAGTTTGGAGTAAGCAAGCATCGTTCGAGCTGCTTCGTACAACGTACGATTACGTCGTTCGACTAATCCATTCTGTTGAGGGGTTCGTGTAGCAGAGAACTGATGTTCAATGCCTTGGTCTTTCAAATAACTATCAAGCAGGTCATTCTTAAATTCCGTCCCATTATCAGTTCGAATACTCTTAACATGTTTGTTAAAAGAGCGTTGAGTCTTTTTAATGAACTCAATGATAATGGCGGGGGTTTCTGACTTTGTTCGTAAAAGGAAAATCCATGTAAATCTGGTATAATCAGCAACAATGACAAGTACATGTTTTCGGCCACCAAGACTAGAAATCCTCATGGGTCCACATAAGTCCATATGCAATAATTGTAAGGACGATGAAGTACTAGGGTGTTGCTTAAGCGGATGATTAGTCCGGTTCAGCTTACCCATTGCACATGATGGAAGCACATGATGCTTATCATATTGAAAGCTTGGAATACCATCAACTAAGTCTTTAGAGACGAGTCGATTAACACCTTTGTAATTCAGGTGAGACATCCGGTGATGCCATAACCATGAATTTTCCTTTGTTGAATGAGTGATCAAACACATGGTTCCATGTGATGGTGAATCATTGAGGTCAATAGTATAAAGTGAAGCACAACGTTTACCAACAAGGAGATCGATTCCATCGGTGGATTGCACCGAGCATTGACGACATTTAAACAAAACCTTGAGATCTCCGTCACAAAATTGGCTGACACTAAATAAACTGCACCCCAAACCCTCAACATATGAGATCCGTTTGATTGTTATGCCATTTTTCACAAAATCTCCATAACCCGTTATTGCTGCAATCTCATCATTTCCAAAAGTAACCGTTCCTAGGAATTTGTCAACGAAATTGACAAGCAAGGATTTATCGCCCGTCATGAGTCAAGAGCAACCGGAATCGATATACCAAACACAGACGTCGAAACCCTGTAAACTTTAATGTCCTAGAGTTTAGGTACCCATAGTTTCTTGGGTCCTTTACGGTTAGTACCAACAATAAACTTTGGATCAACAATGAGATAATCACTTAAAGCATCATGCAATTTAGACAATAAAGCATCATTTAAAACCACATTGCATGAAGCATCATACGCAATATCAAGTTTTACATCGTTATCAGAAGTCTTAACACACAACTTATTCCAAGTAGATGTTTTGTTCACAGACGAAAATCAAAAAACATGAGATGATTTCCAAGGTCGACTAGTAGATTTCTTTGATTTAGTTGCTACTTTCTTAATCGTGGACTTAGGAACCCATACAGACTTGTAAGTCAAATTTGGATTATAATCTGTGACACGAAAAACACCTATGTTATTTAGACGTCCAAACTTTTCAGTTGACACATGAGATGATTGATTTTGCAAAATTTCCAATTTGATTTTACGTTCCTTTGCATCATACTCACTCAAATCAGGTTTTGGACTCTTGTGTTGTGTTGACTTGACTGATTTTGGTAAAAGACTTTACTTTGATTGATTTGACATTGGAATCATAGGAATCTTTTCAGTTAACACAGAACCATTTTGAGAATGAACTTTCTTGACAACAAATTGTGTTGAAGGTGCAACTTTTGAAACACGTTTACCAAATTGAGAACGTAATGGGTTTTTAAGAATAGTTATGGGTCTTGCATCCGTAGATGTTGTTATTCCCTTCCCCTTCTTATAAATCCCACCAACACATTCAGACACATTGGTTTCAACAGTAGATGATTGCATAAGTGTGTTAGCTTATTTCAGTTGAATTATTTTTTATTTTAAGCTCTTAATTTCAAGACATAATCCCTCTGTAGAAACAAGCACTTCACCTTCCGTAAAATCATAAGTACATTTTTTCTTAGGAAGTGAAGGCAATTTATCACACAAAGCAAGTATTTGTTCTAATGATTGACACTTAAGTTGCAAATCAACATTTTTCTTTTCAACTATACCTTATATACGTTTCAAGTTTCGTATAACAGGTATGTTTTCATAAAATTCATTAATTGTTGTGTCAAAGTCTATCATGATTTCAACATTTGGTTCATCTTGAGGTTCTACCTTTACATCTAAATCAGGTTGACCGAGGGATTCTGTCTCAAAGAAGACAGTTAGTTCATGTGCTAGGTCTTCACGGAAAACATTATCAGAACATGCAGGCAAAGCTGGTAGAATTGGTTTCACATCAAAAGTTGGTTCATCAAACACCTCATCTATGGCAATAATGCTAGAACTAGGTTTGTTAAACACTTCATTCTCAAGCATTAAAATATATTTCTCTAGCATGAGTGTTGGGATATAAACCAGTCTATGCTTAGGCACATAATTTTCACGTTGCATATTCTTTTCAGTTTCAACAAGTTCCTTCAAAAAATCAGGATTTGATTTACCCATTTTAGCATTGATTTTCTCATACATTAAGCTAATTTGATGGTATTTCCTAAATTTGCGATTAACAATAATATCATCAAAATTAGCATCAGAAGCATGCACAAAATGATATGGTAAACCAGCTTGAAAGTAATCAGAATGATATAATCCTGGAATCTTTTTGGAAGCATTTTCTAAGATCTTAGGATCTTCATAACCCAACCCCCACTTGTTACCATGAATTATTTTTGGTCTATTCATGAAAATCGTTTGTTTTGAAAGTTCCATATTCATGATTGATGTGCGCAGAGGTGTATATGAAATAGTATTATTTTTAATATGAAATACGGCGTAATATGATACAAGTTTTATTTATTTATATAGAAGGGATATACCTAAACCTTGCTACAACACTTATAGGCAGTGTACCTAATCGTAGAGTAGTATAGTTTTTAGTAAGTCCGGTTCGTTCCACAGGGAGCTAGCTGAGTTTAACGCTATATTTTTTACAACTATATTTATATAAAATATATATAATTATATATAGTAATATTATTATAAAAGGGGGTTTTTACCGTTTAATGACCGATTTATCGATTTTAAATAAAGCGTAAAGATAAATGACGATAATATAAATGACAGAATTTAAATTGCGATAAAGTAAATTGCAGTAATTAAAATGACAGTAAATAAAGGTACGATGAAATATGAAATAAAAGTATTATGCTTATTTAAACTTCCATAATCATGATGTTCGACGTGTTGATTTTAATTTATTACCCGGGTTAATTGTCCTTTGTCCTGGATTATATGATACCTATTTGGTTTTTGTCCATAATAGTCCATCGGTCATAATTATAAAATACTCGTCAAATTAACCTTATTTCTGAAGTCAAATATTCCAACTAATTAGGGATTTGAACTGTAACAAGGTTTTAATACTTTATTTAATAATTACACCAGGTTATCGACTGCGTGTAATCCAAGATTTTATTACTTTGTTAACAATTACACCAATTATACTTGTATGTAATCTACCCCTGTTTTAATTAGATATGAATATTAATTTACCCACTTGATCAGAATGAATAATCAATTACCCAACCCGAATAATTAATTAAATGATCATAAAAGATGTCGTATAAACGTCACTAAATAGAACATACATAATCATTTTAATAATTATTAGATTAACTAATTTGAAGATAGGTTCGACAGATTCTAATGAGTTGTCATTCGATTAGACAATACCCCCTATATATTAATAGTCAATAGTCCAATGTCCACAAGAGTCGGTCTTTTGTCCAAACCTTAATTATGGTACAAAATCTAATAACCCCGTCTTAATATTTAGTCTAACATCACGATTACTTTGGCTCAAATAAGCATAATAATAACTTAGTTACGAGACATTAATTTAAAAGGAAGAACATAGCTTACAGTGGTGATTAATTGCGTAGCGTTACACTGATAGAGTTCCGACTTAAAACCCGTAAAATATTTCTTACAATAACCCAATTATTATTAAACTTAAATTAAAATTAAAATTATAAATATATATATTTATGTTACAGATGAAGAGAAGAGAAAAAGATGTACCTAAACTCGACTGAAACTGCGCCTTTTATAGAAATGTGGCCAACCTTTTTGCTCCATGCGATCGCATGGCATTTGTGCCTTCTGGCCATGCGATCGCATGGCCTGGGAATCCAGCTCAGAATTGTTTGTTTGCTAGTTTGTCGAAGTTATTTAATATAATATATAATATATAAATAATTTATATAATTATTTAAATATTATATTATATTCTTGTGCATAGTTGACTTGTAATTTTAGCTCTGTTGCGTCGCGTGTTGATAGTTGGCTCAGGTCCCGGTTCTGGTTTTTCGAACGTCCTTTCGTATAATTTAATATCTTGTACTTTGCGTTTTGCGACTTGTACTTTTGTAATTTTGAGACGTTTCTCATCAATATTTCGAACCACTTGGATTGTGCTTTGTACTTTTTAGCTTTTTGGTCATTTGCGTCTTCAAATCTTCATTTTCTTCTTTTGTCTTCGCACTTATTTATTTAAACGAATATTACATAAAAATAGAACAATTACAACTAAAAGCTTTACATATTGGAAGGATATTGTGCCTAATTATATGTTCATTTGGAGCACTATCAAATATCCCCACACTTAAGCGTTGCTTGTCCTCAAGCAATACAGAACTTAAAATAAAATCACACTTCACTTGAATCACTTTTTTATTCTCACACTTTATACATCAGTGATTTTAATACGGCGGTATAAACAATGATAGTAATGATGTGGTTTACAGTCCCACGTGACTATTAAAAATTTTGATCCTTTAAGGAAATTGGATCTTTATGAAGACATTTGATCTTTTGAAAATTCATTCTAGCTTTTACCCTAGATAAGTTTTCCAGAATAACCCTTCACCGGTGTTTGCAAATTGTTTTTGTGGGTTTGGTGGGTTTCAGATTTGAAAATTTTAGCTCAAAACTTATGGTTTTGTGTCACCCACTTGCAAACCTTGTATTGAGAAAGCAACACATCCAGTATACTTGCTCCGTATATTACCTTTCAGTAAACTACCGTCAGGTTGTAAAGGAAAGCGTTGAACAAGCAACTGTTAAGGCAATGTCCCGTGACATGCTTTTGATTATGGTCTATAACGTGTCGGATGCAATTACTATCCTTTGTAGGAGCAATAGTAAAGATCACCTAAAATTTTTCGGTCTGGCACAAGGTCCTGTCTTCGACCATGCTATGCAACCACCGTTCTTACAGTTGACACCCGATTTGGTTCAGGTGACCTAATAAATTTCGATGAATTCTTAGGATTTTACGTTCAATGGTAATGAACGCATTGAAAATAGGTTTTCAGAAAACAAATCGGTTTTAATTTGATCAAAATATTTTCTCGTTCAAGCTCGAGTTTAGATATCATCGAATTCCATGAGTTTGTAATTCTCAATCTTTAAAGTCAATCTCAAGGATTGAGTAATATCATGATTAAAAGCTGATTTTTAATCTTTTAAGGAGATTATCCTTTCTGGGAGTCTGATTCATTAGTCTTATCAAGCTAATTTGCACGATGCCCTCCCCATTTTACAAGACAGATCCTCTCATGGTTAGGATAAGTCTGACCACTTGGCGACCCTGTTTGATGCTGAGGTCCGTGGATTTCCAGCTGATTTTCGAGAAAACTTTTCAAGGTTTTTCGTAGACTCTACAACTGGTCTGGACGACAACTTCCTGACCTAAATCAAAAAGCGCGTGTCTTTTTCGGAAGACTTTACTTCCTTTTAATGATGGAATTGATTCATCGTGTAGATCCATCTTTCTTTCAAATATAATATAGTAAATCGGGTAAAACTGATTAAAATCGTCCAAAACAAAAGTACGTGTAATAATCTCATACAAACATATGTGATATGTGTTTTAAATAACTTGGTAAATTCTTCCCACACTTAGCTTTTATTTATTTTTATTTTTCTTTGCCTTTTTATTCTCCTCTATTCTATTTTAAATGAATTCTAACGTTTTGGGTTGTTTCTCCATTTATGTTCTCTCCGAGGTAATAATAATTTCGGCATTAACACCTAGTTTTATCGTTCATAAATATGTGTAAACATGATTTTGAATTCATTTAGTTGAAAATTTTTCAAATTCTCACAAAATTTGGCAATTAAACTAAGTGTAAACCTGAGAGAATTTATAACCCTTTCCCACACTTGAGATCATGCAATGCCCTCATTTGCATGAAATCAGACTATAATTATAAATTCATAAGGGTGATTAGTGTAGAAAAGTGATTAAAAATACCGAGTTTGCAAACATATTGTTTTATATCACATTTGATATTTTACGTCTTGTCGTTAAAATTAGTAGCTTTTGCTAAACTTAATGTCAGTCTTTGAAAGTGCGATGTTTTACCCTGTTTTGTACATAAGATAAACTACAAACATACATAATATTTTTATTATTATTAAAAAAAAAATTTATAAAATCTTTAATTATTAAAACAATTTAAATGAATAATTTTTTAAAAATTTTGTTCCCTTTTACTTTAGGTAGTTTCGGTATGTTTACCTAGTCCGTCCCTCGACAAAATTTAAAATTTGTCGTTTTTAAAGCGATTGTTTTAAAAGCAAAGATTTTTGGGTTTTTTTTTAATTTTTTTGGTATACTTTAGATCAATAAAATTAAAAATAATGATAACAAAATTTTTCGTCCCGCCCTTGGGTAAAGCAATTTTGGTTCCATGACCTAGTCTTCAACTTACGATGAATTTTAGAAATCATTTTTTAAACTTAATGAAATAAAGTAAATTTTGTTTTTAAATTCACACAAAACTTAAATTTAAAAAGCATATTAATTTCAAATAAAACCTCAAAAATAAAAATAAAAATTCAGAATGGGGGAAAGAAAACTAGTTCTTTAGTGTCTGGTAGTGGAAAAGACCAATCGGATTCCATTCTCGGAACTACATGAGAACAGAACAACTAACTCTAGACAGCATTTTCCTTTTAGAACATTTGAATCTCCCCACACTTAGGTAGCTGTGGTGTCGAAATTGTGATTAACTTTATCGTCAATTTCTTTTGGACCATAATCAACTTGCATATCTGTGACTTTTGCTTTAAGCCATTGGTCGGATTCCTGTGTAATATCCACAAATTCAACTAGTTTTGCCTTTTCTTTAGGCGATAGATTGGATACTAACCGGTTGCATAACTTAAAGTTCCCCTTGGTTCTAGCATCGCGAATCCGTTTTATAAGTTTCTTCATTGAACTATTAATAATGGGATCATTTAATTTCTTATCAACAATGGGGTTCTTTGTTATCAAGTCATCAATAGGTGTTACTTCATTTTCCCTACACTTAGGCGTTTTATTATTGCTAAGCACTACCGTTGGAGTTGGTAAAACAACATGGTTCTTACCAATCATTTTTGTTGGTTCAATGGTTTTGGTTGGTGGAGTTTAGACTTTTGACTCACAAAGGTGATCGATTTTTCATCATTACTAAGTATCATTCTACCCTCTCTTACATCAAATAACGCCCCGGTGGACGCTAAGAATGGTCGACCTAAAATTAGAGGAATGTTTGGGTCCTCTTCAATGTCAATGACAATGAATTCGACTAGAAAGGTTAAATTACCCACTTGAACGGGTAGGTTGTCATCAATTCCAACTGGGTGCCTAAAGGTTTGATCAAATAGTCGAACACTCATTTTCGTTGGACTTAACTCACCTACTCCTAATCTCTTATATAATGAAAGAGGCATAACACTCACACTCGCGCCTAAATCTGCTAGTGCATCATACATGACACAATCACTAAGTAGACAAGGAACAATAAATTCGCCCGGATCACCCAACCTGGGTGGAGGTTTTGGTGGAACTGTCTTCACCGGGTTTACTTTTACGGTTTTTGTTTCTTGTACCTTCTTATTTTCTTCTTCTTCTTTCCAGAGGTATCACAAACTTTATTACCTATTACTTGCTCATACTCAACTCCTTTTCTTGGAAACGGGATGGGTGGTCTGTATGGTGCCACCACTGGCTTTACATACTCGAGTGGTGGTGGTGTTGTAACTTCTTCATTGTTACTCACATCTAAAACCTTCCCATCTTCTGATGATGGTTTTTTAGAATTTGTTGACACCATATTAACATTCTCATTCCGAGGATTTACTTCAGTATCACTCGGTAGCTTTCCTTGTTCCCTCTCACTCATCATGCTAGCAAGAGTACCTACATGTTTTTCTAGATTCAAAATGGAAGCTTGTTGAGTTCTTAATGACTGATCAAACCTCTCATTTGTTTGGGTTTGAGATGTAATAAATTGTGTTTGAGATTCCATTAGCTTTCCCATCATTTCTTCTAAATTTGGCTTTTTCTCTTCGATTTGTTGTGGTGGTTTATACAAGTCAGGTCTTTGTTGATTGAAAGTGTTGTTTTGAGTTGGTTGGTTATTCGGACCTTTTTGGTTGTACGAGTTATTGTTAGGTCCATTTGGATTGTAAAGAATGTTTTGATTTCGATTGAAGTTTGGCCTTGGCGGTTGATAATTATTTTGATAATTATTTCCTGGCCTTTGGTTCATGTAGGAAACATTCTCACATTGTTCCATTGTTTGTTCATTGTGACAATCTTTCGTTAAGTGTGGTCCACCGCATTGCTCACAACTGATTTGTATTGCGTGAATATCTTTATTCATCTTTTCCATTCGTCTCTCGAAAGCATCTATTTTTGCAGAAACGGAATCAAAGTCATGGCTACAATCGGCTCTAACCGCTTTAGATGATCGAAAAATATCTTTTTCTTGATGCCACTCATGTGAGTGGGATGCTGTGTTATCAATAATTTTGTAAGCTTCAGTTGCGGTTTTCTTCATAATGGAACCACCAGCTGTTATGTCGATGTCTTTTCGTGTAGCAATGTCGCATCCTTGGTAGAATATTTGTACTATTTGATAAGTGTCTAAACCATGTTGCGGACATCCTCTCAACAACTTTCCAAATCTTGTCTATGCCTCATATAATGTTTTATTTGGCTTTTGCGCGAACGTAACAATTTCTCCTTGAAGTCTCACGGCTTTAGATGCCGGAAAGAATTGTTTAAGAAATTTTTCAACTAAAACATCCCATGTATCAATCGCCCCTTCAGGTAACGATTCTAACCAATCTTTGGCTTCTCCCTTTAAAGTCCAGGGAAATAACATGAGATAGATTTGTTCATCCTCCACTTCTCGGATTTTAAATAGAGTACAGATCCTATTAAAGGTTCGAAGATGTTCGTTTGGATCTTCTTTCGGCGTACCACTATATTAGCATTGATTAGTTACCATGTGTAGGATTTGTCCTTTGATTTCATAATCTGGCACATTAATGTCTGGCTTAATAATGGCGTGACCTTGGCCAGTGCGTGTGGCTCTCATTCGGTCTTCCATACTTAGAGGTTCCATTATTTTCATATTTGAAATTGTTGAATCTGAATCACTAGAAGATTCTGATTTAACGGTTTGTGGTTCAGGAGGAATAATTAGAGGTTCAGGATCTTGGAATTGTACTTGAATATCCTCCGGGTTCTCGGTAGTGAAGTCGAGTTCAAAAAATGGATTATCGGGATTTTGATTTGGAGTACTTGTTTGACTAGATGATGATTCTAAAAAAAATCAACGGCGATAATATTAGCTAGATGTCTTGATCGAGTTACAGGTGGTGAACGTTTTGCTCGGTGCATTCACTGAATATCCTATTAGTTATAAAAATAAAAATTATATAAGTTATCAAATTAATAGACTTTTTGATTTTGCCCACGTTTCGAATAGCCAATAGATGCAGCAGGTAGCCAGGACCCTTTAAATCGGAAGCCCACAACTCGCCACTAACAAATCCAACTATTACTACGAACCAGAAAATTTTGGATGTCAATCAATTTAACCGCTTAAAATAATTTTTCTTTTTGAAATTTTAGAGAAGAAATAGAAAATTCTATGTCCTAAAAACTAGAGCGTCGAGAAATAAGAAAGAAAAAGAGTGTGTCGGAAAACGTCAAAAAATAAAAGGAAGTAAAGCGTCGAAACTTAAAAGTCTAAAAACTAAATATTAAAAGTTGCGTCTAAAGGTATTAAAGCTTAAAAGAATTCTAAATCCAAAATGGTAATAACTTAAAAAGTACTAAAATCTTAAAACGGCGTCGCAAAATTCTAAAGCACCTATATCTTAGTCTAAAGAAAAAGTACTTAAGGGATTTTACGGCAAAGTCTAAAAATCTAGAAATAAAAATAACTACGGCAAAAACTAATCTTAAAACTAATTACGAACGATAAATATACAAATTAGGATTTAAACGATTAAAAAGTACAAATTATAACTAAAATGATAAAAATACAAATTTTATAAAAATTTTATTTTTATATTATATTTTATAAAAATATAATCCATATATGTAAATAATAAATACAAAAACTTAAAATACAAATTTAAAAACTAAAACTAAATATTATTAAATATAAACCTTAATTAACTTAAATAATAATAATTATATTTAACCTACAGCGTAATTAATGCGATACTAGGTTCAGCCTGTCAGACTTATCATGCGACCGCATGCTTTTTGAGCGTTGAGGTCATGCGATCGCATGGCCCAAAAATTTCAGAACTGATTCGGGCTGGTACCAGTTTCGGCCCAAATTTAATTTTAATTTTTTTTAACACTTATAATAAATAACAAAATATTTTTACGAAATAATACATAATATATTTTTACAAAAATATAGTTTTTCACCGAGTCCCCGACAGCGGCGCCAAAAACTTGATGTGCACAGAGGTGTATACGAAATAGTATTATTTTTAATATGAAATACGGCGTAATATGATACAAGTTTTATTTATTTATATAGATGGGATATACCTAAACCTTGCTACAACACTTATAGACAGTGTACCTAATCGTAGAGTAGTATAGTTTTTAGTAAGTCCGGTTCATTCCACAGGGAGCTAGCTGAGTTTAACGCTATATTTTTTACAACTATATTTATATAAAATATATATAATTATATATAGTAATATTATTATAAAAGGGGGTTTTTACCGTTTAATGACCGGTTTGTCGATTTTAAATAAAGCGTAAAGATAAATGACGATAATATAAATGACAGAATTTAAATTGCAATAAAGTAAATTGCAGTAATTAAAATGACAGTAAATAAAGGTACGATGAAATATGAAATAAAAGTATTATGCTTATTTAAACTTTCGTAATCATGATGTTCGACGTGTTGATTTTAATTTATTACCCTGGTTAATTGTCCTTGTCCTGGATTATTTGATACCTATTTGGTTTTTGTTCATAATAGTCCATTGGTCATAATTATAAAATGCTCGTCAAATTAACCTTATTTTCGAAGTCAAATATTCCAACTAATTAGGGATTCGAACTGTAACAAGGTTTTAATACTTTGTTTAATAATTATACCAGGTTATCGACTGCGTGTAATCCAAGGTTTTATTACTTTGTTAACAATTACACCAATTATACTTGTATGTAATCCACCCCTATTTTAATTAGATATGAATATTAATTTACCCACTTGATCAGAATGAATAATCAATTACCCAACCCGAATAATTAATTAAATGATCGTAAGAGATGTCGTATAAACGTCACTAAATAGAACATACATAATCATTTTAATAATTATTAGATTAACTAATTTAAAGATAGGTTCGACAGATTCTAATGAGTTGTCATTCGATTAGACAGCACCCCCTATCTATTAATAATCAATAGTCCAATGTCCACAAGTGTCAGTCTTTTGTCCAAACCTTAATTATGGTACAAAACCTAATAACCCCATCTTAATATTTAGTCTAACATCACGATTACTTTGGCTCAAATAAGCATAATAATAACTTAGTTACGAGACATTAATTTAAAAAGGAAGAACATAGCTTACAGTGGTGATTAATTGCGTAGCGTTACACGGACAGAGTTCTGACTTAAAACCCGTAAAATATTTCTTACAATAACCCAATTATTATTAAACTTAAATTAAAATTAAAATTATAAATATATATATTTATGTTACAGATGAAGAGAAGAGAAAAAGATGTACCTAAACTCGACTGAAACTGCGCCTTTTATAGCAATGTGGCCAACCTTTTTGCTCCATGCGATCGCATGGCATTTGTGCCTTCTGGCCATGCGATCGCATGGCCTGGGAATCCAGCTCAGAATTGTTTGTTTGCTAGTTTGTCGACGTTATTTAATATAATATATAATATATAAATAATTTATATAATTATTTAAATATTATATTATATTATATTCTTGTTCATAGTTGACTTGTAATTTTAGCTCCGTTGCGTCGCGCGTTGATAGTTGGCTCAGGTCCCGGTTCCGGTTTTTCGAACGTCCTTTCGTATAATTTAATATCTTGTACTTTGCGTTTTGCGACTTGTACTTTTGTAATTTTGAGACGTTTCTCATTAATATTTCAAACCACTTGGATTGTACTTTGTACTTTTTAGCTTTTTGGTCATTTGCGTCTTCAAATCGTCATTTTCTTATTTTGTCTTCGCACTTATTTATTTAAACGAATATTACATAAAAATAGAACAAATCATAAAGATCTTTTTCTAGAAATTGAACTTTTTCTGCAAGTCGTTCCGATTTTAGACGATAATCTATCCTTTTGACCTTAATCGGATGAACTGATTTTTTAAGATCTTCCATCTCAGTTTCCGTGGAGCTGAGTTGGACAGTCAATCTTTGCAATTCCGATTGTAATTTAGATGAAGATGGTTTGGTCTCAAAAGGTTTGATTTTATCTTTTAAAACCATGTTTTCAGATTTTAAACCTTTGACTTCTTTTGACATTGAGACCAAATTCTTCATCATGTCATTTTGCACTTTGATAAAATCAGGTGGAATTTCAGATGATTGTACCTCATCATCATCAGATGCTGAGTCAGAATTCTCCATTGCTTCTGTAGCTTTGATGAGCTTAGTCACCTTGCAAACATTTGCATGTTCAACCTCTGAATCTGAATTGTCAGTCCAGTTAAACCAAGTATCATCAACCGGTTTCAGCTCTCCCCCAGTTTCTACAATCTTAGCCATCAACATTTTCTTCTTGTAGTAAGCTGAATCCTTTTTCTTAGGCATCTTGCACTCACGAGAGTAATGACCAGCTTTGCCACAATTGAAACAGATTGAATCATCCTTCTTGGAATCATCATCACGTTGTTGTTGTTTTGATTGATCAGCTTTCTTGTAGTACGAGGAAGATGATGAATTCTTGTGTTGATTGTTTGATTTGCCTTTGAATTTGTATTTGTTCAAGGCTTTTGTGAACATGGCTGCCATCTTGACTAATTCAAGGTGATAATCATCAACGTCAGACAGATTCAATTCTTCAGAATCAGTTGAATCTTCAACAAGCACTTTCTTGGACAAACTTTTGGAAGTTGTAAATGATTTGCTCTTCTTTTTGGCAATGAGAGCAAGAGGATCACTTGGAGATGACTCTTTCCTTCCTTCTTGAAGTTTAGACACTTCAGGTTGGTAATGCATAAGAACTCCAACAAGCTCATGAATAGTCAACTTGTCAATCTCTTTGGTTGATCGAACAATGGTTCCATAAGGAAGCCAATCAACATTGAGCTTTTTGAGAAATTTCATGTTGACTTCAGCATTTACTTTTATGATCTTGCACCTTTTCAACTCATTGAGAACACCATTGAAACGACGGTAGGTATCCTTGAGTGGTTCATCAGGTTCCTGCTTGAAATCTTCATAAAATCCTAGAGCCTTATTCAGTTTAGTAACATCTGACATGTCATAACTTTCTTGCTATCGTTTGATCTCATCCCATATATCTTTTGCTGTTGTGTTGCTATCAACATTTTCAAACAACTCATACGGGATAGCTTGCATAACAATGTTCTTTGCCTCTATGTCACCCTGAGCTCTCTCACGTTTATCACCAGAAAGTTCATAGACTGGAATTGGCATACCAGTATCCGGATGAAAATCTACAACTGGACCATCTCTCAGAGAAGCCCATATGTACTTTGCTTTCTCACCCTTGTAGTCTATGTACTGAGTGATACGGTGAAGCCACTGAGTGTACTTGCCATCAAACAACACTGGAGGACGGGAATCTGATCCAATGATCAAAGTATCTTGAGTAGACATCTTGAAAATGAGGTAGATTCGGTAAAGATTCGGTATTTCTCAAATCTAAGATGAAAAATCACAACAATCTAACACAAATGTCAGATTCGGTAACTGATTTGGTACTGTAGCAGATTCGGTACAGATTCTGTATTGTAGCAGATTCGGTAAACTATATATATATATATATATATATATATATATATATATATATATATATATATATATATATATATATATATATATATATATAGTGTATCAGAAACTGATCAGAAATACAAGTAACACACCCAGATTTGGTATAGGTTCGGTAACCACAAGATTTGTAACCTGAGAACACTTAAAATCAATGAATTAAGTGATACCGAGATCCTGATTTGGTATCTGACTCGGTAGTCAGATTCTGTATGAATTTGAATTCAAACACAATTCAGTTCCTTTGAATTAGATTCTGTAACCTTGCTGCACAAGGAAACAAGTTAGTATCACACAAAATATCAAAGATACCGAATGTATAGGATACCGAATGTCAACTGTAGCAGTTGACAATACCGAGTCTAAGTATGAAAACTTAGAATTCAAACGAATCATTTCTCAAATCACACCAATTAGCTACGTATGACCAAACCGAATGTGATAGAATCACAAACACACCACAATCTGCAACACTGAATGAGAATTAATAGCTTTGAAGCAGATTCGGTATGGCAGTTACGATACCGAATGTGTATCAAATCTTCAAAACTTGAAGAATTGAAGAAATTAAACCGTCAGAAATGTGATTAAACACCTCACGATCACAACTGAAACCTCAAATCTTTACTTAACTATAGAATCAAGCTGTAATTGATGAATACCGAGAGTTTTAGCCACGAACTCTAAAAATTAACTTGATTCTCCATAATTGATGTTAAAAAGCTGTAATGATGATTAAAACTCTTTCTAATCAACCTAATACACCTTCGCTGAACTTATCACAGGAATCTGAACGTCAGATTATCAGATTTGATTATATCGAATCTGATTCGATATATCGAGAGTGCTCAGATTCTGTAATCTTCAATCTCTGGATCGATCTAGTGATGTAATATCACTCCCTGGAAGCTCTGATACCAAATGATAGGTCAGATCATGTTGATATTAGAAGAAAAGACAAGTTAGAATGAGATTCGGTAAGTGTGAAGGAGATTCGGTATTAGAGAGAATTAACAAGATTTACATTCCACGGCTTCTAGAACTCAGTTACAATGCAATGGCTATCTAATTAGGACTACTTAGGTTCCTTATATAGCCCTCTTCTAAGAAACCATCAATTAAGCTTATTTCACATTAACACTATACAACTTTGGGGTCCTAACAATATAAATATATATACTTAATTTAGGTTCGTGAATTCGAGGCCAACCTTGCACTTGTTCAGCGCCGTCATATGCATTATTGCTACGAAATACAGTTTTGTGAGTTTCATTACTCCCTTTTTATATATATTTTTGGGACTGAGAATACATGCGCTGATTTTATTAAAGTTTTACGAAATAGACACAAGTGATCAGAAACTACATTCTATGGCTGGATTATGAATATTGAATATCACCCCTTTTTAGCTTGGTAACCTAATAATTAGGAAACGGGTATGGCCCCTAATTGACGCGAATCCTAAAGATAGATCTATGGACCTCGACAAGTCCCATCTGGGGTACGGATGCTTTAGTACTTCGAGATTATTATTATTATACAGACGAGAGGTTCTGTTTGGGGATATTCTATGCATTAAAGTTAAGTCGGTTATCAAGCATTCACCATATGAATGATTTTTAATTCGCGGGTTACGTGTGTTATTATGTACTCGGGTTACGTGTACAATTGAATATCTGAAATCTTGTGGTCTATTAAAATGATGAAAATGAATGTTTATGATAAACTAATGAACTCACCAACCTTTTGGTTGACACTTGAAAGCATGTTTATTCTCATGTTTGAAAGAAATCTTCTGCTGTGCATTTGCTCATTTAGAGATATTACTTGGAGTCATTCATGACATATTTCAAAAGACGTTGCATTCGAGTCGTTGAGTTCAACAAGATTACTATTTAGTCATTTATAGTTTGGATATATTATGAAAGGGTATGCATGCCTGACAACTTTCGATGTAATGAAAGTTGTCTTTTAAAACGAATGTAATTTTTGTAGAATGTATCATATAGAGGTCAAATACCTCGGAATGTAATTATATGTTATTGTATTCGTTCTTATGGATTGGGACGGGCCTTTACAAACTCAAAGTAACAAAGTAACTTTATTAAATTAAGGAAGGCGTTCATCATTTACAGACAAGATCTAGACCATTACAAGTGCTGACATCCTCTAGACCGCTCCTAGTACAATCTTCGGCGTTCGCCTCCGGGTACTTAATTTCCCGCTCGAAAGTGAGAAGGCCTTGAAAGCTTCTAGTGAGAGAAAATGTAATGTAGTGAGAGAGAGTGAATAGGTGTGTGAAAATAGGATGCCAAATGGTCCTTAAATAGTGATAAATGGAATAGTTACTTTCCATTGACGGTTTGCGGAGTTGGTTTGCATTCATCAAGGCGACAACGTGAGTGTAACTATATTATATGCGTATGTATTCATAGGATGGGTGCGGGTGGGGTAGAGTGATCCTTGTGCGATCGGGTTCACTTTACATGTGTATGGGAGAATGGACCTTGTGAGTTTTAGGTCCACTTGCCACGTTTGTGCTTTTTGGGTTACCGCCCTTGGGGTAGTGAATCGCATGAGTTTTTGGATTCACATTGGCGTCAGTAAGCCAACCCCATTGATGTTGTTGTTCTGAGTTGGGAGGTGAATCACCTGAGTTTTTGGATTCACAATGTCGCGTGAGTTTTCGGACATTCCCATTGTTGTTGTTATGGCTTAGGGTAGTGAATCGCGTGAGTTTTCGGATTCACTGGGGCACGTGAGTTTTCGGCCAACCCTATTGTCGTATGGAATGGGGTAGTGTATCGCGTGAGTTTTCGGATACACTAGGGCGCGTGAGTTTTTGGCCTACCCCTATTGTCGTTGAGGTGAAGGTAGTGAATCGCGTTAGTTTTCGGATTCACTAGGGCGCGTGAGTTTTCAGCCAACCTTCATGTGTTTGAGGTTAAGGGGTTAACCTTGGGATAGTTAGTGTGTGTATGTGTGTGTGTGTGTGTGTGTGTGTGTATGTGTGTGTGTATTGTGATGTTTGTAGCTAAAGATTAGCGGATTTGGCATTGTGGTACGTAGCGTATAGCTTGCTTAGTTATACGTGGGCATGGTATGTGTTTATTACTTGTGTTAGTGATACGTATTCATTTTATCATATGTATGGATACAGTATGTTTACATTTATTAAGATTTATAGCTTACCCTCTCATTGTTTATAATTTTATAGATTCGCAAGGAAGAGGTGGCAAGGGTAAGCATGGGGACTAGTGGATTATTGCGGGTTGCTTTAGAAGACTTTGCTTTTGGATTTGATTTAGGATTGGGTAGTGCATTCCATCACCATGTTCGGTCTTATGTTGGAATTTAAAGGCTATGGGTCGAAATTACCTCTTGGTTATGTCAAACGGGTCTTAGGTTGTTATGCCCATTTTGACACTTGGACTTATGTAATTAATAAATTAAAGTTGTTTAAACTTGTCGAGTATTGGAAGTGTTTTGAAATTATAAATTGTGGTGTCGTGTTACTAACATTAATGTGTTGTATAAAAGAAAAAATTTTACGGGTCGGTATAATGACGGGTTGGGTCATTACACTTAGAAATTGAGGTGAATCCATACGAGAACACAGTTAGTAGCAAATGGAAATCAAAATATGCCGGATCAGATAACGAGCTTAAGATTTTTGAAGACGATGTTTAGTCCGTTAACTCTAACCCTTTCGCCAGAAAAACCAATATCTTGGTGAAGGAAGACGAACAGTGTAAGTGTTGGGATTCCAACAGCCAATTTAATGAAATTAATGACAATAATTCTATCTGCATGGATACCCAACATGTCAACCAGAACTCGACTATTCCCAATGAAGGCATCGCCATAGTCTTCTGAACAACTATCTTAGATTACAATCAGGTCATCGATTGTGCTAACAATAGGCATATGTTGGATCCAGTCGATAAACCCATAATACTTGATGGGCTAGACACATTGCTTCTCTAAGCCCATTATTGTGTTTAAGCAACAGAACGATCCAGTAACATTTAATGTGAAACCCTTGGGCCAAAGTCAAATGGATGGGGTCATAAGGGAGCTGCCATTAGATTCTAATCCTTTTATTAGCCCAACAAATGGGACGGGTAAGGTAGAAGCTAAGACAGTGGGCCTGGATAAAAAGGTAAGTAAGATAAATGGGCCTGATCTATATACAAACTTACATGGTTCACCCCCTATTCCAACATTCAAGCCCGATATTGAATATAAATCGTTCAAATACTCATGGATACCTATTTGCAAAACTAATATCGTTCATTCGGACTCAAATCAAAGTTTTCCGATCAATTTGATGTTGATGTACCTCCAAGGTTCCCTTCAATTCCACAATACACTCACCAAATTCCGTTGATGGCACGACAACTGGATGTCGATAATACAAGCACATTTGATGCCAATTTGAAACAAGTTCCAGCGCAATAAGAGACAGACGATGAATCATAGGAAGTAGATAAAACCCCGAATCCAAACAAGGATGATTGTCAAGATACAATTGTCGGTAAACATAAAGGTCCGCTGGCATGTAATAAAAAGATCAAAAGAAAAAGGTGTAACTCCATAACATCAAAGATTGCACCCAAATCAAATGCAAAAAATCACATCGTGCTCATCTAAATCCGCGCAATCAATGCTTCAATCTCTGGCTGGCAATAGTGGAGCATGGCTTGAAGTTGATTTCACCCCAACTGTAACTTATTCGTGTTACTCAATTAATAGATTTAAACGAAGATAATTTCCTTAAATATACATGGATTGGGTAAGATTGGAGAAGACAAAATAATTTGGCGGAAGGGCTTGATCTCACAACAATTTTTTTTTGAAAAGCATTGATCTCACAACAATGCCCTGACATTTTCATTCGTTAGCTCCTTTCCGATAGAGGATGATGCTAACAGGTTAATTTTGAACAAGCCAAGATTGTAAGCCACTAGTATGCAACATCATTATACATTCTTAATGGCATTCTTTGTATATTGACATATTGTTAACTAACATTTATTACTGTATGTTATAGATCGAAATAAGAAAAAAAAAATCCACTTTCTCTTTCTTGGTTTTTCTCTCCGTACGTTTCTTGATTCGGATCTCACTCCTTCCGCTACTTTTCGGTAAACCTTTTTTCTGTTTTCCTTTTCGTTGAACTTCTTTGTTTAGCTTTTGTTTAAAGGGAAGAACACCTACAATTTTTTGTCTCATCTCCCTTGTTCTATTCTTCCTGTTCCATCTTTTGCCGGTTTGTAGTTCACCGTGAACCTTTTTTCCTGCCACCGGCACCTCGCCGGTGGTCCGATGGCTTTCTTTTACTGCTTTTTTCCTTTTCCCCTTCTTCTCTCTTCAGATCCGGTTACCCTCTTGGTTATCCTGAGTTTTTTCCAGCGACTTTGCTTCCGGCGGTGGTGGACACAGGCGACGAAGACTTCGGTCTTCTGTGTTTCGGCATGGCTTGGGTTTGGTGGGGTTGTCCAGATGGGCTTTTGGTGACTGGGTTCGGTACTTGTAGTGGTATTCCAGCGGCGGGCGCCATTTTCCGGAGAGATCTAGGTGCAGGCGGCGAGCCTTTGGGGCTCTGTGCTGGGTTCTTGTTTGGTATGTGGTTGTTTTGGTTTTTGTACTTGCTCGTCGCGTTTTTTCCGATCCGATTGGAGGTGCAGGTTTTTTTCTTCGACGGCTTCGCCGGAGCTTTTCTTTAACCTTTTTCAAAATGGCGATTTTTTCCTCATCGTCCCCGTAGCCTCTTAGGGCTTGCTGCTGTTATTTGGGTGGTCCGACTTGGTTGTTTTTGTCGGGTCTCTTGGTTGGTGTGTGGGTTCTAGGTCCGTGGTTCCTTTGCGATGTTTGTTTGTTCCTGTCCCACTCGTTCCATCTTCCTCGTCGCCGGATTTGGTTCGGAACGGTCCGGTGTTGTTGCCGCCTTAACGACTCTAGGGTTGTTAAGCGCCAAAAGATTGGTTTTTTGGAGTATTGTTCTCGGTTGTCTCCCGACCTTCCGATGGGTAGGGGCTCGACAGGTTAGGGTTTCTGAGTTGACTGTTGTTTGGGGGTTTGCTTAGAAGTGCTAGCTAACGGGGGGCTTTATTCTGGTTCTCTGTTTGATGCGGTCTTCAGGCGGGTGTTCTTGGGTTGCCCGACGAGTGGATAGGTTTCAGATTAACGGGTCTGGGGTTGTTACGATTGGTTGTGGGGGCTTGTGGATCGAGGTACTTCGATTCAGGTGAGAACTTTTTTAGGATTCGGTGGTCTAGGTGGCGGTTACTTCTCACTGAAGCAGTAGCTTCTCGGTATCAGCTCAGAGGCTGTTTAGGGGTTCGTCGCCCTTGGTTTTTAATCAATGTAATAGTTTTATTTCAATCAAGTTCATGTTGAACATTAGATTTACTTTCAAACAGATTCTATATCTGTATTTGTAACACTTCATGTAACGACCTAGATCATCGGATATCCTTTTTGTTTATTTATAATAATATGTTTTTCGCAAAAAAAAAAAAAAAAAAAAAAAAATGCATGCAAAATTTGCAGATATAAGATATGAATAGAGCATAATCAAACATAATCGAATGATAGCAATGATAAAAGCAGAAGGTAAAACATTATGAACTTGGTATATTGGTCAAACTTATGATATAGTTAATCGAGTATAAACAAATAGCTAAAAACAGAAAGAAAAAAAATGCTTGCAAATGGCTATAACTCGTAACACGGCTAACACAATGACCATTAGATTATTGCAATCCATCCTTCTGCCACACATTTCTGCAAAACGACAGAGTGATGATTAGTCAATCTTCACAAGCCCAAAAGTTACAAGATTCAGTTACAACTCCAAAGTAAACAATCAATCAACATTTTGAGAACGTATGTGGTTCTTGCAAATCCGAGGATTTCTATCAATTTTCACAAATAACTTATCATTGTTTCGTCTAAAACCTGTGCCAACACTAGAACGTCAATCAAGATGCAATGAAAAAGGTGCCCTAACCAACATCACAGTTAGAGAAATCTCAGCATGTCATATAGACTTTGTACTAAGTGTTGTTTTTATAGACGTTTTACATTCAGCAAAAAGAAACGAATGATAATTTATATGTGAAAGGCTAATTGTGAACTAAAAGTAGTTAGAACTAGAAGTGGCAATTTCGACTCATTTACTTAATATTTGGTCAACTTGGGTTTTATTTATACCTCCAACAGGTCTGCTCGTATTTTTAAAAACTTCACTGAAACAAAACTGGTCAAACGGATCTACATGGTCAAATATCACCTAAATAATTCTCAAATGCTTATAGCCTAAACTACTTTATTGAAAAACATTAGTTAACATTTGTATCAGTATAAAATCACAAGTTATAACGAATGAGCTAAAATGATCTGATGAGTCAACAAAACCCGGCCTGTTTGACCAGTTTGTGTAATAAGAAAATTACTCGCATTATTATCGTGAATGAAATGAAATTGTCAAAAACGACATCTCATTTGTTGTTCATCATAGCTTTAACAAAAACACGTCCGTTTGCTCTACGAATCGATTCAAACGGAAAGATCTTAAATCCTAATTTATACCGAGATCAACTTTTGACAACAACGGCTAACGTTATATACTTGTATCCAAATCAAACCGCGTAAATCGACACAATAAACAAATATTAATTCGTTACATGATTCACAATTTACAAATCAATCACAGTAAGATGCTACTAGAGTACAATACCTAATCTGCTTCCACAAACGACTAACTCACTACGTAAACTAAACACACAGGATCTAAATCAATCTATTCAAAAAAAAAAAAAAAAAAAAAAACATACAATCTTCTCATTTATAAGCAATTCAGAATATAATGGATTAACAGGACAGAAACCCTAAAATCTTAATACAGTTGGTAATGAATTAATTAATTATATTAGAAGCGGTACCTTTTTTTATTTAGAAACAGAAGTCGATTCTTGTTTTTTTATTAAAGATGGAAAGATTAGGAGGAGTCCACATGATGATGGAAGCGATCCCTGATATAGGAATAGT
Source organism: Rutidosis leptorrhynchoides (assembly GCF_046630445.1). NCBI lineage: Eukaryota > Viridiplantae > Streptophyta > Magnoliopsida > Asterales > Asteraceae > Rutidosis > Rutidosis leptorrhynchoides. The sequence continues at coordinate 510,702,719 of NC_092336.1, read as the reverse complement.
AGCCATGAGAGCAGCTGCGGCTATTCTTTTATACATAGGTTCACTCTCTCTATAAATAAATCCAATAAGACCCTTCATTTTTAACGATGATTAATTGATCAACCTACAATTAATTTTAGCGATTACAGTTACACCTCCGATTTAAGAAGGAGCAATGATAGACGCCAGAATTTTATGGAGTATAAATAGGTACAGACTCTAATAGCTAAAAGATATTGCCGAACAAACCCTAATTGTGGTAGTTTTGTGAACATCTCTTTTTTCGATAAAGGGTATCACCCGGCGAATATTTATTAAAAACATAAAGAATGAAGTACAAATAAGCACCGAACTATAGAAGAGTTCTATAGTCTAACAAACAACCTAGCTAATACAATCCCTATTAGCTACGTGAGCAACATGCTCTAATCGAAAGTAAAAAACTACAAATTAAGATATCTTCCAATCTGATTTCAGTCGTAGAGTTGGTGGCGTAATCTTCCACTTGATAGACATGATCTTCAGACGAACCACAGAATAGATAGCATCACTAACTTGGTCACATGACCTTCTTTTCTTCTTAAAAAACCTATTATTTCTTTCTTGCTATAATATATAAACACTCGCCGCAAACAACAATTTAACAACGATAATCCAAGCCACATTTCGTTTGGCAAAAGGACTTACCAACAACATGAAGTCTCGCCACATATCACTAAAGATAATCCGAGCCACATCACCAACGAAGCATTGCTTCAATGGTACCGCGGTTACACTTGTGTACTCGCAGGGCTAGAGGTCTCGGGTTCGAGCCTCGTCACCCGCTCTAGGAATTGAAATATATTCCTTGAAGGTGGCCCAAAGGGAAGGTTTTACCGACCCGCTCCGGGACTAAGATCCGGCCCGCTTGCCCCTCAGGATGGTTAAAGGGTCGGATCCTCAGAGTGTGGTTCGGGTTTCCTGCCCGAAAGCGCGTGTGTGTGTGCAAATGATGACTAGGCTTCGGTCCGGACTGATGCAAGCTTGCCTTTCAAAAAAAAAAAAAAATCCGAGCCACATCTCGCCACACATCTCGAGTTATAGAGTTTGAGTCCGAACCAAAAAACCAGCCAGCCATAACTTAAGAGTTATATGTTTTCTATAAAAAGTGACGCAATTTAGAGATATGTAAGAAAGAGTATTATTCAATAATATATTTCAGTGTTATTAAACTATTTTTAAATTTTTGACTAATTTTCATGATAAATCCCGATTTTATATATACTTTGGGTATAGATTTTTCGTTTTTATATTTGATATTATATGAAGTTTCCATTTCAAGCGCAATAAGAGACAGACGTTGATTAATCCCAAGAAGCAGATATAACCCCGAATCCAAACGAGAATGATTGTCAAGATACAATTGTCGGTAACTAGAAAGGTCTGCTGGCAGATAACAAAAAGATCAAAAGCAAAAGGTGTAACTCCATAACATCAAAGATTGCACCCAAATCAAATGGCAAAAATTCACATCGTGCTCATATCTAAATTTGCGCAATCAATGCTTCAATCTCTGGCAATAGTGGAGCATGGCTTGAAGTGAATTTCACCCCAACTTGTAACTTATTCGTGTTACTCTATTTAATTAATGAAGATAATTTCTTTAAATATACATGGGTTGGGCAAGACTGGAGAAGACAAAATAATTTGGCGGAAGGGCTTGATCTCACAACAATGACCGTCGATTCCCGGCGTCGATTTTGAAGGACGGCGAAGGTGAGTAATGGATACCGTGTGCTCTCATAATGTTGCATGAAACAAAATGATTTTAACAAAATTATTCATTCGTTAGCTCCTTTCCGATAGAGGATGGTGCTAACAGGTTAAAACTTAACAAGCCAAGCTTGTAAGCCACTGGTACGTACCATCATTACACATTCTTAATGGCATTCTTTGTATATTGACATATTCTTAACTAAAATTTATTACTGTATGTTATAGATTATAATGAGAATGCATGCAAATTTGCAGATATGAGATATGAATAGAGCATAATCAAACATAACTGAATGATAGCAATGATAAAAGTAGGAGGTAAAACATTATGATCTTGGTACACTGGTCAAACTTATGAGATAGTTAATTGAGTATAAACAAATAGCTAAAAACAGCAACAACAAAAAAAAATAATGCTTGCAAATGGCTATAACCCGTAACACGGCTAATAACACAATGACCATTAGATTATTGCATTCCATCCTTCTGCCACACATTTCTGCAAAACGACAGAGCGATGATTAGTCAATCTTCACAAGCCCAAAAGTTACAAGATTCAGTTACAATATGACTTATAACTCCAAAGTCAATTTTGAGAACATATGTGGTTCTTGCAAATCTAAGGATTTCTATCAATTTTCACGATTATCATTGTTTCGTCTAAAACATGTGCCAACATTAGAACATCAAGATGCAATGAAAAAAGTGCCCTAACCAACGTCACAGTTGGAGAATTCTCAGCATGTCATATAGACTTTGTACTAAGTGTTGTTTTTATAGACGTTTTAAATTCAGCAACGAGAAACGAATGATGATTGATACGTGAAAGGCTAATTGTTAACTAATAGTTAGAACTAGAAGTGGCAATTTCGACTCATTTACTTAATATTTGGTCAACTTGGGTTAATTATAAATAACCTCCAACAAGTCGAGTCGTATTTTTTAAAACTTCACTGAAACAAAACTGGTCAAACGGATATACATTGTGAAATATCGCCTAAATAATTCTCAAATGCTTATAGCACCCTAAACTACTTTATTAGAAAACATTAGTTAACTTTTGTATCAGTATAAAATCACAAGTTATAATGAATGAGCAAAAAATGATCTGATGAGTCAGCAAAACCCGGCCTGTTTGACCAATTTGTGTAATAAGAAAATTACTCGCATTATTATCGTGAATTGCAATTGTCAAAAACGACATCTCATTTGTCGTTCATCATAGTCACAGCTTTAACAAAAAAAAGTCCATTTGCTCTACGAATCGATTCAAACGGAGAGATCTTAAATCCTAATTCATACCGAGTACAACTTTTGACAACAAGTGCGGCTAACGTTGTATACTTATATCCAAATCAAACCACGTAAATCGACACAACAACGATCTACATGATTCACAATTTACCCATCAATCACAGTAAGATGCTACTAGCTAGAGTACAAAAGTAAGTGTGTCGATCACAAAACACACCTAATAATTCTAGCCTCAATGACCTAATCTGCTTCCACAAACAACTAACTCACGCAGGATCTAAATCAAACAATTCAAATATATATATAAAAAAAAAAAAAAAAAAAAAAAAAACATACAGTCTTCTCATGATAAGCAATTCAGAATATAATGGATTAACAGGACATAAACCCTAAAATGTTAATACAGTTGGTAATTAATTAATTAATTAGAAGCCGTCCGTACCTTTATTTATTTAGAAACAGACGAGGATTGTTGTTTTTTAAAATAGATGAAATCACGAGGATCATCATGAATGAGGACAGCGATGGCTGATAGAGGAAGAAGAGCCATGGCAGAAGAGGCGGCTATTCTTTTATACATAGGTTCACTTTCTCTATAAATAACTGCAATAAGAGACCTCATTTTTTAACGATCGATGATTGATCAACCTACAATTAATTTTACCGATTACAGTTACACCTCCGATGTGATAATTTTAGGGTTTCACCAACTTTCTCCCTCCAATTTAAGAACGACCAATGATGGACTCGAGAATAAAGGTGGTGGGTTGGGTCAAAATTTTAATATTAACCTTAAATATCGCAATTCTTCATGGGCTTCTATTATTTTATTATTCATGATAATGTGCGCGGGAATTAACATAAGACCATTTTCATCTCGGCGTTAGTTTGCTCCGTTGACGAAAAGTGACGGATGATAGTGCAGCGTCAATTGAAAACGAATTGTAGCGTCAGTTGGTGCTGCAACGGAAATTTGAGGTGCGTTTGTTTTTGTCCAACCCAATCAAAAAATTTGATTATTTTATATTATATTATTAATTTATTTTTTTCTACCTCATTTTTAGTCAGATTTTACTACATCACTCTACTCAATATTTGACACAAAAAACTAGCACACCGGTTAAAAAATGTCAGTGCCTAATCACAGTCAGTTTGAACTTTTTGACCAAACTGTCTGTGATATCACCGTGAGAGTTAGAAATGGTCTAATGGGCACCCCATTCGTCAACTCCTTTTAGATGGAGATGGAAAATTGACTTTCTTTTAAATATTGTGACTTTTACTATCAAATTAAATATTGTATAAAGGGACAACTCACTACCTAATCCATTTATCAATTAGATGATTTAAAATTCAAAATAGATTAGGTGTAAAGTAAATAAATTATTATACATGCACTAAATGTTTCCAGCTCACAATTTTGTAACTAGTCAAATTCATATATTCATATATGCTATTAAATCTTACACTTATATATAATTCACAAAGCATAACCATCAAAACCCGAATGATAGCTCTCGTTTACTTGAAGCAAATTACTTATAATAAGATATTACTCAAGGTGCAGTACATAACAATTTGATAGCTTCAGGTACGGATTCTTCTAATATTACTAAAAGTGCTCTAATTGATCATATGGTTTGTATGGATTCTAATTTGTTAAATTAAAATTTCTTATTATTTTAATGGTACCGATCTTCAACTTCTTTTATAAATAAATTTTTATGAGTCATGTTGTTATTTGAGTATATAGCTAATTACTAACTAAAAGTTTACGACATGTTAATGAATTTTCGGATTTACATTACGTGTTGTACAAATTCTTTCTTAAATCTATTGAAATTATTGATCACTGATAAGTACTTGATTCTTTTTACTAAAACTACATATTATTTTTGTATGAATCGGATCTTTATATTAAAATTGCTTTTGAATAATATTGTTTGATACGGGTTCCTTTATCCATAATATTTGTACGGATTTCTTTACTCATAATATTTAAACGGATTATTTTTACTAAAATATATTTGTTAATATATATCGACTAGTACGGATTCTAATCCTTTTACTAAAATTACTTTGATTAATATTCTTTGATATGGATATCGGTTCATTTAATTAATTTGTATGAACTCTTTGATAAATTTTATTGGACTTCGAGCGTTATTGACCTCCTATTACTATTGACTTCTGAACATCGTTATTGGCTTCTAATAGTTGGACTCATTGCTTTATTGTTGATCAAATATTTGTTAAGCGTTATTTATTCTATTCTGGGTATGCGAGCATAACTACCTATGGAGGTACCATAGGCATGTCATTGTGGCACCAGTGGCATGACATTTCCGTAATGGTGTGATTTGTTACGGCGTCTCCTCATTGTGGTGTAGGGTTTTTAGGAGGCGTATTGGTTAACTATAGTCATTGTATTGTATCGTATTGTTGTGAATGGAGGTGTAGTGCCCAACGTCTTCTTCACCATTGTTTGGTACACTTGGATCTGCAGGTCCATGTACCCATTGTATTGTATTGTATTGTATTGTATTGAGCTCGGATTGTCGTACCCCATTGATTCTGGATTCGTAAGAATCCCATTGGCTCTGGATTCGTTTGAATCTCATTGATAGATATTTGTTCTTGTTCAGTTCATCGCCAACTTTCTTTTTCGTTACTTAAAAATTATTTACAAAACATATATATTTTCTTTTATTTGTATCCGCGCACTGAGCCTTTCGCTCAGCCGCATTTTTCTTTCCATGCGGCAGGTTATCAAGGAACATAAGGAACAGAGCTATAAGGAAGTTGAAGCTGTTGGAAAAGTTTGTTCAAGATTTCTTTCATTATTAATATCGTTATTATATAAACTCTGTTGCGCACTTTCAGTTTGGTTCATTTGAAGACAATTAATGTATCGTTTCCTATTAGATACTTGAAATAAATGAATTTTAATGTTATTGATTATCGTTAACGTGACATCCATTTTCGGTTACGAAAGTGGGGTGTTACACATCAATCACAGTAAGATGCTACTAGCTAGAGTATAAAAGTAAGTGTGTCGATCACAAAACACACCTAATAATTCTAGCCTCAATGACCTAATCTGCTTCCACAAACAACTAACTCACGCAGGATCTAAATCAAACAATTCAAATATATAAAAAAAAAAAAAAAAAAAAAACAGTCTTCTCATGATAAGCAATTCAGAATATAATGGATTAACAGGACATAAACCCTAAAATGTTAATACAGTTGGTAATTAATTAATTAATTAGAAGCCGTCCGTACCTTTATTTATTTAGAAACAGACGAGGATTGTTGTTTTTTAAAATAGATGAAATCACGAGGATCATCATGAATGAGGACAGCGATGGCTGATAGAGGAAGAAGAGCCATGGCAGAAGAGGCGGCTATTCTTTTATACATAGGTTCACTTTCTCTATAAATAACTGCAATAAGAGACCTCATTTTTTAACGATCGATGATTGATCAACCTACAATTAATTTTACCGATTACAGTTACACCTCCGATGTGATAATTTTAGGGTTTCACCAACTTTCTCCCTCCAATTTAAGAACGACCAATGATGGACTCGAGAATAAAGGTGGTGGGTTGGGTCAAAATTTTAATATTAACCTTAAATATCGCAATTCTTCATGGGCTTCTATTATTTTATTATTCATGATAATGTGCGCGGGAATTAACATAAGACCATTTTCATCTCGGCGTTAGTTTGCTCCGTTGACGAAAAGTGACGGATGATAGTGCAGCGTCAATTGAAAACGAATTGTAGCGTCAGTTGGTGCTGCAACGGAAATTTGAGGTGCGTTTGTTTTTGTCCAACCCAATCAAAAAATTTCATTATTTTATATTATATTATTAATTTATTTTTTTCTACCTCATTTTTAGTCAGATTTTACTACATCACTCTACTCAATATTTGACACAAAAAACTAGCACACCGGTTAAAAAATGTCAGTGCCTAATCACAGTCAGTTTGAACTTTTTGACCAAACTGTCTGTGATATCATCGTGAGAGTTAGAAATGGTCTAATGGGCACCCCATTCGTCAACTCCTTTTAGATGGAGATGGAAAATTGACTTTCTTTTAAATATTGTGACTTTTACTATCAAATTAAATATTGTATAAAGGGACAACTCACTACCTAATCCATTTATCAATTAGATGATTTAAAATTCAAAATAGATTAGGTGTAAAGTAAATAAATTATTATACATGCACTAAATGTTTCCAGCTCACAATTTTGTAACTAGTCAAATTCATATATTCATATATGCTATTAAATCTTACACTTATATATAATTCACAAAGCATAACCATCAAAACCCGAATGATAGCTCTCGTTTACTTGAAGCAAATTACTTATAATAAGATATTACTCAAGGTGCAGTACATAACAATTTGATAGCTTCAGGTACGGATTCTTCTAATATTACTAAAAGTGCTCTAATTGATCATATGGTTTGTATGGATTCTAATTTGTTAAATTAAAATTTCTTATTATTTTAATGGTACCGATCTTCAACTTCTTTTATAAATAAATTTTTATGAGTCATGTTGTTATTTGAGTATATAGCTAATTACTAACTAAAAGTTTACGACATGTTAATGAATTTTCGGATTTACATTACGTGTTGTACAAATTCTTTCTTAAATCTATTGAAATTATTGATCACTGATAAGTACTTGATTCTTTTTACTAAAACTACATATTATTTTTGTATGAATCGGATCTTTATATTAAAATTGCTTTTGAATAATATTGTTTGATACGGGTTCCTTTATCCATAATATTTGTACGGATTTCTTTACTCATAATATTTAAACGGATTATTTTTACTAAAATATATTTGTTAATATATATCGACTAGTACGGATTCTAATCCTTTTACTAAAATTACTTTGATTAATATTCTTTGATATGGATATCGGTTCATTTAATTAATTTGTATGAACTCTTTGATAAATTTTATTGGACTTCGAGCGTTATTGACCTCCTATTACTATTGACTTCTGAACATCGTTATTGGCTTCTAATAGTTGGACTCATTGCTTTATTGTTGATCAAATATTTGTTAAGCGTTATTTATTCTATTCTGGGTATGCGAGCATAACTACCTATGGAGGTACCATAGGCATGTCATTGTGGCACCAGTGGCATGACATTTCCGTAATGGTGTGATTTGTTACGGCGTCTCCTCATTGTGGTGTAGGGTTTTTAGGAGGCGTATTGGTTAACTATAGTCATTGTATTGTATCGTATTGTTGTGAATGGAGGTGTAGTGCCCAACGTCTTCTTCACCATTGTTTGGTACACTTGGATCTGCAGGTCCATGTACCCATTGTATTGTATTGTATTGTATTGTATTGAGCTCGGATTGTCGTACCCCATTGATTCTGGATTCGTAAGAATCCCATTGGCTCTGGATTCGTTTGAATCTCATTGATAGATATTTGTTCTTGTTCAGTTCATCGCCAACTTTCTTTTTCGTTACTTAAAAATTATTTACAAAACATATATATTTTCTTTTATTTGTATCCGCGCACTGAGCCTTTCGCTCAGCCGCATTTTTCTTTCCATGCGGCAGGTTATCAAGGAACATAAGGAACAGAGCTATAAGGAAGTTGAAGCTGTTGGAAAAGTTTGTTCAAGATTTCTTTCATTATTAATATCGTTATTATATAAACTCTGTTGCGCACTTTCAGTTTGGTTCATTTGAAGACAATTAATGTATCGTTTCCTATTAGATACTTGAAATAAATGAATTTTAATGTTATTGATTATCGTTAACGTGACATCCATTTTCGGTTACGAAAGTGGGGTGTTACACATCAATCACAGTAAGATGCTACTAGCTAGAGTATAAAAGTAAGTGTGTCGATCACAAAACACACCTAATAATTCTAGCCTCAATGACCTAATCTGCTTCCACAAACAACTAACTTACGCAGGATCTAAATCAAACAATTCAAATATATAAAAAAAAAAAAAAAAAAAACAGTCTTCTCATGATAAGCAATTCAGAATATAATGGATTAACAGGACATAAACCCTAAAATGTTAATACAGTTGGTAATTAATTAATTAATTAGAAGCCGTCCGTACCTTTATTTATTTAGAAACAGACGAGGATTGTTGTTTTTTAAAATAGATGAAATCACGAGGATCATCATGAATGAGGACAGCGATGGCTGATAGAGGAAGAAGAGCCATGGCAGAAGAGGCGGCTATTCTTTTATACATAGGTTCACTTTCTCTATAAATAACTGCAATAAGAGACCTCATTTTTTAACGATCGATGATTGATCAACCTACAATTAATTTTACCGATTACAGTTACACCTCCGATGTGATAATTTTAGGGTTTCACCAACTTTCTCCCTCCAATTTAAGAACGACCAATGATGGACTCGAGAATAAAGGTGGTGGGTTGGGTCAAAATTTTAATATTAACCTTAAATATCGCAATTCTTCATGGGCTTCTATTATTTTATTATTCATGATAATGTGCGCGGGAATTAACATAAGACCATTTTCATCTCGGCGTTAGTTTGCTCCGTTGACGAAAAGTGACGGATGATAGTGCAGCGTCAATTGAAAACGAATTGTAGCGTCAGTTGGTGCTGCAACGGAAATTTGAGGTGCGTTTGTTTTTGTCCAACCCAATCAAAAAATTTCATTATTTTATATTATATTATTAATTTATTTTTTTCTACCTCATTTTTAGTCAGATTTTACTACATCACTCTACTCAATATTTGACACAAAAAACTAGCACACCGGTTAAAAAATGTCAGTGCCTAATCACAGTCAGTTTGAACTTTTTGACCAAACTGTCTGTGATATCATCGTGAGAGTTAGAAATGGTCTAATGGGCACCCCATTCGTCAACTCCTTTTAGATGGAGATGGAAAATTGACTTTCTTTTAAATATTGTGACTTTTACTATCAAATTAAATATTGTATAAAGGGACAACTCACTACCTAATCCATTTATCAATTAGATGATTTAAAATTCAAAATAGATTAGGTGTAAAGTAAATAAATTATTATACATGCACTAAATGTTTCCAGCTCACAATTTTGTAACTAGTCAAATTCATATATTCATATATGCTATTAAATCTTACACTTATATATAATTCACAAAGCATAACCATCAAAACCCGAATGATAGCTCTCGTTTACTTGAAGCAAATTACTTATAATAAGATATTACTCAAGGTGCAGTACATAACAATTTGATAGCTTCAGGTACGGATTCTTCTAATATTACTAAAAGTGCTCTAATTGATCATATGGTTTGTATGGATTCTAATTTGTTAAATTAAAATTTCTTATTATTTTAATGGTACCGATCTTCAACTTCTTTTATAAATAAATTTTTATGAGTCATGTTGTTATTTGAGTATATAGCTAATTACTAACTAAAAGTTTACGACATGTTAATGAATTTTCGGATTTACATTACGTGTTGTACAAATTCTTTCTTAAATCTATTGAAATTATTGATCACTGATAAGTACTTGATTCTTTTTACTAAAACTACATATTATTTTTGTATGAATCGGATCTTTATATTAAAATTGCTTTTGAATAATATTGTTTGATACGGGTTCCTTTATCCATAATATTTGTACGGATTTCTTTACTCATAATATTTAAACGGATTATTTTTACTAAAATATATTTGTTAATATATATCGACTAGTACGGATTCTAATCCTTTTACTAAAATTACTTTGATTAATATTCTTTGATATGGATATCGGTTCATTTAATTAATTTGTATGAACTCTTTGATAAATTTTATTGGACTTCGAGCGTTATTGACCTCCTATTACTATTGACTTCTGAACATCGTTATTGGCTTCTAATAGTTGGACTCATTGCTTTATTGTTGATCAAATATTTGTTAAGCGTTATTTATTCTATTCTGGGTATGCGAGCATAACTACCTATGGAGGTACCATAGGCATGTCATTGTGGCACCAGTGGCATGACATTTCCGTAATGGTGTGATTTGTTACGGCGTCTCCTCATTGTGGTGTAGGGTTTTTAGGAGGCGTATTGGTTAACTATAGTCATTGTATTGTATCGTATTGTTGTGAATGGAGGTGTAGTGCCCAACGTCTTCTTCACCATTGTTTGGTACACTTGGATCTGCAGGTCCATGTACCCATTGTATTGTATTGTATTGTATTGTATTGTATTGTATTGAGCTCGGATTGTCGTACCCCATTGATTCTGGATTCGTAAGAATCCCATTGGCTCTGGATTCGTTTGAATCTTATTGATAGATATTTGTTCTTGTTCAGTTCATCGCCAACTTTCTTTTTCGTTACTTAAAAATTATTTACAAAACATATATATTTTCTTTTATTTGTATCCGCGCACTGAGCCTTTCGCTCAGCCGCATTTTTCTTTCCATGCGGCAGGTTATCAAGGAACATAAGGAACAGAGCTATAAGGAAGTTGAAGCTGTTGGAAAAGTTTGTTCAAGATTTCTTTCATTATTAATATCATTATTATATAAACTCTGTTGCGCACTTTCAGTTTGGTTCATTTGAAGACAATTAATGTATCGTTTCCTATTAGATACTTGAAATAAATGAATTTTAATGTTATTGATTATCGTTAACGTGACATCCATTTTCGGTTACGAAAGTGGGGTGTTACACATCAATCACAGTAAGATGCTACTAGCTAGAGTACAAAAGTAAGTGTGTCGATCACAAAACACACCTAATAATTCTAGCCTCAATGACCTAATCTGCTTCCACAAACAACTAACTCATGCAGGATCTAAATCAAACAATTCAAATATATATATATATATATATATATATATATATATATATATATATATATATATATATATATATATATATATATATATATATATATAAACATACAGTCTTCTCATGATAAGCAATTCAGAATATAATGGATTAACAGGACATAAACCCTAAAATGTTAATACAGTTGGTAATTAATTAATTAATTAGAAGCCGTCCGTACCTTTATTTATTTAGAAACAGACGAGGATTGTTGTTTTTTAAAATAGATGAAATCACGAGGATCATCATGAATGAGGACAGCGATGGCTGATAGAGGAAGAAGAGCCATGGCAGAAGAGGCGGCTATTCTTTTATACATAGGTTCACTTTCTCTATAAATAACTGCAATAAGAGACCTCATTTTTTAACGATCGATGATTGATCAACCTACAATTAATTTTACCGATTACAGTTACACCTCCGATGTGATAATTTTAGGGTTTCACCAACTTTCTCCCTCCAATTTAAGAACGACCAATGATGGACTCGAGAATAAAGGTGGTGGGTTGGGTCAAAATTTTAATATTAACCTTAAATATCGCAATTCTTCATGGGCTTCTATTATTTTATTATTCATGATAATGTGCGCGGGAATTAACATAAGACCATTTTCATCTCGGCGTTAGTTTGCTCCGTTGACGAAAAGTGACGGATGATAGTGCAGCGTCAATTGAAAACGAATTGTAGCGTCAGTTGGTGCTGCAACGGAAATTTGAGGTGCGTTTGTTTTTGTCCAACCCAACCAAAAAATTTCATTATTTTATATTATATTATTAATTTATTTTTTTCTACCTCATTTTTAGTCAGATTTTACTACATCACTCTACTCAATATTTGACACAAAAAACTAGCACACCGGTTAAAAAATGTCAGTGCCTAATCACAGTCAGTTTGAACTTTTTGACCAAACTGTCTGTGATATCACCGTGAGAGTTAGAAATGGTCTAATGGGCACCCCATTCGTCAACTCCTTTTAGATGGAGATGGAAAATTGACTTTGTTTTAAAACGATGTTTGATGTTTGATTAAATGACTTAAATTTATGGAAAAATATAACAGGCTCTTTAGATTGGAAGCTGACAAAAATACTCTTATTCTTGATCGTTTTAGCTGGGTTAATAATACTATCTCATTTCATTGGTGTTGGCTCCACGAAATCTCCGATAAATTGCTAGGGAACCTCACCAATCTTACTAATGAATTGTCGAGTTTTATAGTATATAACAAGGATGTGGACGACTGGTCGTGGAACTTTGATTCTAGTGGTGTTCTCACATTTCACAAACTTTCAAATCTAATTGATCAAAGTCCTTTTGCCGATGCTGGTACGACTGCTACTAGGTAGAGATCTTCTTTTGGCAAGCTAGAAGAAAAAAATGTTGTCAGTTCGAGTTGAACTAGACAAGCGTGGATTGGATTTGGACATCGATCAATTTGTGACGACATGCTAGAATGTGTAGATCATGCCCTCATTCATCGTAAATCGGCTCTTAATGTTTGTACGTGCATTTGGAAGTGGTAGAAACTCTCTATCCCAACAAACTTTAGTATGGCTGAAGCTTTCTGAGGCAACATGCATAACTTCTCATCGGCTATTGGCAAAGATTTTTGGCAAACAACGGCCCAACAAGTGACAAACGTTGAATCCGAGGAAGCGGATAATACCCCGAATCCAAACGAGGAAGATTGTCAAGATCCAATTGTCGGTAAACAGAAAGGTCCTTTGACAAGTAACAAAAAGACCAAAAGCAAAAAGTGTAACTCCATAACATCAAAGATTGCTCCCAAATAAGATGGCAAAAAATCGCATTTTGCTTATCTAAATTCGCGCAATGTCAATGCTTCAATCTCTGGCAATAGTGGAACTTGGCTTGGAGGGGATTTCACCCCAACTGTAATTTATTCGTGTTAGCCAATTTATTTAATTAAATGAATATAATTTCTTTAAATATACATGGGTTTGGGTGAGATTGGAGAAGACAAAATAATTTGGCTAAAGGGCTTGATCTCACAACAATGCCCTGACATTTTAATATTGCACGGAAAAAATGATTTTAACAACTTAATTCATTCGTTAGCTCCTTTTCGATAGAGGATGAAGCTAACAAGTTAATTCTTAACAAGCCAAGATTGTAGGCAACATCGTCACACATTCTTAATGGCATTATTTGTATATTGACATATTGTTAACTAAAATTTATTACTGTATATTATAGATTAAATTGAGAATGCATGCAAAATTTGTAGATATGAGATATTAAAATTGAATGACAGCAATGATAAAAGCAGAAGGTAAAACATTATAACCTTGGTACAGTGGTCAAACTTATGAAATAGTTATAGTTAATTGAGTATTGAGTATATAACATAATAAACAAATAATAGCTAAAAACAGCAAAAGATGCTTCAAAATGGCTATAACCCGTAACGCGGCTAACACAATGGCCATTAGATTATTGCAGTCCATCCTTCTGCCACACATTTTCTACATCCAAAAGGTCACTGCAAAACGAAAGTGATGATTAGTGAATGTTTGCATGCCCAAAAGTTACAAAGATTCAATTACAATATGACTTATAATTCCAAAGTAAGTGTGTCGATCACAAAACAACTAATAATTATAGCTCAATACCTAATCTGCTTCCACAAACAACTAACTCACGCAGGATCTAAATCAAACAATTCAAATAATATATATATCTTTTTTTTTTTTTTTTTTTAAAAGAAAGCATACAATCTTCTCATGATAAGCAATTCAGAATATAATCGATTAACCGCACACAAATTAATCCTCATACATTAGAAGCCGTCCGTACCTTTATTTAGATTCAGACGAAGAAGACGATAGTTTTTCTTTTATCCAAATGGTACGAGGAGGATCATAAATGAGGGCAGCGACCGCTGATACAGGAAGAAGAGCGAAGGCAGAAGCGGCGGCTATATTCTTTTATACATAGGTTCACATTCGCTATAAATAACTGCAATAAGAAACCTCATCATTAACGATTGATCAACCTTATTAATTTTAGCGATTACACCTCCGATGTGATTTTAGGGTTTTAGCAACTTTCTCCCTCCAATTTAAGAACGAGCAATGATTATGATAGACGGCATAATTATATATATATATCCTCTTATTAAACTACAAAAAATTACATATTATCCACCTAAATATCATATCATAATATCACGTAAGCCTAAAAGCCCATTTTAAGCACTTATAAATAATAATAGAATATGTCCTATAAATAATACTCCCGTTCCACTAGAAGTGTCCACTTTGACTTTTGACAGTCTTTATTTGTCAACTTTGACTATAAATAGTGTTATATAATATTTGATGAAAATTATATCAATGGATCGAGTTTTAATTGTGTTTTCATTGATATAACTTTCATCAAATATTATATAACACAACAAAAATATCTAAAGTTAAAGTTGAATAAGGAAGACAGGAAAAAGTCAAATTGGACACTTCTGGTGGGACAGAGGGAGTACCACATAAGGTTATTTTTAAATAATTAAACTCGTCAAATATACCCATTCATTCCTTCTCATATTAAATAAGACCTAGTAAATCATTATGTAACGTTCCTAACTTACAAACTCTAATAACTGATATAATAAGGAACTTAAAAGACAAATGATCGTTAACCTTAATCAAAGTCAAATCATAGTCAATGTCAAATTTAACCAATATTTCCATAGAGTATTAATAGACCTATATAAAGTACTAAATCTTGGAATAAAGATCTCTAAGGCAAAGGTGCTAAGTCCACTTCAAATCTACAATCTTCCCTCCTTCCCAAAGCCCACTGATCACCTGTCGTATAAGAAAGAAAAACAGAATACGACTGAGCCAAAGCCCAGTGAACGGATATAGCAAATGCAGGAGTATAGTATGACATGCAAAATTTATTTTAAAACAAACTTATTTTCAAAGTAGACTTATTTCAACACAACTTATTTTCAAAATAAACCATTATTCTAAGCAAAGTGCGAATATGTATAAATCTATAATACCATAGATGACAATATGTCAAAGTATAGTACAAAACGCAAATTTCATAAAATAATGCACTAAGAGTCAAAACAAATATGTAACGAAGTACCAACATGAAATCATAGGGTAGCTACTCCACTAATCATTCATATCGGTGACGTTTCGTATGACACTACGATAAACCTACACCGTCAAAACAAAATAGCTAGGATCAATCTATACACCTCCTATCAAAATCAAATAGCAAAGAGCTCGTACCACCACCGGACAATCAAAAGGAGACGTCGTAGATAAAATAAAATACACCGCTACGGTCGATGTCACGTTACCGGTGTCACAATAACGCGCCCATGGGACCTCATGGATAGGTTACTCTTAGGCACATTTTAAGAAACGGTTTTGACCGACTTATAAATGTAATTTTCCAAATACTTTTCAAATGATTAAAGGACTTTATAATATGCTAAAAAAATTAATTAATATAATGAACTTATATATTTTACGTTTGATCAAATACTTCAAATATTTACAACATTGTATGTCGTATTATTTTAAAATCACGTGTCAATCGACCATTCGGTCTAACTTTTATCATGAGTAATGTTACATACAGTAATATTTTAGCTCATCACGAATTAATAACTTAAACGGGACTTAACGGGACATGTAAAGCCACGTGAAATGAGGGACATTCAATATGAATCACCGTACTACTCGTCACACACATACGTTCTTTACCGAGATGTTTCCGACATTTTTTGGGGCTGTTTCGAGGCATATTCGGGGCTGTTTTTGTAGTGACCCGAACTTTTCCATGTTTATATATATTAATTGAGATTGATATTTACATGATTAAATGTTTCCAACATATTAAGCAATCAAACTTGTTAAGAGTTGATTAATTGAAATATGTTTCATATAGACAATTTGTAGTGACCCGAACTTTTTCATGTTTATATATATTAATTGAGATTGATGTTTACATGATTAAATGTTTCCAACATGTTAAGCAATCAAACTTGTTAAGACTTGATTAATTGAAATAGGTTTCATATAGACAATTGACCACCCAAGTTGACCGGTGATTCACGAACGTTAAAACTTGTAAAAAAAACTATATGATGACATATATATGGTTATATATATAGTTAACATGATATTATGATAAGTAAACATATCATTAATTATATTAACAATGAACTACATATGTAAAAACAAGACTACTAACTTAATGATTTTGAAACGAGACATATATGTAACGTTTATCGTTGTAACGACATTTAATGTATATATATCATATTAAGAGATATTCGTACATCATAATATCATGATAATATAATAATTTAAAATCTCTTTTGATATTATAAACATTGGGTTAACAACATTTAACAAGATCGTTAACCTAAAGGTTTCAAAACAACACTTACATGTAACGACTAACGATGACTTAACGACTCAGTTAAAATGTATATACATGTAGTGTTTTAATATGTATTTATACACTTTTGAAAGACTTCAATACACTTATCAAAATACTTCTACTTAACAAAAATGCTTACAATTACATTCTCGTTCAGTTTCATCAACAATTCTACTCGTATGCACCCGTATTCGTACTCGTACAATACACAGCTTTTAGATGTATGTACTATTGGTATATACACTCCAATGATCAGCTCTTAGCAGCCCATGTGAGTCACCTAACACATGTGGGAACCATCATTTGGCAACTAGCATGAAATATCTCATAAGATTACAAAAATATGAGTAATCATTCATGACTTATTTACATGAAAACAAAATTACATATCCTTTATATCTAATCCATACACCAACGACCAAAAACACCTACAAACACTTTCACTCTTTAATTTTATTCATCTAATTGAACTCTCTCAAGTTCTATCTTCAAGTTCTAAGTGTTCTTCATAAATTCCAAAAGTTCTAGTTTCATAAAATCAAGAATACTTTCAAGTTTGCTAGCTCACTTCCAATCTTGTAAGGTGATCATCCAACCTCAAGAAATCTTTGTTTCTTACAGTAGGTTATCATTCTAATACAAGGTAATAATCATATTCAAACTTTGGTTCAATTTCTATAACTATAACAATCTTATTTCAAGTGATGATCTTACTTGAACTTGTTTTCGTGTCATGATTTTGCTTCAAGAACTTTGAGCCATCCAAGGATCCATTGAAGCTAGATCCATTTTTCTCTTTTCCAGTAGGTTCATCCAAGGAACTTAAGGTAGTAATGATGTTCATAACATCATTCGATTCATACATATAAAGCTATCTTATTCGAAGGTTTAAACTTGTAATCACTAGAACATAGTTTAGTTAATTCTAAACTTGTTCGCAAACAAAAGTTAATCCTTCTAACTTGACTTTTAAAATCAACTAAACACATGTTCTATATCTATATGATATGCTAACTTAATGATTTAAAACCTGGAAACACGAAAAACACCGTAAAACCGGATTTACGCCGTCGTAGTAACACCGCGGGCTGTTTTGGGTTAGTTAATTAAAAACTATGATAAACTTTGATTTAAAAGTTGTTATTCTGAGAAAATGATTTTTATTATGAACATGAAACTATATCCAAAAATTATGGTTAAACTCAAAGTGGAAGTATGTTTTCTAAAATGGTCATCTAGACGTCGTTCTTTCGACTGAAATGACTACCTTTACAAAAACGACTTGTAACTTATTTTTCCGACTAGAAACCTATAATTTTTTTGTTTAGATTCATAAAATAGAGTTCAATATGAAACCATAGCAATTTGATTCACTCAAAACAGATTTAAAATGAAGAAGTTATGGGTAAAACAAGATTGGATAATTTTTCTCATTTTAGTTACGTGAAAATTGGTAACAAATCTATTCCAACCATAACTTAATCAACTTGTATTATATATTATGTAATCTTGAGATACCATAGACACGTATACAATGTTTCGACCTATCATGTCGACACATCTATATATATTTCGGAACAACCATAGACACTCTATATGTGAATGTTGGAGTTAGCTATACAGGGTTGAGGTTGATTCCAAAATATATATAGTTTGAGTTGTGATCAATACTGAGATACGTATACACTGGGTCGTGGATTGATTCAAGATAATATTTATCGATTTATTTCTGTACATCTAACTGTGGACAACTAGTTGTAGGTTACTAACGAGGACAGCTGACTTAATAAACTTAAAACATCAAAATATATTAAAAGTGTTGTAAATATATTTTGAACATACTTTGATATATATGTATATATTGTTATAGGTTCGTGAATCAACCAGTGGCCAAGTCTTACTTCCCGACGAAGTAAAAATCTGTGAAAGTGAGTTATAGTCCCACTTTTAAAATCTAATATTTTTGGGATGAGAATACATGCAGGTTTTATAAATGATTTACAAAATAGACACAAGTACGTGAAACTACATTCTATGGTTGAATTATCGAAATCGAATATGCCCCTTTTTATTAAGTCTGGTAATCTAAGAATTAGGGAACAGACACCCTAATTGACGCGAATCCTAAAGATAGATCTATTGGGCCTAACAAACCCCATCCAAAGTACCGGATGCTTTAGTACTTCGAAATTTATATCATATCCGAAGGGTGTCCCGAAATGATGGGGATATTCTTATATATGCATCTTGTTATTGTCGGTTACCAGGTGTTCACCATATGAATGATTTTTATCTCTATGTATGGGATGTGTATTGAAATATGAAATCTTGTGGTCTATTGTTACGATTTGATATATATAGGTTAAACCTATAACTCACCAACATTTTTGTTGACGTTTTAAGCATGTTTATTCTCAGGTGATTATTAAGAGCTTCCGCTGTCGCATACTTAAATAAGGACAAGATTTGGAGTCCATGCTTGTATGATATTGTGTAAAAACTGCATTCAAGAAACTTATTTTGTTGTAACATATTTGTATTGTAAACCATTATGTAATGGTCGTGTGTAAACAGGATATTTTAGATTATCATTATTTGATAATCTACGTAAAGCTTTTTAAACCTTTATTGATGAAATAAAGGTTATGGTTTGTTTAAAAATGAATGCAGTCTTTGAAAAACGTCTCATATAGAGGTCAAAACCTCGCAACGAAATCAATTAATATGGAACGTTTTTAATCAATAAGAACGGGACATTTCAGTTGGTATCAGAGCGTTGGTCTTAGAGAACCAGAAAATTTGCATTAGTGTGTCTTATCGAGTTTGTTAGGATGCATTAGCGAGTCTGGACTTCGACCGTGTTTTCTTTAAAAATGATTGCTTAACATTTTTGTTGGAAACTATATATTTTTAACATATGAATATTATGTGATATATTAATCTCTTAACGTGTTTGATATTATGTGATAGATGTCTACCTCTAGAACAAGTCCCATTGACTCACCTAATAATAATGAAGAGTCAAATGTAAATTGGAATGATTTGTGGACTGATTCACAAGTTCCCGAAGAGGAACCGGAAGAAGAGTCGGAACCGGAAGAAGAATCGGAACCGGAAGAAGAATCGGAACCGGAAGAAGAATCGGAACCGGTGGGGGAAATAATAAAACGATTAAGTAAAAGAAAATCCTCAACCAACCGACCAAAGTTAATTATGGTCAATGGTGTTTCCGCCAAGGAAGCAAAATATTGGGAGGATTACCAATTCTCCGATGAATCGGATTCCGACGAGAATTCCGATGATGTTATAGAAATTACCCCAACTGAATTTAAAAAGGCAAAAGAAAATAATAAGGGAAAGGGCATAAAAATAGAGAAATCTAATTCCAACCCCGATGAACTTTATATGTATCGTCAACCCCCGAAGTCCTTAAGTTGTAACAATGACCCGGGAACCTCTAAACCACCAGGTTTTTCTAAACCAATGTGGGCAACGACGGCTCGTATTAGGGGAACATCATATATCACTAGAAACTTGGCAAAACGAACCAAAACCGAAGAAGAAGAAACGAGCGAGTCGGAATAAGATAGTTGTATTCGTGTGGTGTAATATATGGAATATAGTGTTCTTATGCTTTATGATATATGTAAAAATTGCTTGTATTAATAAGTATTTTTTTTATGAATCTAACTCTTGTCTATTTTACAGTTTAAAAACACAAAATGGATAGACAACCCAATATTTTAAGAGACCTACCCGGAGACATGATTGATGAAATCTTGTCTAGAGTCGGCCAGAATTCTTCGGCACAACTATTTAAGGCGAGATCAGTTTGTAAGACATTCGAAGAACGTTCCAAGAATGTCTTGGTTTATAAGAGACTTTCGTTTGAAAGATGGGGGATATCACATTGGGAAACCCATAAGTTACGATGTGTTTACTTTGACGCATATATTGCGGGGAACCCAAATGCTATTTTACGCAACGGGTTAAGAAATTATTTTGACTCAATATATCCGAATATTGGACTTCGTGATTTAGAAAAAGCGGCTAACATGCAACATAAAGAAGCATGTTATGCTTACGGATTAGTAATGTTCGCTTCTCACCAAAGTGAGAACAAGAACATCGGGCTACAACTATTAAACAAAACGTTTCCACAAGTGACGGAGTCGGTAATTGGGGTAAGAAATGAGGTTTTTAGATTATTACGGGACTGTTGGACATTACGTAACCCTCGTCCCTTTGATGACGTTACAACACGCTGTCTTATCAACGGCCATAACGGTTATGTTGCACAAGACCAAGGATGGGAAGTAGTCCTAGTAAAACCAGAATGCATGACTTGTTTCTGGACGTATGAATTACGTGTCTTTATTGCCTTTGCTGAACGACTTGTGTACTAGCTAGAATTGTCTTCACAACTATCTTGTATCAAAGTTATTGTGTGCTATATTTCATGCTTTATGTAAAATAAGCGGTATTGTAAGTTTGTAAAATATTGTATAAAAGTTTGAACGCGAAATATTATTATAATCAGTTTTTCATATAGAATTGTAGTAGTTGAATTGTATATTAGCTACTAAGTATGAACTTAACGGGTAGGTACTACCCGAATTTAAACTTATAAAACGCTAATATGAAGAAAAAGCTTTTATAAATGAGTTCATATTATGCTACGAAATACTATTAACTACTCTTAATATTCTGTATGATTAACTTGTTCCATTTAACTATTTTGAAGGAAATGGCACCGACTACTCGACACACCGTGAATATGAATGAAGAGGAATTCTGTACTTTTCTAGCTTCAAACATAGCCGCAGTACAGGCTGCGCTACATACCAACAATAACCTTGGATCTAGCAGTACAGGAAATCGTGTAGGATGCACCTACAAAGAATTCACTGCCTGCAAACCTTTGGAATTTGATGGAACCGAAGGACCGATCGGATTGAAACGGTGGACCGAGAAGGTTGAATCGGTGTTTGCCATAAGTAAGTGTACTGAAGAGGACAAAGTGAAGTACGCTACGCATACCTTCACAGGTTCTGCGTTAACATGGTGGAATACCTATCTAGAGCAAGTGGGACAAGATGATGCGTACGCACTACCGTGGTCAGCATTCAAGCACTTGATGAACGAGAAGTACCGTCCCAGAACCGAGGTCAATAAGCTCAAGACAGAACTTAGAGGGTTACGAACCCAAGGATTTGATATTACCACGTACGAAAGACGATTCACAGAATTGTGCCTATTGTGTCCGGGAGCATTCGAAGATGAGGAAGAGAAGATCGACGCGTTTGTGAAAGGATTACCGGAAAGAATCCAAGAAGATATAAGTTCACACGAGCCCGCCTCCATACAACAGGCATGTAGAATGGCTCACAAACTAGTGAACCAGATTGAAGAAAGAATTAAAGAACAGACTGCTGAAGAGGCCAATGTGAAGCAAGTCAAAAGAAAGTGGGAGGAAAACGGTGATAAGAATCACCAATACAACAACAACAGCAATTACAACAATAATCGCAACAATTATCCCAACAATCGCAACATCAATCGCAACTACAACAAACGGCCCAACAACAACAACAACAACAACAGCAACTACAACAATCATCCCAACAACAATAATAACCGCAACAACAACAACAATCAGAAGCAACTATGCCAAAGGTGTGAAAAGAATCACTCGGGGTTCTGCACCAAATTTTGCAACAAGTGTAAAAGAAATGGTCATAGCGCGGCGAAGTGTGAGGTCTACGGACCAGGGGTTAATAGAACGAAAGGAACAAATGGTGTCGGAACGAGTAATGGCGGAGCAAGTAGTGTCGGAGCAAGTTATGCCAATGTAGTTTGTTATAAATGTGGAAAACCAGGCCACATTATTAGAAATTGCCCGAACCAGGAGAACACGAATGGACAAGGCCGTGGAAGAGTTTTCAATATTAATGCGGTAGAGGCACAGGAAGACCCGGAGCTTGTTACGGGTACGTTTCTTATTGACAATAAATCTGCTTACGTTTTATTTGATTCGGGTGCGGATAGAAGCTATATGAGTAGAGATTTTTGTGCTAAATTAAGTTGTCCATTGACGCCTTTGGATAGTAAATTTTTACTCGAATTAGCAAATGGTAAATTAATTTCAGCAGATAATATATGTTGGAATCGAGAAATTAAACTGGTTAGCGAAATATTTAAGATTGATTTGATACCAGTAGAGTTAGGGAGTTCTGATGTGATAATCGGTATGGACTGGTTGAAAGAAGTGAAAGCGGAGATCGTTTGTTACAAAAATGCAATTCGCATTATACGAGAAAAAGGAAAACCCTTAATGGTGTACGGAGAAAAGGGCAACACGAAGCTACATCTTATTAGTAATTTGAAGGCACAAAAACTAATAAGAAAAGGTTGCTATGCTGTTCTAGCACACGTCGAGAAAGTACAAACTGAAGAAAAGAGCATCAATGATGTTCCCATTGCAAAAGAATTTCCCGATGTATTTCCGAAAGAATTACCGGGATTACCCCCACATCGATCCGTTGAATTTCAAATAGATCTTGTACCAGGAGCTGCACCAATAGCTCGTGCTCCTTACAGACTCGCACCCAGCGAGATGAAAGAACTGCAAAGCCAATTACAAGAACTTTTAGAGCGTGGTTTCATTCGACCAAGCACATCACCGTGGGGAGCTCCTGTTTTGTTTGTCAAGAAGAAAGATGGTACATTCAGGTTGTGTATCGACTACCGAGAGTTGAACAAACTTATCATCAAGAACCGCTACCCACTACCGAGAATCGACGACTTATTTGATCAATTACAAGGCTCGTCTGTTTATTCAAAGATTGACTTATGTTCCGGGTATCATCAAATGCGGGTGAAAGAAGATGATATTCCAAAGACTGCTTTCAGAACACGTTACGGTCATTACGAGTTTATGGTCATGCCGTTTGGTTTAACTAATGCACCAGCTGTGTTCATGGACCTTATGAACCGAGTGTGTGGACCATACCTTGACAAGTTTGTCATTGTTTTCATTGATGACATACTTATTTACTCAAAGAATGACCAAGAACACGGTGAACATTTGAGAAAGGTGTTAGAAGTATTGAGGAAGGAAGAATTGTACGCTAAGTTTTCAAAGTGTGCATTTTGGTTGGAAGAAGTT
This sequence comes from Rutidosis leptorrhynchoides, assembly GCF_046630445.1. Classification (NCBI taxonomy): domain Eukaryota; kingdom Viridiplantae; phylum Streptophyta; class Magnoliopsida; order Asterales; family Asteraceae; genus Rutidosis; species Rutidosis leptorrhynchoides. The sequence goes on along the minus strand of NC_092336.1, from coordinate 510,678,279 downwards.
CAATTCCTCGGTCACATAGTGAACAAAGAAGGTATTAAGGTGGATCCGGCAAAGATAGAAACTGTTGAAAAGTGGGAAACCCCGAAAACTCCGAAACACATACGCCAGTTTTTAGGACTAGCTGGTTACTACAGAAGGTTCATCCAAGACTTTTCCAGAATAGCAAAACCCTTGACTGCATTAACGCATAAAGGGAAGAAATTTGAATGGAATGATGAACAAGAGAAAGCGTTTCAGTTATTGAAGAAAAAGCTAACTACGGCACCTATATTGTCATTGCCTGAAGGGAATGATGATTTTGTGATTTATTGTGACGCATCAAAGCAAGGTCTCGGTTGTGTATTAATGCAACGAACGAAGGTGATTGCTTATGCGTCTAGACAATTGAAGATTCACGAACAAAATTATACGACGCATGATTTGGAATTAGGCGCGGTTGTTTTTGCATTAAAGACTTGGAGGCACTACTTATATGGGGTCAAAAGTATTATATATACCGACCACAAAAGTCTTCAACACATATTTAATCAGAAACAACTGAATATGAGGCAGCGTAGGTGGATTGAATTATTGAATGATTACGATTTTGAGATTCGTTACCACCCGGGGAAGGCAAATGTGGTAGCCGATGCCTTGAGCAGGAAGGATAGAGAACCCATTCGAGTAAAATCTATGAATATAATGATTCATAATAACATTACTACTCAAATAAAGGAGGCGCAACAAGGAGTTTTAAAAGAGGGAAATTTAAAGGATGAAATACCCAAAGGATCGGAGAAGCATCTTAATATTCGGGAAGACGGAACCCGGTATAGGGCTGAAAGGATTTGGGTACCAAAATTTGGAGATATGAGAGAAATGGTACTTAGAGAAGCTCATAAAACCAGATACTCAATACATCCTGGAACGGGGAAGATGTACAAGGATCTCAAGAAACATTTTTGGTGGCCGGGTATGAAAGCCGATGTTGCTAAATACGTAGGAGAATGTTTGACGTGTTCTAAGGTCAAAGCTGAGCATCAGAAACCATCAGGTCTACTTCAACAACCCGAAATCCCGGAATGGAAATGGGAAAACATTACCATGGATTTCATCACTAAATTGCCAAGGACTGCAAGTGGTTTTGATACTATTTGGGTAATAGTTGATCGTCTCACCAAATCAGCACACTTCCTACCAATAAGAGAAGATGACAAGATGGAGAAGTTAGCACGACTGTATTTGAAGGAAGTCATCTCCAGACATGGAATACCAATCTCTATTATCTCTGATAGGGATGGCAGATTTATTTCAAGATTCTGGCAGACATTACAGCAAGCATTAGGAACTCGTCTAGACATGAGTACTGCCTATCATCCACAAACTGATGGGCAGAGCGAAAGGACGATACAAACGCTTGAAGACATGCTACGAGCATGTGTTATTGATTTCGGAAACAGTTGGGATCGACATCTACCGTTAGCAGAATTTTCCTACAACAACAGCTACCATTCAAGCATTGAGATGGCGCCGTTTGAAGCACTTTATGGTAGAAAGTGCAGGTCTCCGATTTGTTGGAGTGAGGTGGGGGATAGACAGATTACGGGTCCGGAGATTATACAAGAAACTACCGAGAAGATCATCCAAATTCAACAACGGTTGAAAACCGCCCAAAGTCGACAAAAGAGCTACGCTGACATTAAAAGAAAAGATATAGAATTTGAAATTGGAGAGATGGTCATGCTTAAAGTTTCACCTTGGAAAGGCGTTGTTCAATTTGGTAAACGAGGGAAATTAAATCCAAGGTATATTGGACCATTCAAGATTATTGATCGTGTCGGACCAGTAGCTTACCGACTTGAGTTACCTCAACAACTCGCGGCTGTACATAACACTTTTCACGTCTCGAATTTGAAGAAATGTTTTGCTAAAGAAGATCTCACTATTCCGTTAGATGAAATCCAAATCAACGAAAAACTCCAATTCATCGAAGAACCCGTCGAAATAATGGATCGTGAGGTTAAAAGACTTAAGCAAAACAAGATACCAATTGTTAAGGTTCGATGGAATGCTCGTAGAGGACCCGAGTTCACCTGGGAGCGTGAAGATCAGATGAAGAAGAAATACCCGCATCTATTTCCAGAAGATTCGTCAACACCTTCAACAGCTAAAAATTTCGGGACGAAATTTATTTAACGGGTAGGTACTGTAGTGATCCGAACTTTTCCATGTTTATATATATTAATTGAGATTGATGTTTACATGATTAAATGTTTCCAACATGTTAAGCAATCAAACTTGTTAAGACTTGATTAATTGAAATAGGTTTCATATAGACAATTGACCACCCAAGTTGACCGGTGATTCACGAACGTTAAAACTTGTAAAAAAAACTATATGATGACATATATATGGTTATATATATAGTTAACATGATATTATGATAAGTAAACATATCATTAATTATATTAACAATGAACTACATATGTAAAAACAAGACTACTAACTTAATGATTTTGAAACGAGACATATATGTAACGTTTATCGTTGTAACGACATTTAATGTATATATATCATATTAAGAGATATTCGTACATCATAATATCATGATAATATAATAATTTAAAATCTCTTTTGATATTATAAACATTGGGTTAACAACATTTAACAAGATCGTTAACCTAAAGGTTTCAAAACAACACTTACATGTAACGACTAACGATGACTTAACGACTCAGTTAAAATGTATATACATGTAGTGTTTTAATATGTATTTATACACTTTTGAAAGACTTCAATACACTTATCAAAATACTTCTACTTAACAAAAATGCTTACAATTACATTCTCGTTCAGTTTCATCAACAATTCTACTCGTATGCACCCGTATTCGTACTCGTACAATACACAGCTTTTAGATGTATGTACTATTGGTATATACACTCCAATGATCAGCTCTTAGCAGCCCATGTGAGTCACCTAACACATGTGGGAACCATCATTTGGCAACTAGCATGAAATATCTCATAAGATTACAAAAATATGAGTAATCATTCATGACTTATTTACATGAAAACAAAATTACATATCCTTTATATCTAATCCATACACCAACGACCAAAAACACCTACAAACACTTTCACTCTTTAATTTTCTTCATCTAATTGAACTCTCTCAAGTTCTATCTTCAAGTTCTAAGTGTTCTTCATAAATTCCAAAAGTTCTAGTTTCATAAAATCAAGAATACTTTCAAGTTTGCTAGCTCACTTCCAATCTTGTAAGGTGATCATCCAACCTCAAGAAATCTTTGTTTCTTACAGTAGGTTATCATTCTAATACAAGGTAATAATCATATTCAAACTTTGGTTCAATTTCTATAACTATAACAATCTTATTTCAAGTGATGATCTTACTTGAACTTGTTTTCGTGTCATGATTTTGCTTCAAGAACTTTGAGCCATCCAAGGATCCATTGAAGCTAGATCCATTTTTCTCTTTTCCAGTAGGTTCATCCAAGGAACTTAAGGTAGTAATGATGTTCATAACATCATTCGATTCATACATATAAAGCTATCTTATTCGAAGGTTTAAACTTGTAATCACTAGAACATAGTTTAGTTAATTCTAAACTTGTTCGCAAACAAAATTTAATCCTTCTAACTTGACTTTTAAAATCAACTAAACACATGTTCTATATCTATATGATATGCTAACTTAATGATTTAAAACCTGGAAACACGAAAAACACCGTAAAACCGAATTTACGCCGTCGTAGTAACACCGCGGGCTGTTTTGGGTTAGTTAATTAAAAACTATGATAAACTTTGATTTAAAAGTTGTTATTCTGAGAAAATGATTTTTATTATGAACATGAAACTATATCCAAAAATTATGGTTAAACTCAAAGTGGAAGTATGTTTTCTAAAATGGTCATCTAGACGTCGTTCTTTCGACTGAAATGACTACCTTTACAAAAACGACTTGTAACTTATTTTTCCGACTAGAAACCTATAATTTTTTTGTTTAGATTCATAAAATAGAGTTCAATATGAAACCATAGCAATTTGATTCACTCAAAACAGATTTAAAATGAAGAAGTTATGGGTAAAACAAGATTGGATAATTTTTCTCATTTTAGCTACGTGAAAATTGGTAACAAATCTATTCCAACCATAACTTAATCAACTTGTATTATATATTATGTAATCTTGAGATACCATAGACACGTATACAATATTTCGACCTATCATGTCGACACATCTATATATATTTCGGAACAACCATAGACACTCTATATGTGAATGTTGGAGTTAGCTATACAGGGTTGAGGTTGATTCCAAAATATATATAGTTTGAGTTGTGATCAATACTGAGATACGTATACACTGGGTCGTGGATTGATTCAAGATAATATTTATCGATTTATTTCTGTACATCTAACTGTGGACAACTAGTTGTAGGTTACTAACGAGGACAGCTGACTTAATAAACTTAAAACATCAAAATATATTAAAAGTGTTGTAAATATATTTTGAACATACTTTGATATATATGTATATATTGTTATAGGTTCGTGAATCAACCAGTGGCCAAGTCTTACTTCCCGACGAAGTAAAAATCTGTGAAAGTGAGTTATAGTCCCACTTTTAAAATCTAATATTTTTGGGATGAGAATACATGCAGGTTTTATAAATGATTTACAAAATAGACACAAGTACGTGAAACTACATTCTATGGTTGAATTATCGAAATCGAATATGCCCCTTTTTATTAAGTCTGGTAATCTAAGAATTAGGGAACAGACACCCTAATTGACGCGAATCCTAAAGATAGATCTATTGGGCCTAACAAACCCCATCCAAAGTACCGGATGCTTTAGTACTTCGAAATTTATATCATATCCGAAGGGTGTCCCGGAATGATGGGGATATTCTTATATATGCATCTTGTTATTGTCGGTTACCAGGTGTTCACCATATGAATGATTTTTATCTCTATGTATGGGATGTGTATTGAAATATGAAATCTTGTGGTCTATTGTTACGATTTGATATATATAGGTTAAACCTATAACTCACCAACATTTTTGTTGACGTTTTAAGCATGTTTATTCTCAGGTGATTATTAAGAGCTTCCGCTGTCGCATACTTAAATAAGGACAAGATTTGGAGTCCATGCTTGTATGATATTGTGTAAAAACTGCATTCAAGAAACTTATTTTGTTGTAACATATTTGTATTGTAAACCATTATGTAATGGTCGTGTGTAAACAGGATATTTTAGATTATCATTATTTGATAATCTACGTAAAGCTTTTTAAACCTTTATTGATGAAATAAAGGTTATGGTTTGTTTAAAAATGAATGCAGTCTTTGAAAAACGTCTCATATAGAGGTCAAAACCTCGCAACGAAATCAATTAATATGGAACGTTTTTAATCAATAAGAACGGGACATTTCACAATTGACCACCCAAGTTGACCGGTGATTCACGAACGTTAAAACTTGTAAAAACTATATGATGACATATATATGGATATATATATAGTTAACATGATACTATGATAAGTAAACATATCATTAAGTATATTAACAATGAACTACATATGTAAAAACAAGACTACTAACTTAATGATTTTTAAACGAGACATATATGTAACGATTATCGTTGTAAAGACATTTAATGTATATATATCATATTAAGAGATATTCATACATGATAATATCATGATAATATAATAATTTAAAATCTCATTTGATATTATAAACATTGGGTTAACAACATTTAACAAGATCGTTAACCTAAAGGTTTCAAAACAACACTTACATGTAACGACTAACGATAACTTAACGACTCAGTTAAAATGTATATACATGTAGTGTTTTAATATGTATTTATACACTTTTGAAAGACTTCAATACACTTATCAAAATACTTCTACTTAACAAAAATGCTTACAATTACATCCTCGTTCAGTTTCATCAACAATTCTACTCGTATGCACCCGTATTCGTACTCGTACAATACACAGCTTTTAGATGTATGTACTATTGGTATATACACACCAATGATCAGCTCTTAGCAGCCCATGTGAGTCACCTAACACATGTGGGAACCATCATTTGGAAACTAGCATAAAATATCTCATAAAATTACAAAAATATGAGTAATCATTCATGACTTATTTACATGAAAACAAAATTACATATCCTTTATATCTAATCCATACACCAACGACCAAAAACACCTACAAACACTTTCATTCTTCAATTTTATTCATCTAATTGATCTCTCTCAAGTTCTATCTTCAAGTTCTATCTTCAAGTTCTAAGTGTTCTTCATATATTCTACAAGTTCTAGTTACATAAAATCAAGAATACTTTCAAGTTTGATAGCTCACTTCCAATCTTGTAAGGTGATCATCCAACCTCAAGAAATCTTTGTTTCTTACAGTAGGTTATCATTCTAATACAAGGTAATATCATATTCAAACTTTGGTTCAATTTCTATAACTATAACATTCTTATTTCAAGTGATGATCTTACTTGAACTTGTTTTCGTGTCATGATTCTGCTTCAAGAACTTCGAGCCATCCAAGGATCCGTTGAAGCTAGATCCATTTTTCTCTTTTCCAGAAGGTTTATCCAAGGAACTTAAGTTAGTAATGATGTTCATAACATCATTCGATTCATACATATAAAGCTATCTTATTTGAAGGTTTAAACTTGTAATCACTAGAACATAGTTTAGTTAATTCTAAACTTGTTCGCAAACAAAAGTTAATCCTTCTAACTTGACTTTTAAAATCAACTAAACACATGTTCTATATCTATATGATATGCTAACTTAATGATTTAAAACCTGGAGACACGAAAAACACCGTAAAACCGGATTTACGCCGTCGTAGTAACACCGCGGGCTGTTTTGGGTTAGTTAATTAAAAACTATGATAAACTTTGATTTAAAATTTGTTATTCTGAGGAAATTATTTTTATTATGAACATGAAACTATATCCAAAAATTATGGTTAAACTCAAAGTGGAAGTATGTTTTCTAAAATGGTCATCTAGACGTCGTTCTTTCGACTGAAATGACTACCTTTACAAAAATGACTTGTAAATTATTTTTCCGACTATAAACCTATACTTTTTCTGTTTAGATTCATAAAATAGAGTTCAATATGAAACCATAGCAATTTGATTCACTCAAAACGGATTTAAAATGAAGAAGTTATGGGTAAAACAAGATTGGATAATTTTTCTCATTTTAGCTACGTGAAAATTGGTAACAAATCTATTCCAACCATAACTTAATCAACTTGTATTGTATATTATGTAATCTTGAGATACCATAGACACGTATACAATGTTTCGACCTATCATGTCGACACATCTATATATATTTCGGAACAACCATAGACACTCTATATGTGAATGTTGGAGTTAGCTATACAGGGTTGATGTTGATTCCAAAATATATATAGTTTGAGTTGTGATCAATACTGAGATACGTATACACTGGGTTGTGGATTGATTCAAGATAATACTTATCGATTTATTTCTGTACATCTAACTGTGGACAACTAGTTGTAGGTTACTAACGAGGACAGCTGACTTAATAAACTTAAAACATCAAAATATATTAAAAGTGTTGTAAATATATTTTAAACATACTTTGATATATATGTATATATTGTTATAGGTTCGTGAATCAACCAGTGGCCAAGTCTTACTTCCCGACGAAGTAAAAATCTGTGAAAGTGAGTTATAGTCCCACTTTTAAAATCTAATATTTTTGGGATGAGAATACATGCAGGTTTTATAAATGATTTACAAAATAGACACAAGTACGTGAAACTACATTCTATGGTTGAATTATCGAAATCGAATATGCCCCTTTTTATTAAGTCTGGTAATCTAAGAATTAGGGAACAGACACCCTAATTGACGCGAATCCTAAAGATAGATCTATTGGGCCTAACAAACCCCATCCAAAGTACCGGATGCTTTAGTACTTCGAAATTTATATCATATCCGAAGGGTGTCCCGGAATGATGGGGATATTCTTATATATGCATCTTGTTAATGTCGGTTACCAGGTGTTCACCATATGAATGATTTTTATCTCTATGTATGGGATGTGTATTGAAATATGAAATCTTGTGGTCTATTATTATGATTTGATATATATAGGTTAAACCTATAACTCACCAACATTTTTGTTGACGTTTTAAGCATGTTTATTCTCAGGTGATTATTAAGAGCTTCCGCTGTCGCATACTTAAATAAGGACGAGATTTGGAGTCCATGCTTGTATGATATTGTGTAAAAACTGCATTCAAGAAACTTATTTTGTTGTAACATATTTGTATTGTAAACCATTATGTAATGGTCGTGTGTAAACAGGATATTTTAGATTATCATTATTTTATATTCTACGTAAAGCTTTTTAAACCTTTATTGATGAAATAAAGGTTATGGTTTATTTTAAAATGAATGCAGTCTTTGAAAAACGTCTCATATAGAGGTCAAAACCTCGCAACGAAATCAATTAATATGGAACGTTTTTAATCAATAAGAACGGGACATTTCAGTTGGTATCCGAGCGTTGGTCTTAGAGAACCAGAATTTTGCATTAGTGTGTCTTATCGAGTTTGTTAGGATGCATTATTGAGTCTGGACTTCGACCGTGTTTACTTGAAAAATGATTGCTTAACAAATTTTGTTGGAAACTATATATTTTTAACATGTGAATATTATGTGATATATTAATCTCTTAATGTGTTTGATATTATGTGATAGATGTCTACCTCTAGAACAAGTCCCATTGACTCACCTAATAATAATGAAGAGTCAAATGTAAATTGGAATGATTCGTGGACTGATTCACAAGTTCCCGAAGAGGAACCGGAAGAAGAGTCGGAACCGGAAGAAGAATCGGAACCGAAAGAAGAATCGGAACCGGATGAAGAAATAGAACCTGTGGGGGAAATAATAAAACGGTTAAGTAAAATAAAATCCTCAACCAACCGACCAAGGTTAATTATGGTCAATGGTGTTTCCGCCAAGGAAGCAAAATATTGGGAGGATTACCAATTCTCCAATGAATCAGATTCCGACGAGAATTCCGATGATGTTATAGAAATTACCCCAACTGAATTTAAAAAGGCAAAAGAAAATAATAAGGGAAAGGGCATAAAAATAGAGAAATCTAATTCCAACCCCGATGAACTTTATATGTATCGTCAACCCCGAAGTCCTTATGTTGTAACAATGACCCGGGAACCTCTAAACCACCAGGTTTTTCTAAACCAATGTGGAAAACAACGGCTCGTATTAGTGGAACATCATATATCCCAAGAAACTTGGCAAAACGAACCAAAACCGAAGAAGAAGAAACAAGCGAGTCGGAATAAGATAGTTGTATTCGTGTGGTGTAATATATGTAATATAGTGTGCTTATGCTTTATGATATATGTAAAAATTGCTTGTATTAATAAGGAATTTTTTTTATGAATCTAACTCTTGTCTATTTTACAGTATAAAAACACAAAATGGATAGACAACCCAATATTTTAAGAGACCTACCCGGAGACATGATTGATGAAATCTTGTCTAGAGTCGGTCAGAATTCTTCGGCACAACTATTTAAGGCGAGATCAGTTTGTAAGACATTCGAAGAACGTTCCAAGAATGCCTTGGTTTATAAAAGGCTTTCGTTTGAAAGATGGGGGATATCACATTGGGAAATCCATAAGTTACGATGTGTTTACTTTGACGCATATATTGAGGGGAACCCAAATGCTATTTTACGCAATGGGTTAAGAAATTATTTTGACTCAATATATCCGAATATTGGACTTCGTAATTTAGAAAAAGCGGCTAACATGCAACATAAAGAAGCATGTTATGCTTACGGATTAGTAATGTTCGCTTCTCACCAAAGTGAGAACAAGAACATCGGGCTACAACTATTAAACAAAACGTTTCCACAAGTGACGAAGTCGGTAATTGGGGTAAGAAATGAGGTTTTTAGATTGTTACGGGACTGTTGGACATTACGTAACCCTCGTCCCTTTGACGACGTTACAACACACTGTCTTATCAATGACCATAACGGTTATGTTCCACAAGACCAAGGATGGGAAGTAATCCTAGTAAAACCAGAATGCATGACTTGTTTCTGGACGTATGAATTACGTGTCTTTATTGCCTTTGCTGAACGACTTGTGTACTAGCTAGAATTATCTTCACAACCATCTTGTATCAAATTTATTGTGTGCTATATTTCATGCTATATGTAAAATAAGCGGTATTGTAAGTTTGTAAAATATTGTGTAAAAGTTTGAACGCGAAATATTATTATAATCAGTTTTTCATATAGAATTGTAGTAGTTGAATTGTATATTAGCTACTAAGTATGAACTTAACGGGTAGGTACTACCCGAATTTAAACTTATAAAACGCTAATATGAAGAAAAAGCTTTTATAAATGAGTTCATATTATGCTACGAAATACTATTAACTACTCTTAATATTCTGTATGGTTAACTTGTTCCATTTGACTATTTTGAAGGAAATGGCACCGGCTACTCGACACACCGTGAATATGAATGAAGAGGAATTCCGTACTTTTCTAGCTTCAAATATAGCCGCAGTACAGGCTGCGCTACATACCAACAATAACCTTGGATCTAGCAGTACAGGAAATCGTGTAGGATGCACCTACAAAGAATTCACTGCCTGCAAACCTTTGGAATTTGATGGAACCGAAGGACCGATCAGATTGAAACGGTGGACCGAGAAGGTCGAATCGGTGTTTGCCATAAGTAAGTGCACTGAAGAGGACAAAGAGAAGTACGCTACGCATACCTTCACAGGTTCTGCGTTAACATGGTGGAATACCTAACTAGAGCAAGTGGGACAAAACGATGCATACGTACTACCGTGGTCAGCATTCAAGCACTTGATGAACGAGAAGTACCGTTCCAGAATCGAGGTCAATAAGCTCAAGACAGAACTTAGAGGGTTACGAACCCAAGGATTTGATGTTACCACGTACGAAAGACGATTCACAGAATTGTGCCTATTGTGTCCGGGAGCATTCGAAGATGAGGAAAAGAAGATCGACGCGTTTGTGAAAGGATTACCGGAAAGAATCCAAGAAGATATAAGTTCACACGAGCCCGCCTCCATACAACAGGCATGTAGAATGGCTCACAAACTAGTGAACCAGATTGAAGAAAGAATTAAAGAACAGACTGCTGAAGAGGCCAATGTGAAGCAAGTCAAAAGAAAGTGGGAGGAAAACGGTGATAAGAATCACTAATACAACAACAACAGCAATTACAACAATAATCGCAATAATTATCTCAACAATCGCAACATCAATCGCAACTACAACAAACGGCCCAACAACAACAACAACAACAACAACAACAGCAACTACAACAATCATCCCAACAACAATAATAACCGCAACAACAACAACAATCAGAAGCAGCTATGCCAAAGGTGTGAAAAGTATCACTCGGGGTTCTGCACCAAATTTTGCAACAAGTGTAAAAGAAATGGTTATAGCGCGGCGAAGTGTGAGGTCTACGGACCAGGGGTTAATAGAAGGAAAGGAACAAATGGTGTCGGAACGAGTAATGGCGGAGCAAGTAGTGTCGGAGCAAGTTATGCCAATGTAGTTTGTTATAAATGTGAAAAACCGGGCCACATTATTAGAAATTGCCCGAACCAGGAGAACACGAATGGACAAGGCCGCGGAAGAGTTTTCAATATTAATGCGGCAGAGGCACAGGAAGACCCGGAGCTTGTTACGGGTACGTTTCTTATTGACAATAAATCTGCTTACGTTTTATTTGATTCGGGTGCGGATAGAAGCTATATGAGTAGAGATTTTTGTGCTAAATTAAGTTGTCCATTGACGCCTTTGGATAGTAAATTTTTACTCGAATTAGCAAATGGTAAATTAATTTCAGCAGATAATATATGTCGGAATAGAGAAATTAAACTGGTTAGCGAAACATTTAAGATTGATTTGATACCAGTAGAGTTAGGGAGTTTTGATGTGATAATCGGTATGGACTGGTTGAAAGAAGTGAAAGCAGAGATCGTTTGTTACAAAAATGCAATTCGCATTATACGAGAAAAAGAAAAACCCTTAATGGTGTACGGAGAAAAGGGCAACACGAAGCTACATCTTATTAGTAATTTGAAGGCACAAAAACTAATAAGAAAAGTTTGCTATGCTATTCTAGCACACGTCGAGAAAGTACAAACTGAAGAAAAGAGCATCAACGATGTTCCCATTGCAAAATAATTTCCCGATGTATTTCCGAAAGAATTACCAGGATTACCCCCACATCGATCCGTTGAATTTCAAATAGATCTTGTACCAGGAGCTGCACCAATAGCTCGTGCTCCTTACAGACTCGCACCCAGCGAGATGAAAGAACTGCAAAGCCAATTACAAGAACTTTTAGAGCGTGGTTTCATTCGACCAAGCACATCACCGTGGGGAGCTCCTGTTTTGTTTGTCAAGAAGAAAGATGGTACATTCAGGTTGTGTATCGACTACCGAGAGTTGAACAAACTTACCATCAAGAACCGCTACCCACTACCGAGAATCGACGACTTATTTGATCAACTACAAGGCTCGTCTGTTTATTCAAAGATTGACTTACGTTCCGGGTATCATCAAATGCGGGTGAAAGAAGATGATATTCCAAAGACTGCTTTCAGAACACGTTACGGTCATTACGAGTTTATGGTCATGCCGTTTGGTTTAACTAATGCACCAGCTGTGTTCATGGACCTTATGAACCGAGTGTGTGGACCATACCTTGACAAGTTTGTCATTGTTTTCATTGATGACATACTTATTTACTCAAAGAATGACCAAGAACACGGTGAACATTTGAGAAAGGTGTTAGAAGTATTGAGGAAGGAAGAATTGTACGCTAAGTTTTCAAAGTGTGCATTTTGGTTGGAAGAAGTTCAATTCCTCGGTCATATAGTGAACAAAGAAGGTATTAAGGTGGATCCGGCAAAGATAGAAACTGTTGAAAAGTGGGAAACCCCGAATACTCCGAAACACATACGCCAGTTTTTAGGACTAGCTGGTTACTACAGAAGGTTCATCCAAGACTTTTCCAGAATAGCAAAACCCTTGACTGCATTAACGCATAAAGGGAAGAAATTTGAATGGAATGATGAACAAGAGAAAGCGTTTCAGTTATTGAAGAAAAAGCTAACTACGGCACCTATATTGTCATTGCCTGAAGGGAATGATGATTTTGTGATTTATTGTGACGCATCAAAGCAAGGTCTCGGTTGTGTATTAATGCAACGAACGAAGGTGATTGCTTATGCGTCTAGACAATTGAAGATTCACGAACAAAATTATACGACGCATGATTTGGAATTAGGCGCGGTTGTTTTTGCATTAAAGACTTGGAGGCACTACTTATATGGGGTCAAAAGTATTATATATACCGACCACAAAAGTCTTCAACACATATTTAATCAGAAACAACTGAATATGAGGCAGTGTAGGTGGATTGAATTATTGAATGATTACAACTTTGAGATTCGTTACCACCCGGGGAAGGCAAATGTGGTAGCCGATGCCTTGAGCAGGAAGGACAGAGAACCCATTCGAGTAAAATCTATGAATATAATGATTCATAATAACCTTACTACTCAAATAAAGGAGGCACAACAAGGAGTTTTAAAAGAGGGAAATTTAAAGGATGAAATACCCAAAGGATCGGAGAAGCATCTTAATATTTGAGAAGACGGAACCCGGTATAGGGCTGAAAGGATTTGGGTACCAAAATTTGGAGATATGAGAGAAATGGTACTTAGAGAAGCTCATAAAACCAGATACTCAATACATCCTGGAACAGGGAAGATGTACAAGGATCTCAAGAAACATTTTTGGTGGCCGGGTATGAAAGCCGATGTTGCTAAATACGTAGGAGAATGTTTGACGTGTTCTAAGGTCAAAGCTGAGCATCAGAAACCATCAGGTCTACTTCAACAACCCGAAATCCCGGAATGGAAATGGGAAAACATTACCATGGATTTCATCACTAAATTGCCAAGGACTGCAAGTGGTTTTGATACTATTTGGGTAATAGTTGATCGTCTCACCAAATCAGCACATTTCCTGCCAATAAGAGAAGATGACAAGATGGAGAAGTTAGCACGACTGTATTTGAAGGAAGTCGTCTCCAGACATGGAATACCAATCTCTATTATCTCTGATAGGGATGGCAGATTTATTTCAAGATTCTGGCAGACATTACAGCAAGCATTAGGAACTCGTCTAGACATGAGTACTGCCTATCATCCACAAACTGATGGGCAGAGCGAAAGGACGATACAAAAACTTGAAGACATGCTACGAGCATGTGTTATTGATTTCAGAAACAGTTGGGATCGACATCTACCGTTAGCAGAATTTTCCTACAACAACAGCTACCATTCAAGCATTGAGATGGCGCCGTTTGAAGCACTTTATGGTAGAAAGTGCAGGTCTCCGATTTGTTGGAGTGAAGTGGGGGATAGACAGATTACGGGTCCGGAGATTATACAAGAAACTACCGAGAAGATCATCCAAATTCAACAACGATTGAAAACCGCCCAAAGTCGACAAAAGAGCTACGCTGATATTAAAAGAAAAGATATAGAATTTGAAATTGGAGAGATGGTCATGCTTAAAGTTGCACCTTGGAAAGGCGTTGTTCGATTTGGTAAACGAGGGAAATTAAATCCAAGGTATATTGGACCATTCAAGATTATTGATCGTGTCGGACCAGTAGCTTACCGACTTGAGTTACCTCAACAACTCGCGGCTGTACATAACACTTTCCACGTCTCGAATTTGAAGAAATGTTTTTCTAAAGAAGATCTCACTATTCCGTTAGATGAAATCCAAATCAACGAAAAACTTCAATTCATCGAAGAACCCGTCGAAATAATGGATCGTGAGGTTAAAAGACTTAAGCAAAACAAGATACCAATTGTTAAGGTTCGATGGAATGCTCGTAGAGGACCCGAGTTCACCTGGGAGCGTGAAGATCAGATGAAGAAGAAATACCCGCATCTATTTCCAGAAGATTCGTCAACACCTTCAACAGTTAAAATTTCGGGACGAAATTTATTTAACGGGTAGGTACTGTAGTGACCCGAACTTTTCCATGTTTATATATATTAATTGAGATTGATATTTACATGATTAAATGTTTCCAACATGTTAAGCAATCAAACTTGTTAAGACTTGATTAATTGAAATATGTTTCATATAGACAATTGACCATCCAAGTTGACCGGTGATTCACGAACGTTAAAACTTGTAAAAACTATATGATGACATATATATGGATATATATATAGTTAACATGATACTATGATAAGTAAACATATCATTAAGTATATTAACAATGAACTACATATGTAAAAACAAGACTACTAACTTAATGATTTTTAAACGAGACATATATGTAACGATTATCGTTGTAAAGACATTTAATGTATATATATCATATTAAGAGATATTCATACATGATAATATCATGATAATATAATAATTTAAAATCTCATTTGGTATTATAAACATTGGGTTAACAACATTTAACAAGATCGTTAACCTAAAGGTTTCAAAACAACACTTACATGTAACGACTAACGATGACTTAACGACTCAGTTAAAATGTATATACATGTAGTGTTTTAATATGTATTTATAAACTTTTGAAAGACTTCAATACACTTATCAAAATACTTCTACTTAACAAAAATGCTTACAATTACATCCTCGTTCAGTTTCATCAACAATTCTACTCGTATGCACCCGTATTCGTACTCGTACAATACACAGCTTTTAGATGTATGTACTATTGGTATATACACTCCAATGATCAGCTCTTAGTAGCCCATGTGAGTCACCTAACACATGTGGGAACCATCATTTGGCAACTAGCATGAAATATCTCATAAAATTACAAAAATATGAGTAATCATTCATGACTTATTTACATGAAAACAAAATTACATATCCTTTATATCTAATCCATACACCAACGACCAAAAACACCTACAAACACTTTCATTCTTAAATTTTCTTCATCTAATTGATCTATTTCAAGTTTAATCTTCAAGTTCTAAGTGTTCTTCATATATTCTACAAGTTCTAGTTACATAAAATCAAGAATACTTTCAAGTTTGATAGCTCATTTCCAATCTTGTAAGGTGATCATCCAACCTCAAAAAATCTTTGTTTCTTACAGTAGGTTATCATTCTAATACAAGGTAATAATCATATTCAAACTTTAGTTCAATTTCTATAACTATAACAATCTTATTTCAAGTGATGATCTTACTTGAACTTGTTTTCGTGTCATGATTCTGCTTCAAGAACTTCGAGCCATCTAAGGATCCGTTGAAGCTAGATCCATTTTTCTCTTTTCCAGTAGGTTTATCCAAGGAACTTAAGGTATTAATGATGTTCATAACATCATTCGATTCATACATATAAAGCTATCTTATTCGAAGGTTTAAACTTGTAATCACTAGAACATAGTTTAGTTAATTCTAAACTTGTTCGCAAACAAAAGTTAATCCTTCTAACTTGACTTTTAAAATCAACTAAACACATGTTCTATATCTATATGATATGCTAACTTAATGATTTAAAACCTGGAGACACGAAAAACACCGTAAAACCGGATTTACGCCGTCGTAGTAACACCGCGGGCTGTTTTGGGTTAGTTAATTAAAAACTATGATAAACTTTGATTTAAAAGTTGTTATTCTGAGGAAATTATTTTTATTATGAACATGAAACTATATCCAAAAATTATGGTTAAACTCAAAGTGGAAGTATGTTTTCTAAAATGGTCATCTAGACGTCGTTCTTTCGACTGAAATGACTACCTTTAAAAAAATGACTTGTAAATTATTTTTCCGACTATAAACCTATACTTTTTCTGTTTATATTCATAAAATAGAGTTCAATATGAAACCATAGCAATTCGATTCACTCAAAACGGATTTAAAATGAAGAAGTTATGGGTAAAACAAGATTGGATAATTTTTCTCATTTTAGCTACGTAAAAATTGGTAACAAATCTATTCCAACCATAACTTAATCAACTTGTATTGTATATTATGTAATCTTGAGATACCATAGACACGTATACAATGTTTCGACCTATCATGTCGACACATCTATATATATTTCGGAACAACCATAGACACTCTATATGTGAATGTTGGAGTTAGCTATACAGGGTTGAGGTTGATTCCAAAATATATATAGTTTGAGTTGTGATCAATACTGAGATACGTATACACTGGGTCGTGGATTGATTCAAGATAATATTTATCGATTTATTTCTGTACATCTAACTGTGGACAACTAGTTGTAGGTTACTAACGAGGATAGCTGACTTAATAAACTTAAAACATCAAAATATATTAAAAGTGTTGTAAATATATTTTAAACATACTTTGATATATATGTATATATTGTTATAGGTTCGTGAATCAACCAGTGGCCAAGTCTTACTTCCCGACGAAGTAAAAATCTGTGAAAGTGAGTTATAGTCCCACTTTTAAAATCTAATATTTTTGGGATGAGAATACATGCAGGTTTTATAAATGATTTACAAAATAGACACAAGTACGTGAAACTACATTCTATGGTTGAATTATCGAAATCGAATATGCCCCTTTTTATTAAGTCTGGTAATCTAAGAATTAGGGAACAGACACCCTAATTGACGCGAATCCTAAAGATAGATCTATCGGGCCCAACAAGCCCCATCCAAAGTACCGGATGCTTTAGTACTTCGAAATTTATATCATATCCGAAGGGTGTCCCGGAATGATGGGGATATTCTTATATATGCATCTTGTTAATGTCGATTACCAGGTGTTCACCATATGAATGATTTTTATCTCTATGTATGGGATGTGTATTGAAATATGAAATCTTGTGGTCTATTATTATGATTTGATATATATAGGTTAAACCTATAACTCACCAACATTTTTGTTGACGTTTTAAGCATGTTTATTCTCAGGTGATTATTAAGAGCTTCCGCTGTCGCATACGTAAATAAGGACGAGATTTGGAGTCCATGCTTGTATGATATTGTGTAAAAACTGCATTCAAGAAACTTATTTTGTTGTAACATATTTGTATTGTAAACCATTATGTAATGGTCGTGTGTAAACAGGATATTTTAGATTATCATTATTTTATAATCTACGTAAAGCTTTTTAAACCTTTATTGATGAAATAAAGGTTATGGTTTGTTTTAAAATGAATGCAGTCTTTGAAAAACGTCTCATATAGAGGTCAAAACCTCGCAACGAAATCAATTAATATGGAACGTTTTTAATCAATAAGAACGGGACATTTCAGTTTTCAGGGCTGAAATTACAGCTAAATTCGGGACTGTTTCGCAACCTTTTGGGGCTGATTTCGGGACTAATTTGGTTGGGATTTTTGTGACACGGTTTTGACACAATTTTCAAACATTAAAGTATTACAATTCCCCAAACTACAAATGTGATTAGCCAACTCGTTAGTACATCAAATATGAGGATAATATAATATATACAATTCAATGACTAATAAACAAAACAAACTTTCAAATAAGTATGTCATACCAATAAGATTTATACACAAACCGAAACAAAGTTTTGAGAGGAAAGATTTACCGAAGTGATCCTAGAACCACCTAGAATATCCGTACCTTATGTAAATGACAAAATTCCAAAGATGAAAGAGTCATCGAATGAATACGATCACCGACTCGAATCTAAAAATTCATAAATATGATCACAAAATGCATTCAAGTATTGAGTATGTAATAACTTTATTTTGTAGTATTATCATATGATTCTTATATATCTATTTTTATTATTACAAAATTATAAGTTTGATTAAAACTTTGTTATCTTGTTATATTTTAACCATCAAAAGTATGAAATAGTAACACAAGTTATACAAGATTTTTATGTGGTTTTATATTATAATTTTAGACTGATATAATGATATTATACTATTAATAATTTAAGAATGTAGAACAAAAGATATAATATATTACCTTAATATTTGAACATCAAAACAAGCTTGTTCTTCCATAAAAAATGAATCAAACTCTTAGTAAATTTGAAAAAAAGTATGAATGAATTTTGAAGTTAGAAAAATGTGAGAGAAAGAGTGAAAACTCTAAGAATTTCTTATGTAAATGTAACTCAAGTATAATGGAAGATTTCATATTAATAGATTATTAAGTAAAACATGGATGTTGATTAAACACTAGTTATGAGTGAATTACAATATTATGGCATTAAAACATGGTGAGTATGTAAAGTTACCTGGTATTTTGAACATGTATCCCTATATAGTAGCAACTTAAATTCGACACTATGTTTTAATGTATTTATCAACCTCTCATCGCTTCAAAAACTGCAACATCGTGCGGACCACTACATTGGTCTCTATATTAGGACCTTAGATGTATGAATACGAAGAATGTAGAGGATGAACCACATGATTGACAATGAAGCATAGAAATTGAGAGAATTTATTCCACGGATTATCTGATCTCTATGAAGTATGGTGACTATTTCATCTAACAAAGGAGTTCCTAGATCCTATATATAGCCATTGTTTATAGAATCTCTTGGGAACACGATTAGCTCATTCGTAGAGTACTAACACTCTAATTAACGATTAATCTTGTAATTGTGAATTATTAAAAATAAATTAATCAATTAAAATATACGGAGCTGTAAAAAAAATCAAATATAAATAATTTACATTTACATATTAACTAATAGACAAAAGTTATGAATAGTCGCCAGGGACATTTTCGACTTTTCACCTTTTTTTTTAATTTTAACTAAATTTCATTTTACCAACAACGCCCCCCACACTTTTTTGAAAAATTCAAATCGACCCCCCAAACAAGGGGGTAAAGTGTCAAATAACCGTTTTCATAAAAAATCTTAAATAAACTCCACCCAAATATTCAACGGGTCATATCTTCTCGCTTGCAACGAGTTAAATTTTTCCGACACCATCGTTAAACTCGAAATAATTTTAGGAACATAATGTCACTATCTATACGCAAAACGGACGCTTTTTAAAAAACACTAAATATTTGGGGTACTTTTCATACACATTGATTTTGCGTTAAATTTTTAAAAGTCGACAATTCCATAGCGAAACGCGGATATGCACATATATTGTTAATTTAAAATAACATTTAAATCTCTCACGGGTTATACCTTTTAGTTCGATTCGAGTTGTGCTTCAACGACAACATCGTTAGCCACAAAATAATTTTACTAAATGCAATAAAATACATTGAAAACCGAACCTCCGGCGCGAAGCGAGGGTTCGATAACTAGTTATACCTATATACTAAAAGGGGCACGCAGAAATCCGTCGTTTAAGTTATTTCGTATTGTCATTTTGAGTTTGCGTTCACACTACAACTGGTTCATCAACTTTAGCTCAATTCACACAACGACCCCTCAAGTTTACATTTTTTCAGGGTTAGAAAATGTAAATATATAATATATAATTTTATTAAAATAAAAGAAACTAATTCCACCCAAATTTTTAACGGGCTCTATCTTCTCGCTCGGTGCGATTTAAATTTTTCCGAAACCACCGTTCAATTCGAAATAATTTTACAAACACAACGCGACTAACTATACGCGAAACGGAGACCGTTAAAAAAACACTAAATTTTTCGGGCTATATTTTATACATATACATACACGTACAACAAACAACCCAACATATTAGATATATTAGGTACCAAACAACGTATATCCAAATTCGACCGCGCGTTGAATACGACCGCCGCAACGCTCGGTCGAATTTTTTTCTAGTGAATTACTATTAGTACATTTAACAAACATGGAAATTATTGAAACCACGGGGATTATCATAGCAACAAAAGGGCTCTCTCAGCAACGCTTTGAAAACCACGAGGACTATCTGTCTATCTAGATGAGGAAACCCTATGGACTATTTCAATAATTTGGGTGGAACCACAAGGATTATCTCAGTAATTTACATATTAACTAATAGACAAAAGTTATGAATAGTAACCAGGGGCATTTTCGACTTTTCACCTTTTTTTTATTTTAACTAAATTTCATTTTCCCAATAACGCCCCCCACACTTTTTTGAAAAATTAAAATCGACCCCCCAAACAGGGGGGGAAGTGTCAAATAACCATTTTCATAAAAAATCTTAAATAAACTCCACCCAAATATTCAACGGGTCATATCTTCTCGCTCGCAACGAGTTAAATTTTTTCGACACCATCGTTAAACTCGAAATAATTTTAGGAACACAATGTCACTAGCTATACGCAAAACGGACGCTTTTTAAAAAACGCTAAATATTTGGGGTACTTTTCATACACGTTGATTTTGCATTAAATTTTTAAAAGTCGACAATTCCGTAGCGAAACGCGGTGAACAGTACTATTCACGGTACTGTAGCATTTTTTAACAGTTTTTTTCCCATTTTTTTCTTTTTTGGGTTCCTTTATATTTTTCTTCACCCGCAGCAAATATCTATTAGACAAAAATATGAATAGTACCAATGGTTTCTTTATAATTAGCAGCAGCAAATATCTACTAGGCAAAAAATATGAATAGTACCGATTGTTTCCTTTATATTTTTCTCTACCCGTTGTAACAATTTTTTTTTTATTTTTTATTTTTTGGTTTCCTTTATATTTTTCTCCACCCGCAGAGATGCACCTATATTGTTAATTTAAAATAACATTTAAATCTTTGACGGGTTATACCTTTTAGTTCGACTCGAGTTGTGTAACGACCCAACCCGTTATCCATCCAGAAACGTGCTAATAAAAAAAAATTATGGGACAGTTCATCTGGACGGCGTCCAGTTATCTGGACGGCGTCCAGTTGTGAAGACCAGGACGGAGTCCAGCCATCTGGGACGGCTTTCAGTTGTACTAAAAAGTTCTGATCAGTTTTTCAAACACACGCGAGCGGAAAACCCGCTTCCCGACACTTTTAAACCAAAACACTTTCACAATATGTTATAATAATTAAAACTAAGAGTTTTCCATAATAAAACCGAGTTTTACAACCTCAGGCCCACATCGACCCAAATTACAACCAAGTGATCATTTCGATCCATTTAGTTAAATTCAAAACATAGACCGAGCATGGGATTGGGGATACGCTACCCAATTCTAATCAAATCCAAAAGCAAGATCTTCTAAAGCAACCTAGCCAAGATCTCTAATCCCCATGCTTACCCGAGCCGCCACCACGCGAACCTATAAAAATATCAACGACGAGAGGGTAAGCTAATGCTTAGTGAATGTAAAGATACTATACAAATACATATGCATAAAATGGCTACGCATCACCAAGCATCAAAATAAACACATACCGGCTCCGCATGGTAAACAACTACAAAAGAGCACATACACAAAGTAGCTACACGCTACGTAACCACCAAGCTAACGCCACGAGATTAGCTACAACACAATGATAAGTATATACGCGAATATAAC
Source organism: Rutidosis leptorrhynchoides (assembly GCF_046630445.1). NCBI lineage: Eukaryota > Viridiplantae > Streptophyta > Magnoliopsida > Asterales > Asteraceae > Rutidosis > Rutidosis leptorrhynchoides. The sequence goes on along the minus strand of NC_092336.1, from coordinate 510,655,697 downwards.
AAATGTAATCAACAATAACGATAAGGTTAACCCCTTAACCCAAACTACATGAAGGTCAGCAGAACTACCCGAGCCATAGTGAGTTCGCACTACCCGAGATTCACTTCATTCACCACTTCTACAACCGAGGTTGGCCGAACTATCCGAGCCTTAGTGAATTCGCACAACCCGAAATTCACCACCTCATCACCAAGATGACCGAAACAACCCGAGTCATCATGAATCCGCCCTAATCGAGATTTATTTCCTCAACAACAAATGATAGCAACCCATCGCCAAAAGGGTTATCCAAAACGCTAGCCAATTCACAATACCAAGGGTAAAAACCCACAACGCATAAGCGTATCACATGGACCCGAAGCACAAGGTCCATTCTCCCACACGAACATAGAGTAAACCCGAACAAGGGTCACCCTACACACACGCACCCATTTTACACATACACATGTGCATAGTAAATTTACACTCACCTTGTCGCCTTGATGAATGCAACCGAAATAATCCGTAACTCGCCGATGGGATGTACCTATTCCATTGTCATAATACAACAACACAATTAGGGTGGATTTACAAACCAACCCAAAACCCGCCAAGTGACAAGAATAACTAGTCACCACAAACCCACTTCATCATCTAAAAGAGTTTTACAACTAAACAAGCTCAAACCCTAACTTGAATATCAAATCTAACAAATGAAATTCGGAGTTTGAACTTACCAATACTACCACAACGTAGCTAGGAGCGAGATGAACAACTTTAGAACCCGAGTTTTAGCAAGAATCCGGCTCCTTCTTCTCCAAATCAAGTTCTCTCTCTCTCTAAAACTCTCCTCTCTCACTAGATATGGATGAGAGTGTTTGTGTTGGTGAAGATAAGGTTGAATGAGCTCAACCTTTGCCCATTTGTGGCTTAAACCCGGCCACCAAGTGAAAAGACCAACATACCCCTTATTAAAAACTAAAATATCACAGCTGGCCCGACAGACCAACTGGACGGCGTCCCAAATATTGGACGGTGTCCAGCACTTCTTTGCTGGAAGGCGTCCCGAATCCTGGACGGCGTCCCGATCAACTGAAATGGAAACAGGGTCTTACAACTCTCCCCCACTTAGAATCGATCACGTCCTCGTGATCTTCGTCACCTACCCGAACGAACCTCACTCAACGGTCCTCAAACACAAGTCCCAATCCGACTTTCCTAAGCAACTCTTCCCAATGAATCACCTTTAACAACTAAAATCGTTACCCGCGATTTATCAAATCACAATCCGAGCACTAGAACCTTACTCATTCCCTCACGTCGGGAAAACTCAACCAAATCTCGAACCGAGATATCAACCCTTTAACGTACCCTTACCAAGTACAATGCTAAAGTAACCACATACCAACATAAGGTCAACCATCTAAACCGACGGAGACCGAACAAAAGCGGATCCTTACGGATAACACTTACCACTCAACATCCCCTGTAGGGTGCAATACGACCACTATGCAACTATCGCAACGTCATAAGCAACGGCCAAAACCGATAGCGTCCAAAATGACTATGGCAATGCTAGATCCCAAGGTGTACAAAATCGACTAGTGTCACACCCGTAACAACATGTGAGAAAAACACGGCAATCGCATCACTAATCATACAACATGGTCCTCACGACCCCACCATCGGCGTATAAAACAACCGATAGTTCCCACAACATGGTCCTTACGACCCCACCATTGGTGTATAAAACAGCCAATAGATCACACACAACATGGTCCTTACGATCCCACCATTGGCTTATTAAAACAACCAATAGATCAAAAACATGGCCGAAACAACCCGAGCCTAAACACATATGGAGGATGGTCGAAACAACCCAAACCTTTGTGAATTCGCAACAACCCAAAATTCACCAACCCAATCCATATCTCCACAACAAAATGACCGCACAACCCGAGTCACCGTGAATACGCGCAAACCGATTATCACTACCTCCACCACATATGTCACGACCCTACTTTTTCCGTTATTTTTTTCAGTTAATTATTTAACGACCGTTAACTGTTAGTGTGCCACGTCATTTTTATGACCTATGTTATTATTTTTGTAATAATATATATATATTAATTATTATGTGTTATGTGAATATTTGTATTCATATTTTAATTTATACGTTTCTACGTCTCGCGGATTTCCATCCGGCGAATCTTTTTGGTTTTCAAACCAACGGTTGAGTTTTTGGGATATTTAAATCCTAAATATTTTAAATATGATATTTTAAGATCATATTATTATATAGTGTATTTATATTTATTTTTCGTCGCGCATTTTTTATCTTTCCGGATTTTTAATCGCGTAAGTGCGTTTTCGCGTTTCGGGACTCGTTCGGGCTTTTGGGCCACAAGGATTATGCATTTAAGTGAAATGGCCCACCATGGGGCCCACCTCATGCCTCATTCGGCCGAAGCCACAAGGAAGGGGGGTAACACTCCCTTGTTTTTCCCATTTTGTGATTTAATTTCTTTTTCATCAATTTTTATCAAAACCTAAACTTATTATTTGCTCTCCTCATCTTTCTCCCTCTCTTGGCCGTCTCCCTACACCTCCCTAACACCATCAATCTTCAACAATTTTATAGCTTGGATCATCACTTGTTTAACACCAACGCGTTCCTTTCGTTCTTCTCTACGCGATTACATAGATCGTTTCTCGATTAGGGTATAAACCCTAACCCTATAATTTTCAATTTTTCATTTATTTACTGTATTTTGATGATTATTTAGTAGTATGATATTTGTGGATTATTGTAATGGTGTTTGTATGCATAGATGTACTCATAATCACATGTTTTCGGTTTGTTAAATTCTGGACAGCAGCTTTTTCGTGTATTCTGGGTTTGTGACTGAGATAAATGTTAAAATAAAGTATGTAAATGAGTTCCTCTCATCAAGACATTAATTTTAGACTCAGGATTCATGTCGTTTCGATTCCCGGAGCCCTAGTTATGATCAAATTACTATTTTGTTAAAATTGAAATGTGGATTGACATGAAACAGGTTTGGTCCGACTTTGTGACCTTCCTTGGTGTCTTTAGGGTGTGTTAGTGTGTTAGGACTGATGGTGGGACGAACTTTCATGTTCGGGTCACCTAAATCCGAGCCACGGTTCACCCGTTTTGACTAAAACACGGTTTTGTGTAAATTGAAGGTCCAAGTGGTGTCATGGCTGATTACCACGACTTTTGGACTGTTCTTGGTGTGTTCTTGAGTGCACCATTGTGTCAGGTGGTTTGAATAGGGGGAGATGCATATAAGGCTCGTCAGAAATCGACACCCGGGGCTCAAGATATGACCCGATGAACTTTTGAATTAAAACTTATGTTTAATTCTAAAACTTATGATAAAAATAATGAAACTCATTATTAATTAATTTCTTATGGTAAAAGAAGTAATTATTATTATTTAAGACTTATGATATAAATATTTATTATATCATTTAATTATTATTTATGATTTAATTAACCTTTTAATTTAACTTATGATTTATAACACTTTTATTATTAATGGAAAATACTTATGATAAGTATTAAATTTATTTTATAAGAATATTATTATAAGACTTATAATAAAGATTAAATAATTATTTAATTATTATAAGACTTAATTATTATTTAATTATGATTTAATTATTAAATACTTATGATTTAATAATTATATTTAGAAACTTATAATATGATTAATAATTCATTATTAATTAATAATACTTATGATATGATTTAAAATTTATTATTAATTAATAATATTTATATTATGACTAATATTTAATTAATTAATTAACTACTTATGTTATATTAATTATATCATTTCAACTTATATTAACTTTAATAATTCATTTTATTTAATTAAACTTATGTTATGACATAATTATACACTTTTAACTTTAATAAACATTATAACTTATGTTATTATTATAACTTACACTTTTCAAATTAACGTTGACTATGTTTGACCAAGTTTGACTTTTGAGTTGACTTTCGGTTGACTTTGACTTTCAGTTGACTTTTGTTGACTTTCTAAATAAGGAAACTTTCCTAACTTAAAAACTTTCTAAAAATAGAACTTTCTAAATTTGGAAACTTTCCAAAAATAGAAACTTTCCAAAAATAGAAACTTTCCAAAAATAGAAACTTTCCTAAAATAGAAACTTTTCAAAAATGGAAACCTGCTAAAAATAGAAACTTTCTAAAAATAGAAAGTATGTGTCCGTACGCTGTTCCAGTCAAACCGATGCTTGTCGAGTATTGTTCTATGTCTACTTGCAACATGTACAATAGCTATCATACTAAGACTTGACCTAAGTTAGTTATTTATATCGACCTGCTTTATTTATAGGTCGGCGTTGTGATCATTCCTGATCACTTCATTCTATTTGCTGTTCGCTTGTTTGTGTAGTTTCTTCAGTTGCTTTTAAGGTGAGTTATAGTCCCGTTTTTACATACTTTTCAAAGTATATTTTTGGGATGTGATTACATGCATTTTCATTTACGCTTAGACACAAGTAACAGTTAAATTTAATTATTCATTGTGAGTTGGACAAAAATATTCCCTAGTCTGGTAACTGTAATCATTGGTTTCTACCGGTGAACGCTAATCCTACGGATAGATCTATCGGGTTTGACAACCCCATTTCGAGCTAGTCGCGCTAGCAATTTATAATCGGAATGTTTAGTACTTCGTAATTTGTTGTAGATACACTGTCCAAGTGTATATTTTTATTGTGTTTGGCAAGGGTAAATAAAGGGTTAAGTGGTTACCAGGTGGCTCATTGATAATGGAATAATGTTTAATGTTTTCTAACATTTTTAAATCTTGTGGTCTAAAGTTTATTTGTTTATTTAAACCTATAATTCACTCAACCTTTGTGTTGACAGTTTACTTGCATGTTTTCACAGGTACTTGAGTTTTGTGATGTTTCCGCTGTGTTTAGAAGAGTCTGCATGCATTTGGACAGATTTTATGAAACATTTTATGAAACTTAAGCTTGCATTCTATTTTTAGATAATTTAAACTTGTGGGTTTGTTGGCAAGGTTTTGTGTCAACTTTTGGTTTATTACTATGGTTAGTTGTTTAAAACTACATATTTTGGTTTGTTTCCTTTTTGGGAAACTTTTGAGATAAAAGAATGCAACTTTGTTTATTTAATTCATTTAAGTCCGATCAAGCTGTGGGACCAACTGAAAGGACCGCTCCTAATCTACCCGGACGAAGTCTTCAACAGTTGGTCCATTGCAATGATCGACTCCAAATAATATCTTTAATATGAGCTAATGCACAGCGGAAGGTTTCTTTAATTCCTGAGAATAAACATGCTTTAAAATGTCAACATAAAGTTGGTGAGATATAGGTTTGATGCTAGCAGCGTAATAACTATGGACCACAAGATTTCATATATTTAAACATAATACACTCGCAAGTGTATGTAAAAGTAGTTGAGCACTTGGTAACCATACTTAACATTTAAATCATCGCAACATATTCTTAAATAATCGCTACACCGTACCAAGTGTAGTATACAGAAACGAAGTACTGTGCATGTAGTGACCCGAACTTTTCCATGTTTATATATATTAATTGAGATTGATATTTACATGATTAAATGTTTCCAACATGTTAAGCAATCAAACTTGTTAAGACTTGATTAATTGAAATATGTTTCATATAGACAATTGACCACCCAAGTTGACCGGTGATTCACGAACGTTAAAACTTGTAAAAACTATATGATGACATATATATGGATATATATATATATATATATATATATATATATATATATATATATATATATATATATATATATAGTTAACATGATACTATGATAAGTAAACATATCATTAAGTATATTAACAATGAACTACATATTTAAAAACAAGACTACTAACTTAATAATTTTTAAACGAGACATATATGTAACGATTATCGTTGTAAAGACATTTAATGTATATATATCATATTAAGAGATTTTCATACATGATAATATCATGATAATATAATAATTTAAAATCTCATTTGATATTATAAACATTGGGTTAACAACATTTAACAAGATCATTAACCTAAAGGTTTCAAAACAACACTTACATGTAACGACTAACGATGACTTAACGACTCAGTTAAAATGTATATACATGTAGTGTTTTAATATGTATTTATACACTTTTAAAAGACTTCAATACACCTATCAAAATATTTCTACTTAACAAAAATACTTACAATTACATCCTCGTTCAGTTTCATCAACAATTCTACTCGTATACACTCGTATTCGTACTCGTACAATACACAGCTTTTAGATGTATGTACTATTGGTATATACACTCCAATGATCAGCTCTTAGCAGCCCATGTGAGTTACCTAACACATGTGGGAACCATCATTTGGCAACTAGCATGAAATATCTCATAAAATTACAAAAAATATGAGTAATCATTCATGACTTATTTACATGAAAACAAAATTACATATCCTTTATATCTAATCCATACACCAACGACCAAAAACACCTACAAACACTTTCATTCTTCAATTTTCTTTATCTAACTGATCTCTCTCAAGTTCTATCTTCAAGTTCTAAGTGTTCTTCATATATTCTACAAGTTCTAGTTACATAAAAATCAAGAATACTTTCAAGTTTGCTAGCTCACTTCCAATCTTGTAAGGTGATCATCCAACCTCAAGAAATCTTTGTTTCTTACAGTAGGTTATCATTCTAATACAAGGTAATAATCATATTCAAACTTTGGTTCAATTTCTATAACTATAACAATCTTATTTCAAGTGATGATCTTACTTGAACTTGTTTTCGTGTCATGATTCTGCTTCAAGAACTTCGAGCCATCCAAGGATCCGTTGAAGCTAGATCCATTTTTCTCTTTTCCAGTAGGTTTATTCAAGGAACTTAAGGTAGTAATGATGTTCATAACATCATTCGATTCATACATATAAAGCTATCTTATTCGAAGGTTTAAACTTGTAATCACTAGAACATAGTTTAGTTAATTCTAAACTTGTTCGCAAACAAAAGTTAATCCTTTTAACTTGACTTTTAAAATCAACTAAACACATGTTCTATATCTATATGATATGCTAACTTAATGATTTAAAACCTGGAAACACGAAAAACACCGTAAAACCGGATTTACGCCGTCGTAGTAACACCGCGGGCTGTTTTGGGTTAGTTAATTAAAAACTATGATAAACTTTGATTTAAAAGTTGTTATTCTGAGAAAATGATTTTTATTATGAACATGAAACTATATCCAAAAATTATGGTTAAACTCAAAGTGGAAGTATGTTTTCTAAAATGGTCATCTAGACGTCGTTCTTTCGACTGAAATGACTACCTTTACAAAAACGATTTCTAACTTATTTTTCTGACTATAAACCTATACTTTTTCTGTTTAGATTCATAAAATAGAGTTGAATATGAAACCATAGCAATTTGATTCACTCAAAACTGATTTAAAATGAAGAAGTTATGGGTAAAACAAGATTGGATAATTTTTCTCATTTTAGCTACGTGAAAATTGGTAACAAATCTATTCCAACCATAACTTAATCAACTTGTATTGTATATTATGTAATCTTGAGATACTATAGACACGTATACAATGTTTCGACCTATCATGTCGACACATCTATATATATTTCGGAACAACCATAGACACTCTATATGTGAATGTTGGAGTTAGCTATACAGGGTTGAAGTTGATTCCAAAATATATATAGTTTGAGTTGTGATCAATACTGAGATACGTATACACTGGGTCGTGGATTGATTCAAGATAATATTTATCGATTTATTTCTGTACATCTAACTGTGGACAACTAGTTGTAGGTTACTAACGAGGACAGCTGACTTAATAAACTTAAAACATCAAAATATATTAAAAGTGTTGTAAATATATTTTGAACATACTTTGATATATATGTATATATTGTTATAGGTTTGTGAATCAACCAGTGGCCAAGTCTTACTTCCCGACGAAGTAAAAATCTGTGAAAGTGAGTTTCATTTACCTTTTTACCCTTTATATTTTTGGGCTGAGAATACATGCGCAACTTTTATAACTGTTTTACGAAATAGACACAAGTAATCGAAATTACGTTCTATGGTTGAATGATCGAAACTGAATATGCCCCTTTTTATTAAGTCTGGTAATCTAAGAATTAGGGAACAGACACCCTAATTGATGCGAACTCTAAAGATAGATCTATTGGGCCTAACAAACCCCATCCAAAGTACCGGATGCTTTAGTACTTCGAAATTTATATCATATCCGAAGGGTGTCCCGGAATGATGGGGATATTCTTATATATGCATCTTGTTAATGTCGGTTACCAGGTGTTCACCATATGAATGATTTTTATCTCTATGTATGGGATGTGTATTGAAATATGAAATCTTGTGGTCTATTATTATGATTTGATATATATAGGTTAAACCTATAACTCACCAACATTTTTGTTGACGTTTTAAGCATGTTTATTCTCAGGTGATTATTAAGAGCTTCCGCTATCGCATACTTAAATAAGGACGAGATTTGGAGTCCATGCTTGTATGATATTGTGTAAAAACTGCATTCAAGAAACTTATTTTGTTGTAACATATTTGTATTGTAAACCATTATGTAATGGTCGTGTGTAAACAGGATATTTTAGATTATCATTATTTTATATTCTACGTAAAGCTTTTTAAACCTTTATTGATGAAATAAAGGTTATGGTTTATTTTAAAATGAATGCAGTCTTTGAAAAACGTCTCATATAGAGGTCAAAACCTCGCAACGAAATCAATTAATATGGAACGTTTTTAATCAATAAGAACGGGACATTTCAGTTGGTATCCGAGCGTTGGTCTTAGAGAACCAGAATTTTGCATTAGTGTGTCTTATCGAGTTTGTTAGGATGCATTAGTGAGTCTGGACTTCGACCGTGTTTACTTGAAAAATGATTGCTTAACAAATTTTGTTGGAAACTATATATTTTTAACATGTGAATATTATGTGATATATTAATCTCTTAACGCGTTTGATATTATGTGATAGATGTCTACCTCTAGAACAAGTCCCATTGACTCACCTAATAATAATGAAGAGTCAAATGTAAATTGGAATGATTCGTGGACTGATTCACAAGTTCCCGAAGAGGAACCGGAAGAAGAGTCGGAACCGGAAGAAGAATCAGAACCGGAAGAAGAATCGGAACCGGATGAAGAAATAGAACCGGTGGTGGAAATAATAAAACGGTTAAGTAAAAGAAAATCCTCAACCAACCGACCAAGGTTAATTATGGTCAATGGTGTTTCCACCAAGGAAGCAAAATATTGGGAGGATTACCAATTCTCCGATGAATCGAATTCCGACGAGAATTCCGATGATGTTATAGAAATTACCCAAACTGAATTTAAAAAGGCAAAAGAAAATAATAAGGGAAAGGGCATAAAAATAGAAAAATCTAATTCCAACCCCGATGAACTTTATATGTATCGTCAACCCTCGAAGTCCTTAAGTTGTAACAATGACCCGGGAACCTCTAAACCACCAGGTTTTTCTAAACCAATGTGGAAAACGACGGCTCGTATTAGGGGAACATCATATATCCCTAGAAACTCGGCAAAACGAACCAAAACCGAAGAAGAAAAAACAAGCGAGTCGGAATAAGATAGTTGTATTCGTGTGGTGTAATATATGTAATATAGTGTGCTTATGCTTTATGATATATGTAAAAATTGCTTGTATTAATAAGTATTTTTTTTATGAATCTAACTCTTGTCTATTTTACAGTATAAAAACACAAAATGGATAGACAACCCAATATTTTAAGAGACCTACCCGGAGACATGATTGATGAAATCTTGTCTAGAGTCGGTCAGAATTCTTCGGCACAACTATTTAAGGCGAGATCAGTTTGTAAGACATTCGAAGAACGTTCCAAGAATGCCTTGGTTTATAAAAGGCTTTCGTTCGAAAGATGGGGGATATCACATTGGGAAATCCATAAGTTACGATGTGTTTACTTTGACGCATATATTGCGGGGAACCCAAATGCTATTTTACGCAATGGGTTAAGAAATTATTTTGACTCAATATATCCGAATATTGGACTTCGTGATTTAGAAAAAGCGGCTAACATGCAACATAAAGAAGCATGTTATGCTTACGGATTAGTAATGTTCGCTTCTCACCAAAGTGAGAACAAGAACATCGGGCTACAACTATTAAACAAAACGTTCCCACAAGTGACGGAGTCGGTAATTGGGGTAAGAAATGAGGTTTTTAGATTGTTACGGGACTGTTGGACATTACGTAACCCTTGTCCCTTTGACGACGTTACAAAACGCTGTCTTATCAACGGCCATAACGGTTATGTTCCACAAGACCAAGGATGGGAAGTAATCCTAGTAAAACCAGAATGCATGACTTGTTTCTGGACGTATGAATTACGTGTCTTTATTGCCTTTGCTGAACGACTTGTGTACTAGCTAGAATTATCTTCACAACCATCTTGTATCAAATTTATTGTGTGCTATATTTCATGCTATATGTAAAATAAGCGGTATTGTAAGTTTGTAAAATATTGTGTAAAAGTTTGAACGCGAAATATTATTATAATCAGTTTTTCATATAGAATTATAGTAGTTGAATTGTATATTAGCTACTAAGTATGAACTTAACGGGTAGGTACTACCCGAATTTAAACTTATAAAACGCTAATATGAAGAAAAAGCTTTTATAAATGAGTTCATATTATGCTACGAAATACTATTAACTACTCTTAATATTCTGTATGATTAACTTGTTCCATTTGACTATTTTGAAGGAAATGGCACCGACTACTCGACACACCGTGAATATGAATGAAGAGGAATTCTGTACTTTTCTAGCTTCAAACATAGCCGCAGTACAGGCAGCGCTACATACCAACAATAACCTTGGATCTAGCAGTACAGGAAATCGTGTAGGATGCACCTACAAAGAATTCACTGCCTGCAAACCTTTGGAATTTGATGGAACCGAAGGACCGATCGGATTGAAATGGTGGACCGAGAAGGTCGAATCGGTGTTTGCCAGATGTAAGTGTACTGAAGAGGACAAAGTGAAGTACGCTACGCATACCTTCACAGGTTCTGCGTTAACATGGTGGAATACCTATCTAGAGCAAGTGGGACAAGACGATGCGTACGCACTACCGTGGTCAGCATTCAAGCACTTGATGAACGAGAAGTACCGTCCCAGAACCGAGGTCAATAAGCTCAAGACAGAACTTAGAGGGTTACGAACCCAAGGATTTGATATTACCATGTACGAAAGACGATTCACAGAATTGTGCCTATTGTGTCCGGGAGCATTCGAAGATGAGGAAGAGAAGATCAACGCGTTTGTGAAAGGATTATCGGAAAGAATCCAAGAAGATATAAGTTCACACGAGCCCGCCTTCATACAACAGGCATGTAGAATGGCTCACAAACTAGTGAACCAGATTGAAGAAAGAATTAAAGAACAGACTGCTGAAGAGGCCAATGTGAAGCAAGTCAAAAGAAAGTGGGAGGAAAACGGTGATAAGAATCACCAATACAATAACAACAGCAATTACAACAATAATCGCAACAATTATCCCAACAATTGCAACATCAATCGCAACTACAACAAACGGCCCAACAACAACAACAACAACAACAACAACAACAACAATAACAACAACAACAACAACAACAACAACAGCAACTACAACAATCATCCCAACAACAATAATAACCGCAACAACAATAACAATCAGAAGCAGCTATGCTAAAGGTGTGAAAAGTATCACTCGGGGTTCTGCACCAAATTTTGCAACAAGTGTAAAAGAAATGGTCATAGTGCGGCGAAGTGTGAGGTCTACGGACCAGGGGTTAATAGAACGAAAGGAACAAATGGTGTCGGAACGAGTAATGGCGGAGCAAGTAGTGTCGAAACAAGTTATGCCAATGTAGTTTGTTATAAATGTGGAAAACCGGGCCACATTATTAGAAATTGCCCGAACCAGGAGAACACGAATGGACAAGGCCGCGGAAGAGTTTTCAATATTAATGCGGCAGAGGCACAGGAAGACCCGGAGCTTGTTACGGGTACGTTTCTTATTGACAATAAATCTGCTTACGTTTTATTTGATTCGGGTGCGAATAGAAGCTATATGAGTAGAGATTTTTGTGCTAAATTAAGTTGTCCATTGACGCCTTTGGATAGTAAATTTTTACTCGAATTAGCAAATGGTAAATTAATTTCAGCAGATAATATATGTCGGAATCGAGAAATTAAACTGGTTAGCGAAACATTTAAGATTGATTTGATACCAGTAGAGTTAGGGAGTTTTGATGTGATAATCGGTATGGATTGGTTGAAAGAAGTGAAAGCAGAGATCGTTTGTTACAAAAATGCAATTCGCATTATACGAGAAAAAGGAAAACCCTTAATGGTGTACGGAGAAAGGGCAACACGAAGCTACATCTTATTAGTAATTTGAAGGCACAAAAACTAATAAGAAAAGGTTGCTATGCTATTTTAGCACACGTCGAGAAAGTACAAACTGAAGAAAAGAGCATCAATGATGTTCCCATTGCAAAAGAATTTCCCGAAGTATTTCCGAAAGAATTACCGGGATTACCCCCACATCGATCCGTTGAATTTCAAATAGATCTTGTACCAGGAGCTGCACCAATAGCTCGTGCTCCTTATAGACTTGCACCCAGCGAGATGAAAGAACTGCAAAGCCAATTACAAGAACTTTTAGAGCGTGGTTTCATTCGACCAAGCACATCACCGTGGGGAGCTCCTGTTTTGTTTGTAAAGAAGAAAGATGGTACATTCAGGTTGTGTATCGACTACCGAGAGTTGAACAAACTTACCATCAAGAACCGTTACCCACTACCGAGAATCGACAACTTATTTGATCAACTACAAGGCTCGTCTGTTTATTCAAAGATTGACTTACGTTTCGGGTATCATCAAATGCGGGTGAAAGAAGATGATATTCCAAAGACTGCTTTCAGAACACGTTAAGGTCATTACGAGTTTATGGTCATGCCGTTTGGTTTAACTAATGCATCAGCTGTGTTCATGGACTTTATGAACCGAGTGTGTGGACCATACCTTGACAAGTTTGTCATTGTTTTCATTGATGACATACTTATTTACTCAAAGAATGACCAAGAACACGGTGAACATTTGAGAAAGGTGTTAGAATTATTGAGGAAGGAAGAATTGTACGCTAAGTTTTCAAAGTGTGCATTTTAGTTGGAAGAAGTTCAATTCCTCGGTCACATAGTGAACAAAGAAGGTATTAAGGTGGATCCGGCAAAGATAGAAACTGTTGAAAAGTGGGAAACCCCGAAAACTCCGAAACATATACGCCAGTTTTTAGGACTAGCTGGTTACTACAGAAGGTTCATCCAAGACTTTTCCAGAATAGCAAAACCCTTGACTGCATTAACGCATAAAGGGAAGAAATTTGAATGGAATGATGAACAAGAGAAAGCATTTCAGTTAATGAAGAAAAAGCTAACTACGACACCTATATTGTCATCGCCTGAAGGGAATGATGATTTTGTGATTTATTGTGACGCATCAAAGCAAGGTCTTGGTTGTGTATTAATGCAACGAACGAAGGTGATTGCTTATGCGTCTAGACAATTGAAGATTCACGAACAAAATTATACGACGCATGATTTGGAATTAGGCGCGGTTGTTTTTGCATTAAAGACTTGGAGGCACTACTTATATGGGGTCAAAAGTATTATATATACCTACCACAAAAGTCTTCAACACATATTTAATCAGAAACAACTGAATATGAGGCAGCGTAGGTGGATTGAATTATTAAATGATTACGACTTTGAGATTCGTTACCACCCGGGGAAGGCAAATGTGGTAGCCGATGCCTTGAGCAGGAAGGACAGAGAACCCACTCGAGTAAAATCTATGAATATAATGATTCATAATAACCTTACTACTCAAATAAAGGAGGCGCAACAAGGAGTTTTAAAAGAGGGAAATTTAAAGGATGAAATACCCAAAGGATCGGAGAAGCATCTTAATATTCGGGAAGACGGAACCCGGTATAGGGCTGAAAGGATTTGGGTACCAAAATTTGGAGATATGAGAGAAATGGTACTTAGAGAAGCTCATAAAACCAGATACTCAATACATCCTGGAACAGGGAAGATGTACAAGGATCTCAAGAAACATTTTTGGTAGCCGGGTATGAAAGCCGATGTTGCTAAATACGTAGGAGAATGTTTGACGTGTTCTAAGGTCAAAGCTGAGCATCAGAAACTATCAGGTCTACTTCAACAACCCGAAATCCCGGAATGGAAATGGGAAAACATTACCATGGATTTCATCACTAAATTGCCAAGGACTGCAAGTGGTTTTGATACTATTTTGGTAATAGTTGATCGTCTCTCCAAATCAGCACACTTTCTGCCAATAAGAGAAGATGACAAGATGGAGAAGTTAGCACGACTGTATTTGAAGGAAGTCGTCTCCAGACATGGAATACCAATCTCTATTATCTCTGATAGGGATGGCAGATTTATTTCAAGATTCTGGCAGACATTACAGCAAGCATTAGGAACTCGTCTAGACATGAGTACTGCCTATCATCCACAAACTGATGGGCAGAGCTAAAGGACGATACAAATGCTTGAAGACATGCTACGAGCATGTGTTATTGATTTCGGAAACAGTTGGGATCGACATCTACCGTTAGCAGAATTTTCCTACAACAACAGCTACCATTCAAGCATTGAGATGGCGCCGTTTGAAGCACTTTATGGTAGAAAGTGCAGGTCTCCGATTTGTTGGAGTGAAGTGGGGGATAGACAGATTACGGGTCCGGAGATTATACAAGAAACTACCGAGAAGATCATTCAAATTCAACAACGGTTGAAAACCGCCCAAAGTCAACAAAAGAGCTACGCTGACATTAAAAGAAAAGATATAGAATTTGAAATTGGAGATATGGTCATGCTTAAAGTTTCACCTTGGAAAGGCGTTGGTCGATTTGGTAAATGAGGGAAATTAAATCCAAGGTATATTGGACCATTCAAGATTATTGACCGTGTCGGACCAGTAGCATACCGACATGAGTTACCTCAACAACTCGCGGCTGTACATAACACTTTCCACGTCTCGAATTTGAAGAAATGTTTTGCTAAAGAAGATCTCACTGCTCCGTTAGATGAAATCCAAATCAACGAAAAACTTCAATTCATCGAAGAACCCATCGAAATAATGGATCGTGAGGTTAAAAGACTTAAGCAAAACAAGATGATAATTGTTAAGGTTCGATGGAATGCTCGTAGAGGACTCGAGTTCACCTGGGAGCGTGAAGATCAGATGAAGAAGAAATACCCGCATCTATTTCCAGAAGATTCGTCAACACCTTCAACAGCTTAAAATTTCGGGACGAAATTTATTTAACGGGTAGGTACTGTAGTGACCCGAACTTTTTCATGTTTATATATATTAATTGAGATTGATATTTACATGATTAAATGTTTCCAACATGTTAAGCAATCAAACTTGTTAAGACTTGATTAATTGAAATATGTTTCATATAGACAATTGACCACCCAAGTTGACCGGTGATTCACGAACGTTAAAACTTGTAAAAACTATATGATATATATATATATATATATATATATATATATATATATATATATATATATATATATATATATATATATATATATATATATATATATATATATATATATATATATAGTTAACATGATACTATGATAAGTAAACATATCATTAAGTATATTAACAATGAACTACATATGTAAAAACAAGACTACTAACTTAATGATTTTTAAACGAGACATATATTTAACGATTATCATTGTAAAGACATTTAATGTATATATATCATATTAAGAGATATTTATACATGATAATATCATGATAATATAATAATTTAAAATCTCATTTGATATTATAAACATTGGGTTAACAACATTTAACAAGATCATTAACCTAAAGGTTTCAAAACAACACTTACATGTAACGACTAACGATGACTTAACGACTCAGTTAAAATGTATATACATGTAGTGTTTTAATATGTATTTATACACTTTTGAAAGACTTCAATATACTTATCAAAATACTTCTACTTAACAAAAATGCTTACAATTACATCCTCGTTCAGTTTCATCAACAATTCTACTCGTATGCACCCGTATTCGTACTCGTACAATACACAGCTTTTAGATGTATGTACTATTGGTATATACACTCCAATGATAAGCTCTTAGTAGCCCATGTGAGTCACTTAACACATGTGAGAACCATCATTTGGCAACTAGCATGAAATATCTCATAAAATTACAAAAAATATGAGTAATCATTCATGACTTATTTACATGAAAACAAAATTACATATTCTTTATATCTAATCCATACACCAACGACCAAAAACACCTACAAACACTTTCATTCTTCAATTTTATTCATCTAATTGATCTCTCTCAAGTTCTATCTTTAAGTTCTAAGTGTTCTTCATATATTCTACAAGTTTTAGTTACATAAAAATCAAGAATACTTTCAAGTTTGCTAGCTCACTTCCAATCTTGTAAGGTGATCATCCAACCTCAAGAAATCTTTGTTTCTTACAGTAGGTTATCATTCTAATACAAGGTAATAATCATATTCAAACTTTGGTTCAATTTCTATAACTATAACAATCTTATTTCAAGTGATGATCTTACTTGAACTTGTTTTCGTGTCATGATTCTGCTTCAAGAACTTCGAGCCATCCAAGGATCCGTTGAAGCTAGATCCATTTTTTTATTTTCCAGTAGGTTTATCCAAGGAACTTAAGGTAGTAATGATGTTCATAACATCATTCGATTCATACATATAAAGCTATCTTATTCGAAGGTTTAAACTTGTAATCACTAGAACATAGTTTAGTTAATTCTAAACTTGTTCACAAACAAAAGTTAATCCTTCTAACTTGACTTTTAAAATCAACTAAACACATGTTCTATATCTATATGATATGCTAACTTAATGATTTAAAACCTGGAAACACGAAAAACACCGTAAAACCGGATTTACGCCGTCGTAGTAACACCGCGGGCTGTTTTGGGTTAGTTAATTAAAAACTATGATAAATTTTGATTTAAAAGTTGTTATTCTGAGAAAATGATTTTTATTATGAACATGAAACTATATCCAAAAATTATGGTTAAACTCAAAGTGGAAGTATGTTTTCTAAAATGGTCATCTAGACGTCGTTCTTTCGACTGAAATGACTACCTTTATAAAAACGATTTGTAACTTATTTTTCTGACTATAAACCTATACTTTTTCTGTTTAGATTCATAAAATAGAGTTCAATATTAAACCATAGCAATTTGATTCACTCAAAACGGATTTAAAATGAAGAAGTTATGGGTAAAACAAGATTGGATAATTTTTCTCATTTTAGCTACGTGAAAATTGGTAACAAATCTATTCCAACCATAACTTAATCAACTTGTATTGTATATTATGTAATCTTGAGATACCATAGACACGTATACAATGTTTCGACCTATCATGTCGACACATCTATATATATTTCGGAACAACCATAGACACTCTATATGTGAATGTTGGAGTTAGCTATACAGGGTTGAGGTTGATTCCAAAATATATATAGTTTGAGTTGTGATCAATACTGAGATACGTATACACTGGGTCGTGGATTGATTCAAGATAATATTTATCGATTTATTTCTGTACATCTAACTGTGGACAACTAGTTGTAGGTTACTAACGAGGACAGCTGACTTAATAAACTTAAAACATCAAAATATATTAAAAGTGTTGTAAATATATTTTGAACATACTTTGATATATATGTATATATTGTTATAGGTTCGTGAATCAACCAGTGGCCAAGTCTTACTTCCCGACGAAGTAAAAATCTGTGAAAGTGAGTTTCATTTACCTTTTTACCCTTTATATTTTTGGGCTGAGAATACATGCGCAACTTTTATAACTGTTTTAAAAAAATAGACACAAGTAATCGAAATTACGTTCTATGGTTGAATGATCGAAACTGAATATGCCCCTTTTTATTAAGTCTGGTAATCTAAGAATTAGGGAACAGACACCCTAATTGACGCGAACTCTAAAGATAGATCTATTGGGCCTAACAAACCCCATCCAAAGTACCGGATGCTTTAGTACTTCGAAATTTTTATCATATCCGAAGGGTGTCCCGGAAAGATGGGGATATTCTTATATATGCATCTTGTTAATGTCGGTTACCAGGTGTTCACCATATGAATGATTTTTATCTCTATGTATGGGATGTGTATTGAAATATGAAATCTTGTGGTCTATTATTATGATTTGATATATATAGGTTAAACCTATAACTCACCAACATTTTTGTTGACGTTTTAAGCATGTTTATTCTCAGGTGATTATTAAGAGCTTCCGCTATCGCATACTTAAATAAGGACGAGATTCTGAGTCCATGCTTGTATGATATTGTGTAAAAACTGCATTCAAGAAACTTATTTTGTTGTAACATATTTGTATTGTAAACCATTATGTAATGGTCGTGTGTAAACAGGATATTTTAGATTATCATTATTTGATAATCTACGTAAAGCTTTTTAAACCTTTATTGATGAAATAAAGGTTATGGTTTGTTTTAAAATGAATGCAGTCTTTGAAAAACGTCTCATATAGAGGTCAAAACCTCGCAACGAAATCAATTAATATGGAACGTTTTTAATCAATAAGAACGGGACATTTCAGTGCAACCGTTGAAAACTAGTCGTCCAGCCCGGTTGGGGTTGTCAGGCCCGATAGATCTATCAACAGGATTCGCGTTTACATTCCTCATGTAAATATTAGCTACCAAGTATAAAGAAATATGCCATGGTACAACTCAACATAGAATTTATTTTTGATCACTTGTGTCCATAACGTAAATCATAAAATGCATGTATTCTCATCCCAAAATATTTAGAGTTTAAAAGTGGGACTATATACTCACCTAATGTATTTTGTAGTAAAAATACATATAACATCATTGCTCAAGTATAAAGTTGGCCTCGGATTCACGAACCTATATCATTTGTATATTTATTAATACATATAATGTAAATCACAAAATTTCATTTATTAGTATGTATTATTTATATATTTGTAGTTTTATAGATTTTATACCAAATTCCATTTTTATAAAACATATACTTACATTATTTCTTAGATTATATTGTATATATCGATTTTTGTGTATATGTATTTATATTGATTAATATTTATACAACTAGTGATATTAATATATCAATGTACATATATATGTGATTAGTATTGTGTTTATAAAATATCATTGATTTGTTATGTGAATTATTAATACAATCCTAGTATACAAAATATTTATTTGTAAAAATAATAATTTAGATAATAATGATTTACTACTACTAATATTAATAACCTTATTAATAATGATAATACTAGTAGTAAAAATGAAAATGATAATTTTAATGTTATTAATAATAATATTTATGAAAATATTAATAACAATAATATCATTAATAATAATAATTTATAATATTAATAATATTAATAATAATAATGATAATAATTTTTAATACTTAATATTAATAATTATAATAACATTAATGATAAGTGTAATAATTATAATAATAATAACCATAATAACAATAACAATACTAATAATATTAATAATAATAATAATAAAATTAAAAGTAATAATAATAATTAAATAGTTACCTCATATAAACAGATTTTTAAAAAAAATGTTGCCCAGGCCGGGGCTTGAACCCCCGACCTCTCGAAACCCAACATCATCACTTAACCGTTCCTCTGTTCTGTTTCATCTGTCTAAACCCCAAACCAAATTTACTTAAGCCTGTTATCCTGTTTCCCCTTTTATCATCTTCTTCATGAAGATTACTAATCGTAAATCGTACACTCTCCATAAAAACAGATTAAATGTTGTCTTTAGAAGCCTAAACTAAAATAGAAATCGACCTCCTGTTTTTTGAAATCAGTTAAAATAGAAAAACATATAAATACTGCAACCGTAACAGTCGCTGTATCCATATCATGAACTCGAAATCGCTTTTAATATTCTAGGTCGTTTAAGCTAAAACTCTTAACATGAAAAAGGTTATAAATCACATCTATAAACTTTCTGAATTATTAATTTGGTTTGAATCTCAACGGATAACTGTAATTCGATCGTAGAACATAGTTTGACTTTTTCTGAAATAATCTTTGACTCAAAAATTAACAATCGATATAAAGAATTACGGATTGAAAATTTACAGAAAGATTAAATGGACAATTCCTAACACAACTGCAATTTCTACTTTTTGAAATATCAATCAAATTCGAGTTGTTTATAAGATGAAGTAAAGACAGAGGAACCATCGTTCTTAATAAAATTTCTGTTTAATTTCTCAGTTTCCAAACGATCTGTATTAGTAGGTGTTTATGTAGAGGGAAAGAAGTTATTACTTCCAAAATAACTCGATTTATATCTGTTTTAGCACAATATTC
Organism: Rutidosis leptorrhynchoides; assembly: GCF_046630445.1. Taxonomy (NCBI): domain Eukaryota; kingdom Viridiplantae; phylum Streptophyta; class Magnoliopsida; order Asterales; family Asteraceae; genus Rutidosis; species Rutidosis leptorrhynchoides. The sequence continues at coordinate 510,635,073 of NC_092336.1, read as the reverse complement.
GGTTGGTAATGAAAATACAAATCACTTTTATAAAATTTCCACAAATTTGTTCATCCTGATGTTGATATAAAGACCCAAACAAAAATCAGAAATAGTTGTGACAGATATAACTGAATCGATTTTTCATTTGGGCGTATGATTTTATTATAATTATAATTATTATTATTATTAATGATTAATAATTTTAATTAAATTAATAATAATCTAAATCTAAATACATATAATAATAATGATAACTTATAAAAGTAATAATAATAATAAGTCATTGTAATTCTAGTGAAATTAATAATAATATTACTAATAATAATAATATTATTGATAATGAACTAGCATAATAAATGTTAAATAATAATATGATAAATGAAAATTTTTTATCAATTTAATTAATGATAATAATAATATTATTAGTGTTACTAATAATAATGCTAATTATAATAATATTAATATTATTAATGATAGTAATAATGTTTATAATAACAACTATTATCAAATTTCATATGCATGTGTTATATATAACAACATTATAAATATTGATTTTTCTAACAATGTTTATTTTAATGAAAGTAATGATAATGATATTAATATAGCCTTTACACTTAAAATTATCATTAAAATTAATACGCTACAATTTCAATTATATCATTTTTACCAATAATATAATATATCGAATCTTTAGTATTTATTTACTATTTATATTTAATATTTCTTATGTATAGAATTTATACATATATATTTTTATATATATATTTAATTAATTGTTTACAAACAATTGTTCGTGAATCATCTGGCATTGACAAAGGGTAACTGATTATCCGAATATAAATTTCAAACTTTCTAAACTCAGCATTACAGATTTTGCTTATCGTATCGGAAACATATAAAGATTAAGGTTTAAATTTGGTCGGAAATTTCTGGGTCATTACACCAACTGACGGATCCGTTAAGTGTTTTGACGGGGTCGTCATATGTGGTATCAGAGCGTTGGTTGTAGGGAACTAGGCGGTCTTAATGTGGTCAACCCGTGGTTATTAGGGTGCATTAGAGTCTAGTCTACAGCCTGACCTTTTTGCTATAGCATTATTATGCATTTTATTTCGTATAAGTTATATTATTATCTTTTATATCTTTTTGGTATGTGGTTTGCAATTTTGCTGTTTGCAGATGTCGACTTCGAGCGATAACTCCGTTGCTGCTCCTGCTCCACCGTCTCCTGCTAGACGTCGTGCTAATCAACCAGAGATCGATGATCCTGTTCATTACTACTTTTCTACCATTACTCATATGAACCGGGCTTATAATGAGGTGACACGTATTAACGCCCTTAGCGATTGTTTGCGCACTTTGTCACATAATGAAGTTATGGACGAGATCCGTGCCGACATGGGTAACTTTATCACTTTCAAGCATAGGGTTGAGGATGAGAACCGTAAGCGTGATTGAGAAGTTAAGGCTAAGTTCGAGGCTCTCGAGAGCACTGTTCGTGTGTTGAAGGAAGAGTTGGATGTTGTGAAAGGGAAGTTGCGCAAGTATGAGGATCCTGCCGAGACTCATGCTGGACCATCTTATCACACCCGCTCTAAGCGAATGTGATATGATTATTCATATTGATTATTTATTTCATCAGACTTAATGTCCTTTTTATACATACATTTTGGGTTATGTACGGCGTTTTGCCGAGGATTTTATTAAGATTTTGTTATGGGATATTTTTTTTCATTATGTATGGATGGTTATTTTTATGACGTCTATTATCATTATCATGTTTTATTTCTGATGTTGTGGCTCTTGGCATGTTATATTATGCGTAATATATGTTCATGTATGTTAGGTGCTATGTATGTTGTATGATGTTATCATAAAATATGTATGCATGTGATGGTTATTTCTATAACAATCATAACTGTCATGTTATTACTCATAGTGTTAGTTGACTAATATCTTAATGGTTAGTCTTTTCGTGTTTTGATCTATTCCTGTATGACACTAGTATTATTCTTGGTACTAACGGATGTGTTATTCTATTTTGAAGATCATGCCTCCAAGAGAGTCCACTGAAGCGCGTATGCAACGCCTGATCAATGAAGGAATTGCTGCTGCTATGGTAGCAAATGCTAATGTTAACGCCAATGCGAACAACAACGTGGGATGCTCCCACAAAACTTTTATGGCTGGTCGACCCCAAGAATTCAGTGGTACGGAAGGACCAATAGGGCTTACTCGTTGGTTCGAGAAAATCGAATCTATTTTCAGGGTCAGTCGGGTCCGTGAAGAGGACAAAGTTAGTTTTGCTAGTTGCACTCTCAAGGATAGTGCCTTGACATGGTGGAACAATCTGGTTAGTAGTTTGGGGAACGATGTAGCTTATGGTTTGTCCTGGAATGATTTTAAGGAAAGATTGATCACCCGCTATAGACCTCGGGGTGAGCTTAAGAAGCTAGAGGTTGAGCTCAAGAATTTGAAAATGCATGGCACCGAGTTAAATGCCTATGAACGAAGGTTTTTCGAGTTAACTTTGCTGTGTCCTAGGGTTTATGCGGATGAGGACCGCAAAATTGAGGCTTACATTGATGGTTTGTCCGAGAAGATTGAACACGGGGTTGAGTCTAGTGAACCCCAGACTATTGAGGCGGCTATGTCTATGGCCCACAAACTTAATGACAAGGTGTTGAGAAGAAGCAAGACTACAGTTGTTGAAACTAGTGAGGAGGTTGTCAAGAAGGCTGATAATGGGAAACGAAAGTGGGATAACAACCGCAATCAAAACCAAAATCGGCAGAAGAAACAGGATACCTCAGGTGCTAACAACAGAAATTAGCGTGTGTGTCCTCATTCCTATAAAGCTCATGATGGTTACTGCACAGTTACTTGTAAGAGGTGCTCTAAGCAAGGGCACATTGCTAAAGATTGTACAGTGCTTTTGCCGGGGTCTGCTACTCCCGCGACTGGTGGTAATAATAATAATGTTGGTAATAGAGGTGGTAACGGTAACGGTAATGGGAAATCGAATAATGGAGGTAATCCAAGGGTTTGTTATGAGTGTGGGAAGCCGGGGCATTTCCGAGATGCTTGTCCCAATAAGAAGACTGCTGAAACTGCACGCGGCCGAGCGTTCAACATTAATGCTAAGGATGCGGAGGAAGATCCTAAGCTTGTTACTGGTACGTTCTCAGTCAACGATTTACCAGTTTATGTACTATTTGATTCAGGGGCTGATTTAAGTTTCGTGTCGAGTAAATTAAGTTCGAGAATCAAAACGCCGTTAACTCCCTTAGACAATACTTATGTTGTTGAAGTAGCTAATGGTAAAGAACTTACTGCTAAGACTGTACATCGTAAATGTAACATTAATCTGGGTGGTAGGGATTTTGAGATAGATTTGATACCGATTGAACTTGGTAGTTTTGATAATGTTATTGGTATGGATTGCTTGTCTGCGAACCGTGCTGAGATCGTGTGTTATGATAAGGCTATTCGTATTACTGATGTAATTGGAGAGCCACTGATGGTCTTTGGAGATAAGAAATGCACACAGTTAAATCTTATTAGCTGTATGAAAGTTCGTAAACATCTCCGCAAAGGCTGTCATGCTATTCTTGCTCATGTTGTTGATCCTAGTAGGGAAGTGAAGAACGTTGATGACGTTCACATTGTTAGGGATTTTCCCGAGGTGTTTCCAGATGATGTCACGCCCCCAAATAGGGCCTGGGGTATTTGTGACTAATTATATCAAATTACAGTTGTATAAATGAGAACGACTCTATATCAAATCAGAGAAGTACTGTTGTAGAGAACCAGGATTGCATTTTAAGTGTGCCTTATACAATTAGGTACCTTAGCAATGTAGGACTACAACTTTCCTTGACTATAGTGCCTTTAAATGTTGCCTTTAATTGTTAAATGCTACACTATACTTTAGAAACTTTACTTATCTTAGAATGCCAAGCCAATCTAAGAAGTCAGTTCACTTTTCTAAGTACTATCCAATTACGCCCCGCGTTTAAATGCGACACTATGATTTCTGAAATTCTTGACATTCCTAAGTCATCTATCATGGTTTGTGTATTACATATGTATTACATGAAATATTATCCATGAATTTTGAAACTCCTATAATTATTACTATTCATACTCAAACGTATATAACTCCCTGTTATATCACGTACCTATATGCCTTATGCCTTTATGCATCGGTTTGCGAACCAGAAAATGTCATTGAGTTATCGAGAATCTCAAAGACATTATAATGTCATCACTATTCATATTCATTACTTTCTTTGTTTTCTTGTTGTTTTGATCATTGAATTTTCCTGACGGATGACGTCTGCGAAACTATAGAATAGAAAGCGTTTGGATTACTGATTTAAAGGATCCTATAGCTCATGCCCCTGGACCTGAATAGGTCATTACGAATTGAAAATCTTTAATCAAAAGATTATCAGATTACATACTTATCATATAGACACGTCATACTGCCATTATTAGAGTATAGACACATCATATCTTATTATATCTTATCGTATCTATCCCAATAATCTTTGTCTAACACTTCTCCTAAATTTCCTCCGTAAATTACGAAAATCTTTTTGCTACATATACATATTCAAGGAGATGAATATATCATCCAGTATTCAACACTAATCTCATATCAAACCCTAATTCAAATCACATAATATGGATTTCTCAACTGATTCCTCAAGCTCCAATGGTAGCGTAACCGAAACAAACGAACAAATCAGCCATCATCTATTTTGGATGAATTTGGGATGGGTTCGTAGTAAACTTAATCAATGGAGACAAGAAGAAGGTAATCCCTTCCATCAACCGAATTCACCTCTTGGTGAAGAACCTGAAGCACTTACCGGCGAACCCGTTCGGAACACTATTTTCACCCTCATTTCCAGGATATCCAGTCACGAATATATAATATCTAAAATTCTAGATCTTATTCATCCACTTGTCCGAACCGCCAATCATCCCGAAATAATAGAAGAAGTCAACGAGCTTCGCGCTCGAGTAATGGCTCTGGAGAATATGGTGCGAAACCTACGAACACCAGCAGCAGCACCAGCAGCATAACCAGTACCACCAGTACCATCAGCATCACCACCAACATCATCAACTTCACCAACGACAACATCCGTATTTCACGCCTCAACATTACACTCAGTACCTCAAACATCAACATCATACGCCTCATAGATACCAAGGAATATTAGTACTAATGAGTTAAGATGTATTGACTCATTCTTCCTGAAGAATTATATATGTATACTTTAAATATATATGGTTTGGAACAATAATAAATCTTTCGTACTAAGCTATTACGTGTGAATCTTAACTAGTATGTACTACTTGGTTAATTCATATCCCTAATATGCTATGATGTACATCCTTCGTTAATGACTTAACAATCGTTAATCACTGCTTCACCACAATAAACTCCATTTTATAATAAACCAAGTGTATTATTAAAATGCATGTATGAATTTACACTTCTATTTTCGATGTACTCGAAACTTTCTAGAAAACATCATTAGTGCCTTATGAATTTCACAAGAATTCCACGAGCACCAACATCATATACCGAGGTATATCAAAAACAATGAATGATGAAGTATTGATTCATAACTTCATTAGTGAAATATTTCGCGACAATTATGAAATCTCTAAGGTTTTGGAGATTATTTATTTTCGTTTCAACCGCAAACCAAATGAGTTTAATATTATATTAATTCATTAAAACCATGATTACATCTGAAGAATACATATATGAACGTATATCTTCTCTTTTGTACAAACTATTAATTGTGAAAATATTTTAACGAGTAGGTAAAACCCGAGAGATATTCATATCTCATATAAATATGTTACATTGTACATTCTTTCATTCTGATTCAGCAGTTGTTAACTATACTACTTACATTCACATGATATATGTATACGTTTACTAAGGAACAACCATTTTTCATACAAATTCAATTACATATTCTGATTTTGACATATCGGAATTTAAGTAAAGCTTTAGCAAGTATTATCTTCCTAAAGATCACTACATTCATGAATTATATTCATTCATATTCTATGAAGAATTATCACATTAAACCACCGAACTTACCATTTCTTACTTTTGAAAATCACAACATTTCTTCGTCAACCATTAGATCCATTGATGGATGCATCTTACGCTTAAACACTTCAAATTCAAAATTCTTTAATTCATCCTTGACGATCACAATCAGCGTTTAATCATCTAAAAACGAAATTTCTTGAAACCATCTCGGATTGATAACAGATGATTCAAATATGACTGCATTAAATGCAGAGGAAACAGAAAAATTGTAGATGGTCTTAAGGACAAACAGTTTGATAATAAAGAATGGTACGTTGGAAAAGCTCAAAAGAAAATTTGGAACTGAAATACGGATTGAGCTAACCATGGAGGAGACCAAGGACAAATACAAGGACCAAACCCTATATTCAAATAATCCAGGTAATTCTGGATCCGATGAAATCTTTAGAGAATATCTTGCTCCGAAGTTATGTTAAAAGCTTGCGGAAAATATTTCTTCATCAACCTTCGAACTTAGAAATTCTAAAATTTTGTTATAAATATCCTCTATATTTCTGAAGATATTTTCATAACGATTCTTGTCCACAATTAAGTATCTCTTTGCGATATCTTTATAAAGGAAACTATTTTAGTTTCTATATTCAGTAAAATTCAAGTTTAAATTATAAATGTTTTGAAGTAGTGTTGGGAATTGAAGCATGAGTTAGTATAATATAATGACGTCAGGCCAACGTAATTATACTACAGTAAGTCATGCTAAGTTTTTAATGGAAGATGATAATTCATAGACTTTATAATCATCATTTGCCATGTTACACGACTCTTACATTCTATTTAACCTCTAAACATATCAAGAAAATATTATTCTTGATGATTCGGTCTTTTCTGGATATTATGGTAATATGACAAATCAAATCGTGCTATTACCTTTTCCTTTCTACTTTATATATTATGATCATTCAAAACTTCATACCTATGAATTCTGGACCATTACTCGCTTGACTTGAAGTCTGGAAGAAGAAACAAAAGCATAAAGCTCCGACATATAAGGGAAAATATAAAGCCCGATAACAACACGGAAATTACAAACCGTGTATATCAATGCGTATAGCAATATAAAGACACGGGATAATTAAAAACACTATAACCCCAAGAGCATAGTAGAAGTAAACAGATTCCTCTGGCGGTAAAAGAAAAAGAAGAATGACTGCATAGATGGTCAATATAATAACCAGGATCAGAACTGGATTAAGCATTTTCTTAATCTTTTGGAAGTTTGAATTGAGAAAGAAAGTATAGAAGTGGTGAAGATAATGAAACGGAAGAAGCTAATTTATAGCAAAATTCCAAACACATCAATCGAGGCAAATCACCGCATTTAATCAAACAAATCTCAAAATTTCGTAAATACCGGAGAATCAAATCTTATAGATTACGAAGATTTCCTTTAATCCCTTGAATTCCGGAAATCAATCGTGACTACGTCAAAAGTTAAGGCGAACATTTAATTTTCTCATTCACTCTTTTACGATAGCTTCGTTTATACGCTTCCTATAATCGAATCGTTTTATCCATATTATTTAATAGTGATAAAACTTTATTTTTCAACTTATATTCATCATTACAATATTCTTGTTGTAAACAATGATGATCTCTATCAAATTTCGTGACTGTGATTTTCATAAACTACTCTCTGTTTGTCTGCCCTAATATTGTGGCGTAAAACGCTTAAGGTTTTAAATGAACTCAATACTATTCATAACACATTTCATGTATCCAATTTACTGAAATGACTTGAATAACATCATCATTTTGAATGATATCCGCATTAATGATAAAATGCACTTCATGGTTCAAACTCTTGAAACAAAACAATATTCTATCCGTTGGAATTCACACAAGGCCCCAAATGAAATGTCCCGTTCTTATTGATTAAAAACGTTCTATATTAATTGATTTCGTTGCGAGGTTTTGACCTCTATATGAGACGTTTTTTAAAGACTGCATTCATTTTAAAACAAACCATAACCTTTATTTCATCAATAAAGGTTTAAAAAGCTTTACGTAGATTATCAAATAATGATAATCTAAAATATCCTGTTTACACACGACCATTACATAATGGTTTACAATACAAATATGTTACAACAAAATAAGTTTCTTGAATGCAGTTTTTACACAATATCATACAAGCATGGACTCCAAATCTTGTCCTTATTTAAGTATGCGACAGCGGAAGCTCTTAATAATCACCTGAGAATAAACATGCTTAAAACGTCAACAAAAATGTTGGTGAGTTATAGGTTTAACCTATATATATCAAATCGTAACAATAGACCACAAGATTTCATATTTCAATACACATCCCATACATAGAGATAAAAATCATTCATATGGTGAACACCTGGTAACCGACATTAACAAGATGCATATATTTAAGAATATCCCCATCATTCCGGGACACCCTTCGGATATGATATAAATTTCGAAGTACTAAAGCATCCGGTACTTTGGATGGGGTTTGTTAGGCCCAATAGATCTATCTTTAGGATTCGCGTCAATTAGGGTGTTTGTTCCCTAATTCTTAGATTACCAGACTTAATAAAAAGGGGCATATTCGATTTCGATAATTCAACCATAGAATGTAGTTTCACGTACTTGTGTCTATTTTGTAAATCATTTATAAAACCTGCATGTATTCTCATCCCAAAAATATTAGATTTTAAAAGTGGGACTATAACTCACTTTCACAGATTTTTACTTCGTCGGGAAGTAAGACTTGGCCACTGGTTGATTCACGAACCTATAACAATATATACATATATATCAAAGTATGTTCAAAATATATTTACAACACTTTTAATATATTTTGATGTTTTAAGTTTATTAAGTCAGCTGTCCTCGTTAGTAACCTAAAACTAGTTGTCCACATTTAGATGTACAGAAATAAATCGATAAATATTATCTTGAATCAATCCACGACCCAGTGTATACGTATCTCAGTATTGATCACAACTCAAACTATATATATTTTGGAATCAACCTCAACCCTGTATAGCTAACTCCAACATTCACATATAGAGTGTCTATGGTTGTTCCGAAATATATATAGATGTGTCGACATGATAGGTCGAAACATTGTATACGTGTCTATGATATCTCAAGATTACATAATATACAATATAAGTTGATTAAGTTATGGTTGAAATAGATTTATTACCAATTTTCACGTAGCTAAAATGAGAAAAATTATCCAATCTTGTTTTACCCATAACTTCTTCATTTTAAATCCGTTTTGAGTGAATCAAATTGCTATGGTTTCATATTGAACTCTATTTTATGAATCTAAACAGAAAAAAGTATAGGTTTATAGTCAGAAAAATAAGTTACAAGTCGTTTTTGTAAAGGTAGTCATTTCAGTCGAAAGAACGACGTCTAGATGACCATTTTAGAAAACATACTTCCACTTTGAGTTTAACCATAATTTTTGGCTATAGTTTCATGTTCATAATAAAAATCATCTTCTCATAATAACAACTTTTAAATCAAAGTTTATCATAGTTTTTAATTAACTAACCCAAAACAGCCCGCGGTGTTACTACGACGGCGTAAATCCGGTTTTACGGTATTTTTCGTGTTTCCAAGTTTTAAATCATTAAGTTAGCATATCATATAGATATAGAACATGTGTTTAGTTGATTTTAAAAGTCAAGTTAGAAGGATTAACTTTTGTTTGCGAACAAGTTTAGAATTAACTAAACTATGTTCTAGTGATTACAAGTTTAAACCTTCGAATAAGATAGCTTTATATGTATGAATCGAATGATGTTATGAACATCATTACTACCTTAAGTTCCTTGGATAAACCTACTGGAAAAGAGAAAAATGGATCTAGCTTCAACGGATCCTTGGATGGCTCGAAGTTCTTGAAGCAGAATTATGACACGAAAACAAGTTCAAGTAAGATCATCACTTGAAATAAGATTGTTATAGTTATAGAAATTGAACCAAAGTTTGAATATGATTATTACCTTGTATTAGAATGATAACCTACTGTAAGAAACAAATATTTCTTGAGGTTGGATGATCACCTTACAAGATTGGAAGTGAGCTAGCAAACTTGAAAGTATTCTTGATTTTATGTAACTAGAACTTGTAGAATTTATGAAGAACACTTAGAACTTGAAGATAGAACTTGAGAGAGATCAATTAGATGAAGAAAATTGAAGAATGAAAGTGTTTGTAGGTGTTTTTGGTCGTCGGTGTATGGATTAGATATAAAGGATATGTAATTTTATTTTCATGTAAATAAGTCATGAATGATTACTCATATTTTTGTAATTTTATGAGATATTTCATGCTAGTTGCCAAATGATGGTTCCCACATGTGTTAGGTGACTCACATGGGCTGCTAAGAGCTGATCATTGGAGTGTATATACCAATAGTACATACATCTAAAAGCTATGTATTGTACGAGTACGAATATGGGTGCATACGAGTAGAATTGTTGATGAAACTGAACGAGGATGTAATTGTAAGCATTTTTGTTAAGTAGAAGTATTTTGATAAGTGTATTGAAGTCTTTCAAAAGTGTATAAATACATATTAAAACACTACATGTATATACATTTTAACTGAGTCGTTAAGTCATCGTTAGTCGTTACATGTAAGTGATGTTTTGAAACCTTTAGGTTAACGATCTTGTTAAATGTTGTTAACCCAATGTTTATAATATAAAATGAGATTTAAATTATTATATTATCATGATATTATCATGTATGAATATCTCTTAATATGATATATATATATATACATTAAATGTCTTTACAACGATAATCGTTACATATATGTCTCGTTTAAAAATCATTAAGTTAGTAGTCTTGTTTTTACATATGTAGTTCATTGTTAATATACTTAATGATATGTTTACTTATCATAGTATCATGTTAACTATATATATATCCATATATATGTCATCATATAGTTTTTACAAGTTTTAACGTTCGTGAATCAACGGTCAACTTGGGTGGTCAATTGTCTATATGAAACATATTTCAATTAATCAAGTCTTAACAAGTTTGATTGCTTAACATGTTGGAAACATTTAATCATGTAAATATCAATCTCAATTAATATATATAAACATGGAAAAGTTCGGGTCACTACAGTACCTACCCGTTAAATAAATTTCGTCCTGAAATTTTAAGCTGTTGAAGGTGTTGACGAATCTTCTGGAAATAGATGCGGGTATTTCTTCTTCATCTGATCTTCACGCTCCCAGGTGAACTCGGGTCCTCTACGAGCATTCCATCGAACCTTAACAATTGGTATCTTGTTTTGCTTAAGTCTTTTAACCTCACGATCCATTATTTCGACGGGTTCTTCGATGAATTGAAGTTTTTCGTTGATTTGGATTTCATCTAATGGAATAGTGAGATCTTCTTTAGCAAAACATTTCTTCAAATTCGAGACGTGGAAAGTGTTATGTACAGCCGCGAGTTGTTGAGGTAACTCAAGTCGGTAAGCTACTGGTCTGACACGATCAATAATCTTGAATGGTCCAATATACCTTGGATTTAATTTCCCTCGTTTACCAAATCGAACAACGCCTTTCCAAGGTGCAACTTTAAGCATGACCATCTCTCCAATTTCAAATTCTATATCTTTTCTTTTAATGTCAGCGTAGCTCTTTTATCGACTTTGGGCGGTTTTCAACCGTTGTTGAATTTGGATGATCTTCTCGGTAGTTTCTTGTATAATCTCCGGACCCGTAATCTGTCTATCCCCCACTTCACTCCAACAAATCGGAGACCTGCACTTTCTACCATAAAGTACTTCAAACGGCGCCATCTCAATGCTTGAATGGTAGCTGTTGTTGTAGGAAAATTCTGCTAACGGTAGATGTCGATCCCAACTGTTTCCGAAATCAATAACACATGCTCGTAGCATGTCTTCAAGTGTTTGTATCGTCCTTTCGCTCTGCCCATCAGTTTGTGGATGATAGGCAGTACTCATGTCTAGACGAGTTCCTAATGCTTGCAGTAATGTCTGCCAGAATCTTGAAATAAATCTGCCATCCCTATCAGAGATAATAGAGATTGGTATTCCATGTCTGGAGACGACTTCCTTCAAATACAGTCGTGCTAACTTCTCCATCTTGTCATCTTCTCTTATTGGCAGGAAGTGTGCTGATTTGGTGAGACGATCAACTATTACCCAAATAGTATCAAAACCACTTGCAGTCCTTGGCAATTTAGTGATGAAATCCATGGTAATGTTTTCCCATTTCCATTCCGGGATTTTGGGTTGTTGAAGTAGACCTGATGGTTTCTGATGCTCAGCTTTGACCTTAGAACACGGTCAAACATTCTCCTACGTATTTAGCAACATCGGCTTTCATACCCGGCCACCAAAAATGTTTCTTGAGATCCTTGTACATCTTCCCCGTTCCAGGATGTATTGAGTATCTGGTTTTATGAACTTCTCTAAGTACCATTTCTCTCATATCTCCAAATTTTGGTAACCAAATCCTTTCAGCCCTATACCGGGTTCTGTCTTCCCGAATATTAAGATGCTTCTCCGATCCTTTGGGTATTTCATCCTTTAAATTTCCATCTTTTAAAACTCCTTGTTGCGCCTCCTTTATTTGAGTAGTAAGGTTATTATGAATCATTATATTCATAGATTTTACTCGAATGGGTTCTCTGTCCTTCCTGCTCAAGGCATCGGCTACCACATTTGCCTTCCCCGGGTGGTAACGAATCTCAAAGTCGTAATAATTCAACAATTCAATCCACCTACGCTGCCTCATATTCAGTTGTTTCTGATTAAATATGTGTTGAAGACTTTTGTGGTCGGTATATATAATACTTTTGACCCCATATAAGTAGTGCCTCCAAGTCTTTAATGCAAAAACAACCGCGCCTAATTCCAAATCATGCGTCGTATAATTTTGTTCGTGAATCTTCAATTGTCTAGACGCATAAGCAATCACCTTCGTTCGTTGCATTAATACACAACCGAGACCTTGCTTTGATGCATCACAATAAATCACAAAATCATCATTCTCTTCAGGCAATGACAATATAGGTGCCGTAGTTAGCTTTTTCTTCAATAACTGAAACGCTTTCTCTTGTTCATCATTCCATTCAAATTTCTTCCCTTTATGCGTTAATGCAGTCAAGGGTTTTGCTATTCTGAAAAAGTCTTGGATGAACCTTCTGTAGTAACCAGCTAGTCCTAAAAACTGGCGTATGTGTTTCGGAGTTTTTGGGGTTTCCCACTTTTCAACAGTTTCTATCTTTGCCGGATCCACCTTAATACCTTCTTTGTTCACTATGTGACCGAGGAATTGAACTTCTTCCAACCAAAATGCACACTTTGAAAACTTAGCGTACAATTCTTCCTTCCTCAATACTTCTAACACCTTTCTCAAATGTTCACCGTGTTCTTGGTCATTCTTTGAGTAAATAAGTATGAAAACAATGACAAACTTGTCAAGGTATGGTCCACACACTCGGTTCATAAGGTCCATGAACACAGCTGGTGCATTAGTTAAACCAAACGGCATGACCATAAACTCGTAATGACCGTAACGTGTTCTGAAAGCAGTCTTTGGAATATCATCTTCTTTCACCCGCATTTGATGATACCCGGAACGTAAGTCAATCTTTGAATAAACAGACGAGCCTTGTAGTTGATCAAATAAGTCGTCGATTCTCGGTAGTGGGTAGCGGTTCTTGATGGTAAGTTTGTTCAACTCTCGGTAGTCGATACACAACCTGAATGTACCATCTTTCTTCTTGACAAACAAAACAGGAGCTCCCCAAGGTGATGTGCTTGGTCGAATGAAACCACGCTCTAAAAGTTCTTGTAATTGGCTTTGCAGTTCTTTCATCTCGCTGGGTGCGAGTCTGTAAGGAGCACGAGCTATTGGTGCAGCTCCTGGTACAAGATCTATTTGAAATTCAACGGATCGATGTGGGGGTAATCCCGGTAATTCTTTCGGAAATACATCGGGAAATTCTTTTGCAATGGGAACATCATTGATGCTCTTTTCTTCAGTTTGTACTTTCTCGACGTGTGCTAGAACAGCATAGCAACCTTTTCTTATTAGTTTTTGTGCCTTCAAATTACTAATAAGATGTAGCTTCGTGTTGCCCTTTTCTCCGTACACCATTAAGGGTTTTCCTTTTTCTCGTATAATGCGAATTGCATTTTTGTAACAAACTATCTCTGCTTTCACTTCTTTCAACCAGTCCATACCGATTATCACATCAAAACTCCCTAACTCTACTGGTATTAAATCAATCTTAAATGTTTCGCTAACCAGTTTAATTTCTCGATTCCGACATATATTATCTGCTGAAATTAATTTACCATTTGCTAATTCAAGTAAAAATTTACAATCCAAAGGCGTCAATGGGCAACTTAATTTAGCACAAAAATCTCTACTCATATAGCTTCTATCCGCACCCGAATCAAATAAAACGTAAGCAGATTTATTGTCAATAAGAAACGTACCCGTAACAAGCTCCGGGTCTTCCTGTGCCTCTACCGCATTAATATTGAAAACTCTTCCGCGGCCTTGTCCATTCGTGTTCTCCTGGTTCGGGCAATTTCTAATAATGTGGCCCGGTTTTCCACATTTATAACAAACTACATTGGCATAGCTTGCTCCGACACTACTTGCTCCGCCATTACTCGTTCCGACACCATTTGTTCCTTTCGTTCCATTAACCCCTGGTCCGTAGACCTCACACTTCGCCGCGCTATGACCATTTCTTTTACACTTGTTGCAAAATTTGGTGCAGAACCCCGAGTGATACTTTTCACACCTTTGGCATAGCTGTTTCTGATTGTTGTTGTTGTTGTTGCGGTTATTATTGTTGTTGGGATGATTGTTGTAGTTGCTGTTGTAGTTGCTGTTGTTGTTGTTGTTGTTGTTGTTGTTGTTGGGCCGTTTGTTGTAGTTGCGATTGATGTTGCGATTGTTGGGATAATTGTTGCGATTGCTGTTGTTGTTGTATTGGTGATTCTTATCACCGTTTTCCTCCCTCTTTCTTTTGACTTGCTTCACATTGGCCTCTTCAGCAGTCTGTTCTTTAATTCTTTCTTCAATCTGGTTCACTAGTTTGTGAGCCATTCTACATGCCTGTTGTATGGAGGGGGGCTCGTGTGAACTTATATCTTCTTGGATTCTTTCCGGTAATTCTTTCACAAACGCGTCGATCTTCTCTTCCTCATCTTCGAATGCTCCCGGACACAATAGGCACAATTCCGTGAATCGTCTTTCGTATGTGGTAATATCAAATCCTTGGGTTCGTAACCCTCTAAGTTCTGTCTTGAGCTTATTGACCTCGGTTTTGGGACGGTACTTCTCGTTCATCAAGTGCTTGAATGCTGACCACGGTAGTGCGTACGCATCGTCTTGTCCCACTTGCTCTAGATAGGTATTCCACCATGTTAACGCAGAACCTGTGAAGGTATGCGTAGCGTACTTCACTTTGTCCTCTTCAGTACACTTACTTATGGCAAATACCGATTCGACCTTCTCGGTCCACCGTTTCAATCCGATCGGTCCTTCGGTTCCATCAAATTCCAAAGGTTTGCAGGCAGTGAATTCTTTGTAGGTGCATCCTACACAATTTCCTGTACTGCTAGATCCAAGGTTATTGTTGGTATGTAGCGCAGCCTGTACTGCGGCTATGTTTGAAGCTAGAAAAGTACGGAATTCCTCTTCATTCATATTCACTGTGTGTCGAGTAGTCGGTGCCATTTCCTTCAAAATAGTCAAATGGAACAAGTTAATCATACAGAATATTAAGAGTAGTTAATAGTATTTCGTAGCATAATATGAACTCATTTATAAAAGCTTTTTCTTCATATTAGCGTTTTATAAGTTTAAATTCGGGTAGTACCTACCCGTTAAGTTCATACTTAGTAGCTAATATACAATTCAACTACTACAATTCTATATGAAAAACTGATTATAATAATATTTCGCGTTCAAACTTTTACACAATATTTTACAAACTTACAATACCGCTTATTTTACATATAGCATGAAATATAGCACACAATAAATTTGATACAAGATGGTTGTAAAGATAATTCTAGCTAGTACACAAGTCGTTCAGCAAAGGCAATAAAGACACGTAATTCATACGTCCAGAAACAAGTCATGCATTCTGGTTTTACTAGGATTACTTCCCATCCTTGGTCTTGTGGAACATAACCGTTATGGCCGTTGATAAGACAGCGTGTTGTAACGTCGTCAAAGGGACGAGGGTTACGTAATGTTCAACAGTCCCGTAACAATCTAAAAACCTCATTTCTTACCCCAATTACCGACTCCGTCACTTGTGGGAATGTTTTGTTTAATAGTTGTAGCCCGATGTTCTTGTTCTCACTTTGGTGAGAAGCGAACATTACTAATCCGTAAGCATAACATGCTTCTTTATGTTGCATGTTAGCCGCTTTTTCTAAATCACGAAGTCCAATATTCGGATATATTGAGTCAAAATAATTTCTTAACCCATTGCATAAAATAGCATTTGGGTTCCCCCGCAATATATGCGTCAAAGTAAACACATCGTAACTTATGGATTTCCCAATGTGATATCCCCCATCTTTCGAACGAAAGCCTTTTATAAACCAAGGCATTCTTGAAACGTTCTTCGAATGTCTTACAAACTGATCTCGCCTTAAATAGTTATGCCGAAGAATTCTGACCGACTCTAGACAAGATTTCATCAATCATGTCTCCGGGTAGGTCTCTTAAAATATTGGGTTGTCTATCCATTTTGTGTTTTTATACTGTAAAATAGACAAGAGTTAGATTCATAAAAAAAAATTACTTATTAATACAAGCAATTTTTACATATATCATAAAGCATAAGCACACTATATTACATATATTACACCACACGAATACAACTATCTTATTCCGACTCGCTTGTTTCTTCTTCTTCGGTTTTGGTTTGTTTTGCCAAGTTTCTAGGGATATATGATGTTCCCCTAATACGAGCCGTCGTTTTCCACATTGGTTTAGAAAAACCTGGTGGTTTAGAGGTTCCCGGGTCATTGTTACAACTTAAGGACTTCGGGGGTTGACGATACATATAAAGTTCATCGGGGTTGGAATTAGATTTCTCTATTTTTATGCCCTTTCCCTTATTATTTTCTTTTGCCTTTTTAAATTCAGTTGGGGTAATTTCTATAACATCATCGGACTTCTCGTCGGAATCCGATTCATCGGAGAATTGGTAATCCTCCCAATATTTTGCTTCCTTGGCGGAAACACCATTGACCATAATTAACCTTGGTCGGTTGGTTGAGGATTTTCTTTTACTTAACCGTTTTATTATTTCCCCCACCGGTTCTATTTCTTCATCCGGTTCCGATTCTTCTTCCGGTTCCGATTCTTCTTCCAGTTCCGACTCTTCTTCCGGTTCCTCTTCGGGAACTTGTGAATCAGTCCACGAATCATTCCAATTTACATTTGACTCTTCATTATTATTAGGTGAGTCAATGGGACTTGTTCTAGAGGTAGACATCTATCACATAATATCAAACGCGTTAAGAGATTAATATATCACATAATATTCACATGTTAAAAATATATAGTTTCCAACAAAATTTGTTAAGCAATCATTTTTCAAGTAAACACGGTCGAAGTCCAGACTCACTAATGCATCCTAACAAACTAGATAAGACACACTAATGCAAAATTCTGGTTCTCTAAGACCAACGCTCTGATACCAACTGAAATGTCCCGTTCTTATTGATTAAAAACGTTCCATATTAATTGATTTCATTGCGAGGTTTTGACCTCTATATGAGACGTTTTTTAAAGACTGCATTCATTTTAAAACAAACCATAACCTTTATTTCATCAATAAAGGTTTAAAAAGCTTTACGTAGATTATCAAATAATGATAATCTAAAATATCCTGTTTACACACGACCATTACATAATGGTTTACAATACAAATATGTTACAACAAAATAAGTTTCTTGAATGCAGTTTTTACACAATATCATACAAGCATGGACTCCAAATCTCGTCCTTATTTAAGTATGCGACAGCGGAAGCTCTTAATAATCACCTGAGAATAAACATGCTTAAAACGTCAACAAAAATGTTGGTGAGTTATAGGTTTAACCTATATATATCAAATCATAATAATAGACCACAAGATTTCATATTTCAATACACATCCCATACATAGAGATAAAAATCATTCATATGGTGAACACCTGGTAATCGACATTAACAAGATGCATATATAAGAATATCCCCATCATTCCGGGACACCCTTCGGATATGATATAAATTTCGAAGTACTAAAGCATCCGGTACTTTGGATGGGGCTTGTTGGGCCCGATAGATCTATCTTTAGGATTCGCGTCAATTAGGGTGTCTGTTCCCTAATTCTTAGATTACCAGACTTAATAAAAAGGGGCATATTCGATTTCGATAATTCAACCATAGAATGTAGTTTCACGTACTTGTGTCTATTTTGTAAATCATTTATAAAACCTGCATGTATTCTCATCCCAAAAATATTAGATTTTAAAAGTGGGACTATAACTCACTTTCACAGATTTTTACTTCGTCGGGAAGTAAGACTTGGCCACTGGTTGATTCACGAACCTATAACAATATATACATATATATCAAAGTATGTTTAAAATATATTTACAACACTTTTAATATATTTTGATGTTTTAAGTTTATTAAGTCAGCTGTCCTCGTTAGTAACCTACAACTAGTTGTCCACAGTTAGATGTACAGAAATAAATCGATAAATATTATCTTGAATCAATCCACGACCCAGTGTATACGTATCTCAGTATTGATCACAACTCAAACTATATATATTTTGGAATCAACCTCAACCCTGTATAGCTAACTCCAACATTCACATATAGAGTGTCTATGGTTGTTCCGAAATATATATAGATGTGTCGACATGATAGGTCGAAACATTGTATACGTGTCTATGGTATCTCAAGATTACATAATATACAATACAAGTTGATTAAGTTATGGTTGGAATAGATTTGTTACCAATTTTCACGTAGCTAAAATGAGAAAAATTATCCAATCTTGTTTTACCCATAACTTCTTCATTTTAAATCCGTTTTGAGTGAATCAGATTGCTATGGTTTCATATTGAACTCTATTTTATGAATCTAAACAGAAAAAAGTATAGGTTTATAGTCAAAAAAATAAGTTACAAGTCGTTTTTGTAAAGGTAGTCATTTCAGTCGAAAGAACGACGTCTAGATGACCATTTTAGAAAACATACTTCCACTTTGAGTTTAACCATAATTTTTGGATATAGTTTCATGTTCATAATAAAAATCATTTTCTCATAATAACAACTTTTAAATCAAAGTTTATCATAGTTTTTAATTAACTAACCCAAAACAGCCCGCGGTGTTACTACGACGGCGTAAATCCGGTTTTACGGTATTTTTCGTGTTTCCAGGTTTTAAATCATTAAGTTAGCATATCATATAGATATAGAACATGTGTTTAGTTGATTTTAAAAGTCAAGTTAGAAGGATTAACTTTTGTTTGCGAACAAGTTTAGAATTAACTAAACTATGTTCTAGTAATTACAAGTTTAAACCTTCGAATAAGATAGCTTTATATGTATGAATCGAATGATGTTATGAACATCATTACTACCTTAAGTTCCTTGGATAAACCTACTGGAAAAGATAAAAATGGATCTAGCTTCAACGGATCCTTGGATGGCTCGAAGTTCTTGAAGCAGAATTATGACACGAAAACAAGTTCAAGTAAGATCATCACTTGAAATAAGATTGTTATAGTTATAGAAATTGAACCAAAGTTTGAATATGATTATTACCTTGTATTAGAATGATAACCTACTGTAAGAAACAAATATTTCTTGAGGTTGGATGATCACCTTACAAGATTGGAAGTGAGCTAGCAAACTTGAAAGTATTCTTGATTTTATGTAACTAGAACTTGTAGAATTTATGAAGAACACTTAGAACTTGAAGATAGAACTTGAGAGAGATCAATTAGATGAAGAAAATTGAAGAATGAAAGTGTTTGTAGGTGTTTTTGGTCGTCGGTGTATGGATTAGATATAAAGGATATGTAATTTTGTTTTCATGTAAATAAGTCATGAATGATTACTCATATTTTTGTAATTTTATGAGATATTTCATGCTAGTTGCCAAATGATGGTTCCCAAATGTGTTAGGTGACTCACATGGGCTGCTAAGATCTGATCATTGGAGTGTATATACCAATAGTACATACATCTAAAAGCTATGTATTGTACGAGTATGAATATGGGTGCATACGAGTAGAATTGTTGATGAAACTGAACGAGGATGTAATTGTAAGCATTTTTATTAAGTAGAAGTATTTTGATAAGTGTATTGAAGTCTTTCAAAAGTGTATAAATACATATTAAAACACTACATGTATATACATTTTAACTGAGTCGTTAAGTCATCGTTAGTCGTTACATGTAAGTGATGTTTTGAAACCTTTAGGTTAACGATCTTGTTAAATGTTGTTAACCCAATGTTTATAATATAAAATGAGATTTAAATTATTATATTATCATGATATTATCATGTATGAATATCTCTTAATATGATATATATATATATATATATATATACATTAAATGTCTTTACAACGATAATCGTTACATATATGTCTCGTTTAAAAATCATTAAGTTAGTAGTCTTGTTTTTACATATGTAGTTCATTGTTAATATACTTAATGATATGTTTACTTATCATAGTATCATGTTAACTATATATATATATATCCATATATATGTCATCATATAGTTTTTACAAGTTTTAACGTTCGTGAATCACCGGTCAACTTGGGTGGTCAATTGTCTATATGAAACATATTTCAATTAATCAAGTCTTAACAAGTTTGATTGCTTAACATGTTGGAAACATTTAATCATGTAAATATCAATCTCAATTAATATATATAAACATGGAAAAGTTCGGGTCACTACACCAAACATACCTAGGAACGTGAAGACCAAATAAAACATAAATATCCTCATCTATGTACGAACAACGCTGACTGATGGCAACAACTAAATTTCGGGACGAAATTTCTTTTAACGGGTAGGTACTATAACAACCCAGAAATTTTCGACTAAATTTAAACCTAACTTTGACTAGTTCCGACGACTCACGAACAATTATTTGTAAATAATTACGCATTACTTTGATATATTAATATTATTATTTTTATTCTTATTTATCATTAATAATATTATTATTATTAATATAATTATTATTAATTAGTATTATTAATATGATTATTAATTATTCATATCAATTAAAAATAAAAATAAAATAAAAAGTCAAATAAAGAGTACTATAATTATTATTAGTGCTTTATTAAAAGTATTATTATTTATAAATATATTTATATTTAATTATTAATATATATATATATATATATATATATATATATATATATATATATATATATATATATATATATATATATATATATATATATATATATATATATTAAATATTAATTAAAATTTAAAAAAAATTAAAAGTCAAAAGAAGTGTACACCAACTGCTATATTTTTTTTTATATATAATATGATTCACGTTTTTTTATTTTTTTTATTTTTTTTATTTTTCTGTTCTTAATTGACTAATTGTATATGTGATCCCTTTTCAATTCTATAAATCAAACGATCTTTATCTGTTATTCACACAATCACTCAATTATTCATCTCCATTATCAATTACACCTTGTGTACTAAAGTTTAACAGAAATATTTTTTTTTTCTCGTATACCTCTGTACTTGAACTCAAATTGCAAAGGCTCGATTTTATACTGTTTTTCAAAATCTAGAAATGTAGTTGTGTTAGGATTCGTCTATTCAAACTTCCTGTAAAATCCCAAGTTCCAATTCCTCATAACGAATCCAAATTTTGAAGTCAAACTTTTGGTTTTTAAAAGTCAAACTTTGTTCATCAATCGAATTCGTGTTATCCGTTTCGATTCAAGTTAAATTGATGATTTGGAATGTTTCCACGAATGATTTCTAAACTATTTCATGTTATAATCATAGTCTGATACGTGATCAAAATCGAAAATCAAATTTTTTTTTTTAAAAGTTGCGAGCTTCAGCAGCAACATTTTTTTATTTTTTTTATTCCTCTTTTTTTGTTGTTAATCCTCTCAAACTAAATGATTTATGTTTCGTTTATACATTTTTAAAAACAAACAAAGTATAGTTTCATTAAGAATTTAAAAAAAAAAAAAAAAAAAAAAAAACTATCAACTAGTCGTTTTGTGAAGAAGATGAAGTAGAGATATGGGTTATAATTAAATGGATTATGTTTAAATCAAAAAAAAGAAAGGATTGAGGGGTGGTTAAGGGTGTTTGTGTGTGTGCGTGAGGTCTCGGGTTCAATCCTGGTTCGTGGTTTTTTTTTTAAAAAAAAGGGCTTTCTAAGGTATTTTTCAATTATTATTATTATTGTAACTATCATTATTATTACAAGTATTATCATTTAAAAATTATTAGTATTATCAAATATTATTATTATTATTATTAGTATTATTATTGTATTATTACTAATTTTATCATTTTAAATATTATTATCATTATTAAGATCATGATTATGATTATTATTATTATGAAAATAACAAAATTTATTAATATTAGTATTAGTATCATTTTATAATTAATAATACTATTATTATCATTTTTAACATAAGTATAATTATTATTATTAGTATTGTTATTATTAAAATTATTATCGTTATTATCATTTTTACAAAAGTTAACATTTTTGCTATCATCAAAACTATATTATTATTATTATTTTTAAAACCTTATTATGATTATTATCAATTTTACTACTAGTATTATTATTGTTATTACAAAATAATACAACTCTTTATTCATTATCATTATCAAAGTCATTTTATCAAACAAATACTTATACATAGAATATATAAATATAAGTATATATATATAGAAATATATAACTAATAAAATAATATATAAACTTATTCGATTACAAGTATATGTGTTAATATATATACTTGATATAGGTTCGTGAATCCGAGGTCAACACAACTCTGCACTTGTTCAGTGCCATCCTATGCATATTTACTACAAACTATCGTATCGTGAGTTTCATTTGCTCCCTTTTTATCTATATTTTTGGGCTGAGAATACATGTGCAACTTTTATAACTGTTTTATGTTTAGACACAAGTACTCAAACTTTTATGCTATATACATGCTTTGTCATGCTAAATCCCTGCCGTAATATCGTTAATTGCTGAGGTATAAGATGCAAGCTTAGTTATTGTGAGTAGCGCTACTGAGAGTGACGTCTCTAGTCAGTTGACTGTTGGTCTTTGACTACATAATAATGATTCAACGACATGAATAACAAGTGTCACTGGGTAACTTTTGTTTAGTCGCGATATTACAAACTACAGCATTACTTTTAGATTGATATTTCTATATCAGTCAACTCTAAACTAAATCTTGTGCTCTAACACTATTATTGAAATCATTATTTATGATAAACCTATCAACTCACCAACCTTTTGGTTGACACTCTTTAGCATGTTTATTCTCAGGTACTTATATATTATGCTTCCGCTGTGTATTTGCTAATTGAAAGCAACATTTCAACGAGTCATTCATGGATAATTGGAAGGACTTGCATTTGCTAATTTGATGATGATTGCTTGCTATGCTTGGAGTCTTCATTACATATCATATCAATTAAAGACATTTAATGCGTTGTTTATTAAATACAATGTAATCTATTTATCTTCCGCTGCAAAACTAAATAAAACGTCTCATATAGAGTCGTTCTCATTTATACAACTGTGATTTGATATAATTAGTCACAAATACCCCAGGCCCTATTTGGGGGTGTGACAGATGACTTACCTGGCCTTCCGCTGCAACGCGCGGTAGAATTTCAAATTGATCTTGTTCCCGGCGCTGCTCCTGTCGCATGTGCTCCTTATCGTCTTGTGCCTTCCGAACTTCAAGAATTGTCGAGTCAACTCCGTGAGTTGTTAGACAAAGGTTTTATTCGTCCTAGTTCGTCCCCTTGGGGAGCTCCCATTCTGTTTGTTAAGAAGAAAGATGGTTCTTTTCGTTTATGCATTGATTACCGTGAATTGAATAAGCTCACTGTTAAAAATCGTTATCCTCTTCCGAGAATTGATGATCTGTTCGATCAGCTTCAGGGTTCTTCTGTTTATTCAAAAATTGATCTTCGTTCTGGCTATCATCAGTTGCGTGTTAAAGAATCTGATGTTTCGAAAACTGCTTTTCGCACCCGTTACGGTCACTTTGAATTTCTTGTTATGCCGTTCGAATTGACAAATGCACCTGCTGTATTCATGGACCTCATGAACCGTGTGTAGACCCTATCTGGACAAGTTCGTTATTGTTTTCATCGACGACATCCTTATCTATTCTAAGAGTAATGAAGAGCACGAAGAACACTTGAGATTGGTGCTTGATTTGTTAAAGAAAGAAGAGTTGTACGCTAAGTTCTCTAAGTGTGCTTTTTGGTTAAGAGAAGTTCAGTTCCTTGGTCATATTGTTAATAAACAGGGAATACAAGTTGATCCTGCTAAAATTGAGGCGATTGAAAAGTGGGAAACCCCGAAAACTCCTACTCAGATTCGTCAGTTCTTAGGGTTGGCAGGTTACTATCGAAGGTTCATTTAGGATTTCTCTCGTATTGCGAAACCTCTAACTGCTTTAACGCATAAGGGGAAGAAGTATGAGTGGAAGGATGAACAAGAGAATGCTTTTCAGAATTTGAAGAAGAAGTTGACTACCGCTCCGATTTTGTCACTACCGAAGGGTAATGACGACTTTGTTGTTTAT
Organism: Rutidosis leptorrhynchoides; assembly: GCF_046630445.1. Classification (NCBI taxonomy): domain Eukaryota; kingdom Viridiplantae; phylum Streptophyta; class Magnoliopsida; order Asterales; family Asteraceae; genus Rutidosis; species Rutidosis leptorrhynchoides. The sequence continues at coordinate 510,610,070 of NC_092336.1, read as the reverse complement.
TGTGATGCATCGCGACAAGGCTATGGTTGCGTTTTGATGCAACGAAAGAAGGTTATTGCGTATGCGTCATGACAGTTGAAGATTCACGAACAGAACTATACAACTCATGATTTAGAGTTGGGGGCTGTTGTTTTTGCGCTTAAGATTTGGAGACACTATCTTTATGGTGTTAAGAGTACTGTGTACACCGATCACAAGAGTCTTCAACATATCCTCGATCAGAAACAGTTGAACATGAGACAACGAAGATGGATTGAGACGTTGAATGATTATAATTGTGACCTTTTGTATCACCCGGGTAAGGCCAATGTTGTGGCTGATGCATTGAGTCATAAAGAAAGGACTGAACCTCGCAGGGTTAGGGCCTTGAATATGACAGTTAGATCAAACCTGGTTAGGCATATTCTTGAGGCACAACAAGAAGCCTTAAAGGAGGAGAATTTCGTGAAGGAGAATGTAGAAAAGGTAGCTAAGAAGTTTGAAGTACGAGCTGATGGCACTAGGTATTTTGCGGGACGTCTTTGGGTTCCGAAATTTGGAGGTCTTCGACAACTTGTTTTGGATGAGGCTCATAAGTCTAGATACTCTATTCATCCTGGTTCATGAAAGATGTATCAGGATCTTAAAGAGCTGTATTGGTGGCATAATTTGAAAGGTGATGTGGCTATGTATGTGGCTAAGTGTTTGACCTGTGCTAAGGTCAAAGCTGAACATCAAAAACCGTCTGGACTTTTGGTGCAACCAGAAATTCCCGAGTGGAAGTGGGAAGGTATCACTATGGATTTTATTACTAAGTTACCAAGAGTTTCGGGTGGCTATGATGCAATTTGGGTGATTGTAGATCGACTCACTAAGTCGGCTCACTTTTTGCCGATTAGGGAAACAGATTCAATGGAGAAACTCACCCGTTTGTATTTGAAAGAGATTGTTTCTAGGCATGGTGTTCCCGTGTCCATTATTTCCGACCGAGACAGTCGATTTGTGTCGAGGTTTTGGCGATCTTTATAGGAAGCCTTGGGTACTAGGTTGGATATGAGCACCGATTATCATCCTCAAACGGATGGTCAAAGTGAAAGGACCATTCAGACATTAGAAGATATGTTGCGAGCGTGCGTCATTGATTTTGAAAATGGGTGGGATAAATATTTGTCGCTAGCTGAGTTTTCTTATAACAACAGTTACCACAGAAGTATTAAAGCCGCACCGTTTGAAGCTTTGTACGGTAGGAAATGTAGGTCTCCTATTTGTTGGAATGAGGTTGGGGATGCTCAACTTACAGGTCCAGAGATTATTCACGAGACTACTGAGAAGATTGTAAAAATTAAAGAAAGGTTGAGAACTGCTAGAAGTCGGCAAAAGAGTTATGCCGATAAGGGAAGGAAAGATGTTGAATTTCAAGTTGGTGATCGTGTTATGTTAAAGGTTTCGCCTTGGAAGGGCGTAATCTGTTTTGGTAAAAGAGGGAAGTTAAGTCCTCGTTTCGTGGGACCTTTTGAGATCATTGAAAGAGTTGGACCGGTGGCTTATCGTTTGAAATTGCTACAAGAACTCAGTGATGTTCACGATGTTTTCCATATTTCGAATTTAAAGAAGTGCTTGGCTGAATTTGATCAGACTATTCCTTTGGAGGAACTTCAAGTTGATAAGCAATTGCATTTTATTAAGGAGCCTGTTGAAATCATGGACCGAGAGGTTAAGACTCTTAAACAGAGCAAAATTCCTATTGTTCGGGTCAGATGGAACGCTAGACGCGGTCCCGAGTTCACTTGGGAGCGTGAAGACCAGATGAAGCAGAAGTACCCGCATTTGTTCTCAGATGCCGAGTCAACCCCTGCGCCTGCTTAAATTTCAGGACGAAATTTCCGTAACGGGAAGGTACTGTCACGACCCTACTTTTTCCGTTATCTTTTTCAGTTAATTATTTAACGACCGTTAACTGTTAGTGTGCCACGTCATTTTTATGACCTATGTTATTATTTTTGTAATAATATATATATATATTAATATTAATTATTATGTGTTATGTGAATATTTGTATTCATATTTTAATTTATACGTTTCTACGTCTCGCGGATTTCCATCCGGCGAATCTTTTTGATTTTCAAACCAACGGTCGAGTTTTTGGGATATTTAAATCCTAAATATTTTAAATATGATATTTTAAGATCATATTATTATATAGTGTATTTATATTTATTTTTCGTCGCGCGTTTGTTATCTTTCCGGATTTTTAATCGCGTAAGTGCGTTTTCGCGTTTCGGGACTCGTTCGGGCTTTCGGGCCACAAGGATTATGCATTTAAGTGAAATGGACCACCATGGGGCCCACCCCATGCCTCATTCGGCCGAAGCCACAAGGGAGGGGGGTAACACTCCCTTGTTTTTCCCATTTTGTGATTTAATTTCTTTTTCATCAATTTTTATCAAAACCTAAACTTATTATTTGCTCTCCTCCTCTTTCTCCCTCTCTTGGCCGTCGCCCTATACCTCCCCAACACCATCAATCTTCAACAATTTTATAGCTTGGATCATCAATTGTTTAACACCAACGCGTTCCTTTCGTTCTTCTCTACGCGATTACATAGATCGTTTCTCGATTAGGGTATAAACCCTAACCCAAGAATTTTCAAATTTTCATTTATTTACTGTATTTTGATGATTATTTAGTAGTATGATATTTGTGGATTATTGTAATGGTGTTTGTATGCATAGATGTACTCATAATCACATGTTTTCGGTTTGTTAAATTCCGGACAGCAGCTTTTTCGTGTATTCTGGGTTTGTGACTGAGATAAATGTTAAAATAAAGTATGTAAATGAGTTCCTCTCATCAAGATATTAATTTTAGACTCCAGATTCATGTCGTTTCGATTCCCGGAGCCCTAGTTATGATCAAATTACTATTTTGTTAAAATTGAAATGTGGATTGACATGAAACAGGTTTGGTCTGACTTTGTGACCTTCCTTGGTGTCTTTAGGGTGTGTTAGTGTGTTAGGACTGATGGTGGGACGAACTTTCATGTTCGGGTCACCTAAATCCGAGCCACGGTTCACCCGTTTCGACTAAAACACGGGTTTGTGTAAATTGAAGGTCCAAGTGGTATCATGGCTGATTACCATGACTTGTGGACTGTTATTGGTGTGTTCTTGAGTGCACCATTGTGTCGGGTGGTTTGAATAGGCAGAGATGCATATAAGGCTCGCCAGAAATCGACACCCGGGGCTCAAGATACGACCCGATGAACTTTTGAATTAAAACTTATATTTAATTCTAAAACTTATGATAAAAATAATGAAACTCATTATTAATTAATTTCTTATGGTAAAAGAAGTAATTATTATTATTTAAGACTTATGATATAAATATTTATTATATCATTTAATTATTATTTATGATTTAATTAACCTTTTAATTTAACTTATGATTTATAACACTTTTATTATTAATGGAAAATACTTATGATAAGTATTAAATTTATTTTATAAGAATATTATTATAAGACTTATAATAAAGATTAAATAATTATTTAATTATTATAAGACTTAATTATTATTTAATTATGATTTAATTATTAAATACTTATGATTTAATAATTATATTTAGAAACTTATGATATGATTAATAATTCATTATTAATTAATAATACTTATGATATGATTTAAAATTTATTATTAATTAATAATATTTATATTATGACTAATATTTAATTAATTAATTAACTACTTATGTTATATTAATTATATCATTTCAACTTATATTAACTTTAATAATTCATTTTATTTAATTAAACTTATGTTATGACATAATTATACACTTTTAACTTTAATAAACATTATAACTTATGTTATTATTATAACTTACACTTTTCAAATTAACGTTGACTATGTTTGACCAAGTTTGACTTTTGAGTTGACTTTGACTTTCAGTTGACTTTTGTTGACTTTCTAAATAAGGAAACTTTCCTAACTTAAAAACTTTCTAAAAATAGAACTTTCTAAATTTGGAAACTTTCCAAAAATAGAAACTTTCCAAAAATAGAAACTTTCCTAAAATAGAAATTTTCTAAAAATGGAAACCTGCTAAAAATAGAAACTTTCTAAAAAAGAAAGTATGTGTCCGTACGCTGTTCCAGTCAAACCGATGCTTGCCGAGTATTGTTCTATGTCTACTTGCAACATGTACAATAGCTATCATACTAAGACTTGACCTAAGTTAGTTATTTATATCGACCTGCTTTATTTATAGGTCAGCGTTGTGATCATTCCTGATCACTTCATTCTATTTGCTGTTCGCTTGTTTGTGTGGTTTCTTCAGTTGCTTTTAAGGTGAGTTATAGTCCCGTTTTTACATACTTTTCAAAGTATATTTTTGGGATGTGATTACATGCATTTTCATTTACGTTTAGACACAAGTAACAGTTAAATTTAATTATTCATTGTGAGTTGGACAAAAATATTTCCTAGTCTGGTAACTGTAATCATTGGTTTCTACCGGTGAACGCGAATCCTACGGATAGATCTATCGGGTTTGACAACCCCATTTCGAGCTAGTCGTGCTAGAAATTTATAATCGGAATGTTTAGTACTTCGTAATTTGTTGTAGATACACTGTCCAAGTGTATATTTTTATTGTGTTTGGCAAGGGTAAATAAAGGGTTAAGTGGTTACCAGGTGGCTCATTAATAATGGAATAATGTTTAATGTTTTCTAACATTTTTAAATCTTGTGGTCTAAAGTTTATTTGTTTATTTAAATCTATAATTCACTCAACCTTTGTGTTGACAGTTTACTTGCATGTTTTCACAGGTACTTGAGTTTTGTGATGCTTCCGCTGTGTTTAGAAGAGTCTGCATGCATTTGGGCAGATTTTATGAAACATTTTATGAAACTTAAGCTTGCATTCTATTTTTGGATAATTTAAACTTGTGGGTTTGTTGGCAAGGTTTTGTGTCAACTTTTGGTTTATTACTATGGTTGGTTGTTTAAAACTACATATTTTGGTTTGTTTCCTTTTTGGGAAACTTTTGAGATAAAAGAATGCAACTTTGTTTATTTAATTCATTTAAGTCCGATCAAGCTGTGGGACCAACTGACGGATCCGTTAAGTGTTTTGACGGGGTCGTCACAACATAGTATAACCGAGGATGGCCGTACAACCCGAGCCTTAGTGAATCCGAACTACCCGACATTCACTACCTCAAACTATGAGTCCAACCAACAGGGACAATCGTACAACCCGAAACATTGTGAATACGAACAACCCGATATTCACGTCCCAAACAACACGAAAGGAATGGTACTCGCATTTCCCACCGGTACTCGCATTTCCCGATAATGTTATACCATGCCGATATATCACTACTCCCATCACAAATATCCATTAGTATACTTAACACCGCGTACACTAATTCACCCCCATGACAATGTGGTGTCTTGAACACCGTGACAATTCCGCATGTCAATCAAATCAACGAGTGGTGTCTTGAACACCGCGACTAACCCACTCATCACACACGCTCTTTTGGCCTCAACAACGAGTAGTGCAACGTCGCGCACTGCTACATTATAGTGAATCCTAACGGATTACACTAACCAATCACCACAACCAAAAGTATATACGCATACTTATAACCATTCCACACTGCCTGGAATTTCCACACATGAATCATATGCATAAGCTAACATCGCTATCACAATCGAGCAAGAGCCACCTATCTCACACACAGGCACAGACAATAATTTCTTCTAGAAGAGAATCCGACACACACGTCCCTTAACCGAGGGATCTCACCTTGCTCGTCAAACACGTCCATTATCTCTCAACGAGATTTACCACATTACCACCTCGGTGATAATTTAGACCCAAAATCATAAGTACAAATTAACCGAAATAGTACTCTACCACAATCGATCAAAACTAGGTCCCGATACAAGTTTCGGATCTACTAAAAGCGTCATCCGAAATCTCACACTAAAACCTCATCGTACGGGAGTGTAACTCCCCCACTTGGAACTACGTTCCATAACCGCAACTCGTACAACCGTACAATGCTACCAAAGGCAGACTTTACTAACAATTGGGTTCACACGACCCATCACCACATCTTGCTCCAAATCTTGAGCTTACAAAGGATTTTAACCAATCCTTAAACACTTCGAACGAAGAGTTTACCACAAGTATACAAACGTTACTCTCGCAATCATCCAATTGCTATGGCTTGTCGAATTTCCACCTATTCACCCATGTACCCAAGGGTTTCTTACCGGTACCCTAAGCATAAAGTAACCGTGCTACCATCGAAGTCAAATACCACGCTAGTAGGTATGAAAGAGGCACCTAACACCGCGTCGCGTAGACTCCATTTCCAACGTATATCGAGATCAAACACTCGATCTTTAGGGTTTTATCCACCCGTTGAACCTCATGGTTTAACTACTTCAACGCGGAAGCAAACACATGCTAACAACCGAATACCAAAGCCCATACCCATGGCTTGGTAGAGATATTTCCCATCACTAAGGAATGCTTGGTTGCACCAAGTCTTACGCCCTTCGTCCGCCAGTCAAAACGCCACCATAGAGTAATTCCAATAGGAACATCACCCATAACAATAATAAACACAACGCAATGCATTCAATAAATTCGCACACGACGACACATAATAAATATCCAAAGGACATATTTATTAAAATGAAACGTACCTTAACGTCTCCTTGCGGCATTCGCCACCGCCAACTCGGGACAATCCGGCTTGCGATGTCCCCCTTTATGACAATAGTAGCACATTCCTTCATCACTTCTCGGCATTGTGCATTCCCATAACTTGTGGCCCCTAACACCACAATTGAAACATCTAGGCACACGAGAACTCACCGAACCTTTCTCCACATTACCCATACTCGCACTCGTGCCCTTAGTTTTCTTACTTGGAGCACCATACGAATCAACCATTCTCTTACTTAAAAGCTCCCTAACCTTCGATCGCGAGTATGATTCGAAACCCCTAGCCATGTTGAATAACTCCGCAAACGAGTTCACTTGGCCAACGCTAATTTTGCCCTGCAACTCATCATTCAAAGTCCGATAGAAATCTTCCATCAACATCCGGTCATTCCCAATATACTCCGGGCAAAGACGAGCCTTCGACATAAAGGTCGTCTTTAGAGTATTCAAGTCCATCGATCCTTGTTGCAAATTTCGCAACTCATTACGCATTTCCGACAAATCAGCTGAAGTCCGGAACTCCTCGAAGAATTTCTTCTTAAAATCGCCCCAAGACTGAAAGGACCCGTCCTAATCCATCCGGACGAAGTCCATATCGATTATAAACGATTCATAACAGTTGATTACATCGCGAGGTACTTGATCTCTATATGATACATTTTTACAAACATTGCATTCATTTTTGAAAAGACAAACTTCCATTACATCAAAAATTGACGACATGCATACCATCTCATAATATATCCAACTATAATTGACTTAATAATAATCTTGATGAACTCAACGACTCGAATGCAACGTCTTTTGAAATATGTCATGAATGACTCCAAGTAATATCTCTAGAATGCGCAAATGCACAGCGAAAGGTTTCTTTAATACCTGAGAATAAACATGCTTTAAAGTGTCAACCAAAAGGTTGGTGAGTTCATTAGTTTAACAAAAGTAATCATTTCATAATTTTAATAGACCACAAGATTTCATATTTCCATTTCTCATAAGCATGCGTCCCATACATGGAGACAAAAATATCATTCATATGGATTGAACACCTGGTAACCGACATTCACAATATGTATATAAGAATATCCCCATCATTCCGGGATCCTCCTTCGGACATGATATAAATTTCGAAGTACTAAAGCATCCGGTACTTTGGATGGGGCTTGTTGGGCCCGATAGATCTATCTTTAGAGTTCGCGTCAATTAGGGTGTCTGTTCCCTAATTCTTAGATTACCAGACTTAAAAAAAGGGGCATATTCGATTTCGATCATTCAACCATATAATGTAATTTTGATTACTTATGTCTATTTCGTAAAACAGTTATAAAAGTTGCGCATGTATTCTCAGCCCAAAAATATAAAAGGGTAAAAAGGCAAATGAAACTCACCATACTGTATTTTGTAGTAAAAATACATATGACGTCATTGAACAATTATAGGGTTGACCTCGGATTCACGAACATATATCAAGTATATATATTAACACCTATAATTGTAATTCAAGCAACTTTATATTTATTTTGTTATGTTTTAAGATTTATATTATATATAATTTTATAATATGTTGTTATACTTATTTGATATATACAATTCAATTAACGTTATAACATTGTATTAGTTAAAACATAATTTCATATAATATTAGTATATTTATGTAATAAATATATTTAGTGTACAAAATATTTATTTGTTAGAATGATAGTTTTGAAAATATTGATTTAATAATAATAATAATAATAATAATAATAATAATAATAATAATAATAATAATAACCATAATAATAATTTTACTACTACTGTTAATCTTAATAAGAGGACCAACTTTAATTAATAATAATGCTGATAATAATAATAATAATAATAATAATAATAATAATAATAATAATAATAATAATAATAATAATAATAATAATAATAATAATAATAATAACAAAAATAATAAATGTGCTACCTTAATGAAACAAGCTCCAAAAATAAATTGCCTTTGCACGGGCTCGAACCCTCGACCTCTCGCTCACCCACAAACACCCTTAACCACTATTCTGTTTCTATTTATTTGATATTTTTCAAACCTTTTTATATAAACCCTGATATATCCATTATTCTGATCCATGTCTAACCTCGGCCCAACTTAATTATTTCGGTCTCTTAGATTTTTCAGCCCAATATCGATTCATAAGTCTAATTCAGTAACCCAGACAGCTTCTGTGTTTAAATAAAAAAAAAATTGTTGTGGCCAGGTTTCGAATCCCAGACCTCCAGTTCATATCCACACACTCTAACCATTTGATCCACTTAGTTTTTCTGATTTAAATCAACTTCTAATTGTATATGAACTGTATATATCTGTTTCTCTATCTTCTTCAAAAACTAAACCCAGAACTATTCTTTCATCTTCATCACTAAACCAATTATCAATATCATCTAACATCAACTAACATCTCGTCATCACCACCATCATACTCGCTACTGTATCATCATAATCATTATCTATTATCTAACTTCTTAATTTACGTCATCATCATCTTTCGTTATTTAACAGCTCCATCATCGCTCTTGCTATTTAATAGGAATAGAAACAGAATAAAGTGCAGCAACGGCAGTCACTTGTGGTGGTATAACAAAACAGAAACAACCATGTAAACGTACAGGAGCACAACAATTAGTTTTGGTTTGAAAAACTAGTAACAAGTGGGTTGTCTTTGGTGGTTTCTTCGAACGGTAATAGTAAAAGAGCAGCAACATTGGTGGTTGAGGTAGTGGATGAGAGCTTGGTTCACGGTGGTGGTGGCTCAACAAGGTGGTGGTGTTGGCCGATGGTGAGGAGATGGTGGTTTGAGTGTTCACGATGGTGTAGGTTTATAGTGGTGATGGGTTGCACGACGGAGTGGTGAAGTGATGGACGGTGGTTGATTGGTGACCGGTTGTGGTGGTGAGGAATGAAGGATGGTGAAGGTTGATCCTAAATTCCCGTAAAAATATCCATCTAATTCTATCTATCATATAACTAACAATTATAGATATATATAATACTATATAATATAATATATAATATAATAATTATAATTTAATAATAATAATTAACATGTGATATAAAACTTTTTTAAAAAAAAACAGTAATTCTCGTGACAAACTTTTGTATCTATACTACCGACGGTTATCACATTAATTGTATCGTGTCCATTGCTAAACAGTTAAAATATAAAAGTGTTCCTAAAAATCCCAATCTTTTAGATTAAATATATTTAATTATTTCACTCATTAACTGTTTGAAACCTGATCAAAAAGGTTCAATAATTATTTATTTTCTGTTCCAATTAATATATACAGAGTACTAATATTTAAACTTAAAAAGGTAAAAATATTTTTATCAAACCTAAGATCTTCGTAATCAATTTACAGTTCAATTTTTATTTTCAATCTTCTTAAACACGTATTAGAACTATATGAACACTGGCAAAATGCCAACAGAGTTTTACTGACGTTTACCATTTAAGCTCGAAATCATTCATTTTCAATATACACATTCGATATATATATTTATATATATATATATATATCAAATCTTAATTAACAAGTTTAAGTAAATAAATAATATATTGATTATATTCTTTTAAACAATTAAATATAATATTATATATTTACAAGTAATATTTATATATATATTTTTATATATATTATTATAATATATAGTTTCCATTAATCGCATTTTATTTTATTTATTACAATATAAATCTTAATAATCATAATATTCTAAATTATATTTCAAGTTATAAATACCTATACCTTTCTAAATATATATGTTATCTATTTACAAATAGTTGTTTGTGAATCGTCGGGAATGGTCGAAAGTCAAACGAATATATGAAACGGTTCAAAATATTTGTGACTCAACATTACAGACTTTGCTCATCGTGTCGAAATCATATCAAGATTAAGTTTAAATTTGATCGGAAATTCCCGGGTCATCACAGTACCTACCCGTTAAAGAAATTTCGTCCCGAAATTTGAGTAATATGGATAAAAATAATTCGATTATTCGAAGAGTACGAATGAAACTATCACAAAAGATTGAAATAGGAAAAAAAAATAAGGATTCGTCTTAACTTTTGACGGAGACAGGGTTGAATTCCGGAATTCAAGGGATTTATAGAAAATCTTCGAAATTAAAAAGATTTGATTCTTCGACGAATAAAGAAATTAAGATCTCTCGAATTAAATGCGGTGATCTGCTTTGATTACTCTGTCTGATATTTCCATTATAAATTAAACTCTTCCGTTCCATTATTCTCACCCTTCCTATACTTTCCTTCTTGTTTCATACATCCAAAAGATTCTGAAAATGCTTAATCCAGTTCTGATCCTTGTCCTCATCCTTATTATCGCAATAATCATTCTCCTTTTCCAACTTCCACCAGAGAAATCTGTTTTCTTCTACTTCGCCCTCGGGATTATAATATTTTTAATTCTCCCGTGTCTTTATGTTGCGATAAACATTGATATACACGGTTTGTAATTTATGAGTTGTTGTTGGATTTTATATTTTCCCTTATATTTCGATGTCTCTGCTTCTGTTTTTCTGTAATCATTAACATCCACATTAAATACTCTCTCTCCAATTTACTGTGATTTATACTCCTATTTTTATTTCATATCTTCATTCTTTTGTTTTTCTCTTCTCGACTTTAAATCAAATTAATAATGGTCCAGAATTCATAGGTATGGAGTTTCAAATAATCCTAATGTTCTAAGTAGAAAGAACGTAATCGCACGATTTGACTTGTCAAATTACCAGAATATCCGAAAAAGATAGAACTATCAAGAAAATATGTTCTTGATATGTTTGGAGATTGAATAGAATGTAAGAGTCGTGTAACATGGCACATGATGACGTTATAGTCTGTGACTCATCACGTTCTATTAGAAACTCAGCATGACTTACTGTAATATAATCACGTTGATCAAGTGTCATTATATTATACTAACTTATGCATCAATTTCCAACACTACTTCAAAACATTCATATTTTAAATTCGATGATTCACAGAATCTAAAAACTAAAACAGTTTCCTTTTATGAGATAACATGGATAGTGCTAAGAGATTATTAATATCGGACGAGAATATTTATGAAGATATCTTCAGAAATATTGAGGATATTTATAATGAAAGATATGATAATATCTTAGAATTTTAAATTCACAGTGTGATGAAGAAATTCATTCACCGTGATTTAGAGCGGTTAAGGAGTAAGATATTCGCTAAAGATTTCATCAGAAACAGAATCATCAGGATTCTTTAAATACAGGTTTTGGTCGTTGTATTTGTCCTTGATCTCCTTCAGGGTTTGCTCAATCTGTATTTTTTTTTTTCAGTACCAAATTTTCTATCGAGCGTTCCTAACACTCCCTTCCTTATTATCAAACTTTCGGCCGTTTAGACCATCTACAATTTTTCTGTTTCCTCTGTATTTAATGCTACGATATCTGAATCATCGGTTATCAATCCGAGGTGGTTTCGGGAGAATTGTGTTTTTAGATGATTAAACGCTGATGGTAATATGGTAAAATTTAGAAGGTTCCCCGGTACCAATAAAGAGCACGCATATATATCAAAGTTATAATATGGTTGTTTCGAACGAAAATTCGAAGTTGACTTGTTGGAGCTGTGACAAAATTGGCTAATTTGAAAAGGGATTGCAAAGTTATTTTCGGTGATAACAACGCTAAAGAAGCTAGCACAGATACGTTTTAAGCATCTACTCAGTTTCCGAGAGTTTTTCAGGTGCATAACTATTCTTTTCTTCCGTAGATGAAGTGCGGTTGGTTCATCCTCTCGATTGAGGTGTTTTCAAGAATTATGAAAGGTTTGAACGCAGATTGGAATCGTCAAGATACAAATGAAATTAAGATGAAATCAAGTGGCAACCTTGAAGAAATATTTAGTTTCATATGTTATAATCAATATTTTAATTCATTTTAATTGTCCAATATTGGTAGTCCACAGTTGATAGTCCACAGTTAGCAGTTCAATAATTTAATATATAATATTTGAATTTACTTAATATGTATCGTGACCCGTGTACATGTCTCAGACTCGATCACAACTCAAAATATATATATTATTGTAGAATCAACCTCAACCCTGTATAGAGAACTCGATCATTACTGCATATAGAGTGTCTATGGTGATTCCAAATAATATATATAGATGCGTCGATATGATATGTCAAAATCTTGTATACGTGTCCCGATGTTTAAAGTGCGTAAAATAATTAACAGAAATTAAATGACGATAAATAAAGTGCGTAAAATAAATAACAGAAATTAAATGACAATAAATAAAATTGCGAGAATATAAATTGCGATAATTAAATTGCGATAATTAAATTGCGATAAATAAAATGTAATACGGAATTAACAGTTAGCTAGGAACAGTTAGCTAGGATTTTATTAGCGTGGTTTCTTAATAAAATTTCTCATAGTTAATTTGTTTGTTTCTAACAAATTTTATTTTGTCAAATGTTTTCTTCATTATACCACTTGTTGGATTCTGATAAATCAAAATCCCAATATGAAATTGGATGAATATGGCTATTATGTGGTGAACGGATTTGTATATCGGTGGATGTAAGTAGGATAGTATATGACTTGTTGAAACAGATTCGAAGAACGTACAATGTAACTTATTAATGTGAAATTTAAATAGTCCTCGGGTATTACCTACCCGTTAAAATATTTTCACCATTAACAGTTTGTACAAGAGAATTTTTAATTACAATCTTTATAAAAACATATATACATATATATTTTCTTCAGATTTATTCATGGATTTAATGAGTTAATATGATATTAAACTCATTTGCTTTTCGGTTGGAACTAGAATAAATAATCTCTAAAACTTTAGAGATTACATATTCGCCATGTCGAACGAAGATAATTGATGTAGAACGATACGTAGAACGATGATTATACTCGAGGTACAGAATGAGATGTTGAGGCTTGTGATGTTGAAACTTGGGTTGTTGGTGGTACTGGTGTCGTTGGTGCTGAGTCTGGTAATGTTACTGGCGTTGGTGATACTGCTGGTGCTTGCAAATTGTGTACCGTGCTCTCTAAAGTTAACACTCGAGCTCGGAGTTCTTTAAGTTCATCTACTAACCCTGGTAGGTTATCAATCTTCTCTAGTTCCATTAATGGTAGTCTCAAGACGAAAAATTCTGGCAAAAAGGGTATAAATGGTGTTGCGAACAGGTTCGCCGGTAAGCGGGTCAAGTACTCCAAGGTTAGGTGGTAGATTCGGTTCATGATATGGAGTACCTTCTTCCTTTCTCCATAGGATGAGTATGTCGCGAACCCACCCCCATTTTCTCCAATAATCACGATAGTTAATTGGTTGATGTGCTCCTGTCACGCTGTCTTCGGAGTCAGAGGAACATGGTCGATTCGTAGAGGCCATCTTACGCGATCACAGAAAAGATTTTTGGTATGAAGAGTTTAGTGACAATAATTGATAGTTAGATGTATTTCCAATGCATAATATGCATAGATATATATAGTACTAGGATCCCTTAAATTACGGAGAGGTTTACGTGGGATATCAAGTAAGGTCTTCAGTAACAGATACGCTAAGATATGAATTTTGTCTATACACTATTCATGCAGTCAATGCAGTAAAACGTGTCTAGACTAAGAATAATGAGCAGGTAATTTCCTAAGGATGATAAGCAGATGATTTCCGACAAAAATGATAAGCAAAACTTTTGACATGCCGACACGGTCAAAGTCCAGACTCACTAATGCATCTTAACGACTTATCAGTTATGCACACTAATGCAGACCTGGTTCGCTAAGACCACCGCTCTGATACCAACTGAAAGGACCCGTCCTAATCCATCCGGACGAAGTCCATATCGATTATAAACGATTCATAACAGTTGATTACATCACGAGGTACTTGATCTCTATATGATACATTTTTACAAACATTGCATTCATTTTTGAAAAGACAAACTTCCATTACATCAAAAATTGACGACATGCATACCATCTCATAATATATCCAACTATAATTGACTTAATAATAATATTGATGAACTCAACGACTCGAATGCAACGTCTTTTGAAATATGTCATGAATGACTTCAAGTAATATCTCTAGAATGAGCAAATGCACAGCGGAAGGTTTCTTTAATACCTGAGAATAAACATGCTTTAAAGTGTCAACTAAAAGGTTGGTGAGTTCATTAGTTTAACAAAAGTAATCATTTCATAATTTTAATAGACCACAAGATTTCATATTTCCATTTCTCATAAGCATACGTCCCATACATAGAGACAAAAATATCATTCATATGGATTGAACACCTGGTAACCGACATTCACAATATGTATATAAGAATATCCCCATCATTCCGGGATCCTCCTTCGGACATGATATAAATTTCAAAGTACTAAAGCATCCGGTACTTTGGATGGGGCTTGTTGGGCCCGATAGATCTATCTTTAGAGTTCGCGTCAATTAGGGTGTCTGTTCCCTAATTCTTAGATTACCAGACTTAATAAAAAGGGGCATATTCGATTTCGATCATTCAACCATATAATGTAATTTTGATTACTTGCGTCTATTTCGTAAAACAGTTATAAAAGTTGCGCATGTATTCTCAGCCCAAAAATATAAAAGGGTAAAAAGGCAAATGAAACTCACCATACTGTATTTTGTAGTAAAAATACATATGACGTCATTGAACAATTATAGGGTTGGCCTCGGATTCACGAACCTATATCAAGTATATATATTAACACCTATAATTGTAATTCAAGCAACTTTATATTTATTTTGTTATGTTTTAAGATTTATATTATATATAATTTTATAATATGTTGTTATACTTATTTGATATATACAATTCAATTAACGTTATAATATTGTATTAGTTAAAACATAATTTCATATAATATTAGTATATTTATGTAATAAATATATTTAGTGTACAAAATATTTATTTGTTAGAATGATAGTTTTGAAAATATTGATTTACTAATACTAATAATAATAATAATAATAATAATAATAATAATAATAATAATAATAATAATAATAATAATTTTACTACTACTGTTAATCTTAATAAGAGGACCAACTTTAATTAATAATAATGATAATAATAATAATAATAATAATAATAATAATAATAATAATAATAATAATAATAATAATAATAATAATAATAATAATAATAATAATAATAATAATAATGATAATGATAATAATAATAATAATAATAAAAATAATAAATGTGCTACCTTAATGAAACAAGCTCCAAAAATAAATTGCCTTTGCACGGGCTCGAACCCTCGACCTCTCGCTCACCCACAAACACCCTTAACCACTATTCTGTTTCTATTTATTTGATATTTTTCAAACCTTTTTATATAAAACCCGATATATCCATTATTCCGATCCATGTCTAACCTCGACCCAACTTAATTATTTCGGTCCATTAGATTTTTCAGCCCAATATCGATTCATAAGTCTAATTCAGTAACCCAGACAGCTTATGTGTTTAAATAAAAAAAAAATTGCTGTGGCCAGGTTTCGAACCCAGACCTCCAGTTCATATCCACACACTCTAACCATTTGATCCACTTAGTTTTTTTGATTTAAATCAACTTCTAATTGTATATGAACTGTATATATCTGTTTCTCTATCTTCTTCAAAAACTAAACCCAGAACTATTCTTTCATCTTCATCACTAAACCAATTATCAATATCATCTAACATCAACTAACATCTCGTCATCACCACCATCATACTCGCTACTGTATCATCATAATCATTATCTATTATCTAACTTCTTAATTTACGTCATCATCATCTTTCGTTATTTAACAGCTCCATCATCGCTCTTGCTATTTAATAGGAATAGAAACAGAATAAAGTGCAGCAACGGCAGTCACTTGTGGTGGTATAACAAAACAGAAACAACCATGTAAACGTACAGGAGCACAACAATTAGTTTTGGTTTGAAAAACTAGTAACAAGTGGGTTGTCTTTGGTGGTTTCTTCGAACGGTAATAGTAAAAGAGCAGCAACATTGGTGGTTGAGGTAGCGGATGAGAGCTTGGTTCACGGTGGTGGTGGCTCAACAAGGTGGTGGCGCTGGCCGATGGTGAGGAGATGGTGGTTTGAGTGTTCACGATGGTGTAGGTTTATAGTGGTGATGGGTTGCACGACGGAGTGGTGAAGTGATGGACGGTGGTTGATCGGTGACCGGTTGTGGTGGTGAGGAATGAAGGATGGTGAAGGTTGATCCTAAATTCCCGTAAAAATATCCATCTAATTCTATCTATCATATAACTAACAATTATAGATATATATATAATACTATATAATATAATATATAATATAATAATTATAATTTAATAATAATAATTAACATGTGATATAAGACTTTTTTAAAAAAAACAGTAATTCTCGTGACAAACTTTTGTATCTATACTATCGACGGTTATCACATTAATTGTATCGTGTCCATTGCTAAACAGTTAAAATATAAAAGTGTTCCTAAAAATCCCAATCTTTTAGATTAAATATATTTAATTATTTCACTCATTAACTGTTTGAAACCTGATCAAAAAGGTTCAATAATTATTTATTTTCTGTTCCAATTAATATATACGGAGTACTAATATTTAAACTTAAAAAGGTAAAAATATTTTTATCAAACCTAAGATCTTCGTAATCAATTTACAGTTCAATTTTTATTTTCAATCTTCTTAAACACGTATCAGAACTATATGAACACTGGCGAAATGTCAACCGAGTTTTACTGACGTTTACCATTTAAGCTCGAAATCATTCATTTTCAATATACACATTCTATATATATATTTATATATATATATATATCAAATCTTAATTAACAAGTTTAAGTAAATAAATAATATATTGATTATATTCTTTTAAACAATTAAATATAATATTATATATTTACAAGTAATATTTATATATATATTTTTATATATATTATTATAATATATAGTTTCCATTAATCGCATTTTATTTTATTTATTACAATATAAATATTAATAATCATAATATTCTAAATTATATTTCAAATTATAAATACCTATACCTATTTAAATATATATGTTATCTATTTACAAATAGTTGTTCGTGAATCGGTCGGAATGGTCGAAAGTCAAACGAATATATGAAACAGTTCAAAATATTTGTGACTCAACATTACAGACTTTGCTCATCGTGTCGAAATCATATCAAGATTAAGTTTAAATTTGATCGGAAATTCCCGGGTCATCACAAAGACAACGCCATAAACGGTTCGCCACCGACAAGATCAATCTTACCATCCAACCAATCCTTTGCCCTTCCCCGCAATAAGCTAGTAGCGAGTCTTGTCCTCTTCTCGGGAGGGCATTCAATCGTGCGAAAACACCCTTCGACATCCGAGATCCAAGTTGTGCTTACCAAAGGATCCGGTTTCCCATCGTACATCGGAGGTTTAGTTCTCATGAAGCTCTTAAGACAACGCTCCATTTCACTACTACCCCGAAATTCAGAATACCTCATATCCATTCTTTCTTCCAACGCACCCATTTGCTCCGCAACGGCGGCCGCAACTCTAGTATTAAACTATAGGTCGTTCGTCTCGATCACGTTTCCCCGTCGCCATTCTAAGGAATGCAAAAGCGATTAAATCACGAACGTATAAAACACACACACAATACCGCCCCCATCTTGCTAAACACTCGTCGTACATCACTTGCTAGACACGATTTGCACCCGTAATAAGGTTTGCAAGTCCTTATTACGCACACACGCCGTATCAACTCGTTAGTACAACGACCGCCTCGCTTGATGATATAAACAAACACAAACAAAATTCTACGCGATATAAACACACGCGAGAATTATTATCACAACACAATAATATATTAATAATATCCGCATTATTAATATAAACGTTAGTCCACCTATAAACAAGGCACTAACTATAACATATTCCGACCTGTACTCCTACAAGTCCCGCACAAAATTAAGCACACACAAAAGTCTAAGTCTAGGCACCTATCTCAAGTCGCCTAAATCCCTTAGACCATGCTCTGATACCACTTGTAACGACCCAACCCGTTATCCATCCAGAAACGTGCTAATAAAAAAAAAATCTGGGACAGTTCATCTGGACGGCGTCCAGTTATCTGGACGGCGTCCAGTTGTGAAGACCAGGACGGCGTCCAGCCATCTGAGACGACGTCCAGTTGTACTAAAAAGTTATGATCAGTTTTTCAAACACACGCGAGAGGAAAACCCGCTTCCCGACACTTTTAAACCAAAACACTTTCACAATATGTTATAATAATTAAAACTAAGAGTTTTCCATAATAAAACCAAGTTTTACAACCCCAGGCCCACATCGACCCAAATTACAACCAAGTGACCATTTCGACCCATTTAGTTAAATTCAAAACATAGACCGAGCATGGGATTGGGGATACGCTACCCAATTCTAATCAAATCCAAAAGCAAGATCTTCTAAAGCAACCTAGCCAAGATCTCTAATCCCCATGCTTACCCGAGCCGCCACCACGCGAACCTATAAAAATATCAACGACGAGAGGGTAAGCTAATGCTTAGTGAATGTAAAGATACTATACAAATACATATGCATAAAATGGGTACGCATCACCAAGCATCAAAATAAACACATACCGGCTCCGCATGGTAAATAACTACAAAAGAGCACATACACAAAGTAGCTACACGCTACGTAACCACCAAGCTAACGCCACGAGATTAGCTACAACACAACGATAAGTATATACGCGTATATAACAAATGTAATCAACAATAACGATAAGGTTAACCCCTTAACCCAAACTACATGAAGGTCGGCAGAACCACCCGAGCCTTAGTGAGTTCGCACTACCCGAGATTTACTTCCTTCACCACTTCTACAACCGAGGTTGGCCGAACTACCCGAGCCTTAGTGAATTCGCACAACCCGAAATTCACCACCTCATCACCAAGATGACCGAAACAACCCGAGTCATCATGAATCCGCCCTAACCGAGATTTATTTCCTCAACAACAAATGATAGCAACCCATCGCCAAAAGGGTTATCCAAAACGCTAGCCAATTCACAATACCAAGGGTAAAAACCCATAACGCATAAGCGTATCACATGGACCCGAAGCACAAGGTCCATTCTCCCACACGAACATAGAGTAAACCCGAACAAGGGTCACCCTACACACACGCACCCATTTTACACATACACATGTGCATAGTAAATTTACACTCACCTTGTCGCCTTGATGAATGCAACCGAAATAATCCGCAACTCGCCGATGGGATGTACCTATTCCAATTTTACAATACAACAACACAATTAGGGTGGATTTACAAACCAACCCAAAACCCGCCAAGTGACAAGAATAACTAGTCACCACAAACCCACTTCATCATCTAAAAGGGTTTTACAACTAAACAAGCTCAAACCCTAACTTGAATATCAAATCTAACAAATGAAATTCGGAGTTTGAACTTACCAATACTACCACAACGTAGCTAGGAGCGAGATGAACAACTTTAGAACCCGAGCTTTAGCGAGAATCCGGCTCCTTCTTCTCCAAATCAAGTTTTCTCTCTCTAAAACTCTCCTCTCTCACTAGATATGGATGAGAGTGTTTGTGTTGGTGAAGATAAGGTTGAATGAGCTCAACCTTTGCCCATTTGTGGCTTAAAACCGGCTACCAAGTGAAAAGACCAACATACCCCTTATTAAAAACTAAAATATCACAGCTGGCCCGACAGACCAACTGGACGGCGTCCCAAATATTGGACGGCGTCCAGCTCTTCTTTGCTGGACGACGTCCCGAATCCTGGACGGCGTCCCGATCAACTGAAATGGAAACAGGGTCTTACAAGTTGCGCTTCAACGACATCATCGTTAAACTAAACGCAATAAAATACATTGAAAACCAAACCCCCAGCGCGAAGCGAGGGTAAACAACTAGTTACCAACATAACTAATAGACAAAATTTGTCTTATTTGTTATGAATAGGACTATTCGATTTTTCACTTTTCACAAACTTAACCCCCTAACTTTTATTAAAATACAAATCGAACCCCCACTTTATACCTATATTCTAAATTATTATTTATCCCATCACTAACACCAAAAATACTGAATAATAACACCCACCATTCTTTACCGACTTGTACACTACGATCAAACAGTATGACCCACATAGGCCACTACTGTGCTACATTTTTTTTTGTCTCTAACGATAAAAGAAGCAACTTTCTTAAAAGGAACAAAACTTCACTGCTACCAAAAGATGTCGAAAAACATTCTTTTTTACAAAATAGATCAACTAACTTTAACGCTAAAAGAATCAACTTTCACAAAAGGAACAACTCTTCAATGTTAGATGTCGAAAAAAATTCTTTTTTACAAAATAGATCAAGACTTTTTTTTTTAACTCGCATTCAAAACGGAGCCCCCGACGCGAAGCGAGGGTTCCATAACTAGTTGTTAACAAAACCTTAATTGATTTTCCAATGATTACTCACTAGGCATTTTAATTTGTATCTTTAATAATAGGGCGATGGTGTATATTTACAGTATCCTTTTGATAAATTTATCAAATTTTATATTAATAATTAACCATTGACCATTGTATTACTAAAATGCATGGCAAAAGATGTAGTTTTAGTTTTTCGTTCTAAGTTTGCGCTCACACTACAGACGGCCTCTCAAATTCGGTTCAACTTACATAATGACCCCTCAACTTTACACTATTTCAGGGGTAGAAAATGAAAATATATAATTTTATTAAAATAAAATAAACTAACTCCACCCAAATTTTTAACGGTCCCTATCTTCTTGCTCGGTGCGAGTTAAATTTTTTTAAAATCACCGTTCAACTCGAAAAACACTCACGATCCCAACGGGACTAACTATGCGCGAAACGGACACTTCTCAAAAAACGCTAAACACAACGACAGCCCGTATCTTTCCGCTCGCCGCGAGTTAAATTTTTTCGACATGAGCGTCATACTCGAAATAATTTTATGAACAAAACGATAAAAAGTACGTTTGAAACGGACACTTTTTAAAAAACGCTAAAAACAACGACAGCCCGTATCTTCCTGCTGCCGTGAGTTATATTTTTTCGCCAGCACCGTCAGACTCGAAATAATTTTATCAACAAAACGAAACTAACTACGTTCGAACCGGACATATTTTAAAAAACAGTAAAGACGGCAACAACAACAACGGCGCTTAACACCTTGATCGTTTTCCCTTATGTAAATACATAAAGCTACGTTAAATATGAATATGCAGGCCGAAAGCCCCCGCCGCATCGCGCGGGCCGGACCCGGACTAGTATTAACTAATAGACAAAAGTTATGAATAATAACCAGGGGCATTTTCGAATTTTCACCTTTTTTTATTTTTATTTTAACTAAATTTCATTTTACAAACAACGCCCCCACACTTTTTTGAAAAATTCAAATCGACCCCCCAAACAGGGGGGTAAAGTGTCAAATAATCGTTTTCATAAAAAATCTTAAATAAACTCCACCCAAATATTCAACGGGTCATATCTTCTCGCTCGCAACGAGTTAAATTTTTCCGACACCATCGTTAAACTCGAAATAATTTTAGGAACACAATGTCACTAGCTATACGCAAAACGGACGCTTTTTAAAAAATGATAAATATTTGGGGTACTTTTCATAAACGTTGATTTTGCGTTAAATTTTTAAAAGTCGACAATTCGATAGCGAAACGCGGAGATACACATATATTGTTAATTTAAAATAACATTTAAATCTCTCACGGGTTATACCTTTTAGTTCGACTCGAGTTGCGCAGCCACAAAATAATTTTACTAAACGCAATAAAATACATTGAAAACCGAAACCCCGGCGCGAAGCGAGGGTTACTGGTTTGAACAAATAAGTCATAACTTTGAATTTTTGATTTTTGATTAAAAAACATTTAATTAACTTCGATAGCCTTGAACCGGACAGTTTGCAAAAAAAAAAAAAAAAAAAAAAAAAAAAAAAAAAAAAAGTTTGCAAATAAAACCACTGAATCGGATATAACCGCAGCCTCGGATAAAAAGAGAACAAAAAAGAAAACACATTTCTCTCACACACATACGGATCACCAACCAACGCAAAACCCACAAACCAGATCTCTTTCTTGCTTGATTCTCCGACGTCGGCAACGGAATATTCCTTTTTTATTCACCGTCGGCTAATACCCTTTTCCGGCAACGATTTATTTATTGATCGAATTTTACCAAAGTGAAGATTTAACTATGACTACCGGTGAACTTCTTAGCGTTGAGCCACAAGAGCTTCAATTTCCTTGTAATTACACAATCTTATCTTCTTATTTACTTAATTTTCTGCCTGCTTACATTTACCGTGTTCAGATCTAACTGAATTGCTAATTTTGATCTTGATTTTTTACCTTTTACACAGTTGAATTGAAAAAGCAGATCGCTTGTTCCATGCAATTGACTAACAAGACTAATGAACATGTTGCGTTTAAGGTACTATCAATTCAGTTTTCATTATATGAATATGTGATAGGAAAAAAAAAAAAAAACTTTATGTTTATTCATGTACTCCGTAGTACTTAGTTTAAGGTACTATAACATTAATGTTGAAATTTCAGGTGAAAACTACGAATCCGAAAAAGTATTGTGTTCGGCCTAACACTGGAATAGTGTTACCTCATTCTACTTGTGATGTCACAGGTTCTCATTTGTACCTTTTTTTTTTTATTTGATTGCTTTAATTATGTGTACATGTTTTTGGTCTTTTGCATTTGCATTGAATTTGGTTTGTTTCCTAACCGTTATATGCTGGTATTGTAATATGCATGATCATATATATTTCATCATCTCCAGAATATAAAATCATATAGATATTTTAGAATATATTTTGTTATAGTCTTTAGGGTTTGATCTATATTCATTTGGCTTATACAATATTCTCGGACGCACTAGAAATTGTTGTGACTTGAAGCTTCAAAGTATTATTTTATGCCTGTGAAGCGTTACATCTTTTATTCTTTGACTATTTGTATCACGAATTAATATCTACACCAGGCATTTAAAGTAGTGTCAAATTTTTGATGTAATTCAGTGGCGTTGTTTGTTTTTCAGTCAGCAGATCTTATTATGCGTTGTGTTTGTGTGTCCGCAGTCGATTTTGCTGCAGATTGTTTGTTTTTCTGAAGACATAAGATAAAATAATGTTTTATTCTGTCTACAACCTCGCAAATTTAGAAATATGCTTCTACGTGGTGCAGACAGAATTAAGTTATTTGAAAACAAACAGTCTTCATTATTCAGCATACATACCTTTAGGCCACATCTTCTTTACAGACATGGTCCGCAGATCTTCAGACCAAAACATCTTAAAAAACAAGCTTCAGTCATATTCTGCTTTTTCGTTTCATTTGGTTTATTAGTTTTCCAACTGAAATTCAGTACCATAACAACCAAGACACTGCAAGTGACTTGATATCTCCTCCTTTACATTGTTTTAAATTTAACACATAATTAAAACCAATCTTGAATAATAAGGATTAATTATATGTGATGCAAGTTGTACTAGTTTGTATTCACACTTGTAAATTTGGTGGTTAAATGACATTGGTCTCTTTACAGTTACGATGCAAGCTCAACGGGAGGCTCCTCCCGACATGGTTTGCAAGGACAAGTTTTTGCTTCAGAGTGCGGTTGCTAGTCCCGGATCTGTCCCTAAAGATATAACTCCCGAGTTGGTAATTTAACTTTTTATTTCATTTGGATGATCATATTACGTTTAAAACATCAACTTCATGAATGATAAAAGTTTATACTTCTCCTTTTGCAACAGTTTAACAAGGAGTCCGGAAATCGTGTAGAGGAATGCAAATTAAAAGTTAATTATGTCGCTCCCCAACAACCACCGTCACCTGTAAGAGAAGGATCAGAGGAGGGTTCTTCTCCAAGGGGATCGGTATCAGAAAATGGGAATATAACCACAACCGACTTAAAAGCTGTACGTTTTTAATGATTTTACGTTTAGTATATATTTTTCAATTTTCAAAATATTTTTGTCGGTTTTTTTTTTTTTTTTTTTTTTTTTTTGACCTGACATACAAATGTATCAAATGTGTATTTTTTTTTTTTCAGGTTCCTAGAACCAATGCTGAATTATCATCGGAGGTTATCTTCTGAGCTACTTATTATTTATTTTTGAAAAATAAAATTGAATCGGATAAATGTAATGATGCTACATATAACCTAAGAAATGTAAAATAGATATATCTGTTGTCAGGTGCAGTATCCTTGTACAGTCGATATCTAGTCTGCATATCTAACTCATCTGACATTTCAACTTGTCACCAAAACATATATCAATCCCTCTACAGTTGTAATACGTGTCTTGCGGTCGTTATCTTATCATTTGCTTATTGTATTTAATATTCTACTTACATTTACCTCCTTATGTATTTCCAGACAAAGGCTCTTATATCTAAGCTGACTGAAGAGAAGAATTCTGCTTTTCAACAATGTAACAAGCTTCACCAAGAACTGGTACACACATTACTTAAACTTTGCTGTTATCAAAACTCCGTTATCCTGTAGCATGCTTTTTGCAGATATAACATTTTATTTTAGAAAAACAATGACTGAAATACTTATGAATTGAACTGACTACCTTTAGTAATTCAATCATGATTGCATAGTTCAGTACGTCAGTGGCCTAACTAGTATAGTACAATGGCTCAGTTTACATTGTTCAGTTATATTTGGTATGTCAAATTATGTGGGATGGGTAAGGTTGGTTCACGAGTAATTTTTTAGTGCCAGTCAAAATAGGTTGGGTTGGGCTGGGCTGGGCTGGCCTGGGTTGGGCTGACCTATAAATACTTTTAACTCTCTCTTTTTAATTTTAGAAGTGATAATTATTTATTGTGTTAAATATGATTTATAATTCTGTATTACAATGATGGTGTAACTTATGTTTATGAATAGATTTAAGAGATTGTTTTGATCACACTGCACATGACTTGCAACTGTTTGACTTGCTTCATTATCAATTTAGTCCATTATGAACATGATTGAGATATTCTATAAATATCACATTTATTTAATGTCAAAATTGCTAAAGGCTATTTGTATATTTTATTTTTATTATGTGTGTAGAAATTCTTTTAATATATTAAGTTTATACTTTTGACTCACTACTACACAATATCGATGAACTATATACCGATTATATCAGGGATGGGGGGTCGTGCACTCATGCGGCTTAATAATTTATGGGTAAATACGAAGTTCATGTCAAAACAGGCTGATTAGTGTAAAACTGTGAGCCACACCAACTTTATATGGTCCATTTTTTGCGTTTCAATAAATAGATTAAATGTATTACATGATGCTGATAATGATGATTATCTTATATAAGATGACTTGAGAAGGTCAAAGCATTTTAATACCCTCGGTGACTTACGACCTGTTGGACCCCGTAAATAGCCAAATCCATCTATTTAATTTGTTATCGGTAAGATACAATCAGAATCCACCTTTAATTACTCGCTTATATGGTTGTTTGATCTCTGTTTGTGCAGGAACTGTTGAGGCGTCAAGGAAACAAAACTAGTGGGGGTATCCCATTTATATACGCTTTTCTTATCGGTTTGCTCGGGCTTCTTTTGGGATACTGGTTGAAGTAATCTTTCAATATAGTCGGTTGACGAGCCTGTGTTAATTGTTATACGAGAACATTGTTAAAGTGACAAAATGTTGTTTTTTTTACCCTTTTTTATGTGTTGTGTAATTGTGTAGCATCCATTGCGTGTCCAGAGATTGTTATCATCGTAATTAATTATTCAAGGTCTTGTGTGGGGTTTCGTATGTTTGGTACAAAAGTTGAGTTGTTAACCGGTCTTTTTGTGCTAATTATTTTATTATCTTCTGTTTCGTTCGATTTTGTTGCCTTGATTTTGCCTGTGTGTAGGTGATGAACGATCTTTTATGATTGATGTAGTTTATGTTTTGTATCTAGAATCCTTTTCTTATAGTTGTATTTATAGTGTCGGCAGTGGCGAACCTAGATACAAGCTCGTGGGGTCAAGGGAGATCACTAGTTTGAAAATTTTTAGTAGAAAAATACACTTCAAATTGTATAGGACATCACTAAATTTAGCTGTAGGATTTCATATATTTTTCAAGTTTATAGTTTTTCTTTTAAATTGTGGAGTATTGAACAACACTAAATTTAATTACTTGGATTACATATATTTTTCGAATTTATAGTTTTTTTTAAAAGGTAAATTACCAATAAAATAGTATTCAAATATATTTAGTATTTAAAAAAATTTCAGAACTTCAATGAGTGATAATTCTGGCATCGCCACTGAGCATCGGTGTGCCAATACAACTTGATGGTTCCCCAAATATTACAGTGTTGATGGATTTATCAAAAATAGTATAGTACATATATAAAATGGACGAATATATAACATATTAACTCATCTTTTGTGTATAATCAAAATAAATTAAAGAATTCAATATAGTGGCACAATCTTATTCACATGATATGAGGAGCATCACTTACTATGACAGCGTGTGAATTAACATATTTGTCACATTTTATGGAACCATAACAAGTTTTATGCTAACTTCAAACTGATAATCTTTAGCTGTAGAAATTGTCACATGTTATATGTGCCCACAGACGCATAATAAAATACTCCGTATACATGTGAACAATGGTCCATTACCCACAAAAAGAGTGGCCCATAAAAGTTTTCAAAACCCATACTCTGGCTCGATAGTATAAAGTATTAAGCAGACCTGTTATCGAGTCCAGGTAAGCCAGAAAAGAAAAAAAATATTCTATATGTTTTTGTTTACTGTCATGGATAAGTTAACTGTGTTTAACTTATGATTGTTTACTTTTTTCTATATTAAGTCATGTTTTTATTTGTCTTTGTATGAAAATGTGTGTCTGAATCTGTCTCCTAGATACAAATTAATTTTCATATTAATTGACATAAATGAAAAGTAAACAGACCATTTGTTTCATAAATATAACTCACAGTTATGGTTAAGGTAACTATATTTTACTTTAATAAGTCAAGTCAAAGTCAATATTGATGAGAAATATTGTGTATATGGTTGTGTACTGTCGTTGAGTTTTATCGGAGTATAATTTAATTATTAATTAATATAATCAAAATTTAAATATATTAAAATTAAACCATATCCTTAAAATCTAAAATCTAAACGCTTTATGTTACTTAACTTCTAATGATAAAAAGAAATTTGTCAAAAGATAAGTTGCCAAGGTAGATACGCGAAAGGACCATGTAGACCAGGTCCTTGGCATGATCTTGAAGGCCCAATAAAGTGAAACAAATACCAAGCTCAGTTTAAAAAATGGCCGCTAAAAAGGTCTATTAAATTCTGATATGAGTCGGATGGTTCAGTCGTAGTTCTCTATGTTAGAATAAAGCAAGTCAGTCAACAATTACCTTTTGAGGTAAGTTGACTTTGGGATCAGAAGTAGTCCACTTCATCATCTCCCGTTTTAGAAGATCACATGTTGCTCAAGACCAAACAAGTAAACGGCTAAAAAGCAGTACACTAGACAACACATTTCCATTATTGTAATGGGGGTTCCAAAAGTGTATTAGATCCATCCCAAACATAGAAATAGCTGTTAGATTTTTTGTGTATAAGAACACTTGTCTAGTTCATACTTAATCAATAATTCAGATTGTAACCATCATCAATAATCAATAAAAAATCGATTACTTTCTTATTATCAATCATTCTCTTATCATTCTAACATGGTATCAGAGCTAACGGTGAAGATCTATGATCAATTCACTTGTTTTTAAAAGCTTCAATCATTTACCAAATTATAAGCTTCCATGTTCAATCGACGGTAGCTTAAAATGCTAGAACAGAAAAACGGTTTATTAAACCAAGCTACCACGTCAAAAATTGGCGGCAGCTTGGTCGACAACCAAAATCAAATGCAATTCAAAACAGGTCAGAGTTACCTGAGTGCTCTGTATATGCCATCAAGGCCCGTCACAGATACAGAAGCCATCCTTGTAAATCATCATCATAAACCACCACTAGAACAACCAAGATGTGTATATTGTGGTGTGATATCGCATATTTTATACACGTTTTTCTTAGCGATATCGATCACATTTTAGTCCGCTCGGATACGATTTGGCGGTTATTTTGATGATATTGAGAGCGTCCAAGTTTAAAGAGTTTATTGTAAAAGAGTGGCATTTTATAGAGTTTTTGAGGCATGTTGTTGATCAATTATTATTATTGGTGCTTATGGGTTGGAAATGTTAAGTACATATCTGGTATGTTGGTTTTAAGTTAGTATTAGTGTCGAAAAAGTGCAAAGAAAAGTGAGAACCAGAATACGTTGAAGGCCGCGGTGTGACGACCCGGAGATTTTCGACCAAATTTAAACTTAATCTTTATATGATTTCGACATGATAAGCAAAGTCTGTAATGTTGAGTCCTAAAATTTTGAACTTGTCCATGTATTTATTTTAACCTTCGACCATTACCGACGATTCACGAACAAATTATTGTTAATAAATATGTATATATATGAATATAAATAAAAGTGTATGTGATAATGGGAATTAATAAAATACAATTTAATCACTTGAATTGGAAATGAAAAGAAATATACAAAGTAATTAAGTTGTTATTACAATGAGTCTATATATATATATAGTGTATAAATGTTAAATTTTATATTATACAATTAATAAATCTTACATAATTAATAAATTGTAATATTAATATGTAAAATATAAATGCAAGTTAATCCTAGTTGTTATATTATTATTATAAACATTATTATCAGTACTATTAATATTACTACAAATTATAAACTAAAATTTATACATTTGATTTGTTATGTTATTGTTATTAGTAATATTATAATTATAATTATCAATGTTAATATTATTATTATTATAACTAATAATAAAACTATAATCCTTGTTATTATGACCATTATTAGTATCATTATAAATTTAATTATTATTAGGGTCATTAAAAGTATTATTAACTTGATTACTAAAATTATCAATTTATTATTGTCATTATTCTTATTAGTATTATTATAATCTTAATATCATTAATATTATTATTTTCTCTATTAATTATTATTATTATTAGTTTGTTATTATTATTAATATTAATGTTAAATATAAAAGTTGTATTATAAATAATATTATAGCTCATGTAAAATACTGATATAACTAACTAAACAGATATATAGATATATCATATTGATATATACAGATTTCATATATAAAAATATATAAAACAGATATATAAACTATATAAATAAATATGGATTTATATATTAAAAACAATTATATAACTATATATATATATATATACGCATTTATAAATACAGAAAAAGGATCGATTCAGTTCAAGGTTGCAATCAAACTTTTATCAATTTT
The DNA here is from genome assembly GCF_046630445.1 of Rutidosis leptorrhynchoides. NCBI lineage: Eukaryota > Viridiplantae > Streptophyta > Magnoliopsida > Asterales > Asteraceae > Rutidosis > Rutidosis leptorrhynchoides. Next base: position 510,579,779 of record NC_092336.1, on the reverse strand, counting down.
TGTTCCTGTCTATTAAATTGGTACGATCGATCTCAATTACCATAATACAACCAAATTCTGTTACAATGGAATCTGCTTTCTGTCCTTTCATCTGTTTGAGTACTAGTCGATACTCGGAACTTCAGCTACAAAACAATTAATCTAGTTGTTAAGAATCATGGAGTCTTACCATTCACACCTGTCACATTTGATCAATTACTCACACTCATTACTTTCTTCCTCTCCTTATTATACTGAGAGCCTCCATGATCACCTTTCTTCCAAACCACCATGACCGTCACCTCAATCTCCCCCTCTCTCATCTTCCATCGTGAATAAATTCATCATTTTCACGAAACCTCTACAATCACTTATAAACAAATCGCCATAAGCTACAATAATCCGCCACCTTAAACCAACTAATACTTGTTACAAATCTTTCTTACTCGATCACCTCAACCAACAACACCTCATCACTCGTTTTCTGCCACTGCCACTATTTCCTTTCTTCTGTTTACTTTCGAGACCCAAAAACCGCACCCATCACCTTTATGTTTTCACGGCTGCAACTAATTTTTTTTTCTTTTTTTCTTCTTCTTCTTGCTGCTGTTATTCGTTGGAAGTTCACACACACACACACACATCCACTATATATTGAATATGCAGTATACAAAAAAGAGATATAATTCAATTGCTTTTGTGTGACTTTACTCATTCTTTATTCCTCATGGCCGACACTTATTTATGGAAAAGGTGACTATACATGGAAAGATTAGTAAATCGCATGTGGGACGATTGTATGGCCAAGGAAATGAAAGGGGGCAGCATATTTAATTATACAGCTCATAAACGATCCCAATTTTCTATTTGAATTAATTTCCACAAATCCTAGATGGGCCATCATGGTTCGTTTTTTTTTTTATTATTTATAAAGGAGCCGTGATTTATGGAGTAACTTTTGGATGTCATGATTCATCTCCTACTTGGGGTCCAACACCATATTAATTAGGATAGTAATGTTGTGATTTTATGTTGAAGCCGAGATCGTGTTCATTTGTTGGACCGTAAATCTTGTTTTATAATTGGGCCGTATAATTGTGCTGCTGTTAAGATGATGTTAAAGAAAGTGATAAAGGTCAGGTTAAATAACGAAAATGGTGGTAGAAAGATGAAGAGGTTAAATGGTTTTCGTACAAATAAATAATTAGAAACACAACTATTTGCAGAAAGAATTGGACAGAGTAATGGTTTAGGGGTGTGTGTGTGGTTAGCGAGAGGTCTCAGGTTCGAGCCTGGGCATAAGCTTTTATTTTTGGGACTTTTTCTTGAAGGTAGTTTACTCATTTTAATTATTTTTATTATTACAATCATTATTATTATTATCATTATTAATATTATTATTATGATTATGAGTACATGACTAAAATATAAAAAGATGACTAAAAGATTCTATATAAAATAATTATGAAATAATAAATTTGAGTATTATGATTTTCATAAAATATTATTATTATTATTAATCATTGTTATTAGGGATAAGTTAATTATTATTGTTACCATCATCAACAAAATTAAATATTAGTATCATTATTGAAATCACAAAATATTATCATTAAGTATTAGGAGTATTATTAATATTATTATTATTAATATGGGTATAGGTATTATGATCATTATTATGATTACGATTATTATTATTATTTTGAAAACAATACAAAATTATTATTATTTTCAATAACATTAGTATTAGTACCATTTTTACTATTATTAGTATTATTATTATTAATATTAACATAAGTACCATTATAAACAATATCATTTTTTATTAGCATTAACATTATTAATAAAGTTATTATTATTATTGTTAATAAATCAAAATTTTCAAAACTATCATTGATATTAACAATATCATTTTTATTATTAATATTATTATATTTATCATTACTAATGTTAACTTAGTATAATTAGAACTACTGTTTTGATAAACAAATGGAATATATAAATAAATATATTTAACACATATAACTTAACAAAGTATTTTTATATATAAAAGGAATATATGAAACATAAATATATTATTAATATAAAAAAATGATATAATAAATAAGTTATATATATAAATGTATTCGATTACGATTATGTGTATTAATATATATATGAATAATATAGGTTCGTGAATCCGAGGCCAACCCTGCATTGTTCAATGTCGTCATATGTATTTTTACTACAAAATACAGTATTGTGAGTTTCATTTGCTCCCTTTTTAAATGCTTTTGCAATATATATTTTTGGGATTGAGAATACATGCGCTGCTTTTATAAATGTTTTATGAAATAGACACAAGTAATCAAAACTACATTCTATGGTTGAATTGTTATACCGGATATCGCCCTTGTTGAACTTGGTAGCCTAAGAATTGGTGTTTATTATAATTGCCACCAATTGACGTGAATCCTAAAGATAGATCTATGGGCCTTGACAAGCCCCAGTCAGAGAATTTGAACTGCTTTAGTACTTCGATTTTATATTTTGGGGATATTCTAGATGCATTTTGTTAATGTCGGTTACCAGGTGTTCAATCCATATGAATGAATTTTAAACACTTGCGAGTGTACGATTATTGAATAAATGAAATCTTGTGGTCTATTAAAATTATGGAAATGATTGATTACGATAAACTAATGAACTCACCAACCTTTTGGTTGACACTTGAAAGCATGTTTATTCTCAGGTTTGAAAGAAATCTTCCGCTGTGCATTTGTTCATTTTAGAGATATTACTTGGAGTCATTCATGACATATTTCAAAAGACGTTGCATTCAAGTCGTTGAGTTCATCAAGATTATTATTAGGTCAATTATAAAGGGAAATATTATGAAATGGTATGCATGCCGTCAACTTTCGATGTGATGAAAGTTTGTCTTTTAAAATCGAATGCAATGTTTGTAAAATGTATCATATATAGGTCATGTACCTCGCGAGGTAACCAAATGTAATGTATTCGTCCAGATGGATTAGGACGGGTCGTCTCAGGTGGTATCAGAGCGGTTATCTTAGCGAACCAGGTCTGCATTAGTATGTCTAACTGATAGTCGTTAGGATGCGTTAGTGAGTCTGGACTTCGACCGTGTCTGCATGTTAAAAGTTTTGCTTATCATTTTTGTCGGAAATTACCTGCTTATCATTCTTAGTCTAGACACATCTTATTGCATTGATTGCATGAATAGTGTATAGAAAAAATCCATATCTTAGCGTATCTGCTAAATCATATCATAGCGTATCTGTTACTGTAAACTTTGCCTGACATATTCCGTAAATTTCTCCGTAATCTACGAAACCTTTTGCGCTATATATATAGATATTCTATGTAATTAGAATACCACCCGATAGCTGGAAAATCATTTCATAACGAAAAATCCTTTATTCAATCGTACGAAATGGAATTCGTCATCAGTTCAAGTCCTTCGGATTCCGAAATGGAATCCCAATCAAGCTCCGAAAGCAGTGTGACCGAAATGGATCAACCAATCAACCATCATCTATTCTGGATGAATTGGGGATAGGTTCGTAGCCTCCTCAATCATTGGAGACAAGAAGAAGGTGATCCCTTCCATCCACCACATTGCCCTCTTGGCGAAGAACCTGAAGCACTTACCGGCAAACCTGTCCGAAACACTATTTTCTCTCTCATTTACAGAGTATCTCGTCACGATTATATACTACATCAAATTCTAGATTTTATTTATCCGCTCGTCCGAACCGACAATCACCCCGGTGTAATAGAAGAAGTCAACGAGCTTCGCGCTCGGGTGGTGGCTTTGGAGAATATGGTGCAAAGATTATAAACACCAGCAGCAGCATAAGCAGTACCACCATCAGCAACACCAACAGTACCATCACCACCATCAACAGCAACATCCACATTCCATGCCTCAACATCTCATTCTGTACCTCAAGTATTATCATCGTTCTACGTATCGTTCTACATCGATTATCTTTGTTCTACATGACGATTATGTAAACTATAATGTTTTAGAGATTATGTATCATAGTTCTAATCGTAAATCTGATGAGTTTAATATCACTTTGACTCATTAAATCCATGATTACATTTGAAGAAAATATATATGTATATATGTTTTCATAAAGATTGTAATTAAAATTCTTTTGTACAAACTGTTAATGGTGAAAATATTTTAACGGGTAGGTAATATCCGAGGAATATTTAGATTTCACATTAATAAGTTACACTGTACATTCTTTCAATCTGATTCAACAGTCATTTACTATCCTACTTACATTCACAGATATACGAATCCATTCACCACAAAATAACCATTTTCATTCAATTTCATATTTGGATTTTGACTTACCAGAATCTAACAAGTGGCATAATGAAGAAAACATTTGACATAATAAAATTTGTTAGAAACAAACAAATTAACTATGAGAAATTCTGTTAAGGATCCACGCTAACAAAATCCTAGCTAACTGTTCCTAGCTAACTGTTAATTCTTTATTACATTTATTTATCGCAATTTAATTATCGCAATTTTAATTCTTGCAATTTTATTTATCGTCATTTAATTTCTGTTATTTATTTTACGCACTTTAAATATCAGGACACGTATACAAGGTTTTGACATATCATATCGACGCATCTATATATATTATTTGGAATAACCATAGACACTCTATATGCAGTAATGCTTGAGTTAGCTATACAGGATTGAGGTTGATTCTACAATAATATATATTCTTTGAGTTGTGATCGAGTCTGAGACATGTATATAACGGGTCACGACACGTATTAATTAATTCGAATATTATATATTAAACTATATATGAATTGTTGAACTACAGATTGTGGACTGCTAACTGTGGACTACCAACATTGGACAATTAAAATGAATTAAAATATTGATTATAACATATGAAACTAAACATTTCTTCAAGTTTGCAACTTGACTTCATCTTAAACCTCATTTATATCTTGACGATTACAATCTGCGTTCAAACCTTTCTTGATTCTTGAAAACACCTTAATCGAGAGATGAACCAACTGCACTTCATCTACGAAAGAAAAGATTGATGCATATAGTTATGCACCTGAACACACTCGGAACCTGAGTAAATGTTTAACACGTATCTGTGCTAGCTTCTTTGGCATTATTATTACCCAAAATAACTTTACAATCCCTTCTCAAGGTAGCAAATTTTGTCACAGCTCCAGCAAGTCAACTTCGACTTTTCGTTCGAAACAACCTTATTATAACCTTGATATATATGCGTGCTCTTTTATTGTTACCGGAGAACCTTTTATATTCCACCATATTACCATCAGCGTTTAATCATCTAAAAACATAATTCTCTTTAAACCACCTCGGATTGATAACCGATGTTTCAGATATGGTAGCATTAAATGCAGAGGAAACAGCAAAATTGTAGATGGTCTAAACGGCCAAAAGTTTGATAATAAAGAATGGAAGGTTGAGAACGCTCGATAGAAAATTTAGTACTGAAAAACAGATTGAGCTAACCCTGAAGGAGACCGAGGACAAATACAAGGACCAAACTCTATATTCAAAGAATCCAGGTAATTCTGGATCCAATGAAATCTTCAGCAAATATCTTGCTCCGAAGTCATGTTAAATCTTGTGGAAAAATCTTTCTTCATCAACCTTCGATCTTAGAAATTCCAAAATATCATCATAAATATCTTCGATATTTCTGAAGATATCTTCATAAATATTCTTGCCCGATATTATTTATCTCTTCGCGTTATCTGTGTTACATCATAAAAGAAACTATTTTAGTTTCTAAATTCTGAAACCTTCGAGTTTAAATTATGAATGTTTTTGAAGTAGTATTGGGAATTGATGCATGAGTTAGTATAATATAATGACACTTGATCAACGTGATTATATTACAGTAAGTCATTCTGAGTTTCCAATGGAACGTGATGATTCACAGATCATAACGTTATCATGTGCCATGTTACACGACTCTTACATTCTACCTAATCTCCAAACATACCAAGAACATAATTTCTTGAAAGTTCTATCTTTTCCGAATTCTCTGGTAATTTAACAAGTCAGATCATGCTATTACCAGTTCTTTCTTAGAACATTAGCCATATTCATTCGAAACTCTATACCCATGAATTCTGGACCATTACTTGAGGTGCTTAATGGATAGAAGAGAAAACAGAGCATAAAGCTTCGCAGTGTAAATGGGGGTATAAATCGCCGCAAATAGGAGAGAACATTAACTGTGAATGACAATGATTATAGAAGACGAGAGCAGGGACTTCGAAATATAAGGGAGAATATAAAGCCCAAAAACAGCACGGAGGTTATAAACCGTGGATATTAATACGAATAGGAATATAAAGACACGGTATAATTAAGAATATTATCGCCCAAGGTAGTAGTAGAAGTAAAAAAATTTGCTGGTGGAAGATTGAAAAGAAGGATGACAGAAATGATAATTAGAAAAATATCAAAAATATCAAGGATTAGAATGGGATTAAGCATTTTCACAATCTTTTAGATGTATGAACTAAGAAAGAAAGTATAGGAATGGTAAGAATAATGGAACGGAAGAGCTTAATTTGTAATGGAAATATCAGATAGAATAATCAAGGCAGATCACCGTATTTAATTATAGATATCTTAATTTCCTTATTCGCCGAAGAATCAAATCTTTTAAGATTTCGAAGAATTTCTTTAAATCCCTTTAATTCCGGAATTCAACTGTGACTACATCAAAAGTCAAGATGAATCTTTATTTCTCATTTCACTCTTTTGGTGATAGCTTCACTCGTACACTTCGCGTAATCAAATTGTTTTATCCATATTTCTCAATAATGATAAAACCCTATGTATCGACTCATATTCATCATGAAAACTTTTTTATTGTTAGCCATGACGACCTTGATCAAATTTCGGGACGAAATTTCTTTAACGGGTAGGTACTGTGACGACCCGGAGCTTTTCGACCAAATTTAAACTTAATCTTTATATGATTTCGACACGATAAGCAAAGTCTGTAATGTTGAGTCCTAAAATTTTGAACTTATCCATGTATTTATTTTAACCTTCGACCATTACCGACGATTCAAGAAAAAATTATTGTTAATAAATATGTATATATATGAATATAAATAAAAGTGTATGTGATAATGGGAATTAATAAAATACAATTTAATCACTTGAATTGGAAATGAAAAGAAATATACAAAGTAATTAAGTTGTTATTACAATGAGTCTATATATATATATATATATATATATATATATATATATATATATATATATAGTGTATAAATGTTAAATTTTATATTATACAATTAATAAATCTTACATAATTAATAAATTGTAATATTAATATGTAAAATATAAATGCAAGTTAATCCTAGTTGTTATATTATTATTATAAACATTATTATCAGTACTATTAATATTACTACAAATTATAAACTAAAATTTATACATTTGATTTGTTATGTTATTGTTATTAGTAATATTATAATTATCAATGTTAATATCATTATTATTATAACTAATAATAAAACTATAATCCTTGTTATTATGACCATTATTAGTATCATTATAAATTTAATTATTATTAGGGTCATTAAAAGTATTATTAACTCGATTACTAAAATTATCAATTTATTATTGTCATTATTCTTATTAGTATTATTATAATCTTAATATCATTATTATTATTATTTTCTCTATTAATTATTATTATTATTAGTTTGTTATTATTATTAATATTAATTTTAAATATAAAAGTTGTATTACAAATAATATTATAGCTCATGTAAAATACTGATATAACTAACTAAACAGATATATAGATATATCATATTGATATATACAGATTTCATATATAAAAATATATAAAACAGATATATAAACTATATAAATAAATACGGATTTATATATTAAAAACAATTATATAACTATATATATACGCATTTATAAATACAGAAAAATGATCTATTCAGTTCAAGATTGCAATCAAACTTTTATCAATTTTTGTTCCTGTCTATTAAATTGGTACGATCGATCTCAATTACCATAATACAACCAAATTCTGTTACAATGGAATCTACTTTCTGTCCTTTCATCTATTTGAGTACTAGTCGATACTCGAAACTTCAGCTACAAAACAATTAATCCAGTTGTTAAGAATCATGGAGTCTTACCATTCACACCTGTCACATTTGATCAATTACTCACACTCATTACTTTCTTCCTCTCCTTATTATACTGAGAGCCTCCATGATCACCTTTCTTCCAAACCACCATGACTGTCACCTCAATCTCCCCCTCTCTCATCTTCCATCGTGAGTAAATTCATCATTTTCACGACACCTCTACAATCACTTATAAACAAATCGCCATAAGCTACAATAATCCGCCACCTTAAACCAACTAATACTTGTTACAAATCTTTCTTACTCGATCACCTCAACCAACAACACCTCATCACTCGTTTTCTGCCACTGCCACTATTTCCTTTCTTCTGTTTACTTTCGAGACCCAAAAACCGCACCCATCACCTTTATGTTTTCACGGCTGCAACTAATTTTTTTTCTTTTTTTCTTCTTCTTCTTGCTGCTGTTATTCGTTGGAAGTTCACACACACACATCCACTATATATTGAATATGCAATATACAAAAAGGAGATATAATTCAATTGCTTTTGTGTGACTTTACTCATTCTTTATTCCTCATGGCCGACACTTATTTAAGGAAAAGGTGACTATACATGGAAAGATTAGTAAATCACATGTGGGATGATTGTATGGCCAAGGAAATGAAAGGGGGCGGCATATTTAATTATACAGCTCATAAACGATCCCAATTTTCTATTTGAATTAATTTCCTCAAATCCTAGATGGGCCATCATGGTTCGTTTTGTTTTTTTTATTTATAAAGGAGCCGTGATTTATGGAGTAACTTTTGGATGTCATGATTCATCTCCTACTTGGGGTCCAACACCATATTAATTAGGATAGTAATGTTGTGATTTTATGTTGAAGCCGAGATCGTGTTCATTTGTTGGATCGTAAATCTTGTTTTATAATTGGGCCATATAATTGTGCTGCTGTTAAGATGATGTTAAAGAAAGTGATAAAGGTCAGGTTAAATAACAAAAATGGTGGTAGAAAGATGAAGAGGTTAAATGGTTTTCGTACAAATAAATAATTAGAAACACAACTATTTGCAGAAAGAATTGGACAGAGTAATGGTTTAGGGGTGTGTGTGGTTAGCGAGAGGTCTCAGGTTCGAGCCTGGGCATAGGCTTTTATTTTTGGGAGTTTTTCTTGAAGGTATTTGTAATGACCCGAAAATTTCTGACCAAATTTAAACCTTAATCTTTATATGTTTCCGACACGATAAGCAAAATCTGTAATGTTGAGTCTCGAAAGTTTGAAAGCAATATTCGGATAATCAGTTACCTTTTGACCAAGCCTGACGATTCATGAACATTTATGTGTAGATACGATATATACTATTTAATTGATAACATTAACAAGGTATTAGATATGTAATAATTGGTTTCGATATAAGATTACTATGTTTATCGGCGAAAGTAAAAGATAATATAATTTTATAAATATCTGAAACTGTTTTTGTCAAATTATTAACGAGTCATTTTAATAAAAATAAAGGTTTTAACGTTATCTTAAAAGTCGGAATCTTTCTAGAAACCTTTTGACAAATTTCAATGAAAACGGTCCGTGAGTTTGATAAAAATAAATATTTAAATAATTTTCAACGGTTATATAAAACGTGTTCATTAAATGTATATTTATATATTTTACAAAATGACTAAATATAATATTTAACTAAATATAAAACGTTTTACGATATAGATGAAACCTTTTAAAGAATGATTTTGAATATAACTAATTCTGGAAAACTAAATTATATTTATTCAATTAAGTACGAACACATTTTTCGATATAATAGAATTTGATTATAAAATATTTTTATGAATTTTCAATGATATAAAAATAAAAATAAAGATAAAATAAAGATTTCTAATGAGCACCAAAAGACTACCACATTTCATCACAAGATTGTAAGTTAAAATGTTGGAAATCACTAAACCTGTGCACTTGCACGAGAAAAATCATAACTAATTCATACTGACTCGAAAAAGGGTGATCTTGGTGTCCAGACGACCATAACTCAAAAGTCTACAACTTTCGTGAATATACCTTACGCGGATCGCGTACCTATCTATGCGAAACACGTAATGTTTTTCCGACATAAAAGTGATGGGTGGGTTAGGTGGCCAAAAATTGCATATAAATTTGATGCTGGTTCCAGTTTTTTTTATCCTATCCATCTATCGATCTCTCACACACATACGGAGTATATATTGTTTATTATTATTATTATTATTATTATTATTATTAATATTTATTATTATTATTAATATTATCAAGATTAATGATATTATTATTAGTAGTAGTAGTATTATTATCTATATTAAACCTAAAATACTACGATGAGGTTCTGCCCAAATGTTTTCAAAACGGGTTTATGAGTGGGATAGAGCTAAGGAAGTTATGGGTTATAGCTATAGAGGTTATGGGTATGTTCGGGGGTATGCTCGTGAGGTCAATCTAGTGTTTATCATCTCCGTTGCGTCTACATACTTTCCTGCAATATTGAATCTCAATATTGATACGTGAGCACTCATAACTTAACTTTTATTTATTATTAGTGTGTCCCTGACTAGTGCTCGAGAATTTAGGATCATGCATGTTTGTATATTCATTATTGTCAAAATATATATTAGGATAGAATCTGAATTAGTTACTCATGCGGTTGAGATAAGGTATATGATATGCATGTTTTTGGAAATGTGGCGAAAAACTATAAACTTTTCATTTAGATATCGAATGGATTCGACGGACGGATTAGAAGTTATAGTCAATTGAATTTTTGTATTAATAATTAAAAATGACTATTTTTATTATTACGATGTCGTTAAAATCATCGTTGTTATTATTTGATTTTTATCATTATTATTATTATTATTATGATTTTTATTATTAATAACTAAAAATAATATTTTTATCAAAACTATCAAATTATTATTTTGATCGTTATTATTATTAAAACTATCAATTTATGTTCATTAACATTAAAATTATTATTTTTATTAAAAGTATTATTTTTAATGGAAATATTATTATTATTATAAAATATTAACTTATCGTTTTAGTATATTTTTATATAAAATTTTATTTATTAATAAATGAATTATATTATTATCTACCTTAATAAATTTTGTAAAAATATTTAAAAATATAAAATGACGATATTTAATCATGTGTAAACTTTGGAAATCATTTTGAGTCAAATTCATTTTTGTTAACTTTTGCATATTAGTCTCGAGCATTAGGATTGAGGTACACTAGAATTTGACTTAATTGTTAAATAGATATTAACCAATATATAAATATATATAATTATAGGTTCGTGAATCCGAGGCCAACCTTATACTTGTTAAATGATGTTATATGTATTTCTACTACGAAATACTGTATGGTGAGTATATAGTCCCACTTTTAAACTTTAAATATTTCGGGATGAGAATACATGCATTTTATGATTTACGTTATAGACACAAGTGACTAAAAATATATTCTACGTTGAGTTGTACCACTGGCATATTTCCCTGAGCTTGGTAACTGCTATTTACATGGGGTAGTGTAAATGCGAATCCTGTTGATAGATCTATCGGGCCTGACAACCCCAACCGGACTGGACGACCAGTATTCAACGGTTGCACAGTACTTCGTTTCGGTGACTACACTTGGTACGGTGTAGGGAGATTTCATAATAAAGGGAATATGCGACGTTGATTAAATGTTAAGTATGGTTACCAAGTGCTCAACAACTTAGAATATTTTTATTAAAATGTTTATGAATATGAAATCTTGTGGTCTATAGTTATAACGCTGCTAGCATCAAACCTATATCTCACCAACTTTATGTTGACGTTTTAAAGCATGTTATTCTCAGGAATTAAAGAAAATCTTCCGCTGAGCATTAACTCATATTAAGGATATTACTTGGAGTCATTCATGCCATATTTCAAAAGACGTTGCATTCGAGTCATTGAAGTTCATTAGAGATTATTATTGAGTAAATAGCAGATTAGACTATTTGGAGGTTATGAAATGATAGGCGTACATGTCAACTCTTGATGTAATGAAAGGTTGTCTTTTAAGAATAAATGCAACGTTTGTAAAATGTATCATATCGAGGTCAAGTACCTCGCGATGTAATCATATGTTATTGTATTCGTCCCTATGGATTGGGTCGGGTCGTCTCATGTGGTATCAGAGCGGTAGTCTTAGCGAACCAGGTCTTGCATTAGTGTGTCTGACTAGTAGTTGTTAGGATACATTAATGAGTCTGGACTTCGACCGTGTCTGCATGTCAAAAGTTTTGCTTATCATTTCTAGTCGGAAATTATTTGCTTATCATCCTTAGGGAATTTCCTGCTTATCATTTACAAGTCTAGATACGTCTTACTGCATTTAGTGCATCGATAGTGTATAGACACAATTCATAACTTAGCGTATCTGATAATTCATATCTTAGCGCATCCGTAGACTTGCCTGACATATGCCGTAAATTCCTCTGTAGTCTACGAAATCTTTAGGATTATATATATATATAGATATTCTATATAGTTAGAATATCATCCGATATCTGAAAATTATTTCACATCGAAGATCCCTTCCATCCACCAAATTGCCCTCTTAGTGATGAACTTGAAGCGCTTACCGGCAAACCTGTTCGAGAAACCATTTTCTCTCTTATTTCTAGATTATTTCGTCACGATTATATACTATCCCATATTTCGAATCCTATTCATCCGCTCGCTCCAACCGTCAATCATCCCGGTGTACTAGCAGAACGCATGACGGCTTTGGAGAACATGGTGCGAAGGTTACAAACACCAGCAGTAGCACCAGCAGTATAATCAGTACCACCATCATGAAGACAGTACACTTATCACCCCCAATCACAACCACGTCATAAACCTCAACATCATAATCTGTGCCTCGGATATCAACATCACACGCCTCAATATCACCATCTATACTTCGAGTATGATCTTTGTTCTACATATCATTCTACATCGACTATCTCCGCTTTACGTATCATTCTACCTCATTTATCTTCGCTCGACATGGCGATTATGTAATTTCTAAAGTTTTAGAGAGTATGTAATCTAGTATTAACGATAAATAAAATGAGTTTAATATCTTATTGACTCATTAAATCCATGATTACATCTGAAGAAAATATATACGTAAGTATATTTTCATAAAGATTATAATTAAAAATTCCTTCTTACAAACTGTTAATGATGAAAAATATTTTAACGGGTAGGTAGTACCCGAGGAATATTTTGATTTCACATTAATAAGTTACATTGTACATTCTTCGAATCTGATTCAACGGTCATTTACTATCCTACTTACAACCACCGATATACGTATCTGTTCACCACAGAACAATCATTTTCATTCAAATTTCATATTTGGATTTTGACCTATCGAAATCCAACAAGTGGCATAACGAAGAAAACATTGGACAAAATAAAAAGTGTTAGAAACAAACAAATTAACTATGATGAATTTTGTTAAGATTCCACGCTAACTGTTCCTAGTTAACTGTTCCTAGCTAACTGGTTACATTTTATTTATCGCAATTTACATTCTCGCAATTTACATTCTCGCAATTTTATTTATCGTCATTTAATTTCTGTTATTTACTTTTACGCACTTTAAATCGGGACACATGTACACAATACGTCGGATTAATTCTGAGACAATACGTTGTACACGGGTCATGATATATATTTATTTATTTTACGCACTTTAAATAACGGGACACGTATACAAGGTTTCGACTTATCATATCGACCCATCTATATATATATTTGGGAAACAACCATAGACACTCTATATGTGAATGTTGGAGTTGGCTATACAGGGTTGGAGTTGGCTATACAGGGTTGGAGTTGATTCCAAAATATATATATATGGTTTGAGTTGTGATCAATACTGAGACCGGTACACGGGTCACGATACGTATTAATTAATTCGAATATTATATATTAAATTATACATGAATTTATTGGACTATTGGACAATTGGACTCTTGGACTGCTAACTTTGGACAATTAAAATGAATTAAAATATTGATTATAACATATGTAACTAAACAATTCTTCAAGTTTGCCACTTGATTTCATATTAAACCTCAATTGTACCTCGACAGTTACAATCCGCGTTCAAATCTTTTCATGATTTTTGAAAACACCTCAACCGAGAAGATGAACCAGCCGCACTTCATCTACGGAAGAAAAGATTTATGCACCTGAAAAACTCTCGAACCCAAAGTCATAGTTTAACATGTACCCGCGTCGAATTCCTTAGCATTTATTAGCAAAAACAACCTTACAATTCCTTTTCAAAGTAGCCAATTTTTGTCATTGCTCCAGCAAATCATCTTCATTGGTTCATATGAATAAGCCTTATTATAACCTCGATATATATACGTTGTCCTTTCGCCATCGTTACAGGAGAACCTTTTATATTCTACGACATTATCAGCAGATGTACCAGCAGCTCATCATCTCTTGGGCGGAATCCGCAATCAGTATTTTGAAAATTTCGCAGAACTTCTCCCGTCATACCTATAACGTCTATCCCTAAGAATTACATACTTCGAATGTGAAGTTTCTGAAAAACACCCTGAACTGTGAACTAGTTCTTGAAATGCTGATGAAGCAGCAAAAACTGTAAACGACTTAAACAAGTCAAAGGTTGACGATAAAGTACAGAGTGTTGGTAAAGCTCAGAAAAAGAGAAGGGTTGGAACTGGAAAACGGATTGATCAAAGTATGAAAGAGGCTGTGGATAAATCACAAGGACTGAATCTGCCTTCAAAGAATCCAAATGATTCAGTGCCTGCTGAAATCGTTAGTGAAAACTCTACTCCTTATTCTAAATCTTTCCAGATGATATTCTTCATCATCATCTTATCTTAGATATTATAAGATATTTTCATATCTTCCGTTATGCATATTCTCCATATTTCTGAAGATATTATCACAACTATCCTTATCTGAAATCATTTATCACTCCGTAACATCTGCGTTACAACATAAAAGAAACTGTGTTAGTTTCTAAATTCTGAAACCTTCGAGTTTAAAATATGAATGTTTTGAAGAAGTGTTGGGAACTGGTGCATGAATTAGTATAATATAATGACACTTTATCAACGTCATTATATTACAGTAAGTCATGTTGAGTTTCTAATGGAATGTGATGATTCACAGTACCATCATCATGTGCCATGTTACACGACTCTTACATTCTATTCAAATTCTAAAAAATATCAAGAAAATATTTCTTGATAATTCGGTCTGTCCCAAGATAATCTGGTAATTTGACAAATCAAAATCATATCATTATCATTTCTTTCTGAAAGCATTAGCTATGTTCATTCCAAATTTCATACCTACGAATTCCGGACCATTGCTCGCTTGACTCGAGGACGGGAAGAGGAAACGAAGGGACAAAGCCCCAAAATAGAAATTGAAGTATAATCGTAGCAAATAGGAGAGAGCATTAACTGTGGATGACAATGATTATAGAAGACAGAAGTAGGGACATCAAAATATAAGGAAAAATATAAAGCCCAATAACAATCCTGAAACTACAAACCGTGCATATCAATACGTATTGCCACGTAAAGGCACGGGAAGATTAAAAACACTATAACCCCAAGATAATAGTAGAAGTAAATAAAATCCTCCTGTGGTAGATGAAAGAGAAGAATGACGGATGTGAAAATTTGGAGTATATCAAGAATCAGAATTGGATGGAGCATATCGACGAATGTCTTGAAGTAAGAATTAAAGAGAAAGAGTAGAAGATGTGAGTTGTGAAAAATAAGGAAACGAAGGAGTGGATTTATAGTGAAGTATCCGATAGAGAAATCAAAACAGATTGCTGCATTAAATCAAAGAAGATCCTGATCGTCGAAGAACCAAATCTTATTACGTAAGATTTTCTTTAAATCCCGGAAATCAATAGTAATTACGTCATCGGTTGAAACGAATATATTTACTTACTCATTTCACTCTTTTGTGATAGCTTCATTCGTCCGCATCACATGATCGAATCGTTTTATCTATATCTCTCAATAATCATAAAACTCTATTATTACCTCATATTTGTCATGAAAACATTCCCATTGTTATCCATGACGACCTCTATCAAATTTCGGGGACGAAATTTCTTTAACGGGTAGGTACTGTAATGACCCGGAAATTTCTGACCAAATTTAAACCTTAATCTTTATATGTTTCCGACACGATAAGCAAAATCTGTAATGTTGAGTCTAGAAAGTTTGAAAGCCATATTCGGATAATCAGTTACCTTTTGACCAAGCCTGACGATTCATGAACATTTATGTGTAGATACGATATATACTATTTAATTGATAACATTAACAAGGTATTAGATATGTAATATTTGGTTTCGATATAAGATTACTATGTTTATCGGCGAAAGTAAAAGATAATATAATTTTATAAATATCTGAAACTGTTTTTGTCAAATTATTAACGAGTCATTTTAATAAAAATAAAGGTTTTAACGTTATCTTAAAAGTCGGAATCTTTCTAGAAACCTTTTGACAAATTTCAATGAAAACGGTCCGTGAGTTTGATAAAAATAAATATTTAAATAATTTTCAACGGTTATATAAAACGTGTTCATTAAATTTATATTTATATATTTTACAAAATGACTAAATATAATATTTAACTAAATATAAAACGTTTTACGATATAGATGAAACCTTTTAAAGAATGATTTTGAATATAACTAATTCTGGAAAACTAAATTATATTTATTCAATTAAGTACGAACACATTTTTCGATATAATAGAATTTGATTATAAAATATTTTTATGAATTTTCAATGATATAAAAATAAAAATAAAGATAAAATAAAGATTTCTAATGAGCACCAAAAGACTACCACATTTCATCACAAGATTGTAAGTTAAAATGTTGGAAATCACTAAACCTGTGCACTTGCACGAGAAAAATCATAACTAATTCATACTGACTCGAAAAAGGGTGATCTTGGTGTCCAGACGACCATAACTAAAAAATCTACAACTTTCGTGAATATACCTTACGCGGATCGCGTACCTATCTACGCGAAACGCGTAATGTTTTTCCGACATAAAAGTGATGGGTGGGTTAGGTGGCCAAAAATTGCATATAAATTTGATGCTGGTTCCAGTTTTTTTTATCCTATCCATCTATCGATCTCTCACACACATACGGAGTATATATTGTTTATTATTATTATTATTATTATTATTATTAATATTTATTATTATTATTAATATTATCAAGATTAATGATATTATTATTAGTAGTAGTAGTATTATTATCTATATTAAACCTAAAATACTACGATGAGGTTCTGCCCAAATGTTTTCAAAACGGGTTTATGAGTGGGATAGAGCTAAGGAAGTTATGGGTTATAGCTATAGAGGTTATGGGTATGTTCGGGGGTATGCTCGTGAGGTCAATCAAGTGTTTATCATCTCCGTTGCGTCTACATACTTTCCTGTAATATTGAATCTCAATATTGATACGTGAGCACTCATAACTTAACTTTTATTTATTATTAGTGTGTCCCTGACTAGTGCTCGAGAATTTAGGATCATGCATGTTTGTATATTCATTATTGTCAAAATATATATTAGGATAGAATCTGAATTAGTTACTCATGCGGTTGAGATAAGGTATATGATATGCATGTTTTTGGAAATGTGGCGAAAAACTATAAACTTTTCATTTAGATATCGAATGGATTCGACGGACGGATTAGAAGTTATAGTCAATTGAATTTTTGTATTAATAATTAAAAATGACTATTTTTATTATTACGATGTCGTTAAAATCATCGTTGTTATTATTTGATTTTTATCATTATTATTATTATTATTATGATTTTTATTATTAATAACTAAAAATAATATTTTTATCAAAACTATCAAATTATTATTTTGATCGTTATTATTATTAAAACTATCAATTTATGTTCATTAACATTAAAATTATTATTTTTATTAAAAGTATTATTTTTAATGGAAATATTATTATTATTATAAAATATTAACTTATCGTTTTAGTATATTTTTATATAAAATTTTATTTATTAATAAATGAATTATATTATTATCTACCTTAATAAATTTTGTAAAAATATTTAAAAATATAAAATGACGATATTTAATCATGTGTAAACTTTGGAAATCATTTTGAGTCAAATTCATTTTTGTTAACTTTTGCATATTAGTCTCGAGCATTAGGATTGAGGTACACTAGGATTTGACTTAATTGTTAAATAGATATTAACCAATATATAAATATATATAATTATAGGTTCGTGAATCCGAGGCCAACCTTATACTTGTTAAATGATGTTATATGTATTTCTACTACGAAATACTGTATGGTGAGTATATAGTCCCACTTTTAAACTTTAAATATTTCGGGATGAGAATACATGCATTTTATGATTTACGTTATAGACACAAGTGACTAAAAATATATTCTACGTTGAGTTGTACCACTGGCATATTTCCCTGAGCTTGGTAACTGCTATTTACATGGGGTAGTGTAAACGCGAATCCTGTTGATAGATCTATCGGGCCTGACAACCCCAACCGGACTGGACGACCAGTATTCAACGGTTGCACAGTACTTCGTTTCGGTGACTACACTTGGTACGGTGTAGGGAGATTTCATAATAAAGGGAATATGCGACGTTGATTAAATGTTAAGTATGGTTACCAAGTGCTCAACAACTTAGAATATTTTTATTAAAATGTTTATGAATATGAAATCTTGTGGTCTATAGTTATAACGCTGCTAGCATCAAACCTATATCTCACCAACTTTATGTTGACGTTTTAAAGCATGTTATTCTCAGGAATTAAAGAAAATCTTCCGCTGTGCATTAACTCATATTAAGGATATTACTTGGAGTCATTCATGCCATATTTCAAAAGACGTTGCATTCGAGTCATTGAAGTTCATTAGAGATTATTATTGAGTAAATAGCAGATTAGACTATTTGGAGGTTATGAAATGATAGGCGTACATGTCAACCCTTGATGTAATGAAAGGTTGTCTTTTAAGAATAAATGCAACGTTTGTAAAATGTATCATATCGAGGTCAAGTACCTCGCGATGTAATCATATGTTATTGTATTCATCCCTATGGATTGGGTCGGGTCGTCTCATGTGGTATCAGAGCGGTAGTCTTAGCGAACCAGGTCTTGCATTAGTGTGTCTGACTAGTAGTTGTTAGGATACATTAATGAGTCTGGACTTCGACCGTGTCTGCATGTCAAAAGTTTTGCTTATCATTTCTAGTCGGAAATTATTTGCTTATCATCCTTAGGGAATTTCCTGCTTATCATTTACAAGTCTAGATACGTCTTACTGCATTTAGTGCATCGATAGTGTATAGACACAATTCATAACTTAGCGTATCTGATAATTCATATCTTAGCGCATCCGTAGACTTGCCTGACATATGCCGTAAATTCCTCTGTAGTCTACGAAATCTTTAGGATTATATATATATAGATATTCTATATAGTTAGAATATCATCCGATATCTGAAAATTATTTCACATCGAAGATCCCTTCCATCCACCAAATTGCCCTCTTAGTGATGAACTTGAAGCGCTTACCGGCAAACCTGTTCGAGAAACCATTTTCTCTCTTATTTCTAGATTATTTCGTCACGATAATCTACTATCCCATATTTCGAATCCTATTCATCCGCTCGCTCCAACCGTCAATCATCCCGGTGTACTAGCAGAACGTTTGACGGCTTTGGAGAACATGGTGCGAAGGTTACAAACACCAGCAGTAGCACCAGCAGTATAATCAGTACCACCATCATGAACGCCGACAGTACACTTATCACCCCCAATCACAACCACGTCATAAACCTCAACATCATAATCTGTGCCTCGGATATCAACATCACACGCCTCAATATCACCATCTATACTTCGAGTATGATCTTTGTTCTACATATCATTCTACATCGACTATCTCCGCTTTACGTATCATTCTACCTCATTTATCTTCGCTCGACATGGCGATTATGTAATTTCTAAAGTTTTAGAGAGTATGTAATCTAGTATTAACGATAAATCAAATGAGTTTAATATCTTATTGACTCATTAAATCCATGATTACATCTGAAGAAAATATATACGTAAGTATATTTTCATAAAGATTATAATTAAAAATTCCTTCGTACAAACTGTTAATGATGAAAAATATTTTAACGGGTAGGTAGTACCCGAGGAATATTTAGATTTCACATTAATAAGTTACATTGTACATTCTTCGAATCTGATTCAACGGTCATTTACTATCCTACTTACAACCACCGATATACGTATCTGTTCACCACAGAACAATCATTTTCATTCAAATTTCATATTTGGATTTTGACCTATCGAAATCCAACAAGTGGCATAACGAAGAAAACATTGGACAAAATAAAAAGTGTTAGAAACAAACAAATTAACTATGATGAATTTTGTTAAGATTCCACGCTAACTGTTCCTAGCTAACTGGTTACATTTTATTTATCGCAATTTACATTCTCGCAATTTTATTTATCGTCATTTAATTTCTGTTATTTACTTTTACGCACTTTAAATCGGGACACATGTACACAATACGTCGGATTAATTCTGAGACAATACGTTGTACACGGGTCATGATATATATTTATTTATTTTACGCACTTTAAATAACGGGACACGTATACAAGGTTTCGACTTATCATATCGACCCATCTATATATATATTTGGGAAACAACCATAGACACTCTATATGTGAATGTTGGAGTTGGCTATACAGGGTTGGAGTTGATTCCAAAATATATATATGGTTTGAGTTGTGATCAATACTGAGACCGGTACACGGGTCACGATACGTATTAATTAATTCGAATATTATATATTAAATTATACATGAATTTATTGGACTATTGGACAATTGGACTCTTGGACTGCTAACTTTGGACAATTAAAATGAATTAAAATATTGATTATAACATATGTAACTAAACAATTCTTCAAGTTTGCCACTTGATTTCATATTAAACCTCAATTGTACCTCGACAGTTACAATCCGCGTTCAAATCTTTTCATGATTTTTGAAAACACCTCAACCGAGAAGATGAACCAGCCGCACTTCATCTACGGAAGAAAAGATTTATGCACCTGAAAAACTCTCGAACCCAAAGTCATAGTTTAACATGTACTCGCGTCGAATTCCTTAGCATTTATTAGCAAAAACAACCTTACAATTCCTTTTCAAAGTAGCCAATTTTTGTCATTGCTCCAGCAAATCATCTTCATTGGTTCATATGAATAAGCCTTATTATAACCTCGATATATATACGTTGTCCTTTCACCATCGTTACAGGAGAACCTTTTATATTCTACGACATTATCAGCAGATGTACCTTTTATATTCTACGACATTTTATATTCTATGAAATCTTGTGGTCTATAGTTATAACCCTGCTAGCATCAAACCTATATCTCACCAACTTTATGTTGACGTTTTAAAGCATGTTATTCTCAGGAATTAAAGAAAATCTTCCGCTGTGCATTAACTCATATTAAGGATATTACTTGGAGTCATTCATGCCATATTTCAAAAGACGTTGCATTCGAGTCATTGAAGTTCATTAGAGATTATTATTGAGTAAATAGCAGATTAGACTATTTGGAGGTTATGAAATGATAGGCGTACATGTCAACTCTTGATGTAATGAAAGGTTGTCTTTTAAGAATAAATGCAACGTTTGTAAAATGTATCATATCGAGGTCAAGTACCTCGCGATGTAATCATATGTTATTGTATTCGTCCCTATGGATTGGGTCGGGTCGTCTCAGTATTTTACTCATTTTACTCATTTTTATTATTACAATCATTATTATTATTATCATTATTAATATTATTATTATGATTATGAGTACACGACTAAAATTTAAAAAGATGACTAAAAGATTCTATATAAAATAATTATGAAATAATAAATTTGAGTATTATGATTTTCATAAAATATTATTATTATTATTAATCATTGTTATTAGGGATAAGTTAATTATTATTGTTACCATCATCAACAAAATTAAATATTAGTATCATTATTGAAATCACAAAATATTATCATTAAGTATTAGGAGTATTATTAATATTATTATTATTATTATTAATATGGGTATAGGTATTATGATCATTATTATGGTTACGATTATTATTATTATTTTGAAAACAATACAAAATTATTATTATTTTCAATAACTTTAGTATTAGTATCATTTTTACTATTATTAGTATTATTATTATTAATATTAACATAAGTACCATTATAAACAATATCATTTTTTATTAGCATTAACATTATTAATAAAGTTATTATTATTATTGTTAATAAATCAAAATTTTCAAAACTATCATTGACATTAACAATATCATTTTTATTATTAATATTATTATATTTATCATTACTAATGTTAACTTATTATAATTAGAACTATTGTTTTGATAAACAAATGGAATATATAAATAAATATATTTAACACATATAACTTAACAAAGTATTTTTATATATAAAAGGAATATATGAAATATAAATATATTATTAATATAAAAAATGATATAATAAATAAGTTATATATATAAATGTATTCGATTACGATTATGTGTATTAATATATATATATATATATGAATAATATAGGTTCGTGAATCCGAGGCCAACCCTGCATTGTTCAATGTCGTCATATGTATTTTTACTACAAAATACAGTATTGTGAGTTTCATTTGCTCCCTTTTTAAATGCTTTTGCAATATATATTTTTGGGACTGAGAATACATGCGCTGCTTTTATAAAAGTTTTACGCAATAGACACAAGTAATCGAAACAACATTCTATGGTTGAATTGTTATACCGGATATCGCCCTTGTTGAACTTGGTAGCCTAAGAATTGGTGTTTATTATAATTGCCACCAATTGACGCGAATCATAAAGATAGATCTATGGGCCTTGACAAGCCCCAGTCAGAGAATTTTAACTGCTTTAGTACTTCGATTTTATATTTTGGGGATATTCTAGATGCATTTTGTTAATGTCGGTTACCAGGTGTTCTATCCATATGAATGAATTTTAAACACTTGCAAGTGTACGATTATTGAATAAATGAAATCTTGTGGTCTATTAAAATTATGGAAATGATTGATTACGATAAACTAATGAACTCACCAACCTTTTGATTGACACTTGAAAGCATGTTTATTCTCAGGTTTGAAAGAAATCTTCCGCTGTGCATTTGTTCATTTTAGAGATATTACTTGGAGTCATTCATGACATATTTCAAAAGACGTTGCATTCGAGTCGTTGAGTTCATCAAGATTATTATTAGGTCAATTATAAATGGAAATATTATGAAATGGTATGCATGCTGTCAACTTTCGATGTGATGAAAGTTTGTCTTTTAAAATCGAATGCAATGTTTGTACAATGTATCATATAGAGGTCATGTACCTCGCCATGTAACCAAATGTAATGTATTCGTCCAGATGGATTAGGACTGGTCGTCTCACGCGGCGCGGAGACCTAGGCCTCGGCGTGGTAATCAAAAGGTTTCGACATCAGGAAAGGGTTTAAAGAAGGGTCTAGAATCAGCTATATGTCGCGGCGCGAGAATCTAAGCCGCGGAGCGGCGATTGACTATTTTCAAATTCAGAAGAGGATTTAAGAAGGTCCCAGTTTACGTTGTTTGTCGCGGCGCGACAATAGAGGGCCGCGGCGCGGCGGTAGGTCGGTCCAGGTATTTTTGGCAGGTATTTAAGGCCCGAAAAATACCCTAATTATTCATTCTTTCTCCCAGACGATTTGCAGCAGCTTTTGGACGAAAAAGGTGATTTTTGGGGAATCCCAAGATCATTCTAACGCTTCAATCATTACGGGAACGTGCTTTGATTCATTCATCGTTCAAGATTCAATCATTAATTAGGTTTATCTCTTTGTTTCAAACAATGAATTCTTCTATTATTTTGATTGTGATTTTGGCTTTAGCTATGATTGTTGGCTAAGCACTTTAATATTTGTCTATATTGAATATTCGTATGTGTTTGGATGATACTTTAATGTTTAATTTGATTAATGCATGATAATTATGAGTTTTGATTAAGAACCATTCTTGTGACTAGGCTTGATTAGTTGTGACACCGCTATTTTTTATATATATACGTGGCGGAAGCATTTATTTATTAATTACAAAATAAACATTAACTATTACTAAGACAACCAGTGTCACGTGTCATTACAAAATACATTTTTATACGGAGAAGATGTAGTTACAATCTGTTTTCAAAAGAACACAGTTTAAACTATAAAAGATAACATCAGAGTTAATCCTGTCAAACATAACATCACCATGACCGTCTTCTCCCAAAAAGCACTATCTACAAAAGCTATCAACCTGCAGGGAGGAGATGGAGGGGAATTAGCATGAAGCTAAGTGAGTACGACTAACTACAGGCCATAGCATACATAACTGTTATACTAATCATGTCACATAGTCTAACACACAAACATCACCCAAGTGCCGTCTACAGAGACTCTGGCGGCTCGGCCAAACCATTAACCACCAGCTGATCGGACTGGGGCTTACCAGAAGTTCCTTCACCACCGTATGTATATACATAATCCACACGCGACGGACGCGTCATTCACATATATATACACCACGGTTGTCTAGGCTACCACAGAGGAACCCAACCCGCAGGTTGATCTCTCCTACCGAGGCTACCACACAATAGGGACGCACCGGGCTCCAGCAGACAAGCATCAACTAACATGCAGTCATCACAAGTACTAACTAACCACAACAATAAGTATATCTAACAAGCATGACAATCATAATATAACATGCTACTATATACTATATTCTCCAGTTAGTCCCACTCACCGATTACCAGCAAACGAGAAGGTATTCAGCTATCTAATCACTGAACCTTATCTTTCTCCTTTTCTCCTGAGAAAAACATATTCACAAGTTAGTTTCTGTTCGTTAACATCAAATAACACAATATATAAATTTTTGTATCAAAAACTGTCCGCTAAAATTTTTGCTTAACACTTATGCACTTTCAAAATTTACATCCTGGACATCAAAATACAAACGGGCAGCATAACGGTTAAAAATCAACACTTGGTAAAATATTTCACTGCCAAAGACACTTGGTCGACTGTCATAGACAGTCGGCCGACTGTCTACACTCACTCGGCCGAGTGTCTAGTCACTCGGTCGATGGTCTCTCACAGACACACTCGGCCGTGGGTCTTACACACTCGGTCGATTGTCGAGTCCGTCGGTCGAGTGTCTTGACACACTCCGCCGACCGTGTTTATCTGCAGAAGCTGAAGCCAAAGTGACGGGTTTCACCCAAAATCTACCAATTCTTGCTCTAATGCTCGATTATGACCTCAAAACTGACCAAATCAAAGACACTAAACATGTAGAAACACAAACCCACAAGATTTGGACTCAAACAACATCAAATCTAACCACTTTGACCCAAAATACACACTTTATAAAAACTAACACAAAAACTCCATTTTCTTGAAGATTAAAGCATGAAAAGCTATGAATCTTACCTTGTTAGAATCAGTAAATCACAAGGAACACAAAGATGTAAATGATTCGAGCTCTAAAACAAGGATTAGAAATTAGGGTTTGATTGTAGGTGAAAGGAAGGTACGGGAGTGTTTGGTGAATTTTCTAGAAAATGGCAAGAACACAGCCCACTAGTCACTTAAATGTGGATAATTCCCACACTGTGTGACACACGGGTATTTATCAGTTATCTGATATCTTTCATACAACATTTGGCAACCCAAACGAAGTCCAAATTAAATAAACAAACCTGTTCTGTGACCTTTGTCACAAACTAGTCCTAACCACATCATTAAATAATAATAATATTAAATAAAAATAAAAGCATATAGTAACACATTACTAACTTAAGGGCAAAAATAGTAATCTTACAGCTAGGCCCGATTGAGGATATTACATTAGTGATCTTGTTTGAACAAAGGGAACCCTGTTTTAATTTAGTACACTAATTTCCAATTGATTTGTCTTAACCAATTGGGTGCCTACTGGACCAAGGGGGTAAACCGGGTAACATAGATTGAACAAAATAGGAGTGAATTGTGTGGAGCGAACGCGTAACCAATTGAATCTTAATCTTATAATTAGTTAATTACTAAGTCACAAACGAAAGAGGTCTTTGGTGAAAGAGAACCCTAAGCCAATAAATCCTAGTTTGACGTGTTTGCTAAAAGAGAACTCTGGGTAAACCGACTCTGTAGTTGCATGTATTGATAAATTGAACTAGTGCTTAATAACAAATCATCCGACACTGCGAATAGGAGATCTAGGCAAACATTCTTTTATCTATTGAATTCAAATATCTTTATTTTCCGTTGAGTCTGCATTGTTTTTTCTATAAACTTAAAAACACAAAAATATTGTCTTTTACTTTTAAATGAATCTTTGATTTGGCTAATCGTTAAATAGCCACAAAACAAATTATCTCGTACTTTCAATTTTCATAGATTAACTTAGTTTATTTTTATTAGTTACAATCTTAATTATCACGTTTAAACTGTCCTTGGAACGATTTCGGAATTACCAACTTTATACTATTGCACGATCGGGTACACTGCCCGTTAGTGTGTAGTTGTAATGACCCGGAATTTTCCGACCAAATTATACTTATGAGATTAATATTTACATAAATTAAACCATACCAACATGATAAGCAATCCAAATTGTTGAGACTTGTGTTTTTGAAAAGAGTTTTACACAACGTTTGACCGTCCAATATGACCGATGATATCACGAACTATATAACATACGATAATTATACATTTGTGTATATATATGTATTTATATATATTTAACATAATCTAAGGATGGTTTAACATCTCATTGTGTACTAATGACAATGAGTTATAAGTATATTTTGAAACTACTAACTTAAGTTTTCAAAACGATAACTATACGTAACATTCTTTGATATATATACTTATAATCTATAATGCTTGTACATGTATCGTATATATAATGTATTTAATCACTTTTTAAGGACTTAAATACATAAAACAATATAAGTATATTCACAAAAGATAGCTATATTTGAATTCTCGTTCCGTTTCCTCAAGATTTCCATACGTATATCTAGGCTATATGTACCCGTATCATACACAGCTTCTATATGTATTTACTATTGGTATATACACATCAAATCAACATCCTAATCAACATTATTACTGCCCTAGATATGAGGTAATTAGAATTTGTCAAGTAGTATGAATTATTAGTAAGAAAACAAAATTAAGAATCCTTTTCTTTCTTTATAAACTAAAAATGTTTTTATAAATGAACACCATTTCTTCACTCCATTTTCTCATACCTACACCCTCATTTCCCTCTCAAAATACTCCTAACTTCATACTTGATCATCTCCAAGCATTTTCCCCATCATTTAGCTTCAATTACAAGCCTTAAACACCATAAGAAAACTCTTTCAAGAACATATCAAAATAACCACCCATTTGAAGAAGTTTACTTCCAACCTTTTGATCTAACTCCACCACTCTTTGATTCCAAGATTATTTCTTATCTTTTGCAGTAACTTTGTCCAAGTAACTTGAGGTAGTAACCTTGTTCATAATCTTATTCAATTCATATTCATATAGCTATCTTATTTTGTGGTATAAAATTTTAACAACAAGAACATAGTTTGAATGATTTCAAACTTGTTCGCAAACTAAATAGATCCTTCTAACTTGACTTTTAAAATACTTCAAGACCTGTAATATATCATAATGATATGCTAACCTAACAAGATATAACTTGGTTTTACAAAGAACATCTTAAAAACTGAATCTACGTCGTCGGAGTGCAACCGGGGGCTGTTTTGGGTTGGATAATTAAAAACCATCTTGAACTTTGAATTGGAAGTTCATGTTCTGGAAAAATAATATTTCTTATGAATATGTTAACACATAAAAATTTCATGGTTTAACTCAAAGTGTAAGTATTTTTAGAAAAATGATCATTAAATGTTGTTTTTATGATGGAAAATAATCACTTTCATAAGTTTCACCAAAGTTTGACCTATAACCTATGATTTCGAATACAAACTAAGGTATTTTCAGTTCATATTCTTAAAATTTGACTCGTTCCAAGGAAGTGGCAAGTTGAACCAACAAAAACGGAGTTGTAATGAAGAAACTACGACTAAAACAAGATTGGGTATCCGAAGCTAGTTTAGCTACGAAAATATTTGGAGAAAAAGTAAATTAATCATATCTTTTCTAATTAATATGATATTTTATATATAATTACTTATGATTTGATTTTATATATTTCAGGACCACCCGTAAACAACACGAGAAGATTAATCATAAGACCTCATGATTGTACGCAACACGTCATTTGACAACACGGTACTTTATGTACGCAACACGTCATTTGACAACATGGTACCATGGGTCGAGATTAATTCTGATCAATACAAATACGATGGGGTCTTTATTTATTTTATTTAAGCAACTAATTGTGGACCACTAACATCGGACTGCTAACTACGGACTAAGAAAATATTAAAAGTATATATATATATATGTAACGATTACTTAAAAAGAAAATATGTTGATATATTATATATATGGTTAGGTTCGTGATATCTATCAGAGACCAAGTCGAATTAAATACCTTCAAGGCAAAAGTGAGTTTCATTTGCTCTCTTTTTAATTGCTTTTGCAATATATATTTTTGGGCTGAGAATACATGCGCTGCTTTTATAAATGTTTACAAAATAGACACAAGTACTTAAAAATATATTCTACGTTGAGTTGTACCACTAGCATATTTCCCTGTAGCTTGGTAACTACTATTTACATGGGTATTGTAAACGCGAATCCTGTTGATAGATCTATCGGGCCTGACAACCCCAACCGGACTGGACGACCAGTATTCAACGGTTGCACAGTACTTCGTTTTGGTGACTACACTTGGTACGGTGTAGTGAGATTTCATAATAAAGAGAATATGCGACGTTGATTAAATGTTAAGTATGGTTACCAAGTGCTCAACCACTTAGAATGCTTTACATACACTTGCGAGTGTATTATGTTTATGATTATGAAATCTTGTGGTCTATTAACATATTGAAATGATTGTTATGATAAACCTATGAACTCACCAACCTTTTGGTTGACACTTTAAAGCATGTTTATTCTCAGGTACGAATTAAGTCTTCCGCTGTGCATTTGCTCAATATAAGGACATTACTTGGAGCCGATCATCGCAATGGGACCAAATGTTGATGACTTCGTCCAGGTGGATTAGGACAGGTCCTTTCAGTTGGTATCAGAGCGGTGGTCGTAGCGAACCAGGTTTTGCATTAGTGTGTCTAACTAGTAGTTGTTAGGATGCATTAATGAGTCTGGACTTCGACCGTGTCTACATGTCAAAAGTTTTGCTTATCATTTCTAGTCGGAAATCATATGCTTATCATCCTTAGGAAATTACCTGCTTATCATTCATAAGTCTAGACATGTTTTACTGCATTTACTGCATTGATAGTATATAGACGAATTCTTATCTTAGCTTATCTGTTATTGCGAACTTTGACTGATATCTTTTCAAAGATTCTCCGTAATTTACGGGATTTTGGTATTATATATACATATGTAAATTATGTATTGAAGAGTACCAAATCTAACTCCTATAATCTATTCCATACAAAAAATTCATTTTCCCCATTATACAAGATGGATTCCGCATCTAGTTCGAATTCTTCTGATTCTGACAGTTATGCGGATATGGATTTCCATTCGGGCTCTGAAAGCAGCGTCACCGGAATGGATCAACCAATTTCCCATCATCTATTCTGGATGAATTGGGGATGGGTTCGTAATATACTAAATCACTGAAGACAAGAAGAAGGTGATCCATTCCATCCACCAAATTGCCCTCTTGGCGATGAACCTGAAGCACTTACCGGCGAACCTATTCGAAACACCATTTTCTCTCTCATTTCTAGAGTATCTCATCACGATTATATACTATTCCATATTACAAATCTTGTTCATTCGATCGCTCCAACCGCCAATCATCCCGGTGTACTAGCAGAAGTTAACGAACTTCGCGCTCGCGTGACGGCTTTGGAGAACATGGTGCGAAGGTTGCAAACACCAGCAGCAGCACCAGCAGCATAATCAGCACCACCATCAATAACATCAACAATACCATCATCACCACTAACAAACAACATCCGCATCACACGTCTCGACATCATAATCTGTCCCACAAACATCAACATCATACGCACCATAGATACCAAGGAGTACCAACAATAATGAACGATGAAGTATTGATCCATAACTTCATTGATATTCTGCGAAGAATATGTGGTTTTAAAAAAGTTTTAGAGATTTCTTATTCTAGCTCAAACCGAAAAGCAAATGAGATTAATATCATATTAACTCATTAAATTCATGATTTCATCTGAATAAAATATATATGTATATATGTTTTCATAAAGATTGTAATTAAAAGTTCTTTGGTACAAAATATTAATGGTGAAATTTTTTTTTTAACGGGTAGGTAATACCCGAGGAATAATTAGATTTCATCTTAATAAGTTACATTGTACATTCGTCGAAGCTGATTCAACAGTCATTTACTATCCTACTTACAACCACTGATATACGTATCCGTTCACCGCAGAATAACCATTTTCATTCAATTTCATATTTGGATTTTGACTTCCCAGAATCCAACAAGTGGCATATGAAGAAAACATATGACAAAATAAAATCTGTTAGAAACAAACAAATTAACTATGAAAAATTTTGTTAAGAATCCACGCTAACTGTTCCAGCTAACTCTTCCTAGCTAACTGATTACATTTTATTTATCGCAGTTTATTTATCGCAATTTAATTATCGCACTTTTATTTATCGTCATTTAATTTCTGTAATTATTTTACGCACTTTAAATATCGGGACACGTATACAATGTTTTGACATATCATATCGACGCATCTATATATATTATTTGGAATCACCATAGACACTCTATATGCAGTAATGATCGAGTTCTCTATACAGGGTTGAGATTGATTCTACAATAATATATATAGTTTGAGTTGTGATCGAGTCTGAGAGGTATACGGGTCACGACACGTATTAATTAATTCATATATTATATATTAAACTATATATGAATTATTGGACTGTTACTGTGGACTATCGACTGTGGACTAATGACATTGGACAATTAAAATGAATTAAAATATTGATTATAACATATGAAACTAAACATTTCTTCAAGATTGCCACTTGATTTCATCTTAAGCCTCATTGTATCTCGATGATTACAATCAGCGTTCAAATCTATCATGATTCTTAAAAACACCTCAATCGAGAGGATAAACCAACCACACTTCATCTACGGAAGAAAAGATTGATGCATATAGTTATGCACCTGAAAAACCCTCAGAAACTGAGTAAACGTTTTACACGTATCTGTTCTAGTTCCTTTGACATTGTTATTATCGAAGATCGTTTTGCAATCCCTTTCCAAAGTAGCTAATTTTGTCACAGCTTCAGCAAGTCAACTCCGACTTTTCATCCGAAACAACTTTATTATAACCGCGATATATATGCGTACTCTTTATTGTTACTGGGGAACCTTTTATATTCCACAATATTACCATCAGCGATTAATCATTCTAAAAACACAATTCTCCTGAAACTACCTTGGTTTGATAACCGATGAACCAGATCAGTTAACTTTGAAAATGCTGACGAAGCAGCATGTTGTAGATGATCTTAATGGCCAAAAGTTTGATGATAAAGAAAGGAGTGTTAGGAACGCTCGATAGAAAATTTAGTACCGAAAAGCGAATTATGTGAAACTATGAAGAAAGCCGTGGACAAATCACAAAGAATAAGTTTGCCTTCAAAGAATCCAAATGATTCTGTGCCTGCTGAAATCGTTAGCAAACATCTTATTTCTCATTCTAAACCTTCACAGACAAATCTTCTTCATCATCCATTGATATTAGAAATTCTAAGATATTCTCGTATGTTCTATTATAAATATCCTCCATATTTCTGGCGATATTTTCAAAACTATTCTTATCTGAGATCATTTATCTCTCCGTAATATCTGCAACATAAAAGAAACTGTGTTAGTTTCTAAATTCTGAAACCTTCGAGTTTAAAATATGAATGTTTTGAAGTAGTGTTGGGAACTGAAGCATGGATTAGTATAATATAATGACACTTGATCAACGTCATTATATTACAGTAAGTCATGCTGAGTTTCTAATGAAGTATGATGATTCACAGTACCGTCATCATGTGCCATTTACACGACTCTTACATTCTATCTATTCTCTAAACATATCAAGAGAATATTTTTCTGGATGACTCGGTCTTCTCCAGGGCATTCTGGTAATTTAACAAATCAAAATCGTTCTATTACCATTTTCTTCTTAGTGCATTAGCTATGTTCATTCTGAATTTCATATCTACGAATTCCGGACCATTACTCGCTTGACTCGAAGTCGGGAAGAGAAAACGAAAGCATGAAGCTCCGAAAAATAATGAAGAATATAAACTTCGATAATAACCCTGAAATTACAAACCGTGTATATCGATGCAGATAGCAATATAGAGACACGGGAGAATTAGAAACACTATAAACACAAGAGTATAGTAGAAGTAAATAGATTCTTTTGGTGGTAGATGAAAAAGAAGAATGACAGATATGAAAGTTAGGAGTATATCAAGAGTCAGGACTGGATGGAGCATATTGATGAATGCTTTAAAGTAAGAATCAAAGGAGAAAGAATAGAAGGTGTGAGTCGTGGAAAATAAGGAAACGAAGGGGTGAATTTATAGTGAAATATCCGACAGAGCAATCGAAATAGATTATTGCGTATAATCAAAGAAGATCCTGATTTCCTTAATCACCAAAGAACCAAATCTTATTACGTAAGATTCTCATTAAATCCCTTAAATCCCAAAA
The DNA here is from genome assembly GCF_046630445.1 of Rutidosis leptorrhynchoides. NCBI lineage: Eukaryota > Viridiplantae > Streptophyta > Magnoliopsida > Asterales > Asteraceae > Rutidosis > Rutidosis leptorrhynchoides. The sequence goes on along the minus strand of NC_092336.1, from coordinate 510,546,474 downwards.
ATCAATCATAACTACGTCATCGGTTAAGACGAAAATATTTTACTCATCTCACTCTTTTACGATAGTTTCATTTATATTCTTCGCATAATCGAATCGTTTTATCTACATTACTCAATGATGATAAAACTCCATTATCACCTTATATTTGTCATGAAAACCTTCTTATTGTTATCCATAACAACCTCTATCAAATTTCGGGGACGAAATTTCTTTAACGGGTAGGTACTATAATGACCCGGAATTTTCCGACCAAATTATACTTATGAGATTAATATTTACATAAATTAAACCATACCAACATGATAAGCAATCCAAATTGTTGAGACTTGTGTTTTTGAAAAGAGTTTTACACAACGTTTGACCGTCCAATATGACCGATGATATCACGAACTATATAACATACGATAATTATACGTTTGTGTATATATATGTATTTATATATATTTAACATAATCTAAGGATGGTTTAACATCTCATTGTGTACTAATGACAATGAGTTATAAGTATATTTTGAAACTACTAACTTAAGTTTTCAAAACGATAACTATACGTAACATTCTTTGATATATATACTTATAATCTATAATGCTTGTACATGTATCGTATATATAATGTATTTAATCACTTTTTAAGGACTTAAATACATAAAACAATATAAGTATATTCACAAAAGATAGCTATATTTGAATTCTCGTTCCGTTTCCTCAAGATTTCCATACGTATATCTAGGCTATATGTACCCGTATCATACACAGCTTCTATATGTATTTACTATTGGTATATACACATAAAATCAACATCCTAATCAACATTATTACTGCCCTAGATATGAGGTAATTAGAATTTGTCAAGTAGTATGAATTATTAGTAAGAAAACAAAATTAAGAATCCTTTTCTTTCTTTATAAACTAAAAACGTTTTTATAAATGAACACCATTTCTTCACTCCATTTTCTCATACCTACACCCTCATTTCCCTCTCAAAATACTCCTAACTTCATACTTGATCATCTCCAAGAATTTTCTCCATCATTTAGCTTCAATTACAAGCCTTAAACACCATAAGAAAACTCTTTCAAGAACATATCAAAATAACCACCCATTTGAAGAAGTTTACTTCCAACCTTTTGATCTAACTCCACCACTCTTTGATTCCAAGATTATTTCTTATCTTTTGCAGTAACTTTGTCCAAGTAACTTGAGGTAGTAACCTTGTTCATAATCTTATTCAATTCATATTCATATAGCTATCTTATTTTGTGGTATAAAATTTTAACAACAAGAACATAGTTTGAATGATTTCAAACTTGTTCGCAAACTAAATAGATCCTTCTAACTTGACTTTTAAAACACTTCAAGACCTGTAATATATCATAATGATATGCTAACCTAACAAGATATAACTTGGTTTTACAAAGAACATCTTAAAAACTGAATCTACGTCGTCGGAGTGCAACCGGGGGCTGTTTTGGGTTGGATAATTAAAAACCATCTTGAACTTTGAATTGGAAGTTCATGTTCTGGAAAAATAATATTTCTTATGAATATGTTAACACATAAAAATTTCATGGTTTAACTCAAAGTGTAAGTATTTTTAGAAAAATGATCATTAAATGTTGTTTTTATGATGGAAAATAATCACTTTCATAAGTTTCACCAAAGTTTGACCTATAACCTATGATTTCGAATACAAACTAAGGTATTTTCAGTTCATATTCTTAAAATTTGACTCGTTCCAAGGAAGTGGCAAGTTGAACCAACAAAAACGGAGTTGTAATGAAGAAACTACGACTAAAACAAGATTGGGTATCCGAAGCTAGTTTAGCTACGAAAATATTTGGAGAAAAAGTAAATTAATCATATCTTTTCTAATTAATATGATATTTTATATATAATTACTTATGATTTGATTTTATATATTTCAGGACCACCCGTAAACAACACGAGAAGATTAATCATAAGACCTCATGATTGTACGCAACACGTCATTTGACAACACGGTACTTTATGTACGCAACACGTCATTTGACAACATGGTACCATGGGTCGAGATTAATTCTGATCAATACGAATACGATGGGGTCTTTATTTATTTTATTTAAGCAACTAATTGTGGACCACTAACATCGGACTGCTAACTACGGACTAAGAAAATATTAAAAGTATATATATATATGTAACGATTACTTAAAAAGAAAATATGTTGATATATTATATATATGGTTAGGTTCGTGATATCTATCAGAGACCAAGTCGAATTAAATACCTTCAAGGCAAAAGTGAGTTTCATTTGCTCTCTTTTTAATTGCTTTTGCAATATATATTTTTGGGCTGAGAATACATGCGCTGCTTTTATAAATGTTTACAAAATAGACACAAGTACTTAAAAATATATTCTACGTTGAGTTGTACCACTGGCATATTTCCCTGTAGCTTGGTAACTACTATTTACATGGGTATTGTAAACGCGAATCCTGTTGATAGATCTATCGGGCCGGACAACCCCAACCGGACTGGACGACCAGTATTCAACGGTTGCACAGTACTTCGTTTTGGTGACTACACTTGGTACGGTGTAGTGAGATTTCATAATAAAGAGAATATGCGACGTTGATTAAATGTTAAGTATGGTTACCAAGTGCTCAACCACTTAGAATGCTTTACATACACTTGCGAGTGTATTATGTTTATGATTATGAAATCTTGTGGTCTATTAACATATTGAAATGATTGTTATGATAAACCTATGAACTCACCAACCTTTTGGTTGACACTTTAAAGCATGTTTATTCTCAGGTACGAATTAAGTCTTCCGCTGTGCATTTGCTCAATATAAGGACATTACTTGGAGCCGATCATCGCAATGGGACCAAATGTTGATGACTTCGTCCAGGTGGATTAGGATAGGTCCTTTCAGTAGTAATCTTTAAACCGGCATTTTCCAAGATAAATTATATACTTGATTTCACACATCATGTTTTTGGCGCCGCTGCCGGGGATCGTTGTGTCGAAAATTAAGATTGTTATCTAACTGTTCTTAGTTTAGTTTTAATTGTAGTTTAATATTATTTTTCATTTATTCTCAGTTGAATCGGTGCGTTTAATCAATTGTTAGTTGTGATTTCGCAGATAATAGGTAGTGCATGCCACATACGCGTTCTTCTAATTCTCCGATTTTTTAACCGTTTGACGAACCCGAAAGAGAGTTATTCAGAGCGTTAAGTCAAGAGCAACAGTCTACAGTGTATTTATCAGCTTCTTCAAGTGATAATATAATTAATTTGGGTAGTAGTGCTGAGACCGTGGTGCCCGATACACCACCTGAAATCCACGAAGCAGAAGACTCTTACGTTTCATTAGATACATTCGAGACTGAAGAGATGGCCGGTCAACCACCTCGTCCTCAGACTATGGCAGAAAAGCTGAAGGCCACCCGAGCTAGCCAAGGCAATTCGATTACTCAGCCAAACATCACTCAGCCTTTCCAAATCACAGGGCCAATTCTGAGTTTGATTTCTACGGATTGCCAATTCCATGGCAAGGATAGTGATGATGCTAACGAGCATCTTCATGTTTTTAATGATGTGTGCAACTTGTTCAAGCTGAATCAGGTTGCCGATAATTCGATCAAGACAAGGCTTTTTCCCTGGACTCTTAAGGGAGAAGCTAAGAGATGGCTAGATAAGCAACCAGAGGGAGCGATTACCTCTTGGGAAGTTTCGGTGGATAAGTTTTTAGCAAAGTTTTTCCCCGCATCTCGAGCTGCTAGACTTCAAGCAGAAATTTCACAATTCAGGCAAAAGAGCAGTGAGACATTATTTGATGCTTGGGACCGTTATGCTAATATGTTGCGCTCGTGTCCGCAACACGGGTTAAATGATTTACAAAAGGTCCAGATTTTCTATAAGGGGTGTGACATACCAACTCGCCAGAGTATTGATCAAGCAGCAAGTGGTACTTTAATGGATAAGACAGAAGAAGAGGCACTAGAGATTATTGAAAAGCAAGATGCTTACACTCACGAATGGCATTAAGATCATGAGTCAACCCGTTCAGCGTCAGTTAAGAGAACCGAAACCACTGGTGCGTTTGATGATTATGGGTCTATTAATGCTAAGTTAGATAAATTTGGTAGACAACTGGAGAAGTTGAAAAAGGACATGCACGGTATTAAGGTTGGTTGTGAGTTTTGCGGGGGATTACATTTAGGAAAAGATTGTGATTCAGGTTTGACTATGAACCAGAAAGAAGAGATCTCTTATATTAGTCAGCAGAACAACAATCAGTTTCAGGGACGTGCGCAGTTTAATAGGAATTTCAACAATCCCTATAATCCTCAAGGTAATCAAGGTTCGAGGTTCCAGCCAGGATCTAGTGGAGGATATCAACAGCAAGCTCCCGGGTATTTTCAGAAACCCCAAGCCGAAGAGAAAAAGTCAAACCTTGAAGCTATGATCGAAAATCTTGTGATGTCTCAAACTCAGCTTGTTACTACTGTTACTCAAAACAATGAGAAGAATGATCAAATGTTTCGAAATCAATAAGCAGCTATTCAGAATTTGGAGAAACAAATTGGTCAACTTGCTAATCAGAATAATGAGAGGAAACCGGGGGAGTTACCAAGTAAGACATATAATAACCCGAAGAATGGGCACGTAAATGCTATCACCACCCGAAGTGGTTTAGCATATGATCCACCGCAGAAGCCAGATGAGTATAATTTGCGAGTGTCGTTAGCTAAGGATAGTGAACCGGCTGTTGTTAGTGAACCGGAGGGGGAAAAGGAGCCGGAACAGGTGATTGAGAAAGTTGTGAGGGTACCGGAAACCGTTGCTGCTAAACCGGTAGTTAAAAAGTATCAACCACCGCTCCCATTCCCGAGGAAGCAGAGATTGGAGAAGTTGGAGGCAGAAAAGTCCAAGTTCATGGACTTGATTAAAAAAGTTAATATAAATTTGCCTTTTATTGATGTGATTGCAGGTATTCCCAAGTATGCAAGGTTTCTTAAGGACTTGCTAACTAACAGGAAAAAGCTGGAGAACGTGTCTTCAGTCAGGTTGAATGCAGCATGCTCAGTGGTAGTAGCAAACAAGCTTCCCGAGAAGCTTGAGGATCCGGGGAGTTTTACCATTCCTTGTTTACTTGGTAATTTGGATTGTATGAGGGCATTGGCAGATTTGGGGGCTAGCATTAATTTAATGCCTTATTCTATTTATTTAAAGCTAGACCCCGGGGAGTTGAAACCAACGCGTATGGCTATGCAGCTGGCTGACCTGCTCTATTAAATTGCCTTGTGGAATTATCGAGAATATGCTAGTTAAGATTGGGTCGTTGGTTTTCCCGGCCGATTTCGTGGTTTTGGATATGGAGGTGGATGAAAGGATTCCACTGATCTTGGGTCAGCCATTTTTAAATACGGCTAGATGTATCATTGATGTCTATGGCCAACAGTTGACCCTTAGGATAGATGATTTGCATGCAAATTTCTCAATCGACCATGCTTTAAAATACCCTGCCTACACTGATGATACATGTTATTTTCTTAACACTGTGAATGTCCAGTCTGAGTTTTTGCAGGAATTCCCAGAGTTGCAGGGCTCAGGAGAATGTTCATTGGTTGAAATTGATGAAGAGTTACAGGTTGAGGAGGTGGATATTTTGACCACTTTGATGGAAAACGGCTATGAGCCGACTGAGGAGGAGTTCAAAGAACTCGAACGTGATGTGGATTACCGGAGCAAGTCTTCAATTGAAGAACCTCCTGAGTTAGAATTGAAGCCACTTCCAGATCATTTGGAATACGCTTATTTGCAGGAGGAATCTAAGCTCCCGGTAATTATTTCTTCTTCTCTTACTACAGGTCAGAAAACTGAGCTTGTAACCATGCTGCAGGCCCATAAACCGGCCATTGCATGGAAAATTCACGACATCAAGGGTATTAGTCCCTCCTATTGCACCCACAAAATCCTAATGGAGGATAACTCCAAACCGGTGCTGCAACGTCAAAGGAGGTTGAACCCTCACATGCAAAATGTCGTGAAGAAAGAGATCATTAAGCTCCTCGATGCTGGTCTGATTTACCCAATCTCTGATAGTCCTTGGATTTGCCCGGTACACTGTGTACCTAATAAAGGTGGTATGACTGTTACCACCAATGATAAAAACGAGTTAATTTCCACTCGGACTGTCACGGGGTGGCGTGTTTGTATTGACTATCGTAAGTTGAACGACGCCACACGCAAAGACCAGTTCCCGTTACCTTTCTTGGATCAAATGCTAGAGAGGTTAGCGGAAAACAGCTTTTATTGTTTTCTTGATGGTTTTTCAGGCTATTTCCAAATTCCTATCTCGCCCGAGGACCAGGAGAAAACTACTTTCACGTGCCCGTATGGCACATTCTCATATCGACGCATGCCCTTTGGCCTTTGCAATGCTCCTGCCACTTTTCAAAGGTGCATGATGGCCATATTCCACGATATGATAGAGGATTGCATGGAGGTGTTCATGGATGACTTTTCGGTCTTCGGTGACACTTTTGATTCATGCCTTCTTAATTTAGAACGGATGTTGGAAAGGTGTGAGAAGTCTAATCTTGTGCTCAACTGGGAAAAGTGCCATTTCATGGTACACAGGGCATAGTACTCGGGCACAAGATTTCTAAGAACGGTATTGAGGTGAATCCCGCAAAGGTCACGGCTATTAAGAACCTTCCACCTCCTACTGATGTTAAGGGTGTTCGGAGTTTTCTCGGGCACGCCAGTTTTTATCGAAGGTTCATTAAGGACTTTTCTAAAATTGCTAACCTGATGAACAAACTCCTCGAAAAGGACAAGCCATGAAACTTCTCCGACGAGTGCCAAAAGGCATTCGATCTTCTTAAGGAGAAACTCATAAATGCACCCATCATAATTGTTTCGAATTGGTCCCTTCCGTTCGAGCTTTTATGCGATGCTTCTGATTTTGCTGTTGGCTCTGTTTTGGGCCAAATGGTCGAGAAACATTTCTGACCCATTTATTATGCAAGAAAGACCTTGCAAGGAGCGCAATTGAATTATACTACCACTGAAAAAGAGCTCCTTGCGGTGGTCTTTTCGTTAGATAAGTTCCGGTCCTACTTAGTCTTGTCTAAGACTATTGTTTTTACGGACCATTCTGCTCTTAAGTACCTTTTCGCCAAACCGGATGCAAAACCTCGACTGCTTAGATGGATCTTGCTTTTGAAAGAATTTGATATCGAGATCCGGGATAAGAAGGGTGCTGAAAATCTTGCGGCCGACCACTTGTCTAGACTCGAGAATCCAAATCTCGAAGTCCTTCATGAGTCGAGTATCCATGATGATTTTCTCGATGAATATCTCATGAAGATGGACAAGGTGGACGAGCCATGGTACATGGACATTGCAAATTATCTCGTTGGGAGATTCTTGAAAAAAGGGTGGTCACATCAAAAGAGGAAGAAATTCTTCAGTGACCTTAAATACTTTCTGGGAGGATCCCTATCTTTTTCGTTGTTGTCCCGATGGGATTATCCGCAGGTATGTTTCTGGTGAAGAGTGCATGCGAATTTTAGCCGAGTGTCATAGTGGGCCGACCGGTGGGCATTTTGGACCCCAAATCACGGGGCGTAAAGTCTATGATGCCGGCTTCATTTGGCCGACAATCTTCAAGGATGCCCACCGGATTTGTAAATTGTGCGACTCTTTTCAAAGGGTCGGTAAAGTCACCAAACAGGATGAGATGCCTCAACAGAGCATCCAAGTTTGCGAAGTATTTGACGTTTGGGGAATTAACTTTATGGGGCCATTTCCGAAATCTCAGAATTATAGTTACATACTCGTTGCCATTGACTACGTGTCTAAATGGGCCGAAGTGCAAGCTTTACCCACAAATGATGCACGATTTGTGATTTCTTTCCTTCAACATTTATTCTCTCGATTTGGAACTCCTAAAGCATTAATTAGCGATATGGGTACTCATTTTTGTAACGCCCAAATGGAGAAGGTATTGAAGCGATATGGAGTTCTCCATAAAGTTTCTACTTCATACCATCCCCAAACGAGCAGACAAGTTGAGAATACCAATCGATCTCTTAAAGGAATCCTTGAGAAAACTGTGGGATCGAATTTGAAGGAGTGGGCAAATAAGCTCGATGAAGCTTTGTGGGCGTTTCGAATCGCCTACAAAACACCAATTAGTACCACTCCTTATCGGTTGGTTTATTGAAAATCATGTCATCTCCCGTTGTAGATTGAGCATAAGGCGATGTGGGCACTTAAAAAGTGCAATTTGGATTTGAAGGAAGCCGGACACCTAAGAGCGGGGCAATTGAATGAGCTTGGTGAATTACGCCTTGATGCGTATGAAAATTCGTTGATTTATAAGGAGAAAACCAAGCAATGGCATGATAGAAGGTTAAAGGGTTCGAAAGAGTTTAATGAGGGTGATCGAGTGCTTTTGTTTAACTCTAGATTGAAGCTTTTACCTGGAAAACTTAAGTCTCGGTGGACGGGACCATTTGAGGTTGTTAAGGTGTACCCATACGGTGCGATTGAGTTGAAAAATGCGAGTGGTACTACCTTTAAGGTTAACGGACATCGAGTGAAGAAATATTTCGATGGTCCGTTGGAGATTGATGACGGGGTTCACGTTGAACCCGATCCCAATGCCACTTGAAGTTGGGGACAAGTAGTGTGAACGACTCGTTAAATATGGTTCACATTGTTGTATAGTTTGTATTAATAGGTGTGATCACGGGTTTGCTGCGTCTTAAATGCTAAATGATTAATTATGATAGATTACTTGTCATTTTTGTTGGTTGTTTTGGTTTTAAAGGTGATTTGAGGTTGCTGAATAATTAAAAACGTCGAAGTATCAGGTCACGATCATTGCCGCTGCGCGACGAGTATAGCCGCGGCGCGAGATTACAAAGTTTTGCAGATCAGGAAGCCATTTAGAATGGGTCATACCCACGTTCATTTCCGCGTCGCGAGGAATGAGGTCGCGGCGCGAGTTTTCATAGGTTTTGAGGTACACGAATTATTAAAAAATTAGAATCAGGTATAGCATATCGCCGCGACACGGCCACTGATGTCACGACGCGACATTCCTGCTGCTCAGATCCCAAACCTTCGTTAAATGTTTTAATTCAAATGGGTCAACCCGACCCAACATTAAACCCGACGGGAATTTCACCCCTTTTAGGGGTTTTTGGATCTGTTTTCACCCACCATTCTTATACTTACCTCTCTAAACACTTAGAGCTCTCAAACCCTAATTTCAATTATCACTAATTCTTTCCTAATTTCTTCAATTCCTTGTTCAGGTCCGATTTTGCTATTCTCTATCTTTTTCTCTCATGTTTCTTTGATTAATTTTATTAATTCTAGGGTTCATGCTTGAAATTTTATGGGGTTTGTTTAATTGAGACTTTTATGTCTTATAATGTGATGAATTGTTTATGAATATGATATTATTGTGTTTTCTTCATGAATTCTTGTGTAGTTTATGCATAATATTGATTCTTGAGATTAGGGTAGCGATAAATCTAAATTTGATGTTGAATGTTTGGGGATTTTGTTTGTGAGAGAGATGTTTGCTACTAGATACATGTTTAAAGATAGTGTGGGGTGATTTGGGCGGGTCATATGTGATTTTGGTAATTGGTAAAGCATGATGATTTTTGTGATTTGTGAGATGTTTATTTGGTTGTTGAAATTGTTTAATCTTCTTGCAAGTTTAGAAGTTAACTCGTGATTATAGGAATGATTTATTGTAGGATGGTGAATTAATTAGACGAGTTGTGAAATTGAGTTAAGTGGGGATTGTTTAATGGGGCACTTACATGATATAGTGTTTTGAGAATTAGTTTGATATTGGTACCATGGAACAAAAACACATGTTTTAAATACTTGCTTTTGTTTAAATGCCTAATTGAAATTGAAACGAGTATTAATGGTAGTTGATGCAAGTATGTGGAACATGTTGGTTTGATTATTATAATTGTCCTAACGCTAACTTTTCAAGGTTTTGTGTTTGGTTTGGTTCTTGTTTCATGTGTGCAGAGAAGCAGAGTTGATGCCCCCTCGTCCTCCACATCTCAATCACGAAGGGATGAAGAGAGAAGAACGAACCCAGAGATTTGGTTGCCAAGAGTTGGAGAAAACTACTCACAATACTTTGAATTTATTTCAGTTCGAAGTATACAAGCGACTTGGTATTTCAGTTGGGATGAGTTGAATAGAGCTACTAGTGAGATCAGGGATGAAATTACTGATATGTTTGCAATGTCGAGAAACAGAGTCTATCTTGGCACTTGGGAACGTGCTATGTCTTTGAGAGATGACCTTTATCGTGAGTTGGTGGCTGAGTTTTTCTCCTCTTTAAGTGTGCGTTCAAGAAGGGATCCTACGGATCAAGGGTTTATGACTTTTCAGTTAGGTGGAGAGAATCGAGCCATGAGTAGAATGGATTTGGCTCGAGCACTCAATTTGTATGAGGAATTAGATGAGAAGTCTTTAACACGGTATTTGAAAAAAGAAACTGAATTTATAGGACATCCGGAGGATTATAACGAGCGAGAATTTTGGTATGAAATTTTGGGTTTGACTCCTTTTGTTTCCAATGAGTTGAAGGGGTCCGATATTCGGAGGAGACAGCTACGGTTACTTCATAAATTTCTTTCGTGTACTTTTTGTGGTCGAAGAAATGGGAACGATAAAGTCAATTCGACCGAATTGTGGATTATGCATCGAGTTTGGGCCGATGCACATGTTGATTTGTGTATGTTAATTGCTACTTATTTATCTCATCATGCCAGGGAAACAAGGGCATCAAGGCCACTTCTTGGTGGTCATTTTGTTACAAAAATTGCGAGGTTTTTCAACATTGATTTCAGCAGGTGTACGAAATTGACCGACCCATTACAGATTATGAAACCTTTTAATGTAAGGTTTTATATTAGTGCAAATTTTGTAATGTGGGATGCAAATCGAGTTAGCTTAGTGGAGTATGTTCGGAAACAAGCGCCTGAGGCTGGTGATCATGATCAAGGAGGTGATGAGGCGGAGCCGGTGGCCCAGAATGCTCCTGCAGGGGGTCAGCCTTGGGGTATTTCCTAAGAAATTTGGGATAACTTGGTCTCAAGGGTTGATAATGTGCAAATCGGTGTGTCGGAGAGTTTGAATGATTTTCGAGGAGAACAACGGTCGCATAATAACCGTATGTGGGAAAGTCAGCAGCGGGTCGATGAGAGGTCGGCAGAGTCCGTGCATGACCAGCAATGGATTGCTTATGGGAACGATTGGCAAAGGCACAATGCTCGTCTTTTCTACTTCAACCCGGATCATTATTATGGTACTACTTCTCAGACACCCGTGTATTATCGTAGTCCAGTTCGGCCACGAGTGCAGGCCCCGATTTATAGTGAGCAGGAAAAGTTGGAGGATACGCGTCAGAGGTTTCAGCAGCAGTATCCGTACGTCAATTGGCCGTATGATGGTTTTCAGTGAAGAGGGCCTGCGAGCCCGTTGATTATGTTGTAATTTGTTTAAAACTATTTCCTTTTCGTTGGTCTGTATTTGGATAATTATGTATTCTGCTTATGTACTTTGACACTTATTCTGGGGGCAAGGCGTTTCGGCATCGGGTGGTGCCACCTTGTCCTGTTTATGTAGTTCGTTTGTTTTTCTTTTCTTAGGTTTGTTGGTGAAACGATTTTTCAAGTCTGGCATTAAGTTCAGCAAAACTGCATGATTGATGATATTGGTGTGATGATCGGGAATGGACGATGTTCTTATGCTGGCAGTCAGTTCAGCGCCATCTGTCACTGGCATTCCGCGATCAGTGGTTAAGCTCGATAAGTTTTTATATTTTCTTTCTCACATAACCCTTTCGATTTTTATCTAATTTAGATCTCAAGTGATGGGGACATTACTTGATCTCAAGTATGGGGTGGGGGATGTAAAATCTCTCGGGTTGGTTGTTAATGGAATCATCATCATATTAGTTTTGATCTAAAAAGACTTGACGTTTCACGGGTTTTGGTCGTAAAAAAAAAATTTTAAAAATTAGGGGAAAAATTATAAAAAAATAGAAAAGTTAGTTTAAAAATAAAAAAAAAGTAGAAAAACAATTGAAAATTCGGCCAAAACCTTTATTATGAAAATTGGCTTGGTATTTTATGGCGTATTTCGTGATTTCAAAGATGCCAAAATTGTTCCACATGTTCATTATTTTGGATATGAAATCCAACGAGTTCGGGGAACTAAATAGTAGGTCACCTGTCCCAAAACGGGTGTAAACCGTGAGAGAGTGGTGATTGCATAGCGTGATTGTGACCGAATCACGTGCCAGATCAAAAAACTTTTGGTTACTTGGTATAGCAGACTTCCGAAACTATACCATTTTATTATTACATCATCTAATGGTGTGATACTGTGGGAAGAGGAGCCTTGAGCTTCACCAGTGTTGTCCTTTTTAGGAACAATAGCTACGTGCTTGTGTTTGCTTAGACAACACAACCCATAGCCAAAAGCTGTGGCACCCAAAGGTTTTGGGATTTATTGGAAGGGTAGTATCTACTTCCTACCTTTCTTAAAACAAGCAGAAAAGCTTGTCATGTGGGAAGGAGGCAACTTGGAATTAATTCCAAACACGTTCATTACCATTGAATGTGAAATCCTACGAATTCTTTAAGAATTCAATCGTAGGTCATATGCACCAAGGCGGGTGTCAACCGTAAGAACGGTGATTGGATCGCATGGTCAAAACCGGGCCATGCGCTAGATCGAAAACTTAAATAGGGTGATCCTCATTGTTTCTCCTAACAAGGACAATGTTGCACCCAACCACTTTGAATAACCCTAGGAGTAAAGTCTCCAAATCGACACACTTGCTGATTTATTTCAGAAGGTGTAGTCCAGACCAGTTGTAGGGTGATGAAAAATCTTGAAAAGTCATTGCTAAGATCGACTGGAAATCTACCAGGCCTCAACATCAAACAGAGAAACTGGTAGTCAGACTTATCTCGATGAGGGAGATCTGTCTCGCCAAATGGGAAGCGCACCATGATACACAAATCTGTGATTGATCAGATTCCCAGTAGATAACCTCCAGAAAGGTAAGATATCAGCTTTTAAGCCTGATGAACCTCAATCTTTATGGTTGACTTAACGAATTATATGATTACCTCATGATTATCGATGATATCTGGACGTAATGTGTATCCTCCTAAGCACATTATTTTCTTACCGACATCTCACGATGTTAGGTACTGTGGGAGGCATTGGCTTGACCAATTGCGGGGTAGCTCGTGCGTTCTTTTTGGCACACATGTTCGATAGCTATATTTTTGGTGCTCGGTTCTCACTTGATTCTCGGTTCCTTTGAAGACTTACATTATGGTTCGAGACTCTCTGCTTCATTTTATTTGGTACGCTATTCGAGATTATATTTAGCTACTTTGTTCATATTATTTGCTTGAGGTTTGAGAAGTTAATTTCGGGGGAATGCAAGTGGGAGGTATGGTTGATATTTACTCCAAATCGTGCCCATGCTAGTTTTTGGTTTGTTGGTTATTCGTTTGGTTCTACATACATGTTGAAGAAGTTATTATATGGTGGAGATTATTTTCGAGTTCTATTGCTTGAGGACAAGCAAAACTCTAGTGTGGGGTGGTTTAATATCGCATATTTTATACACGTTTTCCTTAGCGATATCGATCACATTTTAGTCCGCTCGGATACGATTTGGCGGTTATTTTGATGATATTGAGAGCGTCCAAGTTTAAAGAGTTTATTGTAAAAGAGTGGCATTTTATAGAGTTTTTGAGGCATGTTGTTGATCGATTATTATTATTGGTGCTTATGGGTTGGAAATGTTAAGTACATATCTGGTATGTTGGTTTTAAGTTAGTATTAGTGTCGAAAAAGTGCAAAGAAAAGTGAGAACCAGAATACGTTAAAGGCCGCGACGCGGAGACCTAGGCCGCGGTGCGGTAATCAAAAGGTTTCGACATCAGGAAAGGGTTTAAAGAAGGGTCCAGAATCAGCTATATGTCGCGGCGCGAGAATCTAAGCCGCGGCGCGGCGATTGACTATTTTCAAATTTAGAAGAGGATTTAAGTGAAATGTCCCGTTCATATTGATTATAAACGTTCCATATTAATTGATTTCGTCGCGAGGTTTTGACCTCTATATTAGACGTTTTTCAAAGACTGCATTCATTTTTAAAACAACCATAACCTTTATTTTATCTATAAAGGTTTAAAAAGCATTACGTAGATTATCAAATAATGATAATCTAAAATATACCGTTTACATACGACCATTACATAATGGTTTACAATAAGAATATATTACATCAAAAATAAGTGTCTTGAATGCAGTTTTTACATAATATCATACAAGCATGGACTCCAAATCTTGTCCTTATTTTAGTATGCAATAGCGGAAGCTCTTAATAATCACCTGAGAATAAACATGCTTAAAACGTCAACAAAAATGTTGGTGATTTATAGGTTTAACCTATATATTATCAAATCATAATAATAGACCACAAGATTTCATATTTCAATATACATCCCATACATAGAGATAAAATTCATTCATATGGTGAACACCTGGTAACCGATATTAACAAGATGCATATAAGAATATCCCCTATCATTCCGGGAAATCCTTCAGACATGATATAAACAAATTCGAAGTACTAAAGCATCCGGTACTTTGGATGGGGTTCGTTAGGCCCAATAGATCTATCTTTAGGATTCACGTCAATTAGTAGATCGGTTTACTAATTCTTAGGCTACCAAGCAAAAGGGCCATATTCGGCTTCGATCATTCACCCATATAATGTAGTTTCATTTACTTATGTCTATTTCGTAAAACATTTATAAAACTGCATGTATTCTCATCCCAAAATATTAGATTTTTAAAAGTGGGACTATAACTCACTTTCACAGATTTTTACTTCGTCGGGAAGTAAGACTTAGCCACTGGTCGATTCACGAACCTATAAGAAATATGTACATATATATCAAAGTTTGTTCAAAATTTATTTACAACATTTTTAATACGTTTTACTGTTTTAAGTTTATTAAGTCAGCTGTCCCCGTTAGTAACCTATAACTAGTTGTTCACAGTTAGATGTACATAAATAAATCGATATATATTATCTTGAATCAATCCACGACCCAGTGTATACGCATCTTAGGCTAGATCACAACTCAAAGTATATATATTTTTGGAATCAACCTCAACCCTGTATAGCTAACTCCAACATTACTGCATATAGAGTGTCTATGGTTGTTCCAAATAACATATATACATGGATCGATATGATATGTCAAAACATTTGCATACGTGTCTATGGTATCCCAAGATTACATAATATATTAGAATACATGTATAATACAATATGAGTTAGCTAGGATAAGATTAATATAGATTTGTTACCAATTTTCACGTAGCTACAACAAGCAAAAATAACCAATCTTGTTTTACCCATAACTTCTTCGTTTTAAATCCATTTTGAGTGAATCCAATTGCTATGGTTTCATATTGAACTTAAGTTTATGAATCTATACATAAAAAGTATAAGTTTATAGTCAGAAATATAAGTTACAAGTCATTTTTGTAAAGGTAGTCATTTCAGTCGAAAGAACGACGTCTAGATGACCATTTTGGAAAACATACTTCCACTTTGAGTTTAACCATGATTTTTGGATATAGTTTCATGTTCATAAGAAAAATAATTTTCCCAGAAGAACAACTTTTAAATCAAATTTTATCATAGTTTTTAATTAACTAACCCAAAACAGCCCGCGGTGTTACTACGACGGCGTATATCCGGTTTTACGGTGTTTTTCGTGTTTTCCGGTTTTAAATCATTAAGTTAGCATATAATATAGATATAAAACATGTGTTTAGTTGATTTTAAAAGTCAAGTTAGAAGGATTAACTTTTGTTTGCGAACAAGTTTAGAATTAACTAAACTATGTTCTAGTGATTACATGTTCAAATCTTCGAATAAGATAGTTTTATATGTATGAATCGAATGATATAATGAACATCATTAATAACTTAAGTTTAGTAGGTAAACCTACTGGAAGTGACAAGAAATGATCTAGCTTCAAAGGATCTTGGATGGCTTGAAAGTTCTTGAAGTAGAATCATGACACGAAAACAAGTTCAAGTAAGATTATCACTCGAATTAAGATAGTTATAGTAATAGGAATTGAATTAAAGTTTGTATATGAGTATTACCTTGATTTAGAATGATATCTTACTGTAAAAAACAAGGATTTCTTGAGGTTGGATGATCATTTTACAAGATTGGAAGTGAGCTAGTAAACTTGGAAGTATTCTTGATTTTATGAAACTAGAACTTGTAGAATTTATGAAGAACACTTAGAACTTGAAGATGGTACTTGAGAGAGATCAATTAGATGAAGAAAATTGAATAATGAAAGTGTTTATAGGTGTTTTTGGTCGTTGGTATATGGATTAGATATAAAGGATATGTAATTTTGTTTTCATGTAAATAAGTCATGAATGATTACTAATATTTTTGTAATTTTATGAGATATTTCATGCTAGTTGCCAAATGATGGTTTTCACATGTGTTAGGTGACTCGAATGGGCTGCTAAGAGCTGATCATTGGAGTATATATACCAATAGTACATACATCTAAAAGCTGTGTATTGTACGAGTACGAATACGGGTGCATACGAGTAGAATTATTGATGAAACTGAACGAGGATGTAATTGTAAGCATTTTTGTTAAGTAGAAGTATTTTGATAAGTATCTTGAAGTCTTTCAAAAGTGTTTGAATACATATTAAAACACAACATGTATATACATTTTAAATGAGTCGTTAAGTCATCGTTAGTCGTTACATGTAAATGTTGATTTGAAACCTTTAAGTTAACGATCTTGTTAAATGTTGTTAACCCAATGTTTATTATATATAATGAGATGTTAAATTATTATATTATCATGATATTATGATATATTAATATATCTTAATATGATATATATACATTTAAATGTCGTTACAACGATAATCGTTACATATATGTCTCGTTTCGAAATCCTTAAGTTAGTAGTCTTGTTTTTACATATGTAGTTCATTGTTAATATACATAATGACATGTTTACTTATCATTTATCATGATTAAACATAGTGTAACAATATCTTAATATGATTCATAGGTAATTAGTAAGACGTTGTTATAACGATAATCGTTATATATATCGTTTCGAGTTTCTTAATTCAATAAACACAATTTTATGTATATAACTCATTGTTAAAATACCTAATGAGATACTTACTTATCATAATATCATGTTAACTATATATATAATCATATATATGTCATCATATAGTTTTTACAAGTTTTAACGTTTGTGAATCACCGGTCAACTTGGGTGGTCAATTGTCTATATGAAACCTATTTCAATTAATCAAGTCTTAACAAGTTTGATTGCTTAGCATGTTGGAAACACTTAATCATATAAATAACAATTTCATTTAATATATATAAACATGGAAAAGTTTGGGTCACTACAGTACCTACCCGTTAAATAAATTTTGTCCCGAAATTTTAAGCAGTTGGAGGTGTTGACGTATCTTTTGGAAATAAGTGCGGGTATTTCTTCTTCATCTAATATTCTCGTTCCCAGATGAACTCAGGTCCTCTAGGAGCATTCCATCAAACCTTAACAATTGTTATCTTGTTTTGCTTAAGTCTTTTAACCTCACGATCTATTATTTCGACGGGTTCTTCAATGAATTGAAGTTTTTCGTTGATTTGGATTTCGTATAACGGAATAGTGAGATCTTCTTTAGCAAAACATTTCTTCAAATTTGAGACGTGGAAAGTGTTATGTACAGCCGCGAGTTGTTGAGGTAACTCAAGTCGGTAAGCTACTGGTCCGACACGATCAATAATCTTGAATGGTCCAATATACCTTGGATTTAATTTCTCTCGTTTACCAAATCGAACAACGCCTTTCCAAGGTGCAACTTTAAGCATGACCATCTCTCCAATTTCAAATTCTATATCTTTTCTTTTAATGTCAGTGTAGCTCTTTTGTCGATTTTGGGCGGTTTTCAACCGTTGTTGAATTTGGATGATCTTCTCGGTAGTTTCTTGTATTATCTCCGGACCCGTAATCTGTCTGTCCCCCACTTCACTCCAACTAATCGGAGACTTGTACTTTCTATCATAAAGTGCTTCAAACGGCGCCATCTCAATGCTTGAATGGTAGTTGTTGTTGTAGGAAAATTCTGCTAACGGTAGATGTCGATCCCAACTGTTTCCAAAATCAATAACACATGCTCGTAGCATGTCTTCAAGCGTTTGTATCATCCTTTCGCTCTGCCCATCAGTTTGTGGATGATAGGCAGTACTCATGTTTAGACGAGTTCCTAATGCTTGCTGTAATGTCTGCCAAAATCTTGAAATAAATCTGCCATCCCTATCAGAGATAATAGAGATTGGTATTCCATGTCTGGAGATGACTTCCTTCAAATACAGTCGTGCTAACTTCTCCATCTTGTCATCTTCTCTTATTGGCAGGAAGTGTGCTGATTTGGTGAGACGATCAACTATTACCCAAATAGTATCAAAACCACTTGCAGTCCTTGGCAATTTAGTGATGAAATCCATGGTAATGTTTTTCCATTTCCATTTCGGGATTTCGGGTTGTTGAAGTAGACCTGATGGTTTCTGATGCTCCGCTTTGACCTTAGAACACGTCAAACATTCCCCTACGTATTTAGCAACATCGGATTTCATACCTGGCCACCAAAAATGTTTCTTGAGATCCTTGTACATCTTCCCTGTTCCAGGATGTATTGAGTATCTGGTTTTATGAGCTTCTCTAAGTACCATTTCTCTCATATCTCCAAATTTTGGTACCCAAATCCTTTCAGACCTATACCGGGTTCCATCTTCCCGAATATTAAGATGCTTCTCCGATCCTTTGGGTATTTCATCCTTTAAGTTTCCCTCTTTTAAAACTCCTTGTTGCGCCTCCTTTATTTGAGTAGTAAGGTTAGTGTGAATCATTATATTCATAGATTTTACACGAATGGGTTCTCTGTCCTTTCTGCTGCGTCGGCTACTACATTTGCCTTCCCCGGGTGGTAATGAATCTCAAAGTCGTAATCATTCAACAATTCAATCCATCTGCGCTACCTCATGTTCAGTTTTTTCTGATTAAATATGTGTTGAAGACTTTTGTGGTCGGTATATATAATACTTTTGACCCCATATAAGTAGTGCCTCCAAGTCTTTAATGCAAAAACAACCGTGCCTAATTCCAAATCATGCGTCGTATAATTTTGCTCGTGAATCTTCAATTGTCTAGATGCATAAGCAATTACTTTCGTTCGTTACATTAATACACAATCGAGACCTTGCTTTGAGGCGTCACAATATATCACAAAATCATCATTCCCTTCAGGTAATGACAATATATGTGCCGTAGTTAACTTTTTCTTTAACAATTGAAACGCTTTCTCTTGTTCATCTTTCCATTCAAATTTCTTCCCTTTATGCGTTAATGCAGTCAAGAGTTTTGCTATCCTGGAAAAGTCTTGGATGAACCTTCTGTAGTAACCAGCTAGTCCTAAAAACTGGTGTATGTGTTTCGGAGTTTTCGGGGTTTCCCACTTTTCAACGGTTTAAATCTTTGCTGGATCCACCTGAATACCTTCTTTGTTCACTATGTAACCGAGGAATTGAACTTCTTCCAACCAAAATGCACACTTTGAAAACTTAGCGTACAGTTTTTCTTTTCTCAGCAACTCTAGCACTTTTCTCAAATGTTCTTCGTGCTCTTGATCATTCTTCGAGTAAATAAGTATGTCATCGATGAAAACAATGACAAACTTGTCAAGATATGGCCCACACACTCGGTTCATGAGGTGCATGAATACAGCTGGTGCGTTAGTCAATCCAAACGGCATAACCATAAACTAGTAATGACCGTAATGCGTCCTAAAAGCAGTCTTTGGAATATCATTCTCCTTCACCCGCATTTGATGATATCCAGAACGTAAATCGATCTTCGAATAAACAGACGAGCCTTGTAGTTGATTAAATAAGTTGTCGATTCTCGGTAGTGGATAGCGGTTCTTGATGGTAAGTTTGTTCAACTCTCGGTAGTCGATACACAACCTAAATGTACCATCTTTCTTCTTGACAAACAAAATAGGAGCTCCCCATGGTGATGTGCTTGGTCGAATGAAACCACGCTCTAAAAGTTCCTGTAACTGACTTTGTAATTCTTTCATTTCACTGGGTGTGAGTCTGTATGGAGCACGAGCTATTGGTGCAGCTCCTGGTACAAGGTCTATTTGAAATTCAACGGATCGATGTGCAGGTAATCCCGGTAATTCTTTCGGAAATACATCGGGAAATTCTTTTGCGACGGGAACATCACTGATGTTCTTTTCTTCAGGCTTAACTTCCTCGATGTGTGCTAGAATGACGTAACAACCTTTTCTTATTAGTTTTTGCGCCTTCAAACTACTAATAAGATTTAATTTCGCGTTGTTCTTTTCTCTGTACACCATTAAAGGTTTTCCTTTTTCACGCATAATGCGAATCGCATTTTTGTAACAAACGACCTCTGCTCTCACCTTTTTCAACCAGTCCATGCCAATTATTACGTCAAAACTTCCTAACTCGACTGGTATTAAATCAATTTTAAACGTTTCATCCCCCAGTTTAATTTCTCTCTCCCGACATATATTATCTGCTGAAATTAATTTACCGTTTGCTAATTCGAGTAAAAATTTACTATCCAAAGGTGTCAATGGGCAACTTAATTTAGCACAAAATTCTCTACTCATATAGCTTCTATCCGCACCCGAATCAAATAAAACATAAGCAGATTTATCGTCAATAAGAAACGTACCCGTAACAAGCTCCGGGTCTTCCTGTGCTTCTGCCGCATTAATATTGAAAACTCTTCCACAGCCCTGCCCATTAGTATTCCCCTGATTCGGGCAATTTCTAATAATGTGGCCCGGTTTTCCACATTTATAACAAACAGCGTTGGTATTACTTGCTCTGACACTATTCGTTTCGGCATTACTTGTTCCGACATTATTTGCTCCCTTAGTTCTGTTAAACTTTGGTCCGTAGACCTCACACTTTGTCGCGCTATGACCATTTATTTTACACCTATTGTAAAATGTCATGCAAAACCCCTGATGATTTTCTTCACACCTATGACATGAATGTTTTTGGTCTTTGTTGCCGTTGTTGTTATTGGGGTTGTTGTTGGGGTTGTTATTGTTGTTGAAACGGTTGTTGTAGTTGTTGTTGTTGTTGGGATGTTTGTTGTAGTTATTGTTAGGATTGCGGTTATTGTTGCGATTGTTGTTGCGGTTGTTGGGATAGTTGTTGCGATTGTGGTTGTAATTGTTGTTGTTGTTGTTGTTGTTGTACTGGTGACTCTTGTCACCGTTTTCCTCTCACTTCCTCTTGAGTTGTTTCGTGTTGGCTTCTTCAACCGCCTGCTCTTTAATTCTTCCCTCAATCTGATTTATGAGTTTATGAGCCATTCGACTTGCCTTATGTATAGAAGTGGGCTCGTGTGAACTCACATCTTCTTGAATCCTTACTGGTAACCCTTTTACAAACGCGTCGATCTTCTCTTCTTCATCTTCGAATGCTCCCGGACACAATAGGCACAACTCTGTGAATCGTCGTTCATATGTGGTAACGTCGAACCCTTGTGTTCGTAACTCTCTAAGTTCTACCTTGAGTTTATTGACTTCGTTTCTAGGACGGTACTGCTCGTTCATCAATTGCTTAAATGCCGACCACGGTAGTGCATAAGCAGCATTTTATCCTACCTGTTCAAGATAGGTGTTCCACCACGTTAACGCAGTACCTGTGAAGGTATACGTAGCGTACTTAACTTTGTCCTCTTCAGTACACTTACTTATGGCAAACACCGATTCGACTTTCTCGGTCCACCGTTTCAATCCAATTGGTCCTTCGGTTTCATCAAATTCCAAAGGTTTGCAGGCAGTGAATTCTTTATAGGAGCATCCTACACGATCTCTTGTGCCGTTAGCTGCATTGCTAGATTCAGAGTTATTGTTAGTATGTAGCGCAGCCTGTACTGCGGCTATATTTGCAGCAAGAAAGGTACGAAATTCCGTTTCGCTCATATTCATGGTTTGTCGAGTAGTCGGTGCCATTTCCTTCAAAATAGCCAACTGAACCGAGTTAATCATACAGAATATTAAGAGTAGTCAATAGTATTTCGTAGCATAATATGAACTCATTTATAAAAGCTTTTTCTTCATATTAGCGTTTTATAAGTTTAAATTCGGGTACTACCTACCCGTTAAGTTCATAATTACTAGCTAATATACAAT
Organism: Rutidosis leptorrhynchoides; assembly: GCF_046630445.1. Classification (NCBI taxonomy): domain Eukaryota; kingdom Viridiplantae; phylum Streptophyta; class Magnoliopsida; order Asterales; family Asteraceae; genus Rutidosis; species Rutidosis leptorrhynchoides. The sequence goes on along the minus strand of NC_092336.1, from coordinate 510,524,069 downwards.
TCAACTACTACAATTCCATATGAAAAACTGATTATAATAATATATCACATACAAATATTCTTCAAACTTACAACTTCGCTATATTACATATAACATGAAATATAGTACACTATGATACAGGACAATTTTGAAGATAAATCTAGTTAATACGCAAGTTGTTCAGCAAAGGAAATAAAGACACGTAATTCATAAGTCCAGAAACAAGTCATGCATTCTGGTTTTACTAAGACGACTTCCCATCCTTGGTCTTGTGGAAAATAACCGTTATGACCATTGGCTAGGCAGCATGTTGTAATGTCGTCAAAAGGACGAGGGTTTCGTAATGTCCAACATCCCCGTAATAATCTAAAAACCTTGTTTCTTACCCCAACTACTGAATCTGTCACTTGTGGGAAGGTTTTATTTAAAAGTTGCAATCCGATGTACTTTTTCTCACTTTGGTAAGAAGCGAACATTACTAACCCGTAAGCATAACATGCTTCTTTATGTTGCATGTTAGAAGCTCTTTCTAATTCACGAAATCCTATGTTGGGATATGTTGAGTCAAAATAGGTTCTTAACCCGTAGCGTAAAATTGCATTTGGGTTCCCCGCATTTAACGCTTTAAAGAAAACACGGCGCAACTTACGGTCTCCCCAATGTGATATACCCCACCTATCAAAGGAAAGCCTTTTATAAACTAAGGCATTTCTGGAAGTCTTTCAAATGTTTGACAAGTTAATTTTCGCCATAACTAAATGTGCTGATGAATTCTGACCGACTCTAGACAAGATTTCCTCAATCATATCATCTGGTAGGTCTTCTAAAATATTCAGTTGTCTACCCTTAACGTCCATTTTGTTTTTATACTGTAAAATAGACAAGGATTAGATTCGTAATAACAAAAAATACAAGCAATTTTTACATAGAACATAAAAGTACAAGCACACTACAATACATATAATACACAACATGATTACAACCCTCTAATCTGAATCACTGGTTTCTTCTTCTTCGAACTTGGTTCGTTTTCCTAATTTTCTAGGAATATATGGTGTTCCTCTAATACGAGCCGTCATTTTCCATAATGGTTTAGAAAAACCTGGTGGTTTAGAGGTTCCCGGGTCATTGTTACATTTTAGAAAATACGGATGTTGCCGATACATATAAAGTTCATCGGGGTTGGAATCGGGTTTCTCTATTTTTATACCTTTTCCCTTATTATTTTCTTTCGCTTTATTAAATTGGGTCGAGGTAATTTCTATAACATCATCGGAATCCTCATCGGGATCCAATTCATTGGATAATTGGTAATCTTCCCAATATTTTGCTTCTTCAGCGGAAACACCATTGACCATTATTAACTTTGGTCCGTTGGTTGGGGATTTTCTTTTATTTAATCGATTTACTATAGGTATCAATATTTTTTTCCTCCGGAACCTCTTCTTCTTCTGGTTCCTCCTCTTCCTATTCCTCCTCTTCTGGTTCCCTTTCTTCTGGTTCCTCCTCTTCCGGTTCCTCCTCTTCCGGTTCCTCCTCTTCCGGTTCCTCTTCGGGAATTTTTGAATCTTCCCAAAATATATTCGACTGTTCATTATTATTAGGTGAATCAAACACGTTAAGAGATTAATATATCACATAATATTTACATGTTAATAATATATAGTTTCCAACAAAAAAAATGTTAAGCAATCGTTTTTGAAGAAAAACACGGTCGAAGTCCAGACTCGCTAATGCATCCTAACAAACTCGGTAAGACACACTAATGCAATTTTCTGGTTCTCTAAGACCAATGCTCGGATACCAACTGAAATGTCCCGTTCATATTGATTATAAACGTTCCATATTAATTGATTTCGTCGCAAGGTTTTGACCTCTATATGAGACGTTTTTCAAAGACTGCATTCATTTTTAAAACAACCATAACCTTTATTTTATCTATAAAGGTTTAAAAAGCATTACGTAGATTATCAAATAATGATAATCTAAAATATACCATTTACACACGACCATTACATAATGGTTTACAATAAGAATATATTACATCAAAAATAAGTGTCTTGAATGCAGTTTTTACATAATATCATACAAGTATGGACTCCAAATCTTGTCCTTATTTTAGTATTCAACAGCGGAAGCTCTTAATAATCACCTGAGAATAAACATGCTTAAAACGTCAACAAAAATGTTGGTGAGTTATAGGTTTAACCTATATATTATCAAATCATAATAATAGACCACAAGATTTCATATTTCAATATATATCCCATACATAGAGATAAAATTCATTCATATGGTGAATACCTGGTAACCGAAATTAACAAGATGCATATAAGAATATCCCCTATCATTCCGGGAAATCCTTCGGACATGATATAAACGAATTCGAAGTACTAAAGCATCCGGTACTTTGGATGAGGTTCGTTAGGCCCAATAGATATATCTTTAGGATTCGCGTCAATTAGTAGATCGGTTTACTAATTCTTAGGCTACCAAGCAAAAGGGGAATATTCGACTTCGATCATTCACCCATATAATGTAGTTTCATTTACTTGTGTTTATTTCGTAAAACATTTATAAAACTGTATGTATTCTCATCTCAAATTATTAGATTTTTAAAAGTGGGACTATAACTCACTTTCACATATTTTTACTTTGTCGGGAAGTAAGACTTGGCCACTGGTCAATTCACGAACCTATAACAAATATGTAAATATATATAAAAGTATGTTCAAAATATATTTACAACATTTTTAATACATTTTACTGTTTTAAGCTTATTAAGTCAGCTGTCCTCGTTAGTAACCTATAACTAGTTGTCCACAGTTAGATGTACAGAAATAAATCGATATATATATTATCTTGAATCAATCCACGACCCAGTGTATACACGTCTCAGGCTAGATCACAACTCAAAGTATATATATTTTTGGAATCAACCTCAACCCTGTATAGCTAACTCCAACATTACTGCATATAGAGTGTCTATGGTTGTTCCAAATAACATATAAACATGGGTCGATATGATATGTCAAAACATTTGCATACGTGTCTATGGTATCCCAAGATTACATAATATATTAGAATACATGTATAATACAATATGAGTTAGCTAGGATAAGATTAATATAGATTTGTTACCAATTTTCACGTAGCTACGACAAGCAAAAATAACCAATCTTGTTTTACCCATAACTTCTTCGTTTTAAATCCTTTTTGAGTGAATCCAATTGCTATGGTTTCATATTGAACTTATGTTTATGAATATATACAGAAAAAGTATAAGTTTATAGTTTGAAATATAAGTTACAAGTCATTTTTGTAAAGGTAGTCATTTCAGTCGAAAGAACGACGTCTAGATGACCATTTTGGAAAACATACTTCCACTTTGAGTTTAACCATGATTTTTGGATATAGTTTCATGTTCATAAGAAAAATCATTTTCCCAGAAGAAAAAATTTTAAATCAGAGTTTATCAGAGTTTTTAATTAAGTAACCCAAAACAGCCCGCGATGTTACTACGACGGCGTATATCCGGTTTTGCGGCGTTTTTCGTGTTTTCCGGTTTTAAATCATTAAGTTAGCATATCATATAGATATAAAACATGTGTTTAGTTGATTTTAAAAGTCAAGTTAGAAGGATTAATTTTTGTTTGCGAACAAGTTTAGAATTAACTAAACTATGTTCTAGTGATTACATGTTCAAATCTTCGAATAAGATAGTTTTATATGTATGATTCGAATGATATAATGAACATCATTACTACCTTAAGTTTAGTAGGTAAACCTACTGGAAGTGACAAGAAATGATCTAGCTTCAAAGGATCTTGGATGGCTTGAAAGTTCTTGAAGTAGAATCATGACACGAAAACAAGTTCAAGTAAGATTATCACTCGAATTAAGATAGTTATAGTAATAGGAATTGAATTAAAGTTTGTATATGAGTATTACCTTGATTTAGAATGATATCTTACTGTAAAAAACAAGGATTTCTTGAGGTTGGATGATCATTTTACAAGATTGGAAGTGAGCTAGTAAACTTGGAAGTATTCTTGATTTTATGAAACTAGAACTTGTAGAATTTATGAAGAACACTTAGAACTTGAAGATGGTACTTGAGAGAGATCAATTAGATGAAGAAAATTGAATAATGAAAGTGTTTATAGGTGTTTTTGGTCGTTGGTATATGGATTAGATATAAAGGATATGTAATTTTGTTTTCATGTAAATAAGTCATGAATGATTACTAATATTTTTGTAATTTTATGAGATATTTCATGCTAGTTGCCAAATGATGGTTTTCACATGTGTTAGGTGACTCGAATGGGCTGCTAAGAGCTGATCATTGGAGTATATATACCAATAGTACATACATCTAAAAGCTGTGTATTGTACGAGTACGAATACGGGTGCATACGAGTAGAATTGTTGATGAAACTGAACGAGGATGTAATTGTAAGCATTTTTGTTAAGTAGAAGTATTTTGATAAGTATCTTGAAGTCTTTCAAAAGTGTTTGAATACATATTAAAACACAACATGTATATACATTTTAAATGAGTCGTTAAGTCATCGTTAGTCGTTACATGTAAATGTTGATTTGAAACCTTTAAGTTAACGATCTTGTTAAATGTTGTTAACCCAATGTTTATTATATATAATGAGATGTTAAATTATTATATTATCATGATATTATGATATATTAATATATCTTAATATGATATATATACATTTAAATGTCGTTACAACGATAATCGTTACATATATGTCTCGTTTCGAAATCCTTAAGTTAGTAGTCTTGTTTTTACATATGTAGTTCATTGTTAATATACATAATGACATGTTTACTTATCATTTATCATGATTAAACATAGTGTAACAATATCTTAATATGATTCATAGGTAATTAGTAAGACGTTGTTATAACGATAATCGTTATATATTTCGTTTCGAGTTTCTTAATTCAATAAACACAATTTTATGTATATAACTCATTGTTAAAATACCTAATGAGATACTTACTTATCATAATATCATGTTAAATATATATATATAATCATATATATGTCATCATATAGTTTTTACAAGTTTTAACGTTCGTGAATCACCGGTCAACTTGGGTGGTCAATTGTCTATATGAAACCTATTTTAATTAATCAAGTCTTAACAAGTTTGATTGCTTAACATGTTGGAAACACTTAATCATGTAAATAACAATTTCATTTAATATATATATAAACATGGAAAAGTTCGGGTCACTACATTATGAAGGTCCCAGTTTACGTTATTTGTCGCGGCGCGACAATAGAGGGCCGCAGCGCGGCGGTAGGTCGGTCCAGGTATTTTTGGCAGGTATTTAAGGCCCGAAAAATACCCTAATTATTCATTCTTTCTCCCAGACGATTTGCAGTAGCTTTTGGAAAAAAAGGTGATTTTTGGGGAATCCAAGATCATTTTAACGCTTCAATCATTACGGGAACGTGCTTTGATTCATTCATCGTTCAAGATTCAATCATTAATTAGGTTTATCTCTTTGTTTCAAACAATGAATTCTTCTATTACTTTGATTGTGATTTTGGCTTTAGCTATGATTGTTGGCTAAGCACTTTAATGTTTGTCTATATTGAATATTCGTATGTGTTTGGATGATATTTTAATGTTTAATTTGATTAATGCATGATAATTATAAGTTTTGATTAAGAACCATTCTTGTGGGTGTTGATTATTGTTACTAGGCTTGATTAGTGATCTTGTTTGAACAAAGGGAACCCTGTTTTAATTTAGTACACAAATTTTCAATTGATTTGTCTTAACCAATTGGGTGCCTACTGGACCAAGGGGTAAACCGGGTAACATAGATTGAACAAAATATGGGTGAATTGTGTAGAGCGAACGCGTAACCAATTGAATCTTAATCTTATAATTAGTTAATTACTAAGTCACAAACGAAAGAGGTCTTTGGTGAAAGAGAACTCTAAGCCAATAAATCCTAGTTTGACGTGTTTGCTAAAAGAGAACTCTGGATAAACCGACTCTGTAGTTGCACGTATTGATAAATTGAACTAGGGCTTAATAACAAATCACCCGACACTGCGAATAGGAGATCTAGGCAAACATTCTTTTATCTAGTGAATTCATATATCTTTAATTTCCGTTGAGTCTGCATTGTTTTTTTATAAACTTAAAAACACAAAAATATTGTCTTTTACTTTTAAATCAATCTTTAATTTGGCTAATCGTTAAATAGCCACAAAACAAATTATCTCGTACTTTCAATTTTCATAGATTAACTTAGTTTATTTTTATTAGTTACAATCTTAATTCTCTCGTTTAAACTGTCCTTGGAACGATTTCGGAATTACCAACTTTATACTATTGCACGATTGGGTACACTGCCCGTTAGTGTGTAGTAATCTTTAAACCGGCATTTTCCAAGATAAATTATATACTAGATTTCACACATCATGGTGTGACTAAACACACAATAATTAAGTGCTTCAAACTCATCGGTTATCCCAAGTGGTGGAACAAACGAGAACGCAATGGACTGGTAACGGCAGAAGCAGAGGTGGCTGGTAACAATAGCACGAAATCCAACTCTCAAACCGGACGGTCAACAAAAGGTACTTCGAATTTATTGCCTGAATCGTACAAATCAACCAAATGGGTGAAGATTAAACCTTCAAACCCTAAATTGCAACAAGTAAACCCTAATAACCATAAATCAATTAAAATAACGAATCATAATCGATTCCAATGCCTTCAGGAACTGATAAGAACAGATGAAATTAATCCCAATCTGATTAAAGGGATTAAAAGGGTCAGGATAAGTGAAAAAGGGAACGCGTGTTCAGGAACAGATGAGTCAAAGCATGTTTCCAATAAAGTAGTTCTTGAAAGAAAAGAAAAGGAACACGCGTACAAACTAAGAAAAGAAAAGAGGGATGAGTTAAAAGGGGGTGGGCTAGAACAGCTTAAAGGATCAGGCCCAAACCAACTTGAGGATAACCAGGCCAGGCTCACAGAACTTGGAAACCAATTTAGACCAACCTAACACCCTTTATCTCACCATGGCTTTAGAAAAGGGGTCTAAATAAAACATGACAATTTTTTTAAACAAGCCCAAAATCTTTTTCAGACCCAAGACAGGCCCAAAACCTTTTTAGAAAATAATAACTCTCGTTTTACCGGAAAAGCAAACGTGATTACAAACGAAATAAAGAATAATGAATGTATTTTTGATTTTGGTGCTACTCATACCATTACATTTGAGAAATTGAATTTTTGTTCCAAATCAAAACCACGAGTTAATAAAATTCAAACGGCCAATGGGGACATTGTTCAAGTAGACGGGGGTGGGGGAATTGATATTACTTCGACTATGAAATTATCAAATTGTTTATATATTCCAACCTTGTCCCATAAACTTTTATCCATTAGTCACGTTACAAAAGAACTAAATTGCTCCGTTTTATTACACTCCACTTTCTGTATCCTTCAAGGTATAAGGACTGGGGTGATTATTGAGCGGGGTACTGAACGGGGCGGGTTGTACTCTGTGAACGAAGTAACCCAACAAGGTTCTGTGATGCTTGCACATGGAACACCTGATAGAAGAGAGACATGGTTATGGCATAGGAGGTTGGGTCACCCATCAGCTGGATATTTACATGCTTTATTTCCTAGTCTGTCTAATGTTAAATTAAACTGTGAAACTTGTATTTTGGCTAAAAGCCACCGTAGTACTTTTAAACCAAGTAGTACTAGAAAAGAAATACCTTTTGCTTTAATTCATTCTAATGTATGGGGTCCGGCTCCGGTTATTGGGGGAAAAAGTTTCCAATATTTTGTCTTATTTATTGATGATCATACCCGAATGACTTGGATTTATTTTTTAACCCATAAATAAGAAGTTTTTGAGAAATTTTCTCATTTTTATAAAATGATACAAACCCAATTTAATAAAAATATACAAATGTTAAGATCCGATAACGGAGTGAGTTTGTAAACTCCTCAATGAAACTTTTTCGCGAAAATAATGGGATTATTCATCAAACCTCGTGTGCTCATACTCCCGAGCAAACTGGCGTAGCCGAACGTAATAATCGACTACTTTTAGAAATGACAAGGGCTTTATTAATTGTATCCAAGGCTTCGAAAAGTTTTTGGCCCGAAGCTCTTGCTTCTGCTACCTATCTTATCAACCGATTACCTACTAAAGTTTTGGACACAAAAACTTCTAAAGACACTCTTTCCCAATTTCACACCCTTCCGACCTCATTTAGCATTGAACCTCGCATATTTAGGTGTTCCGTCTTTGTCCACATCCCAAAAAGTGAGCGCACCAAACTAGATCCATGTGCGAAAAAATGTGTGATGGTTGGTTATGGGATGAATCAAAAAGGGTATCGGTGCTATAGTCCAAAGAAACGCCATGTCTACACTACCATGAATTGTGACTTTCTCGAAACTAAATATTTTTATCATACCCAACTCTCGAGTGAGGGGGAGAAAGAGGATAATGACACTCTAAGTTGGATACAATGGATACCTAGACCCGACAATATCCAAACATCAACATCAAACGCAAGTCCCGATTCAACGAACACAAGTCCCAATTCACCTGATTCACCAAACCCAAGTCTCGATTCACCGAACCCAAGTCTCGAAGCGCCAAACCCAAGTCCCGATTCACCAAATATTATGCCACAAGATTCTGAACCCACCGAAACCTCCTTAAACAATGAACATCCAGTTCAAGAGGAACAAAACAACACCACTTCTGATACTGCAAATGAAAATGAAACCACAGAAAGATATGTCTTACCCTAGAGAGTCAACAGAGGTATACCGCCAAAAAGATACTCTCCAGAACAAGAAGCTAAAAGGTCAAGGTATCCTATGGCTAATATTGCACAAGGAAACCTATCAAGTGAGGCTCAAAAATTCAATTCGGCATTATATTCTGAAGAAATGCCATCAACTGTTGACCAAGCTATGAAATCTGAAAAATGGAAAAAAGCAATGGAGGAAGAAATAGAAGCACTTAAGAAAAATGATTAATGATACGCATAATGATCCGTCTCAAAATAGGCAAGCATTTCGGCAAAAACTATACCCTGCACTAAGCGTCCCGGATTGCCAACTCCTTTTCTCGTCATCCGTCTGACGTCTTCCCGGACATTCCATCATGACGGACAAATGGCAAACCTAAGAACCTGGATGACATACACGCAACCGGTATCACACAACCGGTCGAGATAATCATAACCAAGCACCGCAAAACCAATCATCATAATCATGACCGTGAAGAAAAACTTGGCAAGTGTTTAGGCGAGACCCACCAGGCTAGACTGAGAGCACCGTGATGCCTTAACTGGAATTAACTCACCGACACCACCGTCTCGGTCTTCCAAACTGACATGAAGGCACCTCCGGGACAAGCACATTGTCCCAGAACAGAACGCATTGTCACGAGGTAGGCACCCTAATGACCACTTGGTCACGGAGCAAACAAGCATGCAAGTCGCATGCCACGTCAGGCCGCAAATCTAGGGAAGTTCATTAGGATCTGTTATTCCCCATGAAAGGGACATGTGCCACGTCACCCCTCGGGATTGGCAAAGTTCGTTACAACCATGAAAGGGACATGTGCCACGTCATCATTCCATCCATAACATCTATAAATACACAAGTGAAATCATTCATTTAGACAACACTGGATGCATAAACGTTACTCTGCCAAAATCAATGGCGACAATGTCACTCCAGTCGTTAACTTAATTCCGATCAGTGCTCCGATCACCATCCGAGTTAATCCACACTAAGATATTAACTTATTCGATTCCGGTCGAATAAGGTTAATTCACTTGATTGTTTTACGCCCTTGGAATACAGATTCTAAATCGGGGTTCGCACAATTATTGGAGTTAAAACAATCAACCTACTCTTTTTCCCAAATTAAGCACTCAAACCCGAAATCTAAACACACTGAACGATTTTGGTTTGATCAAATGGCGCCACCTAAAGGTACGAACAACACACTGAAACCAAGTAGCGAAATGGCAAGCAAGAAAAGTACGAATGACGATGTTCAGCCACCTTTGAACAAGGGAAGATCACCACCGGTGGAACCACCTCAACCTCAAAAGCAGTCAAAGATAAGCGCAAGACAAATTAAAATGTTTACTCTCTAAAAAAAAGGAAAAGGAAAATGATGATGAGAAGAAAGATTTTTGAATCACCTTTGGCTTTCTTCCGAAGATGAGGAAGGTCATGAATTTTCCTCTTCACCGCAGAATGATCACCCGGTACATCAGGGCCGGGAAGAACCAAATCAGCCCCGTCACCATCATTGTGCTCCAAGTCCTGCGGCACAACATCCGGCTGCTCCCCAGGGTTGACCGGGATACTCTCTAGCCGGATGTCTGTAAGATCACCAAAACCCAATGTGGTAGCAAACTCCATCGCTGTTACATAAACACCATAGATAAACAAGATTAGCATACGATCAATTAACCTAATGACATAACAGTTAGCTGGGATCAGTCTTCACCTACCCAATTAAAACGAAGAACAGGCTTAGTACTCGGGTCCGGCCATTGATGGCTAACTCCCCCCAACACAAGCATAGCCTCCGGGTATGGCCGTTGTGGAAACCTAAACCCCCGAATAGCTTCTATGCACGCCCTCTCAGCAGCATTTAAAATCGAGAGTTTATTGGCCCTCTTCTTAAGATCGGTCGCCCATTCGCAGAGCCTAACAAATCATGGTGGTAGCCCTTTTCTATCAACAAAAAATAAAGACTCCCGCCACTCCTTCAACGACGTGTTCATATCTCCAGTAAAATTAATTCCCGCTCTCCGTTTGATGGTAAACCATCCAACCTCGGACTTCGAGACGGAAAAACAAATTCGAAACATACGGACAGTAGGAAGAATGTGGTAGTGATTAAGGTACATCTCCCACATCACCAATTTTTGGTACGCATGGGGATGCACCTGCGCAGGCGCTATGCCATAGTGATCAAAAAACTGATACATAAATTCAGAATAAGGCAATCGAAAGTTGCCCACACTAATGGCATGGCCATAAAAGGTAACTATGCTTGGAGGAGGCTTATGGGCTCTATGGATGGCGTCAGGCACTCTCAACGAATAACGGGACAAAAACGGGTACTTTTTTACCATCTCGTCAAGATACCCATCGCACACTTGACTCATAATTTCATTAACGTTTACAGAAGGTCTACCAGAAGTTTCAGGAACACCTACGCTAGTAAAAGTGGAAGACTGATCTGCCATATGAACGAAAACAAAAAATAATAAGTAAAGAAGAAAGAAGTAGAGAAGGTACCTTTTTCGTAAGAAAACTGTTGGTTTTTTGAAGAAGAAGCGTTTAGGGCACAAAAACTGTAAAAAGTAAAAATATTAGAAAAGGGAAACTATTTATAGGTTTTAAGAAAAATGATCCAACGGTTCAGATCAAAAGATGGATTGACAAAAATAATGATTAAAAGAGCAAAAGGAAATCTCTCGAACGCCGTTCCAAAAGTTGAAAAATGGAAAGAACACGAAAAGGGAGGCGCATTTGCAGAAACTGTCTTTTCACGCTGACGAGCATTAAATGCACATCCAATCAGGAAGCGTTGCCTTATCTCAGAAGTTTGACAACGGTAACTGTTCCAGTTACCCTCATCAAACTGGGGGGACTTAATGATACGCATAATGATCTGTCTCAAAATAGGCAAGCATTTCGGCAAAAACTATACCCGGCACTAAGCGTCCCGGATTGCCAACTCCTTTTCTCGTCATCCGTCTGACGTCTTCCCGGACATTCCATCATGACGAACAAATGGCAAAGCTAAGAACCTGGATGACATACACGCAACCGGTATCACACAACCGGTCGAGATAATCATAACCAAGCACCGCAAAACCAGTCATCATAATCATGATCGTGAAGAAACACTTGGCAAGTGTTTAGGCGAGACCCACCCGGCTAGACTGAGAGCATCGTGATGCCTTAACCGAAATTAACTCACCGACACCACCGTCTCGGTCTTCCAAACCGACATGATGGCACTCCCGGGACAAGCACATTGTTCCGGAACAGAACGCATTGTCACGAGGTAGGCACCCTGTCCCGAAATGACCACTTGGTCACGGAGCAAACAAGCATGCAATTCGCATGCCACGTCAGCCCGCAAATCTAGGGAAGTTCGTTAGGATCTGTTATTCCCCATGAAAGGGACAGGTGCCACGTCACCCCTCGGGATTGGCAAAGTTCGTTACAACCATGAAAGAGACATGTGCCACGTCATCATTCCCTCCATAACATCTATAAATACACAAGTGAAATCATTCATTTAGACAACACTGGATGCATAAAAGTTACTCTGCCAAAATCAATGGCGACAACGTCACTCCAGTCGTTAACTTAATTCCGATCGGTGCTCCGATCACCATCCGAGTTAATCCACACTAAGATATTAACTTATTCGATTTCGGTAGAATAAGGTTAATTCACTTGATTGTTTTACGCCCTTGGAATCCAGATTCCAAATCGGGGTTCGCACAATTATTGGAGTTAAAACAATCAACCTATTCTTTTTCCCAAATTAAGCACTCAAACCCGAAATCTAAACACACTGAACAATTTTGGTTTGATCAATGATAAATGGGAAAAATGTGTTATTCCTCAAGAAAAGAAACCCGTAGGATCTCGATGGGTATTTACAATAAAACGCAAACCAGATGGAACCGTTGAAAGATATAAAGCTCGTCTTGTTGCCAAGGGATATACTCAAAGATATGGAATAGATTATTCCGAGACCTTCTCTCCAGATGCAAAGATTGATACCATCAGGGTTCTCTTCTCAGTTGCTGCAAATGAAGAATAGCCTCTTCACCAGTTTGACGTGAAAAATGCCTTTCTACACGGTGAATTAAAAGAAGAAGTCTATATGAAAGCTCCCCCAGGATTCTCCGAAAACTTCAAAAATGGGGAAGCTTGTCGACTTAAGAAATCTTTATATGGGCTAAAACAATCCCCACGGGCTTGGTTTGGGAGATTTACTTTATTTATGAAAAAATATGATTTCAAACAAAGTAACTCGGATCATACTCTCTTTTTTAAACGAAAAGGAAATTTAATTACATGCTTAATCATTTATGTTGATGATAAGATAATAACAGGAAATGATAAAGAGGAAATTTCTAACTTGAAAATGAACTTATTTAAAGAATTTGAAATGAAAGACTTGGGCAGGCTTAAATATTTTATGGGGATTGAAGTATTACGATCCCAACATGGAATATTTATCTGTCAAAAGAAGTATGTTCTTGATTTTCTTGCAAAAACAGGTATGATTGATTGCAAACCTGCTGATACTCCAATGATTCCAAACCAAAAGCTATATATGGAAGATAAAGCTGATCTTGCTGACAAAGGGCAATACCAAAGGATGGTGGTAAAACTCATCTATCTTGCTCACACTCGACCAGATATAGCACATGCAGTCGGAGTTGTGAGTCAAATCATGCATCAACCACAGGTTCACCATATGGAAGCTGTAATGAGAATCATCAGATATTTGAAGAAAACAGCGGATCATGGAGTTATGTTCAAAAGACATGGACACTTAAAGACTCAAATATATACAGATGCAAGTTGGGCTGGAGAAAAGGGGGATAGAAAATCTACATCCGGATTTTTCACACTTGTTGGAGGTAATCTTATGGCTTGGAAAAGTAAAAAACAAAAAGTTGTATCTCTTTCAAGTGCCGAGTCAGAATTTAGGGGAATAGCAAAAGGGGTTGTTGAAGCGCTATGGATCAAGAAATTACTGACAGAAATTGGTTTCCCTCCAAATGAAGCAATTTAAATCTTACGCGACAATGAAGCAGCAATTGCCATTTCAGAGAATCCAGTTCAGCACGACCGAACCAAGCATGTGGAAATAAGCCGACATTTTATTCGAGAAAAGTTAGATGATGAAATCATCTCTCTCCCATCTATCAGATCAGAAGACCAGCTAGCCGATATTCTAACCAAGTCCGCCAGTGGAAGATTATTCAGTGAAGAAATTAGCAAGTTGAATACTGGAAACCCCATTATTCAACTTGAGGGGGAGTGTTAGAATAAAGCAAGTTAGTCAACAATTACCTTTTGAGGTAAGTTGACTTTGGGATCAGAAGTAGTCCACTTCATCATCTCCCGTTTTAGAAGATCACATGTTGCTCAAGACCAAACAAGTAAACGGCTAAAAAGCAGTACACTGGACAACACATTTCCATTATTGTAATGGGGGTTTCAAAAGTGTATTGGATCCATCCCAAACATAGAAATAGTTGTTAGATTTTTTGTGTATAAGAACACTTGTCTAGTTCATACTTAATCAATAATTCAGATTGTAACCATCATCAATAATCAATAAAAATCGATTACTTTCTTATTATCAATCATTCTCTTATCATTCTAACACTCTAGTCTTGGTCTGTATAAGTACAACAACAACAATACCTAATTCTACGAATATAGAGTATGTGGGAGGTGGGGTGTTAACAGTCTTGGTCCATGGTCGATATAAGGGTGTTCCATAATTAATTTAGTGTTATATCATACTCGTTTATTTATATAATTAAAATATACAATATACAATATAATTAATTAATAATTACAATTATAAAGCAATATCAATATTTCATTGTATATAGCTTCATAGAATATATGTTATTAGTTTGCATAGTTATACATTAACGAAATGAAACTTAGATAATTTGGTCAACACGCTATTTCATTTTATCTTGATTAGTTTTCTACTTTATTAGCAAAACATATGTTCAATGGAATTAGAAATTTATAAGTTGTTAGATTGGTCCACATTTTTGTTATAAGCAATCAAAGTCAAACATTAGTTGTATCAAAATTCTCTATGTTAATGTTAGATATCCTTTTTTTTCTTCTTAAAAATGATAATACAAATAAACGGCTGAAAATCAACATGATACAAAGCACGATATTAAAAGTAGGGGTGTTCATAATATCCGAATCCGAACTCCGAATAACCCGAAAATCCGATCCAAAATTATCCGAAAAATCGGGTATCCGGATTTTCGGATATCTGAATATCGGAATCATATAAACTTATTTTTAATTTTAATATTTAAGTTTATATTTTATATTTTGGGTGAGATAACTTTCAGACCGTCAGTGCTTCACACCTTCATTTCAAAACAAAACCCCAAATCAAAAATTAATACTCGCCATCACTATCTTCATCCTCTTCATCTCATCTTCATTTTTGATTTTTTCATCTAAATGACCCATCTTCAATTTTAATTTCTTCATCCCCTTCACCTAACTGTTTAAGAGAGTGATAGTCACGACTCTCATCTAAATTACGATGTATGTATTTTATTTGTTAACTTTGAGACGTTAAGTAGGCAAGATCTGGAAGTACGAACTTTCATTTGTGTGTATGCCTGGCAAACGGGTCAGCTTGGGTCGGTTCGGGTAACGGGTCAAACTGGTTTTGGGTTGAAGTGGGTCATAGGTCAAACGTTGCAGTTTTTTATACGGGTCAAAATGGGTCAGGTTGGGTCAGTTTGAGTAACGGGTCGAAACGGGTCAAATGGGTTACGTCGCTTTCTTTACAATTATTACATTATTTTAGTTATTATTATTTATTATATATACATAAGATATATTAATATACATAATAAATTATATAATCATGAATGCTTTTATAATATTTTTACGGATGAAAGTTTTTGTGCTCGACCCATTTGACCCATTCAGAAAACCCATTAGACCTATTTCTATTTATGGATCTTTGAGTATTGATACCCATTAGACCTGTTCCTTCATTTTTTGTATAGGACTCAATAAGTTATTAAGAAACCCATTTGAATCTTTTTTTTTTTTTTTTTAAGTTTTAATTTATATTGTTAAGCTTAATTTTTCTCAAGACCCAATTGACCCGAAAGTTTAACCCATTTGACCCAAATTTGAGTGTTTGGGTCTTAATTGCCAAGTATATTTGTATGCTAATATGTGTTTATAATTATTTATTTATATACATAATTAAATAATTAATAATTAATTAGTCCTCTTAGAACATTACATACGGAGTATATATTCTGCTGTGCACTTGCTATTCTTAGAAAATGAGATATGGTAGTTATGTAGCAAACTGGTTAGGTTAGAACATGCCTTTTGAAAAGTCAGTCAATAGCATTTTTCTCTAATTATATCTTTGATCTGCAACTAAAGTTCTGGAGACTCATGGTTTGATTTGGGAATACCTTATTTTGCACAAAAAGTGGTTCTACTACATTGGCATAAAAGGATTAAAGGTAGAAGAACTTAAAGGCTGTTCTCGAGAATTTAGAGGCCTATAACAAAATGGAAAAAAACCCTTTGGCCCTAAGTAGTAATACAAGTTTTTTTTTTTTTTTTTTTTTTTTTTTTTTTAAGGCATCCAAGCCTTGCTAGAGTGATTTCTTTTTTTATGGAGCTTTTAATTAATGTTTTTGGGCCTATTTTGTTTCGTATTCGATGCTGTATTTTCATACTTCTCATGGTTACCAAATCTCTAATTATGTTTGTACATATAAAAAAAATTGGGCCCTAAAAATTATGGGCCCTGAGCGGTTGACCACCTTGCTCCCCTCCGAGCCTCCCCTGGAAGAACTGAATATGTTATGTAATTTATGCTTTATATTTTATGTAATATGGGTTTGTTATGTTTTTGTTGAAAAATAATGATGTATTTGAATTGAATTTGATCTTACGGATATCTGAAAATTCGGATTTGGATATCGGATGGCCAAAGTATCCGAATTTTCGAATATCCAGTTTTGAACACCCCTAATTAAAAGATCCAGAAAATTAGTTTAATAAACAAACACACTAAACCACTGATTAAACAAACAATTGCTAACATAAACACCAATCCTAACCACCAACAACGTGAATAGAGATTAAACATACTATTAAAATTAAACGACAAGGCTACATCAAGAATTTAAAATACCGGTGATACCAAAACCATTATTAGCTATAAACAATTAATATTATGTAATTATCCACTTTTTATGTAAAGCTAATCAATCATAATCACGCACCTAAGTTGAATGTGCAAAGGGGCACAAATTCGCATGTTCAACAGTACGATTATGACACTAACGTAATCTGATTTCAACACCGATTTTGCAACTTTAATTAATTCATTTATTATTCTTGAGTTCTTGGTAATTAATGAATTAAACATGTCAAAGTTCTCTTAATAGACGCGACTAGATAAAAAGTTAGGAAATGTTATATCCTTTTTTTTTTTTTTTTTTTTTTTAGCAAAAAAATTGAATTGAATTGAGAGAGGATATCTTCATTAAAAAATGATATGAATGTTTTTCTATAATAAGTTTTCCTAGTTTTTTAAAATTTACGAGTAATAAATATATATATAATAAATGTAATTATAAATAAAGTAGGTCGTCTATTAAAGCTTATCTGAAAGATTATTCGTCACGAAACAATTATTGGACTTTTATAAGTCATCACATATTAATTTTCTTTTTTGAAAAACAGGAAATTTAATTAATGGGAGAAACTTTTCAATGGAATGATGAACAACATCCAACAATAGTTAAACAATGTATTCCATGAATATATGATTTGTTCATCCATTTGATTTTTGATTTATTCGGTTCAATTTTGAAACTTTTAAAATCAAAATCAAAAAACCGAACCAAAATTGAATTGTAAACTGAATTTGATTTCGGTTCGATTTCAGTTAAAATTTAATTCAAGCCGAATTCAACTTTCAAAAGCAATTTGTTACTTTTTTTCTCACGAGATAAACAATTAAAAAGTATAATAGTATTAACTTCCTAAAGCATCATACTAAACTAATATACATAATCAAACATATATACTCCCTCTGTCCCATAATAACTTTTTCCAGACAACAAACACAAATTTTAAGAAATGTCATTATTACACTGTACTTTTTCTGTATTTTTTTAACTTTATAGTTTTACCGTCAATCAACTAAGTAAAAAGCCTCTAACTTTTGTAATTTAATTAATTCATTAGGGACAATATTGTAAACTTCGTTAAATTTACTTTCTATTTTTTGAAGTGGACAATCAATTTAGGACAGCCCGAAAAAGAACACTGAACAATTAATCTGAGACGAAGAGAGTACATATTTATAAAATATAATAAGCTTATAAAGTATCATAATACAATACATATTATATAAAAAAATAAACAAAATCAATAACTAACGGAAAAACTAAAACAATCTATCTATTAATCATAGGTGTATATTTAAAAAAAAAAATAATATTCTACATGAAGTTATACATAAATTTTATTAATTCAACATACGTAAACAAATATATTGACTTGAACAATAAAGTCGACTTGAAATAGTTACAATTTCAAATTGTGAAGTGAAAGAAATAAGGAAAATATATAGTTAAAAATTCTAATAGGTTTTTAAATTCGAGTAAATATAAATTGATTTGACATAACTAAGATATCTACTCAAATGCATATGTGAAATCGAGAACTACAAGTGATTCTTTGGGTCTAATTGAAAATTGGAACTAGTCCAATTTTATCAAGGGTCGAGCAATGGATGATTTGATGCAACTAAAAGCTCTTCATGTTGTTGCTCCTAGACTTAATAACTTAGACAATTTGAGTCCTGAAATTTGAGGTCAAATAAAAAATTTAGGTGAGTTTTCTTTCATCACTAGTTGATAACAAAACTGTTGGTGCTCCTCGACTTTCATCACTAGTTGTTGCTACTCGTAGCAATCTGATGAATCGAGGGGCGTCATTAACCTATACTTGGTGCCCTTTCTGTGATCTACAACCTGAAGTCTCCGATAACCTATTTACTTCGTGTAGGTTTGTCACTTAGTTATGCTGTAATTACATTACACGTTGAATATACCCAGCTCTACTCCGAATGGTGTTTCAAATGTTGTAAGTATATGGGGAACTATAAACTTGGCTCGGATAAAACAAAAAAAGTTGCTCTCGGTGCGAGATACATCTTGCTTTAACTAATTTGGAAATGGCGCATAAACTTGTTCATGGAGACCCAAATCAAAGAAGCAGATTCTCAAGGAATACATCCTTTTTAGTCTTAAACTGTTATTGTAGTTATGGATATCGAACATAGATAACACGGTTGGTGATATAAAATTGTATGGAGTAGATAAACGATAGACTTTTTTTTGCGATATTGTTACTGTTTTAAGAAGTCTAACGCACGCTATTTGTGTGCATGTTATTACAAAATATGCTATGCTTTAAAAAAAATATCTACTCAATTCATATTTAGCACACATGTGTGTAATAATATTAATAACTAAATATATTTATTTAATAATATATAAATTGAATTCGGTTGTATATGTTATAATTCAGTAGGCTTATAACTACCTTTAGTGGTTCTTGACTGTAGAAGGTATATAGAGATAGAGATACTGTAAAACTGAGAAAACAAAGGTTGAACAAAAGGTATGAGTAATTGGTTTTTTATTTATAGAAAAATGTACAATGAGAGTTTGGTGGCATTTGGAATCTAGAGAGAGAGAGTGTTTTTGTTAACCAAAAAAAATACATACCATAAACTCTAACTCAACACACCTATTTATACTCAAAAAAAATATACTATGCAATATCTATAATAATAATAAAATTATCATCCAATTATTACTTTTATAACACTCCCCCTTGGATGATAATTTTATTAGTGAATAACTAGTACTGCCTCGTTAAAAACCTTGCTAAAGAAAACCCTTTGGGATAAAACTTTAGCTAAGGGAAAAAGAGTGCAGCATAGAGTTGACTCCCCCTCAAGTAGGCAACGCCTGAGTTGTTACATCTTCTGAACATGCCTCATGCCAATATTATGAATGTGTGTTCTGAAAATAGCAGTTGGAAGTGCTTTGGTGAAAAGATCAGCAGAGTTTTTGCTGGACTGAACATATCTCATTTCAATCTGGTTGTCCTTAATGAGATTTTGAGTGTATGAGAAAAATCTAGGGGGTATGTGTTTTGTTCGGTCACTTTTGATATACCCTTCTTTCATCTGTGTTATGCAAGCTACATTATCTTCATAGATAGTTGTTGAACTTTTATTGCGTTCTAGTCCACAAGAATCAGTAATGAGTTGTGTCATTGATCTCAACCAAAAACATTCCCGACTGGCTTCATGTAATGCAATTACTTCGGCATGATTTGATGATGTTGCAACAAGTGTTTGTTTTTGAGAACGTCATGATATTGCGGTACCTCCATTTAGGAATACATATCCATTTTGAGATTTAGCTTTATGTGGATCAGATAAATAACCTGCATCTGCATAACCAACCAAATCTTGTTTTGATTCGTTAGAATAAAATAATTATAAATCAGTAGTTCCCCGAAGGTATCAAACTATTTGTTTGATCCCATTCCAATGTCTTTTGGTAGGGGCTGAGCTGAACCTTGTCAACAAATTAACTGCAAAAGAAATGTCAGATCTTGTATAATCTATAAGATACATAAGAACCTCAATTGCACTAAAATATAGAACTTCCGATCTGTTAAAATTTTCATGATCTTCGCAGGGATGAAATAGATCAGTGTCAATATTGAGTGATCTAACAACAATGAGTTTGTCTTTAAAAAAAAATGTTTTAAAATCTTTTCGGTATAAGTTGTTTGATGTACAAGTAAACCATTAGGCATATGCTCAATTTGCAATCCAAGGTAATACTTGATTTTTTCAAGATCTTTCATTTCAAAATAATTCTTTAGAAGTTGAATGATTTCATAGATCTCTTTATTTGTTCATATGATGTTAAGAACATTGACATAAACAACTACGATCACATATCCGAACATTGTTTTTATAAAACATACGTGCAAAATAAGTTTATATTTATACCCTTTTTTTTTATCAAGTAGTCATTTAATCGGTTATACCACATACGTCCCGTTTGTATAAACCCACTTAGAAATCTTTGTGATTTAATGGAATATATTCCCTTGGGTTTTACATTAGATGCTTATGATACCTTAACCCTTTAGGTATATTCATATATATCACTATTAAGTGATCCATACAGATAAGTAGTAACAACATTCATGAGATGCATTTAAATAACTACCTGGTTGATTAAGTATCTAATAAGTAATTGTATCCATTACAGGAGGATAATTTTTCCTCCTAATTCATTTCTGGTCTTTGTGGGAAATATTGAGTTACAAATCTAATTTTGCCTTGTAACTTCATTTGCACATTTCTTTTCGGATAAAAATTCATTTGTATCCCATACGTTTCACATCTTTAAAAGTGATAACGATTGATCCGAAAACTTTTCTTTTATCGAGCGATTCTAATTCAGCTCTTATTGCTCCTTTCCATTGAGCTCAATCATGTCCATTTTGTATATTCAATGACAGATTTTAGTTCCAGATCATCATCTTTATTCATGATGTCATTGTAACATTATATGAAAATATCTCATAGAGATTTTAGTTTCATTTCGGTTCCATAATATTGCATAATTTATCGCAATTTTAGTATTTACATTTATCAATATCCTCTGCAGAAGGAATATTGATTTGTGGTTCTTCTTGAACACTTTCTCTTACCTCATTATCAGCTGATTTTCTTTTTCGAGGATTTTTATCTTCGGAACCAATTGATCTTCCACGTTTGATGCGTGACAAAGACTCAACAGTGACATTATTGCCAGCTTTTGGAATTTCAGTTCGAGCTGGAGCATTTATCGCTGGTATATATGATTTAGTCACTTTTTTATATCTGTAAATGCATAAAGTAATTAATTTGCAAGTTCTTGCATATGCATTATTTTTGAACTTTCGTTTCACATTCTTTTGTGCGAGTTCAATATACCTTAATTGATGTTCACATCATGAAGCATCATTTTATTTTTTATTTTTATTTCTCCCCCTAATCTAGGGAACAATGTTTTATTAAAATGACAATCAGCAAAACGTGCTGTAAAAACATCACCCATCATGGGTTCAATATATCTTATGATTGAAGATGTTTTATATCCAAAATATATTATCATCTTTCTTTGAAGAACCATTTTATTGTGTTGTGGTGATACAATTGGAACATACACTGCACAACCAATGTTTTAAGGTAGAAAATATTTGGCTCTTGGCCAAAATCAAGTATTAAGTGAAAATATTTACGACTTCCACATGGTATAATGCGAATTAATGTCGCAGCATGTAAATTTACATGTCCACATATAAATATTGAGAGATTTGTACTCATTATCAATTGTCTAGTTATTAGCTGTAAGCGTTTATCTATTGATTCAGCTAAACCAATTTTGTGTATGCACATGAGCAACTGGATGTTCAACAACAATCCCTGTAGATATATAATGATCATTAAATGCTTGAGATGTTAACTCACCAGCATTATCAAGTCTCATCCTTTTAATGGTGTAATCAGAATAATGTGTTCTCAATTTAATAATTTGTGCAAGAAACTTTGCAAATGCCATATTACGGCTTGATAACATACAAATATGAGACCATCCGCTAGATGCGTCTATTAGAACCATGAAATATCAAAATGGTTCACATGATGGATGAATTGGTTCATATATCTTACCTTGAATTCTTTCAAGAAACATTTGTGATTCTTTTTCACAATATACTTTTCATTAATCACCATATGTGCTTTCCATTAATCACCATATGTGTTTTTTTTTTTATAAATCACCATATGTGTTTTTTTTTTATCATATATCCTTTTCACCATATACGCTTTTAATCATATGCGATGTGTTTTTCACCATATGCGCTTTTAATCATATGCGATTTTCATCATATGCGTTGTGCTTTTCATCATATTCGCTTTTTATCATATGCGCTTATCATATGCGATGCGCTTTTTATCATATGCGCTTTTTTATGTGAATAGTAAATTAATTAATTTCGTTTTACTATTCATATGAATTAATTTAGATTTACTATTTTGTTAATTGAGTAATATATATATATATATCATATACTTGTGACTCCGAAGGCTCAAATGAATTTGACCATATAGTTATACGTTGTACCTTGCACATTAATTTTCAGTAGAAGCTTTAGATGCATATTATTTTCAGTAGAAGCTTTAGATGCACTTTTTTTTAATCACCAAATACCACAAACACTTTGTTTGCGTTTGTTCATAGTCATCAATGAAAACCATTTTCTTTAATTTTATTTTATACAATAAAATTAACGCATCATTATTCTTTTCAAAAACAATAATCTATTGTTATTGTTCACTTGTGCCATGTTTAACAACAAAAGTCAACAATCTCTGTCTTGTTTGTTGTGGCAACCAAAAACAACCTTTGCTTTTGTTACCGAGAATCCAAGACCAAAAAAACAATTAATTTTTAATTAATCTTTTATCAAAACCATAAATGATTTTATTGAACTACGTTGATATGGCCATAAAGAATTGACGGCTGACCTACTTTTGTAAGTGTATTTCGGCTATCATCCCGAAAACGCACAACGACCTTTTTTTTTTTATGAACTATTTGTTTCATATCTAGCTTAGGCAATTATTGTGAACATTTGGTCCCTATAAGAGCATTTATTTTTAGACTTTTAGTTGATTTGTACTTGTCACAATTAGGGATAGCACCCGCGGGTCGTGGATGCGGATCCATTGGATCCATCACCCGTACCCGCGGATTTTTTTTTAAGAGACATCCAATTGAACCCTTGTTCGTTGAAACAATTTGACTATATTTTTACTCCCCATTATTAAACGGGCCATTTTGATGCACACTCTTAAAAAAATAATTTGTTTTTTAAGTTTTATTATTCAACCTCCTTTTTTCAACGGTCACGTTTTTAACAAAACATTTGACAAGTTTGGAAAAAAGTTTTTTATTGATTATCATCAAAAGTTTTCTATTATCACTCTACTGGATGGAATTATGGCATACAACCAAAATTGCAACCCAACACTACATAAGAACAAAAAGGTTGTTTTTAATTAACATATGTATATGTGTTAAACTCGGAATAATAATAACTTATTTTAGAAAATTAACATAAGACATGTTGAAACATTTTTGTCACATTTAGCTCATCAAGTCTAATATTTATCATTGATAGATTTTATCACGTCTAGGAGATGTTTACTTTTTTCTTGTATTAAGTCCTACTTTCATTTACCTTTGTTTGGAAAAAAGTTTTTTTTTTACTTTGCTTTCCCCCTTTCTGTAAAACTCATTTAAACACTTTCTTTGTTTTTTTTTTTTTAAAAAAAAACTTCCCTTTTTTTTACGTTACCCGTAAATTATAAATATATAAAAAAAACTTTTTGTTTAAATTTTTTTTTCTAGTTTTTAAAAGGCCACTTGACCAATTTTTTAATTCTTTCACAACACCTGATATCGTGATCGTGACCTTTCACCAAAGCAAGAGATATTCTTGATAAACTAAACACGGACTCGTGTTTGGAATTGTCGGCCACAAAAAAATTCATTTGATAAAAGTATATATTTTTTTAGTTATAGAAGGAGACCACTTCATTTTCAATACTTTATTTTTGACAAAAAACTATTCCATTTTACCATCCCCTTTTTTTTCTTACTTTAACTTTTAAGATATACTTTTAATAAAAATACAAACTACTTTTTCTTATTTTAACTTTTAAGATTTACTTTTAATAAAAATACAAACTACTTTTTGTATTTTAACTTTTAAGATTTACTTTTAATAAAAGTACAAACTACTTTTTCTTATTTTAACTTTTAAGATTTACTTTTAATAAAAATACAAACTATTTTTTTATTTTAACTTTTAAAATTATAAATTTAAGAATAAACATTAGTATGCATGAAATAAATAATGATTAATTGCATAAGTAATCATAAATGTTAGATAACATATAAAGACCCCGTTGTATTCGTATTGATCGGAATTAATCTCGACCCATGGTACCGTGTTGTCAAATGACGTGTTGCGTACATAAAGTACCGTGTTGTCAAATGACGTGTTGCGTACAATCATGAGGTCTTATTAACATAAATATAAATGTTAGTGAAGTTAATAAGAGTTAGATTACAGAAAATATAATTCAGGCGGTATAACCGACCATATATAACTTAAATAACATAAATATAAATGTTAGTGAAGTTAGTAAAAGTTAGATTACAGAAATATAATTCAGGTGGTATAACCGACCATATATAACTTAAATAACATAAATATAAATGTTAGTGAAGTTAGTAAAAAAGTTAGATTACAGAAATATAATTCAGGTGGTATAACCGACCATATATAACTTAAATAACATAAATATAAATGTTAGTAGTTCAAAATTTGATATATTCGAGTCTGAAAATTATTAATAATTTCATACCTTGATTAGTGATTCGTGATCGTTTGAGATATCTTTTAATTACACTAAGCTTTT
Organism: Rutidosis leptorrhynchoides; assembly: GCF_046630445.1. Classification (NCBI taxonomy): domain Eukaryota; kingdom Viridiplantae; phylum Streptophyta; class Magnoliopsida; order Asterales; family Asteraceae; genus Rutidosis; species Rutidosis leptorrhynchoides. The sequence continues at coordinate 510,498,602 of NC_092336.1, read as the reverse complement.
CGTGCTGATAACGTGTTATAATTCAGTAGGCTTATAACTACCTTTAGTGGTTCTTGACTGTAGAAGGTATATAGAGATAGAGATACTGTAAAACTGAGAAAACAAAGGTTGAACAAAAGGTATGAGTAATTGGTTTTTTATTTATAGAAAAATGTACAATGAGAGTTTGGTGGCATTTGGAATCTAGAGAGAGAGAGTGTTTTTGTTAACCAAAAAAAATACATACCATAAACTCTAACTCAACACACCTATTTATACTCAAAAAAAATATACTATGCAATATCTATAATAATAATAAAATTATCATCCAATTATTACTTTTATAACAGTATATTGGTTAACCAAATATAAAATTTTCAAAACCGAAACCGAATTTAGTTCGGTGTTGCTCAATTATAAAATCATTTTTTAAATTTATTTTAACAACTAGATTGGAGTCACTGACAGAGGTCACCAAAGGAGTTCCCTACCTCCTGATCATATTCATTCTACGTGTCAAGGATCAGGCTCTGCGTGTGGTCACCCTTGAAAAACATCTCTGAACAACTGTCATAAGACAGACTCAGTCAGCGATTGGTTCCAGAGGACTCCTTAATCAATTGTAAAACAAACTGCATAATAAAATTCTAAGATGAGACTCGAACTTGAGACGTCATGAATACCTAGAAGGGTGGTAACCACTCGCTAAAAGGAGATGTTTAAAACTTTACTTTTTAAATTCGATTTGATTTCAATTTAGTAGCGAGTTTAAATGGTTTGAAATAAAATACGAACAGTACCCCTAGCTAAATGGATACACACCAAATCACATGGGATAAACCATACAGCAAAATATTGTTGGGCTTGTTCTCTAAAAGATTTGCTAAGCTAAACATAAGTTTCGACAAGACAATATATGATTCGGTTGGAATAAAATTGAATCATACTTATGGAAACCCGTTAAATAACTTTTGGAAACTTGAACGAAACCCTCCAACGTTACCCATCATGATGAGCCTTCCACATATAGAAACCATTAAACCTTGCAATCATATCGTAATTGTGGTCGATGAAATCATGCTACGAGACCTTGCAACATGAAAATCTTTATACATGCACCATTATCTCGATCAACACATGCACAATCGCTTTAACATGCACCATGAATTTATCCATGCACATGACACTAGGGATTTGAATATACCAAGCAAACTTTTTGAATTAAATAACTCAACACATTATCACCATAATTACTTTGCAACACTTTCTTCTTTTTAGGCTTATACGGCTCATCATACTCACAAAAGTTTTGAATAGAATCCTCAAACGTCCGAGTTATTAATTTCATTCTTAAAATTTATCAACTTACCCATGGCCAATCGTCCTATTAACTACGATGATTTATCATTGACGCAACTTTTTTTGGGGCGGGGATCTATCGGGTTCTAAAATATCTTGGATCAAATGGGATAATATCCTTCTTCCTTACGGGTCGGGTGGGTTGAACATTGGGTCACTTAAAAGTAAGAACCTTGCCCTCTTGGGCAAATGGTGGTGGAGGTTTAAAACCGAAACCAATTGCTTTTGGACCAAAGTTATTCGTAGCATTTATGGAATTGACGGAAGCTTGCGGTCGAGGAATGGGCTTGCTCATCCCTCGACCTCGGGCACTTGGAGGAATATTATTCTTGCAGGTAGCAAAATTGAGGAGGCTCAAATCCCATTCCTACAGTCTTTTAAAAAATCAATTGGCGAAGGAAGATCAACATTGTTTTGGAAGGATGTATGGTGCGGGTCATTATGTTTTCAAGATTTGTTTCCTAGGCTTTTTAGGCTCGAGTGCAACAAAGACGTGGCGGTCAGAGACAGACTTCGTGCGGGTTTCAACAACAACAGTAATAGGGCCGATGACAGACAAGCTGATCCGAATGGTAACAGAAGGCAGCAAGGTAGCAGCAGCGGTGTTGACTTCGTGACAGTAGCAGGCAGCAGCAACAATTCGGTTGCTTTTAATTGGTGCTGGTCGCGTGTCCCGAAGGGTAGAACAGCTACCGAACTAGAAGAGCTATCTAATCTGCTCCGTTCACTTTCTTTGGATTTTAATGGTGGCGAAACTTGGTCGTGGAGCCTCGCTAACAACGGTATTTTCACGGTGAAGAAACTTGCTCATCTTATTGACTAGAAGCTTCTCTCCAACCCCACTGTTTTAGCTCAACAAACCTTGCGCAATAATCTCGTTCCCAAAAAAGTGGAGATATTTGTGTGGAGGTTAATGAAAAAAAGGATACCGGTCCGGGTAGAACTTGACAAAAGGGGTGTGGACCTACATAGTATTCGATGCCCCGTTTGTGACGAAGACCTCGAATCGGTTGATCATTTTATAGTTTCTTGCAAATTCTCGATGGATATTTGGTCTAGAATTTCGAAATGGTGGAACGTAGCTTCTTCTCCAAATCTTAGTTTGCATGATCTGTTACTCGGGAAATCATCGTGTAATATGTCTGCTCATGGTTTGTTGATTTGGCAAGCCGTGTTGTGGACTGGTGCGTATCATCTTTGAAGAATCGTAACTTGATAGTTTTCCAAAACAAAGCTTGGAGCCCCCCGGTTGTGCTAAACGAAATCCAAGTAAGATCTTACGAATGGATTACGAATCGAGTTAAAGGCATAAGTATCGATTGGCTCACTTGGATCACAAATCCCTCTTTGTATTTAGGTAGCTAAGTGTTGTGGGATGCTCTCTTCACTCCCTACTTGTATATTCGAGTTGTAATCTTTACTTGCTTCGGTTAGCTCCGATAGCATACTTTGTAAACATTCGATGTTTTGATGGAAATAAAATTTCACCTTGCGTTTCAAAAAAAAAAAATCATTTACCTACGATGTTTATGAAAATATATATCTAATATCTATCGTTATATTTGTTATTCCGTATTTACTATAATCTTTTGACGGCTCGATCCATATATCCATGCATGATTTTAATTAAATTAATATATCTACCACAGGCGTTACGTATTCAAAATGATCGGTTTCTTGTTGTTTTAATTAATTTTATGTCTAATCCATAAGCCTTTTGTAATTTGCAACTACCTGAAAGTAATCTTGTTTTTGCTTTTTATCTTTTACTCCGTATTAAACATATATACTAATACTAATTGGCATAATAATTAACGTATATGATTGGTTAATGGAGGCTCTAGTTACTTTACATCTTCGTCAAGATTGTCATTTTCAAATTTTTCTTTGCCCTTTTGGCTAAGATCAAGTGTAATATACTCCGTAATATGACATGAGTACATGACGTTCATTTTCAAGAGTCGTTGGCCTCTTATAAGTTTTTTTTTTTTTTTTTTTTTTTTTTTTTTATAACTACAAATATGCACAGTATAGTTTTCCATTTCTCTCACTTTAGGTTTTTTTTTTTTTAAAGGCAGAACTATAATTTTAATAAGAATTAATATGTACATTGTACAATACTTGAGAATTACACGAAACTCTCACTTTAGTTTTAGTATATGATTTATTAGCTAACTATTTATAGTAATTAATTGGGTACATTTAAAAAAAAATATTATACAACAGAATTAGAACAACTTAAAACAATTAATTTAGTACAAGCAAAAAAAATAAAAAATATTTGAACAATAATAATCGATCATATATGTGATAAATTCATTTTAAGTTATAACGATTTTTGGTTACAAGATATATTTTTGTATTCATTATTTTACTATCATACAAAATCATTATAATATTTTTAATTTTTCTCTTACGTTTTTATTTCTCTACCACCGAAGCGGTAGTAAGTTTCACTTTTTTTATTTGAGAACTATATATTTTTCCATTTTCACACTTTTGATTACAAGTTATATGTTAAATATTTATGATAATGAATTTGATAAATTTCAAAAGGAAATACTCTCTCACTCTTTCAATAATTATCTTTACACATAAAACACATAGTTTTAGATAATATTATTACATTGTATTTTTTCTGCACTTAGTGTTTTATCTCTTACTTTTTACATATTTTTTTGTCTTAAATACATACAATACGAGTATAAATGAACTTTACCATTTTTTTTATTTATCTATGAAAGTAACTATTAATTTGAGACATTCCTAAAAAAATTACCGAAAAATAAATAAGGAGTGGCGAGAGTATTATATAATAGAATTTGACACGTTAAGGATAATTAATTTAGTACAAGAAAAAAAAATATTGAACAATAATGATCAATCATATATAAAGGTATATTTCAATTATTATTATTTTACACTTATACAAAATCAGTATTATTTACAATTTGTTGTTTAGCAAATAACTAGAAATGATAATGGATCGAATATGGATCGGGTGATGCCATATCTATATCTTTTTCTATTTAGTTTTTTGTTCTACATATACATATTCATGTAGTTTTATTTCATCCATCTATAACTCGATTGTTAAATTTATTAAACATAGATTATGTCAACTTTTTATTTTTATTTTATAAAAACGGAAAACTCACGCACCTACATAATTTTACACGAATAATGTTCAAGACATTACTCGAACCATAACCTCAATGTCAGAGGGGCTTCTCGATAGCGCTAAGTCAAATGGCCTTTTGTAGATTATGACAACTTAAATATATAATTTGTATGTTTATTTGATTAGATATACATGTTTTATTGTAATATATCATATTTAATTCATTATGTGATTGCAAATAAAATGTATGTATAATCGTAAATGCAATTGTAACCGTAAATGTTTTTGCATATATCAATATTTATGCATTTATATATGTATTCCGAGTGTTAATAAATACATACAACAATGAAAATTTTCATCCGTATTCATATTCGTATCAATATCCATTTAGATAATTCAAATTCATTATAAATTAGGTAGATCAGATGAATATTCACTTAATTAGGTGCTCATTGCATCCCTAATAATAAGTAGTTGATATCAAACACGTATGTGACGAATTTATTTTTTTATTTTTTTTAAAGTAAACAATTCTATTTAATCACAAAAAAGCAATTACAGTACAAAGTTACGATGACCCGTCGAACCGTGAGTCACTTATGAAATTATCACGAAACACATAAACATGAACTAAAATTGGTTGCAAAGAGGGCAACCTAAATTGTGTAAAGACCCGTCCTAATCCATAAGAATGAATACAATAACATATGATTACATTGCGAGGTATTTGACCTCTATATGATACATTTTACAAACATTGCATTCGTTTTAAAAGACAAACTTTCATTACATCGAAAGTTGACAGGCATGCATACCATTTTATAATATCCAACTATAAATGATCTAATATGTTATTTACTTAATAATAATCTTTACTGAACTCAACGACTTGAATGCAACGTCTTTTGAAATATGCAATGAATGACTCCAAGTAATATCTTTAAATTGAGCAAATGCACAGCGAAAGATTTCTTTCAATCATGAGAATAAACATGCTTTAAAGTGTCAACCAAAAGGTTGGTGAGTTCATTAGTTTATCATAATCGATCATTTCCATAATTTTAATAGACCACAAGATTTCATTTATTCAATAATCATACACTCGCAAGTGTTTAAAATTCATTCATATGGATTGAACACCTGGTAACCGACATTTACCAAATGCATCTAGAATATCCCCAAACTTATAAACATCAAAGTACTAAAGCAGTTCAAATTCTCTGACTGGGGCGTGTCAAGGCCCATAGATCTATCTTTAGGATTCGCGTCAATTGGTGGCAATTATAATAAACACCAATTCTTAGGCTACCAAGTTCAACAAGGGCGATATCCGGTATAACAATTCAACCATAGAATGTAGTTTCAATTACTTGTGTCTATTTCGTCAAACATTTATAAAAGCGCATGTATTCTCAGTCTCAAAAATATATATTTCAAAAGCATTTAAAAAGGGAGCAAATGAAACTCACAATACTGTATTTCGTAGTAAAAATACATATGACGTCATTGAACAATTGCAAGGTTAGCCTCGGATTCACGAACCTACATTAATTATATATATTTATATGTTGGTCAATATTTGTCTAACAATTTAGGTTAAACCGTAGTGTATCACAATCCTAATGCTCGAGATCGATATGTAAAAGTCAACAAAAGTCGATTTGACCCAAAATGATTTACAGGTCCATACATGTTCAATATGAAATTTAAATAATCATTTTATATATTTAAATATATTTATCAGATTTTATTAGAGAAAATAATATAAGTCATTTATTAATAATAAAAATTTATATTACAATTTATATATGATAAAAATATATTTTCATAAATCTTAAATAATAAAATTTATAAAGTTCATTTAATATCATAAAAATATAGTGATATGTAATATTAATGTAATTATATTACGTGTGGTAAAAATGTCTCTGCATTATATATTTATTTGATAAAATAATATTGATAGTAATAATAATGAGTAAAAGTTGTATTATTCTGTAATAATAATAATAATTATCATTATTCTACTAATAAAAATAACAATATTTATATTTACTAAAAATGATATTAAGTATGATAAATGATAATTCTATTCATGATAATAGTAACGATACTTTTTAATATTAACAGTAATAATAATAATATTTTATAAAGATAATAATTCTATTCAAAATGATAATTAAATAATAATACTAAATGATAATAATAATGATATCTTATAATAACAATGATATTTCTATTAAAAATGATGATCTTAGTAAGATGATAGTTTTAATATTAATAATACTTTTAATAGTAAAAATAATGAAAACGATATTTTTATCTAAATCAATGTCTTTCAATATTTTAATTTCATCATGATACTTATACTCATTATTTCCTAATTAATTTGTTAATAGCTTTTAGTCGTCTTTTATATCGCGTTCATAATAATGATAATAATAGTAATCATAATAATTAGATGTTATTAATATTAGTTTTAATTATAATATAATAATACTAATAATAAATATTATGATAATGATAATACTAATAACTATTTTAATGATAATAATAATAATGATAATAATACTAATTATAACTTTAACGATAATAACGACAGTAATAATAATAAAAAATAACAATTTTTAATGATAATACATTTTATTAATAACGATAATGATAATAATAATAATAATAATTATTAGATAGTAATTATAACGACGATAATAACGACAATAGTAATAATAATCATTTTAACAATAAATATACTAAAAGAAATAATAATTCAGATGACTATATCTTTTAATCCGTTCATCGAAATCACACGAGTTCTAAATGAAAAGTTATTAATTTTTCGCCAGCTTTCCAACGACATGCATATCATATACTTTATCTCAGTAGCATATGTATCTAAATCAGGATTCAACATAACCTATCTAACGACAATAATAAACGTACAAGCATGTATAATCTTATCTACTCGAGCACTAGTCAGGGATACACTAATAATATATAAAAGTTAAAATATGAATGCTCACGTATCAATATTGTGATTCAATATTGCAGGAAAGTACGTAGACGCAACGAAAATGATAAACGTTAGGTTGACCTTACGAGCAATACCCTCGAACAATACCCATAACCTCCATAGCTATAACCCATAATTTCCTTAGCTCTATCCCGTTTGAAAACTTATTTTGAAATCGCCTGAACATAACTCCGTCGTAGTATTTCATGTATACTAATAATATCTTGAAATAATACTGAGTAAATATATATATGTAAATCGATTGAGAGAGTTTAGAGAAAAATATTTTCAAGTTTCTATGAAATAATGAAACCTATTGAATTCTATTTATAATAGATTTTTAAATTATTAAATTGAATTATTAAAGTATGAATTATTACAGTATGAATTATTAAAGTGAATTATTAAAGTATAAATTATTAAAGTGAATTATTAAAGTTAAAGTCAAGTAAAAGTAAAGTAAAAGGTAAAGTTAAAGTATAGTAAAAGTATAAAACTATGTACGTATAATACGCGTATAAATATATATAATATTAATTTAAATCGTTATATATATTTAATAAAATAATATATAAATATCGTTACCTTTATCATACTGGTTAAGAAATGAGTTGTAAAAAGTGTTTCTAGATATTTATAAAAGTTATATACGTTTTAATAATAAAGTTCTTTTTAAACTGAAAACGTTTTTGTACGTTTGGAACTAAATCAAATAAATATGATAATTTTGTTTTTCAAAACTAAATATATGTAAGAATCATTTTGTTAAAAGGTTAAAATAATGGAAATCGCTATATCATAAAACGTTTTAGAAAAATAGAATTATATATATTCATAATAGGTTTCAAGTTTTTAAATTACAGTCTGTTGGTGAAGTATGGGATAAAGTCCAAAGGTTAAATAAACGTATGAAATCATCTTAATGAAAAATGTCGAGTTACTTAACTTGTCAATATCCAACATCTAAGTTATTTACATTCAACGTTCTTACTTTCACATTAAATAAAATGAAAGTTAACATAGTTATCTTATCAAGGTCACGAGGAAAATATTATAAAACATGAATTGAAATTAATCAGAAATTTCCACTAACCCTTGTCTAGTTCCCGTTAATTGACACATTTGTTCTTACTTATAAATCACTTTACCATTTTCCAAATGTTGTCAAAAAGAATAGATTTCTTAAATCACAGTGGACCTCATAACATAGACTCGTAATCATATCACAATGTATCTGATAATTCAATCATTTAATATTATCTTTTAATTCCGTCGATAAATATATTAAACATATATTGAAACAAATACGTTTATGTAAAGTATTATACATCTAATACTTTGTTAACGTTTTCAATTAATATAACTATATTATATATATCTATATACACATAAATGTTAGTGAATCATCGAGCACAGTCAAAGGGTAATTGATTACATGAACACAATTCAAAGTTTTTGAGATTTCAACATTACAGACCTTGTTTATCGTGTCGAAAACATATAAAGATCAAGTTTAAATTTGGTCGGAAATTTCTGGGTTGTCACAGTACCTACCCGTTAAAGAAATTTCGTCCCGAAATTTGATTGGGATCGTCATGGCTGACAATAAGTATGTTTTCATGACGCATACAAGCTAAAAATTAGAGTTTTATCATCATCAAGTAATATAGATAAAACAGTTTGATTTTGTGAAGAGTACGAGTGAAGTTATCACAAAAGAGTGAAATGAATAAATGTAGATTCGTCATATCTTTTGACGTAGATAGGATTGATTTCCAGAGTTCAGGGGAGTTAGAGAAAATCTTCGTAATAAGATTTGATTCTTCGGTAATTAAGGAAATTAGGATCTTCTTTGATTAAATGCGATAACCTGTCACGATTGCTTTGTCAGATTTTTTTTGCTATAAATCCACTCCCTTCGTTTCTTTATTTCCACAGCTCACCTTCTATTCTTCCTCCCTCAATTCATACTTTAAAGCATTCATCAATATGCTTCATCCAGTTCTGCTTCTTGATATATTTCTAACTTTCATATCTGTCATTCTTCTTTTTCATCTACCGCCAGAGGTTTTATAGTGTTTTTAGTTCTTCCGTGTCTTTATATTGCTATATGCATCGATATATATGGTTTGTAATTTCTGAGTTGTTTTTTTTTTAACGGCAATTTTCTGAGTTGTTGTTGGGCTTTATATCTTCCCTTATATTTCAAAGTCCCAGCTTCTGTCTTCAATAATCATTGTCATCCACAGTTAATGCTTTCTCCTATTTGCTGCGATTTATACTCCAATTTCTATTTCGGAGCTTTATTCTTTTGTTTTCTCTTCTTGCCATTAAGTACCACATGTAATGGTCCAGAATTTGTAGATATGAATTTTGGAATGAACATAGTTAATGTTCTAAGAAGTAAATTGTAATGGCACGATCTTGATTTGTCAAATTACCAGAATACCTCGGAAAAGACCGAATCATCAAGAAAAATATTTTCTTGATATGTTTAGAGGTTAAGTAGAATACAAGAATCGTGTAACATGCACATGATGACGTTTTGATCTGTGAATCATCACGTTCCATTTAGAAACTCAGCATGACTTAATGTAATATAATCACGTTGATCAAGTGTCATTATATTATACTAACTCATGCTTCAGTTCCCAACACTACTTCAAAAGCATTCATATTTTTAAACTTGAAGGTTTCAGAATTTAGAAACTAAAATAGTTTCTTTACAGATAGCGCGAAGAGGTAAATAATTTCGGATAACAATAATTATGGAAATATCTTCAGAAATATGGAGGATATTAATAATGAAAGATATGATGATATCTTAGAATTTCTAATATCTGAGGATAATGAAGAATATTGTCCGCAAGAGTTTAGAGTCAGGAGCAAGTATTCAATAATAACTTCAGCAGACACTGAATCATTTGGATTCTTTGAAGGCAAGTTTAGTCTTTGTGATTTGTCCACAGCCTCCTTCATGGTTTGCTTAATTCGTTTTTCAGTTCCAAACCTTCTCTTTTTCTGAGCTTTTCCAACACACTATTCTTTATCATCAAACTTTTGACTGTTAAGGTCGTTTACAGTTTTTGCTGCTTCATCAGCATTTTCTAAACTTCGGAGAACTAGTTCGCAATTTAGGGTGTTTTTCAGAAACTTCACATTCGAAGTATATAAATCTAGGAGATAGACGTTATATATACACCTATAACTGTTGGCGTAGACATGCTGCAAGATTTCAAAATGCAGATTGCTGATTCCCAGTAATTGGCATGACAATTCTTGTTACAAGATGCGGATGAGTAAATGATGGGGTTTCGATAAATATAATGATTTTTCGGAAAGTCAAAGATCAATGAAGTTGTTAGTAAGTTTATTGCTAATGTGGTGAGACAATAAAGGTTCTCCGGTAACGATGACGAAAGGGCAACGTCTATATCAAGGTTATAATAAGACTGTTTCAACTGAAAAGTCGAAGTTGACTTGCTGGAGTTGTGACAAAACTGACTAATTTGAAAAGGAATCGCAAAGTTATTTTTGCTAATAAATGCCAAAGGGTCTGACACAGATACGTGTTAAATTATGACTCTGGTTTCGAGAGCTTTTCAGGTGCAAGACTGTGGTTAATATGTGGTTGGATCATCATCTCGATTGTTCATTATTTGAAGTGTCTTCAGGAATTTCGAAGGGTTTTAACACAGATTGTAATCGTTAATATACATATGATGTTCTAACACAATTTTGAAGTTAAAGTATAGCTTGTGAAAGATGTAAGGATCTAAGAGTGATGATTTTGGTCATATCTCGAGTTGAATTCTGAGATTTCAAAATCAGAATATGTAATTAAATTTTGAGTGAGTATGGTTGTTTTGATTTTTATAAAAGAATGTATATTGTTGTGAAAATAGGGAGTATAATTGATGATTGCGGAATCAGATTCGAAGAATGTAATATATTAATTGTGAATTTATATATCTCTCGGGTATTACCTACCCGTTAAAAAAAAAATTTCACAAGTAACATTTTTATACAAATAAATTTTATTACAGTCTCTATGAAAATATATATGTATGTATATTTTCTTCAGATGTAATGTAGATTTAATGAGTTAATATTAAATTAAACTCATTTGATTTTAGGCTGGAATTAGAAATGAATAATCTCTAAAACATTAGTGATTACCTAATCTTCGCGGAGTGTTTCTTCAATATGATTGAAATTATGAATCAATACTTCGTTATTTGTTGATGCATGATATGGGTATTTGTGGAATTCTTGGGAACTTCGCAAGGTACTAATGATGTTGTTTGAAAAGTTTCGAGTACATCGATGATGAAAGTGTAAAATCAAACATATATTTGAATAATACACTTGATTTATTATGAAATAAAATTCATTGAATTGAAACAGAGATTGTAGTTAACAATGGTTAAGTTGTTGACGAAGGATGTACATCATAGCATATTAGTAATATGAATTAAACCGAGTATATACATATATATATATATATACATATATATATATATACATATATATATATATATATATATACATATATATATATATACATATATATATATATACATATATATATATACATATATATATATATATACATATATATATATACATATATATATATATACATATATATATATATATATATATATATATATATATATATATATATAAGATATACATATAAATCCTTCAGTGGGAATGAGTTAATACTTCATAACTCGTTGATTTGACATACTTGTTGTTGATTTCTAATGATGTCCACGGTGATTCTTGAACTGGCAGAGCTTGTAATGTTATGGGTGCTGCTAATTCTGACGATGCTGACGGCACTGACTGTGCGGATGATGCTACGATACTGTTGATGCTGTTGGTAAAACAAGTCTAGCTTGTAAATCACACATCATTCTTTTCAGAATTTCTACTCTTCCTTTTATCATTTTGGTTCACTCATCTGATTTATGGTTAGGGCTAGAATAGATAATTTCTAAAATTTTGGAGATTACATAATCGCCACAAAGATATCTCTTCAATGAAGTTATAAATAAATACTTCATCGTTTGTTGTTGTTGATATTCTTTGATATTTACAAGGCGTATGACGTTGATGCTTGAGGTACAGATTGTGATGTTGCGGTGTGAGATGCGGATGTTGTTGTTGATGGTGGTGATGGTACTGTTGGTGTTGCTGATGGTGGTACTGTTTATGCTACTGGTGTTGCTGCTGGTGTTTGTAACCTTTGCACCATATTCTCCAAAGCCACCACCCGAGCGCGAAGCTCGTTGACTTCTTCTATTACACCGGGGTGATTGTCGGTTCGGGCGAGCGGATAAATAAATTCTAGAATTTGATGTAGTATATAATCGTGACGAGATACTCTGGAAATGAGAGAGAAAATGGTGTTTCGGACAGGTTCGCCGGTAAGTGCTTCAGGTTCTTCGCCAAGAGGACAATGTGGTGGATGAAAAGGATCACCTTCTTCTTGTCTCCAATGATTGAGGAGGCTACGAACCCATCCCCAATTTATCCAGAATAGATGATGGGTGATTAGTTGATCCATTCTGGTCACACTGCTTTCGGAGCTCGAGTGAAACTCCATATCGGAATCCGATGAACTTGAACTAGTGACGAGTTCCATTTCGTACGATTGAATACAAAAATTTTTGAAATATGAAATGATTTCCGGCTATCGGATGGTATTCTAATTACATAGAATATCCATATATATAGAACAAAAGATTTCATAGATTACGGAGGAATTTACGGAATATGTCAGACAAAGTTTACAGTAGCAGATATGCTAAGATATGAATTAGCAGATACGCTAAGATATGAGTTTTGTCTATACACTATCTATGCAATGAATGCAGTAAGACGCATTTAGACTTAAGATGATAAGCATGGTTTCCGACAAGATATGATAAGCAAAACTTTTTGACATGCAACTACGGTCGAAGTCCAGACTCACTAATGCATCCTAACGACTATCAGTTAGACACACTAATGCAGACCTGGTTCGCTAAGACCACTGCTGTAATACCACATGTGACATCATGTAGGGACAACCACCATCCCACCTAGTGCCTTCCCAGCTAACCGCCTGGTGACCACTGAGTGTACCTCAGATACTGATTTTAGGGCCTGCCTCTCGGCTACTGCCAACCCTCGTAAGGGATCGCAAGGAGTAAGAGCCAATGCTTCGTCATAGGTAACACTGTGAGAACCTCCTTTACGACTAACCCGCCATACATGGACGGTGTTATACCAGCTCTGATACCACATGTAAAGACCCGTCCTAATCCATAAGAACGAATACAATAACATATGATTACATTGCGAGGTATTTGACCTCTATATGATACATTTTACAAACATTGCATTCATTTTAAAAGACAAACTTTCATTACATCAAAAGTTGACAGGCATGCATACCATTTTATAATATCCAACTATAAATGATCTAATCTGTCATTTACTTAATCATAATCTTTACTGAACTCAACGACTTGAATGCAACGTCTTTTGAAATATGCCATGAATGACTCCAAGTAATATCTTTAAATTGAGCAAATGCACAGCAGAAGATTTCTTTCAATCCTGAGAATAAACATGCTTTAAAGTGTCAACCAAAAGGTTGGTGAGTTCATTAGTTTATCATAATCGATCATTTTCATAATTTTAATAGACCAAAAGATTTCATTTATTCAATAATCATACACTCGCAAGTGTTTAAAATTCATTCATATGGATTGAACACCTGTTAACCGACATTAACAAAATGCATCTAGAATATCCCCAAACTTATAAACATCGAAGTACTAAAGCAGATCAAATTCTCTGACTGGGGCGTGTCAAGGCCCATAGATCTATCTTTAGGATTTGCGTCAATTGGTGGCAATTATAATAAACACCAATTCTTAGGCTACCAAGTTCAACAAGAGCGATATCCGGTATAACAATTCAACCATAGAATGTAGTTTCAATTACTTGTGTCTATTTCGTCAAACATTTATAAAAGCGCATGTATTCTCAGTCCCAAAAATATATATTGCTGATAATGCTAAAAACGAACATATATTTCATAGCATTATTCCCCAAGAAAGACAAGCTTTTAGTTGCAAATGTTCTATTTACAAGTGATATTCGTTTAAATATTAAAAGGTGAAGACAAAAGACAGATTCGACGAATTGAAGACGCAAACGACCAAAAAGCTCAAAAGTACAAAATACAATCAAAGAGGTTCCAATTATTGATAAAAAATGTCTCGAAATTACAAGAGTACAAGATTCAAAACGCAAAGTACAAGATATTAAATTGTACGCAAGGACGTTCGAAAATCCGGAACCGGGACCAGAGTCAACTCTCAACGCTCGACGCAACGGACTAAAAATTACAAGTCAACTATGCACATAAATATAATATAATATTTAAATAATTCTTATAATTATTTATATATTATATAAATAATAAAAATCCGTCGGCAAGAAAGACTCCAAAGTTGGTGAGCTGGAATTTCAAACTTCGCGACTCGCGGAGTTTGAAGGCAGAAAAGGCCGCAAGTCGCGGAGCAGCCAAATACGAAAATCCCTATAAAACTCAACGAATTCTGATCATTTTTATCATCCAATATATCAATCTCTCTATATCTATACGTAATATTTATATTTATATTTATATTTATATTTTAATTTTAATTTTAATTTTAAATCCTAATAATAAGGGTATGTTAGCGAATGTTGTAAGGGTGTAAGTCGAAATTCTGTCCGTGTAACGCTACGCTATTTTTAATCATTGTAAGTTATGTTCAACCTTTTTAATTTAATGTCTCGTAGCTAAGTTATTATTATGCTTATTTAAAACGAAGTAATCATGATGTTGGGCTAATTACTAAAATTGGGTAATTGGGCTTTGTACCATAATTGGGGTTTGGACAAAAGAACGACACTTGTGGAAATTAGACTATGGATTATTAATGGGCTTTATATTTGTTTAACTAAATGATAGTTTGTTAATTTTAATATAAAGATTTACAATTGAGCGTCCCTATAAATAACCATTTACACTCGATCGGACACGATGGGCGGGATATTTATATGTACGAATAATCGTTCATTTAACCGGACATGGGAATGGATTAATAGCCACTAGAATTATTAAAACAGGGGTGAAATTATGTACAAGGACACTTGGCATAATTGTTAACAAAGTATTAAAACCTTGGGTTACACTCAGTCGACATCCTGGTGTAATTATTAAACAAAGTATTAAAATCTTATTACAGTTTAAGTCCCCAATTAGTTGGAATATTTAACTTCGGGTATAAGGATAATTTGACGAGGACACTCGCACTTTATATTTATGACTGATGGACTGTTATGGACAAAAACCAGACGGACATATTAAATAATCCAGGACAAAGGACAATTAACCCATGGGCATAAAACTAAAATCAACACGTCAAACATCATGATTACGGAAGTTTAAATAAGCATAATTCTTTTATTTCATATTTAATTCCCTTTATTTTATATTTAATTGCACTTCTAATTATCGCATTTTATTTTATCGTTATTATATTTAATTGCACTTTTAATTATCGTACTTTTTAATTATCGCAAGTTTATTTTATCGCACTTTTATTATTCGCAATTTCATTATCGTTATTTACTTTATGCTTTAAATTAAGTCTTTTTATTTATTTAATATTTTACAATTTGTTTTAACTGCGACTAAAGTGTTAAAATCGACAAACCGGTCATTAAACGGTAAAAATCCCCCTTTATAATAATAATATTACTTATATATATATTTGTATTTTTATAAAAGTAAACTAATATAGCGTTAAGCTTTGTTTAAAGATTTTCCCTGTGGAACGAACCGGACTTACTAAAAACTACACTACTGTACGATTAGGTACACTGCCTATAAGTGTTGTAGCAAGGTTTAAGTATATCCATTCTCTAAATAAATAAATATATTGTGTAAAATTGTATCGTATTTAATAGTATTTCCTAGTAAAAATATAAGCTATTTTATATACACCTCGCATAACATCAAGTTATTTTTGGCGCCGCTGCAGGGGAACAATCTAGCTTAAAAGCCGGAAGCGTAACGCTAAATTTTTTTTTAAAAAAAAACAAAGATTTTTATTTTTAGTTTACTTTTATTAAAATTCACTTTTATAAAAATACGTTTTTAATTATTCAAAAATATAAAAAGAAAACAAAAATTTATATATATTTTTTTAAGATTGTTAAATATTTAAGTTTTATAAAGTTTCTTTATTTTTATTTTATAAAAATATAAGTTTTATTTAAATATTTTTATTTAAAACATAAAAAAAAAACCGAAAAAAAAATTTAATATATATATAATTCTATTTTTAAGATATTTTTAAAATTATAAAGTAGTTCTATTTTTATTTTAGTTTTTAAATATAAGTTTTTATTATATAAATATTTTTATTTAAACAGAAAATATAAAACAGAATATAAAAAAAAACGCGTCGAATTTTAATCAACCTGTCATCTGAAAATTGGAACCCCGCGACTCGCGGAGTTTGCAGCTTCGAATACCGCGACTCGCGGAGACACTCTGACACGCCGACAGAAACCCTAATCAGGCATTAAATACGGGGTAATTATTAATTATTATTATTATTAACCCTAATTACTTATTATTATTATAATTAGTTTTAAGTTTCTTTTTATTTAATTTATATATTTAGTTAAATTAGTTTAATTAATGTAAAATCACTAGTTTTAATAAATAAATAATATAAAAATAATATTTTTATAAAAATTGTACTTTTTACAACTTTTTGTATATTTTTATATTTTCTCTTTTTTTTAATTGTTTTAGCGTAATATTTGTATTTTTCGTTAATTTTTAGTTTTAAACTAAGTTATTGCCATAATTATTTTTTACTTCTAGATTTTTAGGCTTTGCCGTAAAATCTCTTAAGTGCCTTTTCTTTAGACTAAGATTTAAGTACTTTAGAATTTTGCGACGCCTTTTTAAGTTTTAGTTTCTTTTTAAGTTATTGCCATTTGGGATATAGTTTTTCTTGTAAGCTTTAATATTTTTAGACACCTTTTACCTATGTATCAATTATCATTCCAATTAGTAATCTCAATTTGCGATTATAATTTTAAGTTAGTGATAGTAATAAAGTTGGGTTAGTCGAGTGTTTTTAAGTTCTATAAGTCACTCTTTTTCTTTCTTATTTTTATTTTTCGATCTTTTTCCGACACGCTCTTTTTCTTTCTTATTTCTCGCTATTCTAGTTTTTAGGACATAGATTTTTTATTCTACTTCTTATTTAAATTTCTTAAAATTACAAAAATTTATTTTAAGTGGTTAAATTGATAGACATCAAAATTTTCTGGTTCGTAGTAATAGTTGGATTTGTACGTGGACCGGGTTATTGGAGCCAAACAGTCCTCAATTATATTGAGACCAAACGAATCCTGCCCCTCTGCTGCATCTTTTGGCTATTCGAAACGTGGGCAAAATCAGAAAAGTCTATTAATTGGATAACTTATATAATTTTTCTTTCTTTTTAAAAACTAATAGGATATTCAGTGAATGCACCGAGCAAGACGTTCACCACCTGTAACTAGATCAAGACATTTAGCAAATATTACCGCCGTTGATTTTTCTTTAGAATCGTCATCCAGTCGACCAAGTACTCAAGTTCAAATTTCCGATAATCCATTTTTTGAACCCGACCTCACAATTAAGAATCCGGAGAATATTCAGGGACGATTCATAGATCCTGAACCATTAAATTTTCCTCCGGAACCACCAATCATTCAAACAGAGATTGTTGAGGAACGAACCATTAAATCAGAATCCTCTAGTGATTCCGATTCAACAAATTCAATTATGGAGAATCTAGAACCTATAAGTATGGAAGACCGAATGAGAGCTAAACACACTGGCCAAGGTCACGCAATTACTCATCCAGACATTAATGCGCCAGATTATGAAATCAAAGGACAAATTTTACACATGGTGACTAATCAATGCCAATTTAGTGGTGCGCCGAAGGAAGATCCAAATGAACATCTTCGTACCTTTAATAGGATCTGCACTCTATTTAAAATAAGAGAAGTTGAGGATGAACAGATATATCTCATGTTATTTCCCTGGACTTTAAAGGGAGAAGCCAAAGATTGGTTGGAATCGTTACCTGAAGGGGCGATTGATACATGGGATGTTTTAGTTGAAAAATTTCTTAAACAATTCTTTCCTGCATCTAAAGCCGTAAGACTTCAAGGAGAAATTGTTACGTTCACACAGAAGCCAAATGAAACTCTATATGAGGCGTGGACAAGATTTGGAAAGTTATTAAGAGGATGTTCGCAACATGGTTTAGACACCTGTCAAATAGTACAAATATTCTACCAAGGATGCGACATCACCACAAGGAAAGACATAGATATAGCAGCTGGTGGTTCTATTATGAAGAAAACAGAAACTGATGCTTACAAAATTATTGATAACACTGCTTCCCACTCATATGAGTGGCACCAAGAAAAAGATATCGTTAGATCATCTAAAGCAGTTAGAGCCGATTCTAGCCATGACTTAGATTCCATTTCCGCAAAGATAGATGCTGTCGAGAGACGAATGGAAAAGATGACTAAGGATATTCACTCAATAAGAATTAGTTGTGAGCAGTGTGGAGGACCACATTTGACAAAAGATTGTCTCAGTATTGAATTAATAATGGAACAAAGAGAGAATATTTCATACATAAACCAAAGGCCTGGAAATAATTATCAGAATAATTATCAACCGCCAAGACCGATTTACAATCAAAACCATAATTATAACAGAAATGTTCCATACAACAACCAACAAGGTCCTAGCAATCAACAAGTATCCAATAATACTTACAATCAGCAAAGACCTAATTTTCAAAACAAACCACCACAAACCGATGATAAAAAGCCGAATTTAGAAGATATGATGACGAAGCTAGTTGAAACTCAAACGCAGTTTTTCACATCTCAAAAATAAACTAATGAACAAAATGATCAAGCATTTAGAAATCAAAAGCTTCTATTCAAAACTTGGAACAAGAAGTAAGTAACCTAGCAAGGTTAATAGGTGAAAGAAAACCGAGAAGTCTACCTAGTGATACAAATGCTAACCCCCGGAATGAAACAGCTAAAGCCATTACCACAAGAAGTGGTACAACACTTAAACCACCTGAAATACCTGTAAGTTCTGATAAAGCTATTCCTACTCCACAAGAACCACAACCTGATCAAGATAAGGAAAAAGAACCGGTAGTTGAAAAGGTTAATGAAGATAACACAGTTAAGGCTAAACCTTATGTTAAACCATACCAACCACCACTTCCTTACCCGAGTAAAATGAAGAAAGAGAAACTTGAAGCCGAGCAATTCAAATTCTTGGATATGTTTAAACAGATAAATGTAAATCTTCCTTTCATTGATGTGATTTTAGGAATGCCTAGATATGCTAAATTCTTGAAAGATCTAATCTCAAATAGAAAGAAAATGGAAGAACTCTCGGCTGTTACTGAAACGACCCGACCCAATCCATAGGGACGAATACAATAACATATGATTACATCGCGAGGCATTTGACCTCTATATGATACGTTTTATAAACATTGCATTCTTTTGAAAAGATATACCATAAATGAATATTTAAAATTCAATGTTTTCGATATCTGATGATTTCTACATATAGACAATCACCGTAAATAACAGTTTACAAGAATACTTCCGTTGACAATGCAGTAAAAATAAATACACGGTGATGATTTTGTGAATGCAATGCTTCCTCGAATAAAACATGTATGACTCCATGCACATGGTTTCTCTAACATATATTCAAACAGCGGAAGACTTCTAGGAACCTGAGAATAAACATGCTTTAAACGTCAACATAAAGTTGGTGAGATATAGGTTTAATGCTAGCAGCGTTATAAATATAGACCACAAGATTTCATATACATAAACGTTTTAATAAAAATATTCTAAGTGGTTGAGCACTTGATAACCATACTTAACATTTAATCAACGTCGCATATTCCCTTTATTATGAAATCTCACTACACTGTACCAAGTGTAGTCACCAAAACGAAGTACTGTGCAACCGTTGAATACTGGTCGTCCAGTCCGGTTGGAGTTGTCAGGCCCGATAGATCTATCAACAGGATTCGCGTTTACAATACCACATATAAATAGTAGTTACCAAGCTACAAGGAAGTATGCCAGTGGTACAACTCAACGTAGAATATATATTTTAATCACTTGTGTCCATAACGTAAATCATAAAATGCATGTATTCTCATCCCGAAATATTTAGAGTTTAAAAGTGGGACTATATACTCACTTTTGCCTTGAAGATATTTAACTCGACTTGGACTCTGATAGATATCATGAACCTAACCATATATATAATATATCAACATATTTTCTTTTCAATTAATCGTTACATATATACTTATAATACTTTTAATATTTTCTTAGTCCGTAGTTAGCAGTCCGATATTAGTGGTCCACAATTAGTTGCTCAATAAAATAAATAAATAAAGACCCCATCGTATTCGTATTGATCAGAATTAATCTCGACCCATGGTACCATGTTGTCAAATGACGTGTTGCGTACATAAAGTACCGTGTTGTCAAATGACGTGTTGCGTACAATCATGAGGTTTTATGATTAATCTTCTCGTCTTGTTTACGGGTGGTCCTGAAATATGTAAAATCAAATCATAAGTAATTATATATAAAATATCATATTAATTAGAAAATATATGATTAATTTACTTTATCTCCAAATATTTTCGTAGCTAAACTAGCTTCGGATACCCAATCTTGTTTTAGTCGTAGTTTCTTTATTACAACTCCGTTTTTGTTGGTTCAACTTGCCACTTCCTTGGATCGAGTCAAATTTTAAGAATATGAACTGAAAATACCTTAGTTTGTATTCGAAATCACAGGTTATAGGTCAAACTTTGATAAAACTTATGAAAGGGATCATTTCCGTTGTAAAAACAACATCTAGATGATCATTTTTACAAAAATACTTACACTTTGAGTTACACCATGAGATTTTTATATATTAACATATTCATAAGAAATATCATTTTTCCAGAATATAAACTTCCAATTCAAAGTTCAAGATGGTTTTTAATTATCCAACCCAAAACAGCCCCCGGTTGCACTCCGACGACGTAGATTCAGTTTTTAAGGTGTTCTTTGTAAAACCAAGTTATATCTTGTTAAGTTAGCATATCATTATGATATATTATAGGTCTTGAAGTGTTTTAAAAGTTAAGTTAGAAGGATCTATTTAGTTTGCAAACAAGTTTGAAATCATTCAAACTATGTTCTTGTTGTTAAAATTTTGCAACATAAAATAAGATAGCTATATAATTATGAATCGAACAAGATTATGAACAAGGTTACTATCTCAAGTTACTTGGACAAAGTTACTGTAAGAGATAAGAAAAAATCTTGGAATCAAAGAGTGGTGGAGTTAGATCAAAAGGTTGGAAGTATACTTCTTCAAATGGGTGGTTATTTTGATATGTTCTTGAAAGAGTTTTCTTATGGTGTTTAAGGCTTGTAATTGAAGCTAAATGATGGGAAAAATGCTTGGAGATTATCAAGTATGAAGTTAGGAGTATTTTTAGAGAGAAATGAGGGTGTAGGTATGAGAAAATGGAGTGAAGAAATGGTGTTCATTCATAAAAACGTTTTTAGTTTATAAAGAAAGAAAAGGATTCCTAATTTTGTTTTCTTACTAATAATTCATGCTACCTGAAAAATCCTAGTTACCTCATATCTAGGGCAGTAATAATGTTGATTAGGATGTTGATTTGATGTGTATATACCAATAGTAAATACATATAGAAGCTGGGTATGATACGGGTACATATACCCTAGATATACGTATAGAAATCTTGATGAAACGGAATGAGAATTCAAATATAGCTATCTTCTGTGAATATACTTATATTTTTTTATGTATTTAAGTCCTTAAAAAGTGATTAAATACATTATATATACGATACATGTATAAGCATTATAGGTTATAAGTATATATATCAAAGAATGTTACGTATAGTTATCGTTTTGAAAACTTAAGTTAGTAGTTTCAAAATATACTTATAACTCATTGTCATTAGTACACAATGAGATGTTAAACCATCCTTAGATCATGTTAAATATATATAAATACATATATATACACAAACGTATAATTATCATATGTTATATAGTTCGTGATATCATCGGTCAACTTGGACGGTCAAACGTTGTGTAAAACTCTTTTCAAAAACACAAGTCTCAACAATTTGGATTGCTTATCATGTTGGTAAGGTTTAATTTATGTAAATATTAATCTCATAAGTATAAAACGATTGGAAAAATCCGGGTCGTTACAGTACCTACCCGTTAAATAAATTTCGTCCCGAAATTTGAATGGGATGGTCATGGCTGACAATAAGTATGTTTTCATGACGTATACGAGTTGGAAATTAGAGTTTTATTATCATCAAGTAATATTGATAAAGCAATTTGATTTTTGTGAAGAGTACGAGTGAGGCTATCACCAAAGGGTGAAATGAGTAGGTATAGATTCGTCATATCTTTTGACGTAGATAGGATTGATTTCCAAGTTCAAGAGATTTGGAGTAAAATCTTCATAATGAGATTTGATTCTTCGATAATTAAGGAAATTAGAATCCGCTTTAAATGCGATCATCTATTTTGATTGCTCTGTCGGATCTTTTACTATAAATCCACCTCCCTTCATTTCCTTACAACTCATACCTTCTATTCTTCCTCCCTCAATTCATACTTTAAAACATTTATCAGTATGCTTCATCCAGTACTGATCCTGGATATACTCTTCACTTTCATCTCTGTCATTCTTCTTTTTCATCTACCTCCGGAGGATTTTATTTATTTCTACTATTACCTTGGGGTTATAGTATTGTTAATTCTCCCATGCCTTTACGTTGCAATACGTATTGATATACACGGTTTGTAATTTATTTGTTGTTGTCGAGCTTTATATTTTCTTTTATATTCAACAGTTCCATACTTCTGTTTCCTCTTCCCGACTTCGAGTCAAGCGAATAATGGTCCTGAATTCGCAGGTACGGATTTTGAAATAAACATAGTTAATGTTCTAAGAAGGAAATAGTAATTGCACAATCTTGATTTGGTAAGTTACCAGAATGTCCGAAAAGATAGAATTATCAAGGAGATATGTTCTTAATATGTTTGGAGATTGGGTAGAATGTAAGAGTTGTGTAACATGGCACATGATGACGTTATGATCTGTGAATCATTATGTTCCATTTAGAAACTCAGCATGAATTACTGTAATATAATCACGTTGATCAAGTGTCATTATATTATACTAATTCATGCTTCAGTTTCCAACACTACTTCAAAATATTCATATTTTAAACTCGAATTTTTCAGAATTTAGAAACTAACACAGTTTCTTTTATGTTGTAACGCAAATATTGTAAAGAGATAAATGATTTTTGATGAGGATAGTTGGGAATATATCTTCAAGAATATCGGAGATATTTATAATGAAAAATACGATGATATCTTAGAATATCTAAGATCAGGGAATGACGCGGAAAATCTGTCTGTGAAGGTTTAGAATAAGGAGTAAGGTTCTTACTAACGGTTTCTGCAGACACTGAATCATTTGAATCCTTTGAAGGTAGATTTCGTCATTGTGATTTGTCCACGACCTCCTTTATACTTTGCTCAATCCGTTTTCCAGTACCAAATTTTTCGTTCGAGCTTTTCCAATCTATTATTCTTTATTGTCAAACTTCTGACCGTAATTGTTGTCTACTGTCTTTACCACTTTATTAGTCTTTTCCAAAACTTAATAGCACTAATTCGTAGACTGGAGCATTTTTCAGAAACTTCACATTTGAAATATGTAATTCTTGGGGATAGACGTTGTATATATATATATATATATATATATATATAACTGCCGAAATAGAAATGCTGCGAGATTTCAAAATACCAATTGTTGATTCCGCCAAAGGGGTAACGAGTTGCTGGTACATCTGCTGATAATGTCGTGGAATATAAAAGGTTCCCTGGTAACAAAAGGGTAATTGTATGTATTACAGGTTATAATAAGGCTACTTCGAATGGAAAGTCGAGGTTGACTTGCTGAAACTGTGACAAAATTTGCTATTTTGAAAAGGAATCGCAAAGTTATTTTTGCTAATAAATGCTAAAAGATTTAACGCGGATACGTGTTAAATTATGTCCTTGGTTTCGAGAGCTTTTCAGGTGCAAGACTGCGGGTAATGTGTGGTTGGATCATCATCTCGATTGTCCATTATTTGAAGTGTCTTCAGGAATTTCGAAGGGTTTGATCATAGATTGTAATTGTTAATATACATATGATGTTTTAGGACTTTGAATGATACAAATATTTTTCTGGGTTCCAAGAATCGAATGATGTTCTAGCATAGTTTTGAAGTCAAAGTATAATTTTGAAAGATGTAAGAGTCCTAAGAGTGATGTCTTCTGTTAAGTCTTGACTTGGATTTCGTTTTGTCGTAATCAAATTTGGATGAAAATGGTTGTTTTGATTTCTATGAAAGAATGTATATTATTGTGAAGGTAGTGAGTATAGTTAATGATTGTTGAATCAGAGTTGAAGAATATAATCATATTAATTGTGAATTTATATATCTCTCGGGTATTACCTACCCGTTAAAAAAAATTTCACAAGTAATGTTTTGTACCAGAGAATTTTATTACAATCTTTATGAAAATATATGTACATATATATCTTCTTCAGATGTAATCATGAATTTAATAAGTCAATATAATATTAGACTCATTTGATTTTCGGTTTGAGCTAGAATAAGTAATCTCTAAAACGTTTAGGAACCACATATTCTTCACAGAATATTAATGAAGTTATGGATCAATACTTCATTATTTATTCTTATATATATTTCCTTAGTGAATCATGCTGATACTCATTGAACTCTTGCTAACTTCGTAAGATATGAATGTTGTTTCCCAGTAAGCTTCGAGTACATTGAAGATGAAAGTGTAAAATCAAACATATTATTGAATAATACACTTGGTTTATTATAAAACGAAATTCATTGAATTGAAACAGGGATTGTAGTTAACGATGATTAAGTTGCTGACAAAAGACGTACATCATTGCATATTTGTAGTATGAATTTAAACGAGTAGTATCTACCCTTTTTCAATTCATACTTAATAGTTTAGTACGAAAAGATTTATTTTGGTTTCCAAATTCATATATATAAAATATTTATATAAATTCTTCAGAAGAATGAGTTAATACTTCATAAATCGTTGATGCAATATACGCGTTATTGATGATGTCTACGATGATTCTTGAACTGGTGGAGCTTGTGATGTTAAAGGTGCTGACGATTCTAACGATGTTGACAGCACTGACTGTGTTGGTGAGGCTAAGGGTACTGCTGATGCTGTTGGTAAAACAAGTCTAGCTTGTACCTTATGCATCATTCTTGTCGGGGTTTCTACTCTTCCTTTTATCATTTCTGTCCACTCATCTGATTTATGGTTAAGGCAGAAATAGGTAATCTCTATGTCTTTAGAAATTACATAATCACCATAGAATGTTTCTTCGATGAAGTTATGAATCAATACTTCATCGTTTGTTGTTGTTGTTGGTACTTATTGGTATCTATGGTGCGTGTGACGTTGATATCCGAGGTACGGATGGTGATATTGAGGCGTGTGATGGTGATGTGATTGTTGATGGTGGTAATGATCCTGTTAATGTTGATGATGGTGATAACGTTGATGCTGGTGATGCTGCTGGTGCTTAGGGTATTGAGGCTTGCGGTGTTGATGTTATTGACGGTACTGGTTATGCTGCTGATGCTGCTGATGGTGTTTGTAACCTTCGTACCGTATTCTCCAAAGCCACTACCCGAGTGCGAAGCTCGTTGACTTCTTCTATTACACCGGGGTGATTGTCGGTTCGGACGAGCGGATAAATAAAATCTAGAATTTGATGTAGTATATAATCGTGACGAGATACTCTGGAAATGAGAGAGAAAATGGTTTCTCGAACAGGTTCGCCGGTAAGTGCTTCAGGTTCATCGTCAAGAGGGCAATTTGGTGGATGGAAGGGATCACCTTCTTCTTGTCTCCAATGATTGAGGAGGCTACGAACCCATCCCCAATCCATCCAAAATAGATGATGACTGATTGGTTGATCCATTCCGGTCACACTGCTTTCGGAGCTTGAGTGGTATTCCATATCGGAATTCGAGGGACTTCAACTAGTTCCATTTCGTATGATTGAATAAAGGATTTTTTGATATGAAATGATTTTCCGGCTATCGGGTGGTATTCTAATTATATAGAATATCCACATATATAGAACCAAAGATCTCATAGATTACGGAGGGATTTACGAAATATGTCGGACAAAGTTTACAGTAACAGATACGCGTAGATATGAATTAGCAAATACGCTAAGATATGAATTTTGTCTATACACCATTCATGCAATGAATGCAGTAAGACGCGTTTAGACTTAAGATGATAAGCAGGTAATTTCCTACAGATGATAAGTAGATGATTTTCGACAAAAAATGATAAGCAAAATTTTGACATGCAGACACGGTCGAAGTCCAGACTCACTAATGCAACCTAACGACTTATCAGTTAGACACACTAATGCAGACCTGGTTCGCTAAGACCACTGCTCTGATACCACATGAAACGACCCGACCCAATCCATAGGGACGAATACAATAACATATGATTACATCGCGAGGCATTTGACCTCTATATGATACGTTTTATAAACATTGCATTCTTTTGAAAAGATATACCATAAATGAATATTTAAAATTCAATGTTTTCGATATCTGATGATTTCTACATATAGACAATCACCGTAAATAACAGTTTACAAGAATACTTCCGTTGACAATGCAGTAAAAATAAATACACGGTGATGATTTTGTGAATGCAATGCTTCCTCGAATAAAACATGTATGACTCCATGCACATGGTTTCTCTAACATATATTCAAACAGCGGAAGACTTCTAGGAACCTGAGAATAAACATGCTTTAAACGTCAACATAAAGTTGGTGAGATATAGGTTTAATGCTAGCAGCGTTATAAATATAGACCACAAGATTTCATATACATAAACGTTTTAATAAAAATATTCTAAGTGGTTGAGCACTTGATAACCATACTTAATATTTAATCAACGTCACATATTCCCTTTATTATGAAATCTCACTACACTGTACCAAGTGTAGTCACCAAAACGAAGTACTGTGCAACCGTTGAATACTGGTCGTCCAGTCCGGTTGGAGTTGTCAGGCCCGATAGATCTATCAACAGGATTCGCGTTTACAATACCACATGTAAATAGTAGTTACCAAGCTACAGGGAAGTATGCCAGTGGTACAACTCAACGTAGAATATATATTTTAATCACTTGTGTCCATAACGTAAATCATAAAATGCATGTATTCTCATCCCGAAATATTTAGAGTTTAAAAGTGGGACTATATACTCACTTTTGCCTTGAAGATATTTAACTCGACTTGGACTCTGATAGATATCATGAACCTAACCATATATATAATATATCAACATATTTTCTTTTCAATTAATCGTTACATATATACTTATAATACTTTTAATATTTTCTTAGTCCGTAGTTAGCAGTCCGATATTAGTGGTCCACAATTAGTTGCTCAATAAAATAAATAAATAAAGACCCCATCGTATTCGTATTGATCAGAATTAATCTCGACCCATGGTACCATGTTGTCAAATGACGTGTTGCGTACATAAAGTACCGTGTTGTCAAATGACGTGTTGCGTACAATCATGAGGTCTTATGATTAATCTTCTCGTGTTGTTTACGGGTGGTCCTGAAATATGTAAAATCAAATCATAAGTAATTATATATAAAATATCATATTAATTAGAAAATATATGATTAATTTACTTTATCTCCAAATATTTTCGTAGCTAAACTAGCTTCGGATACCCAATCTTGTTTTAGTCGTAGTTTCTTTA
Source organism: Rutidosis leptorrhynchoides (assembly GCF_046630445.1). NCBI lineage: Eukaryota > Viridiplantae > Streptophyta > Magnoliopsida > Asterales > Asteraceae > Rutidosis > Rutidosis leptorrhynchoides. Next base: position 510,469,999 of record NC_092336.1, on the reverse strand, counting down.
TTACAACTCCGTTTTTGTTGGTTCAACTTGCCACTTCCTTGGATCGAGTCAAATTTTAAGAATATGAACTGAAAATACCTTAGTTTGTATTCAAAATCACAGGTTATAGGTCAAACTTTGATAAAACTTATGAAAGGGATCATTTCCGTTGTAAAAACAACATCTAGATGATCATTTTTACAAAAATATTTACACTTTGAGTTACACCATGAGATTTTTATATATTAACATATTCATAAGAAATATTATTTTTCCAGAATATAAACTTCCAATTCAAAGTTCAAGATGGTTTTTAATTATCCAACCCAAAACAGCCCCCGGTTGCACTCCGACGACGTAGATTCAGTTTTTAAGGTGTTCTTTGTAAAACCAAGTTATATCTTGTTAAGTTAGCATATCATTATGATATATTACAGGTCTTGAAGTATTTTAAAAGTTAAGTTAGAAGGATCTATTTAGTTTGCATACAAGTTTGAAATCATTCAAACTATGTTCTTGTTGTTAAAATTTTACAACATAAAATAAGATAGCTATATAATTATGAATCGAACAAGATTATGAACAAGATTACTACCTCAAGTTACTTGGACAAAGTTACTGTAAGAGATAAGAAAAAATCTTGGAATCAAAGAGTGGTGGAGTTAGATCAAAAGGTTGGAAGTATACTTCTTCAAATGGGTGGTTATTTTGATATGTTCTTGAAAGAGTTTTCTTATGGTGTTTAAGGCTTGTAATTGAAGCTAAATGATGAGGAAAATGCTTGGAGATGATCAAGTATGAAGTTAGGAGTATTTTTAGAGAGAAATGAGGGTTTAGGTATGAGAAAATGGAGTGAAGAAATGGTGTTCATTCATAAAAACGTTTTTAGTTTATAAAGAAAGAAAAGGATTCCTAATTTTGTTTTCTTACTAATAATTCATGCTACTTGACAAATTCTAGTTACCTCATATCTAGGGCAGTAATAATGTTGATTAGGATATTGATTTGATGTGTATATACCAATAGTAAATACATATAGAAGCTGGGTATGATACGGGTACATATACCTTAGATATACGTATAGAAATCTTGATGAAACGGAATGAGAATTCAAATATAGCTATCTTCTGTGAATATACTTATATTTTTTATGTATTTAAGTCCTTAAAAAGTGATTAAATACATTATATATACGATACATGTATAAGCATTATAGGTTATAAGTATATATATCAAAGAATGTTACGTATCGTTATCGTTTTGAAAACTTAAGTTAGTAGTTTCAAAATATACTTATAACTCATTGTCATTAGTACACAATGAGATGTTAAACCATCCTTAGATCATGTTAAATATATATAAATACATATATATACACAAACGTATAATTATCATATGTTATATAGTTCGTGATATCATCGGTCAACTTGGACGGTCAAACGTTGTGTAAAACTCTTTTCAAAAACACAAGTCTCAACAATTTGGATTGCTTATCATGTTGGTAAGGTTTAATTTATGTAAATATTAATCTCATAAGTATAAAACGATTGGAAAAATCCGGGTCGTTACAGTTACTATGAATGCTAATTGTTCAGCAGTGCTGTTGAATAAGATACCAGAAAAACTATCTGATCCAGGAAGTTTCACAATTCCATATTTTCTGGGTAGTCTTAGTTCAATAGAAGCATTAGCAGACTTAGGTGTTAGTATAAATCTAATGCCGTATTCACTATACGCTAAACTAGACCTTGGAGAATTGAAACCAACAAGAATAAGCATACAACTAGCCGATCGATCAATAAAATATCCTAGAGGGATAATGGAGAATATGCTAGTTAAAGTTGGTACTTTAGTATTTCCAGTAGATTTTGTTGTTCTGGACATGGAAGAAGATTCTCAAGTTCCTCTCATATTAGGAAGACCATTCTTAAACACGGCTAAAGCAATGATAGACGTGTTCGGTAAGAAATTGACCCTAAGTATAGAGGACGAGAGTGTTACCTTTTCAGTTAATAGAGCAATGCAACAACCGCAATCTGCAGATGATACATGTTATTTTATTCAAACTATAGACTCACATGCAGAATTGTTAGAAGAATTTCTAGAATTACAAGGAACAGGAGAATGTTCTTTAGGAGAAGGTAATGAACCAATTAATGAAGCTGAAATATTAGCTACACTTATAGCTAATGGATATGAACCAACAACAGAAGAAATTCAAATGCTAAAAGAAGAAGACAGATATCGATATAAATCATCGATAGAAGAACTTCCGAAATTAGAGTTAAAGCCACTTCCAAACCATTTGGAATACGCTTATTTACATGGTAAATCTGAATTACCTGTAATAATATCGTCTTCTCTTACTGAAAATGAGAAATCACAACTCATTTCTGTGTTGAAAGCTCATAAACCAGCCATTGTATGGAAGATTCATGATATTAAAGGAATAAGTCCTTCGTATTGCACACATAAAATCCTTATGGAAGAAGGTCATAAAACGTATGTGCAACGCCAATGAAGACTAAATCCTAATATGCAAGATGTAGTTAAGAAAGAGATTATTAAACTGCTAGATGCAGGTTTGATATATCCAATTTCTGATAGTCCATGGGTAAGCCCAGTTCAATGCGTGCCTAAGAAGGGTGGCATGACTGTCATTACAAATGAGAAAAATGAGCTTATTCCTACTAGGACTGTAACAGGATGGCGTGTGTGTATTGATTATAGAAAATTAGATGACACCACCAGAAAAGATCACTTTCCCTTACCTTTCATTGATCAAATGTTGGAAAGATTAGCCGGAAATAGTTACTATTGTTTTCTAGATAGATTTTCCAGATATTTTCAAATTCCAATAGCACCCGAAGATCAAGAGAAAACCACATTCACGTGCCTTTATGGTACTTTTGCTTACAAACGCATGCCATTTGGACTTTGCAACACCCCTGCAACCTTTCAAAGGTGTCTGATGGCGATTTTTCACGACATGATAAAAGAATGCATGGAAGTTTTCATGGATGACTTTTCAGTCTTCGGTGATACATTTGAAACATGCCTAGCTAATCTTGAACGAATGCTGATTAGATGCGAACAATCAAATCTAGTTCTTAATTGGGAGAAATGCCATTTTATGGTTAAAGAAGGCATCGTTCTTGGACATAAAATCTCAAAAGAAGGAATTGAAGTGGATAGAGCTAAAGTAGATGTAATTGCTAAACTTCCACATCCCACCAATGTTAGAGGAGTTAGGAGTTTTCTAGGGCATGCCGGTTTTTACCGACGTTTCATAAAAGATTTTTCTAAAATTGCCACTCCTATGAATAAACTCCTAGAAAAGGATGCTCCATTCATCTTTTCAGATGAATGTATCAAATCTTTTAATATTCTTAAAGAGAAACTCACTAATGCGCCGATCATGATAACACCAAATTGGAATCTACCGTTTGAATTAATGTGCGATGCAAGTGATTTTGCAATGGGAGCCGTTTTAGGACAAAGGATTGAAAAACGATTTCAACCTATATATTATGCTAGTAAGACGTTACAAGGAGCATAAACAAATTATACAACTACTGAAAAATAACTCCTTGCTATTGTCTTTGCTTTTGACAAATTTCGTTCATATCTCGTTCTAGCAAAAACGGTGGTCTATACCGACCATTCTGCTCTTAGATACCTATTTTCAAAACAAGATGCCAAACCAAGATTAATCCGTTGGATCTTACTCTTACAAGAGTTTGATATTGAAATCCGAGATAAAAGAGGAGCAGAAAATCTCGCCGCTGATCATCTTTCTCGTCTTGAAAATCCCGAATTAGAAATTCTAAATGAATCGGCCATACAAGACAACTTTCCTGATGAATATCTATTGAAGATAGATTATAATGAAATTCCATGGTTTGCAGACTATGCAAATTACTTAGTTTGTGGATTCCTTGAAAAAGGATTGTCGTACCAAAAACGAAAGAAATTCTTTAGTGATATAAAACACTATTTCTGGGAAGATCCACATCTTTTTAAAAGTTGTCCAGATGGAATAATACGCCGATGTGTATTCGGAGATGAAGCTAGTAAAATTTTAAACCATTGTCACACAGGACCAACAGGAGGGCATTATGGGCCTCAATTAACAGCAAGAAAAGTTTATGAAGCTGGATTCTATTGGCCTACAATTTATAAAGACGCACACCTTCTTTGAAAATCCTGTGATGCTTGTCAAAGGGCCGGAAAAATAAGTCAACGTGATGAAATGCCACAAAATGTTATCCAAGTATGTGAAGTATTTGACATCTGGGGTATTGACTTTATGGGTCCATTTCCAAAATCTCATAATAATCTCTATATTCTCGTAGCCATTGATTATGTATCTAAATGGGCGGAAGCACAAGCTCTCCCAACTAATGATGCACGAGTTGTAGTCAACTTTTTAAGACATCTTTTTGCAAGGTTTGGAACACCGAAAGCTTTAATAAGTGATCGGGGTACTCATTTCTGTAATAATCAACTTGAGAAAGTTCTTAAAAGATATGGAGTAACTCATAAAATCTCCACCGCATATCATCCGCAAACAAGTGGACAAGTTGAAAATACCAACCGAGCTTTAAAACGTATTCTAGAGAAAACCGTAGGATCAAATCCGAAGGAATGGTCCATTAAATTGGAGGATGCACTCTGGGCTTTTAGAACAGCCTAAAAAACTCCAATTGGAACCACACCTTTTAGACTTGTTTATGGAAAAGCATGTCATCTTCCAGTAGAAATTGAACACAAAGCATTTTGGGCTTTGAAGACATGTAATCTTGATATACATGAAGCTGGACGTCTACGATTAAGTCAACTAAACGAATTAGAAGAATTAAGACATGAAGCATACGAAAATTCGTTAATATATAAAGAAAGAACGAAGAAATGGCATGATAAAAGAATCAGAAGTTTAAAAGAATTTAAAGAAGGAGACAGAGTTCTTCTTTTCAATTCACGATTCAAGCTATTTCCTGGAAAATTGAAATCAAGATGGTCTGGACCATTCATAGTCAAAAGAGTTTTCCCATACGGAACAGTAGAATTAATAAATTCAAATGGGATTGAATTTAAAGTTAATGGTCACAGAGTTAAACACTACATAGATAGTCTAATGAAAGTTGACAACGAAGTTAATCACAATTTCGATACCACAGCTAACTAAGTGTGGGGAGAATTAAGTCTTTAAAGGATAATATGTATTTCTGTTAGAGTTAGATTGTCTGTTTTCGTGTAGTTCTCGAAAATGGAACCCGAATGGTCTTTCCCTAGCAGACCCTAAAGAACTAGTCTTCTCCCCCCATTCTGAATTTTTATATTTTTTAGGAAATGAAGACTGCCTGTGAACTAAACCATGGTCTAATGCTACACGCTTTGATCACTAAATGTAATAATGACACACTTCCGAGTGAAATAGTATCAGTAATCAGAGAAAGATTGGACGGAGTAAGAAAAGAATCCAGATGCGAAGATAATAAGTTACAATTTGGTAAAGTAAAATCAAAATCCGCAGCGAAAAGAAGAGCACGATACCTAGAAAGATGTCACAAATGCGGAAAATGGTCACATGGAGGTAAATGTTCAAATAATCAAACCTATTCAAATACCGAATTTGTTACTTTATGCAGAGACACACCGTTCATATGTTTAGAAGAAAAAACACTGAATGCTCGAGGTTACGCCTATGTAGCCATGGAAAACTAATTAAACTGACTATCTTATGAATGAGATAGATCGTATAACTAAGAATACTATCTCACAGGTAAGTCTGTACAGTTTTTTGTTTTTATTTTTATTTTTAACCTTTTGATAATAAACGCTAATTTGTTCGCTATAAAGTATTAAATTGGTATTGAATAAAATTAGGTTTGGCGACCGAAATTATTGATATCATTCAAAAATTTATTACATCACTGCAAAATTTAACGTTTATTCTTAAGGTATAAATATCTTTAATCAATCAACCCAAAATATTTCAAAAATTCGTCATGAGTTAAATTAGGTATTGGAACCGAAATTACTTTACCGAAAAGAGGGGCGCATATTTTTGATAATATTTGATTGATTAAAGTGGGATAAAAAGTCAAAAAGATTTTTAATTTTATTTTTACCATATTTTTAAAATTAATATATAAATCTTAAATTAATATTGTAAACTTTGTAAAATCAATATATTTAAAATTGTAAATATTTGAAAAATTAATATAAGTTTGGTGTGAATTTATAATATGAATTTTTAAATTAAGTTTGGTGTAAATTTTTAATTTTTAAATATGAATTTTATTTTTATGCATTTTAAATTGTAAGTTTGGTGTGAATTTTTAATATTAATTTTGAATTTTATATTTAAGTTGTGTGAATTTAAAAACAAAAATTTACTTTATTTCGCTAAGTTAAAAATATGATTTTTAAAATTCGTCGTAAGTTGAAGACTAGGTCATTGAACCAAAATTGCTTTACCCAAGGGAGGGACGAGGACTTTTATTATCATTATTTTTAATCTTATTGAATTAAAGTATGCCAAAAACATAAAAAAAAACCAAAAATCTAAGCTTTTAAAACAATCGCTTGAAAAAGACAAATTTTAAAATTTTGTTGAAGGACGGACTAGGACATCGATCCGAAACGACCTTGCCCTAAATAACAAGGGAAACAAAATTTTAAAATTAATTACTTAATTGTTTTAATTAGTATAAGATATATAAAAAAAAATACAAACTCCGCGACTCGCGGAGTTTGAAGGGTCAAACACCGCGACTCGCGGAGGGACCAAAACCCAGAAAAAATAAAAACGTAATCAGCTCAGTCCACACACCACAACACAAAAATAAACTGCGAAATAAACCCGAAAAAACCCGAAAAACACACACCAAATTCGCAATTTTTGACCGTTAATCATTAAATATTTTACTAAAATCATGTTGAGAAGGATGCTATCAAGGAATTACTCAAGAAAAATGGTAAATTTCTACACCTAAACACCATTTAATCCGAAAATTGGTGTTCTTGAGCAATTTTATACCCAATTCGATTTTGATGCTTTTTAGTGTAATTATACTTAAATTGCTTATGTATTATGCTTGTATAACCTAGATTGATGCTATTTAACATGATTAGAAGCCTTAGACTTCAAATTTTGAGTAATCTAGGGTTTGTGTTCTTGAGCAATTTGGGACTTTTTGATATAAACAGGGTATGGCCGATTTTTGTCATGAATTGTTGCTAAATTAAGTAGTGTAACATGTTTAGGTAGTTAAATGATCCAAACTTTGAGCCTAAACATGATTTTGAGAATTAAAGTGGACTTTTTCAAGTCTAAAATTCATGAACTTGATTTTTGAGAGATAATGCCATTTGAAACTTGTTTAATTGCTGGTGATGATTATTTTGACATGTTATTTGAGTTGAATGCTTATGAACTTGGCAAACATTTTCGTATATGCTTATTTGAAAAAGTGTAGATTTGATGAAAATATGAAAATGAGCTTAAGTTTGATATAAATTAAACATGTCATTGTAATTATTTTGATTGATGATTTTGCTGACACTAATGCATATTTGGATGCACAAAAATTGTGTTTGATGTGTTTTGCAGACTGAAAGGCGTGAATCTTCATCCCAAGCTCGCAATGCTCCTGCTGAGAATACGGAACAACAGGAGGTGGATAACTACTACAAACAAGATATACCTCATCCAGTCATGACATTTTCTGATATGCACTTGGAAGATTTGCACCCGAACCTGAGATTTGACAGACTTTGGATAGATTATCCAAAATACCAAAGGGGTTTGCATACTCTTCATTCTAAAGCTGTTGAAGTACCTAGGGTCATAGAATGGGGACCATTAGAAGCTGTAGAATTGGTCGGGCCAATTAGGGAATTACTTGCACAGAGGTATGGTAATTCTACTTTTAACGATTGGGTACTGTTATTCAACATGCGTAGACCTGTATATAAAGTATGGTGTGAAGAATTGTTGTGTACTATAGAATTAAATGATCGGGTAGCTAGTTTAACCGATCGATCTTTTATTAGATTTTTGTTAGGAGGTTCGATGCGCCACATGTCTTTACTAGACATGGCTCAGGCTTTACGTATATATACGCCTGAGGAGTTAACATCTGCCGATTGTAGAGGGTTGATATTGAACGGTAGGAAGATAGACAAAAATTTTGATACGCATGGTGTATGGAGTCAAATGACTAGCCATCACCGATTTAAAGGGGGAAATTACTCTTATTTAGATATAGATAGAGCTGAATTAAGAGTAATTCATAGGTTTTTAGCCAATTCGATTACACAACGAGGTAAGAACAAGGAAAAGGTAAATGAACCGGATTTGTTTTACCACATGTGTATTCGAGACCCACAAAGCGCTGTAAGTATACCTTATTGTGTGGGTTATTATTTATCAGCTATGGTTAGGGGGATGAGACCGCATAGCATAATAGGAGGTGGTATATTTATTACTTTGATTACTGAATATCTCGGTGTGGATATAAGTCGGGGGGATTACTAATCGAAGAACCAGAACCCCGAGATACAATAGGTTTAAATGTATACCATGGTGCGAAAGTTTTGAAGAGGCGAAATAACGCCGCAGCACGATATAATGGTAGACATCCACAGGTTGAGAGAAACCAACAGCAAGGTAATGTAGGAGGGGGAAATGAAATGGCAGAAATGCAAAGGTTTATAGCTTCACAAGAGTATGAAAATGCTAGATATAGAGCATTTGAAGATTGGCAAGTTCATCAAAACCAAATCAAAGCTTATTGCCAACATATAGGTAGAAACTATATTCCTACTCCATCGCCCATATTCCCTCCCTGGTCTATAGAGATCCAACCACCGTATCCTACGTATAACCCAGGAGAAGCATTTTATAACACATATGGTTATGCATGGAACCCCTACTGGTATCAGTATCATCCCTAGTCTACTTAGTTTTATTTATTTTATAATTTGTAATGTTGATACATTTAATACTTATGTTAATATTGTAATAGTTTTTATAATTTTCTAACTTTTATTATTAGATTGTAATAATTTTTGAATGTGGGGTAATATACCAAACTTCAAAAATATGTATATATGTTTGCAGTTTATCTTATGTACACAATAGGGTAAAACAACGCATTTTCAAAGACTGGCATTAAGTTCAGCAAAAGCAACTAATTTTGACGACAAGATGCAAAATAAATGTGATATAACAACAAGACGGAATGAACAAATGATATGCACCATTTATCATTCAGCAAACAAATGCCAATATGTTTGGAAACATTGGTAAAATTTAATCATTTTCACACAAATCACCCTCAATATTTTAAATTATTACTGATTTCTTGCAAATGAGGGCATTGCAAGATCTTAAGTGTGGGAAGGGGTTAAATTCTTTCGGATTTTAAAATTTTTACTTTGTACACTTGGTTACCATTAAAAATACTAGTAAAGCAGTAGTTGTATTAGAATCTAGTGCTCTCTGATAATAAAGAACAGCCCTAGTCTTATATACTGACTACCCAATTCTAGTAAAATTTTTAAAATTTTTTTTCAAAATAATGTTTATACATATTTATGAACGATAAAACTAGGTGTTAACACTGAAATTATTGTTACCTCGGAAAGGACATAAATTGAGAAACAAACCAAAATGTTAAAATTCATTTAAAATGGAATAGAGGACAATAAAAAGGAAAATAAAAGCCAAGTGTGGGAAAATTCTCCAAGTTATTCAAAACATATGTCACATATTTTTGTACAAATAACTGAAAATACTTTTGCTTTGGACTAAACTAAAAAGTTTTACCTGATTTACTGTAAGAAAGATGGATCTACACGATGAATCAATTCCATCGTTAAAAGGAAGTAAAGTCTTTCGAAAAAGAAACGCGCTTCTTGATTTAGGTCATGAAGTTGTCGTCCAGACCAGCTGTAGGTTGACGAAAAATCTAGAAAAGTCATCACTAAAATCAGCAGGAAATCCACGAACCTCAGCATTAAACAGTGTCGCCAAGTGGTCAGATTTATCCTAACCATGAGAAGGATTTATCTCGTACAATGGGGGGCACCATGCAAATTAGCTGGATAAGACTAATGAATCAGATCCCCAGAAAGGATAATCTCCTTAAAAGATCAAAAATCAGCTTTTAAGCCTGATATTACTCAATCCTTGAGATTGACCTTAAAGATTGAGAATTACAAACTCATGGAATTCAATGATATCTAAACTCGAGCCTGAACGAGAAAATATTTTGATCAAAATTACAAACCGATTTGTTTTCTAAAAACCCATTTTTAATGCGTTCATTACCATTGAACGTAAAATCCTAGGAATTCACCTGGAATTCATTAGGTCTCATGAACCAAATCGGGTGTCAACCGTAAGAACGGTGGTTGCATAGCATGGTCAAAGACAGGACCTTGTGCCAGACCGACAAATTAAAAGGGTGAGCTTTACTATTGCTCCTACAAAGAATAGTAATTGCGTCCGACACATTATAGACCATAATTAAAAGCATGTCAGAGGACATTGCCTTATCAGTTGCTTGTTCAACGCTTTCCTTTACAACCGGACGGTAGTTTACCGAAAGGTAATATACGGGACAAGTAAACTGGACGTGTTGCTTTCCAAATACAAGGTTAGCAAGTGGGTGACACAAAACCATAAGTTTTGAGCTAAAATTTTCAAATCTGAAACCCACCAAACCCACAAAAATAATTTGCAAACACCGGTGAAGGGTTATTCCGGAAAACTTATCTAGAGTAAAAACTAGATTTAATTTTCAAAAGATCAAATGTTTTCATAAAGATCCAATTTCCTTAATGGATCTAAATTTTTATAGTCATGTGGGACTGTAAACCATATCGTTACTACCATTGTTTATACCGCCGTAAAGAAATCACTGATGTACAAAGTGTGAAGAATAAAGAAGTGATTCTAGTATTTCAAGACTATATTGCTTGAGGACAAGCAACGCTCAAGTGTGAGAATATTTGATAATGCTAAAAACGAACATATATTTCATAGCATTATTCCCCAAGAAAGACAAGCTTTTAGTTGCAAATGTTCTATTTACAAGTGATATTCGTTTAAATATTAAAAGGTGAAGACAAAAGACAGATTCCACGAATTGAAGACGCAAACGACCAAAAAGCTCAAAAGTACAAAATACAATCAAAGAGGTTCCAATTATTGATAAAAAAACGTCTCGAAATTACAAGAGTACAAGATTCAAAACGTAAAGTACAAGATATTAAATTGTACGCAAGGACGTTCGAAAATCCGGAACCGGGACCAGAGTCAACTCTCAACGCTCGACGCAACGGACTAAAAATTACAAGTCAACTATGCACATAAATATAATATAATATTTAAATAATTCTTATAATTATTTATATATTATATAAATAATAAAAATCCGTCGGCAAGAAAGACTCCAAAGTTGGTGAGCTGGAATTTCAAACTCCGCGACTCGCGGAGTTTGAAGGCAGAAAAGGTCGCAAGTCGCAGAGCAGCCAAATACGAAAATCCCTATAAAACCCAACGAATTCTGATCATTTTTATCATCCAATATATCAATCTCTCTATATCTATACGTAATATTTATATTTATATTTATATTTTAATTTTAATTTTAATTTTAAATCCTAATAATAAGGGTATGTTAGCGAATGTTGTAAGGGTGTAAGTCGAAATTCTGTCCGTGTAACGCTACGCTATTTTTAATCATTGTAAGTTATGTTCAACCTTTTTAATTTAATGTCTCGTAGCTAAGTTATTATTATGCTTATTTAAAACGAAGTAATTATGATGTTGGGCTAATTACTAAAATTGGTTAATTGGGCTTTGTACCATAATTGGGGTTTGGACAAAAGAACGACACTTGTGGAAATTAGACTATGGATTATTAATGGGCTTTATATTTGTTTAACTAAATGATAGTTTGTTAATTTTAATATAAAGATTTACAATTGGGCGTCCCTATAAATAACCATTTACACTCGATCGGACACGATGGGCGGGATATTTATATGTACGAATAATCGTTCATTTAACCGAACATGGGAATGGATTAATAGCCACTAGAATTATTAAAACAGGGGTGAAATTATATACAAGGACACTTGGCATAATTGTTAACAAAGTATTAAAACCTTGGGTTACACTCAGTCGACATCCTGGTGTAATTATTAAACAAAGTATTAAAATCTTGTTACAGTTTAAGTCCCCAATTAGTTGGAATATTTAACTTCGGGTATAAGGATAATTTGACGAGGACACTCGCACTTTATATTTATGACTGATGGACTGTTATGGACAAAAACCAGACGGACATATTAAATAATCCAGGACAAAGGACAATTAACCCATGGGCATAAAACTAAAATCAACACGTCAAACATCATGATTACGGAAGTTTAAATAAGAATAATTCTTTTATTTCATATTTAATTCCCTTTATTTTATATTTAATTGCACTTCTCATTATCGCATTTTATTTTATCGTTATTATATTTAATTGCACTTTTAATTATCGTACTTTTTAATTATCGCAAGTTTATTTTATCGCACTTTTATTATTCGCAATTTCATTATCGTTATTTACTTTATGCTTTGAATTAAGTCTTTTATTTATTTAATATTTTACAATTTGTTTTAACTGCGACTAAAGTTTTAAAATCGACAAACCGGTCATTAAACGGTAAAAATCCCCCTTTATAATAATAATATTACTTATATATATATTTGTATTTTTATAAAAGTAAACTAATATAGCGTTAAGCTTTGTTTAAAGATTTTCCCTATGGAACGAACCGGACTTACTAAAAACTACACTACTGTACGATTAGGTACACTGCCTATAAGTGTTGTAGCAAGGTTTAAGTATATCCATTCTCTAAATAAATAAATATCTTGTGTAAAATTGTATCGTATTTAATAGTATTTCCTAGTAAAAATATAAGCTATTTTATATACACCTCGCATAACATCAATTGCAAAAGCATTTAAAAGGGGAGCAAATGAAACTCACAATACTGTATTTCGTAGTAAAAATACATATGACGTCATTGAACAATTGCAAGGTTGGCCTCGGATTCACGAACCTATATTAATTATATATATTTATATGTTGGTCAATATTTGTCTAACAATTTAGGTTAAACTGTAATTTTAATACACCACTTATGTAGTATTGGGTTTTGTTGTTGTTTTTGTTGTTCGTAGTGTATCACAATCCTAATGCTTGAGATCGATATGTAAAAGTCAACAAAAGTCGATTTGATCCAAAAAGATTTACAGGTCCATACATGTTCAATATGAAATTTTAATAATCATTTTATATATTTAAATATATTTATCAGATTTTATTAGAGAAAATAATATAAGTCATTTATTAATAATAAAAATTTATATTACAATTTATATATGATAAAATATACTTTCATATATCTTAAATAATAAAATTTATAAAGTTTACTTAATATCATAAAAATATAGTGATATGTAATATTAATGTAATTATATTACGTGTGGTAAAAATGTCTCTGTATTATATATTTATTTGATAAAATAATATTGATAGTAATAATAATGAGTAAAAGTTGTATTATTCTGTAATAATAATAATTATCATTATTCTACTAATAAAAATAACAATATTTATATTTACTAAAAATGATATTAAGTATAATAAATGATAATTCTATTCATGATAATATTAACGATACTTTTTAATATTAACAGTAATAATAATAATATTTTATAAAGATAATAATTCTATTCAAAATGATAATTAAATAATAATACTAAATGATAATAATAATGATATTTTATAATAACAATGATATTTCTATTAAAAATGATGATCTTAGTAAGATGATAGTTTTAATATTAATAATACTTTTAATATTAAAAATAATAAAAATGATATTTTTATCTAAATCGATGTCTTTCAATATTTTAATTTCATCATGATACTTATACTCATTATTTCCTAATTAATTTGTTAATAGCTTTTAGTCGTCTTTTATATCGCGTTCATAATAATGATAATAATAGTAATTATAATTATTAGATGTTATTAATATTAGTTTTAATGATAATAATACTAATAATAAATATTATGATAATGATAATACTAATAACTATTTTAATGATAATAATAATAATGATAATAATACTAATTATAACTTTAACGATGATAACGATAGTAATAATAATAAAAAATAACAATTTTTAATGATAATACATTTTATTAATAACGATAATGATAATAATAATAATTAGATAGTAATTATAAAGACGATAATAACGACAATAGTAATAATAATCATTTTAACAATAAATATACTAAAAGTAATAATAATTCAGTTGACAATATCTTTTAATCCGTTCATCGACATCACACGAGTTCTAAATGAAAAGTTATTAATTTTTCGCCACCTTTTCAACGACATGTATATCATATACCTTATCTTAGTAGCATATGTATCTAAATCAGGATTCAACATAACCTATCTAACGACAATAATAAACGTACAAGCATGTATAATCCTATCTACTCGAGCACTAGTCAGGGATACACTAATAATATATAAAAGTTAAAATATGAATGCTCACGTATCAATATTGTGATTCAATATTGCAGAAAAGTACGTAGACGCAACGAAAATGATAAACGTTAGGTTGACCTCACGAGCAATACCCTCGAACAATAGCCATAACCTCCATAGCTATAACCCATAATTTCTTTAGCTCTATCCCGTTTGAAAACTTATTTTGAAATCGCCTGAACATAACTCCGTCGTAGTATTTCATGTATACTAATAATATCTTGAAATAATACTGAGTAAATACATATGTGTAAATCGATTGAGAGAGTTTAGAGAAAAATATTTTCAAGTTTCTATAAAATAATGAAACCTATTGAATTCTATTTATAATAGATTTTTGAATTATTAAAGTGAATTATTAAAGTATGAATTATTAAAGTGAATTATTAAAGTGAATTATTAAAGTATGAATTATTAAAGTGAATTATTAAAGTATGAATTATTAAAGTGAATTATTAAAGTTAAAGTAAAGTAAAAGTAAAGTAAAAGGTAAAGTTAAAGTATAGTAAAAGTATAAAACTATGTACGTATAATACGCGTATAAATATATATAATATTAATTTAAATCGTTATATATATTTAATAAAATAATATATAAATATCGTTATCTTTATCATACTGGTTAAGAAATGAGTTGTCAAAAGTGGTTCTAGATATTTATAAAAGTTATAGACGTTTTAATAATAAAGTTCTTTTTAAACTGAAAACGTTTTTGTACGTTTGGAACTAAATCAAATAAATATGATAATTTTATTTTTCAAAACTAAATATATGTAAGAATCATTTTGTTAAAAGGTTAAAATAATGGAAATCGCTATAGAAAAATAGAATTATATATATTCATAATAGGTTTCAAGTTTTTAAATTACAATTTGTTGGTGAAGTTTGGGATAAAGTCCAAAGGTTAAATAAACGTATGAAATCATCTTAATGAAAAATGTCGAGTTACTTAACTTGTCAATATCCAACATCTAAGTTATTTACACTCCACGTTCTTACTTTCACATTAAATAAAATGAAAGTTAACATAGTTATCTTATCAAGGTCACGAGAAAAATATTATAAAACATGAATTGAAATTAATCAGGAATTTCCACTAACCCTTGTCTAGTTCCCATTAATTGACACATTTGTTCTTACTTATAAATCACTTTACCATTTTCCGAATGTTGTCAAAAAGAATAGATTTCTTAAATCACAGTGGACCTCATAACAAAGACTCGTAATCATATCACAATGTATCTGATAATTCAATCATTTAATATTATCTTTTAATTCCGTCAATAAATATATTAAACATATATTGAAACAAATACGTTTATGTAAAGTATTATACATCTAATACTTTGTTAACGTTTTCAATTAATATAACTATATTATATATATATATCTATATACACATAAATGTTCGTTAATCATCGAGCACAGTCAAAGGGTAATTGATTACATGAACACAATTCAAAGTTTTTGAGATTTCAACATTACAAACCTTGCTTATCGTGTCGGAAACATATAAGATGAAGTTTAAATTTGGTCGGAAATTTCCGGGTTGTCACAAATTGCAATACAATCAACTAAAGCAACCCGAAACTATACTAGCTCACGAAATATTAAGGTATACACTTAGATTTGGTGTCCATGTCAACCAATCGAACTCCCTGTTGCTCTAGTAGAGATCCACTCAAACGATTTAATTTGTATCTCATTTAGAGTCATCGGGATGTTCCAACTTTTACCTTAAAAATCCATATTGTTCCCGTTTTCCAAATTAGATAAGCACAAACCCATTTCATATTTAAAATTCAATCTAAACAATATTGAGATTATTAGTGTTACGTATAGGAAGAAAACAATAACATTAGATAATTAGATTTGGTTCGGAGATTTGAAACTCTAGAAATTAAGATTCTCGTATTTGAAAATTCATCATTTAAAATCCAATACGATTCGAATATCCTAAGGGATTAGAATCTTGGGATTTTGAAATTCTATGTAACACCCCGTTTTTCCCGTATGTGATTTAAGGTACGTAATTGATCTTTAGAATGTTCATACTTGGTTGTATAATTGTATAAAGATGATTGTACGATGCGTGTATTAAGGGTACCAAGCATGTACGCGTTGCTTGTTCGAATGTCGAAGAAAACTGGACGTTATTTGAGTTACAAGGTGTGTACGTACCTTTTTGACCCTAAATAAAATTTGAGTTGATGTTTCAAAACCTTACCATTAGAAAGGAAATCTTATTACGTTTCCAACGATATTTGATTTATAGAAAACGGAGTTACGGTCAAAAAGTTACGACCAAAACAAGTTCAAAAACCGGGAAAAAATGTGCCAGGCGCAAATTGCGGCTGCCAGGAGCAAATTGCGGCTGGATGGGGGTCAAAAATACGTTCAGGACCCAAACGGGCGCCTGTGGGCGGCCGTTTTTGCGGCCTGGGCGTAAATTGCGGCCACCAGGCTCAATTTGCGGCTGGGGACGGGTTTTTGGTGATTTTCTTGATATTTTGAGTTTTAATGAGGGGTATTTAAGTCTTTTCACTTTGTGGACGGTTTGAGACCATAAAAACTGATCTAAAGCTTATCCTTAACTCATTTAACACTCTCTCACCTACACACTTAAATTCTAGAGAGAGAGTTAGAGTTTTAGAGAGAGAGCTCATTTTGGGGAAGAAGAAGACCAAATCCCACCCGAGTCCGAGTTTTAAAGTTGTTCCATACGTCTCTAGCTACGATTTGATAGTGTTGGTAAGTCTTAACTCCATGTTTTGAGTTATAATTTATTTATGGCTAGGGTTTGGTCATTTGAGACTTGTAAGACCCATTTGGGGGTTAAATGGGGGAACTTGGGTTAAATTGGTGTATGAAAACCCTAAGGCTTTTAATCTAGGGTTTTGTCATGGGTTTGATGTTTGTAAGTGTTAATTGTATTGTTAGATCACTAATACACTTGTGAAATAATGAAAGATGGTTAAGGGGTTCAAGTTTGACAAATTTGTAAGTCTAAGTGTAAAATGGGTCAAATGGGCAATTGTTGATCTAGTTGGGTAAAATGGGTATGAAATACCTATAAATTATGTTAGTTGGTGTTAGTAGACTTTAATCACTAGCTTTTAGTGATTTATGGTGAGTCTTGACCTTTAATGGGCGATTTTGGTATAAAGGAGTCATTTAATGTAATCGGGTCATTAAATGCTCAAGTGTTAAATGTTGGTGGTTAGTCCAACTAGTTTGTGTATTGAATGTGTACTTAATGTATTAGGTACTTATTTTGAAGCTTAAGGAAGTGTTTAATCATCACCGACGTGATAAGGTGAGTGGAATAATTATACGTGTATGTATATAGTGTATCTATTTGTATGTTATGGCATGAACCAAAGCGCTGGTAGTGCCATAGCATATACGAATGTGCTATGATGTGAACCAAAGTGCCGGTAGCATCATGGCATATATGTTGTAGTGTGAACCAAAGCGCCGGTAGCACTAAATTGTAAATTGTTAGGGTGTGAACCAAAGTGCCGGTAGCACCTTAGCGTTAATTGTTAGAGTGTGAACCAAAGCGCCGGTAGCACTTTAACGTGAGTATGACTCAAGTTGTGATGTGAACCAAAGCAAGGGTAGCATCATGACTATAGTGTATGGTGTGAACCAAAGCGCCGGTAGCACCATGACGCGTGTATGGTTAACCATATGGTTATGTGTATGTTGTTATATAGCATATCTATATTGTTCGATTATATGCTAATGGTTATGCTAGTTGTGGTATTGGAGGTTGTAGCTTTGTACTTGTGATGGTAAGCTAATTTATATTAGTGGCATGTATGCGGTATGTGTGTAAGTGTTGCAAGTAGGTATATTATATATGTACGTGTATAACTATTGCATTCACTAAGCATTTTGCTTACCATCTCGTTATTTACCATTTTAGGATCTGGCTTGGATAAAGGCAAGAGTATTCGAATGGATTAGTGGCCTCCCGCTTTGTTTTGATAGGGGATGCTTTTGGATGAAGCTTTTGGAAGTTGACCTAGTGTTTTGGGTAGTTTAGCCCCAAACCATGCTCAAGTGTCGTTTGGTTTAAAACTATCATCTATGGGTCGAACTTTTAAACAATTGGATTAAAGGCCTTTGCGCCTCTAATTGTAAACCTTAAACTCGTAGTGTGTTTAAATGTGTTGTATGAAATGGTTTACATCTGTCAATTTATTGAATGGCGCGTTAATGGCTTATATTATTTATAAAAAAAAAAATTTATCCGGTTGAATACGGGTTGGGTTGTTTCAAGTGGTATCAGAGCATGGTCTAAGGGATTTAGGGGACTTGAGATAGGTGCCTAGACTTAGACTTTATTATGTATGCGCTTTATGCGGGACTTGTAGGAGACGGGTCGGACCGGGAATTGGTTAGTGCCTAGGATTAGGCGAACTAACTATGCGTTAATTGTTTTGTATTGTGTTTTTGCAATCATCAAGCGAGATAGGTTGTACTAGCAAGTTAATGTGACGTGCTCGCATAACAATGATTAGCTACCATTATTACGGGTTCAAATTGTGTCAAACAAGCAATGTACGACGAGTTTTGAGCAAGATGGGGCGGTGAGGTGTAGTTGTATATACATGATGTCCTTTCATTTTCGTTGTTTAACCTATTTCCGTATTATATTATGAAGACGAGAAATGGACCCGAAAACAATGACGGAGGTACGAGCGAGGACCTCGAATTCACAGCCAAAGTTGAGGCCATCTTTAAAAGGCAAAAAGCGGAATTTCTTGAGGACGTCCGAAAGGTCTTCCAAGACTCGGTTGATGGGCAAGTAACTGATTTAATAAATGAACAAATGAAGGCCACGATCGAAGAGGCACTTGACGCTAGAAATATTTATGCTCGCGGTGAAGGAGGTGATGGTAATGGTGGGTATGGAAGGCGGGACTTCCATTACAAAAATTTCAAAGATGCCCAACCTCCTATGTTTAATGGAGTGAGGGACCCGGTGAAAAGTACATGTTGGATCTCCGATATCGAGGGGGCCTTCCGTACCACGGAATGTCCTCCCGAGAAGAAAATGAGGTACGGTTCTAGCATGTTGCGTGAAGAGGCGAAGATGTGGTGGGATGATAAGATTCAATTGAATGGGGAAGAACAATGCATGAGCTTGACGTGGGAGGAGTTTAAGAAGGAGTTCTTTGGTGAATATCGAACCCCATCCGATCTTAATCAAATCCGGGACGTGTTGCGCGAATTGAGACAAGGTTCTATGGACTTGGTTACTCTTAAGTCTACCTACTTGTCCAAGACTCGTTTTTGTCCAGAGTATATGGGTGATGACCGAATGTTGATGCTAGATTTCTATCGCACTTTGAGCGATGAGTTGAAACGAAAGATTAGTCGGGGAATGGCTAAGTCCTTTGAAGAATTGTATGAGTTGGCTCAGGGCTTTGAACCGGAAGTTCCGAAACGAAGTGATTTATCGTTTTCCAAGAGAAAGTTTGAAGGTACTAGTCATTCGAACTTTTCCAATAAGAAAAGCAAGAAGGGTTCCGAAAGCGTTAATAGTGTGAAGAAGGGTGCTTCCGAGGGTTTTGGACCCACGTGCTATAATTGTAGGCAAAAAGGTCACATCTCTCGTGAATGCCCAAAGCCAGCCACAAACACACTCACATGTTTTAATTGCCAAAAGCAAGGACACCGAAGGTCGGAGTGTCCCGATTTGAACAACGATCATGTTAAGTGACTAGAGAATGCTGCGGGGACGGCGAGGGGGCATAATTATCTAATGACCAATGATGAATCCAAACAATCCAACGAAGTTGTCTCAGGTACTTTTATGGTTAACTCTAATCCGGCAAGAATATTATTTAATAGCGGTGCTAACTTGTCATTTGTGTCGCCTCGATTTGTGACTAAGCTTAACAAACCGCTAGCTAAGTTAAGTCATCCGGTAGAAGTTGAAATAGTGGATGTTAAGACGGTGCTAGGGGTTGATGTCTGTAATGATTGTGGTATTGTGTTTGGTACCGAAACGTTTAAAATTGATCTTATTCCGATGACTTTGGGCGAGTTCGATATTGTCGTTGGTATAGATTGGCTCGATCGTTATAGAGCCGATCCATACATGAAAAGTCTATTCGTGTAAAGACCCCAAATGGGGGAGAGCTAATCATTCATGGCGAGAAACGAAGAAGACTTGTGCCATTATGCACTATTGCACGGGCACGTCGTTTTCTTAATAGTGATGGTATGGCTTTTCTTGCTCATGTAGTTGATACTCGTGAGGAGCCACCATCCATTCGTGAAATTCCGGTGGTTAATGAATTCGAAGACGTTTTTCCGGATGAGTTGCCGGGTGTTCCGACGGAAAGACAAGTTGAATTTCGCATTGAGTTGGTTCCGGGGGCTACTCCCATTGCTAAAACTCCTTATCTATTAGCACCAACAGAAATGCAAGATTTGTTAAATCAAACCCAAGAGTTGCTTGAAAAGGGTTTTATCCGACCGAGTGCTTATTCGTGAAGAAGAAGGATGGTTGTATGCGGATGTGCATCGATTATCGGGAGTTGAATAAAGTGACGATAAAGAATCGTTATCCATTGCCTTGGATTGACGATTTGTTTGACCAACTCCAAGATGCAACGTATTTCTCTAAGATTGACCTACGGTCCGGCTATCACCAAATGCGGGTCCGTGAGGAAGATATTGAGAAAACGGCTTTTTGAACGCGTTACGGGCATTTTGAATTCGTAGTTATGCCTTTTGGTCTTACGAATGCACCGGTGGCATTCATGGATCTTATGAACCGAGTGTGCCAACCTATGTTGGACAATTCGGTGATAGTGTTCATTGACGACATACTTGTCTATTCAAAGAGTATGAAGGAACATGAACACCATTTGCGTGGTGTATTAAATACGTTGCGGAAGGAGAAGTTGTATGCTAAGCTCTCCAAATGTGAATTTTGGCTAAGGGAAGTTCAATTCCTTGGTCATATCGTGAATAAGGAAGGTATACAAGTAGATCCGGGGAAGATAGAGACGGTGAAGAGTTGGGGACAACTGACTACGCCTACGGAAATCCGAAGTTTTCTCGGATTGGCCGGTTATTATCATCGGTTTATCCAAGAATTTTCTAAGATTGCTTCTCCATTGATGAAGTTGACGAGAAAGAACGCGAAATTTAATTGGGAGAAAGAGCAAGAAATTGCTTTTCAATTGTTAAAAGAGAAGTTGTGTCAAGCTCCGGTGTTAGTGTTGCCGGAAGGTGTAGAAGACATGACGGTTTATTGTGATGCTTCTTTAAATGGGCTCGGATTTGTTTTAATGCAAAGAGGTAAAGTCATCGCTTACGCCTCTCGACAATTAAAGGAACACGAAATGAGATATCCGACTCATGATCTTGAGTTGGCGGCAGTTGTGCATGCGTTGAAAATTTGGCGCCACTACTTGTATGGTGTCAAGTGTACGATTTATTCGAATCATAAGATTTTGAAACATCTTTTTGATCAACGAGATTTGAATTATCGTCAACGTAGGTGGATGGATGTGGTGAAAGACTACGATTGTGAGATACTTTATCATCCGGGCAAGGCGAATGTGGTCGCAGATGCGTTGAGTAGAAAGAGTCAACATTCGGCAATACGAGTAGGATCGTTACGCATGATTATTACTAACGATTTTCTTGTAAAACTTGGTGAGATTCAAATTGAAGCTTTTGTTAACAACAAGCATGAGGAACGAATCGTAGGGCAAACGGAGTCTATTACCTTAGGCCCGCATGGTTTGTTGTCTTTTCAAGAAAGAGTGTGGGTGCCTAAGATGGGGGATAATCGACGAGTGCTACTTGATGAAGCACATAAGTCAAAGTATTCCATTCATCTGGGCGCGATGAAAATGTATCTTGATTTAAGGAAGGAGTATTGGTGGCCGAGCATGAAACGTGATGTTGTTAAGTATGTTGAACAATGCGTCACGTGTTTGCAAGTTAAAGCCGAACACCAAAAGCCGTATGGTATGTTACAACCGTTAGAAATCCTGAAATGGAAATGGGAGCACATTACCATGGATTTCATTACAAAGTTACCAAAGACAGCGAGTGATGGAATTCAATGAGTTCATAAAACATGTCAATAAGTTTAACATAGTTACAAAACCAACTTGTAATTGTTAAGAAAGCGGAAGCAAGATTATCAATAAAACAAGTTTATATGATTAACCATTTATAATGAATTCCATATAGTCATCAAGCCATGAATGTATGCTTACATAAAATAGCAAGGAAGTAAGATTATACCTCCTATGTGATGAGTTAAGAGCTGAATTTTGGACAGCAGAATGCTTCAAGGAATGAAGGTGAATGCAAGCTCCAAAACAATGAAACCTCAAGAGGTAATACCCCAAACTTGATACCAACACCTAATACTATGGTTAGGATTTATTGACACTTGAAAAACAAGCTTGCAAAGAAGAAAATGATTCTCCTTTTGACCTCCTAAGGTCACTACAATGGCAGCAGCAGAAATGCTGTTTGGACAGTTTTTTTAAGCTTAAAGTTTTGTAGTTATCACTTGAAAAGAGTCATGCACCTTTGGTTGAAGTGTTAGGCATCTTTTATGAGGAGTTGTGTAGTATTAAAAGTAATAAAACCAAGCATGTGAGGCTTTCTTAGAGACCAAAAATCTGCCACACTACATGTTAAATAATAATACTAGTAAGTTTATAAAAGTTTATAAACTTATGTATCATTTTGTTACTTATACATTTTATAAAACCTTTTATAAAATATAACACATTATAATTTTTTAAACTTATAAATAATTATATATAAATTATCCAAATAATTTATATCAAGTGATAATATTTTAGAAACCCGATTTTCTAAAATTCAAGTGTCGCGTATTTGTTTAATGATCCTATCGTTAAGATCAAATACGTATATGGTGTCGGTAAGTTTGTTATTGGGTATGACCCGACTTGGATCATAACATATTAGCCACATTAATTTAATATGTCTCTCGGGCATACGAAATACCTTCAATCTCCCACTTGCACGAGAAACATAAGAAATTAATGCAAGTGATGGATACCACCTAACGACCGTCCATCACCCCCAATATGTTATGACTTTGTGCCATTCAATAACATCATCCCTTTCGAGTTCCCATCTCGAATATGAATAGGTGAATCTTTCATCACATCCTTTTGTCCTAGATGTCATGTTAAATCCAAGAGATATAGAGTGATCACTCTCTTCTCGATTTAACTTTATCGGGCCTTAGACATCTGACTCTCAACGAATAAGAGGGACAAATTCCATCTTGACTACATACGTCCTAAATATATACCTTGCATTATACCTGAGCTCTTCCTTATGAACTACCATATTTCAGAATAGCGAAGGAAAGAATCAAGGCACAATACTTGGTAAATATCTGAACCCAATATGTATCTCAGGTCAGAGGATACAATGATATTCGCCTTTAATCAAGACTACATGTGATCAACCACAAAGGCTCCATTTAGTAAATCTTGATGGCGGGTCTTCCAATATTTGCATCCCACAAATATCTATGAACCTTGGTTGCAACCTTGCCCCACATTTATCCCGTGAATGTATACCAATCCAAGTTCATAATAGTCTAAACCTCACACTTGCTCCCACAAATGTGATCGACTACGGAATTTAGAATAATAACTTATTCATGGATAAAATATGCAAAATAGGAACATAACTCAAGATAAATTAATGCCATAATTATATTAATGAGTTTGAACTACTTCGTTCCGTTACAATACATAAAACAGATCATGACCAATCACTAGAATATCGAAGCCCAAGTGCACAAACATGTCCAGTATGTTTCGCTCCATGTAAGAGCTTCGTGAGAGGATCCGCTATATTAAGATCTGTGTGAACTTTGCGAATACATATCTTTCCCTTTTCAACTTCATCCCTTATGTAGTTGAATCTCCGCTCAATGTGACCGGTCTTTTGATGAGCACGAGGTTCTTTGATTTGAGCAATCGCACCCTAGTTGTCACAAAAGATCTCAAGAGGGTCCTGAATGGAAGGGACTACTCCTAAGTCGTCGATGAATTTCTTCATCCATGCAGCTTCCTGAGCTGCCAATGAGGCAGTGATGTACTCCAATTCTGTAGTGGATAAAGTAGCAACATCCTGTTTTGAACTCTTCCAAGAGACCGCACCTCCATTTAACGTGAAGACATAACCGGATTGTGATCGAGAATCATCTCGATCAGTTTGGAAACTCGCGTCCACGTAACCCTTTACAGCAAGTTCCTCCTCACCAGATCCATATATTAGAAACATATCCTTAGTCCTCCTAAGGTATTTCAATATACTTTTAACCGCAATCCAATGACTGTTTCCTGGGTTATTCTGGTATCTACTTGTCAAGCTTAGGGCGCATGACACATCCGGTCTAGTGCATATCATTGCATACATGATTGCCCCAATAGCAGATGCATAAGGGACTCTCTTCATTCTCTCTTGTTCATCTTTCGTGGTAGGGCACTGAGATGAACTGAGAGGCGTTCCTCTTTGAATAGGTACCAAACCACTCTTAGAGTTCTCCATCTTGAACCTTTTCAAGACCTTTTCAATGTATGCACTTTGATTCAAACCTATCAGTTTCTTGGATCTATTCCTGTAGATCCCAATCCCCAAAACGTATTGTGCTTCTCCAAGATCCTTAATGGAGAAGCATTTACTTAGCCAAGTTTTAACTCCTTGCATTGCCGGAATATCATTTCCAAATAACAATATATCATCCACATATAGTACAAGGAACATGATAGTGCTCCCACTAGCTTTCTTGTATACACAAGCTTCATCACCATTTTTGATGAAGCCAAATTTCTCGGCCTCCTCATTAAAACGATGATTCCACATTCTAGATGCTTGTTTCAATCCGTAGATTGACTTCTTTAACTTGCATACCTTTTTAGGATATTTCGGATCAACAAAACCTTCAGGCTGAACCATATAGACATCTTCCACAAGATATCCATTTAGGAAAGCGGTCTTGACATCCATTTGCCATATTTCATAATCATAATGAGCAGCAATGGCAAATAATATCCTAATAGACTTTAGCATTGCCACAGGCGAAAAAGTTTCATCATAGTCAACCCCTTGAGTTTGAGTGAAACCTTTTGCTACAAGTCTAGCTTTATATGTATCCAAGTTTCCATGTATGTCGGTTTTCATTTTGAAAAGCCATTTACAATCAACTAGCCTAGAGCCAGCAGGTTGTGCAACAAGTTCCCAAACTTGGTTGTCATACATGGATTGCATCTCAGCGTTCATGGCTTCCTGCCATTTATCATTATCAATCCTTGATAAAGCATCTTGGTAGTTTGCTGGTTCATCCAAATCAACAACATAGCAACCATCCATGAGAAACCCATATCTCTCAGGAGGATTACTAATTCTACCAGATCTGTGAACGTCTTGTGTATTTTGATCATCCATTTGATCATTCTCAACATTTTCATGTTGAGTGCTAGTGTCAACCAATTGTGTATCATCTACTTGATCTATTTTCCTTTCACTATCGCCTTCCATTAGGAACTTAGTCTCAAGGAATTCTGCCTTTTGAGCAACAAATACATTCTGCTCGAAAGGATCATAGAAATAATATCCCATATCATCCTTGGGATATCCTATGAAGATACACTTCGTGGATCGAGCATCCAACTTATTAGGGACGTAACGCTTAGGATAAGCTTCACATCCCCATACCTTTAAGTATGATAGAGATGGAGGCTTTCCAAACCACATCTCATGAGGAGTTCATTCCACTTTCTTGGTTGGGGCCATATTTAAAATACGAGCCGCGGAGCATAGACAATAAACCCAAAATGATAGAGGTAACGAGCTTCTAGCCATCATAGATCGAACCATATCCATTAGGGTTCGGTTCCTCCTTTCGGAAACTCCATTTAGTTGGGGTGTTCTAGGAGGAGTGAGCTGCGAGATAATCCCACAACTTTTAAGATGATCTTGGAAAGCATCGCTTAGGTATTCACCTCCTCTATTGGTACGAAGTACCTTGATTGTCTTATTGAGTTGATTTGTACTTCGTTTTGATACTCTTTGAATGCTTCAAAAGTTTCGTCCTTATGTCTTAACAAGTAGACATATCCGAAACGACTGAAGTCATCAATGAAAGTAACGAAGTATCTTTCACCATTCTGAGTTATGGGCTTAAAGGGTCCACATACATCCGAATGTATTAATCCCAATAAGTCCTTAGCCCTTTCGTAGGTCCATTTGAAAGGTGCTTTAGTCATTTTGCCTTGTAAACAAGATTCACATACATCAAACGAGTCTAGTTCATTTGATTTCAAAAGGCCATTCTTTTGAAGTGTATGCATTCGATTCTTGTTTATGTGACCAAGGCGACAATGCCATAAGTAGGAATCACTCAAATCCCTTTTGAGTTTCTTGGTGCTAGTATGGTATATTGAGCTACTAGATGATGTGTGTGACGATCGCTCCAAATCCATATGGACGAACACGTCATTCATTGATTTCATTACGAGGTATTTGACCTCTATGTGATACATTTTGTAACATTGTATTCGTTTGAAAAGGTATTTCATAAATGAATATATAAATTCCAGGTTTTTAACATCTGATGATTTCTACGTATAGACAATCACCATTTAATGGTTTACAATAATACATCTGTTGACAATACAGTCAAAATAAGATACATGGTAATGGTTTGGTGAATGCAAGTTTCTTGTATATAGCATGTATGACTCCAAGCACATATCTTGTATCACGTATAAGCAAACAGCGGAAGACTTCTAGAATCCTGAGAATAAACATGCTTCAAGTGTCAACACAAAGGTTGGTGAGTTCATAGTTTTAATATTACACATAATCCGTATATCAATGTGGATTACAAAAGTTCAGTTGTTTTATTTAAAACGTTATCAATAGGTTTTACATAAAAGGTGGATCACAAGATTTCAGTTGTTTCATCTGAAACGTTTATCAATCGGTTCTACAAAATTGAGCACCCTGGTAACTAAACTTTAATGCTTATATTATTTGTACCCTTTGTATAATCATCTTAATAATACACGCAAACCAACGTGTACGCTTCTCAAATAGCATACGTCCGTTAAAAGGCTAGCGCTCTAGCTCGGACGGGGATATCAAGCCCTATGGATCCATATACTACTACTCGCGCCCACCAGTTCTTATAACTGGCAGTTACTAGTTACCAAAGCTAAGGGATTTTAGGTTCAAACTCGGTGTAGAATTTAGTATGTACTTGTATCCATTGCGTTTAAAATAAAGTGCATGTATTCTCAGCCCAAAAATATAAATTGCAAAAGCAATTAAAAAGGGAGCAAATGAAACTCACACAAAATCAGTTTTAGTATTTGTATCCATTTAGTAAAACAGTTTATAAAACTGCGCATGTATTCTCAGCCCAAAAATATAGTTTGAAAAAGGGATCATATGAAACTCACGCATATAAATATTGTATATCGGTTAACAAAGCATTTGCATGTATTCCCAGCCCAAAAATGTAGAGAGTAAAAGGGATCTTATGAAACTCACAGTTAAATATTGATATACAATATTGTAGGAAAGCACGTAGACGCATCGGAGATGATAAACACGAGGTTTGATTCACAAAAAAATACCCCCGAACATTACCCATAACCTCCTTGGCAATAACCCATAATTTCCTTAGCTCTAGCTTGCTCGAAAACTCATTTTGAAAATTACTTGGACAGCACTCCGTCGTAATATTTTTTGTACATTATTATTTTTGTATCGCAAAAATAATAACACTAATAATAATAAAAAATAATAAGATTAATAATAATCTTATTAATAATAATAATAATAATAATAATAATAATAATAATAATAATAATAATAATAATAATAATAATAATAATAAATAATAAATAATATTACGGAGTATATATATATTTGTGTATGTGTGTGATTTAAATCGAGCGAAAACACTGAAATTTATAGATGTGGCCTGAAATCTGGAGTCATGCGACTCGCATGGAAATGGCCTTCTGGCCATGCGACTCGCATGAGGACCAGGGACAGCTCACATTGTTTTGGCTCCTAGCTTGTCGACATAATATAAAATAAATATAAATATATAAATAATTAATATAATTATTTATATATTATATTTTATTCTTGTGCATAGTAGACTAGATATTTTTGGTCCGTTGCGTCGGGCGTTTCTTCTTGACTCGGGTCCCGGTTCTGGATTTTCAGACGTCCTTGCGTACTATTTTATATCGTGTACTTTGCGTTCCGCAACTTGTACTCTTGTCATTTTTTAGACGTTCTTCATCAATAATTTGAACCTTTTTAATTGTATCTTGTACATTTGAGCATTTTGGACCTTTCCGTTTTCAATTCTTCGTTTTCGCCTTTTGTCTTCGCACTTATTAAATATAAACGAATATTACTTGAATATGGAACAATTACAACTAAAATCCTGTCTTTCTTGGGGGATAATGCTATGAAATATATGTTCCTTTTTAGCCTTATCAATAGCCTTAAATTATCCCTTAATTATATCACTCAAAGTGTATCTTAAACTTTCGAGTGTTTTGGTCATTTACTTCTATAAATCATCGTCTCGCTATTTGTTAAAATACATTTTTATAATAGCGTTTACTGTAGCAAAGTTACTGTAGCAAAGTCAAATTTTACTGTAGCAATTCACTGTAGCAAATAGTGATTTTCGAAAACACTGTAGCATTTTGAGTAATGTGGCAATTTTAAAACACTGTAACAAATTAGTGTTTAACTGGTTCATCTTAAACGCTTTAGTTAACTTATCTAAATATCAATTGAATCAATAAACGAATGTTACTATCGTTTATTATATATATGTATATATCTTTTTAATATACATAAATCAGTTTTTAAATACACATTGGAAGTTATTTATAAATAAATTTTAATAATAAATATTTCAACTTATCATATACATTCAAATAGATATTTAAACCAATAAGTTTAATGTACGGTATCAAACAATTAATACATTGTTACCTTTTCATGTTATAGTATATATGTATCTATTTACATATAATTGTTCTCGAATCGTCGAAAATAACCGAAGGGTATTTAAATATATAAAAGTAGTTCAAAAATTTTGAGATTCAGTTTTACAGACTTTGCTTATCGTGTCGAAAATGTTAATCATACAAAGATTAAGTTTAAATTTGGTCAGAAATTTCCGGGTCATCACAATGTGTCATCATGAACCAATTCATAAATTCCATTTGAAGGCAAAGCCTTAAAATAGAATACATTATCTAAATAAACGTGGATTTCATCATTAACAAAATTAAGATAAAAACCACATTGTTTTAAACGGGAAACTGAAATAATGTTTCGACATAAATCTGGTGCATACAAAACATTGTTCAAAATAAGTTCCAAACCACTTGGAAGCTTTAATACAAAGTCTCCTTGAGCCTTCACTTGCACTTTGGTTCCATTACCCATAAAGAGACTTGATGTTCCCGTTTGCTTGCTACTTCTTTTGAACCCCTGCAAAGAATTGCAAATGTGAGTTCCACATCCAGTGTCTAATACCCATGTATTAGAAGAAGTAATACTAAGCTCTATATGTACCATATATATATATTACCTGAGGTTTGCCCCGCATCCCTCTTTTCCTTCAACTCCTTAAGGTAGACTGGGCAGTTGCGTTTCGAGTGACCCATTTCACTGCAACCGAAGCACGGGTCTTCCTTGAGGTTTGCTTGTCCGGCAACCTTTTGCTTCTTGTTCTTGTTTTTGGTTGGGGTAACCATCATCCCCTTTCCCTTGCCTTGATGGGCGGGTCCTTTCCTCTTAGCCGCCTTTGGCTTAGAGGTGTTGTTACCTTTGGACCCACCATCATTGATCATTAGCACGGGTGAAGCCCTCTTACCCATGCTAGTTTCCACCGTCCTAAGCATGCCATGAAGTTCGCCAATGGTCTTATCCATCCCATTCATATTGTAATTAATTACAAATTGGTCAAACCTCTTTGACAAGGAGTTTAGGATAAGATCCGTGGCTAGCTCATTAGATATGTTGAGATTAAGACGGTTTGCGCGATCAATGAGGCTTTTCATCTTAAGGACATAAGATGAAACGGATTGGGAGTCGTCCATACGACATGCATGAAGCGCTCGAACGGTCTCGAAGCGCTCGACACGTGCTTGTTGAAGGAACATCTCCTTCAATTGCGTAATCATGTCGTATGCAGTATGATGCTCGAAATCCTTTTGGAGTTCGGGTATCATAGTCCCAAGCATTAGGCAAGCGACTTGCCCTGAATCGGCGCAATACTTATCCCAATAAGCCATGCCTTCCGTATCATCCTCGTCGGGTTGATCGGGAATGGGGTCTTCCAACACATACGCCTTATCCTCAAGTTTGAGGACATTCCTAAGATTGCGGAACCAATCCATAAAGTTCGTATGGTTGAGTTTGTCTTTCTCGAGGAGAGACCTTAACGATAGGTTGTTCAAGTTAATAGGTGCGTTTTGCATGTTGTTGTTATTGGCGGCCATCTACAAAATTTAACAAAGTTCATTTAAGTATCGATTTTAAATTTAATAAACAATTCCCTTTTAAATTTTAATTGACTTATTAAATATTAGAATCCAATGGTAAATCAAATTTCGGTTAGGTGACCTTTATCCCGTTATTTGATTTAGCTAGGTAGTCATTTATATGACAATTGCAATCCTTTTGCAACTTCTAAATTATGGGATCATGCAATCCTTTTGCATGGCATATTTATCCCATCAACGCCTATTTGTTCTTCATGCTTCAGTGACCCTAAGTTCATGATTCCCAAATCAAGTCGTCCTACTTGTGTAAACATGTAAAATTAACATACAAGTGGTTAGGTGACCTTTATCCCACAAGCATGCGAATTTTACCTTAACCATATTAGTTAGCTCATAACGGTTAGGTGACCTTTATCCCATTATGAGTTCCCTACTATGTTTAAGTGTTCCACAAAAGGATGGCGTTAAACTTGTTTACCTTGTTTTAGTTTTAAAGGGATTTTCGGCTTTCTTTATTCTAGTTTAAGAAGACATATTACCATACACCAACATGCATTTGGTGTATAGTACATTATGAAAAACCTATTTTCATGTCTTAGTAATAAAACCAATTACTTGATATAAACCATTTTATATACATT
The DNA here is from genome assembly GCF_046630445.1 of Rutidosis leptorrhynchoides. Classification (NCBI taxonomy): domain Eukaryota; kingdom Viridiplantae; phylum Streptophyta; class Magnoliopsida; order Asterales; family Asteraceae; genus Rutidosis; species Rutidosis leptorrhynchoides. The sequence goes on along the minus strand of NC_092336.1, from coordinate 510,438,141 downwards.
GTCATCTTGTTCTTAATAACCATTTATTAGTGTCCTTTTGTTGTTTTAAATATAACCAATTATAATGTCGTTTTGCAAGTTGTTAACATGTGATTTTCTTGTATCAACCAAACATACAAACACAATAATCATACAAGCATGCATAACAACAATGTTCACAATCAAGCCAAAGTGGTGGACACTTGTTTAGCCGAAAACAAGTGTCACCGGTAAAGGGTTAAATCACAAAGTAAGAGATTTTTAAAATCTCCCACTAACTCTTGCATCCATATGCTCCATCTTGTGATTTTCTTCATCATCTTGAATCTTCATTTCTTTTACAAAAATTATACAACCTAATACATTTTTTCTAGGAAAAAGAAATTACATCCTAATCTATTTTACATACCAAATATAAAATAAATTACATAACCAAATGAATGAATATTACAACCAAATGAATAAATTAATTATTACATACCAAATGAATAATACAAATCATTCAAACACACATGCATTCAAACATAAGGTCAAGGCATTGATTGTGAACTACAACATATGAACAAAATGACCAATTTGCAAGTTCCAAACCCTCTTGGAACCTCCAAGAATTCGTCCAACCTTACAAACCCACCCAAACCCGAACATTTTTAAATTCCATATGGTTCATGATGACACATCATACAATAGCTCAATATACCATGCAAACACCAAGAAACTCAAAAGGGATTTGAGTGATTCCTACTTATGGCATTGTCGCCTTGGTCACATAAACAAGAATCGAATGCATACACTTCAAAAGAATGGACTTTTGAAATCAAATGAACTAGACTCATTTGATGTATGTGAATCTTGTTTACAAGGAAAAATGACAAAAGCACCTTTCAAAGGGACCTATGAAAGGGCTAAAGACTTATTGGGATTAATACATTCGGATGTATGTGGACCCTTTAAGCCCATAACTAGGAATGGTGAAAGATACTTCGTTACTTTCATTGATGACTTCAGTCGTTTCGGATATGTCTACTTGTTAAGACATAAGGACGAAACTTTTGAAGCATTCAAAGAGTATAAAAAAGAAGTACAAAATCAACTCAATAAGACAATCAAGGTACTTTGTACCAATAGAGGAGGTGAATACCTAAGCGATGCTTTCCAAGATCATCTTAGAAGTTATGGGATTATCTCGCAACTCACTCCTCCTGGAACACCCCAACTGAATGGAGTTTCCGAAAGGAGGAACCGAACCCTAATGGATATGGTTCAATCTATGATGGCTAGAAGCTCGTTACCTCTATCATTTTGGGGTTATTGTCTATGCTCCGCGGCTCGTATTTTAAATATGGCCCCAACCAAGAAAGTGGAACGAACACCTCCTGAGACGTGGTTTGGAAAACCTCCATCTCTATCATACTTAAAGGTATGGGGATGTGAAGCTTACCCTAAGCGTTACATCCCTAATAAGTTAAATGCTCGATCCACGAATTGTATCTTCATAGGATATCCCAAGGATGATATGTGATATTATTTCTATGATCCTTCCGAACAGAATGTATTTGTTGCTCGGAAGGCTGAATTCCTTGAAACTATGTTCCTAATGGAAGGTGATAGTGAAAGGAAGATAGACCTTGAGGAGGTTCGAGATCAAGTAGATGATACACAATTGGTTGATACTAGCACTCAACATGAAAATGTTGAAAGTGATCAAATGGATGATCAAAACACACAAGACGTTCGCAAATCTGGTAGGACTAGTAATCCTTCTGAGAGATATGGGTTTCTCATGGATGTTTGCTATGTGGTTGATTTGGATGAACCAACAAGCTACCAAGATGCTTTATCAAGGATTGATAAAGATAAATGGCAGGAAGCCATGAACGCCGAGATGCAATCCATGTATGACAACCAAGTTTGGGAACTGGTTGTACAACCTACTGGCTCAAGGCTAGTTGATTGTAAATGGCTTTTCAAAATAAAAACCGACATACATGGAAACTTGGATACATATAAAGCTAGACTTGTAGCAAAAGGTTTCACTCAAACTCAAGGGGTTGACTATGATGAAACTTTTTCGCCTGTGGCAATGCTAAAGTCTATTAGGATATTATTTGCCATTGCTGCTCATTATGATTATGAAATATGGAAAATGGACGTCAAGACCGCTTTCCTAAATGGATATCTTGTGGAAGATATCTATATGGTTCAGCCTGAAGGTTTTGTTGATCCGAAATATCCTAAAAGGGTATGTAAGTTAAAGAAGTCAATCTACGGATTGAAACAAGCATCTAGAATGTGGAATCATCGTTTTAATGAGGAAGCCGAGAAATTTGGCTTCATTAAAAATGGTGACGAAGCTTGTGTATATAAGAAAGCTAGTGGAAGCACTATCATGTTCCTTGTACTATATGTGAATGATATATTGTTATTTGGTAATGATATTCCGGAAATGCAAGGAGTTAAAACTTGGCTAAGTAAATGCTTCTTCATTAAGGATCTTGGAGAAGCACAATACATTTTGGGGATTGGGATCTACAGGGATAGATCCAAGAAACTTATAGGTTTAAATCAAAGTTCATACATTGAAAAGATCTTGAAAAGGTTCAAGATGGAGAACTCTAAGAAAGGTTTGGTACCTATTCAAAAGGGAACACTTCTCAGTTCATCTCAGTACCCCACCACGAAAGATGAACAGGAGAGAATGAAGAAAGTCCCATATGCGTCTGCCATTGGGTCAATCATGTATGCAATGATATGCACTAGACCGGATGTGTCATGCGCTCTTAGCCTGACAAGTAGATACCATAATAACCCAGGAAACAGTCATTGGATTGCTGTCAAAAGTATATTGAAATACCTTAGGAGGACTAAGGACATGTTTCTGATATATGGGTCTGGTGAGGAGGAACTCGCTGATGGAATTCATTATAAATGGTTAATCATATAAACTTGTTTTATTGATAATCTTGCTTCCGCTTTCTTAACAATTACAAGTTGGTTTTGTAACTATGTTAAACTTATTGACATGTTTTATGAACTCATTGAATTCCATCAATGGCATCAGGCCATGAATGTATGCTTACATAAAATAGCAAGGAAGTAAGATTATACCTCCTATGTGATGAGTTACGAGCTGAATTTTGGACAGCAGAATGCTTCAAGGAATGAAGGTGAATGCAAGCTCCAAAACAATGAAACCTCAAGAGGTAATACCCCAAACTTGATACCAACACCTAATAATATGGTTAGGATTTATTGACACTTGAAAAACAAGCTTGCAAAGAAGAAAATGATTCTCCTTTTGACCTCCTAAGGTCACGGCAATGGCAGCAGCAGAAATGCTGTTTGGACAGTTTTTTAAGCTTAAAGTTTTGTAGTTATCACTTGAAAAGAGTCATGCACCTTTGGTTGAAGTGTTAGGCATCTTTTATGAGGAGTTTTGTAGTATTAAAAGTAACAAAATCAAGCATGTGAGGCTTTCTTGGAGACCAAAAATCTGCCACACTACATGTTAAATAATAATACTAGTAAGTTTATAAAAGTTTATAAACTTTTATAAACTTATGTATCATTTTGTTACTTATACATTTTATACATTTTATAAAACCTTTTATAAAATATAACACATTATAATTATTTAAACTTATAAATAATTATATATAAATTATCCAAATAATTTATATCAAGTGATAATATTTTAGAAACCCGATTTTCTAAAATTCAAGTGTCGCGTATTTGTTTAATGATCCAATCGTTAAGATCAAATACGTATATGGTGTCGGTAAGTTTGTTATTGGGTATGACCCGACTTGGATCATAACATATTAGCCACATTAATTTAATATGTCTCTCGGGCATACGAAATACCTTCAGCGAGAACCCAATTTGATTCAATTTGGGTGATAGTTGATCGATTGACGAAGAGTGCTTTGTTTCTTCCCATTCGGGAAGCGATATCGTCAGTGATTTTAGCTAAGATGTTTATCAAGTAAGTAATATCAAGGCATGAGGTTCCTATATCTATTATTTCGGATCGAGATACTCGTTTCACATCTCGGTTTTGGGAAAAGTTTCATGAAGATATGGGTACACAATTGAAATTGAGCACAGCGTACCATCCTCAATCGGACGGTCAAACCGAACGTACGAATCAAACATTGGAGGATATGTTACGGGCGTGTATTATCGATTTCGGTGGTAGTTGGGATGAGCACATACCTTTGGTGGAATTCTCGTACAATAATAGTTATCATACTAGTATCGGGATGCCACCTTATGAGATGCTTTATGGGCGTAGGTGTTGAACTCCGATTTGTTGGGGTGAAGTGGGTCAAAGAGAAATCGGGAGTACCGATTTGGTTTTAGAGACGAACAGCAAGATTGATATGATTCGGACTCATTTGAAAAAGGCTCAAGATAGAAAAAAATCTTATGCCGATAAACGTAGACGACCTATTGAGTTCCAATGCTTAAAGTTTCGCCATGGAAGGGTGTTATTCGGTTTCAAAAATGAGGAAAGTTATCTCCTCGGTTTATTGGGCCATTTAAAGTTTTAGCTCGTGTTGGTGAAGTTGCGTACCGTTTAGAATTACCCGAAGAGCTTGCGGGGATCCATAATACATTTCATGTTTCCCATCTCCGTAAGTGTCTTGCGGATGATTCTTCATGGGTGCTATTAGACGAGATTGAACTAAACAACAAGTTAGAGTATGTTGAGAAACCGATTGCTATACTCGATGAAAAGGTAAAGAAGTTGAGAAATAAAGAGGTGAGAACTTTTAAAGTTCAATGGAGTCGTAGTAAAGGTTACGAGTTTACATGGGAACCTGAAGAGTTTGTATTGGTGTATCTTCCGGCTTGTCATGCGGCTTGGATCGCGAGGACGCGCTCTGATTCAAGTGGGAGAGAGTTGTAACACCCCGTTTTTTCCGTATGTGATTTAAGGTACATAATTGATCTTTAGAATGTTCATACTTGGTTGTATAATTGTATAAAGATGATTGTACGATGCGTGTATGAAGGGTACCAAGCATGTACGTGTTGCTTGTTCGAATGTCGAAGAAAACAGGACGTTGTTTGAGTTACAAAGTGTGTACGTACCTTTTCGACTCCAAATAAAGTTTGAGTTTATATTTCAAAACCTTACCATTAGAAAGGAAATCTTATTACGTTTCCAACGATATTTGATTCATCGAAAACGGAGTTACGGTCAAAAAGTTACGACCAAAACAAGTTCAAAAACCGGGAAAAAATGTGCCAGGCGCAAATTGCGGCTGCCAGGCGCAATTTGCGGCTGGCTGGGGGTCAAAAATATGTTCAGGACCCAAATGGGCGCCTTTGAGCGGCCGTTTTTGCGGCCTGGGCGTAAATTGCGGCCACCAGACGCAATTTGCGGCTGGGGACGGGTTTTTGGTGATTTTCTTGATATTTTGAGTTTTAATGAGGGATATTTGAGTCTTTTCACTTTGTGAAAGGTTTGAGACCATAAAAACTGATCTAAAGCTTATCCTTAACTCATTTAACACTCTTTCACCTACACACTTAAATTCTAGAGAGAGAGAGAGTTAGAGTTTTAGAGAGAGAGAGCTCATTTTGGGGAAGAAGAAGACCAAATCCCACCCGAGTCCTAGTTTTAAAGTTGTTCCATACGTCTCTAGCTACGATTTGATAGTGTTAGTAAGTCTTAACTCCGTGTTTTGAGTTTTAATTGATTTATGGCTAGGGTTTAGTCATTTGAGACTTGTAAGACCCATTTGGGGGTTAAATGGGGGAACTTGGGTTAAATTGGTGTATGAAAACCCTAAGGCTTTTAATCTAGGGTTTTGTCATGGGTTTGGTGTTTGTAAGTGTTAATTGTGTTGTTAGATCACTAATACACTTGTGAAATAATGAAAGATGGTTAAGGGGTTCAAGTTTGACAAATTTATAAGTCTAAGTGTTAAAATGGGTCAAATGGGCAATTGTTGACCTAGTTGGGTAAGATGGGTATGAAATACCTATAAATTGTGTTAGTTGGTGTTAGTAGACTCTAATCACTAGCTTTTAGTGATTTATGGTGAGTCTTGACCTTTAATGGGCGATTTTGGTATAAATGAGTCATTTAATGCAATCGGGTCGTTAAATGCTCAAGTGTTAAATGTTGGTGGTTAGTCCAACTAGTTTGTGTATTGAATGTGTACTTAATATATTAGGTACTTGCTTTGAAGCTTAAGCAAGTGTTTAATCATCACTGACGTGATAAGGTGTTGACCTAGTTTGTGTATTGAATGTGTACTTAATATATTAGGTACTTGCTTTGAAGCTTAAGCAAGTGTTTAATCATCACTGACGTGATAAGGTGAGTGGAATAATTATACGTGTATGTATATAGTGTATCTATTTGTGTGTTATGGCATGAACCAAAGCGCTGGTAGTGCCATAGCATGTACGAATGTGCTATTATGTGAACCAAAGCGCCGGTAGCATCATGGCATATATGTTGTAGTGTGAACCAAAGCGCCGGTAGCACTAAATTGTAAATTATTAGGGTGTGAACTAAAGCGCCGGTAGCACCTTAGCGTTAATTGTTAGAGTGTGAACCAAAGCGCCGGTAGTACTTTAACGTGAGTATGACTCAAGTTGTGATGTGAACCAAAGCGCGGGTAGCATCATGACTATAGCGTATGGCGTGAACCAAAGCGCCGATAGCACCATGACGCGTGTATGGTTAACCATATGGTTGTGTGTATGTTGTTATATAGCATATCTATATTGTTTCGATTATATGCTAATGGTTATGCTAGTTGCGGTATTGGAGGTTGTAGCTTTGTACTTGTGATGGTAAGCTAATTTATATTACTGGCATGTATGCGGTATGTGTGTAAGTGTTGCAAGTAGGTATATTATATATGTATGTGTATAACTATTGCATTCAACCCTCTCGTTGTTTACCATTTTAGGATCCGACTTGGATAAAGGCAAGGGTATTCGAATGGATTAGTGGCCTCCTGCTTTGTTTTGATAGGGGATGCTTTTGGATGAAGCTTTTAAAAGTTGACCTAGTGTTTTGGGTAGTTTAGCCACAGACCATGCTCAAGTGTCATTTGGTTTAATACTATCATCTATGGGTCGAACTTTTAAACAATTGGATTAAAGGCCTTTGCGCCTCTAATTGTAAACCTTAAACTCGTAGTGTGTTTAAATGTGTTGTATGAAATGGTTTACATCTTCCGATTTATTGAATGGCGCGTTAATGGCTTATATTATTTATAAAAAAAAAAAATTATCCGGTTGAATACGGGTTGAGTTGTTTCATTCAATCACGTGTTTAGTTTGAAAGTTTAAAATTTCATAATTTGTGAAACGTAAATGTTAATGCTAATGTAAACGCAAAATGTAAACATGAAGTGCAAGTGTAAATGTAAACGTGAAGTAAAATGTAAAGGTAAATGTAAAACGTAAACCTAAAAACTTAATTAATAAAAATATATAAAACATAAACATAAAACTTATACGTAAATCTATAGTGTAAACGTTAATGTAGTATGAAAACGTAAGCATTAAACATAAAAAGTAAAATGTGGACGTAAACCATAACACTTAAATGGTGAAGTACGCGTAAAACTTTAAACATACAAATAAAATGTAAACGTATAGTGTAAACATATAACCTAAGATGTAAATCTAAAATAAAAGTAAGTCATTAACGTAAATCGTAAACATATACCATAAATGTATAACATGTACGTAAACCATAAGAATGTAAAACGTAAATTTAAACCTTAAACGTAAATGTAAATCGTAAAGGATAAGAAACTTTTAAATCTTTTAGTTACAAAAGATATAAAAATATTTTTCTCATAAGATTTAAAAGTTCTAGGACATTTGAAATCATTTAACCAAACATAAGATTTCATAAATTTTAATATGCAAATCCATCAAAGTCTCTCAAGATCCCACGAACTAAACACATCCTTCAAATTTTCTTTCTTATAATAAATAAATGATCATTAATAATACTACTAATAAAATAATAAAAAAGCATAATAATAATAATAATAATAATAATAATAATAATAATAATAATAATAATAATAATAATAATAATAATAATAATAATAATAATAATAATAATAATAATAATAATAATAATAATAATCTCTCCATTTATCTATCTATAGTTAATATTAAAATCCTATAATGATGATGTCATTATTAGGCTAATAAGAAAAAATCAAAAAGAATAAGAAAAAATTTAATCATGATGGGTGATATCATTAATCTAAATAATTTTGAATTAAAATTAAATCTTATTAATTAATTATTATTATTAAATCTTATTAATAATTATTTTAATTATTAAAATTAAATAACTTTGAATTATTTTAATTACTAAGTTTAAATTGAGTACGAGAAGGTATAAAAGCTAGGGAGAAGGAAACTAATTCTAAATTTATATTTTAATTTACACTTTTAAAATAAAATGACAATCGATATTATCTGTTATAATTAGATGTGGATTGTTTAATATACATTGTAGGTGTTTGATAAAATGTTCAGCTGACGAGTTTCTTAGTCGGACTCTGTGGTTCCACGGGTCATTAAACTAAATAACTTTAGCATTTACGTTCACTTAATACTTAAAACATATCATTAAACTGTTTCGTTTAAATAAACCCGTGGTTCCACGGGTCATTTCACTAGTAAAAAAAATTATTTCCTTAAAGTTTTATTGAATTCAAGATGTTAAATTTTAGCTTCCACATATATTTAAGTAAGTTTATGTTTTTGATTAATTTGATAATCCAACTTCCTTTACAGAACGACTAATCTCATGACGACTAGCTTCTTTGTGGATAACATAAATTAGTCGCTAAATTCAATGTAAATTTGACTTGTCTTATTAAATAAATAAAGAAATGATTACAAGTAGTAAAGGGTGAATTAGAGATTTAAATAAGCTTGATGGATTACTTACGGGTCGTGAGGTGGGTTTGAGTGGCAACAAGGATGTTGGGCTAAGGTTCGGTAATGGGCCGAGTATCGGGACTGGGCTAGGTCAGGGGCCTGGGCGGGGGTCTGCTTCGAATGCGAGTGTAGGTGATGGCGGTTCGTCGGGTAAAGTGTTTAGCTTTTTTGAGGAGGCGGTTAAGGATATTGAAGGTTTGGTTAGGGTCGAGGGCAAGTTGATTGGATCGAAGATGCTTCCGAAATATAAAGAAGGTGCGAGGTCTAGGACTAAGAAGGGTAAAGGAGTGGCGGTCTTGAAGGCTACGGTTAATGGTTAGTGTCGTCCCCGTTTTGTTATTCGCGTTTTAGTTTGTTTTATCTTGTGTTGTTTGTGTAGGAGTATGTTTGGTTTAGTTTGGTTGTTCTTATGTTATTGTGTAGTGCGTTTAGAGGTTGATTTGTTGTAGCTCTTATGTTGTGGTGTTGTTTTGGCCTCGATGCCCCCGTTTGTTTCTTTGTCCGAGTCTTCATTTTTTTGATGAAGCTCTCGTGTTTTATGAAGTTTATGTTTTTTGCCAAAAAAAAAAAAAAAAAAAATTAGAGATTTAATTAACACTATCTAGTAGTTATTTTTATTCGTGAATAAATATTTTTAAACATATAATAATAATAAATTGGTAGGACCGTTAAGGTTCTGTAATTCTGTTTTCGAGTTTTGTCGGATAAAAAAAAATGAAAAAAGAAAGGAAGAGAAATGAAAGAGGAGAAAATAAGTTCTTTTGTATTTGAAAGTAAAGATTGAAATGAAATTAAACATAATCATGGATTCATGGACTTCTTCCTTTATTTTCTTTTCTATTAAAACTCGGAATAAGAAAAAAGATTTAATTTCTTTTCATGTTATTTCTTTCTCCTCGTCATAATGGAACTCTCTATGAGAGTGATAGGTTATTTAAGAGCCTAATATCTTCTTTTAATTAAGCTTATTTTTATTTTCATATAAGCTATTAGCTTGAAATGACATAAAAAAGAGAAAAGGAGACATAACGTGTATTGGGAGCTATTCACCCATCAATCTGTCACGAGAAATACAATATCCATGACAAGTATACGTACTAAATGACACATACTCCGTATTTTAACACCGACGAATTATGATATTGATATATTGATATTGATATTGATATTGATATTGAATTATTGATATTGATATTGATGGAACTACCACCAAATTTAAATTGCAAAACTGACACATACTCCGTATTTTTTTGTACTACACAGAACTTCTTATAACCGACACGATTAACATTGATAGACGCATGTGATATCCAAGTTATGCATGTTCACTTTTGTCACCAAATTAAGTTTGAACAATAATGGTACATATTTAGGCATACAGCCAAACACTCAAAATCTTATGAGTGTTGTATTGTTGTTCGGCATCACTACAAACAAATTGAGATTTAGTAGCTTACATTTTTAATAGTACTTTTAGTATGTGCCACTATATTAGTGTTTTAATGTCACTTATTCATGTGCTACTAATTTTCTATGACTTAGAGCGCTCCCATCGATCCCGTCCAAGTCATCGCCCAGGCCGCCGCCCACCTGGGCGCCGATGGCAGCGGGCCGCCCAGGGGGCCATCCAGCTTTTCGTGCTTTTGATCTTGCTTTTGATCATATGTGAGGACGAAAGGAGGTAGCCGTTGAGTGCTCCAACGGTCAAATTTTTGGCCATTGAAAATTACTTTTTATTTTTTATTTTTTATTTTTATTTTCTTAACTCTATATATAAACACATATACATTTTAAACACATACATCTCAAACACATATACATTTCATATACATTTCTACACTTTCTTAAACTCAAAAAATGAGTTCCAAAAAAACACAAAATAAAGGCAAATCAAAACGCCCTCAAGTTCAAGATCGGGGATCGGTCGAGCAAGATATGTTTCAATCTTTAATGGATTCTACGCAACAAATAACCGGGTTTTCTCAATATGCAAACTCGAATGCCTTTGCGAGTATGTTTACAAATGTTTCCAACCCGAACCAACCACTAACTCAAAAGGATGGCAAAATGACCCGTACTCGATGGGGAAACCCGAAACCCATTATAATTGGGTCGGGTCTGACCCGAGTCCGTCGGGTCATGGGCCGGGTATGGAGATGGTTACAAAAAAATTTCCAGGTTCGGGTTCGGGTATGGTTTTAGTTACAAACCCGTTTACCCGACCCGTATACCCGGCCTGAGAAATTTTAATAATAATTCTTATGTAAAATTTTAGTATTAGTGTTATATTGTTAATGTATGAAAGATTTCTTTTATTTGTTTTGAAAACTAGTATAATTTTATTCAATATAATCATATACAACAAGTTTTTGAGATGTGATATTTTATATACTTTGTGTATTTAAGTATTTTAGAAACTTTTCAATCAACTTTTTGTATTTGATATTCAATAATACTTTAAACATGAAGTAGTTAAGTTATTTTTCGATATTCTGATTTGATAACTTATTGAAAAATAGATACGGAATGACTAATCGGGTATACCCGTTTACCCGTGGGGAAACCCGAAACCCGATAGTATGTAAGTAAATGGAGACCCGACGGGTTTCGACCGAGTTTCGGGCGGAGTTTCTTAATCGGGTTCGGGATTAACTAAACCCGACCCAAATCCGACCCAATGCCATCCCTACCAACTCAACACTACACACACTACCTGAACCAACCACCAACTCAACTTTATACACACTACCCGAACCAACCACAAACTCAAATTTATACACACTATCCGAACCAATCACAATCTCAACAACAAACACCTTATTATCCAAGGCTACGTGTGAAAGGACCCGTTCATATACATTATAAACGATTCACAATAGTTGATTACATTGCGAGGTATTTGACCTCTATATGATACATTTTACAAACATTGCATTCGTTTTTAAAAGACAATCTTTCTTTACATCGAAAATTGACAGGCATGCATACCATTTCATAATATCCACTATCCAACTATAAATTGATTTAATAATAATCTTTGATGAAGTCAATGACTCGAATGAAACGTTCTTCGAAATATGCTATGAAAGACTCCAAGTAATATCTTTAAAATGAGCAAATGCACAGCGGAAGATTTCTTTAACACCTGAGAATAAACATGCTTTAAAGTGTCAACCAAAAGGTTGGTGAGTTCATTAGTTTATCATAACCATTTATTTCCATCATTTTAATAGACCACAAGAATTTCATTTCCAGTTCTCATAAATATACGTCCCATGCATAGAGACAAAAATAATCATTCATATGGTGAACACCTGGTAACCGACATTAACTAGATACATATAAGAATATCCCCTATCATTCCGGGATCCTCCTTCGGACATGATATAAATTTCGAAGTACTAAAGCATCCGGTACTTTGGATGGGGTTTGTTAGGCCCAATAGATCTATCTTTAGGATTCGCGTCAATTAGGGTGTCTGTTCCCTAATTCTTAGATTACCAGACTTTAATAAAAAGGGGCATATTCGATTTCGATAATTCAACCATAGAATGTAGTTTCAATTACTTGTGTCTATTTCGTCAAACATTTATAAAAGCGCATGTATTCTCAGTCCCAAAAATATAAAGGGTAAAAAGGCAAATGAAACTCACCATACTGTATTTCGTAGTAAAAATACATATAACGTCATTGAACAAGTGCAAGGTTGGCCTCGGATTCACGAACCTAAATTAATTATATATATTTATGTGTTGGTCAATATTTGTCTAACAAATTAGGTCAAGTCATAGTGTACCACAATCCTAATGCTCGAGACTAATATGCAAAAGTCAACAAAAGTAAATTTGACTCAAAATAATTTCCAAAAATCTATACATGATTAATATATAGTTTAAATATCGTTGTTTTATATTTTTAAATATTTTTAAAAGATTTATTAGAGTAAATAATATAATTTATTTATTAATAAATAAAATTTTATATTAAATTTATATAATAAAATATACTTTTATATATATTAAGTAATAAAATTTATAGGGTTCATTTAATATCATAAAGATAATATGATAGGTATTATTAAAGTAAGTTATTACACGTAGTAAAATATGTTTGTATCACATATTTATTTGATAAAATAATATCTATAATGATAGTAAGTAAAAGTTGTATTATTTTGTAATAATAATTATTATTATAAAAATATCAATATTTATAATTACTAAGATGACATTAGATAAAACGATAATTCTAATTATGATAACTTTAATATTTACGATAATTTTTAATATTATCTTTAAAATAATAATTCTATTTAAAATAATAATAATAATGATATTTTATAGTAACAATGACATTTCTATTAAAATGATAATTTTTGTTAAAATGATAGTTTTAATACTAACGATACTTTTAATAATAATAGTAATGATAAAAATAATAAGAACGATAATTTTATCTAAATCAATATCTTATAATATTTTAATTTCATCATGATACTCTTAATCGTTTCGTTTAATAGCTTTTAATCGTCATTTATATCGTGTTCATAATAATGATAATAATAGTAATCAAAATAATTAGATGTTACAAATATTTGTTTTAATTACACTAATATTAATAATGATAGTTACTATAACATTATTAACGATAATACTAATAATTATAATTATCTTAATGATAATATAGTAATAGTAATAATAATAATAACAATAACAATAACCATTTTTAAATAATGATATATATATATTAATAATGATAATAATAATAATAATAATAATAATAATACCAATAATAATAATAATAATAATAATTGGATAATAATAATAATACTAATTATAACTTTAACGATAATAACGATAGTAATAATAAAAAAAATAACAATTTTTAATGATAAATCCCTTTTATTGATAAAGATAATAATAATGATAATAATAAGATAAAACTAGAACGACGATAATAATAATCATTTTTAATAAAAATATCGAAAATTCAATTGATTATAACTTCTAATCCGTTCATCGAAACCATTCGATATCTAAAGGAAAAGTTCTTAATTTTTCGCTAGCTTTCCAAGGACATGCATATCTTATACCTTATCTCAACCGCAAGTGTAACTAATTCAACATTCAACCTAACCTGTCTATGGGCAATATCAAAAGTACAAGCATGCATAATACTAAATACTCGAGCACTAGTCAGGGATACACTATTAGTATGTAAAAGTTAAATTATGAGTACTCACGTATCAATATTGAGAGTCAATATTGCAGGAAAGGTACGTAGACGCAACGGAAATGATAAACACTATATTGACCTCACGAGCATACCCATGAACCATACTCAATCACCTCCATAGCTATAACTCATAATTTCTTTAATCCTATCCCACTCGATAAACAATTTCGAAATCACTCGAACAGCACTCCGTCGTAATATTTTATGTATACTAATAATATCTTGAAATAATACGGAGTAAATATATATATGTAAATCTATTGAGAGAGTTTAGAGAAAAATATTTTCAAGTTTCTATGAAATAATGAAACCTATTGAATTCTATTTATAATAGATTTTTGAATTATTAAAGTATGAATTATTAAAGTGAATTATTAAAGTATGAATTATTAAAGTGAATTATTAAAGTATGAATTATTAAAGTGAATTATTAAAGTATGAATTATTAAAGTGAATTATTAAAGTATGAATTATTAAAGTGAATTATTAAAGTTAAAGTAAAGTAAAGGTAAAGTTTAAGTATAGTAAAATATAAAACTATGTACGTATAATACGCGTATAAATATATATAATATTAATTTAAATCGTTATATATATTTAATAAAATAAAATATAAATATCGTTATCTTTATCATACTAGTTAAGTAATGAGCTGTCAAAAGTGGTTCTAGATATTTATAAAAGTTATATACGTTTTAATAATAAAGTTCTTTTTAAACTGAAAACGTTTTTGTACGTTTGAAACTTAATAGATCAATCGAGTCTTTATGAGATTCAATCTTCCACTATCCTTTGTCTAGTTCTCAATGATTGACAATTTGTTCTTATTTATAAATCACTTTACCATTTTCTGAATATTGTTAAAATGGAAAGATTTCTCAAATCAACGTGGGACTTTCAACAGAGACTTGTAATCATAATTCAATATATCTGATAATTCAATCATTTGATCTTATCTTCTAATTCCATTGATAAACATTTTGAAACAGATACAATCATATAAAGTATTTAATCTAATATTTTGTTTACGTTTCAAGTTATAATATATATACACATATACATATATAATCATATTCGTTTAATGGTTCGTGAATCGTTGGAACTTGGTCGAGGTTGAATGAATGTATGAAGTATGAACATAGTTTAAAATTCTTGAAATTTAACTTAACAAATATTGCTTATCTTGTCGGAAATATATAAAGATTAAAGTTTAAATTTGGTTGGAAATTTCCGGGTTATCACAACGTGACGAGTCGGACGAGGAAGAAGTTCCGAAACTCCACGCCAAACCGTACCCGAACCCGAACCCGAGCCCGAAGCTGTAGCCGATCCGAAAGGAAAAAAAAGTGAGGTGTCCGAAAGTGCCTTGGTCCGACTTGGAAAATCGAATTTTAGCCGAGCGTTATGTGTACGTTTCCGAACATCCGGATGTGGGAAACGATCAAAATTTTAATTCATTTTGGGGTGAGGTGTGGAAACAATATAATTCGCTCGTTTCGGAGAAAAGATGTGCGGATCAAATTAGTGGAAAATGAGCTAAAATTCAAATGGATGTTAAGATATTTATTGGAATTTATTCAAAGCTCGAGAAGATGTGGCAAAGTGGAGCCGCGTGGGAAGACGTTATGAACGCGGCCCGAAAACAATTCAAAATTCAAACCAAGGGTCGACAATTCGCTTTTGAGGATGCGTGGCAAGTTTTTAAGAATTGCCCGAAGTTTTTAGAAGGTGAAGGTGTAGCGGCTACGAACAAACGAAAACAAGCCGATTTCATTTTCGAATAATGAAAAAATGAAAAAATAAAAAAATAAAATAAAAAAGGAAGGAAGGAGTGTCATGGTTGGGAGTGTTTAGCCCTGGGTTTAGTCTTGGGAAAGAAGTGGGAAGGAAGTGCTGATGTGACGCTGATGTGGCACTGAGAACTAAGATAGAGGAACTTCTCCATTGGGAGCACTCCTGACACTTTATACTTTGTACCATTAAATTACATATATATTAGTGGCACATTATACCTTAGTGCAAAGTGGCATTTTATATCATGTACGTTTGTTAAAAAAGGTGAGCATTTTTATTTTTGATCCCCTTTTTCTCTCTCTTCAGAAAAGCATGTCAAATTCCCTTTTTATGAATTCAGTTGAGAATCATCATCTAACCACCACATTCACCCTCATTAAACCTTCAATTACCCACCTCATCCATCTTAATTTCTTTTTGCTACACCCATCCACGGTTTGTAGATCTCTTGTTGCTACACTTTTTGACCTTCGGCATCTCACGGGTGGTTCGGAATTACTTGCTTTCCGTCGTAATAAGGTTCAACTGCTCAGTCCCTTGTTTCTCCGGCGTCATTCGGCCCGATTACTTCTTTGGTCACTCTAGCGGCTTTCAGGCGGCGATTTTGTGCCTTAGTTGCTCGAGATCTGAGATCTGCTTGAGTTTAAGGTTGGTTTAAGGTTCGTTTCGTTAGGGTTGACGGGGTCTGCTGCTGATCTCACTTGATTGTTTCATCGTAACGCCTTTATTCTTCTTCGGTAGTTGTAGGCGGCGAGTTCCATCGCAACTCTACATTTACTTTGGTCGGATTTGGGTTTTGTGATGGGGTTGAGTGGGTTATGGTGGGTTTGCAGTTGTTCGTGTTGTTTGTTGAAATTCGGCGGATCCCGGAGGTCGGACCGCTGCCTAGGGCTTCTGAGGACGGTCGGTGTATGCTGGCAGCCTTAGGGGTTGCTAGTAGTTATTGACAGTTTCTTAGTGGTTGTGGGTGGTGGCAAACAGAGGTTGGCCGCAATTACCTGTTGACATTGATGGTTGCTTGGTGACTACAAGTGGATATCAATGTGTAACACCCTCAGACTGGGCCTAGTAGGAAATGACCATTTTACCCTGTGTGTGTTAATATTATTGATTTTAATAATTATATGTTATTTTAAAAATTACGTGTTTATAATTATGCAATTATATAGTTGAGACCAGTTCGTGACAAGGGTCATGGAACAGGTTTGTTTATTTAATTTGGACCTCGTTTGGACCACTTAATGAGGTGTTTCGTGTTTTAGATAACTGGTAAATACCCGTGTAATACACGGAGTAGGTTTCCCTCATGTGAAGGAAACCCTTATTGCTTAAAAAACCCCTACTTCCCTTTTATTTCCATTTTTGAAAACCTTAAACACAAACACATACACAAATGCTCCCAAATCATTAAACCCTAGTTCTTGATTCTTGTTTTTGTGTTAAATCGAGTTGTGTAATTGATTTTCTGTGTTTTCAGTAGCTTAAATAAGGTATTAACATGTCGATTTCATGTATAAATTAGTGTTTAATCTCTTGTTTTGTAAAGTTTCATATCAAATGGGGTTTTAATCAAATCTTGATTTAAATGTGTTGTTTGTGTCAAATTGATGTTAATAAACGTTTGTATATGAGTTATGTATGTTCTCTAAGTGATTTGTAGTGTCAAAATAGTGCAAAAACGAGATTTGGGGCTCAAAATGACGAAAACAGCGACCTGATACTGATGAAAAGCTCCCAGGATGCATCCGTACGGTTACAGGGTGTATCCGGACCATTTTGGGTGCAACCGGGCGGTTGCAGGTGCAACCGGGCAGTTGCAGGTGCTCCCGCGCGGTTGCAGTCTGTCAGCGTTTTGGAAAACTTGTTTTGGCCGTAACTTTCAAACCGTAACTCCATTTTTGATGAATAAAATTTTGTTGGAAACGTAATGAAGTTTACTTTCTAATGGTAAGGTTTTATAATAATATTTTAGACTTTATTTGGGGTCAAAAGGCTGTGGTAGCTTATATGCTTCGTTTTACATGCGTATGAGGGTTGTTTTCGTATGGACTCTTATGTAGCCTTGTCAAATAATGAATGTAGAGTTATATGATGTGGTTTATAGTATGAATTGATGATTATCATTGATTGGAAAAGTATACTAACTCAGTATATGATGTTCTCAGGTGATAAAGGAACGGAGAAGACTCAGTAACATTAGACCACCAAGTTCTGGCTGGTAATCGGTGAGTGGACTATCCTTATGGATATTGGTATTTAGTAACAAGTGTAGTTACTACCCGCTATTATGCTATTAAAGATTATGAAAATCTATATATGCATATTGATTACTGTTTTAATTATAAGTAGTAGGTGATACTGCTGTTATCAGGTTGCCCGATTAGATTGAATCTATAGCATGCCTGATTAGGGTACCCTGTGGTTATTAGTGATATTAACTACCATGAGGTTGTAGGTGGATTATGTGCACATGTGAGAACTGTCCGTGTATAGAAGGGACAGAAGAGGTCAACCGTGTATAGAAGGGTTGGGCTCATTGGTTATTGTAATGACAGTATATTGCAATTGACGTATGTAAACGTCAGGAGAGGTATACTGTGTGACAATAATGAGGGCTATCGGTACAGCTCTAGCTTGATCAGCTAGTAATTGTAGACCTGGCAGGATCAACGATCCTCTTATATTTATAGCCGTTAGTTCTATGTATAGCCATTAGTGCTATGAGAGTGAATAACTGTGTAGAGCTATTGATACTTAGTGAATAGCTGTGTAGAGCTATTGATACCCTTATTGTATAGCTATGTAAGGCTATGTTAGTGTAGTGCCTTTAGTGAATAGCTTGTTGATGCTATTGCTGCTCTGATTGTTTGTCTAGCTCTATATAATACAGATGTACAATGCTCTATTATATGATAGCTATGTAACGCTATGTCCACATGACCATGACCAGATGCATGTTCCCTAAAAGCTAGACTTGGTACTTGATAGTAATATCTGTTGGGATATCTCATTCACTTAGCGTTATGCTAATCCCCTACATTTTCTCCCCTGCAGGTTATATTGTTTTACATGCTAGGGACGGGAGAAGATAGTCGTGCTTGGGTTATGTTTGACACACTGAAGAACTCTGATGTTTAATATAACTATGTATAACTGTTTTGAAAAGTAACAACAGTTGTATTGTAATATATAAATGTTATATGCTTTAAATACTTCTGCCGATTAAAAAATAAATAAATACGGTGTTACAACTTGGTATCTGAGCATAGGTTTGGCAGCATGTACATTGTGATGAATGTCATGTATCCAAATCTTGATTGGATTTGTGTCAAACATCCTAGTGGGGGAAAGGGAAAGTGAATGTAGGTGGAATACGTGTTAGTTGCTAGGTACTAACCGATTATCCAGTAAGCTTTTGTGAGATGTTGTGATAAGACAGGTATGGATGATCAAACTTGAGAAGTCGATACCCCCTGATCCCCAGAATAATCAGAGCTTCCTCAGAGGAGCATAGTGTAGAAGATGACTTGCAAAAGTATAATTTTCAGTTACATAGTCAGTTGAAAGAAATGAGGGGTAGAATACAGGAACCAGAGCAACAACAGTCACAACCAGTTGATACCACTATTAATCCAACCATAACTAATTCATCAACATCGTCAGGTTTGCTAATCCCATAATATGCGTCTGTGCCTGTTAGAGACGCACAACAGCAACCACAACCACAGTTCTAAATTTCACCCCAGTTCAAATATTCACATTCTGACCAAATGATGTATCCATATCAGATGTTTTAGCAACCCATAATTGAAACCAAGAAGAAATGTACCTATAAACAGTTTTTAAATTGTAACCCTCCTATGTATTCGGGCAGTGCTAACCCGAATGACACATTAAATTGGTTGAGAGAAGTGGACTGAGCATTTGAAGCGTGTCAATGTGAACCGGAACTCAGAGTTACTTTTGCTTATCGGTTATTGAAGAATAAAGCTATGGTATGGTGGGATTCTGTCATTACCCATGTAACAAAGGAACAATTCGGTCAAATCACTTGGGAGCAGTTTTATGAAAAAGTGTGCGAACAGTATTGTACCCCGTATGAGATTGGAAAGTTGAGGAGAGAATTTTTAGAGTTAAAGATGACCGAGTAGATGTCTGTAGATGATGCAATTGAACAGTATACTGATAAACTAAGGTTTGCGCATTAATGGGTTCCTGATGAACAATCCAAAATTGATCATTTTGTGGAGATGTTGTTGCCGGAGTACAGAACCATGGCAAGAGTTGCCACTACTTTGTCTCAAGCCTTTGTTATGGCAAAAAATGGCTGAGGATGATATTAAGGCTGTAATTAACCGTAGAAAAGAGAATGTGAGTGTTCAGCGGCAAAATCAGCAGCAAAGTCAATCTAGTTCCAAGTCAAAGAAATTTTTTTAGAATAAGATGAAAAGAAAATAGACTCAGTGTGTAGCTAAGTCGAAATCGAAAACGTGGTGTGTTCCTTGTAGAGCAACTCATGTTGGACCGTGTTCTGAAAGGACCTGTCGATGCTACCGTTGTGGTTTGATAGGACACGATGTTCAGTCTTGTTCTTATAAAGATAATGTGTGTTGGAATTGTTAAAGTGAAGGTCATCGATCTGATCAATGTCCATCCGCGAGAAAGCTATATTCTGAGGTAAGGTTAGCATCAATCGGGGGTTCGACAAGAGGATCACCTGGTTCAGTGACAGGGCAGAAGAGGAGGAAATCCTCTTGAATCCAAAAGGTATGTTCTTAATAATTTTTATATTTATTATAGTATTGTTGATTGTTGGCAAACATCTTATGTGTTTATAGTCTGTTCTGATTGACTATGATTATTGGAATATAACTGTGTCTTCCTAATGAGGAAGAAGTAGCTGGTAATGTAACAACTCCAGTAATAACAACTGTGTTTAGAGTTGTTAAAGATATTATTAGGATTTTGTTCCCTTCGATTGTTTGCCACATTTCTGGTGACTGCCTTGCTTTCATTGATACTTTTCAAGTGTGATACATATAACTTGATTGTTGTGCATATAGCTTGTATTGATTATATATTGGTATGCATGATTTATCTAAAGTGTGCGGGGTTTATGTGAAATGTATCCTCTTTCCTTTAATGGACTAGACACACGTAGTTGTCTGTAGGAATTGGGATTGGAGAATATCTTATAATATCCTTGATCCTTGACCAAAATATGATTTATTTTGGGTTTATGTGTTGTATAAAATTTTAAGCTATTATCACATTGTATGCCTTAAACTTCTGTGATATGATGAAGTTGCATGTTGATTTGTTGTTTGAGCTTTTAAACTAGAATTGATTTGATGGCTCTAGTTACATCAGCTGTGCGTAGAGCTGCTATTGATATTACTGTGATATTGATCCCTTTGATTAGTTGTCCTGACCTCTCTGGACTGTGGACTGCCATGCTCTCAGAGATTTGTCAGGTGTGATGCATGATATGGATTTGCTATGCTTTTTGTGACTTGTTAGTTATCGTATGAAACTTGTCAATTGTATTTGACTTGTTATAGTGATATGCATGATCTGATAAGACTGCATAGGGCTTATGTGAATTGTGTTTCCTTTTTCTTGAACTGATGGGACACATATAGTGGCATCATAAGAATTATAATAGAGTAGTATTTCCATTGTTTAGTGATAATGGACTCGAACCCTGTATGCGGTTGCTATGCGTATCTGAATTGCATGTTATATACGATGCTAGCCCTACTGTATTACTATACTTGATGGGATTAATTGCGTGAAATCTGTAGTGAAGCCTTAAGGAATTATTTTCCTTCCTTGGACTCGTTTGAGTTTGTGGTGACCATTATAAAGTAAGCGTGGGTAGTGTTCCCTGTGTATCTTTTATAAGATAGGGAAACCCTTGACCTGAGTAGGGATTGATACCGGGTATGTGTTATGACTGGAAGACAGAGCCGAATGTTAGACAATGTTTGGGATTGTGACCAGTATATCATTAGGATGGAATGGTGTGACTTGATAAATTCATATGCTATGATGATCACATGACATTTTCAGTTAACGGTGGTAACCTTTGGGAATTGGATTACTAATATATGGACTATTATTGGTTTGCAAATAGTGTGACTTTCGTCAACTGAATTTGGACTACGGTGATATGTTGTAAATGATGAATTGATCGGGTTTAGTTAGATATCCATATATGAATCTTTTGATGGTTGATGACATATGACTGATGAGACTTGTTGACCAATGATATAATAAATTTCCCTATTACCGATGCTTAACAGGAAATTGTGTGCCTTGATGAGTGTGGAAATCATTTAGGATTTTTCTTATCAAGTGACTCAGAATGAAGGTATGATTTAGAATAATATACTTGTGTCTGGCCAACAGAAGTATATTGGGGTAAGTCATACAGAAATTTTGGAAAACTGAAGGAAATTTAGATGACTCAAATTATGCATAGAATGTGGACTGACTGTTGAACAATGAATTGTTGAGCATAAAATGATTAACTTGGACGATTTAGATCAACCAAAGACGTATTTTATGAACGTTACGTATAGAATTAAGTGAAATGAATGAAATCTAGTTGACATTGCTTGGAAATTGAGGCATTTTAATTGTATAAAGAGTTAGACCTGATAACGATCTGGTATATTTGATGGTACTGAGTGTTACAGTGACAAGGTTGGGATCTTGATTGATAAATTGACCTTGGAAATTATGTAAATTATTGGTTAGTTGAATGACATTCAGAGTAAATGTCACTGTTTGGATGATGGTTTGTCATGATAATTAGCTATCCTTTGCATTTTGTCGGGAATAGTGATGGTTTTGAATAACAAAAAGTTGGGATTGACTGGTGATTTTGGTATTTGAGTCTGTGGAATTTTTTGATTTAAAGCTTTTAGAGGGTAAGCCGACCGAGTACGTGAGTTAGAGTACAAAGGGTATTATCGTTTGGATGCAAACTTGAGTTTGAAAACAGAGACTTGTAATGAGAACCTGTAACTTATGAGATTGTGATTGACCAGATTCCGAGGACGGAATCTCTTTAAGGGGGTAGATTTGTAACACCCTCAGACTGGGCCTAGCAGGAAATGATCATTTTACCCTGTGTATGTTAATATTATTGATTTTAATAATTATATGTTATTTTAATAATTAAGTGTTTATAATTATGTAATTATATAGTTGAAACCAGTTCGTGACAAGGGTTATGGAACAGGTTTGTTTATTTAAATTGGACCTCATTTGGACCACTTAATGAGGTGTTTCGTGTTTCAAATAACTGGTAAATATACCCGTGTGATACACGGAGTAGGTTTCCCTCATGTGAAGGAAACCCTTATTGCTTAAAAAACCCCTGCTTCCCTTTTATTTCCATTTTTGGAAACCTTAAACACAAACACATACATAAACGCTCCCAAATCATTAAACCCTAGTTCTTGATTCTTGTTTTTGTGTTAAATCGAGTTATGTAATTGATTTTCTGTGTTTTCAGTAGCTTAAACAAGGTATTAACATGTCGATTTCAAGTATAAATCAGTGTTTAATCTCTTGTTTTGTAAACTTTGATATCAAATGGGTTTTTGATCAAATCTTGATCTAAATGTGTTGTTTGGGTCAAATTAATGTTAATAAACATTTTTATATGAGTTATGTATGTTCTCTAAGTGATTTGTAGTGTCAAAATAGTGCAAAAACGAGATTTGGGGCTCAAAATGACGAAAACAACGTCCTGATACTGATGAACAGCTCCCGTACAATTGTAGGATGCATCCGTACGGTTACAGGGTGTATCCGGACCATTTTGGGTGCAACCGGGCGGTTGTAGGTGCTCCCGCGCGGTTGCAGTCTGTCAGCTTTTTGGAAAACTTGTTTTGGCCGTAACTTTCAAACCGTAACTCCATTTTTGATGAATCAAATATCGTTGGAAATATAATGAAGTTTACTTTCTAATGGTTTGGTTTTAAAATAATAATTCAGACTTTATTTGGGGTTAAAAGGCTGTGGTATCTTATATGCTTCGTTTTACATGCGTATGAGGGTTGTTTTCGTATGGACTCTTATGTAGCCTTGTCAAATAATGAATGTAGAGTTATATGATGTGGTTTATAGTATGAATTGATGATTATCATTGATTGGAAAAATATACTAACTCAGTATATGATGTTCTCAGGTGATAAAGGAACGGAGAAGACTCAGTAACATTAGACCACTGAGTTCTAGCTGGTAATCGGTGAGTGGGACTATCCTTATGAATATTGGTATTTAGTAACAAGTGTAGTTACTACCCGCTATTATGCTATTAAAGATTATGAAAATCTATATATGCATATTGATTACTGTTTTAATTATAAGTAGTAGGTGATACTGCTGTTATCAGGTTGCCCGATTAGATTGAATCTATAGCATGCCTGGATAGGGTACCCTGTGGTTATTAGTGATATTAACTACCATGAGGTTGTAGGTGGATTATGTGCACATGTGAGAATTGTCCGTGTATAGAAGGGACAGAAGAGGTCAACCGTGTATAGAAGGGTTGGGCTCATTGGTTATTGTAATGACAGTATATTACAATTGACGTATGTAAACGTCAGGAGAGGTATACTGTGTGACAATAACGAGGGCTATCGGTACAGCTATAGCTTGATCAGCTAGTAGTTGTAAACCTGGCAGGGTTAACGATCCTCTTGTATTTATAGCCGTTAGTGCTATGTATAGCCGTTAGTGCTATGAGAGTGAATAGTTGTGTAGAGCTATTGATACCTAGTGAATAGCAGTGTAGAGCTATTGATACCCTTATTGTATAGCTATGTAAGGCTATGTTAGTGTAGTGCCTTTAGTGAATAGCTTGTTGATGCTATTTGTGATGGTCCCGTCAAAACACTTAACGGCTCCGTCACTTGGTCCCACAGCTTGATCATAACTCTATATGAATTTAAATAACAACATTGCATTCTTTTATTTCAAAAGTTTCCCAAAAGGAAATTTACCAAAATATGTAAGTTTAGAAAAAACCATACATTATTATTTAACCAAAAGTTGACCAAAACAAGTCAACAACATCCACTATTAAATGTATCAAAATAGAATGCAAGTTAATGTTTAACAAAAGCTGCCATCATAAATATGCAGACTCTCTAAGCACAGCGGAAACAATCAATCATGAACCTGAGAATAAAACATGCGAGTAACTGTCAACAAAAATGTTGAGTGAATTATAGGTTTAATATTGCAAACAATATTTAAATTTAACCATAAAAATTTATGTTTGAAAACATAAAAACTCCTTTTTGGATCATAAAATTATATGCTAGAAAACATATAATTAAAACATTATTCCATTTTCCGTGAGCCACCTGGTAACCACTTAACCATTTATTTACCCTTGCCAAACAGAATAAAAAATATACACCGAAAAAGTGTATCTTCAACTAAATACGAAGTACTAAACATTCTGATTATAAATTGCTAGCGCGACTAGCTCGAAATGGGGTTGTCAAACCCGATAGATCTATCCGTATGATTCACGTTCACCAGTAGAAACCAGTGATTACAGTTACCAGACTAGGGAATATTTTTGTTCAACTCACAATGAATAATTTAAACCAACTTCCACTTGTATCCAAAATATAAATAAATTGCATGTATTCTCATCCCAAAAGATTTAAATAGAAAAATGGGACTATAACTCACCTTAATAGCAAACGAAGAACCACACAAATAAGCGAACAGCCACAAAGTAAAAGTGATCAGGAATGATCACAACGCCGACCTAAAAATAAAGCAGGTCGATATAAATAACTAACTTAGGTCAAGACTTAGTATGATAGCTATTGTACATGTTGCAAGTAGACATAGAACAACACTCAGTATGCTTCGGTTTGATCAGAACAGCGTAAGGGCACGTACTTTCTATTTTTAGAAAGTTTCTATTTTTAGCAGGTTTCCATTTTTGGAAAGTTTCTATTTTTAGCAGGTTTCCATTTTTGGAAAGTTTCTATTTTTAGCAGGTTTCCATTTTTGGAAAGTTTCTATTTTTAGTAGGTTTCCATTTTTGGAAAGTTTCTATTTTTGGAAAGTTTCTATTTTTAGAAAGTTGCTATTTTTGGAAAGTTTATAAGTTAGGAAAATTTCCTTAATTAGAAAGTCAACAAAAGTCAACTGAAAGTCAAAGTCAACCGAAAGTCAACTCAAAAGTCAACCTTGGTCAAACATAGTCAACATAAATTTTAAAAGTGTAAGTTGTAATAATAACATAGGTTATAATGTTAATTAAAGTTAAACATGTATAATTATGTCATAACATAAGTTTAATTAAGTTAAAATGAATTATTAAAGTTAACATAAGTTTAATTGATATAATTATTATAACATAAGTATTTAATTAATTAATTAAATATTAGTCATAATATAAGTATTATTAATTAATAATAAATTTTAAATCATATCATAAGTATTATTAATTAATAATGAATTATAAATCATATCATAAGTTTCTAATTAAAATTATTAAATCATAAGTATTTAATAATTAAATCATAATTAAATAATAACTAAGTCTTATAATAATTAAATAATTATTTAATCCTTATTATAAGTCTTATAATAATAATAATCTCATAATATAAGTTTAATACTTATCATAAGTATTTTTTATTAATAATAAAAGTATTATTAATCATAAGTTTAATTAAAATGTTAATTAAATCATAAGTAATAATTAAATGATATAATAAATATATATCATAAGTCTTAAATAATAAAAATTACTTCTTATATCATAAGTAATTAATCAATAATGAAAATCATTATTTTTATCATAAGTTTAATAATTAACCATAAGTTTTAAATTAAAAGTTCATCGGGTCGTATCTTGAGCCCCGGGTGTCGGTTTTCGGTGAGCCGTATATATATCTCCGCCTGTTCAAACCACCCGACACATTGGTGCACTCAAGAATACACCAAGTACAGTCCACAAGTCGTGGTGATCAGCCATGACACCACTTAGAACTTCAATTCAATCAAAATCGTGTTTTAGTCGTAACGGGTGAACCGTGGCTCGGATTTAGGTGACCCGAACATGGAAATTCGTCCCACCATCAGTCCTAACACACTAACACACCCTAAAGACACCAAAGATGGTCACAAAGTCGGATCAAACCTGGTTCATACCAATATCACATTTCAATCTTAACAAAATACTAATTTGATCATATCTAGGGCTCCGGGAATCGAAACGACATGAATCCGGAGTCTAAAATTAATGTCTTGATGAGAGGAACTCATCTAGATAGTTTATTTTAATATTTATAACAGTCATCATCTCAGAAACACACGAATTAGCTGCAGTCCAGAATTTATCAAACCGAAAACATGTGATTATGAGTACTTCTATGCATACAAACATCATTACAATAATCCACAAACATCATACTACTAATATATAATCAAAATACAGAAAAATAATGAAAAACTGAAAGTTCTAGGGTTAGGGTTTATACCCTAATCGAGAAACAATTGGTATGATCGCGTAGAGAACGGAAAGAGGAATCCGATTATATGAACAATTGATTGATCCAAGCTTTAAAAATTGGTGAAATGATGATGATGGTGATGCTTAGGGCGACGGCCAAAAAAAGAAAAGGGAGAGGGAGAGAGTAACTTGCTAGGTTTAGGAAAATGGAAATTGGAAAAAATAGAAATGTGATGTTAAAAATGAAAAATAAAAAAAAATGTGAGGGGATAAGGGATGGGGTCGGCCGAAAATCAAAAGGAGGTGGGACCCACTAGTCCATAAAGCTTAATGTTCAATTCCTTGTGGCCCGAAAGCCCGAACGAGTCCCGAAACGCGAAAACGCACTTACGCGATTAAAAATCCGGAGAGATAACAAACGCGCGACGAAAAATAAATATAAATACACTATATAAATATATGATCTTAAAATATTATATTTAAAATATTTAGGATTTAAAAATCCCAAAAACTCAACCGGTGGTTTGAAAACCGAAAAGATTCGCCGGATAGAAATCCGCGACACGTCGAAACGTATAACTTAAGATATGAATACAAATATTCATATAACACAAAATAATTAATATATTATTAGAAAAATAATAATATAGATCATAAAAAATAACGTGGCACGAATAACAATTAACGGTCGTTAAATAATTAACTGCAAAAGATAACGGAAAAAGTAGGGTCGTGACAGTACCTTCCCGTTACGGAAATTTCGTCCCGAAATTTAAGTAGGTGCAGGGGTTGACTCAGCATTTAGGAACAAATGCGGGTACTTCTGCCTCATCTAATCTTCACGCTCCCAAGTGAACTCGGGACCGCGTCGTTCCATCTAACTCGAACAATAGGAATTCTACTCTGTTTAAGAGTCTTAACCTTTCGATCCATAATTTCAACAGGTTCCTCAATAAAATGTAGTTCCTTATCAACATGAAGTCCCTCCATAGGAATACTTTCCTCGGCCACGGCCAAACACTTCTTTAAATTCAATACATGAAAAACATCGTGAACAGCACTGAGTTCTTGTGGCAATTTCAAACGATAAGCCACGGGTCCAACTCTCTCAATAATTTTAAAAGGTCCAACAAATCGAGGATTCAACTTTCCCCTCTTACCGAAACGTATCACACCTTTCTAAGGTGATACTTTTAACATAACACGATCACCGTCCTGAAATTCAATATCGTTCCTTCCCTTATTGGCATAGCTCTTTTGCCGACTTCTGGCGGTTCTCAATCTTTCCTTAATCTGTACGATCTTCTCGGTAGTCTCATGAAAACTCTCTGGACCTGTGAGTTGAGCATCCCCAACCTCATTCCAGCAGACAGGAGACCTACACTTTCTACCATATAAAGCTTCAAACGGTGCGGCTTTAATACTTGCATGATAGCTGTTGTCATAAGAAAATTCAGCTAGTGGCAAATATCTATCCCACCCATTACAAAAATCAATAACACTCGTTTGAAACATGTCTTCTAACGCTTGGATGGTCCTTTCACTCTGACCATCAGACTGTGGATGATAAGCAGTGCTCATATCCAATTCTGTTCCCAAAGTTTCCTGTAAGGCCTGCCAAAACCTCGATGTAAATCGACTGTCTCGGTCCGAAATAATAGATACGGGAACACCATGCCTCGAAACAATTTCCTTCAAATATAACGGGTAAACTTCTCCATCGAATCAGTTTCTTTAATCGACAAGAAATGAGCTGACTTTGTGAGTCGATCTACAATCACCCAAATAGTATCATATCCACCTACAACTCTTGGTAACTTCGTAACAAAATCCATCGTAATACCTTCCCACTTCCACTCGGGAATCTCAGGTTGCACCAAAAGTCCAGACGGTTTCTGATGTCCAGCTTTAACCTTAGCACAGGTCAAACACTTAGCCACGTACGTAGCCACAACAGCTTTCAAATTAGGCCACCAATACAGCTCCTTAAGGTCATGATACATCTTTCCTGAACCAGGATGAATAGAGTACCTAGACTTATGAGCATCCTCTAGAACAAGTTGTCGTAGATCACCAAACCTCAGAATCCAAAGGCATACCACAAAATATCGAGTACCATCGGTTTGTACCTCTAACTGTTTACTCAAGCCTCGGACCTTCCCGTTACAAAATTTTCCTCCTTCAAGGCTTCTTGTTGTGCCTCAAGAATCTGCCTAGCGAGGTTTGTTCTAACTGTCATATTCAAGGCCCTAAACCTGCGAGGTTCAGCCCTTTCTTTACGACACAAGGCATCAGCCACAACATTGGCCTTACCCGGATGATATAAAAGTTCACAATCATAATCATTCAACGTCTCAATCCATCTGCGCTGTCTCATGCTCAACTGTTTCTGATCTAGAATATGTTGAAGACTTTTGTGATCTGTGTACACAGTACTCTTAACCCCATACAAATAACGTCTCCAAATCTTAAGCGCAAAAACAACAGCTCCCAACTCTAAATCATGAGTTGTATAATTCTGCTCGTGAATCTTCAACTGACGTGATGCGTACGCAATAACTTTCTTTCGTTGCATCAAAACGCAACCAAAGCCTTGACGCGAAGCATCACAATAAACAACAAAATCATCATTACCCTCCGGTAGTGACAATATCGGAGCGGTAGTCAACTTCTTCTTCAAAATCTGGAAAGCAGTCTCTTGTTCATTCTTCCACTCATACTTCTTCCCCTTGTGCGCTAAAGCAGTCAGAGGTTTCGCTATACGAGAGAAATCTTGAATGAACCTTCTATAGTAACCTGCCAACCCTAGAAACTGACGGATCTGAGTAGGAGTTTTCGGAGTTTCCCACTTTTTAATCGCCTCAGTCTTAGCAGAATCAATTTGTATTCCCTGTTTACTAACAATATGTCCAAGGAATTGAACTTCTCTTAACCAGAAAGCATACTTAGAGAACTTAGCGTACAACTCTTCTTTTCTCAATGGATCAAGCACTAACTTCAAATGTTCTTCGTGCACTTCATCACTCTTAGAATAAATAAGGATGTCGTCGATGAAAAAAATAAAGAATTTGTCCAGATATGGGCTACGCACACGGTTCATGAGGTCCATGAACACAGCAGGCGCATTAGTCAATCCGGATGGCATAACAAGAAATTCGCAGTGACCATAACGGGTACGAAAAACGGTTTTCGGAATATAAGTTTCTTTAACGCGCAATTGGTGATAACCGGAACGAAGATCAATCTTAGGATAAACGGACGAACCTTGAAGTTGATCGAACAGATCATCAATTCTCGGAAGAGGGTAACGATTCTTAACCGTAAGCTTGTTCAACTCGCGATAATCAATTAAACCATCAGAACGAACCACCTTTCTTCTTAACAAACAAACAGGAGCTCCCCAAGGGGACGAACTGGGACGAATGAAATATAGTCGCAACAATGAAGGAAGAAATATATCGAGTAGTCACATCGATGGCATAGATATTTAAGGCAATTCTCTCAAAGGAGATAAGGAGAATCATGGACTTCAAAGTAAATTTTCATTACATTTCCGAAAGGAAGACGTACGAAAGGCGTGATATTTCAACGAGAGTGAACTTCCTGGTACAATGAGCGAGGAAATATAGGATTCATCCATATTCTTAAATTTATGTGCGGACGAAAAGAACGCGAATCATGGGTTATAAAGAATGGTCGACTCCAGATGAGATGAATCTCCAATAATAATTTTGTGTACCTCAAAGTATTGAATCCTAGGATTGATGTTTACGAGGGTGTTGCAGTTAACCGAGAATATTGAGAGTAGAAACTCCTCAAACGGTCTAGTGTAGTATAC
Source organism: Rutidosis leptorrhynchoides (assembly GCF_046630445.1). Taxonomy (NCBI): domain Eukaryota; kingdom Viridiplantae; phylum Streptophyta; class Magnoliopsida; order Asterales; family Asteraceae; genus Rutidosis; species Rutidosis leptorrhynchoides. The sequence goes on along the minus strand of NC_092336.1, from coordinate 510,406,849 downwards.
ATCCATGATACCCACTATAACAAGAGTTGGGGTAGAAACCCACATAGCGCCTTTTCTACAATAGGGTGACCACCGAGTGTACCCCAGAAAATCAATTTATCGGTCCGCGTTTCAGCCATGTCTAACCATAAGAGGGAAAATTTTATGAGCGCAAGGACTTTCCAATAAATTTTATAAAACCGGCATCCAAAGTGGTGTAAGAGTTTCTATCATTGAACTTAATGGTAAGTTTCATCCTTAAACGGACGATGGGAATATCTGTGACCCAAACACTCTGTAGAGAAATGCGAAAATTTGATAAAATCAACCAAAGGAGTTTTGAAAAAGTTTTAAACGTTTGATGTGACAACATGAACGGAATGAAGTTCTTAGTAAATTTTGAAGTATGTACAACGTGTATCATTTTATATAAAACAAATTGACTTAGTCAAACAGCTCAATAAATGAGTGGTTTTAAAATAATTTTGAAGGTATAATTTAGTATATACTAGCCAAAATAGGTAAGGGTAAATTTATTCATTTGAATCCATACATACATATATGATTTTATAAATTGTATACATGAAAAAAAAAATATTTCATTACTTCTGTTCACCCACAAATCCCGTGAGAACCGCCCAATTAAACAAATGTATAAAAATCCCGATGATAAACAGAGTATCCGTAATCAGAGGTTACAAGTTGAAGTAAGATCGTGGAAGATCGAGTAAAGGACTTGAATCGTCGTGCAACATTTGACCAACAATGTTACGAGGTCATGAAAACCAATGAGTTAAATGTTATTTTGACTATATCAGGACAGAAGTCCTTGGGCCAAAACTGTTCCCGAGCGAAGCTGTTGCTAACAAGCGAGTTATGAAGGATAGAGCATGAGATAGATAATCTGGTTAAAACGAGCTTCTCGTATATCAACAAATAAGATAATGAATATTTTCCCTACCCATATAATACATCGGAATTTCTGAATGGGTAGTGTAAAAATTTCCTTTGACTCGCTTTCTATTCCTCATGTCATAATATTGGGACTTCTTTATGAATTAACGTAATATAATCACGTTGGCCTGACGACATTATATTTCACTAATTCATAGTTCCATTCCAATAGCACTACATGAGGTCAGGACGCGCGATCAATCTCGGATTTCCACACAATTTCTCTAAAACGATTTCTTAAACAATGTGCTAAGGATAGCACAAGAGACAAAAACATCAAAAGTAATGTATAAGAGTAACGATGACATAAAAATGTCTTCAAAGTACCAAGAATCTCTAAAAGTCAAGAATTTCGTTTTCCGTTTCAACAACCAAAGCACATAGGCACAACGGCACAAAGGCACGTAATATAACAAAAATTGTTATATACCCAAACACAATAGCTGACATTGAAATGCCGAGCCTTTAGAAGTCAAGAATGACATCTCGCGTAATATAACTAAAACGTTATATACATAACCCTAATAGATGACATAGAAATGCCGAGAATTCCAGAACACGTAATATAACTCAAACGTTATATCAATAAACACAATTGATGACATAGAAATGTTGAGAATTTCGGAAGTCAAGAACGACACCCCCTCGGTTTCACTAACCGAGGTGTTCTTATAAAAGATGAACTCGCATGAGTCGGAGAATACGCTTAAATCGGAGTGGGAGTTCCTCCCGGATTCAGAACATAATAAAGATGTATGTATGATAACAATATACATACCAATACGATACAAATAATCACATATGATAATATATAATAGGCCGGGATGTAGACTAGACTCACTAATGCACCCTATTGACTCGGGTAACGACATCAATGCAGCCTAATTCCCTACAACCAGAGCTCTAATACCAACTGTGATGGTCCCGTCAAAACACTTAATGGCTCCGTCACTTGGTCCCACAGCTTGATCATAACTCTATATGAATTTAAATAACAACATTGCATTCTTTTATTTCAAAAGTTTCGCAAAAGAAAATTTACCAAATTATGTAAGTTTAGAAAAAAACCATAAATTATTATTTAACCAAAAGTTGACCAAACCAAGTTAACAACATCCACTATTAAATGTATCAAAATAGAATGCAAGTTAATGTTTAACAAAAGCTGCCATCATAAATATGCAGACTCTCTAAGCACAGCGGAAGCAATCAATCATGAACCTGAGAATAAAACATGCGAGTAACTGTCAACGAAAATGTTGAGTGAATTATAGGTTTAATATTGCAAAAAATATTTAAATTTAACCATAAAAATTTATGTTTGAAAACATAAAAACTCCTTTTTGGACCATAAAATTATATGCTAGAAAACATATAATTAAAACATTATTCCATTTTCCGTGAGCCACCTGGTAACCACTTAACCATTTATTTACCCTTGCCAAACACAATAAAAAATATACACCGAACAAGTGTATCTTCAACTAAATACGAAGTACTAAACATTCCGATTATAAATTGCTAGCGCGACTAGCTCGAAATGGGGTTGTCAAACCCGATAGATCTATCCGTAGGATTCGCGTTCACCAGTAGAAACCAGTGATTACAGTTACCAGACTAGGGAATATTTTTGTTCAACTAACAATGAAAAATTTAAACCAACTTCCACTTGTGTCCAAAATATAAATAAATTGCATGTATTCTCATCCCAAAAGATTTAAATAGAAAAATGGGACTATAACTCACCTTAATAGCAAACGAAGAACCACACAAATAAGCGAACAGTTACAAAGTAAAAGTGATCAGGAATGATCACAACGCCGACCTAAAAATAAAGCAGGTCGATATAAATAACTAACTTAGGTCAAGTCTTAGTATGATAGCTATTGTACATGTTGCAAGTAGACATAGAACAACACCCACTATGCTTCGGTTTGATCGGAACAGCGTAAGGGCACGTAATTTCTATTTTTAGCAGGTTTCCATTTTTGGAAAGTTTCTTTTTTTAGCAGGTTTCCATTTTTGGAAAGTTTCTATTTTTAGCAGGTTTCCATTTTTGAAAAGTTTCTATTTTTAGCAGGTTTCCATCTTGGAAAGTTTCTATTTTAGAAGTTTCTATTTTTAGAAAGTTGCTATTTTTGGAAAGTTTATAAGTTAGGAAAATTTCCTTAATTAGAAAGTCAACAAAAGTCAACTGAAAGTCAAAGTCAACCGAAAGTCAACTCAAAAGTCAACCTTGGTCAAACATAGTCAACATAAATTTTAAAAGTGTAAGTTGTAATAATAACATCGGTTATAATGTTAATTAAAGTTAAACATGTATAATTATGTCATAACATAAGTTTAATTAAGTTAAAATGAATTATTAAAGTTAACATAAGTTTAATTGATATAATTATTATAACATAAGCATTTAATTAATTAATTAAATATTAGTCATAATATAAGTATTATTAATTAATAATAAATTTTAAATCATATCATAAGTATTATTAATTAATAATGAATTATAAATCATATCATAAGTTTCTAATTAAAATTATTAAACCATAAGTATTTAATAATTAAATCATAATTAAATAATAACTAAGTCTTATAATAATTAAATAATTATTTAATCCTTATTATAAGTCTTATAATAATAATAATCTCATAATATAAGTTTAATACTTATCATAAGTATTTTTCATTAATAATAAAAGTATGATTAATCATAAGTTTAATTAAAATGTTAATTAAATCATAAGTAATAATTAAATGATATAATAAATATATATCATAAGTCTTAAATAATAAAAATTACTTCTTATATCATAAGTAATTAATCAATAATGAAAATCATTATTTTTATCATAAGTTTAATAATTAACCATAAGTTTTAAATTAAAAGTTCATCGGGTCGTATCTTGAGCCCCAGGTGTCGGTTTTCGGCGAGCCTTATATATATCTCCGCCTGTTCAAACCACCCGAAACATTGGTGCACTCAAGAATACACCAAGAACAGTCCACAAGTCGTGGTGATCAGCCATGACACCACTTAGAACTTCAATTCAATCAAAATCGTGTTTTAGTCGTAACGGGTGAACCGTGGCTCGGATTTAGGTGACCCGAACATGGAAATTCGTCCCACCATCAGTCCTAACACACTAACACACCCTAAAGACACCAAAGATGGTCACAAAGTTGGATCAAACCTGGTTCATACCAATATCACATTTCAATCTTAACAAAATACTAATTTGATCATATCTAGGGCTCCGGGAATCGAAACGACATGAATCCGGAGTCTAAAATTAATGTCTTGATGAGAGGAACTCATCTAGATAGTTTATTTTAACATTTATAACAGTCATCATCTCAGAAACACACGAATTAACTGCTGTCCAGAATTTATCAAACCGAAAACATGTGATTATGAGTACTTCTATGCATACAAACATCATTACAATAATCCACAAACATCATACTACTAATATATAATCAAAATACAGAAAAATAATGAAAAATTGAAAGTTCTAGGGTTAGGGTTTATACCCTAATCGAGAAATAATTGGTATGATCGCGTAGAGAACGGAACGAGGAATTCGATTATATGAACAATTGATTGATCCGAGCTTTAAAAATTGGTGAAATGATGATGATGGTGATGCTTAGGGAGACGGCCAAAAAAAGAAAAGGGAGAGGGAGAGAGTAACTTGCTAGGTTTAGGAATATGGAAATTGGAAAAAATAGAAATGTGATGTTAAAAATGAAAAATAAAAAAAAATGTGAGGGGATAAGGGGTGGGGTCGGCCAAAAATCAAAAGGAGGTGGGCCCCACTAGTCCATAAAGCTTAATGTTCAATTCCTTGTGGCCCAAAAGCCCGAACGAGTCCCGAAACGCGAAAACGCACTTACGCGATTAAAAATCCGGAGAGATAACAAACGCGCGACGAAAAATAAATATAAATACACTATATAAATATATGATCTTAAAATATCATATTTAAAATATTTAGGATTTAAAAATCCCAAAAACTCAACCGTTGGTTTGAAAACCGAAAAGATTCGCCGGATAGAAATCCGCGACACGTCGAAACGTATAACTTAAGATATGAATACAAATATTCATATAACACATAATAATTAATATATTATTAGAAAAATAATAATATAGATCATAAAAAATAACGTGGCACGAATAACAATTAACGGTCGTTAAATAATTAACGGCAAAAGATAATGGAAAAAGTAGGGTCGTGACACTATTGCTGCTCTGATTGTTTTCCTTGCTCTGTATAATACAGATGTGTAATGCTCTATTATATGATAGCTATGTAACGCTATGTCCACATGACAATGACCAGATGCATGATCCCTAAAAGCTAGGCTTGGTACTTGATAGTAATATCTGTTGGGATATCTCATTCACTTAGCGTTATGCTAATCCCCACATTTTCTCCCATGCAGGTTATATTGTTTTACATGCTAGGGACGGGAGAAGATAGTCGTGCTTGGGTTATGTTTGACACACTAAAGAACTCTGATGTTTAATATAACTATGTATAACTATTTTGAAAAGTAACACCAGTTGTATTGTAATATATAAATGTTATATGCTTTAAATACTTCCGCTGTGATTTAAAAAAAAAATACGGTGTTACACAATGGTTGAGGGAGATTTTAGTTGCTGATGACGTCGTTGACAGTCGCTGATGGTAGCTGGTAGCCTAAGATGGCACTGGTAGTGGTGGTTGACGTTGACAGTCGCCGGTTGTTGCCGGTGACTACGGGCGGCTACTGACGTTGATTGCAGACTGCTTGGGTCTGAGGGTTTGTAAATGTCCTAAGAAAATTTGGTGGAGATAACTGGTTGATATATGGTTTGATTATGCATTTTGGTCTGTTCTGATGCGGCTTGTTTGGTTCATTCATTCCATTTATCTCATCGTCGGGTCTTTAGTGGGCTTGATGTTGTTTACTTCGGCAAATAGGCCTCGGGTTAGGTGTTCTTAGGTTTCCCGGAGAATGGTTTTGATTGGCGGTTTTTGAGGAGTGAAGAGGCTGGGTTGGATACGGGGCCGGGTTTATGTATATGTTTTAGGCTTATGTTTGAGTGGTTATTGTTTGTTTGTCATTTCAATTGTAATTCATATATTGATCGCTCTATATTCACTGTAGTGCTTAATAGCATTTAGAACGAAAAAAGTGAGTATCAATGAGTTTTGATCGTCTGTGATCAAGTACTCCTACAACAGACCGCTATGGATCTGCTCAATGTTGCTATACCAAAAGGGTGATGATATGTACACAATCTGTTGGTGTATTATAGTCCCTGAGTTCATTACGCTCACGTTGAAATGCTTTAACGTTTAACTTTCACTGTTGGAATGCAACCGCACAGTTGCAGGTATGCAACCGTACGGGTAGACTGGGCAACCGCACAGTTACACGTGCTGTGTGTATATAATGGGAATTTCGGGTTCATTATTAGGGTTACGAATCCTAAACACCTCTAAACGTTCTAACAGGTTCCCAGCAACCCTAGCACTTGGTTTGATCAATCTTAGACTTTCTAAAGTCGATTACTTTACTAAGATCATAAGTTTTAATTGTGTTTTGATTACTAAACCCAATAACGAGTTATTCCGCACTCGTTATTGAAGATTTGATCGTATAATCCTACTTACACAATCCTACAAGTGGTATCAGAGCTTGTGTGAAGGATTACACGATTGGTTTGAGTCAAATTCGTTTTTATATCTTGTGTTTTTGGTGTTTTTGTTGAAAACCTGTTTAAAGTCAAAAATTTTAACTGTTAAAGTGGGTTTTTGTTATAGAAATCTGTTATTCTTGTCAAATTAAGTGTTTCGAACGTGTTAATCATTCAATCTTTAATCCATATCAAGTGCTAGATCGAAAACCATCCAAAACCCTAGCTTCTCTGCAGTTTTCTGCCCAGATTTGTCCAAGCATACAACCGTACGGTTACACTCTGCAACCGTACGGATACATCACCAGGTTACCGCAACCACACAGGTACACCTCTGCATCCGTGTAATCTCAAACCATTTACTCTTCAACCATGTACCACTGTAACTGTATGAATACAACTAGTACCCGTCCGGTTACACATTGCAACCGTATAATCTCACCCGGTTACATTCTGCAACCGTGTGACCTGCAAAGTGTTAACTTGTGCTCTTGGGTAGTGCAACTGTGTTAATTTTGGCAACCGTGTAGTGCAACCGTACGGTTACAATGTCAGCCAGTTTTGAAACTTCAGAAATGCAGTCAGCTCTTGTCGGTGCTTCTTCGTCGGGTCTTCATCACTTACTTAAAATAGAAAATGAGATTGGTAGCTCTTGTTGGTTGAATATTGGTTAATGAACTAAACAACAAAGTTAAGTATAATGATTAACCAAAGAATATGTTTTTATGATGACACATACATATGCATAAGTGATGATCGACATTTTAACATAAAACACGCAAGGTCACTAATCCATACTTTATCTTGCAAATGACCAAGTCAAACATAGCTTAAAGAATCGAACTAAAAGATCACCAAAATACACGGTCAAAGGTACGTTCGACCGCATAGCCAGCTGTAGAACCTTAAACTGAATTGCAAGGCAGTTTTGTGAAAACAAGTTGCACGGTCGCCACCACGGTCAACCGTAGTGCGACCGCAGTTTTCTCTGTTACCACTTTTAACCCAATTAAGTTTGACAATTCCTGACATCTATAATTCATGAAACCTTTCTCAACATGCTTAGAATAGATGCCTTCTCCATACTCATTTGAGTTTTGGTCATAAAAACACTAATCATGGAAAATTACGCCTAATGACATCTTAATGACAAATTAACCAAGATTAGGCATAACACATAAGTGTTAAGCAACAACTTGTGATCTTAAATCTTATCTAGACATCCCTATTATGATCATCAAGTACCAACACACTTAAGCCAATTTCACTAGAACAATAATTACTATTAAAGATGACTTAGTGATTAATTAAGGCTAAAAATGAAGAACAATGCTTTCAAGTGTAACTAGTAAAGACTTGTAATCCTAAAATACACTTAGATACATTTAGGATGGTCACCAAGTCCCAATTAGAGATTGCTCTTCCCTTATTCATGTGTTGGACATTAATGTATGTTTACACATTAATCATGCAATATGTTATATTGCAAGTAAGCTTGCTAAAAGCTTAAATTATATGTTGTGCAAATATCTATATGATTGATCTTAGAGTAACTATCTCTTGCTCTGTGTGAGTATTACTTGCTACTTGCTAATATGTTTAATACTCATAAATTTGTCAACTTAATTAATATGCTTGCTATGTGCTTACTAGTTAGAATACTAGGATTCAAGTAACTAGCCTACTCCAATGAATTAAGTGTAAAATGGTTCAAAATGGAATTATAGTCAATTGCTTATTTGGTCTTGTCTAAGTAATAAGTTGTGATTGCTTATTCAAGTATGACTTAAGTTTGATGTCTCTACACACTTAATGATTATCTTAGAAAGACATCATTCAATTAATCTTTACATAATCTTAAAATGAACATGACTTGTGATTAAATGAAACTAGGAAGTTAATGACATATTGACTAGTCTTTAGAATTGAACAAATGCATTAATGTGGCTAACTAAGTCTTGACCAAATTGAGATTTACCACTATTGGAGTGTTATGTCGCTTTCACTCAATAAGACCAAATCTTACACACTTAATGCATATAGTACTTGTATAGGATGTTGGGTTTCTTTTGCAGGTGCTAGATGGAGTAAAGGTTCTAAAATGTGGTGTTCAAATCTCAGTCAAACATTCATACAACGGATACATATTTTAGACTGGAGCACGCACGGTCGAACCATGGTCGACCGTGCTGGCAACCTGTGACAACGACTATTTTTTGAATCCTACTATAAAAGGCAAGTATTGAAGAGCATTTGAAGCTGACCCTCTTGCATATTTTAAAAGCTTATTTCTAGATATCACAAGGGCTCTAATTACTACTCAAATGTGATCAAGCAAGAGAAGATTCTATGATCTTATAGATATAGAATTTGGTTGTTGTAAACTTACTAATCAAAATCATTAATCTTGTGAGTTTACTTAGTGTAATGTATGTCCTAGTATTGTCTTAGGATCATCATTACAAAGTGTATAAGTCTTGTAACTTCAATTTGTAGAAGTATAGGCTAGCTTAGTGATCTACTTCCCTAAAGGGACTTAGGAAGTTGATTAATCTCATTTGGAGATTAATACTTGTCCAAGGTGAAGACAAGTTGATCTAGGTTGGAGTTGATCTTTCAAAGGGATAGGAATATTAGGTTTGTTGTCTACCAAAGAAGTTGAAGACTTGTAAATCGGATCTTCACCGGGTTTGGAGAAAAGTGCTTAGTGAAGCAACAAATCCCAATTAGTGTAATCGGGGAGTGGATTAAGGTGGATTAGTTAACATCCACCCGAACCACTATAAATTCTTGTGTCTATATTCTTTACATTACTTCATTCATCATTTTGAACATATATACTACACACATCAAGTTTGAGTTGAGTATGTTGATCATAGTTAATCGAATTTGGTGATCAATCAAAAAATTGGTAAAAACGTATTAAGTAACTATTCACCCCCTCTAGTTACTTACAATTTGTATCAGAGCGGTTGCTAAAATCATTGCTCTATAAACGTTTTAGAAAGTGTCAAAATTCGTTTTGTGCAAAAACTTGAGTCAATCGTTGATAAACTCAAACTATGGGATACTTGGAAGAATTGGTGAAAGAAGCACCAATCTTTGATAAAAAAGATATTGTTGTGTGGAAATTAAGATTTGAGACTTATCTCAAATCCAAAGATTACTACTTGTGGAGAATAATCAAAGTTGGAGACTTTGTTCCACAAGCAAGTTCAAGACTAGTGAAGTCAACATTTCAAAACAATGACGTTTTGAAACAATTTGATGCAATTTCACTAATTCATGGAGTTCTTCCTAATGAAGAAAGAATAAAGATAATCTCATGTAAAAGTGCAAAAGAATGTTGGAGATGTGCGTAGAGGTGTATACGAAATAGTTATATATTTATTATGAAAAACTATTAAATACGATACAATTTTACACAAGTTATTTATTTATTTATAGAGTGGATATACCTAAACCTTGCTACAACACATATAGGCAGTGTACCTAATCGTACAGTAGTGTAGTTTTTAGTAAGTCCGGTTCGTCCACAGGGAACTAGCCAAGTTTAACGCTATATTTTTTAAAAACTATATTTGTATAAATATATATATATAAATATAAGTAGTATTATTATTATAAAAGGGGGGTTTTTTTTACCGTTTAATGACCGGTTTGTCGATTTTAAAACTTTAGTCGCAGTTAAAACCTAATGTAAAATATTAAAAATAAATATAACTTAATTTAAAGCGTAAAGTAAATGACAATAATTAAAGTGCGATAAATAAAATGATGGTAAATAAAATTGCGATAATTAAAAAGTACGATAATTAAAAGTGTGATAAATAAAAGTGCGATAAATAAAATAACAGTAAATAAAAGTGCGATAAAATATGAAATAAAGGAATTATGCTTATTTAAACTTCCGTAATCATGATGTTTGACGTGTTGATTTTAGTTTATTACCATGGGTTAATTGTCCTTTGTCCTGGATTATTCAATATATCCATCTGGTTTTTGTCCATAACAGTCCATCAGTCATAAATATAAAGTGCGAGTGTCCTCGTCAAATTATCCTTATATCTGAAGTCAAATATTCCAACTAATTGGGGACTTAAACTATAATTACACCAATTTTCCTTGTATGTAATTCACCCCTGTTTTAATAAGTCCATTGACTATTAATCCATTCCCGTGTCCGGTTAAATGAACGATTATTAGTACTTATAAATATCCCGCCCATCGTGTCCGATCGAGTGTATGTGGTTATTTTTAGGTACGTCCAATTGTAAATCTTTATATTAAATTAACGAACTATCATTCAATTAAACAAATATAAAGCCCATTAATAGCCCATAGTCTAATTTCCACAAGTGTCGTTCTTTTGTCCAAACCCCAATTATGGTACAAAGCCCAATTACCCCGTCTTTAATATTTTAGCCCAACATCACAATTACTTCAATTTAAATAAGCATAATAATAACTTAGCTAAGAGACATTAATTTTAAAAAGGTTGAACATAACTTACAATGATTAATAATAGCGTAGCGTTACACGGACAGAATTTTGACTTACACACTTACAACATTCGCTAACATACCCTTATTATTATTAATCTTAAATTAAAATTAAAATTAAAATTAAAATATTATATATATATATATATATATATATATATATATATATATATATATATATATATATATATATATATATACCAGAGAGATAGAGAGGATAGAAAAAGATGTATTGAGCTCGAGCACTAGACTGCCTTTTATAGGAATGTGGCCAGAAAAAGTAGGCCATGTGATCGCATGGGAATTAGGCCTCCAGGCCATGCGATCGCATGGAGCAAGGATCTAGCTCACATACTTTGTTTTCTTGTTTGCCGATGGTTTTAATATATAATATAATATATATAATTTTTAAGAATTAATTATATATTATATTATATTCATGTGCATAGTTGATTTGTAATTTTTAGTCCGTTGCGTCCCGCGTTGAGAGTTGACTCTGGTCCCGGTTCCGGATTTTCGAACGTCCTTTCGTACTATTTAATATCTTGTACTTTGCGTTTCGCGGCTCGTACTCTTGTAATTTCTAGACGCTTCTTATCAATAATTTGAACCACTTTGATTGTACTTTGTACTTTTTAGCTTTTTGGTCGTTTGCGTCTTCAAATCGTCGAATCTGTCTTTTGTCTTCACCTTTTAATATTTAAACGAATATCACTTGTAAATAGAACAATTGCAACTAAAAGCTTGTCTTTCTTGAGGGATAATGCTATGAAATATATGTTCATTTTTAGCATTATCAGTTGGGATTCACTACGCTCTCAAGGAGAAGAGAACTCTAGGAATTTAAAGGGTAAAAGGGTAAGAGAGAATTTGAAGAAGCTTGGAGACTTTGATTTTCAAGAAAAGGGTTTGAATGGAGATGAAGATGTTTTCCTCATGGGTTCTTGGAATGATTTGGATCAAGATGATCAAAGTGAAGAAGAGGTTGAGTCTCCTCTCAAAGAAGATGATGTCTCAAGCATGGATTGCAATGAGGTACATGTATTCTATCCTTCTAAATATGAAGAATTTTTAGATGATTACAAGACTATTAAATTTGTGTATGATAGTAGTCGTGACAAAGTAAAACTATTAGAAAAAGTATTACACAAAGTTAGACAACTTAACAAAGTTTTACTTGATGAAAACAATACTTTAAAATCAAATGTTTTTGTGGGTTTGGTGGGTTTCAGATTTGAAAATTTTAGCTTAAAACTTGCGGTTTTGTGTCACCCACTTGCTAACCTTGTATTAGGAAAGCAACAGTATACTTGCTCCGTATATTACCTTTCGGTAAACTACCGTCCGGTTGTAAAGGAAAGCATTGATCAAGCAACTGTTGAGGCAATGTCCCGTGACATGCTTTTGATTATGGTCTATAACGTGTCAGATGCAATTACTATCCTTTGTAGGAGCAATAGTAAAGATCACCCTATATTTTTTCGGTCTGGCACAAGGTCCTGTCTTTGACCATGCTATGCAACCACCGTTCTTACAGTTGACACCCAATTTGGTTCAGGTGACCTAATGAATTCCAGGTGAATTCTTAGAATTTTACGTTCAATGGTAATGAACGCATTAAAAATGGGTTTTCATAAAACAAATCGGTTTGTAATTTGATCAAAATATTTTCTCGTTCAAACTCGAGTTTAGATATCATCGAATTCCATGAGTTTGTAATTCTCAATCTTTAAAAGTCAATCTCAAGGATTGAGTAATATCAGTATTAAAAGCTGATTTTTGATCTTTAAGGAGATTATCCTTTCTGGAGATCTGATTCATTAGTCTTATAAGCTAATTTGCACGGTGCCCCCTCCCCCATTATACGAGACAGATCCTCTCATGGTTAGGATAAGTCTGACCACTTGGGGACCCTGTTTGATGCTGAGGTCCATGGATTTCTAGCTGATTTTCGAGAAAACTTTTCAAGGTTTTTTGTAGACTCTACAACTGGTCTAGACGATAAGTTCCTGACCTAAATCAAGAAGCGCGTGTCTTTTTCGGAAGACTTTACTTCTTTTTAATGATGGAATTGATTCATTGTGTAGATCCATCTTTCTTTCAAATATATTATAAGAAATTGGGTACAACTGATAAAATTGTCCAAAATAAAAGTATCTTTGTACAAAAATATGTGACATATTTTCTAAATAACTTGGTAAATTTTTCCCACACTTGGCTTTTATTTTCCTTTCTTTGCCTTTTTATTTTCCTCTATTCCATTTTAAATGAATTCTAACATTTTAGGTTATTTCTCAATTTATGTCCTTTCCGAGGTAGCAATAATTTCGGTGTTAACACCTAGTTTTATCGTTCATAAATATGTATAAACATGATTTTGGGTTCATTTATTTGAAAATTTTGAAAAATTTTACTAGAATTAGTAGTCAGTATATAAGACTAGGGATGTTCTTTATTATCAGAGAGCACTAGATTCTAATACAACTACTGCGTTACTAGTATTTTTAATGGTAACCAAGTGTTTAAGTTAAAAATTTTAAAAATCCGAAAGAATTTAACCCCTTCCCACACTTAAGATCTTGCAATGCCCTCATTTGCAAGAAATCAGTAACAATTTAAATAATTGAGGGTGATTAGCGTAGAAAAATGATTAAATTTTACCAAAGTTTTTAAACATATTGGCGTTTGTTTGTTGAATGATAAATGGTGCACATCATTTGTTCATTCCGTCTTGTTGTTACATCACATTTGTTTTTCGTTTTGTCGTCAAAATTAGTAGCTTTTACTGAACTTAATGCCAGTCTTTGAAAATGCGCTGTTTTACCCTGTTGTGTATATTTGACAATATACATACATACAAATAATAACGTGCATGGTAATTTGAAATGGTACTTAACATCCCACTTTCAAATAAAATATGAAATATTGGTACAACATAATAAAAATGTTAAAACTTACATAAAAGTATCACAATATTATATGTTTAAACATAAATAAATAAAAATAATAAAAGATAAAAATCACCAACGGGAACTGTATCAATCTGGATAGGAGTTCCATTTCATGTCGTCAGGCGGGTTCCATGGTTGGTTATAGGTGTACTGATAGGCCTGGTTAGGGTCGTAGAGAGTAAATGGTGGTCGCATATCGGGCTGGTGTGGAGGATAGTAAGCAGGTCGGGTCGGTAAGTAGTTATTTGGTACCTGAGGTGATAGCTGGCTCATGGTCTGATGCTGATGATAGTGCCATCTATCATGCTGTCGTTGCCTGGAATGCTCGTACACATTCTCGGCTTGCCACTGCTCGTACCGACTATGTCTATCCTCGTTTGTCATTTCTACCTCATCTATACGCTGGTAGACGTCAGTCATAGACTCCCTAATGACATCCCTAATGTCATCCGGTTCCTCCATTTCCTCATCTGAACCTCTCTCTACCTATGAATGACGACCATCATATGGTACTGCCTGATTGCGTCTGCTCTTTAATACCTTTACACCCTGATAGACCTTCAATCCTAAAGTATCAACCCGTTCCCTACACACCATCAGTGGACCCCCTTGATCCATATCTACACCCAAATACTCTCCAATGAGAGTAACAAAAATACCTCCTCCTATTATTCCCCCGTCCTGTATCCCTGCCACCATTTTGGACAGATAAAAACCAACACAGTAGGGGATATTAACAAAGCTTCTAGGGTTTCGAATACACTTAAGGTAAAATAAGTCGTGTAAGGTCATCTTCTCCTTGTTTTTACCTCTTTGTGTAATCGAATTAGCTAAAAATCTATGTATAATAAGTAGCTCTGCTTTGTTAATATCTAAATATGAGTGTCTTCCTCCCAGCGAAAAAACATTATAATTTGACATACGCCTCCAGACGGCGTCCGCATCAAAATTCTTATCTACCCGCTCCCCATGATAAATCAAATTTGTACAATCGGGTAGTAGTAATTTACCAGGAGTGTAAATCTGTAAAGCCCTGGCCATGTCCAGCATGGACATCATGTACATCCTACGGCCAAGTAAAAATCTAAGAAAACTTCTATCATCTAACCTAACTACATCCGCATTAAGTGATATAGTACTCATAAGCTCAACACACCATTCCTTATATACAGACCTACGAATGGTGAATAAATGTTCCCCATCGGGAAAAGAAGAGCTGCCATACCTTTGGATCAGATGCTGTCTAACTGAGATAACTAGTTGGACCCTTTCCAAAGGCTCCCAATCGATTACCCTCGGCACTTCTACATTTTTCGTTACCAGTTTGAATTTGTTACTTTGATACGTCGGGTAATCTCGCCAACTTCGATCAAATCTCAAATTGGGATGCAACTGTTCTTCATGAATCGTTGGGTGTTCTATTATCGGATGAATCGAAAATTGTACGTAGGCATTAACATATTCTTGTTGCGGATCATAGTATGGTATGTGTTGATCATTATGATATTGTTGTTCCTGTTCAGGTTCTGGTTCATATTGTGGCTCATATTGTATTTCTGGTTGTGGTTCCGGAGCAGGTTGCCTAGATGATGATGATGCACCATCAGTATCAGTATTTCTCTGCAAAACACATTAAACACAAAATTTGTGCATCCAAATATGCATTAGTGTTAGCAAAATAACAACTTGAAACAATTACAATAACATGTTCAATCAAAATTAAACTTATACACATTTTCACAATTTTAACAATTCTACATTTTTTCAAATAAGCATATATGAAAATTTTTACAAAGTTCATAAGCATTCAACTCAAATAACATGTTAAAATAACCATTACTAGCAATTAAACAAGTTTCAAATGGCATTTACATCAATTTAATCAAGTTCATGAATTTTAGACCTAAAAAGTCTACTTTAATTCTCAAAAATCATGTTTAGGATCAAAGTTTGGATCATTTAGCTACCTAAACATGTTACACTACTTAATTTAGTAATAATTCATGACAAAAATCGGCCATAACCTGTTTATATCAAAAAGCCCCAAATTGCTCAAGAACACAAACTCTAGATTTCTAAAATTTTGAGGTTTTTGGCTTCAAATCATGTTAAATAGCATCAATCTAGGTTATACATGCATAATATACTAACAATTTAACTCTAATTACACTAGAAATTAACAAAATCAAATTAGGTAAAATATTGGTAATTATCACAAAAACTAGGAAATTTAATAGTTTATGGGTGTAATTTTTACCTTCCTGCTTAAAAATCCGAACCTAGGCATGATTAGAGCGGATTATTGTGAGAAATTTGGAGTAATTTGGTGAAAAAATGAGAATTTTTGAGTGTGTTTGTGAGTTTGTTCGTGTGTATGTGTGTGTTGGAGTGGAAACAGAGATCAGGCTCGCTGGACTTTGTAACCTGACCAGATTTTATGTTCCATGCGATCGCATGGATGGGAAGAGGAAACCCCATGCGATCGCATGGGGTCCGATATTTTTTTTTTATATATAAAAACCTTTAACTAATAAAAATATAAATTAATAAATTTTAGAAATTTGTTTCTTTTTAAGAATGAGAGCGTTTCAGATCGTTGTCCTAGTCCGTCTCTCAACAAAGTTTTAAAATTTGTTGATTTTTAAGCGTTGTTTTAAAAGCAAAGATTTTTGGATTTTTTAATGTTTTTGGTATACTTTAATTCAATAAGATTAAAAATAATGATAATAAAAGTTCTCGTCCCGCCCTCGGGTAAAGCAATTTCGGTTCAACGACCTAGTTTTCAACTCACGACGAATTTTAAATATCAAATTTTTAACTTAATGAAATAAATTAAATTTTTGTTTTTAAATTCACACCAAACTTAAATTTAAAATGCTGAAAATTTCATATTAATGTTATTAATATTTTTGTACATTAATTTTACAAACTTATATTAAAAATATTAGTTTTAAAAATATTTACAAACTTAAATATATTGATTTTAAAAATTTACATTATTAATTTTAAAAACATAGTAAAAATAAAATTTAAAATCTTTTTGGTCTTTTATCCCACTTTAATCAATCAAATATTACCAAAAATATACGCCGCTCTTTTCGGTAAAGTAATTTCGGTTCCATAACCTAGTTTTACTCCTGACGAATTTCTGAAATATTTTGGATTGATTGATTAAAGATATTTATACCTTAAGAATAAACGGTAAATTTCGCAGTGATGTAATAAATTTTTGTACGATATCAATAATTTCGGTTACGCATACCTAATTTTATTGAATACCAATTTAATACTTTATAGCGAACGATTCAGCATTTATTATCAAAAGGTTAAAAGCAATAAAAATAAAAATAAAAACTGTACATACTTACCTATGAGAAAGAATTCTCAGAGACCTGCTTTAGCCGACTCATAGGAGGGTCGTGTGATTTGGTTCTCCATAGCTACGTAGGTGTAACCTCAATTCTTCAATATCTTTTCTTCTAAACATATAAACGGTCCTTCTCTGCATAGAGTAACAAATTCGGTATTTGAATATGTTTGATTATTTGAACATTTACCTTTGTGTGACCATTTTCCGCATTTATGACATCTTTCAAGGTGTCGTGCTCTTCTTTTTGTTGCGGACTTTGATTTGCCTTTACCAAAATGTATCTTATGATGATCTTTCCTGAGTTCTTTTCTTACTCCGTCTATTTTGCCTCTTATGAATGATACCAATTCACTCGGAAGGGTGTCATTATTAAGTTTAGTAATCATAGCATGTAGCATTAGACCATGGTTTAGTTCAAATGAATTCTTCATCTCGTAAAACCTAAAATAAAAAAAATTCAGAATGGAGGGAGAAGATTAGTTCATTAGGGTCTGCTAGGGAAAGACCATTCGGATTCCATTCTCGAGAACTACACGAAAACAGAAAATCTAACTCTAACAGAAATACATATTACCTTAAAAAGATTCGAATCTTCCCACACTTAGTTAGCTGTGGTGTCGAAATTGTGATTAACTTCATCTTCAACTTCCATTGGATTATCTATGTAATGTTTAACTCTGTGACCATTAACCTTAAATTCAATTCCATTTGAATTTATTAATTCTACTGTTCCATATGGGAAAACTCTTTTGACTATGAATGGTCCAGACAATCTTGATTTCAATTTTCCAGGAAATAGCTTGAATCATGAATTGAAAAGAAGAACTCTGTCTCCTTCTTTAAATTCTTTTGAACTTCTGATTCTTTTATCATGCCATTTCTTCGTTCTTTCCTTATAGGTTAACGAATTTTCGTATGCTTCATGTCTTAATTCTTCTAATTCGTTTAGTTGACTTAACCGTAGATGTCCGGCTTCATGTAAATCAAGATTACATGTCTTCAAAGCCCAAAATGCTTTGTGTTCAATTTCTACTGGAAGATGACATGCTTTTCCGTAAACGAGTCTAAAAGGTGTGGTTCCAATTGGAGTTTTGTAGGCTGTTCTAAAAGCCCAGAGTGCATCCTCCAATTTCATGGACCATTCCTTCGGATATGATCCTACGGTTTTCTCTAGAATACATTTTAAAGCTCGGTTGGTATTTTCAACTTGTCCACTTGTTTGTGGATGATAAGCGGTTGAGATTTTATGAGTTACTCCATATCTTTTGAGAACTTTCTCAAGTTGATTGTTACAAAAATGAGTACCCCGATCACTTATTAAAGCTTTCGGTGTTCCAAACCTTGCAAAAAGACGTTTTAAAAAGTTGACTACAACTCGTGCATCGTTAGTTGGGAGAGCTTGTGCTTCCACCCATTTAGATACATAATCAATGGCAACGAGAATGTAAAGATTATTATGAGATTTTGGAAATGGACCCATAAAGTTAATACTCCAAATGTCAAATACTTCACATACTTGAATGACATTTTGTGGCATTTCATCACGTTGACTTATTTTTCCGGCCCTTTGACAAGCATCACATGATTTGCAAAGAAGGTGTGCGTCTTTGAAAATTGTAGGCCAATGGAATCCAGCATCGTAAACTTTTCTTGCTATGAGTTGAGGCCCATAATGCCCTCCTGTTGGTCCTGTGTGACAATGGTTTAAGATTTTACTGGCTTCATCTCCGAATACACATCGGTGTATTATTCCATCGGGATAACTTTTAAACAAATGTGGATCTTCTCAGAAATAGTGTTTTATATCACTAAAGAATTTCTTTCGTTTTTGGTACGACAACCCTTTTTCAAGGAATCCACATACTAAGTAGTTTGCATAGTCTGCAAACCATGGAATTTCACTATAATCTATCTTCAATAGATATTCATCAGGAAAGTTATCTTGTATGGCCGATTCATTTAGAACTTCTAATTCGGGATTTTCAAGACGAGAAAGATGATATTTTCTGCTCCCTTTTTGTCTCGAATTTCAATATCGAACTCTTGTAAGAGTAAGATCCAATGGATTAATCGTGGTTTGGCATCTTGTTTTAAAAATAGGTATCTAAGAGCAGAATGGTCAGTATAGACCACCGTTTTAGCTAGAACGAGATATGAACGAAATTTTTCAAAAGCAAAGACAATAGCAAGGAGTTCTTTTTCAGTAGTTGTGTAATTCGTTTGTGCTCCTTGTAACGTCTTACTAGCGTAATAAATAGGTTGAAATCGTTTCTCAATCTTTTGTCCTAAAACGGCTCCCATTGCAAAATCACTTGCATCGTACATGAGTTCAAATGGTAAATTCCAATTTGGAGTTATCATGATCGGCGCATTAGTGAGTTTTTCTTTAAGAATATTAAAAGATTTGATGCATTCATCAGAAAAGATGAACGGAGCATCCTTTTCTAGGAGTTTATTCATAGGAGTGACAATTTTAGAAAAATCTTTTATGAAACGTCGGTAAAAACCGGCATGCCCTAGAAAACTCCTAACTCCTCTAACATTGGTGGGATGTGAAAGTTTAGCAATTATATCTATTTTAGCTCTATCCACTTCTATTCCTTTCTTTGAAATTTTATGACCAAGAACGATGCCTTCTTTAACCAAGAAATGACATTTTTCCCAATTAAGAACTAGATTTGATTGTTCGCATCTAATAAGCATTCGTTCAAGATTAACTAGACATGTTTCAAATGTATCACCGAAGACTGAAAAGTCATCCATGAAAACTTCCATGCATTCTTCTATCATGTCATGAAAAATTGCCATCATGCACCTTTGAAAGGTTGCAGGGGCGTTGCAAAGTCCAAATGGCATGCGTTTGTAAGCAAAAGTACCATAAGGGCACGTGAATGTGGTTTTCTCATGATCTTCGGGTGCTATTGGAATTTGAAAATATCCGGAAAAACCGTCAAGAAAACAATAGTAACTATTTCAGGCTAATCTTTCCAACATTTGATCAATGAAAGGTAAAAGAAAGTGATCTTTTCTGGTGTCGTCATTTAATTTTCTATAATCAATACAAACACGCCATCCTGTTACAGTCCTAGTAGGAATAAGCTCATTTTTTTCATTTGTGATGACAGTCATGCCACCCTTCTTAGGTACACATTGAACTGGGCTTACCCATGGACTATCAGAGATTGGATAAATTAAACCTGCATCAAGCAAACAACATCTTGCATATTCGGATTTAGTCTTCGTTGGCGTTGCACATACGTTTTATTACCTTCTTCCATAAGGATTTTATGTGTGCAATACGAAGGACTTATGCCTTTAATGTCATGAATCTTCCATGCAATAGCTAGTTTATGAGCTTTTAGCACAGAAATGAGTTGAGATTTTTCATTTTCAGTAAGAGAAGATGATATTATTACATGTAATTCAGATTCACCGTGTATATAAGCATATTCCAAATGGTTTGGAAGTGGCTTTAACTCTAATGTTAGTGGTTCTTCTATCGATGATTTGTATTGATATCTGTCTTCCTCTTTTAGCATTTGAATTTCTTCTGTTGTTGGTTCATATCCATTAGCCATGAGTGCGGCTAACATTTCAGCTTCATCAATTGGTTCAGTTCCTTCTCCTAAAGAACATTCTCATATTCCTTGTAATTCTGGAAATTCTTCTAACAATTCTGCATGTGAATCTATAGTTTGAATGTAATAACATGTATCATCTGTAGATTGCGGTTGTTGAATGGCTCTATCAACAGAAAAGGTAACACTCTCGTCCTCTATACTTAGGGTCAGTTTCTTACCGAACACGTCTATTATTGCTTTAGCCGTGTTTAAGAATGGTCTTCCTAATATGAGAGGAACTCGAGAATCTTCTTCCATGTCCAGAATAACAAAATCTACTGGAAATACTAAAGTACCAACTTTAACTAGCATGTTTTCCATTATCCCTCTAGGATATTTTACTGATCGATCGGCTAGTTATATGCTTATTCTTGTTGGTTTCAATTCTCCAAGGTCTAGTTTAGCATATAGTGAATATGGCATTAAATTTATACTAGCACCTAAGTCTGCCAATGCTTCTATTGAACTAAGACTACCCAGAAAACATGGAATTGTGAAACTTCCTGGATCTGATAATTTTTCTGGTATCTTATTCAATAGCACTACAGAACAATTAGCATTCATAGTAACAGCCGAGAGTTCTTCTATTTTCTATCTATTTGTGATTAGATCTTTCAGAAATTTAGCATATCTAGGCATTCCTGAAATCACATCAATGAAAGGAAGATTTACATTTATTTGTTTAAACATATCTAAGAATTTAGATTGCTCGGCTTCAAGTCTTTCTTTTCTCATTTTACTCGGGTAAGGAAGTGGTGGTTGATATGGTTTAACATAAGGTTTAGCCTTAAATGTGTTATCTTTATTAACCTTTTCAAATACCAGTTCTGTTTCCTTATCTTGCTCAGATTGTGGTTCTTGTGGAGTAGGAATAGAGTCATCAGAAATTACAGGTATTTCAGGTGGTTTAAGTGTAATACCACTTCTCGTGGTAATGACTTTAGCTGTTTCATTCAGGGGGGTTAGCATTTGTATCGCTAGGTAGACTTCCCGGTTTTCTTTCACCTATCAACCTTGCTAGGTTGCTTACTTCTTGTTCCAAATTTTGAATAGAAGCTTGTTGATTTCTAAATGCTTGAGCATTTTGTTCATTCGTTTGTTTTTGAGATGTGAAAAATTGAGTTTGAGATTCAACTAGCTTTGACATCATGTCTTCTAAATTTGGCTTTTTATCATCGGTTTGTGGTGATTTATTTTGAAAAATAGGTCTTTGCTGATTGTAAGTATTGTTGGATACTTGTTGATTGCTAGGACCTTGTTGGTTGTTGTATGGAACATTTCGGTTATAATTCTGGTTTTGATTGTAGATTGGTCTTGGAGGTTGATAATTATTTTGATAATTATTTCCATGCCTTTGGTTTATGTATGAAACATACTCTCTTTGTTCCATTCTTTGTTCAATACTGAGACAATCTTTTGTCAAATATGGTCCACCACACTGCTCACAACTAATTCGTATTGAGTGAATATCTTTAGTCATCTTTTCCATTCGTCTCTCGACAGCATCTATCTTTGCGGAAATAGAATCTAAGTCATGGCTAGAATCGGCTCTAGCTGCTTTAGATAATCTAACAATATCTTTTTCTTGGTGCCACTCATGTGAGTGGGAAGCAGTGTTATCAATAATTTTGTAAGCTCCAGTTGCGGTTTTCTTCATAATGGAACCACCAGCTGCTATATCGATGTCTTTTCTTGTAGTGATGTCGCATCCTTGGTAAAATATTTGTACTATTTGATAAGTGTCTAAACCATGTTGCGGACATCCTCTTAACAACTTTCCAAATCTTGTCCATGCCTCATACAGAGTTTCATTTGGCTTTTGTGTGAACGTAACAATTTCTCCTTGAAGTCTCACGGCTTTAGATGCCAGAAAGAATTGTTTAAGAAAATTTTCAACTAAAACATCCCATGTATCAATCGCCCCTTCAGGTAACGATTCTAACCAATCTTTGGCTTCTCCCTTTAAAGTCCAGGGAAATAACATGAGATAGATCTGTTCATCCTCCATTTCTCGGATTTTAAATAGAGTACAGATCCTATTAAAGGTACGAAGATGTTCGTTTGGATCTTCCTTCGGTGCACCACTAAATTGGCATTAATTAGTTACCATGTGTAGGATTTGTCCTTTGATTTCATAATCTGGCGCATTAATGTCTGGTTGAGTAATTGCATGACCTTGGCCAGTGCGTTTAGCTCTCATTCGGTCTTACATACTTAGAGGTTCCAGATTTTCCATGATTGAATTTGTTGAATCTGAATCACTAGAGGATTCTGATTTAATGGTTCCTTCCTCGACAATCTCTGGATGAGTGATTTGTGGTTCAGGAGGAATGATTAGTGGTTCAGGATCTCTGAATTGTCCCTGAATATCCTCCGGATTCTCAATTGTGAGGTCGGGTTCAAAAAATGGATTATCGGAAATTTGAATTGGAGTACTTGGTCGACTTGATGACGATTCTAAAGAAAAATCAACGGTGACAATATTGGCTAGATGTCTTGATCGAGTTACAGGTGGTGAATGTATGAAAGGTGGTGAACGTTTTGCTCAGTGCATTCACTGAATATCCTATTAGTTATAAAATATAAAAATTATATAAGTTATCAAATTAATAGACTTTTCTGATTTTGCCCACGTTTCGAATAGCCAATAGATGCAGCAGGTAGCCAGGACCCTTTAAATCAGAAGCCCACAACTCGTCACTAACAAATCCAACTATTACTACGAACCAGAAAATTTTGGATGTCTATCAATTTAACCGCTTAAAATAATCTTTCGTCGAAATTTAAAGAAATTTTAGAGAAGAAATAGAAAATTCTATGTCCTAAAAACTAGAGCGTCGAGAAATAAGAAAGAAAAAGAGCGCGTCAAAAAACATCGAAAAATAAATGGTCGAAAAATTAGCGTCGAAAAATAATAAAAAGAAAGTAAAGCGTCGAAACTCAAAAGTCTAAAAACTAAAAATTAAAACTTACGTCTAAAGGTATTAAAGCTTAAAAGGAATTCTATATCTAAAACGGCAATAACTTAAAAAGGTACTAAAATTTATTTAAAACTAAAGCGATAAGCGACGTCGTAAAATTTTAAAGCTCCTAAATCTTAATCTAAAGAAAAAGCATTTAAGGGATTTTACGGCAAAGCCTAAAAATCTAGAAATAAAAATAAGTACGGCAAAAACTATAACTTAAAACTAGTTACGAGAGAAAAATATACAATTTACGAATTAAACGATTAAAAAGATACAAATATAAAAATAAAACTTAAATTATAAAAATACAATTTTTACAAAAATATTATTTTTATATTATTATTTTATAAAAGTATTAATTTATATAATTAATAAAACTAATTTAAACTAAATATTGCAAATTAATTAAAACTAAAACTAAATATTAAAAACTAATTAATTAATTAAACCCTAATTATAATTAATTAATATTAATAATAATTAAAATCGTAACCATAACCTGCAAACTGAGGTACCGGGGCTGTCAAATTAATCCATGCGATCGCATGGATTGTGTGTAGGATTTTCATGCGGTCGCATGGCTTCGGTTTCCAGGTCTGTTTAGATGGGCTGCTACAGTGTCGGGCCGTATTCTTTTTTTTTTTAATTAATTAATTTTCTGTTTTATATTTATATAAAGTATTTATATAAAATAAATAAAAACTTAAATTTAAAAACTAAAATAGAAATAAAAATACTTTATAATTTTATATATTTTGAACAACTTAAATATATATATATATATATATATATATATATATATATATATATATATATATATATATATATATATATATATATATATATATATATATATATATATATATATATATATTGTTTTTCTTTTTATATTTTTGTATTTTTAATATTTAAAACGTATTTTTACAAAAAGAAATTAAAACTTAATAAAAATCTTTTTTTAAAGCGTTTCGCTTTCGGCGTTGTTTGTCCCCGGCAGCGGCGCCAAAAATACTTGATGTGCGTAGAGGTGTATACGAAATAGTTATATATTTATTATGAAAAACTATTAAATACGATACAATTTTACACAAGTTATTTATTTATTTCTAGAGTGGATATACCTAAACCTTGCTACAACACTTATAGGCAGTGTACCTAATCGTACAGTAGTGTAGTTTTTAGTAAGTCCGGTTCGTCCACAGGGAACTAGCCAAGTTTAACGCTATATTTTTTAAAAACTATATTTGTATAAATATATATATAAATATAAGTAGTATTATTATTATAAAAGGGGGTTTTTTTACCGTTTAATGACCGGTTTGTCGATTTTAAAACTTTAGTCGCAGTTAAAACCTAATGTAAAATATTAAAAATAAATATAACTTAATTTAAAGCGTAAAGTAAATGACAATAATTAAAGTGCGATAAATTAAAGTGCGATAAATAAAATGATGGTAAATAAAATTGCGATAATTAAAAAGTACGATAATTAAAAGTGCGATAAATAAAAGTGCGATAAATAAAATAACAGTAAATAAAAGTGCGATAAAATATGAAATAAAGGAATTATGCTTATTTAAACTTCCGTAATCATGATGTTTGACGTGTTGATTTTAGTTTATTACCATGGGTTAATTGTCCTTTGTCCTGGATTATTCAATATGTTCATCTGGTTTTTGTCTATAACAGTCCATCAGTCATAAATATAAAGTGCGAGTGTCCTCGTCAAATTATCCTTATATCTGAAGTCAAATATTCCAACTAATTGGGGACTTAAACTATAATTACACCAATTTTACTTGTATGTAATTCACCCCTGTTTTAATAAGTCCATTGACTATTAATCCATTCCCTTGTCCGGTTAAATGAACAATTATTAGTACTTATAAATATCCCGCCCATCGTGTCCGATCGAGTGTATGTGGTTATTTATAGGTACGTCTAATTGTAAATCTTTATATTAAATTAACGAACTATCATTCAATTAAATAAATATATAGCCCATTAATAGCCCATAGTTTAATTTCCACAAGTGTCGTTCTTTTGTCCAAACCCCAATTATGGTACAAAGCCAAATTACCCCGTCTTTAATATTTTAGCCCAACATCACGATTACTTCAATTTAAATAAGCATAATAATAACTTAGCTACGAGACATTAATTTAAAAAGGTTGAACATAACTTACAATGATTAATAATAGCGTAGCGTTACACGGACAGAATTTCGACTTACACACTTACAACATTCGCTAATATATCCTTATTATTATTAATCTTAAATTAAAATTAAAATTATATATATATATATATATATATATATATATATATATATATATATATATATATATATATATATATATATATATATATATATATCAGAGAGATAGAGAGGATATAAAAAGATGTATTGAGCTCGAGCACCAGACTGCCTTTTATAGGAATGTGGCCAAAAAAAGTAGGCCTTGCGATCGCATGGGAATTAGGCCTCCAGGCCATGCGATCGCATGGAGCAAGGATCCAGCTCACATACTTTGTTTTCTTGTTTGCCGACGGTTTTAATATATAATATAATATATATATAATTAAAACGAATTGCAACTAAAATTAAACGAATATCTAAACGAATATCACTTGTAAATAGAACAATTGCAACTAAAACCGTATTTAATATTTACCACATACTTTTGTATGTTATAGCAAGGATCCAGCTCACATACTTTTGTCTTCACCTTTTAATATTTAAACGAATATCACTTGTAAATAGAACAATTGCAACTAAAAGCTTGTCTTTCTTGAGGGATAATGCTATGAAATATATGTTCGTTTTTAGCATTATCAGTTGGGATTCACTACGCTCTCAAGGAGAAGAGAACTCTAGGAATTTAAAGGGTAAAAGGGTAAGAGAGAATTTGAAGAAGCTTGGAGACTTTGATTTTCAAGAAAAGGGTTTGAATGGAGATGAAGATATTTTCCTCATGGGTTCTTGGAATGATTTGGATCAAGATGATCAAAGTGAAGAAGAGGTTGAGTCTCCTCTCAAAGAAGATGATGTCTCAAGCATGGATTGCAATGAGGTACATGTATTCTATCCTTCTAATTATGAAGAATTTTTAGATGATTACAAGACTATTAAATTTGTGTATGATAGTAGTCGTGACAAAGTAAAACTACTAGAAAAAGTATTACACAAAGTTAGACAACTTAACAAAGTTTTACTTGATGAAAACAATACTTTAAAAAGAAAACTTGAAAGAATGACTACTTATGATTCATCAAGAGATAAACGTGAAATGAATATGTGTCATGACTCTAGCAAACACAAATCGTGTATTCAAAGTCCATTGTCTATTACTCCCTCAGTCCCACTACAAGTGTCCACTTACTTTTTACACACAGTTTTAGAAAATTTCACTAACTTCATTCTCCACCAATCTGAATTCTTCTCTCTCTAAAATAACCTCTTCTCATTGGTTGAAATACAAAATTGACACTTGTAATGGGACATTTCAAAATAGAAATGTGGACACTTCAAGTGGGACGGAGGGAGTATTAGGAAAATTGAAAACATGGGAAAAATGGACCAAGCTAGCAATTCAATGGAAGGGATAAGTCAAGGATTGGGTAACCTTAAAATCAATCAAAACCAATGATCAAAATGCTAATGAGAATAACTGTGATGCCCCGTACAAAATCAGTGTGTACGGATCATCATCAACAGGTCCATTACACAGTATAATACTATATGCTGTTTTAAAACAAGTTTTGCATTCATGAAAAGGTAACATTTTTACCAACGTCAAATGTTTTACAAAAAGATAACGTGCTTCTACGAATAGAAAACATTAGTACGTGACACTAAGGTCATTACAAAACCATGGTTCGAATAAAACACAAGTTGCGAATGCAAAGTAAAAAGTTCCATGCTTGAGACATCTCTAACAATGCAGCGAAAATCTAACACATCGAGTCTATAACAGCGGAAGCAATTTCATCTAAGCACCTGAGAAATAACATGCTTAAAAACGTCAACACGAATGTTGGTGAGCTATAATTTTATTGTAAACAACAATGTAATGTAGACCACGAGATTTCATATTCAAAACAATATGAAAAAGTATATGCTTAACCGTGGGCACTTGGTAACTAACTTAACGTAAAATAATATATCACCCCCTAAAAGTACACTTGGCGAGTGCATTAAAACAGACGAAGTATTAAACACCCGTTAAATGCTAGCGCGACTAGACCGAGTGGGGATGTCAAACCCTATGGATCCATATCTAAGATTCGCGTCTACTGGTTCATAAACCAATAGTTAAACGTTACCGAGCTAAGGGGAAAATTTGTGCCGTTATATCACCCACACATATATAAAGTTTAAGTACTCATGTCTAGTATGTAAAATTTAAAAAGCGCATGTATTATCAGTCCCAAAAATAGTTAAAGTAAAAAGGGAGCTATAAATCACAGTGAATGTGCGGTATAATCGATACGAAAACGTAATTAAGTAGTAAGTTGGTCCAAACAAGTAAGTTGGTCGATCCAAAATGTCCTCAACCTAAGTCAATGGTTGCTAAGTCAGTAAATCGTTCCAAAAGGTTTAAAAGTACGCAAGTTAAGTCTTAAGCATCATCATTATCATCATCGTTATCATCATACGTAAAAGATAAAGTAAGGTTTTCAACAAGAATAGAGATCGAAACAAAGGGCTGATTTCGGACAGCTGCTACGACCTCTATACTCAAACCGAACTATCTGAAAATCAACTTTCCAGAAGTCTCAGGAGTCTGATCAGACCCCGAAAACAGAAACAAGTGCTCCTGTGGGTTTCTTGGTGCTTGATGCTTATCACGGTTCTCATCCTTGATGCGTATAAGCCTCAAGTGTACAACTCTTTGATGTTTTAGCATAATTATGACCAATTTTTAACCATCAACACACAACTTAAAGTAAAAGCTAACTTTCTACAAGTTTTGAACATCAAGGTTGTCTCTTTATTGTATAAACACAATAAAGCTTCAACCTTTCTCCTTTTGATACAAGTTTATGCATCTTCATCATATGAGATGATGAAGACTTGATTTTTATCACTATACAAATCATAAAAGTTTCCAAGTAAGCGAGATCTACAATAATAACTTAGATCTCAAGTGTTAAGAAACCCTAAGCTAGAAAGCTTGGATCTTTACAAGATTAATGAGACCATAAACTAGAAAGCTAAGATCTAGTAAAAGTAATGAGATCATAAACTAAAAATCTTAGATCTTCAACAAAATAATGAAATCCTAAGCTAGAAAGCTTTGATCTTTAATGTTCTTGAAGATCCTTAAAGCAAAAAGCTAGATCTACAAGTTACATGAAGATCATAAACACAAGTTTTGATCTTTTAACAAAATAATGTGATCTTAAGCTTCAAAACTTAGATCCAACAAAGTAATGAAGATTCAAAGCTAAAAAGCTTGAATCTTTCATGTTCTTGAAGATTTCAAATCAAAGTTTGAATCTACAAGATATAAGAAGATCAAAAAGCTAAAAAGTTTGATCCTTTGATGATGATGATGATGTCGTGATTCAAGAAAGAAAAGGAAGAAGAAGAAAATTCAAGAACTTATAATTTTAGTGTGAGAAAGACTAGAGAGAAAATTAGAGAGCAAGTGTGTGTAAAATGAGAATGAAATGAAGTGTGAAATGGAGAAATCAAGTTTGAATTTATAGTGTGGTGGTGGTGGGTGTCTCCAAAACCGACGGCCAAGGGGGGGACAAGGGGGAGAACTTTTGCTTTTTTCATGGTGGTGGTACAAAGGTGGTGCTTGTATGTTGGGATGCCATGCAACATGTGTAGTAGTGGCACACAAAAATGCTAGTATGTTGGCTTAACTTAATGGGTTTTTGTCTTACATCTTAATGGATCATAAATCCATTAAAAGTTGGGCTAATTTAATGGTTCATTAATTAGAGTAGGGTGGGCCTAAGTCCATTAAGGTAAAAAGTCCATTAAGACTAACTAGTGCGCATTAGTAAAACACTAAGCGTAATTAAGCAACCAATAAGCCAAGTAATTGTCATTAGAAAATAACAATTAGTATTACGTAGTCATAATATTCCAATTATGAGAAAAGTTAACGTGTACAAAGTACATAGCTCGTTTTAAACGACAAGTGACACTAAAGGTCGTAAAAGCATTCGAGGATCAAGTTAAGTGATTGCGCACTTAATAACACGTTGTAAGATATTAACGAAAGTAATTAATCATGAATAAGTATCCCCGAACATAATATAGCTCAGTACACCTAAATACACAGTTTCGTGAAAGTAATAAATATAATTATAAGTCAAAAAATTCGGATCGTTACATTACCCACCTGTTAAAGAAAATTTCGTCCCGAAATTTTAAGCTGAGGTAGACGGTTGAGTCGGGAAAAGGTGAGGATATTTCTGCATCATCTGATCCTCTCATTCCCAAGTAAACTCGGGTCATCGTTTAGCATTCCAATAGAATCGGACGGTTGGAATCTTGTTGTTCTTCAAAGTCTTGACCTCACGGTCCATGACCTCAATAGGCTCTTCCACAAAGTGGAGTTTGTCGTCAATCGTAAGCTCCTCAAGTGGTATGACAAGTTCTGGTTCGGCAAGACACTTTTTCAGATTGGATACGTGGAAAGTGGGATGAACGGAACTCAATTGAGTCGGAAGATCTAAACGATAAGCAACGGGTCCAATACGCTCCAAGATTTCAAAAGGACCAATATATCGCAGATTTAGTTTCTCGCGCTTCCCGAAATGGATTACACCTTTCCAAGGTGCGACTTTCAACATTACGCGGTCACCTACTTGGAATTCAAGATCTTTACGTCTAACATCGGCATAGCTCTTTTGACGATCACAGGCCATCTTGAGCCTTGCTTGGATTTGAACGATCTTCTCGGTGGTTTCATGGATGAGTTCGGGTCCGGTGATTTGCTTTTCACCTACTTCGGCCTAACAAATAGGAGAACGACATTTGCGGCCATATAAAGCTTCGAAAGGTGTGGCATTAATGATAGAGTGATAACTATTGTTGTAAGAGAATTCGGCTAGAGGCAAATGCTTTTCCCAAGCTTTTCTGAAGTCAATAACACAAGCTCGTAACATGTCCTCCAAGGTTTGAATCGTGCGTTCGCTTTGTCCGTCGATTTGTGGGTGATATGCGGTACTCATGTCTAGATGGGTTCCTAAGGCTTCTTGTAAGGAACGCAAAAATCTAGAAGCAAAACGGGCATCTCGGTAGGAAATAATCGATAAGGGTACGCCGTGACGAGATACAATTTACTTTATGTACAGTTGCATAAGTTTGTCCATTGTATCGGTTTCTTTCATGGCTAGGAAGTGAGCAGATTTGGTAAGACGGTCAATAATAACCCATATGGTATCATATTCGCCTACCGTTTTTGGTAGTTTCGTGATGAAGTCCATCGTTATTCTTTCCTACTTCCGTTGCGGGATCTCGGGTTATTGAAGTAACCCAGATGGCCTTTGATGTTCGACTTTGACCTTGGAACAAGTTAAAGACTTTCCAACATAAATAGCAACATCCTTTTTGAGGTTTGGCAACCAATATCGCTCCTTAAGATCGTGGTACATTTTACCAGCTCCTGGATGAATTGAATACCTTGACTTATGGGCTTCATCTAGAATAAGACTTCATAAATCCCCATAACTAGGCACCCAAATTCTTTCGGTGAAATATTGGAGTCCGGTCTCCTTGACCTCGAATCGAGAGACGAGAATGTTCAAGCGTTCATGCAAAATGTTCTCATCCTTGAGAGCCTCATCTTGGGCTACACGGATTTGGCTATTGAGATTTCCATGGATGGTTTCAAGGCTCGAACACGAAGAGGTACCATTCTTTCCTTTCGGCTCAAGGCATTGGCTACGACGTTTGCCTTGCCAGGATGGTAACGAAGTTCATATTCATAATCGTTCAGTGTTTCGATCCACCTTCGTTGTCTCATATTCAGTTGCTTCAGATCGAAAATGTGTTGGAGGCTTTTGTGGTCGGTGAAGAGGGTACTTTTGGTTCCGTAAAGATAGTGTCTCCACAAATTGAGTGCAAAGACAATGGTAACAAGTTTGAGATCATGTGTCGTGTAGTTTTGTTCGTGAATCTTCAGTTGTCAGGAGGCGTAAGCAATAACCTTCTTTCTTGCATCAATACGCACCCAAAACCATGTTTCGAGGCATCGCAATATACACCGAAGTCCTCACTACCTTCGGGAAGGGATAATATAGGTGCGGTGGTTAACTTCTGCTTCAGGGTTTGGAATGCCAACTCTTGTTCGGCCGCCCAAACGAATTTCTTCCCTTTGTGAGTTAACGCGGTTAAAGGACGAGAAATCAAAGAGAAACCTTCGATGAATCTACGATAGTAACCGGCGAGGCCTAAAAATTGGTGGATATGAGTAGGAGTAGCAGGGGTTTCCCACTTGCTAATGGATTTGATTTTCGTGGGATCGACTTTGATACCTTGGCTACTAACAATGTCGCTAAGAAATTGAACTTCCTTTAACCAAAATTCACACTTGGAGAATTTGGCATAGAGTTGCTCTTGTCTCAAGAGTTCAAGCACGAGTCGAAGATGACGTTCGCGTTCTTCTTCACTTTTAGAATAGATTAAGATATCGTCTATGAATATGATAACAAATTTGTATAGATACGGCTTGCACACGCGGGTCATAAGATCCATAAACACGGCAGGTGCGTTAGTTAAACCGAATGGCATCACAAGAAACTCATAATGCCCATAACGAGTTCCAAATGCAGTCTTAGGGACATCGCCCTCCTTCACCCTCAACTGGTGATAACCTGACCGTAAATCAATCTTCAAGTAAACGCTCGATCCTTGCAGTTGATCGAATAGATCATCAATTCTGGGAAGGGGATACCGGTTCTTGATTGTCAACTTGTTGAGTTCACGGTAATCGATATACATACAAAAAGATCCGTCCTTCTTCTTTACGAACAAAACGGGAGCGCCCCAAGGTGAAGAACTTGGTTGAATAAATCCACGGTCTAGTAATTTCTGTATTTGACTCTGCAACTCTAGTAGTTCGAAAGTTGCAAGTCGATAAGGTACGCAAGCTACAGGTGCAGCTCCTGGAACTAGATCGATCTGAAACTCTACTGATCGCGACGGTGGTAATCCCGGTAATTCTTCTGGAAAAACTTCGGGAAATTCGCCTACAATCGGCACATGCCTCACACTCTTCTCCTCAGTTTCCAATCTCTTCACATGTGCCAAGATAGCAAAACGCCCATTTTTCATGACCTTTTGTGCCTTCATGCAACTAATAAGGTTCAGCTTTGGGCTACATCTCTCTCCATAAACTATCAAAGGCACACCGTCTTCGCGAGGTATACGAATAATCTTCTCTCCACAAACAACTTCTGCCTTCTCCTTTGACAGCCAGTCCATACCGACAATCACGTCAAAGCTTCCCAACTTAATGGGTATCAAATCAATCTTAAAATCCACGCCAGCTAAGTTAATTATACTTCCACGACAAATTTGATCAGCTTTCTCAAATTTTTCATTAGCTACCTCAACAAGATTATTCTCGTCCAAAGGAACTAATGACCAATCTAACTTAGAGAAAAAATGTCTACACATATAACTCATATCGGCACCAGTATCAAACAAGACAGAAGCTAATAATTTATTAACAGTGAATGTACCTGTAACCAAGTCAGGATCCTCACGGGCATCTCTGGCGTTCAAGTTGAAGACTCTTCCACGTCTGGGCCCGCCATCCTTCTTCTTGTTAGGACATTCATTCTTGAAGTGACCCTACTGGCCGCATTCAAAGCACTTCCTTGGCGCATTGGGGTTCGCCTTCACAGCTGAAGTATTGATCTTACAATCCATGCCGATGTGTCCAGTCCTCTTACACTTCTCACACACCACATTGCAGTACCCAGTTTGATGCTTATAGCATCTCCTGCACTGAGGTAGGCTACCTTTGTAGTTAGGGCTAGGGATTCTCCCCACATTGCTTCCCCTAAAGTGCTCATGCCTCTTGACTGGATTCTGATCAAAACCTTTACCCTTGCTTCTATCCCATTTGCACTTCCCATCACTTGCTCCAGATTCTGATTGCACCTTCTCTGGCTTTTGGCGGGTAACTTGATTCATCAAGGTGTGCGCCATGCGCATAGCTTTCGGGACATTTGCTGGTTTCGAAGAAGTGACATTTCCCTGGATGTCTTTGGGAAGTCCCCACAGATACCGTTCCAACCGTTTGAACTCAGGAGTAACCATTGTGGGGCACATCAAAGCTAACTCTAAGTACCTCCGGTTATAGCCATCAAGGTCAGTTCCTACGACCTTCAATTCCCAAAATTCCGCTTCCATTTTTTGAATTTCGGTTCTGGGATAGCACTCTTCTATCATAGCCCGCTTAAACTCCTCCCATGGTGTTGCATAAGCTTCATCAATTTCCTGAGCCTAGGCGAGTGTGTTCCACTATGTCAGAGCACCATCCGACAGTGTGCAGGATGCGAACTTAGTCTTGTTCACTTCGGAGCATATACTTACACGAAATACCGATTCCAACTTCTCAAACCATCTTGTTAAGCCAACTGGCCCTTCCGTTCCATTGAAATTTTGTGGCTTGCAACTCTGAAATTCCTTGTAAGTGCACCCATTCTGAATGTTATGGTTAGCCGATAGATCTTGGGGGTTGGCATTCGCCATAGCTAAGGCTACTCAAGTAGCCACCATTTCCTCGATCTGTGCTGCTGTGGGCATTTCCCTTGGACCTCTTCTGTTTGCCATTGATCTTCCAATCAAAATTTTGACTCAAGTCAAAACCCGTTATCTAATAACTAAATACGCTATAGTAATATAGTAATCCACTATTCAACCAACACCATACATGTATACTAAGCATGGCAAACTAGTACGGATATCATAAAACCAACATGCAATAATCATAAGGAAAACATTGCACAAAAATCAAACAACATTAAGTTCTATTCATTATAAGAAAGGTTGCATACAACTTCATAAGTTTTCGTACAATACTCGAATGAAAACATGAAACTACTAACGAGAATACATAATAAAATCTAATACGAGAGTCCTATGGTGATGGTGGATAAATGATGTCCATCATGTGGGACATCTGGTCCTCGAGCTCAGTCACCCGGGTACGTAGGGCAAGCACTTCCCTCATCAGATCCTCGATGGTGGGAGATGCCGGTGGGACAGGTGGTGCAGGTGGTGCAGATGGTGCAGGTGTAGCACTAGAAGTAGATGGCACAGTACGGGCAACCTGACGCACGAATGGATCAGCAGGTGTCGGCACGACCCGCTTTCGAGCGGTAATCCTAACCAACTGACCCTGGGCATTCACGAATGGCTTGCCACCATTTACCCCTGGAATAACGGTACCATCATAGTGGTAACGCTTCTTCAGCGGGGTAGAGGGTGGCAGTACAGGCTCCTCCTCGGAATCCTCCTCAGAATCCTCCTCGGGATCCTCCTCGCTGGTCTCGTCGGATGATGAACTGTCTGAGTTGTCTGAAGGTGGTGCAGGTGCATCATGTGCGGGAGAATAGGTCTGGCCGATGGTCATGATCCGATGTCTGCCAGGTGGAATCGGCACAACCCGTCCTTCAGCGGTGCGTCTGACCCAATGTCCACATTCGTTACGAAATGGACTGCCCCCGTTTACCCCAGGGATCATGGTACCATCGGAATGATACTGTGGCCCCGGGAGGCTAGGGCTGGGTGGAGCTGGGATTTCCTCGGAATCCTCGTCACTGTCAGAGATGACCATTAAGTTAGGTGAGTGACTACTATTCCCAGAAAATGAATCACCGGAGTCGTCGGAGGGTAGTGGTGATGGGATCAGTGAGTCAGTAACAACAGTAGGTGAAGTAGCAGATGAATCTAAATCACTCTCTGAGTCAATGATAATAGGCATATGTCCGACCTCTGAACTATGTAAAATAAATTTTTCCATGTCAGTAAGACATATAGCAAGCACGTAATCAGGCATATTAACTACAACAACCTAGATCATCTATAGCAGTACCTAGCATGGCAATAATAGTATCCTACAGCAGTTCATGCAATCGAAAGTAGATAGTAGTAGCATGCAGTAGCGAGAACAAACAGTAGCATACAGAAACATCATATAGCAGTAATAGTAAGCAGTAGCATGTAATAGTTCCGCAGAAACTAGTAAACGATCAAGTTGTAGATTAGTCCTATTAGTGAATCCTAATCGACTCAGTAAAGACACACTAATGCAGCCTAATTCCCTATAACCGATGCTCTGATACCAAATGTGATGCCCCGTACAAAATCAGTGTGTACGGATCATCAACAACAGGTCCATTACACGGTATAATACTATATGCTATTTTAAAACAAGTTTTGCATTCATGAAAAGGTAACGTTTTTACCAACGTCAAATGTTTTACAAAAAGATAACGTGCTTCTACGAATTGAAAGCAATAGTACGTGACACTAAGGTCATTGAAAAACCATGGTTCGAATAAAATATAAGTTGCGAATGCAAAGTAAAAAGTTCCATGCTTGAGACATCTCTAACAATGCAGCGGAAATCTAACACAGCGAGTCTATAATAGCGGAAGCAATTTCATCTAAGCACCTGAGAAATAACATGCTTAAAAACGTCAACACGAATGTTGGTGAGCTATAGTTTTATTGTAAACAACAATGTAATGTAGACCACGAGATTTCATATTCAAAACAATATGAAAAAGTATATGCTTAACCGTGGGCACTTGGTAACTAACTTAACGTAAAATAATATATCACCCCCTAAAAGTACACTTGGCGAGTGCGTTAAAAATAGACGAAGTATTAAGCACCCGTTAAATGCTAGCGCGACTAGCCCGAGTGGGGATGTCAAACCCTATGGATCCATATCTGTAACGACCCAACTTTTTTTACTTGCTTTTGTGCTTTGTGCTTTCACGAAACTGCGTATTTGTGCGTACTGAGCTATATTATACTCTGGAATCTTAATACATGTGGATTACTTTCGTTTATATGTTTAAATATGCCTTTAAGTACGTAGGTTACTTAACTTGATCCCCGGAAGCCTTTATGACCGTTAGTGTCACTTGACGTTTAGAACGAACTGTGTACTGCGTACACGTTTAACTTTGGTCATAATCGGAATATAATGACTACCAAATACTAACTGTTACTTTATAATAACAATTACTTGGATTTTTGGATGCTTAATTACGCTTAGTAATTTACTAGAGCACACTAGTTAGTCTTGTTGGACTTTCTACCTTGTTGGACTTTAGCCCACCCTACACTAGCTAGTTGACTATTTAATTAGCTCAATTATTAATGACTAGTGACCCAATAATATATAAGGCAAATGCCCATTTATTAGAGGGAACATACTAGCATTTTTGCTTACCATTATCCTTAATGTTGCATGTGATCCTAACATAAGCACTAACTTTAGACAACTATTAACTAAAAAGCAAAAAGGTGTCCCCCTTGTCCCCTCCCAATACCCACAGCCACCATCACCTCCCCACACCCTCACCTTCTATAAATACCAAGCTTATTCATCCCATTTCACACTTGATCTCATTCACAAATTACACACACTTGCTCTCTAATTCTCTCTCTGGTTTTTCTCACTCTAAAAAGTGTAAGTTTTAATTTTTCTTTCTCTTCTTCTTCCCTTCATATCCACAACATCATCATCATCATCATCATTTAAAGGATCTAGCTTTTAGATTTTGATCTTGTTATATCTTGTAGATTCAAACTTGGGTTTGAATCCTTCAAGAACATAAAAGATTCAAGCTTTCTAGCTTTGAATCTTCATTTACTTGTTAGATCTAGCTTATGATTTCTTTATTTTCTTATAAAGATCAAAACTCATGTTTATGATCTTCTTGTAACTTGAAGATCTAGTCTTTTGCTTTAAGGATCTTCAAGAACACTAAAG
The DNA here is from genome assembly GCF_046630445.1 of Rutidosis leptorrhynchoides. Lineage (NCBI taxonomy): Eukaryota > Viridiplantae > Streptophyta > Magnoliopsida > Asterales > Asteraceae > Rutidosis > Rutidosis leptorrhynchoides. The sequence goes on along the minus strand of NC_092336.1, from coordinate 510,368,827 downwards.
ATCCAAGCTTTCTAGCTTAGGGTTTCATTATTTTATTAAAGATCTTAGCTTTTTAGCTTATGGTCTCATTACTTTCATTAGATCTTAGCTTTCTAGCTTATGGTCTCATTAATCTTGTAAAGATCCAAACTTTCTAGCTTAGGGTTTTCTTAATACTTAAGATCTAAGTTATTATTGTAGATCTCACTTACTTGGAACCTTTTTGTGTTTGTTGTGATGATAAAGATCAAGTCTTCATCATCACATATGATGGAGATGCATAAACTTGTGTAAAAAGGACAAAGGTTGAAGCTTTATTGGATTTATGCAATAAAGAGGCAATCTTGATGTTCAAAACTTGTAGAATGATAAATTTTACTCTTAGTTGTATAATGATGGTTGAACCTTGGTCAAAGTGATGCTAACACATTAATGAGTTGTACAATTGAAGGTACAAGCATCAAGGATGAGAACCGTGATGAGCATCAAGCACCAAGAATCCCACTGGAGCACTTGTTTGCTGTTTTTAGGGGTCTGATCAGACTCTCTGGGTTTCTATAAAACTTATTTTCAGATAGTTTGTTTCTAGTAGATGACTTTTCGTTTAGGCCTCGCCTAAATCCGATATACGGGTTAGGATTTATAGCCTTCCGAAAGTCACTACGCCCTTGTAACGTTATGCTGAAATTTCTGACCTACTCGCACTTAAACCGTCGCCACGGTCAAACGAAGACGAGTTAGGTTCTAAAATTTTGTCAACGGTTAGAGGACTCACCTACGGAGCCTTGGCCACTGACTACGCGTCTTTTCAATTTGTATAAAGGTCGTAACAGCTGTCCAAAGTCAGCCTTTTGTTTCCATCTCTATTCTTGTTAAAACTACCTTAGCTTTGATGAATGATGATGATGTTGATGACGACACTTAAACTTAATTTATTCACTTTTAAACTTTTGGGGACAACATACTGACCTAGTGACCTTTGACTTAGGTTGACGACCTTTCGGACCGACTTACTACCTGCATACGTTTCATATCAACTTTTACTGCTTATTCACTGTGAATTATAGCATCCCTTTTTGCTACATTTTACTATTTTTGGGACTGAGAATACATGCGCTTTTTACGTTTTACATACTAGACACGAGTACTTAAACTTTATATATGTGTGGGTTACAAAACTGCACAAAGATTCCCCTTAGCTCGGTAACGTTTAATCATTGGTTTCCTAACCGTGAACGCGAATCTTAGATATGGATCCATAGGGTTTGACAACCCCACTCGGGCTAGTCGCGTTAGCAGACAACAGGTGTTTAATACTTCGAGGACAAACGCACTCGCCAAGTGTACTTTTAGGGGGTGATATACATACGTTAAGTCTAGTTACCGGGTGCCCACGGTTAAGCATATACTTTTCATAGTGATTTAAACTGCTAGTTGAAGCACTGAAATCTCGTGGTCTACATTACTTTACTGATTACAAACTATAGCTCACCAACATTCTTGTTGAATTTTAAGCGTGTATTTCTCAGGTGCTTAGACGATGTTGCTTCCGCTGTTAGACTTACTGTCTTGGTGTTATAGACTTGCTGTTATGGACCTGCTGTGTTAGATTTCCGCTGCATTACTTAGAGATGTCTCAATCATGAAACATTTATTTTGCATTTGTAACTTATGTTATTTTCAAACAATGGCTTTGTAATGACCTTTGGGTCACATACTTATGTTAACGCTTCTATTCATCTGCTTCCTCTATCTCCTCGTCTGAACCCCTCTCTACCTGTGGATGGGTGCCATGATATGGTAGTGGCCTATTGTGTCTCCGAGTTGGTACCTTTGCACCTTGATAAACTGATAGACCTATAGTCTCGGCTTGTCCCTCAATCTCGACCATCAGACCCCCTAGATATTTATCTACACCTAAATACTCTCCAATGAGAGTAACAAAAATGCCTCCTCCTATTATTCCCCCCTCCTGTATACCTTCCACCATTTTGGATAGATAATAACCAACACAGTAGGGGATGTTAACAAAGATTCTGGTTTTTCGAATGCATTTGAGGTAGAATAAATCGTTTAGGGTCATTTTCTCATTTTTTTTTTACCTCGTTGTGTAATAGAGTTCGCTAAAAACCTATGAATTATGCGCAGCTCTGCTTTGTTAATATCTAAATAGGAGTGTCTTCCACCCCACCTAAACTCATTAAATTTTGACATACGCCTCCATATGGCATTAGCGTCAAAATATCTATCTACCCTCTCACCTTCATAAATCAAAGCTGTACAATCAGGTGATAATAATTCAGCGGGAGTGTAAATCTGTAAAGCCCTAGCCATGTCCAGCATAGACATCCTGTACATCCTACCTCCAAGTAAAAATCTAAGAAAAGTCATATCGTCTATCCTATCTGTATCCTTATTTAATGCTATAGTACTCATTAATTCAACACACCACTCCTTATATACAGGCCTACAAGTGGTAAACAAATGTTCCCAGTCAGGAAAAGAAGAGTTCCCATACCTTTGGATTAGTAACAGCCTAAATGAGTTAGCTAGGTTGACTTCTTCCAAAGGTCTCCAATCTATCACCCTTGGTACCTCTACATTTTTGGTGTAAAGATTAAATTTGTTACTTTGGTACGTCGGGTAATCTATCCAGTTTCGCTCAAATCTCAGATTGGGATGTAATTCCTGTTCGTGAACTCTTGAGTTATTATTAATTAATGAGGCAGAAATTGTACGTAGGCAGTAAAAAATTGTAGATTCGGTTCATAATATGGTAGGTGTTGATTATGATGTTGTTGCTCTTGTTGTGGCTCAGGTGGCATCTCTGGCTGTGGTTCTTGTTCAGGTTGTCTAGACGATGGTGCACCGTCAGTATCGGTATTTCTCTGCAAAACACATTAAACACAAAATTTGTGCATCCAAATATGCATTAGTGTTAGCAAAATAACAAATTAAAACAATTACAATAACATGCTTAATTCATATTAAACTTATACACATTTTCATATTTTTATCAATTCTACAATTTTTCAAATAAGCATATATGAACATGTATACAAAGTTCATAAGCATTCAACTCAAATAACATGTTAAAATAACCATTACTAGCAATTAAACAAGTTTCAAATGGCATTCATATCAAAATAATCAAGTTCATGAATTTTAGACTTAAAAAGTCCACTTTGATGCTCAAAAATCATGTTTAGGATCAAAGTTTGGATCATTTAGCAACCTAAACATGTTACACTACTTAATTTAGCAATAATTCATAACAAAATTCGGCCATAACCTGTTTATATCAAAAAGCCCCAAATTACTCAAGAACACAAACCCTAGATTTCTAAAATTTTTGAAGTTTAAGGCTTCAAATCATGACAAATAGCATCAATCTAGGCTATACAAGCATAATATACTAACAATTTAACTCTAATTAAGCTAGAAATCATCAAACTAAGATTATTGCAATTAATTGTAATTATCACAAAAATTAGGAAATTTATGAGTTTAGGGGTGAATTTTTTACATTTTTGCTCCCAAATCCGAAGAAAGGCATGTTTATAGTGGATTGTAGCAACAAATTTGGTGAATTTTGGTGAAACAATGGAGATTTTAGAGAGGATTTATGAGTGTGTTCGTGTATTTGTGTGTGTGTTTTGTGTGGACAGAAGACAGTCGACTTCCTTTTGATCCTGTCCAGTTTTCCCAGCCCATGCGACCGCATGGATATGTAGGGTCCCCCATGCGATCGCATGGGGTCTATTTATTTTTTTATTATTATTATTTTATAAAACCTTTAACTTATAAAACAAATAATTACTTAATTTAAAATTTTGTTTCTTTTTAGATTGAGGGTGTTTCGTTACGTTTACCTAGTTCGTCCCTCGACAAAATTTTAAAATTTGTCATTTTAAAGCGATTGTTTTAAAAGCAAAGATTTTTGGGTTTTTTTTAATGTTTTTGGCATACTTTAGATCAATAAAATTAAAAATAATGATAATTAAATTTCTTGTCCCGCCCTCGGGTAAAGCAATTTCGGTTCAGCCTAGTCTTCAACTCACGACGAATTTTAAAAATCAATTTTTTTAACTTAATGAAATAAAGTAATTTTTTTTTTAAATTCACACCAAACTTAAATTTAAAATGCATAAAATTTCATATAAATATTAATATTTTTTATATACATTAATTTTACAATTTTACATTTAAAATAATATAGTTTTATATTAATTTTAAAAACAAGGCAATAATAAAATTAAAATCTTTTTGGTCTTTTATCCCATTTAATCAATCAAATATTATCAAAAATATACGTCCCTCTTTTGGGTAAAGTAATTTCGGCTATATTACCTAGTTTTACTCCTGACGAATTTCTGAAATATTTTGAATTGAATGATAAAAGATATTTATACCTTATGAATAAACGGTAAATTTCGCAGTGATGAATTAAATTTTTGTATGATATCAATAATTTCGGTTTATTATACCTAATTTTATTGAATATCAATTTAATACTTTATAGCGAACGATTCAGCGTTTATTATCAAAAGGTTAAAAGTAATAAATAAAAATAAAAACTGTACATACTTACCTGTGAGATAAAATTCTCAGAGACATGCTTTAGTCGACTCATAGGAGAGTCGTTCGATTTGGTTTTCCATAGCTACGTAAGCGTATCCTCGATTTTTCAATAACTTTTTTTCTAAACATATGAACGGTCCTTCTCTGCATAAAGTAACGAACTCGATATTGGAATATGTCTGATTGTTCAAACATTTCCCTTCATGTGACCATTTTCCGCATTTATGACATCTTTCAAAGTGTTGTGCTCTTCTTTTTGTTGCGGATTTTGATTTTCCTTTCCCAAAATGTGTCTTATTATGATCTCTCCTGAGTTCTTTCCTTACTTCATCCATTTTGCCTCTTATGAATGATACCAGCTCACTCGGGAAAGTGTTATTATTATGTTTAGTAATCATAGCGTGTAGTAGTAGACCATGGTTCAAATTAAAGGAATTCTTCATCTCGTAAAACCTAAAAACACAAAAATTCAGAATGGAGGGAGAAGACTAGTTCTTTAGGGTCTGCTAGGGAAAGAACATTCGGATTCCATTTTCGAGAACTACACGAAAATAGAAAATCTAACTCTAGACAACATTATATTATTCTTAAAAGATTCGATTCTTCCCACACTTAGTTAGCTGTGGTGTCGAAATTGTGATTAACTTCATCTTCAACTTCCATTGGACTATCTATGTAATGTTTAATTCTGTGACCATTAACTTTAAATTCAATCCCATTTGAATTTATCAATTCTATTGTTCTGCATGGGAAAACTCTTTTGACTATGAATGGTGCAGACCATCTTGATTTCAATTTTCCAGGAAAAGAAGAACTCTGATTCTTCTAATTGAAAAGAAGAACTCTGTCTCCTTCCTTAAATTCTTTTGAACTTCTGATTCTTTTATCATGCCATTTCTTCGTTCTTTCCTTATAGATTAACGAATTCTCATATGCATCATGTCTTAATTCTTCTAATTCGTTTAGTTAACTTAATCGTAAACGTCCGACTTCATGCAAATCAAGATTACATGTCTTCAAAGCCCAAAATGCTTTGTGCTCAATTTCTACTGGAAGGTGACATGCTTTTCCGTAAACGAGTTTAAAAGGTGTGGTGGCAATTGGAGTTTTGTAGGCTGTTCTAAAATCCCAGAGTGCATCCTCCAATTTCATAGACCATTCCTTCAGATTTGATCCTACAGTTTTCTCTAGAATACATTTTAATGCTCGGTTGGTATTTTCAACTTGTCCACTTGTTTGTGGATAATAAGCGGTTGAGATTTTATGAGTTACTCTATATCTTTTGAGAACTTTCTCAAGTTTATTATTACAAAAATGAGTACCCCGATCACTTATTAAAGCTTTCGGTGTTCCGAACCTAGCAAAAAGACGTTTTAAGAAGTTGACTACAACTCGGGCATCGTTAGTTGGGAGAGCTTGTACTTCCGTCCATTTAGATACATAATCAATGGCAACGAGAATGTAGAGATTATTATGAGATTTTGGAAATAAACCAATAAAGTTAATACCCCAAACGTCAAATACTTCACATACTTGAATGATGTTTTGTGGCATTTCATCACGTTGACTTATTTTTCCTGCCCTTTGACATGCATCACAGGATTTACAAAGAAGGTGTGCGTCTTTGAAAATTTTAGGCCAATAGAATCCATCGTTGTAGACTTTCCTTGCTGTGAGTTGAGGCCCATAATGCCATCCTGTTGGTCCTGTGTGACAATGGTTTAAGATTTGACTAGCTTCATCCCCGGGTACGCATCGGCGTATTATTCCATCATGACATCTCTTAAACAAATGTGGATCTTCCCAAAAATAGTGTTTTATATCACTAAAGAATTTCTTTCATTTTTGATACGACATCCCTTTTTCAAGGAATCCACATACTAAGTAGTTTGCATAGTTTGCAAACCATAGAATTTCACTATAATCGATCTTCAAAAGATATTCATCAGGAAAGTTATCTTGTATGGCCGATTCATTTAGAACTTCTAATTCAGGATTTTCAAGGCGAGAAAGATGATGAGCGGCGAGATTTGCTGCTCCCTTTTTGTCTCGAATTTCAATATCGAATTCTTGTAAGAGTAAGATCTAACGGATTAATCATGGTGTGATGACCCGGGAATTTCCGACCAAATTTAAACTTAATCTTTATTTGATTTCGACACGATAAGCATAATCTGTAATGTCGAGTCTCAAAAATTTTGAAACGATGTTCATATGTACATTTGACCTTTGACTAATCATGACGATTCACGAACAATTGATTAATAAATATGTATATATATATATATATATATATATATATATATATATATATATATGTATATATATATATATACGTGTATAATTAATAATGTGAAATAATAAAATACAAATTAATCAGTAGAATTAAATATGTAAAATAAAATATAACATAATAATGTTGTTATCAAAAAGAATCTATATATAAACATATATGATAACTATACATAATTATTATATGCATATTGTAATATAAATATAAAAGATATAAATATTATGTGTGGAAATTTATAATATCTATATTTTATTATGAAATATTATAGTAAATATATATATAATAATTATATATATAAAACATTATTAATGTATTCATATTTACATATATAATATATGATGTAACAATAAGTTAAAAATATAATAGTAATGACAAATTATATTATTACTACTTTCATTATTATTAATATCATTATCATTATTAGTGATATTAACAAATATTAAATATTAAAAATTTTAATAAATTTAAGATTATGGTTGTCAAAATAAATACTTAAATATATATATATATTACTATAAGAATGATTAGAATTATTATTTAGTTGTAGTTTAACTATTATTTGTTATAATGACTAATATTATCATTATTATCAATATTAATACTTTTATAATTATAATTACCATTATTATTAAAGTCATTATTATCAATATAAATATTATTGTTAGGATTATTATTATTATTGTTATTATTAATATTAATATTAATATATTACTATATTTAATAAATTTATTAATTAATATTATACTTAAAATGTTTATTAATAAGTATTATTAAACCTTATATATATATAAATAAATTACGCGTACCACTAGCAGTGATTCACTTTTTTTTTAATATTTTTTTTGTGTTCTTGTTACACCCGTGAACTCATGTTGATCTTTCACTACAATACAATTTATTGATCAAATCAGGTTACTTCTTAAACTCAATCATGTGCACGATTTATCTCTACCACTGTTATTCTAAGAAATACAACTAAATTAATGAAACAAACCAAATTTTTGTGCTTTCTTTATTTTCGTGGGATGTTTCAACCCATAATCCCTTTTCGAATCAAACTTTGAAATCTAATAATGCAGTTATGTTAGGAATATTTCACTCGAGATATCTGCAGAAAGTCACGTTCTAATTCTTCCTATTGACTTCGAATTTCGAAGTCAAAGTTTAGGAATAAAATAGTCAAATTTTCGGTTCATCATAAAATTCGAAACAATTTTGATGTTTCAAGATAAATCGAGGTTTGAAAAAGTTTATATGATAGATTTAAAACCTTTTTCATGTTACAAACTTTAGCTAAAACTTTCTCGAATTCAAAGATGATTTTTTTTTATAACCTGCGTCGGACAAATTGTGGATATATATATATATATATATATATATATATATATATATATATATATATATATATATATATTTTTTTTTTCTTCTCGCTCTATTGATTAATCAAAACACACTACATATTTAAGTCATAAATGAAATTTAAATTGTTGTGGTGATACCTCTGGTCGAAAATGGTTTGTACATGGATTGAATTATTTTTGATTTGGGAAGAAGATGAACACAGAAATAGATTCGGGTTATAATTATTTAGAAAGGATAAAGAACAGAAAAAGCAGTGATGGTTCTATGGTTATGAGTGTTAGCGGTTTCCGAGAGGTCGGGGGTTCGAGTCCCTGGAGGGGCTGTATTCTTTTTAGCCGATTTTTCTTAAGGTAGTCTCCTCTTTGTATTATTATTATTATTATTATTATTATTATTATTATTATTATTATTATTATTATTATTATTATTATTATTATTATTATTATTATTATTATTATTATTATTATTATTATTATTATTATTATTATTATATTTATTATTATTACTATCATTATGTTAGTTATTATTATTATTAATTATAGGATCATTGTTATTATTAATGTAAAGTATGATATTAGTATTATTATTACTAGTATTATCAATTAAAATTTTAGTATTATCATGACTAACATTAGTATTATTATCGTAGTTATCATCATTAATGTGATTATGAACTTGTTAATAACATTCGTGTTACGAAATTTATAACAAAAGCGATATGATAAAAATTATCGAAAATGGTTATAATTGATTGAATACAAGTACAATTATGAAATCGATTATGAATTTAAGTTATAAAATAGGTGGTCATAAGTAAGTATTAGTATTCTTATTAGTAGTATTATTATCATTTTAGTTATTAAGATAAATATTAGTGTTATTATTATTATTATTAGTAAATCATTATTATTATCAAAACTATTTTTTTAAACAAATAAATATACTGTGCATAAAATATACTTATTACATATATGCTAATTATATTAATATTTTACATAACTATATATATAAAACCTATTAATATTAATTATACAAATACTTTCATATAACAAACTATTGATTTTTAATTATAACACTAAATAAATATATATATAAATATGGATACATTAATATAACTATATAGATTTTAATCATTTTAAAACATATATACAAAATAAATATATATAACATATAATTTATTAATGTAAAAATTATATCATCAATAATAATATATATAAATTTGTTCGATTACGATTATATGTTTTAATATATATATGAATGATCTAGGTTCGTGAATCCGAGGCCAATCCTGCATTGTTCAATATAGTCATATGTATTTTTACTACAAAATACATTAGGTGAGTTTCATTTGCCCCTTTTACCCTTTACATTTTTAGGCAGAGAATACATGCAAATGCTTTATTAACTGTTTTACAATATTTATTTGCGTGAGTTTCATTTGCCCTTTTTACTCTTTACGTTTTTGGGCTGAGAATACATGCAAATGCTTTATTAACTGTTTTACAATACTTATATACGTGAGTTTCATTATTCCCTTTTTATATACATTTTTGGGCTGAGAATACATGCAAATGCTTTATTAACTGTTTTACAATATTTATATGCGTGAGTTTCATTTGCTCCCTTTTTAAATGCTTTTGCAATATATATTTTTGGGACTGAGAATACATGCGCTGCTTTTATAAATGTTTTACGAAATAGACACAAGTGATCGAAACTACATTCTATGGTTGGATTATTAAACCGAATATGCCCCTTATAAAGTCTGGTAATCTAAGAATTAGGGAACAGACACCCTAATTGACGCGAACTCTAAAGATAGATCTATCGGGCCTACCAAGCACCATCCAAAGTACCGGATGCTTTAGTACTTCGAAATTTATATCATGTCCGAAGGAGGATCCCGGAATGATGGGGATATTCTTATATGTATATTGTGAATGTCGGTTACCAGGTGTTTAATTCATATGAATGATATTTTTGTCTCTATGTATGGGACGTATGTTTATGAGAAATGAAAATCTTGTGGTCTATTAAAATGATGGAAATGATTATTTATGTTAAACTAATGAACTCACCAACCTTTTGGTTGACACTTTAAAGCATGTTTATTCTCAGGTATGAAAGAAATCTTCCGCTGTGCATTTGCTCACCTCAAAGATATTACTTGGAGTCATTCATGACATATTTCAAAAGACGTTGCATTCGAGTCGTCGAGTTCATCAAGATTATTATTAAGATAATTATAATTAGATATATTATGAAATGGATGCATATCGTCAATTTTTGATGTAAGGAAGTTTGTCTTTTCAAAACGAATGCAATGTTTGTAAAATGTATCATATAGAGGTCAAGTACCTCGCGATGTAACCAACTATTGTGAATTGTTTGTAATCGATGTGGACTTTGTCCGGATGGATTAGGACGGGTCCTTTCACGTGGTTTGGCATCTTGTTTCAAAAATAGGTATCTAAGAGCAGAATGATTAGTATAGACCATCGTTTTTGCTAGAACGAGATATGAACGAAATTTGTCAAAAGCAAAGACGATAGCAAGGAGTTCTTTTTCAATAGTTGTGTAATTCGTTTGTGCTCCTTGTAACGTCTTACTAGCGTAATAAATAGGTTGAAATCGTTTTTCAATTCTTTGACCTAAAACGGCTCCCATTGCAAAATCATTTGAATCGCACATGAGTTCAAATGGTAGATTCCAGTTTGGAGTTATCATGATCGGCGCATTAGTGAGTTTTTCTTTAAGAATATTAAAAGATTTGATGCATTCATCCGAAAAGATGAATGGAGCATCTTTTTCAAGGAGTTTATTCATAGGAGTGGCAATTTTAGAAAAATCTTTTATGAAACGTCGGTAAAAACCGGCATGCCCTAGAAAACTCCTAACTCCTCTAACATTGGTGGGATGTGGAAGTTTAGCAATTACATCTACTTTAGCTCTATCCACTTCAATTCCTTCCTTTGAAATTTTATGACCAAGAACGATGCATTCTTTAACCATGAAATGGCATTTCTCCCAATTAAGAACTAGATTTGATTTCTCGCATCTAATAAGCATTCGTTCAAGATTAACTAGACATGATTCAAAAGTATCACCGAAGACTGAAAAGTCATTCATAAAAACTTTCATACATTCTTCTATCATGTCGTGAAAAATCGCCATCATGCACCTTTGAAAGGCGGCAGGGGCGTTGCAAAGTCCAAATGGCATGCGTTTGTAAGCAAAAGTACCATAAGGGTATGTGAAGGTGGTTTTCTTTTGGTCCTCGGGTGCGATTGGAATTTGAAAGTATCCGGAGAAACCGTCAAGAAAACAATAGTAACTATTCCCAGCTAACCTTTCCAATATTTGATCGATGAAAGGTAAGGGAAAGTTATCTTTTCTGGTGGCGTCATTTAATTTTCTATAATCAATACAAACACGCCATCCTGTTATAGTCCTAGTAGGAATAAGCTCATCTTTTTCATTTGTTATGACAGTTTGATGACCCAGAAATTTCGACTAAATTTAAACTTAATCTTTGTATGATTAACATTTCCGACACGATAAGCAAAGTCTGTAAAACTGAATCTCAAAATTTTTGAATTACTTTTATATATTTAAATACCCTTCGGTTGTTTTCGACGATTCGCGAACAATTATATGTAAATAGATACATATATACTATAACATGAAAAGGTAACAATGTATTAATTGTTTGATACCGTACATTAAACTTATTGGTTTAAATATCTATTTGAATGTATATGATAAGTTGAAATATTTATTATTAAAATTTATTTATAAATAACTTCCAATGTGTATTTAAAAACTAATTTATGTATATTAAAAAGATATATACATATATATAATAAACGATAGTAACATTCGTTTATTGATTCAATTGATATTTAGATAAGTTAACTAAAGCATTTAAGATGAACCAGTTAAACACTAATTTGCTACAGTGTTTTCAAATTGCCACATTACTCAAAATGCTACAGTGTTTTCGAAAATCACTATTTGCTACAGTGAAATTTGACTTTGCTACAGTGAAACACTATTTCAAAATGAAAATATATATATTATATTTATATTAATTTAATATTATGTCGACAAACAAGAAAATAAAAATTTGTGAGCTGGAATTTGAGGCCATGCGATCGCATGGCCACAAGCCTATAAATCCATGCGATCGCATGGAGGCAAAAGTCTGGCCTGATGCTATAAAATGGCATTTTGCTTGACACATTAACACACACACATACATATTACTCCTTATTTATTTTTTATTATTATTTTTATTATTATTATTATTAAGATTAATATTATTAATAATCTTATTATTATTATTAATTAGTATTATACATAAAATACTACGACGAGGTTATGAGCTTGTCACTTTCAAAATGGTTTCCAAGCGAGCTAGAGCTAAGAAAATTATGGGTTATTGCCAAGAAAATTATGGGTAATGTTCGGGGGTATTTTTGTGAATCAAACCTCGTGTTTATCATCTCCGATGCGTCTACGTGCTTTCCTACAATATTGTATATCAATATTAAACAGTGAGTTTCATATGATCCCTTTTACTCAATACATTTTTGGGCTGAGAATACATGCAAATGCTTTATTAACTGATTTACAATATTTATATGCGTGAGTTTCATTTGCTCCCTTTTTAAATGCTTTTGCAATCTATATTTTTGGGCTGAGAATACATACACTTTATCTTAAACGCAATGGACACAAGTACATACTGATGTCAAAACAGAGGTGTATACAAAATAGCTTATATTTTACTAGGAAAATACTATTAAATACGATACAATTTTACACAAGATATTTATTTATTTATAGAATGGATATACTTAAACCTTGCTACAACACTTATAGGCAGTGTACCTAATCGTACAGTAGTGTAATTTTTAGTAAGTCCGGTTCGTTCCACAGGGAAATCTTTAAACAAAGCTCAACGCTATATTAGTTTACTTTTATAAAAATACAAACATATATATAAGTAATATTATTATTATAAAGGGGGGTTTTTACCGTTTAATGACCGGTTTGTCGATTTTAAGACTTTAGTCGCAGTTAAAACCTAATGTAAAATATAAAATAAATACAAGACTTTAAATTAAAGCGTAAAGTAAATAACGATAATGAAATTGCGAATAATAAAAGTGCGATAAAATAAAATTGCGATAATTAAAAAGTACGATAATTAAAAGTGCGATTAAATAACAATAAATAAAAGTGCGATAATTAGAAGTGCAATTAAATATAAAATAAAGGAAATTAAATATGAAATAAAAGAATTATGCTTATTTAAACTTCCGTAATCATGATGTTTGACGTGTTGATTTTAGTTTTATGCCCATGGGTTAATTGTCCTTTGTCCTGGATTATTTAATATGTCCGTCTGGTTTTTGTCCATAACAGTCCATCAGTCATAAATATAAATTGCAAGTGTCCTTGTCAAATTATTATTATACCCGAAGATAAATATTCCAACTAATTGGGGATTCGAATTGTAACAAGGTTTTAATACTTTGTTTAATGAATACACCAGGTTATCGACTGCGTGTAAACCAAGGTTTTACTACTTTGTTAACAATTACACCAATTACCCTTGAATGTAATTTCACCCCTGTTTTAATTATTCTAGTGGCTATTAATCCATTCCCGATTCCGGTTAAATGAACGATTATTCGTACATATAAATACCCCGCCCATCGTGTCCGATCGAGTGTATATGGTAATTTATAGGGACGCCCAATTGTAAATCTTTATATTAACATTAACAAACTTTCATTTAGTTAAACAAATATAAAGCCCATTAATAGCCCATAGTCTAATTTCCACAAGTGTCGTTCTTTTGTCCAAACCCCAATTATGGTACAAAGCCCAATTACCCAATTTTAGTAATTAGCCCAACATCATGATTACTTCGTTTTAAATAAGCATAATAATAACTTAGCTACGAGACATTAATATAAAAAGGTTGAACATAACTTACAATGATTAAAAATAGCGTAGCGTTACACGGACAGAATTTCGACTTACACCCTTACAACATTCGCTAATATACCCTTATTATTAGGATTTAAAATTAAAATTAAAATTAAAATATAAATTATATATATATATATCGTATATATTGAGAGATGAGAGAAATAAGATATGAAATTTGATCAGAATTCGGTTTGCTTTATAGCCAGAGTTGAATTTTGGGGCTCCGCGACTCGCGGCAAAATCCCCTTCAAACTCCGCGAGTCGCGGAGATAGTATTTACAGCTCAGTCCTTGGAGTTTTCTCTGCCGACGGTTTTATATATATAAATATAATATATATATAATTAATATAATTAATTATATATTATATTATATTTATATACATAGTTAACTTGTAATTTTTAGTCCGTTGCGTCGAGCGTTAAGAGTTGACTCTGGTCCCGGTTCCGGATTTTCGAACGTCCTTGCGTACAATTTTATATTTTGTACTTTGCGTTTTGAATCTTGTACTCTTGTAATTTCGAGACGTTTCTTATCAATAATTGGAACCTTTTTGATTGTCTTTTGTACTTTTGAGCTTTTTGGTCGTTTGCGTCTTCAATTCGTCGAATCTGTCTTTTGTCTTCACCTTTTATTATTTAAACGAATATCACTTGTAAATAGAACAATTGCAACTAAAAGCTTGTCTTTGTTGAGGAATAATGCTATGAAATATATGTTCGTTTTTAGCATTATCAAATATTCCCACACTTGAGCGTTGCTTGTCCTCAAGCAATATTGTCTTGAAATACTAGAATCACTTCTTTATTCTTCACACTTTGTACATCAGTGATTTCTATACGGCGGTATAAACAATGGTAGTAACGATATGGTTTACAGTCCCACATGACTATAAAAATTTAGATCCATTAAGGAAATTGGATCTTTATGAAAACATTTGATCTTTTGAAATCTAGTTTTTACCCTAGATAAGTTTTCCGGAATAACCCTTTACCGGTGTTTGCAAAATATTTTTGTGGGGTTGGTGGGTTTCAGATTTGAAAATTTTAGCTCAAAACTTGCGGTTTTGTGTCACCCACTTGCTAACCTTGTATTAGGAAAGCAACACGTCCAGTTTACTTGTTCCGTATATTACCTTTCGGCAAACTACCGTCCGGTTGAAAGGAAAGCGTTGAACAAGCAACTGTTAAGGCAATGTCCCGTGACATGCTTTTGATTATGGTCTATAACGTGTCGGACGCAATTACTATCCTTGGTAGGAGCAATAGTAAAGCTCACCCTTATAATTTGTCGGTTTGGCACAAGGTCCTGTCTTTGACCACTATGCAACCACCGTTCTTACGGTTGACACCCGATTTAGTTCAGGTGACCTAATGAATTCCAGGTGAATTCCTAGGATTTTACGTTCAATGGTAATGAACGCATTGAAAATAGGGTTTTCAGAAAACAAATCGGTTTGTAATTTTGATCAAAATATTTTCTCGTTTAAGCTCGAGTTTAGATATCATCGAATTCCATGAGTTTGTAATTCTCAATCTTTAAGGTCAATCTCTAGGATTGAGTAATATCAGTCTTAAAAGCTGATTTTTAATCTTTAAGGAGATTATCCTTTCTGGGGATCTGATTCATTAGTCTTATCCAGCTAATTTGCATGGTGCCCCCCATTGTACGAGATAAATCCTTCTCATGGTTAGGATAAATCTGACCACTTGGCGACCCTGTTTAATGCTGAGGTCCGTGGATTTCCTGCTGATTTTAGTGATGACTTTTCTAGATTTTTCGTCAACCTACAGCTGGTCTGGACGACAACTTCATGACCTAAATCAAGAAGCGCGTGTCTTTTTCGGAAGACTTTACTTCCTTTTAATGATGGAATTGATTCATCGTGTAGATCCATCTCTTCTTTTCTTTCATCGGGTAAAACAGTTTAGTTTAGTTCAAAGCAAAAGTATTTTCAGTTATTTGTTACAGATATATGTGACATATGTTTAAAATAACTTGGTAAATTTTCCCACACTTGGCTTTTTATTTTTCTTTTTATCGTCCTCTATTCCATTTTAAATGAATTTTAACATTTTAGTTTGTTTCTCAATTTATGTCCTTTCCGAGGTAACAATAATTTTGGTGTTAAAACCTAGTTTTATCGTTCATAAATATGTATAAACATGATTTGAATTCATTTAATTGAAAAAGTTTACTAGAATTGGGTAGTCAGTATATAAGACTAGGGCTGTTCTTTTTTTATCAGAGAGCACTAGATTCTAATACAACTACTGCTTTACTAGTATTTTTAATGGTAACCAAGTGTATAAAGTAAAAAATTTAAAATCCGAAAGAATTTAACCCCTTCCCACACTTAAGATCTTGCAATGCCCTCATTTGCAAGAAATCAGTAACAATTTAAATTATTGAGGGTGATTAGTGTGAAAATGATTAAATTTTACCAAAGTTTCCAAATATATTGGCGTTTGTTTGCTGAATGATAAATGGTGCACATCATTTGTTCATTCCGTCTTGTTGTTATTTCACATATATTTTGCATCTTGTCGTCAAAATTAGTTGCTTTTGCTGAACTTAATGCCAGTCTTTGAAAATGCGTTGTTTTACCCTGTTGTGTACATAAGATAAACTGCAAATATATATACATATTTTTGAAGTTTGGTATATTACCCCACATTCAAAAATTATTAAAGTCTAAGAATAAAAGTTAGATAATTATAAAAATGATTACAATATTAACAAAAGTATTAAACATATCAATAATTACAAATTACAAAATAATAAAAAATAATAAGTAAACTAAGGATGATATTGGTACCAATAGGGGTTCCAGGCATAACCATAAGTGCTATAGAATGCTTCGGCAGGGTCATACGTAGGATATGGTGGCTGCATCTCTATAGACCAAGGAGGGAAGACGGGTTTCGGTGTAGGAATATAGTTTCTACCTATATGTTGGCAATGCGCTATGATCTGGTTCTGATGAACTTGCCAATCTTCAAATGCTCTCTGTCTAGCATTTTCGTATTCCTGAGAAGCTATAAACCTATGCATTTCTTGCATCTCATTCCCCCCTCCTACATTACCTTGTTGCTGGTTTCTCTCCACCTGTGGATGTCTACCATGGTATCGTACTGCGGCGTTATTTCGCCTCTTCAAAACTTTCGCACCATGGTATACATTTAAACCTATAGTATCGCAGGGTTCCGGCTCTTCTACTAATAATCCCCCCCGACTTATATCCACACCGAGATATTCACCAATCAAAGTAATAAAAATACCACCTCCTATTATGCTATGTGGTCGCATCCCCCGAACCATAGCTGATAAATAATAACCCACACAATATGGTATACTTACAGCGCTCTGTGGGTCTCGAATACACATATGGTAAAACAAATCTTGTTCATTTACCTTTTCTTTATTTTTACCCCTTTGTGTAATCGAATTAGCTAAAAACCTATGTATCACTCTTAATTCGGCTCTATCTATATCCAAATAAGAGTAGTTTCCCCCTTTGAAACGGTGATGGCTTGTCATTTGACTCCACACACCGTGTGTATCAAAATTCTCATCTATCTTTCTACCGTTTAGTATCAATCCTCTACAATCGGCAGACGCTAACTCCTCAGGCGTATATATACGTAAAGCCTGAGCCATGTCCAGTAAAGACATGTGGCGCATCGAACCGCCTAACAAAAATCTAATAAAAGAACGATCGGTTAAACTAGCTACCCGATCATTCAACTCTATACTACATAACAACTCTTCACACCATACTTTATATACAGGTCTGCGTATGGTGAATAAACATATCCAGTCATTAAAAGAAGAATTACCATACCTCTGTACAAGTAATTCCCTAATTGGCCTGGCCAATTCTACAGCTTCTAAGGGTCCCCATTCTATGACCCTCGGTACCTCAACAACCTTGGAATGAAGAGTATGCAAACCCCGTTGATATTTTGGATAATCTATCCAAAGTCTGTCAAATCTCAGGTTCGGGTGCAACTCTTCCAAATGCATATCGGAAAAGGTCATGACTGGATGAGGTACATCCTGCTTGTAGTAGTTATCCACCTCCTGTTGTTCCAAATTCTCAGCAGGAGCATTGCGGGCTTGGGATGAAGATTCACCCCTTTCATTCTGCAAAACACATCAAACACAAATTTTGTGCATCCAAATATGCATTAGTGTCAGCAAAATCATCAATCAAAATAATTACAATGACATTATCAATTTATATCAAACTTAAGCTTATTTTCACATTTTTATCAAATCTACACTTTTTCAAATAAGCATATACGAAAATTTTCGCCAAGTTCATAAGCATTCAACTCAAATAACATGTCAAAATAATCATTACTAGCAATCAAACAAGTCTCAAATGGCATTATCTTTCAAAAATCAAGTTCATGAATTTTAGACTTGAAAAAGTCCACTTTAATTCTCAAAATCATGTTTAGGCTCAAAGTTTGGATCATTTAACTACCTAGACATGTTACACTACTCAATTTAGTAACAATTCATGACAAAAATCGGCCATAACCTGTTTATATCAAAAAGCCCCAAATTTGCTCAAGAACACAAACCCTAGATTACTCAAAATTTGAAGTTTAAGGCTTCTAATCATGTTAAACAGCATCAATCTAGGTTATACAAGCATAATACATAAACAATTTAAGTCTAATTACACTAAAAAGCATCAAAATCAAATTGGGGAAAAAAATAGCTCAAGAACACCAAAATTCGGATTAAATGGTGTTTAGGTGTAGAAATTTACCGTTTTTCTTGAGTAATTCTTAGATAGCATCCTTCTCAACATGATTTTAGCAAAAAATTTGGTGATTAATGGTTAAAAATTGGGATTTTTGGGGGGTTTTTTCGTGTTTTTTCGCAGCTCTTTTCGCAGTGTTTTTGGGTGTTTTTGTGTGGGGGAAGTGAACTGATCGTGCAGCTCTTTTTATTTTTTTTCTGATTTTTGGTCCCTCCGCGAGTCGCGGAGGTTTTGCACTTCAAACTCAGCGAGTCGCGGAGTTTGCTCTTTTTTTTTTTATTTTTTTTTTATAATCATTAACTTATTAAAACAATTAAGTAATTAATTTTAAAATTTTGTTTCCCTTGTTATTTAGGACGAGGTCGTTTCGGATCGATGTCCTAGTCCGTCCTTCGACAAAATTTTAAAATTTGTCTTTTTGTAGCGATTGTTTTAAAAGCTAAGATTTTTGGATTTTTTAATGTTTTTGGCATACTTTAAATTAATAAGATTAAAAATAATGATAATAAAAGTTCTCGTCCCTTCCTTGGGTAAAGCAATTTCGGTTCAAAGACCTAGTCTTCAACTTACGACGAATTTTAAAAATCATATTCTTAACTTAATGAGATAAAGTAAATTTTTGTTTTTAAATTCACACAACTTAAATATAAAATTCAAAATTAATATTAAAAATTCACACCAAACTTAAAATTTGAAATGCATAAAATTAAAAATTAATATTTTAAAAATTAAAAATTCACACCAAACTTAATTTAAAAATTCATATTATAAATTCATACCAAACTTATATTAATTTTTCAAATATTTACAATTTTAAATATATTGTTTTTATAAAGTTTACAATATTAATTTAAGGTTTAAATATTAATTTTAAAAACATGGTAAAAATAAAATTAAAAATCTTTTTGTCTTTTTATCCCACTTTAATCAATCAAATATTATCAAAAATATGCGCCCCTCTTTTCGGTAAAGTAATTTCGGTTCCAAGACCTAATTTAACTCATGACGAATTTTTGAAATATTTTGGGTTGATTGATTAAAGATATTTATATCTTAAGAATAAACGTTAAATTTCGCAGTGATGTAATAAATTTTTGAATGATATCAATAATTTCGGTAGCCAAACCTAATTTTATTCAATACCAATTTAATACTTTTTAGCGAACAAATTAGCGTTTATTATCAAAAGGTTAAATAAAAACTGTAAAAACATACCTGTGAAATAGATTTCTTAGTTATATGATCTATTCCATTCATAAGATAGTCGGTTTAATTGGTTTTCCATGGCTACATAAGCGTAACCTCGAGCATTCAGTGTCTTTTCTTCTAAACATATGAACGGTCCGTCTCTGCATAAAGTAACAAATTCGGTATTTGAATAGGTTTGATTATTTGAACATTTACCTCCATGTGACCATTTTCCGCATTTGTGACATCGTTCTAGGTGTCGTGCTCTTCTTTTCGCTGCGGATTTTGATTTTCCTTTATCAAATTGTAACTTATTATCTTCGCATCTGGATTCTTTTCTAACTCCGTCCATTCTTTCTCTGATTACTGATACTAATTCACTCGGTAGTATGTCATTATTATGTTTAGTGATCAAAGCGTGTAGCATTAGACCATGGTTTAGTTCACATGCAGTCTTCATTTCGTAGAAACCTAAAAAAAATAAAAATTCAGAATGGGGGGAGAAGACTAATTCTTTAGGGTCTGCTAGGGAAAGACCATACGTGTTCCATTTTCGAAAACTACACGAAAACAGACAATCTAACTCTAACAGAAATACATATTATCCTTTAAAGACTTGATTCTCCCCACACTTAGTTAGCTGTGGTGTCGAAATTGTGATTAACTTCATTGTCGACTTCCATCGGACCATGTATGTAATGTTTAACTCTGTGACCATTAACTTTAAATTCCATCCCATTTGAATTTATCAATTCTATCGTTCCGTATGGGAAAACTCTTTTGACTATGAATGGTCCAGACCATCTTGATTTCAATTTTCCAGGAAATAGCTTGAATCGTGAATTGAAAAGAAGAACTCTGTCTCCTTCTTTAAATTCTTTTGAACTTCTGATTCTTTTATCATGCCATTTCTTCGTTCTTTCTTTATAGATTAACGAATTATCGTATGCTTCATGTCTTAATTCTTCTAATTCGTTTAGTTGACTTAATCGTAGACGTCCGGCTTCATGTAAATCAAGATTACATGTCTTCAAAGCCCAAAATGCTTTGTGTTCAATTTCTACTGGAAGATGACATGCTTTTCCATAAACAAGTCTAAAAGGTGTGGTTCCAATTGGAGTTTTGTAGGCTGTTCTAAAAGCCCAGAGTGCATCCTCCAATTTAATGGACCATTCCTTCGGATTTGATCCTACGGTTTTCTCTAGAATACGTTTTAAAGCTCGGTTGGTATTTTCAACTTGTCCACTTATTTGTGGATGATATGCGGTGGAGATTTTATGAGTTACTCCATATCTTTTAAGAACTTTCTCAAGTTGATTATTACAAAAATGAGTACCCCGATCACTTATTAAAGCTTTCGGTGTTCCAAACCTTGCAAAAAGACGTTTTAAAAAGTTGACTACTACTCGTGCATCGTTAGTTGGGAGAGCTTGTGCTTCCGCCCATTTAGATACATAATCAATGGCTACGAGTATATATAAATTATTATGAGATTTTGGAAATGGACCCATAAAGTCAATACCCCAAATGTCAAATACTTCACATACTTGGATGACATTTTGTGGCATTTCATCACGTTGACTTATTTTTCCGGCCCTTTGACATGCATCACAGGATTTGCAAAGAAGGTGTGCATCTTTGTAAATTGTAGGCCAATAAAATCCAGCTTCATAAACTTTTCTTGCTGTTAGTTGAGGCCCATAATGCCCTCCTGTGGGTCCTGTGTGACAATGGTTTAAAATTTTACTAGCTTCATTTCCAAATACACATCGGCGTATTATTCCATCGGGACAACTTTTAAACAGATGTGGATCTTCCCAGAAATAGTGTTTTATATCACTGAAGAATTTCTTTCGTCTTTGGTACGATAATCCTTTTTCAAGGAATCCACAAACTAAGTAGTTTGCATAGTCTGCAAACCATGGGATTTCTTTATAATCTATCTTCAATAGATATTCATCAGGAAAGTTGTCTTGTATGGCCGATTCATTTAGAACTTCTAATTCGGGATTTTCAAGACGAGAAAGATGATCAGCGGCGAGATTTTCTGCTCCTCTTTTATCTCGGATTTCAATATCAAACTCTTGTAAGAGTAAGATCCAACGGATTAATCTTGGTTTAGCATCTTGTTTTGAAAATAGGTATCTAAGAGCAGAATGGTCGGTATAGACCACCGTTTTTGCTAGAACGAGATATGATCGAAATTTGTCAAAAGCAAAGACAATAGCAAGGAGTTCTTTTTCAGTAGTTGTATAGTTTGTTTGTGCTCCTTGTAACGTCTTACTAGCATAATATATAGGTTGAAATCGTTTTTCAATCCTTTGTCCTAAAACGGCTCCCATTGCAAAATCACTTGCATCGCACATTAGTTCAAATGGTAGATTCCAATTTGGTGTTATCATGATTGGTGCATTAGTGAGTTTTTCTTTAAGAATATTAAAAGATTTGATACATTCATCTGAAAAGATGAATGGCGCATCCTTTTCTAGGAGTTTATTCATAGGAGTGGCAATTTTAGAAAAATCTTTTATGAAACGTCGGTAAAAACCGGCATGCCCTAGAAAACTCCTAACTCCTCTAACATTTGTGGGATGTGGAAGTTTAGCAATTACATCTACTTTAGCTCTATCCACTTCAATTCCTTCTTTTGAAATTTTATGTCCAAGAACGATGCCTTCTTTAACCATGAAATGGCATTTCTCCCAATTAAGTACTAGATTTTATTTTTCGCATCTAATTAGCATTCGTTCCAGATTAACTAGACATGATTTAAATGTATCACCGAAGACTGAAAAGTCATCCATGAATACTTCCATGCATTCTTCTATCATGTCATGAAAAATCGCCATCATACACCTTTGAAAGGTTGCAGGGGCGTTACAAAGTCCAAATGGCATGCGTTTGTAAGCAAAAGTACCATAAGGGCACGTGAATGTGGTTTTCACTTGATCTTCGGGTGCTATTGGAATTTGAAAATATCCGGAAAATCCATCTAGAAAACAATAGTAACTATTTCCGGCTAATCTTTCCAACATTTGATCTATGAAAGGTAAGGGAAAGTGATCTTTTCTGGTGGCGTCATTTAATTTTCTATAATCAATACATACACGCCATCCTGTTACAGTCCTAGTAGGAATAAGCTCATTTTTCTCATTTGTAATGACAGTAATGCCACCCTTCTTAGGTACGCATTGAACTGGGCTTACCCATGGACTATCAGAAATTGGATATATCAAACCTGCATCTAGCAGTTTAATAATCTCTTTCTTAACTACATCTTGCATATTAGGATTTAGTCTTCGTTGGCGTTGCACATACGTTTTATGACCCTCTTCCATAAGGATTTTATGTGTGCAATACGAAGGACTTATTCCTTTAATATCATGAATCTTCCATGCAATGGCTGGTTTATGAGCTTTCAACACAGAAATGAGTTGTGATTTCTCATTTTCAGTAAGAGAAGACGATATTATTACAGGTAATTCAGATTCACCATGTAAATAAGCGTATTCCAAATGGTTTGGAAGTGGCTTTAACTCTAATTTCGGAGGTTCTTCTATCGATGATTTATATCGATATCTGTCTTCTTCTTTTAGCATTTGAATTTCTTCTGTTGTTGGTTCATATCCATTAGCTATAAGTGTAGCTAACATTTCAGCTTCATCAATTGGTTCATTACCTTCTCCTAAAGAACATTCTCCTGTTCCTTGTAATTCTGGAAATTCTTCTAATAATTCTGCATGTGCATCTATAGTTTGAATATAATAACATGTATCATCTGTAGATTGTGGTTGTTGCATTGCTCTATCAACTGAAAAGGTAACACTCTCATCCTCTATACTTAGGGTCAGTTTCTTACCGAACACGTCTATCATTGCTTTAGCCGTGTTTAAGAATGGTCTTCCTAATATGAGAGGAACTTGAGAATCTTCTTCCATGTCCAAAACAACAAAATCTACTGGAAATACTAAAGTACCAACTTTAACTAGCATGTTCTCCATTATCCCTCTAGGATATTTTATTGATCTATCGGCTAGTTGTATGCTTATTCTGGTTGGTTTCAATTCTCCAAGTTCTAGTTTAGCGTATAGTGAATACGGCATTAGATTTATACTAGCACCTAAGTCTGCCAATGCTTCTATTGAACTAAGACTACCCAGAAAACATGGAATTGTGAAACTTCCTGGATCAGATAATTTTTCTGGTATCTTATTCAACAGCACTGCTGAACAATTAGCATTCATAGTAACAGCCGAGAGTTCTTCCATTTTCTTTCTATTTGAGATTAGATCTTTCAAGAATTTAGCATATCTTGGCATTCCTGAAATCACATCAATGAAAGGAAGATTTACATTTATCTGTTTAAACATATCCAAGAATTTGGATTGCTCGGCTTCAAGTTTTTCTTTCTTCATTTTACTCGGATAAGGAAGTGGTGGTTGGTATGGTTTAACATAAGGTTTATCCTTAACTGTGTTATCTTCATTAACCTTTTCAACTACCGGTTCTTTTTCCTTATCTTGATCAGATTGTGGTTCTTGTGGAGTAGGAATAGTTTCATCAGAAGTTACAGGTATTTCAGGTGATTTAAGTGTTGTACCACTTCTTGTGGTAATAGCTTTAGCTGTTTCATTCCGGGGGTTAGCATTTGTATCGCTTGGTAAACTTCCCGGTTTTCTTTCACCTATTAACCTTGCTAGGTTACTCACTTCTTGTTCCAGATTTTGAATAGAAGCTTGTTGATTTCTAAATGCTTGAGCATTTTGTTCATTGGTTTGTTTTTGAGATGTGAAAAACTGCGTTTGAGTCTCAACTAGCTTCATCATCATATCTTCTAAATTCGGCTTTTTATCATCGGTTTGTTGTGGTGGTTTGTTTTGAAAATTCGGTCTTTGCTGGTTGTAAGTATTATTGGATACTTGTTGATTGCTAGGACCTTGTTGGTTGTTGTATGGAATATTTCGGTTATAATTCTGGTTTTGATTGTAAATCGGTCTTGGCGGTTGATAATTATTCTGATAATTATTTCCAGGCCTTTGGTTTATGTATGAAATATTCTCTCTTTGTTCCATTGTTAATTCAATACTGAGACAATCTTTTGTCAAATGTGGTCCTCCACACTGCTCACAACTAATTCGTATTGAGTGAATATCCTTAGTCATCTTTTCCATTCGTCTCTCCACAGCATCTATCTTTGCGGAAATGGAATCTAAGTCATGGCTAGAATCGGCTCTAGCTGCTTTAGATGATCTAATGATATCTTTTTCTTGGTGCCACTCATGTGAGTGGGAAGCAGTGTTATCAATAATTTTGTAAGCATCAGTTTCGGTTTTCTTCATAATAGAACCACCAGCTGCTATATCTATATCTTTCCTTGTAGTGATGTCGCATCCTTGGTAGAATATTTGTACTATTTGACAGGTGTCTAAACCATGTTGCGGACATCCTCTTAACAACTTTCCATATCTTGTCCACGCCTCATATAGAGTTTCATTTGGCTTTTGTGTGAACGTAACAATTTCTGCTTGAAGTCTTACGGCTTTAGATGCAGGAAAGAATTGTTTAAGAAATTTGTCAATTAAAACATCCCATGTATCGATCGCCCCTTCAAGTAACGATTCCAACCAATCTTTGGCTTCTCCCTTTAAAGTCCAGGGAAATAACATGAGATATATCTGTTCATCCTCCACTTCTCGGATTTTAAATAGTGTGCAGATCCTATTAAAGGTACGTAGATGTTCATTTGGAGCTTCCTTCGGCGCACCACTAAATTGGCATTGATTAGTCACCATGTGTAGAATTTGTCCTTTGATTTCATAATCTGGCGCATTAATGTCTGGATGAGTAATTGCGTGACCTTGGCCAGTGCGTTTAGCTCTCATTCGGTCTTCCATACTTAAAGGTTCCAGATTCTCCATAATTGAATTTGTTGAGTCGGTATCACTAGATGATTCTGATTTAATAGTTCGTTCCTCAACAATCTCTGTTTGAATGATTGGTGGTTCCGGAGGAAAGTTTAATGGTTCAGAATCTATGAACCGTTCCTGAATATTCTCCGAATTCTCAATTGTGAGGTTGGGTTCAAAAAATGGATTATCGGAAATTTGAACTGAAGTACTTGGTCTACTGGATGACGATTCTAAAGAAAAATCAACGGCGGTTATATTTGCTAAATGTCTTGATCTAGTTACAGGTGGTGAACGTACAAAAGGTGATGAACGTCTTGCTCGGTGCATTCACTGAATATCCTATTAGTTTTTAAAAGGAAAGAAAAATTATAATAAGTTATCCAATCAATAGACTTTTCTGATTTTGCCCACGTTTCGAATAGCCAAAAGATGCAGCAGAGGGGCAGGATTCGTTTGGTCTCAATATAATTGAGGACTGTTTGGCTCCAATAACCCGGTCCACGTACAAATCCAACTATTACTACGAACCAGAAAATTTTGATGTCTATTAATTTAACCACTTAAAATAAATTTTCGTTATTTTAAGAAATTTAGATAAGAAGTAGAAAAAATTCTAAGTCCTAAAACTAGAATAGCGAGAAATAAGAAAGAAAAAGAGTTCGTCGCAAAAGGTCGAAAAAGAAAAAAAAAATTGGTTGAAAAATAAAAGGTGACGGAAAAATAAAAGAAACTTATAAAAACTTAAAAATACTTGACTAACCTAACCTTATTACTACAACTAACTTAAAATTATAATCGCAAATTGAAATTACTAATTGGAATGATAATTGGTACATAGTAAAAGGTCTAAAAATATTAAAGCTTACAGGAAAAACTAAATCCCAAATAGAAATAACTTAAAAAAGAAACTAAAACTTAAAAAGGCGTCGCAAAATTCTAAAGCACCTAAATCTTAGTCTAAAGAAAAAGCACTTAAGGAATTCTACGGCAAAGTCTAAAAATCTAGGAGTAAAAATAACTTAAAGCAAAAACTAAGTTTAAAATTAAATATGAGCTAAAAAATACAAATATTACGCTACAACGATTAAAAAGGTACAAAATATAAAAATATACAAAAAGTTGTAAAAAGTACAATTTTTATAAAAATATTATTTTTATATTATTTTTTTAATAAAACTACTAATTTTACAATTTAATAAAACTAATTTAACTAAATACATAAATTAAATAAAAAGTAAAAATAAAAATAAAACTAATAATAATAATAATAATAATTAGGTAATAATAATAATTATAATTAATAATAACCCGTAATCAATGCTCGATTAGGGCTTCCTGTCGCCTGTCAGATACCCTCCGCGAGTCGCGGCAATTAAAGAAGAAAACCCCGCGAGTCGCGGGGTTCAGAATTTCAGCTGACAGATTTATCTTCAACGCGTTTTTCTATTTAATTTTTTTTTATTTTCTGTTTTCTGTTTTTTAAATAAATAAAAGATTTTAAAATAAAACTTATATTTTTATAAACTAAAATAGAAATAAAGAAACTTATAAAACTTAAATATTTAACAAAATCTTAAAAATACTTATATTTTTCTTTTTCTTTTTATTTTTTTTTCGAATATTTAAAACGTATTTTTACAAAAACGACTTTTAATAAAAGTAACTAAAAATCTTTTTTTTTTTTTTATATTAGCGTTGCGCTTCCGGCTTTTAAGATATTTCCCCGGCAGCGGCGCCAAAAATATACTGATGTCAAAGCAGAGGTGTATACAAAATAGCTTATATTTTACTAGGAAAATACTATTAAATACGATACAATTTTACACAAGATATTTATTTATTTATAGAATGGATATACTTAAACCTTGCTACAACACTTATAGGCAGTGTACCTAATCGTACAGTAGTATAGTTTTTAGTAAGTTCGGTTCGTTCCACAGGGAAATCTTTAAACAAAGCTCAACGCTATATTAGTTTACTTTTATAAAAATACAAACATATATATAAGTAATATTATTATTATAAAGGGGGGTTTTTACCGTTTAATGACCGGTGTGTCGATTTTAAGACTTTAGTCGCAGTTAAAACCTAATGTAAAATATAAAATAAATACAAGACTTTAAATTAAAGCGTAAAGTAAATAACGATAATGAAATTGCGAATAATAAAAGTGCGATAAAATAAAATTGCGATAATTAAAAAGTACGATAATTAAAAGTGCGATTAAATAACAATAAATAAAAGTGCGATAATTAGAAGTGCAATTAAATATAAAATAAAGGAAATTAAATATGAAATAAAAGAATTATGCTTATTTAAACTTCCGTAATCATGATGTTTGACGTGTTGATTTTAGTTTTATGCCCATGGGTTAATTGTCCTTTGTCCTGGATTATTTAATATGTCCGTCTGGTTTTTGTCCATAACAGTCCATCAGTCATAAATATAAATTGCAAGTGTCCTTGTCAAAGTATTATTATACCCGAAGATAAATATTCCAACTAATTGGGGATTCGAATTGTAACAAGGTTTTAATACTTTGTTTAATGAATACACCAGGTTATCGACTGCGTGTAAACCAAGGTTTTACTACTTTGTTAACAATTACACCAATTACCCTTGAATGTAATTTCACCCCTGTTTTAATTATTCTAGTGGCTATTAATCCATTCCCGATTCCGGTTAAATGAACGATTATTCGTACATATAAATACCCCGCCCATCGTGTCCGATCGAGTGTATATGGTAATTTATAGGGACGCCCAATTGTAAATCTTTATATTAACATTAACAAACTTTCATTTAGTTAAACAAATATAAAGCCCATTAATAGCCCATAGTCAAATTTCCACAAGTGTCGTTCTTTTGTCCAAACCCCAATTATGGTACAAAGCCCAATTACCCAATTTTAGTAATTAGCCCAACATCATGATTACTTCGTTTTAAATAAGCATAATAATAACTTAGCTACGAGACATTAATATAAAAAGGTTGAACATAACTTACAATGATTAAAAATAGCGTAGCGTTACACGGACAGAATTTCGACTTACACCCTTACAACATTCGCTAATATACCCTTATTATTAGGATTTAAAATTAAAATTAAAATTAAAATATAAATTATATATATATATATCGTATATATTGAGAGATGAGAGAAATAAGATATGAAATTTGATCAGAATTCGGTTTGCTTTATAGCCAGAGTTGAATTTTGGGGCTCCGCGACTCGCGGTAAAATCCCCTTCAAACTCCGCGAGTCGCGGAGATAGTATTTACAGCTCAGTCCTTGGAGTTTTCTCTGCCGACGGTTTTATATATATAAATATAATATATATATAATTAATATAATTAATTATATATTATATTATATTTATATACATAGTTAACTTGTAATTTTTAGTCCGTTGCGTCGAGCGTTAAGAGTTGACTCTGGTCCCGGTTCCGGATTTTCGAACGTCCTTGCGTACAATTTTATATTTTGTACTTTGCGTTTTGAATCTTGTACTCTTGTAATTTCGAGACGTTTCTTATCAATAATTGGAACCTTTTTGATTGTCTTTTGTACTTTTGAGCTTTTTGGTCGTTTGCGTCTTCAATTCGTCGAATCTGTCTTTTGTGTTCACCTTTTATTATTTAAACGAATATCACTTGTAAATAGAACAATTGCAACTAAAAGCTTGTCTTTGTTGAGGAATAATGCTATGAAATATATGTTCGTTTTTAGCATTATCACATACTAAATTCTACACCGAGTTTGAACCAAAAATCCCTTAACTTTGGTAACAAGTAACTGCCAGTTATAAGAACTGGTGGGCGCGAGTAGTTGTATATGGATCCATAGGGCTTGATATCCCCTTCCGAGCTAGAGCACTAGCCTTTTAACGGACGTATGCTATTTGAGAAGCGTACACGTTGGTTTGCGTGTATTATTAAGATGATTATACAAAGGGTACAAATTATATAAACGTTAAAGTTTAGTTACCAGGGTGCTCAATTTTGTAGAACCGATTGATAAACGTTTCGGATGAAACAACTGAAATCTTGTGATCCACCTTTTATGTAAAACCTATTGATAAACATTTTGAATAAAACAACTGAACTTTTGTAATCCACATTAATATACGGATTATGTGTAATATTAAAACTATGAACTCACCAACCTTTGTGTTGACACTTGAAGCATGTTTATTCTCAGGATTCTAGAAGTCTTCCGCTGTTTGCTTATACGTGATACAAGATATGTGCTTGGAGTCATACATGCTATATACAAGAAACTTGCATTCACCAAACCATTACCATGTATCTTATTTTGACTGTATTGTCAACAGATGTATTATTGTAAACCATTTAAATGGTGATTGTCTATACGTAGGAATCATCAGATGTTAAAAACCTGGAATTTATATATTCATTTATGAAATACCTTTTCAAACGAATACAATGATACAAAATGTATCACATAGAGGTCAAATACCTCGCAATGAAATCAATGAATGATGTGTTCGTCCATATGGATTTGGAGCGATCGTCACAGACAGTGATGTCACCCTTCTTAGGTATGCATTGAACTGGGCTTACCCATGGACTATCAGAGATTGGATAAATTAAACCTGCATCTAGCAGCTTAATTATTTCTTTCTTAACAACATCTTGCATATTAGGATTTAGTCTTCGTTGGCGTTGCACATATGTTTTATGACCTTCTTCCATAAGGATTTTATGTGTGCAATACGAAGGACTTATGCCTTTAATGTCATGAATCTTCCATGCAATAGCTGGTTTATGAGCTTTTAGCACAGAAATGAGTTAAAATTTTTCATTTTCCGTAAGAGAAGACGAGATTATTACAGGTAATTCAGATTCACCATGTAAATAAGCGTATTCCAAATGGGTTGGAAGTGGCTTTAACTCTAATATCGGTGGTTCTTCTATCGATGATTTGTATTGATATCTGTCTTCCTATTTCAGCATTTGAAGTTCTTCTGTTG
Source organism: Rutidosis leptorrhynchoides (assembly GCF_046630445.1). NCBI lineage: Eukaryota > Viridiplantae > Streptophyta > Magnoliopsida > Asterales > Asteraceae > Rutidosis > Rutidosis leptorrhynchoides. The sequence goes on along the minus strand of NC_092336.1, from coordinate 510,337,742 downwards.
TTGGTTCGTATTCATTAGCCATGAGTGTAGCTAACATTTCAGCTTCATCAATTGGTTCAGTTCCTTCTTCTAAAGAACATTCTCCCGTTCCTTGTAATTCTGGAAATTCTTGTAATAATTCTACATGTGAATCTATAGTTTGAACATAATAACATGTATCATCTGCAGATTGCGGTTGTTACATGGCTCTATCACCAGAAAAGGTAACACTCTCGTCCTCTATACTTAGGGTCAGTTTTTTTACCAAACACGTCTATTATTGCTTTAGCCGTGTTTAAGAATGGTCTTCCTAATATGAGAGGAACTCGAGAATCTTTTTCCATGTCCAGAATAACAAAGTCTAATGGAAATACTAAAGTACCAACTTTAACTAGCATGTTCTCCATTATCCCTCTAGGATATTTGATGTCGAACGAGGTGTATATAAAATAGTTATTATTTTACTAGAAAAATACTATTAAATACGATACAATTTTACACAAGATATTTATTTATTTATAGAATGGATATACTTAAACCTTGCTACAACACTTATAGGCAGTGTACCTAATCGTACAGTAGTGTAGTTTTTAGTAAGTCCGGTTCGTTCCACAGGGAAATCTTTAAACAAAGCTCAACGCTATATTAGTTTACTTTTATAAAAATACAAATATATATATAGGTAATATTATTATTATAAAGGGGGGTTTTTACCGTTTAATGACCGGTTTGTCGATTTTAAAACTTTAGTCGCAGTTAAAACCTAATGTAAAATATAAAATAAATACAAGACTTAAATTAAAGCGTAAAGTAAATAACGATAATGAAATTGCGAATAATAAAAGTGCGATAAAATAAACTTGCGATAATTAAAAAGTACGATAATTAAAAGTGCGATAAAATAAATTAACAATTAATAAAATGCGATAATTAGAAGTGCAATTAAATATAAAATAAAGGAAATAAAATATGAAATAAAAGAATTATGCTTATTTAAACTTCCGTAATCATGATGTTTGACGTGTTGATTTTAGTTTTATGCCCATGGGTTAATTGTCCTTTGTCCTGGATTATTCAATATGTCCGTCTGGTTTTTGTCCATAACAGTCCATCAGTCATAAATATAAATTGCAAGTGTCCTTGTCAAATTATTATTATACCCGAAGATAAATATTCCAACTAATTGGGGATTCGAATTGTAACAAGGTTTTAATACTTTGTTTAATGAATACACCAGGTTATCGACTGCGTGTAAACCAAGGTTTTACTACTTTGTTAACAATTACACCAATTACCCTTGAATGTAATTTCACCCCTGTTTTAATTATTCTAGTGGCTATTAATCCATTCCCGTGTCCGGTTAAATGAACGATTATTCGTACATATAAATACCCCGCCCATCGTGTCCGATCGAGTGTATATGGTAATTTATAGGGACGCCCAATTGTAAATCTTTATATTAACATTAACAAACTTTCATTTAGTTAAACAAATATAAAGCCCATTAATAGCCCATAGTCTAGTTTCCACAAGTGTCGTTCTTTTGTCCAAACCCCAATTATGGTACAAAGCCCAATTACCCAATTTTAGTAATTAGCCTAACATCATGATTACTTCGTTTTAAACAAGCATAATAATAACTTAGCTACGAGACATTAATATAAAAAGGTTGAACATAACTTACAATGATTAAAAATAGCGTAGCGTTACACGGACAGAATTTCGACTTACACCCTTACAACATTCGCTAACATACCCTTATTATTAGAATTATAATTAAAATTAAAATATAAATTATAAATATAAATATATATTACGTATATATTGAGAGAGATTGAGAAAAAAGGATGTTAAATTCGATCAGAATTCGGTTGGCTTTATAGCCAGAAGTGAATTTTGGGGCTCCGCGACTCGCGGCAAAATACCCTTAAAACTCCGCGAGTCGCGGAGAGGTATTTACAGTTTACACCCTTAGAGTTTCCTGCTGCCGACGGTTTTAAATATATATATATAATATATATATAATTAATATAATTAATTATATATTATATTATATTTATATATATAGTTAACTTGTAATTTTTAGTCCGTTGCGTCGAGCGTTAAGAATTGACTCTGGTCCCGGTTCCGGATTTTCGAACGTCCTCGCGTACAATTTAATATCTTGTACTTTGCGTTTTGAATCTTGTACTCTTGTGATTTTGAGACGTTTCTTATCAATAATTGGAACCTTTTTGATTGTCTTTTGTTCTTTTGAGCTTTTTGGTCGTTTGCGTCTTCAATTCGTCGAATCTGTCTTTTGTCTTCACCTTTTATTATTTAAACGAATATCACTTGTAAATAGAACAATTGCAACTAAAAGCTTGTCTTTCTTGAGGAATAATGCTATGAAATATATGTTCGTTTTTAGCATTATCAAATATTCCCACACTTGAGCGTTGCTTGTCCTCAAGCAATATTGTCTTGAAATACTAGAATCACTTCTTTATTCTTCACACTTTGTACATCAGTGATTTCTATACGGCGGTATAAACAATGGTAGTAACGATATGGTTTACAGTCCCACATGACTATAAAAATTTAGATCCATTAAGGAAATTGGATCTTTATGAAAACATTTGATCTTTTGAAAATTAAATCTAGTTTTTACCCTAGATAAGTTTTCCGGAATAACCCTTTACCGGTGTTTGCAAAATATTTTTGTGGGTTTGGTGGGTTTCAGATTTGAAAATTTTAGCTCAAAACTTGCGGTTTTGTGTCACCCACTTGCTAACCTTGTATTTGGAAAGCAACACGTCCAGTTTACTTGTTCCGTATATTACCTTTCGGCAAACTACCGTCCGGTTGTAAAGGAAAGCGTTGAACAAGCAACTGTTTAAGGCAATGTCCCGTGACATGCTTTTGATTATGGTCTATAACGTGTCGGACGCAATTACTATCCTTGGTAGGAGCAATAGTAAAGCTCACCCTTATAATTTTTCGGTCTGGCACAAGGTTCTGTCTTTGACCATGCTATGCAACCACCGTTCTTACGGTTGACACCCGATTTAGTTCAGGTGACCTAATGAATTCCAGGTGAATTCCTAGGATTTTACGTTCAATGGTAATGAACGCATTGAAAATAGGGTTTTCAGAAAACAAATCGGTTTATAATTTTGATCAAAATATTTTCTCGTTTAAGCTCGAGTTTAGATATCATTGAATTCCATGAGTTTGTAATTCTCAATCTTTAAGGTCAATCTCTAGGATTGAGTAATATCAGTCTTAAAAGCTGATTTTTAATCTTTAAGGAGATTATCCTTTCTGGGGATCTGATTCATTAGTCTTATCCAGCTAATTTGCATGGTGCCCCCCCATTGTACGAGATAAATCCTTCTCATGGTTAGGATAAATCTGACCACTTGGCGACCCTGTTTAATGCTGAGGTCCGTGGATTTCCTGCTGATTTTAGTGATGACTTTTCTAGATTTTTCGTCAACCTACAGCTGGTCTGGACGACAACTTCATGACCTAAATCAAGAAGCGCGTGTCTTTTTCGGAAGACTTTACTTCCTTTTAATGATGGAATTGATTCATCGTGTAGATCCATCTCTTCTTTTCTTTCATTGGGTAAAACAGTTTAGTTTAGTTCAAAGCAAAAGTATTTTCAGTTATTTGTTACAGATATATGTGACATATGTTAAGATAACTTGGTAAATTTTCCCACACTTGGCTTTTTATTTTCCTTTTTATCGTCCTCTATTCCATTTTAAATGAATTTTAACATTTTAGTTTGTTTCTCAATTTATGTCCTTTCCGAGGTAACAATAATTTCGGTGTTAAAACCTAGTTTTATCGTTCATAAATATGTATAAACATGATTTTGAATTCATTTAATTGAAAATTTTGAAAAATTTTACTAGAATTGGGTAGTCAGTATATAAGACTAGGGCTGTTCTTTTTTTATCAGAGAGCACTAGATTCTAATACAACTACTGCTTTACTAGTATTTTAATGGTAACCAAGTGTTTAATATAAAAATTTTTAAAATCCGAAAGAATTTAACCCCTTCCCACACTTAAGATCTTGCAATGCCCTCATTTGCAAGAAATCAGTAACAATTTAAATTATTGAGGGTGATTTGTGTGAAAATGATTAAATTTTTACCAAAGTTTCCAAATATATTGGCGTTTGTTTGCTGAATGATAAATGGTGCACATCATTTGTTCATTCCGTCTTGTTGTTATTTCACATACATTTTGCATCATTGTCGTCAAAATTACTTGCTTTTGCTGAACTTAATGCCAGTCTTTGAAAATGCGTTGTTTTACCCTGTTGTGTACATAAGATAAACTGCAAACATATATACATATTTTTGAAGTTTGGTTTATTACCCCACATTCAAAAATTATCAAAATCTAAGAATAAAAGTTAGAAATTATAAAAATGATTACAATATTAACAAAAGTATTAAACATATCAATAATTACAAATTACAAAATAAAAAAAAAAATAATAAGTAAACTAAGGATGATATTGGTACCAATAGGGGTTCCACGCATAACCATAAGTGCTATAGAATGCTTCGGCAGGGTCATACGTAGGATATGGTGGCTGCATCTCTATCGACCAAGGAGGGAAGACGGGTTTCGGTGTAGGAATATAGTTTCTACCTATATGTTGGCAATGCGCTATGATCTGGTTCTGATGAACTTGCCAATCTTCAAATGCTCTCTGTCTAGCATTTTCGTATTCCTGAGAAGCTATAAACCTTTGCATTTCTTGCATCTGGTTCCCCCCTCCTACATTACCTTGTTCCTGGTTTCTCTCTACCTGTGGATGTCTACCATTGTATCGTACTGCGGCGTTATTTCGCCGCTTCAACACTTTCGCACCATGGTATACATTTAAACCTATAGTGTCGCGGGGTTCCGGCTCTTCTACTAATAATCCCCCCCGACTTATATCCACACCGAGATATTCACCAATCAAAGTAATAAAAATACCACCTCCTATTATGCTATGTGGACGCATCCCTCGAACCATAGCTGATAAATAATAACCCACACAATATGGTATACTTACAGCGCTGTGTGGGTCTCGAATACACATATGGTAAAACAAATCTTGTTCATTTACCTTTTCTTTGTTTTTACCCCTTTGTGTAATCGAATTAGCTAAAAATCTATGTATTACTCTTAATTCGGCTCTATCTATATCCAAATAAGAGTAGTTTCCCCCTTTAAAACGGTGATGGCTTGTCATTTGACTCCACACACCGTGTGTATCAAAATTCTCATCTATTTTCCTACCGTTTAGTATCAATCCTCTACAATCGGCAGACGCTAATTCCTCAGGCGTATATATACGTAAAGCCTGAGCCATGTCCAGTAAAGACATGTGGCGCATCGAACCGCCTAACAAAAATCTAATAAAAGAACGATCGGTTAAACTAGCTACCCGATCATTCAACTCTATACTACATAACAACTCTTCACACCATACTTTATATACAGGTCTGCGTATGGTGAATAAACATATCCAGTCATTAAAAGAAGAATTACTATACCTCTGTACCAGTAATTCCCTAATTGGCCCGGCCAATTCTACAGCTTCCAAGGGTCCCCATTCTATGACCCTCGGTACCTCAACAACCTTAGAGTGAAGAGTATGCAAACCCCGTTGATATTTTGGATAATCTATCCAAAGTCTGTCAAATCGCAGGTTCGGGTGCAACTGTTCCAAGTGCATATCTGAAAAGGTCATGACTGGATGAGGTACATCCTGCTTGTAGTAGTTATCTACCTCCTGTTGTTCCAAGTTCTCAGCAGGAGCATGGCGGGCTTGGGATGAAGATTCACCCCTTTCATTCTGTTTTCTTGAGTAATTCTTAGATATCATCCTTCTCAACATGATTTTAGCAAAAAATTTGGTGATTAACGGTTAAAAATTGAGATTTTTGGGGGTGATTTTCGTGGGTTTTCGGGTGCTTTTTCGCAGAAAATTTCTGTGTTTTTGGTGGTGGGAGTTTACTGATCGATTCAGCTGTTTTATTTTTTTTCTGTGTTTTGGTCCCTCCGCGAGTCGCGGAGGTTTTCACTGAAAACTCCGCGAGTCGCGGAGTTACCCTTTTTTTTTTTTTTTTTTTTTTTTTTTTTTTTAATCCTTAACTTATAAAACAATTAAGAAATTAATTTTAAAATTTTGTTTCCCTTGTTATTTAGGACGAGGTCGTTTCGGATCGATGTCCTAGTCCGTCCCTCGACAAAATTTTAAAATTTGTCTCTTTGTAGCGATTGTTTTAAAAGCTAAGATTTTTTTTTCAATGTTTTTGGCATACTTTAAATCAATAAGATTAAAAATAATGATAATAAAAGTTCTCGTCCCTCCCTCGGGTAAAGCAATTTCGGTTCAAAGACCTAGTCTTCAACTTACGACGAATTTTAAAAATCATATTTTTAACTTAATGAGATAAAGTAAATTTTTGTTTTTAAATTCACACAACTTAAATATAAAATTCAAAATTAATATTAAAAATTCAAAATTCACACCAAACTTAAAATTTGAAATGCATAAAATTAAAATTTCATATTTTAAAACTTAAAAATTCACACCAAACTTAATTTAAAAATTCATAAATTCATACCAAACTTATATTAATTTTTCAAATATTTACAATTTTAAAAATATTGTTTTTACAAAGTTTACAATATTAATTTAAGATTTAAATATTAATTTTAAAAACATAGTAAAAATAAAATTAAAAATCTTTTTGTCTTTTTTTTATCCCACTTTAATCAATCAAATATTATCAAAAATATGCGCCCCTCTTTTCGGTAAAGTAATTTCGGTTCCAAAACCTAATTTAACTCATGACGAATTTTTGAAATATTTTGGGTTGATTGATTAAAGATATTTATACCTTAAGAATAAACGTTAAATTTCGCAGTGATGTAATAAATTTTTGAAGGATATCAATAATTTCGGTCGCCAAACCTAATTTTATTTAATACCAATTTAATACTTTTTAGCGAACAAATTAGCGTTTATTATCAAAAGGTTAAAAATAAAAATAAAAATAAAAACTATACAGACATACCTGTGAAATAGATTTCTTAGTTATATGATCTATTATATTCATAAGATAGTCGGTTTAATTGGTCTTCCATGGCTGCATAGGCGTAACCTCGAGCATTCATTGTCTTTTCTTCTAAACATATGAACGGTCCGTCTCTGCATAAAGTAATAAATTCGGTATTTGAATAGGTTTGATTATTTGAACATTTACCTCCATGTGACCATTTTCCGCATTTGTGACATTTTTCTAGGTGTCGTGCTCTTCTTTTCGCTGCGGATTTTGATTTTCCTTTACCAAATTGTAACTTATTATCTTCGCATCTGGATCCTTTTCTAACTCCGTCCATTCTTTCTCTGATTACTGATACTAATTCACTCGGTAGTATGTCATTATTTCTTTTAGTGATCAAAGCGTGTAGCATTAGACCATGGTTTAGTTCACAGGCAGTCTTCATTTCGTAAAAACCTAAAAAAAATAAAAATTCAGAATGGGGGGAGAAGACTAGTTCTTTAGGGTCTGCTAGGGAAAGACCATACGTGTTCCATTTTCGAGAACTACACGAAAACAGACAATCTAACTCTAACAGAAATACATATTATCCTTTACAGACTTGATTCTCCCCACACTTAGTTAGCTGTGGTGTCGAAATTGTGATTAACTTCGTTGTCGACTTCCATCGGACCATGTATGTAATGTTTAACTCTGTGACCATTAACTTTAAATTCAATCCCATTTGAATTTATTAATTCTATCGTTCCGTATGGGAAAACTCTTTTGACTATGAATGGTCCAGACCATCTTGATTTCAATTTTCCAGGAAATAGCTTGAATCGTGAATTGAAAAGAAGAACTCTGTCTCCTTCTTTAAATTCTTTTGAACTTCTGATTCTTTTATCATGCCATTTCTTCGTTCTTTCTTTATAGATTAACGAATTCTCGTATGCTTCATGTCTTAATTCTTCTAATTCGTTTAGTTGACTTAATCGTAGACGTCCGGCTTCATGTAAATCAAGATTACATGTCTTCAAAGCCCAAAATGCTTTGTGTTCAATTTCTACTGGAAGATGACATGCTTTTCCATAAACAAGTCTAAAAGGTGTGGTTCCAATTGGAGTTTTGTAGGCTGTTCTAAAAGCCCAGAGTGCATCCTCCAATTTAATGGACCATTCCTTCGGATTTGATCCTACGGTTTTCTCTAGAATACGTTTTAAAGCTCGGTTGGTATTTTCAACTTGTCCACTTGTTTGTGGATGATATGCGGTGGAGATTTTATGAGTTACTCCATATCTTTTAAGAACTTTCTCAAGTTGATTATTACAGAAATGAGTACCCCGATCACTTATTAAAGCTTTCGGTGTTCCAAACCTTGCAAAAAGACGTTTTAAAAAGTTGACTACAACTCGTGCATCGTTAGTTGGGAGAGCTTGTGCTTCCGCCCATTTAGATACATAATCAATGGCTACGAGTATATATAGATTATTATGAGATTTTGGAAATGGACCCATAAAGTCAATACCCCAAATGTCAAATACTTCACATACTTGGATGACATTTTGTGGCATTTCATCACGTTGACTTATTTTTCCGGCCCTTTGACATGCATCACAGGATTTGCAAAGAAGGTGTGCGTCTTTGTAAATTGTAGGCCAATAGAATCCAGCTTCATAAACTTTTCTTGCTGTTAGTTGAGGCCCATAATGCCCTCCTGTTGGTCCTGTGTGACAATGGTTTAAAATTTTACTAGCTTCATCTCCAAATACACATCGGCGTATTATTCCATCGGGACAACTTTTAAACAGATGTGGATCTTCCCAGAAATAGTGTTTTATATCACTGAAGAATTTCTTTCGTCTTTGGTACGATAATCCTTTTTCAAGGAATCCACAAACTAAGTAGTTTGCATAGTCTGCAAACCATGGGATTTCTTTATAATCTATCTTCAATAGATATTCATCAGGAAAGTTGTCTTGTATGGCCGATTCATTCAGAACTTCTAATTCGGGATTTTCAAGACGAGAAAGATGATCAGCGGCGAGATTTTCTGCTCCTTTTTTATCTCGGATTTCAATATCAAACTCTTGTAAGAGTAAGATCCAACGGATTAATCTTGGTTTAGCATCTTGTTTTGAAAATAGGTATCTAAGAGCAGAATGGTCGGTATAGACCACCGTTTTTGCTAGAACTAGATATGATCGAAATTTGTCAAAAGCAAAGACAATAGCAAGGAGTTCTTTTTCAGTAGTTGTATAGTTCGTTTGTGCTCCTTGTAATGTCTTACTAGCATAATATATAGGTTGAAATCGTTTTTCAATCCTTTGTCCTAAAACGGCTCCCATTGCAAAATCACTTGCATCGCACATTAGTTCAAATGGTAGATTCCAATTTGGTGTTATCATGATCGGTGCATTAGTGAGAATATTAAAAGATTTGATACATTCATCTGAAAAGATGAATGGCGCATCCTTTTCTAGGAGTTTATTCATAGGAGTGGCAATTTTAGAAAAATCTTTTATAAAACGTTGGTAAAAACCGGCATGCCCTAGAAAACTCCTAACTCCTCTAACATTGGTGGGATGTGGAAGTTTAGCAATTACATCTACTTTAGCTCTATCCACTTCAATTCCTTCTTTTGAAATTTTATGTCCAAGAACGATGCCTTCTTTAACCATAAAATGGCATTTCTCCCAATTAAGTACTAGATTTGATTTTTCGCATCTAATTAGCATTCGTTCCAGATTAACTAGACATGATTTAAATGTATCACCGAACACTGAAAAGTCATCCATGAATACTTCCATGCATTCTTCTATCATGTCGTGAAAAATTGCCATCATACACCTTTGAAAGGTTGCAGGGGCGTTACAAAGTCCAAATGGCATGCGTTTGTAAGCAAAAGTACCATAAGGGCACGTGAATGTAGTTTTCTCTTGATCTTCGGGTGCTATTGGAATTTGAAAATATCCGGAAAATCCATCTAGAAAACAATAGTAACTATTTCCGGCTAATCTTTCCAACATTTGATCTATGAAAGGTAAGGGAAAGTGATCTTTTCTGGTGGCGTCATTTAATTTTCTATAATCAATACATACACGCCATCCTGTTACAGTCCTAGTAGGAATAAGCTCATTTTTCTCATTTGTGATAACAGTCATGCCACCCTTCTTAGGTACGCATTGAACTGGGCTTACCCATGGACTATCAGAAATTGGATATATCAAACCTGCATCTAGCAGTTTAATAATCTCTTTCTTAACTACATCTTGCATATTAGGATTTAGTCTTCTTTGGCGTTGCACATACGTTTTATGACCTTCTTCCATAAGGATTTTATGTGTGCAATACGAAGGACTTATTCCTTTAATATCATGAATCTTCCATGCAATAGCTGGTTTATGAGCTTTCAACACAGAAATGAGTTGTGATTTCTCATTTTCAGTAAGAGAAGACGATATTATTACAGGTAATTCAGATTCACCATGTAAATAAGCGTATTCCAAATGGTTTGGAAGTGGCTTTAATTCTAATTTCGGAGGTTCTTCTATCGATGATTTATATCGATATCTGTCTTCTTCTTTTATCATTTGAATTTCTTCTGTTGTTGGTTCATATCCATTAGCTATAAGTGTAGCTAACATTTCGGCTTCATCAATTGGTTCATTTCCTTCTCCTAAAGAACATTCTCCTGTTCCTTGTAATTCTGGAAATTCTTCTAATAATTCTGCATGTGCATCTATAGTTTTAATATAATAACATGTATCATCTGCAGATTGTGGTTGTTGCATTGCTCTATCAACTGAAAAGGTAACACTCTCATCCTCTATACTTAGGGTCAGTTTCTTACCGAACACGTCTATCATTGCTTTAGCCGTGTTTAAGAATGGTCTTCCTAATATGAGAGGAACTTGAGAATCTTCTTCCATGTCCAAAACAACAAAATCTACTGGAAATACTAAAGTACCAACTTTAACTAGCATGTTCTCCATTATCCCTCTAGGATATTTTATTGATCTATCGGCTAGTTGTATGCTTATTCTGGTTGGTTTCAATTCTCCAAGGTCTAGTTTAGCGTATAGTGAATATGGCATTAGATTTATACTAGCACCTAAGTCTGCCAATGCTTCTATTGAACTAAGGCTACCCAGAAAACATGGAATTGTGAAACTTCCTGGATCAGATAGTTTTTCTGGTATCTTATTCAACAGCACTGCTGAACAATTAGCATTCATAGTAACAGCCGAGAGTTCTTCCATTTTCTTTCTATTCGTGATTAGATCTTTCAAGAATTTAGCATATCTTGGCATTCCTGAAATCACATCAATGAAAGGAAGATTTACATTTATCTGTTTAAACATATCCAAGAATTTGGATTGCTCGGCTTCAAGTTTTTCTTTCTTCATTTTACTCGGGTAAGGAAGTGGTGGTTGGTATGGTTTAACATAAGGTTTATCCTTAACTGTGTTATCTTCATTAACCTTTTCAACTACCGGTTCTTTTTCCTTATCTTGATCAGGTTGTGGTTCTTGTGGAGTAGGAATAGTTTCATCAGAAGTTACAGGTATTTCAGGTGGTTTAAGTGTTGTACCACTTCTTGTGGTAATAGCTTTAGCTGTTTCATTCCGGGGGTTAGCATTTGTATCACTAGGTAAACTTCCCGGTTTTCTTTCACCTATTAACCTTGCTAGGTTACTTACTTCTTGTTCCAGATTTTGAATAGAAGCTTGTTGATTTCTAAATGCTTGAGCATTTTGTTCATTGGTTTGTTTTTGAGATGTGAAAAACTGCGTTTGAGTTTCAACTAGCTTCGTCATCATTTCTTCTAAATTCGGCTTTTTATCATCGGTTTGTTGTGGTGGTTTGTTTTGAAAATTAGGTCTTTGCTGATTATAAGTATTATTGGATACTTGTTGATTGCTAGGACCTTGTTGGTTGTTGTATGGAATATTTCGGTTATAATTCTGGTTTTGATTGTAAATCGGTCTTGGCGGTTGATAATTATTCTGATAATTATTTCCAGGCCTTTGGTTTATGTATGAAATATTCTCTCTTTGTTCCATTGTTAATTCAATATTGAGACAATCTTTTGTCAAATGTGGTCCTCCACACTGCTCACAACTAATTCGTATTGAGTGAATATCCTTAGTCATCTTTTCCATTCGTCTCTCGAAAGCATCTATCTTTGCTGAAATGGAATCTAAGTCATGGCTAGAATCGGCTCTAGCTGCTTTAGATGATCTAATGATATCTTTTTCTTGGTGCCACTCATGTGAGTGGGAAGCAGTATTATCAATAATTTTGTAAGCATCAGTTTCGGTTTTCTTCATAATAGAACCACCAGCTGCTATATCTATGTCTTTTCTTGTAGTGATGTCGCATCCTCGGTAGAATATTTGTACTATTTGACAGGTGTCTAAACCATGTTGCGGACATCCTCGTAATAACTTTCCATATCTTGTCCACGCCTCATATAGAGTTTCATTTGGTTTCTGTGTGAACGTAACAATTTCTGCTTGAAGTCTTACGGCTTTAGATGCAGGAAAAAATTGTTTAAGAAATTTGTCAATTAAAACATCCCATGTATCGATCGCCCCTTCAGGTAATGATTCCAACCAATCTTTGGCTTCTCCCTTTAAAGTCCAGGGAAATAACATGAGATATATCTGTTCATCCTCCACTTCTCGTATTTTAAATAGTGTGCAGATCCTATTAAAGGTACGTAGATGTTCATTTGGATCTTCCTTCGGCGCACCACTAAATTGGCATTGATTAGTCACCATGTGTAGAATTTGTCCTTTGATTTCATAATCTGGCGCATTAATGTCTGGATGAGTAATTGCGTGACCTTGGCCAGTGCGTTTAGCTCTCATTCGGTCTTCCATACTTAAAGGTTCCAGATTCTCCATAATTGAATTTGTTGAATCGGTATCACTAGATGATTCTGATTTAATAGTTCGTTCCTCAACAATCTCTGTTTGAATGATTGGTGGTTCCGGAGGAAAGTTTAATGGTTCAGGATCTACGAACCGTTCCTGAATATTTTCTGGATTCTTAATTGTGAGGTTTGTTTCAAAAACTGGATTATCGGAAATTTGAACTGAAGTACTTGGTCGACTGGATGACGATTCTAAAGAAAAATCAACGGCGGTTATATTTGTTAAACGATGTCTTGATCGAGTTACAGGTGGTGAACGTACAAAAGGTGGTGAACGTCTTGCTCGGTGCATTCACTGAATATCCTATTAGTTTTAAAAAGGAAAGAAAAATTATAATAAGTTATCCAATCAATAGACTTTTCTGATTTTGCCCACGTTTCGAATAGCCAAAAGATGCAGCAGAGGGGCAGGATTCGTTTGGTCTCAATATAATTGAGGACTGTTTGGCTCCAATAACCCGGTCCACGTACAAATCCAACTATTACTACGAACCAGAAAATTTTGATGTCTATCAATTTAACCACTTAAAATAAATTTTCGTAATTTTAAGAAATTTAGAGAAGAAGTAGAAAAAATTCTAAGTCCTAAAAACTAGAATGGCGAGAAATAAGAGAGAAATAGATTGCGCGTCGAAAAATTTCGAAAAAGAAAAAAAATATGGTTGAAAAATAAAAGGTGACGGAAAAATAAAAGAAACTTATAAAAACTTAAAAATACTTAACTAATTTAACCTTATTACTACAACTAACTTAAAATTATAATCGCAAATTGATATTACTAATTGGAATGATAATTGATACATAGTAAAAGGTGTCTAAAAATATTAAAGCTTACAGGAAAAACTAAATCCCAAATGGAAATAACTTAAAAAGAAACTAAAACTTAAAAAGGCGTCGCAAAATTCTAAAGCACTTAAATCTTAGTCTAAAGAAAAAGCACTTAAGGAATTCTACGGCAAAGCCTAAAAATATAGGAGTAAAAATAACTATAGCAAAAACTAAGTTTAAAATTAATTATGAGCTAAAAAATACAAATATTACGCTACAACGATTAAAAAGTTACAAAATATAAAAATATACAAAAAGTTGTAAAAGGTACAATTTTTATAAAAATATTATTTTTATATTATTTATTTAATAAAACTACTAATTTTACAATTTTAATAAAACTAATTAAACAAAATACATAAATATAAAGTAAAAAGTAAAAATAAAACTAAAATTAATAATAATAATAATAATAATTAAGTTAAATAATAATAATAATAATTAAAACCCCGTAATCAATGCTTGATTAGGGTTTTGTCCGTGTGTCAGAAGGCCTCCGCGAGTCGCGGCAAATAAAGAGGAAAACCCCGCGAGTCGCGGGGTTCAGGAATTCAGTTGACAGGTTTTGTTTTTACGCGTTTTCTTTATTTATTTATTTTTTTTTTTTATTTATTATTTTCTGTTTTCTGTTTTTAATTTAAATAAACGATTTTAAAATAAAACTTATATTTTTATAAACTAAAATAGAAATAAAGAAACTTATAAAACTTAAATATTTACAAAATCTTAAAAATACTAATATTTTTGTTTTTCTTTTTATATTTTTGAATAATTAAAACGTATTTTTACAAGAGCGAATTTTTAATAAAAGTAACTAAAATTTTTTTTTTTTTTTTTTTTTATATTAGCGTTGCGCTTCCGGCTTTTAAGATAGTTCCCCGGCAGCGGCGCCAAAAATACTTGATGTCGAACGAGGTGTATATAAAATAGTTATTATTTTACTAGAAAAATACTATTAAATACGATACAATTTTACACAAGATATTTATTTATTTATAGAATGGATATACTTAAACCTTGCTACAACACTTATAGGCAGTGTACCTAATCGTACAGTAGTGTAGTTTTTAGTAAGTCCGGTTCGTTCCACAGGGAAATCTTTAAACAAAGCTCAACGCTATATTAGTTTACTTTTATAAAAATACAAATATATATATAGGTAATATTATTATTATAAAGGGGGGTTTTTACCGTTTAATGACCGGTTTGTCGATTTTAAAACTTTAGTCGCAGTTAAAACCTAATGTAAAATATAAAATAAATACAAGACTTAAATTAAAGCGTAAAGTAAATAACGATAATGAAATTGCGAATAATAAAAGTGCGATAAAATAAACTTGCGATAATTAAAAAGTACGATAATTAAAAGTGCGATAAAATAAATTAACAATTAATAAAATGCGATAATTAGAAGTGCAATTAAATATAAAATAAAGGAAATAAAATATGAAATAAAAGAATTATGCTTATTTAAACTTCCGTAATCATGATGTTTGACGTGTTGATTTTAGTTTTATGCCCATGGGTTAATTGTCCTTTGTCCTGGATTATTCAATATGTCCGTCTGGTTTTTGTCCATAACAGTCCATCAGTCATAAATATAAATTGCAAGTGTCCTTGTCAAATTATTATTATACCCGAAGATAAATATTCCAACTAATTGGGGATTCGAATTGTAACAAGGTTTTAATACTTTGTTTAATGAATACACCAGGTTATCGACTGCGTGTAAACCAAGGTTTTACTACTTTGTTAACAATTACACCAATTACCCTTGAATGTAATTTCACCCCTGTTTTAATTATTCTAGTGGCTATTAATCCATTCCCGTGTCCGGTTAAATGAACGATTATTCGTACATATAAATACCCCGCCCATCGTGTCCGATCGAGTGTATATGGTAATTTATAGGGACGCCCAATTGTAAATCTTTATATTAACATTAACAAACTTTCATTTAGTTAAACAAATATAAAGCCCATTAATAGCCCATAGTCTAGTTTCCACAAGTGTCGTTCTTTTGTCCAAACCCCAATTATGGTACAAAGCCCAATTACCCAATTTTAGTAATTAGCCTAACATCATGATTACTTCGTTTTAAACAAGCATAATAATAACTTAGCTACGAGACATTAATATAAAAAGGTTGAACATAACTTACAATGATTAAAAATAGCGTAGCGTTACACGGACAGAATTTCGACTTACACCCTTACAACATTCGCTAACATACCCTTATTATTAGAATTATAATTAAAATTAAAATATAAATTATAAATATAAATATATATTACGTATATATTGAGAGAGATTGAGAAAAAAGGATGTTAAATTCGATCAGAATTCGGTTGGCTTTATAGCCAGAAGTGAATTTTGGGGCTCCGCGACTCGCGGCAAAATACCCTTAAAACTCCGCGAGTCGCGGAGAGGTATTTACAGTTTACACCCTTGGAGTTTCCTGCTGCCGACGGTTTTAAATATATATATATAATATATATATAATTAATATAATTAATTATATATTATATTATATTTATATATATAGTTAACTTGTAATTTTTAGTCCGTTGCGTCGAGCGTTAAGAATTGACTCTGGTCCCGGTTCCGGATTTTCGAACGTCCTCGCGTACAATTTAATATCTTGTACTTTGCGTTTTGAATCTTGTACTCTTGTGATTTTGAGACGTTTCTTATCAATAATTGGAACCTTTTTGATTGTCTTTTGTTCTTTTGAGCTTTTTGGTCGTTTGCGTCTTCAATTCGTCGAATCTGTCTTTTGTCTTCACCTTTTATTATTTAAACGAATATCACTTGTAAATAGAACAATTGCAACTAAAAGCTTGTCTTTCTTGAGGAATAATGCTATGAAATATATGTTCATTTTTAGCATTATCAATATTTTACTGATCGATCGGCTAGTTGTATGCTTATTCGTGTTAATTTCAATTCTTCGAGGTCTAGTTTAGCGTATAATGAATATGGCATTAAATTTATACTAGCACCCAAGTCTGCCAATGCTTCTATTGAACTAAGACTATATAGAAAACATGAAATTGTGAAACTTCCTGGATCAGAGAGTTTTTCTGGTAGCTTATTCAACAGCACTACAGAACAATTAGCATTCATTGTAACAGCCGAGAGTTCTTCCATTTTCTTTCTATTTGTGATTAGATCTTTCAAGAATTTAGCATATCTTGGCATTCCTGAAATCACATCAATGAAAGGAAGATTTACATTTATTTGTTTAAACATATCCAAGAATTTGGATTGCTCGGCTTCAAGTCTTTCTTTTCTCATTTTACTCGGGTAAGGAAGTTGTTTTTGGTATGGTTTAACATAAGGCTTTGCCTTACCTGTGTTATCTTGATTAACCTTTTCAACTACCGGTTCTGTTTCCTTCTCTTGCTCAGGCTGTGATGCCTTTGTCGTAGGAATAGAGTCATCAGAAATTACAGGTATTTCAGGTGGTTTAAGTGTAATACCACTTCTTGTGGTAATGGCTTTAGCTGTTTCACTTCGAGGGTTAGCATTTGTATCACTAGGTAGACTC
Organism: Rutidosis leptorrhynchoides; assembly: GCF_046630445.1. Lineage (NCBI taxonomy): Eukaryota > Viridiplantae > Streptophyta > Magnoliopsida > Asterales > Asteraceae > Rutidosis > Rutidosis leptorrhynchoides. Next base: position 510,320,399 of record NC_092336.1, on the reverse strand, counting down.
CCCAGTTTTCTTTCACCTATTAACCTTGCTAGGTTACTCCCTTCTTGTTCCAGATTTTGGATTGAAGCTTGTTGATTTCCAAATGCTTGAGCATTTTGTTCATTAATTTGTTTTTGAGATGTGAAAAATTGAGTTTGAGATTCAACTAGCTTCGACATCATATCTTCTAAATTTGGCTTTTTATCATCGGTTTGTGGTGGTTTATTTGGAAAAATAGGTCTTTGTTGATTGTAAGTATTGTTAGATACTTGTTGATTGCTAGGACCTTGTTGGTTGTTGTATGGAACATTTCGGTTATAATTCTGATTTTGATTGTAGTTTGGTCTTGGCGGTTGATAATTATTTTGATAATTATTTCCAGGCCTTTGGTTCATGTATGAAACATACTCTCTTTGTTCCATTGTTTGTTCAATACTGAGACAATCTGTTGTCAAATGTGGTCCTCCACACTGCTCACAACTAATTCGTATTGCGTGAATATCTTTAGTCATCTTTTCCATTCGTCTTTCGAAAGCATCTAACTTTGCGGAAATGGAATCAAAGTCATGGCTAGAATCGGCTCTAGCTGCTTTAGATGAACGAAAGATATCTTTTTCTTGGTGCCACTCATGTGAGTGGGAGGCAGTATTATCAATAATTTTGTGAGCTCCAGTTGCGGTTTTCTTCATAATGGAACCACCAGTTGCTGTGTCGATGTCTTTTCGTGTAGCAACGTCGCATCCTTGGTAGAATATTTGTACTATTTGATAAGTGTCTAAACTGTGCTGAGGACATCCTCTCAACAACTTTCTGAATCTTGTCCACACCTCATATAATGTTTCATTTGGCTTTTGCGCGAACGTAACAATTTCTCCTTGAAGTCTCACGGCCTTAGATGCCGGAAAGAATCTTTTAAGAAATTTCTCAACTAAAACATCCCATGTATCAATCGCTCCTTCAGGTAACAATTCTAACCAATCTTTGGCTTCTCCCTTTAAAGTCCAGAACATGAGATAGATCTGTTCATTCTCAACTTCTCTGATTTTGGATAGAGTACAAATCCTATTAAAGGTTCGAAGATGTTCGTTTGGATCTTCTTTTGGCGTACCACTAAATTGGCATTGATTAGTTACCATGTGTAGGATTTGTCCTTTGATTCTGTAATCTGGCGCATTAATGTCTGGTTGAGTAATGACATGACCTTGGCCCGTGCGTGTAGCTCTCATTCTGTCTTTCATACTTAGAGGTTCCTGATTTTCCATGATTGAATTTGTTGAATCTGAATCACTAGAGGATTCTGATTTAATAGTTTCTTCCTCTACAACCTCTGGTTGTATGATTTGTAGTTCAGGAGGAATGATTAGTGGTTCAGGATCTCTGAATTGTCCTTGAATATCTTACGGGTTCTCAATTATGAGGTCGGGTTCAAAAAATGGATTATCGGAAATTTGAATTGGAGTACTTGGTCGACTTGATGATGATTCTAAAGAAAAATCAACGGCGAAAATATTGGCTAGATGTCTTGATCGAGTTACAGGAGGTGAACGTATGAAAGGTAGTGAACGTTTTGCTCGGTGCATTCACTGAATATCCTATTAGTTATAAAGATAAAAATTATTAAAGTTATCAAATTAATAGACTTTTCTGATTTTGCCCACATTTCGAATAGCCAATAGATGCAGCGGGTAGCCAGGACCCTTTAAATTGGAAGCCCACAACTCGCCACTAACAAATTCAACTATTACTACGAACCAGAAAATTTTAGATGTCTATTAATTTAACTGCTTAAAATAATTTTTCGTTGAAATTTAAAGAAAATATAGAAAATTCTATGTCCTAAAAACTAGAGCGTAGAAATGAAAAATAAAAAGCGCGTCAAAAAATAAGAAGTCGAAAAACAAAAAGTCGAAAAATAATAATAAGAACGTAAAGCGTCGAAACTTAAAAGTCTAAAAACTAAAAATTAAAACTTGAGTCTAAAGGTATTAAAGCTATAAAGGAATTCTAAACTCAAAACGGCAATTACTTAAAAAGGCACTAAAATCTTAAAAACTGCGTCGCAAAATTCCAAAGCGCCTAAATCTTAATCTAAAGAAAAAGCACTTAAGAGATTTTATGGCAAAGTCTAAAAATCTAGAAATATAAAATAACTATGGCAAAAACTAATCTTAAAACTAATTACGAATGATAAAAATACAAATTACGATTAAACGATTAAAAAGATACAAAATATAAAAATAAAACTTAAAGTTATAAAAATACAATTTTTATAAAAATATTATTTTTATATTATTATTTTATAAAAGTATTAATCTATAATAAAACTAATTAAAATTTAAAAATACCAAATTAAATAAACTAAAACTAATTATTATTAAATATAAACCCTAATTACTAATTAATTAATAATAATAATTATTAAACACAAACCCTAATCGTACGGCTAAGGATCAGAACCCGTCATACCTTCTCATGTGGTTGCATGAGTTTGAAGCAGTGCAGCCATGCGATCGCATGACATGCAGACTCAAAAATTGCAGGTTCCGTTTGTTTTTTTTTTTTTTTACTCTTTTTCTGATTTATATTTTCTGTTTTTATTTTATAGAAAATATAATTTAATTAAAACTTATATTTTAAAAATTACTTATTAGTTTTTTGTAACTTAAAAAACATAAAAACTTTTTAATTTAAACACTTAAAAATATAGAAATATATTTTTATCTTTTTATATTTTTGTTTTTAAAATTTAAAATATATTTTTACAAAAATAGATTAAAACTTAATAAAAATCTTTTAATATGGCGTTTCACTTCGGCGTGTTCCCCGGCAGCGGCGCCAAAAATACTTGATGTGTGCGAGGGGTAGTACGAAATACTATTATAGTTTACTACAAAATACTATTAAATACGATACAATTTTACAGAAGCTATTTATTTATTTATTGAATGGATATACCTAAACCTTGCTACAACACTTATAGGCAGTGTACCTAATCGTAAAGTAGTGTAGTTTTTAGTAAGTCCGGTTCATTCCACAGGGATACAGCTGAGTTTAACGCTATATTTTTTTTTTAACTATATTTGTATATAAGTATATATATATAAGTAGTATTATTATTATTATAATAAAAGGGGGGTTTTACCGCTTAATGACCGGTTTGTCGATTTTAAGTCCTAATGCAAAATATTAAATTAATTTAAAGTGTAAAGTAAATGACGATAAATAAAAATGCGATAAAATAAAAGTACGATAATTAAAAATGCAATAATTTAAAGTACGACAAAAAAAATGACGATAAATATAAGTGCGATGAGATATAAAATAAAGGAATTATACTTATTTAAACTTCCGTAATCATGATGTTTGACGTGTTGATTTTAATTTATTACCATGAGTTAATTGTCCTTTGTCCTGGTTTATTTGATACGTCCATCTGGTTTTTGTCCATAATAGTCCATCGGTCATAAATATAAAGTGCGAGTGTCCTCATCAAATTACCCTTATACCCGAAGTCAAATATTCCAACTAATTGGGGATTTAAACTGTAACAAGGTCTTAATACTTTGTTAATGATTACACCAGGTTATCGACTGTGTGTAACCCAAGGTTTTAATATGTTGTTACTAATTTTCCTTGTATGTAATCCACCCCTGTTTTAATGAGTTCATTAACTATTAATCCATTCCCGTGTCCGATCGAACGATTATTAGTATTTATAAATATCCCGCCCATCGTATCTGATCGAGTGTATGTGGTTATTTATAGATACGTCAAATTGTAGTTCTCTATATTAAATTAACGAACTATAATTCAGTTAAACAAATATAAATCCCATTAATAGCCCATAGTCCAATTTCCACTAGTGTCGATCTTTTGTCCATACCCCAATTATGGTCCAAAGCTCAATAACCCAGTCTTAATATTTAGTCTAACATCACGATTACTTTGACTTAAATAAGCATAATAATAACTTAGCTACGAGACATTAATTTAAAAAGGGAGAACATAGCTTACAGTGATATTTAATAGCGTAGTGTTACACGAACAGAGTTTTGACTTACAAAACCTTAAAACATTCGATATTATAACCTTATTATTATTACTAACTTAATATTAAAATTAAAATTATAAATATAAATATAGATTTAGAGATTGAAGTGGAAAAAGGTGTGTATAATTCGGCCGAAAACGTTGCTATTTATAGGACTTGGGCAGCTACAGGGATCCATGCGATCGCATGTAGTTTGTTCTTCCAGGCCATGCGATCGCATGGCCAGCTGGATCACACCATATTGAGTTTAAAACGTGGGCGGCTTGCTTTTATTTAATATATAATATAATATATATATTTTTATATAATTATATATATATTATATTATATTCTTGTGCATCGTTGACTTGTAATTTTAGCTCTGTTGACTCGCGCATTGATAGTTGGTTCAGGTCTCGGTTCCGGATTTTCGAACGTCCTTTCGTATGCTGAGAGATCTTGTACTTTGTGTTTCACGGCTTGTACTCTTGTAATTTTTAGACATTTCTTATCAATAAATTGAGCCACTTGGATTGTACTCTGTACTTTTTAGCGTTTTGGTCGTTTGCGTCTTCAAATCGTCGATTCTGTCTTTTGTCTTCACCTTTTATTATTTACACGAATATCACTTGTAAATAGAACAATTGCAACTAAAAGATTGTCTTTCCTGAAGGATAATGCTATGAAATATATGTTCGTTTTTAGCATTATCAGGATCTTCTGACTCAATTGAGCGCAGTTCACCCCACTTTACACGTGTCGAATCTGAAGAAATGTCTTGCCGAACCAGAACTCGTCATACCTCTCGAGGAGCTTACGATTGATGACAAACTCCATTTCATGGAAGAACCTATCGAAATTATGGATTGTGAGGTCAAGACCTTGAAACGCAATAAGATTCCGATAGTCCGAGTCCGATGGAATGCAAAATGAGGACCTGATTTTACTTGGGAGCGAGAGGATCAGATGAAACAGAAATATCCTCACCTCTTCACAACTCTACCATCTACCTCAGCTTAAAATTTCGGGATGAAATTTTCATTAACAGGTGGTTAAATGTAACGACCCAACTTTTTCGACTTGCTTTTGTGCTTTGTGCTTTCACGAAACTGCGTATTTGTGCATACTGAGCTATATTATACTCTGATATCTTACTACATATGGATTACTTTCGTTTATATGTTTAAACATGCCTTTAAGTACGTAGGTTACTTAACTTGATCCTCGAAAGCCTTTATGACCGTTAAAGTCACTTGACGTTTAGAACGAACTGCGTACTGCGTACACGTTTAACTTTGGTCATATTCAGAATATTATGACTACGAAATACTAATTGTTATTTTATAATAACAATTACTTGGGTTTTTGGATGCTTAATTACGCTTAGTAATTTACTATAGCACACTAGTTAGTCTTGTTGGACTTTCTACCTTGTTGGACTTTAGCCCACCCTACACTAGCTAGTGAACTATTTAATTAGCCCAATTATTAATGATTAGTGACCCAATAATATGTAAGACAAATGCCCATTTATTAGAGGGAACATACTAGCATTTTTGCTTACCATTATCCTTATGGGATCCTAACATAAACACCAACTTTAGACAACCATTAACCAAAAAGCAAAAAGGTGTCCCCCTTGTCCCCTCCCAAAACCCACAGCCACCATCACCTCCCCATACCCTCACCTTCTATAAATACCAAGCTTATTCATCCCATTTCACACTTGATCCCATTCATAAATTACACACACTTACTCTCTAATTCTCTCTCTAGTCTTTCTCACTCTAAAAAGTGTAAGTTTTAATTTTTCTTTCTCTTCTTCTTCCCTTCATATCCACGACATCATCATCATCATTTAAAGGATCTAGCTTTTAACTTTTGATCTTGTTATATCTTGTAGATTCAAACTTGGGTTTGAAATCCTTCAAGAACATGAAAGATTCAAGCTTTCTAGCTTTGAATCTTTATTTACTTGTTAGATCTAGCTTATGATTTTTTTATATTGTTATAAAGATCAAAACTTGTATTTATGATCTTCATGTAACTTGAAGATCTAGTCTTTTGCTTTAAGGATCTTTAAGAACACTAAAGATCCAAGCTTTCTAGCTTAGGGTTTCATTATTTTGTTAAAGATCTTAGCTTTTTAGCTTATGGTCTCATTACTTTCACTAGATCTTAGCTTTCTAGCTTATGGTCTCATTAATCTTGTAAAGATCCAAGAATTCAAGCTTAGGGTTTTCTTAATACTTGAGATCCAAGTTATTATTGTAGATTTCACTTACTTGGAACCTTTTTGTGTTTGTTGTGATGGTAAAGATCAAGTCTTCATCATCACATATGATGGAGATGCATCAACTTGTGTAAAAAGGACAAAGGTTGAAGCTTTATTGGATTTATGCAATAAAGAAGCAATCTTGATGTTCAAAACTTGTAGAATGATAGATTTTAGTCTTAGTTGTGTGTTGACGGTTGAACCTTGGTCAAAGTGATGCTAACACATCAATGAGTTGTACACTTGAAGCTACAAGCATCAAGGATGAGAACCGTGATGAGCATCAAGCACCAAGAATCCCACCGGAGCACTTGTTTGCTGTTTTTTGGGGTCTGATCATACTCTCTGGGCTTCTAGAAAATTGATTTTCAGATAGTTCGTTTCGAGTAGATGACTTTTTGTTTAGGCCTTGCCTAAATCCGATATACGGGTTAGGATTTATAGCCTTCTGAAAGTCACTACGCCCTTGTAACGTTATGCTGAAATTTCTGACCTACTCACACTTAAACCATCGCCACGATCAAACGAAGATGATTTAAGTTCTGAAAATTTTTCAGAAGTTAGAGGACTCACATACGGAGCCTTGACTACTGACTACGCATCTTTTCGATTTGTATAAAGGTCGTAACAACTGTCCAAAGTCAGCCTTTTGTTTCGATCTCTATTCTTGTTAAAACTACCTTAGCTTTGATGAATGATGATGATGTTGATGACGACACTTAAACTTAATTTATTCACTTTCAAACTTTTGGGGACAACATACTGACCTAGTGACTTTGACTTAGGTTGACGACCTTTCGTACCGACTTACTACCTGCATACGTTTAATATCGACTTTTACTGCTTATTCACTGTGAGTTATAACATCCCTTTTTACTACTTTTTACTATTTTTGGGACTGAGAATACATGCGCTTTTTACGTTTTACATACTAGACACGAGTACTTAAACTTTATATATGTGTGGGTTACAAAACGGCACAAAGATTCCCCTTAGCTTGGTAACGTTTAATCATTGGTTTCCTAACCGTGAACGAGAATCTTAGATATGGATCCATAGGGTTTGACAACCCCACGGGCTAGTCGCGCTAGCAGACAACGAGTGTTTAATACTTCGAGGACAAACGCACTCACCAAGTGTACTTTTAGGGGGTGATATACATACGTTAAGTCTAGTTACCGGGTGCCCACGGTTAAGCATATACTTTTCATACTGATTTAAACTGCTGGTTGAAGCACTGAAATCTCATGGTCTACATTACTTTACTGATTACAAACTATAGCTCACCAACATTCGTGTTGACTTTTAAGCGTGTATTTCTCAGGTGCTTAGACGATGTTGCTTCCGCTGTTAGACTTGCTGTCTTGGTGTTATAGACTTGCTGTTATGGACCTGCTGCGTTAGATTTCCGCTGCATTACTTAGAGATGTCTCAATCATGAAACTTTTATTTTGCATTAGTAACTTATGTTATTTTCAAACAATGGCTTTGTAACGACCTTTGGGTCACATAATTATGTTAACACTTCTATTCATAGGAAGCACGTTATCTTTTGTAAAATGCTATCTTTTTATGAATGCAAAACTGGTTTTCAAACAGCATGTAGTGTTTGACCTTGTAATGATCCTGTTGTAGATGAACCGTACATGATGGTTTTGTACGGGGCGTCACAATATCTAAGATTCACGTCTACCGGTTCATAAACCAATAGTTAAACGTTACCGAGCTAAGGGGAAATTTTGTGCCGTTATATCACCTACACATATATAAAGTTTAAGTACTCGTGTCTAGTATGTAAAATATAAAAAGCACATGTATTCTCAGTCCCAAAAATAGTTAAAGTAAAAAGGGAGCTATAACTCACAGTGAACGTGCGGTATAATCGATACAAAAACGTAAGCAAGTAGTAAGTCGGTCCAAACAAGTAAGTTGGTCGATCCAAAAGGTCCTCAACCTAAGTCAATGGTTGCTAAGTTAGTAAATCATTCAAAAAGGTTTAAAAGTACGTAAGTTAAGTCTTAAGCATCATCATTATCATCATCATTATCATCATACGTAAAAGATAAAGTAAGGTTTTCAACAAGAATAGAGATCGAAACAAAGGGCTGACTTCGGACAGCTGCTACGACCTCTATATAAACTGAAATGTCGCGCGTCTAGTGGCCAAGACTCCGTTTGTGAGTCCTCTTACCACTGTCCAATTTTCAGATCCTAACTCAATGTCGTTTGGCTGTGGCGACGGTTCAAGCGCGAGTAGGTCAGAAATTTTAGCACGTCGTTACGAAGGCGTAGTGATTTTCGGAACGCTATAAATCCCAAACTGTATATCAGATTTATATCAATTTTAGCAGTCTCAGGAGTCAGATCAGACCCCAGAAAATAGAAACAATTGTTCCGGTGGGTTTCTTGGTGCTTGATGCTTATCACGGTTCTCATCCTTGATGCGTATAAGCCTCAAGTGTACAACTCTTTGATGTTTTAGTATCATTATGACCAAGTTTTAACCATCAACACACAACTAAAAGTAAAAGCTAACTTTCTACAGGTTTTGAACATCAAGGTTGTCTCTTTATTGTATAAACACAATAAAGCTTCAACCTTTGTCCTTTTGATACAAGTTTATGCATCTTAATCATATGAGATGATGAATACTTGATTTTTATCACCATAAAAATCATAAAAGGTTCCAAGTAAGTGAGATCTACACTAATAACTTAGATCTCAAGTGTTAAGAAACCCTAAGCTAGAAAGCTTGGATCTTTACAAGATTAATGAGACCATAAGCTAGAAAGCTAAGATCTAGTAAAAGTAATGAGATCATAAACTAAAAAGCTTAGATCTTCAACAAAATAATGAAACTCTAAGCTAGAAAGCTTGGATCTTTAATTTTCTTGAAGATCCTTAAAGCAAAAAAGCTAGATCTACAAGTTACATGAAGATCATAAACACAAGTTTTGATCTTTTAACAAAATAAAGTGATCTTAAGCTTCAAAACGTAGATCTAACAAAGTAATGAAGATTCAAAGCTAAAAATCTTGAATCTTTCATGTTCTTAAAGATTTCAAATCAAAGTTTGAATCTACAAGATGTAACAAGATCAAAAAGCTAAAAAGTTTGATCCTTTGATGATGATGATGATGTCGTGATTCAAGAAAGAAAAAGAAGAAGAAGAAAATTCAAGAACTTACAATTTTAGTGTGAGAAAGACTAGAGAGAAAATTAGAGAGCAAGTGTGTGTAAAATGAGAATGAAATGAAGTGTGAAATGGAAAAATCAAGCTTGAATTTATAGTGTGGTGGTAGTGGTGGGTGTCTCCAAAACCGATGGCCAAGGGGGGACAACTTTTACTTTTTGCATTGTAGTGGTACAAAGGTGGTGCTTTGTAAGACTCGAATATTTGTAGTGTATATAAGTGTAATGTTCGATACTTGAAACGGGGTTTTGGTTATATATTTGAAAGCAAGAAAGAAGCTGAACTGGAGGTGTCGCGCGTCGCGCGGCCTGGTGGCGCGCCGCGCCATCTGTCTGCGACAGATTCTCCTCTTCTTTTAAAATAGATATTTTGAGGGCATTTTGGTAAAATCACCTTGGGGTCCAAATTAAAGGCCTTAGGATCAGTTTGGTGAGCTCATTACTTCATTTCTCAACCACCAAACATCATCCATTCATTCTAGAGAGAGAGGGGGTGGTTAAGTGTGAGAAAGCTTAAATCGGGGAAGAAGAAGCTCATTTCGGGTTAGAACTCGGGAGTTAAAGTTGTTCATCTCCTCCTTAGCTACGTTTTGATTGTTGTGGTAAACCCTAAACTTGATTACCTTAGTTTAATGTGTTTAAGGGTTAGGGTTTGGGTTAGTATTGCACATAAAACCCATTTGTGAGTAATTTGGGGTTTTTGGGTAAGTTTGGGTCATGAAGACCCAATTGGTGACTAACTTAGGGTTTTGAAAGGGGTAAATGGTGTAAATGGGTCTTAAAGACCTAAGTAAATACTAATACACTTATAGTTAATATTTGTGAGTGTGATTTGGGTTGTGGGTGACCCAAATGGGTGTGTTGACCTAGAAATGGGTCAAGTGGGTCTTTGATGACCTAGGTTGTCTTGCATGTATGAAAACGAGTTAACTTTGTGGTTAAAAGTGTGTTAATACCTTAATTGGCTAAAGTTAGGGTTTTTGGTGAAGTTAACCCATTATTAGGGTTAAAGGTGAAAAATGGGTCGGGATTGCACTTAGGGTCAAAAGACTCTAGATTGTTAAGTGAGTTGCTTGACCGACTTGAGTTGTGAATTGATTATGTGCTAAAATGTAATAGGTACGTTACATTGACGTTGCAAGTTCGGTTATCTTACACGAAGACTTCGAGGTGAGTGGAATAATTATATGCGTATGTATATAATGTATCTATTTGTTGTAGCGTGAAAGGTGTAGTGTCGAGGTGTTAAGACACCACGTTTCACGTGAAGAGTGTAGCATCGAGGTGTTAAGATGCCACTCGGGTGTAGCATCGAGGTGTTAAGATGCCACCTAGGAGTGTAGTGTCGAGGTGTTAAGACACCACTCCGTAAAAATAATGAGTGATGCATCGAGGTGTTAAGATGCCACTCGGGGTGATGTGCCGAGGTGTTAAGGTGCCACCCTAGGGGTTAGTGGTGCGAGGTGTTAAGTGCCCTAACGGATGTTACGAACACCGATGGCGTTTTCGAGAGCGCCGTTCCCTTGTACTATTGGTTAACCATGGTTATTTGTGTTGTAAGCATATTATATTATTCGAGTTATATTTATATGCGGATGTTATGCTAGCTTGGGGGTATTGGTGAATTATAGCTTGTATTGCGACGGTAAGCTAATGTTGTTTGCTAGCGCGTTTGCGGTTGTGTAAGTGTATGCAAGTAGGTATAATTATATATGTATTCGTATAATTATTGCATTCACTAAGCTTTGCTTACCCTCTCGTTGTTTACCATTTTATAGGTTCGGTTTTGGACAAAGGTAAGGGCATCGTTTTGGACTAGAGATCCCGCTTGATGCTAGGGGGACGCTTTTGGCTTTAGTAGCTCTTGGAGTTTGACCGATAGTTGGGTAGTTTAATTCCAAACCCCATGCTCATTGTGTAGTTTGGAACTTAAACTTTTTGGTGGTCGAAACTCGTAAATCGTATTAAACTCGTAAAACGGCCGTTGTGGGCCCCGCCTGTAAAACATTGATTTTATATTTGAAACAAGTTAGTTTTACATATTTGGATGTATAGTAAAAAGCGTTTCGTCTAAATGTGTCGGGAACTAGTCAATCTTTTTCGCATTTTGAGACTTTCCGGACAGTCCACTTTGGCGCGCCGCGCCCCTATATGGCGCGCCGCGCGGGTATGCTGCACAGGAAATTTTTTTTTTATTTTGTATTTTCGCGTGGTTTGGTCGAGGGTTGGTTTGGGTTGTTACAAGTGGTATCAGAGCATGGTCTAAGGGATTTAGGTGACTTGAGATAGGCGCCTAGACTTAGACTTTTTGTGTGTGCGCTATGCGGGACTTGTAGGACTTTGGGTCGGATCGGGATTGGTTTGTGCATAGGTTTATATAAACTAATCATGCGCTATTCGTTATGTATGTTTAGCGAGCATCGAGCGAGATGGACGTTGTACTAGCAAGTTAATGCGACGTGCTCGCGTAACAATGATTAGCTACCATTGTTACGGGCGCAAATCGTGTCGAACAAGCAATGTACGACGATTGTTGAGCAAGATGGGGTAGTGTGGTGTATATGTATATACATACGAGTTATGTCTTTTGTTTCGCCGCTTAACCTACTTCGTTTTATAGAATGAAGACGAGAAACGGACCTGATCATGATAACGGAAGTACAAATGAGGACGCCGAGTTTTCGGCCAAGGTTGAGGCCGTCTTTAAAAAGTTAAAAGCGGATTTTCTTACGGACGTCCGAAAAGTCTTCCAAGATTCGGTCGATGGGCAAGTGACCGATTTGATAAATGAACGAATGAAGGCCACTATCGAAGAGGCCCTTGATGCTAGAAACATTTATCCTCGTGGTGAAGGAGGTGAAGGAAGGCGGGACTTCCACTACAAGAATTTCAAGGACTCTCAACCCCCGATGTTTAATGGGGTACGAGATCCTTTAAAAAGTACATGTTGGATCTCCGACATCGAGGGAGCTTTCCGTACCTCGGAATGTCCTCCCGAGAAGAAGGCGAGGTATGGCTCTAGCATGCTACGAGAAGAGGCTAAGTTATGGTGGGATGATAAAATCAACTTGTATGGTGAGGAACAATGTATGGGCTTGACGTGGGAAGAGTTTAAGAAGGAGTTTTTCAAGGAATACCGAACTTCTTCCGATCTCGATAGAATCCGGGACGAGTTGCACCATTTGCAACAAGGCTCAATGGACTTAGTTACTCTTAAGTCTACATTCTTGGCAAAGACTCGTTTTTGCCCGGAATATGTTGGTGACGATCATAAGCTCATTAAGGATTTCTACCGTACTTTGAATGATGAGTACAAGGGTAAGATTAGTCGGGGTATGGCTAAGTCTTTTGATGAATTGTTCGAGTTGGCTCGGGGTTTTGAGCCGGAGGTTCCAAGAAAGAGAGATTTCATGTTTTCCAAAAGAAAATTTGAAGGTTTTAGTTATTCTAACGCCTCAAGCAAGAAGAGCAAGAGCAAGAGGGGGGCCGAAAGTGTCAATAGTGCAAAGAAGGGCACTACCGGCGGGTTTTCTTATACGTGCTAAAATTGTGGGCAACCGGGTCATATGGCTCGTGAGTGTCCGAAACCACGTTCCGGGAACAAAGTCACTTGTTTTAATTGCGGCAAAGAAGGGCATAAGAAGCCGGAGTGTCCCGACTTGCGAAACGACAATGTGAAACGATTAGAGAAGGCGGCGGGTACGGCTAGGGGTCGCAACTATTTGATGACCAATGATGAAGCCAAACAATCGCACGAAGTTGTCTCAGGTACTTACATGGTTAATTCTAATCCGGCAAGGATTCTTTTCGATAGCGGTGCAAATTTGTCGTTTGTGTCTCCTAAATTTGTGCCTAAACTTAATAGACCGCTAGCTAAGTTAAGTCGTTCGATAGAAGTCGAAATAGCGGACGGCAAGACGGTGCTAGTGGTTGATGTGTGTGAAAATTGTGATGTTGTTTTTGGTGCTGAAACCTTTAAAATTGATCTTATTCCAATGACCTTGGGCGACTTTGATATTGTCATTGGTATGGATTGGCTCGATCGTTATAGAGCCAATATTGCATGCCATGATAAGTTTATTCGTGTGAAGACCCTAAGTGGGGGAGAGTTAATTATTCATGGTGATAAGCGAAGGAGACCGGTGCCGATATGCACTTTTGCACGGGCACGTCGTTTTGTTGTTACCGGTGGCATGGCTTTCCTTGCTCATGTTGTTGATACTCGCAATGAGCCACCACCTATTCGTGAAATTCCGGTTGTTAGTGAATTCGAAGACGTTTTTCCGGACGAATTACCGGGTGTTCCGGCGGAAAGACAAGTTGAGTTTCTTATTGAGTTGGTTCCGGGAGCTACTCCCATTGCTAAAACTCCTTATCGTTTAGCACCAACGGAAATGCAAGAGTTGTTAAATCAAACCCAAGAGTTGCTCGAGAAGGGTTTTATTCGACCGAGTGCTTCGCCATGGGGCGCTCCGGTGTTATTTGTGAAGAAGAAAGATGGTAGTATGCGTATGTGCATTGATTACCGTGAGTTGAATAAAGTGACGATCAAGAATCGTTATCCATTACCTAGGATTGATGATTTATTTGATCAACTTCAAGGTGCAACGTATTTATCTAAGATCGACCTACGGTCCGGCTATCACCAAATGCGGGTCCGTGAGGAAGACATAGAGAAAACGGCTTTTCGAACGCATTACGGGCATTATGAGTTTGTAGTTATGCCCTTTGGTCTTACGAATGCACCGGCGGCATTCATGGATCTTATGAACCGAGTGTGCCAACCGATGTTGGACAAGTCGGTAATAGTGTTCATTGACGACATACTAGTCTACTCGAAAAGTATGAACGAACATGAACATCATTTGCGTGATGTATTGAAGACGCTACGAAGGGAGAAGTTGTATGCAAAGTTCTCCAAATGTGAATTTTGGCTAAGGGAAGTTCAATTCCTTGGTCATATCGTGAACTAAAACGGGATTCAAGTAGATCCGGGGAAGATCGAAACGGTGAAGAGTTGGGGACGACCGACTACGCCTACGGAAATCCGAAGTTTTCTCGGATTGGCCGGTTATTATCGTCGGTTTATCCAAGACTTTTCTAAGATTGCTTCTCCATTGACGAAGTTGACGAGAAAGAATGCTAGGTTTAATTGGGAGAATGAGCAAGAGATTGCTTTTCAATTGTTAAAAGAGAAGTTGTGTCAAGCTCCGGTGTTAGTGTTACCGGAAGGTGTTGAAGACATGGTGGTTTATTGCGATGCTTCCTTAAATGGTCTCGGGTGTGTTCTAATGCAAAGGGGTAAGGTTATCGCTTATGCCTCTCGACAATTAAAGGAACATGAAACGAGGTATCCGACTCATGATCTTGAGTTGGCAGCGGTGGTGCATGCGTTGAAAATTTGGCGCCATTACTTGTATGGTGTCAAGTGTACGATTTATTCGGATCATAAGAGTTTGAAACATCTCTTTAATCAACGAGATTTGAATTATCGCCAACGTAGGTGGATGGATGTGGTGAAAGACTACGATTGTGAAATACTTTATCATCCGGGTAAGGCGAATGTGGTCGCGGATGCGTTGAGTCGAAAGAGTCAACATCCGGCGATAAAAGTGGGGTCGTTACGTTTGATTATTACCAACGATTTTCTTGAAAAGCTTGGTGAGATTCAAATAGAGGCTTATGTTCACAACAAGCATACGGAGCGAATCGTGGGCCAATCGGAGTTTATTACTATGGGTCCGCGTGGGTTGTTGTCCTTTCAAGGAAGGGTGTGGGTGCCTAAGATGGGTGATTACCGACGAGTGCTACTTGATGAAGCACATAAGTCAAAATACTCCATTCATCCGGGTGCGACGAAAATGTACCTTGACTTGAAGAAGGATTATTGGTGGCCGGGCATGAAACGTGATATTGTGAAGTATGTTGAGTAATGTGTCACGTGTTTACAAGTAAAAGCCGAAAACCAAAAGCCATATGGTAAGTTGCAACCATTAGAAATCCCGAAATGGAAATGGGAGCACATTACCATGGATTTCATTACAAAGTTACCTAAAACAGCGAGAACCCAATTCGATTCGATTTGGGTTATAGTTGACCGATTGACAAAAAACGCTTTGTTTCTTCCCATTAAAGAAGCGATATCGTCGGAGACCTTGGCTAAGTTGTTTATCAAGGAAGTGGTCTCGCGACATGGGGTTCCTATATCTATTATTTCGGATCGAGATACCCGTTTTACATCTCGGTTTTGGGAAAAGTTTCATGAAGATATGGGTACGCAATTGAAGTTGAGCACGGCATATCATCCTCAAACGGACGGTCAAACCGAACGTACGAATCAAACTTTGGAAGATATGCTACGAGCGTGCATCATTGACTTCGGTGGTAGTTGGGATGAGCATTTGCCTTTGGTGGAATTCTCGTACAATAATAGTTATCATACTAGTATCGGGATGCCACCTTACGAAATGCTTTATGGGCGTAGGTGTCGAACTCCCGTTTGTTGGGGAGAAGTGGGTCAAAGAGAGATCGGGAGTACCGATTTGGTTTTAGAGACCAATAGCAAGATCGATTTGATTCGGGAACATTTGAAGAAGGCTCAAGATAGGCAAAAGTCGTGTGCCGATAGACGTAGGCGATTGATTGAGTTCCAAGAAGGCGATATGGTGATGCTTAAGGTTTCGCCATGGAAGGGTATTATTCGATTTCGAAAACGGGGAAAGTTAGCTCCTCGGTTTATTGGGCCATTCAAGGTTTTAGCTCGTGTTGGTGAAGTTGCATATCGATTGGAATTACCCGAAGAGCTTGCGGGGATCCATAATACATTTCATGTTTCCCACCTCCGTAAGTGTCTTGCGGATGATTCCTCATGGATGCCCTTAGACGAGATCGAGCTAAACAACAAGTTAGAATATGTCGAGGAACCGATTGCTATCCTTGACGAGAAGGTGAAAATGTTGAGAAATAAAGAGGTGAGAACTTTCAAGGTTCAATGGCGACGAAGTAAAGGTTCCGAGTTCACTTGGGAGCCCGAAGAGTTCGTGTTAGTTTATCTTCCCTCGTGTCATGCGGCTTGGATTGCGAGGACGCAATCCGAATAAGTGGGGGAGAGTTGTAAGACCCGAATATTTGTAGTGTATATAAGTGTAATGTTCGATACTTGAAACAGGGTTTTGGTTATATATTTAAAAGCAAGAAAGAAGCTGAACTGGAGGTGTCGCGCGCCGCGCGGCCTGGTGGCGCGCCGCACCATCTGTCTACGACAGATTCTCCTCTTCTTTTAAAATAGATATTTTGAGGGCATTTTGGTAAAATCACCTTGGGGTCCGAATTAAAGGCCTTAGGATCAGTTTGGTGAGCTCATTACTTCATTTCTCAACCACCAAACATCATCCATTCATTCTAGAGAGAGAGGGGGTGGTTAAGTGTGAGAAAGCTTAAATCGGGGAAGAAGAAGCTCATTTCGGGTTAGAACTCGGGAGTTAAAGTTGTTCATCTCCTCCTTAGCTACGTTTTGATTGTTGTGGTAAGCCCTAAACTTGATTACCTTAGTTTAATGTGTTTAAGGGTTAGGGTTTGGGTTAGTATTGCACATCAAACCCATTTGTGAGTAATTTGGGGTTTTTGGGTAAGTTTGGGTCATGAAGACCCAATTGGTGACTAACTTAGGGTTTTGAAAGGGGTAAATGGTGTAAATGGGTCTTAAAGACCTAAGTAAATACTAACACACTTATAGTTAATGTTTGTGAGTGTGATTTGGGTTGTGGGTGACCCAAATGGGTGTGTTGACCTAGAAATGGGTCAAGTGGGTCTTTGATGACCTAGGTTGTCTTGCATGTATGAAAACGAGTTAACTTTGTGGTTAAAAGTGTGTTAATACCTTAATTGGCTAAAGATAGGGTTTTTGGTGAAGTTAACCCATTATTAGGGTTAAAGGTGCAAAATGGGTCGGGATTGCACTTAGGGTCAAAAGACTCTAGATTGTTAAGTGAGTTGCTTGACCGACTTGAGTTGTGAATTGATTATGTGCTAAAATGTAATAGGTACGTTACATTGACGTTGCAAGTTCGGTTATCTTACAAGAAGACTTCGAGGTGAGTGGAATAATTATATGCGTATGTATATAATGTATCTATTTGTTATAGCGTGAAAGGTGTAGTGTCGAGGTGTTAAGACACCACGTTTCACGTGAAGAGTGTAGCATCGAGGTGTTAAGATGCCACTCGGGTGTAGCATCGAGGTGTTAAGATGCCACCTAGGAGTGTAGTGTCGAGGTGTTAAGACACCACTCCGTAAAAATAATGAGTGATGCATCGAGGTGTTAAGATGCCACTCGGGGTGATGTGCCGAGGTGTTAAGGTGCCACCCTAGGGGTTAGTGGTGCGAGGTGTTAAGTGCCCTAATGGATGTTACGAACACCGATGGCGTTTTCGCGAGCGCCGTTCCCTTGTACTATTGGTTAACCATGGTTATTTGTGTTGTAAGCATATTATATTATTCGAGTTATATTTATATGCGGATGTTATGCTAGCTTGGGGGTATTGGTGAATTATAGCTTGTTATTGCGATGGTAAGCTAATGTTGTTTGCTAGCGCGTTTGCGGTTGTGTAAGTGTATGCAAGTAGGTATAATTATATATGTATTCGTATAATTATTGCATTCACTAAGCTTTGCTTACCCTCTCGTTGTTTACCATTTTATTGGTTCGGTTTTGGACAAAGGTAAGGGCATCGTTTTGGACTAGAGATCCCGCTTGATGCTAGGGGGACGCTTTTGGCTTTAGTAGCTCTTGGAGTTTGACCGATAGTTGGGTAGTTTAATCCCAAACGCCATGCTCATTGTGTAGTTTGGAAATTAAACTTTTTGGTGGTCGAAACTCGTAAATCGTATTAAACTCGTAAAACGGCCGTTGTGGGCCCCGCCTGTAAAACATTGATTTTATATTTGAAACAAGTTAGTTTTACATATTTGGATGTATGGTAAAAAGCGTTTCGTCTAAATGTGTCCGGAACTAGTCAATCTTTTTCGCATTTTGAGACTTTCCGGACAGTCCACTTTGGCGCGCCGCGCCCCTATATGGCGCGCCGCGCGGGTATGCTGCACAGGAATTTTTTTTTTTATTTTGTATTTTCGCGTGGTTTGGTCGACGGTTGGTTTGGGTTGTTACATGCTTGTATGTTGGGATCCCATGCAACATGTGTAGTAGTGGCACACAAAAATGCTAGTATGTTGGCTTAACTTAATGGGTTTTTGTCTTACATCTTAATGGATCATAAATCCATTAAAGTTGGGCTAATTTAATGGTCCATTAATTAGAGTAGGGTGGGCCTAAGTCCATTAAGGTAAAAAGTCCATTAAGACTAACTAGTGCGCATTAGTAAAACACTAAGTGTAATTAAGCAACCAATAAGCCAAGTAATTGTCATTAGAAAATAACAATTAGTATTACGTAGTCATAATATTCCAATTATAACAAAAGTTAACGTGTACAAAGTACATAGCTCGTTTTAAACGACAAGTGATACTAACGGTCGTAAAAGCATTCGAGGATCAAGTTAAGTGATTACGCACTTAATAACACGTTGTAAGATATTAACGAAAGTAACTAATCATGAATAAGTATCCCCAAACATAATATAGCTCAGTACGCACAAATACGCAGTTTCGTGAAAGTAATAAATATAATTATAAGTCGAAAAAATCGGGTCGTTACAATAACCTTTTCAAAAGAATTTGTAAAAGGGTTTTCATACAAGTGCAAAATTGTTTTTGAAAATTGGTTTTAAAAGGATTGTTGAAGGAAGTTTATTTGCATTAGGATTGTGTGTTTATGTGAAACTATGTATTGCATGTTAAGTACAAGATGGATGCGTTTTGTATATACTATGTGTATGATTGAATATATATATATATATATATATATATATATACACACATATAAATATAGTATATTACATGTCATTGATGATTAAACATCGGGAGGATGTAGTCATTCAATGTTAGGGAAAGAAAACTTGTCCTCAAGTATTCTATACAACCTAAGAATAGTCAAAACGCGCTCAAAAGAAGTATAAGTAAAGAAACTTGGTGATCAGAAGAATCCACGGCTGAATCACGGCTGACCGTATACTCGACCGCAGATTCCTATTCTGTACGTTTGGAAATCCTCTCACGGCTGACACCACGGTCGACCGTGCTTCGACGGTCTGATTCTATTTTAAATTAAATAAAACCCTCACTTTTTATTTCATTCAAACTCACTTCAAAACACACACACACACACACACACACCTTGCACACGGCTGAAAAGATCGACCGCACGAAGAAGAACACGCATTCCTTCAATCTCAATTCCTACTTTTGGTATGATTAATCCTTGCTTTCCTAGCATTCAATTGTGTTTGTATGATGAATTAGGGTTATGAAAAAACCCTAACTAGAATGAATCAAAACTCAAATTGATGCAAACAATCAAAATTGTTCTTGAAGAACAATTTAGAAACGATTGTAGTAATGATTGTAGTATATCTATGCATTGATTTAACTTTGGACAATTCTAGGGTTCTTTATACATCTAGGTTAGATTTTCATAGAATCATTGTTCATGTGATATAAACAACATTATTGCAAATTGAGTGTGATAATGTTAGATGTCAAAACATGTGTTGATGATGATCTCAAAAGTCTAGAACACATATGAACTTTGTGAAAATCATAATCTAGTTGCAAACTCATTAACACTAATGAAGAAGTGAAAATGTGAAGAATATTAACATCAAAACATCTAAGTATTGATGATAATTAAAGTTTGCAAAACTCGTTGCCTACAATTGAACTATACACTTTAAATTAATTTGAAGTGTCAATGTGCAGAAAATGGCCAATCAAGGAGAAAGCTCATCCAACTTTCGTCTACACCAATCGACATTCAATAGAGAAAAAGTAAGAAATTGAAAAATAGCAGAAGGAAGAAGAATTGAAGCGGAAGATTTTCCTGAAATGGTGGCAGCTTTCTCAGATTTAAACTGGGATGTATTTCTAGATTTAAATGGACCAATTTATCCATCACTCGTTCAAGAATTTTACTCTAGCTTCATCTATACCGACGGTTTAATTACATTTAGGTTGAAAGGAACAAGAAAAACGTTAACTGTGATGCCCCATACAAAATTAACGTGTACGGATCATCAACAACAGGTCCATTACAAGGTTACAACACTATATGCTGTTTTAAAACAAGTTTGCATTCAAGGAAAGATAACGTTTTACAAAAGATAGCATGCTTCTACGAATAGAAAGCGTTAACACAAGTACGTGACACTAAGGTCATTACAAAGCCATTGTTCAAATGTAACATAAGTTTTGAATGCAAGTAAAATGTTCCATGTTTGAGACATCTCTAATTAAGCAGCGGAAATCTAACACCGAGAGTCTAGTACAGCTAAAGCAACATACGTCTAAGCACCTGAGAAATAACATGCTTAAAAAGTCAACACGAATGTTGGTGAGCTATAGTTTAATTGTAACAGTAATGTAATGTAGGCCACGAGATTTCGTATTTAAAATAGTATGAAAAGTATATGCTTAACCGTGGGCACTTGGTAACTAACTTAACGTAAATATCACCCCCTAAAAGTACACTTGGCAAGTGCGTAAGTTTACGAAGTACTCCCTCCGTCCCGTATTAATAGTCCAGTATTCGATTTTGGGATGTCCCAAATTAATAGTCCACTTCCATAAATAGAAAAGAATAAGAAGGTTAAGTTCTATTATGCCCTTGATGTATGTGGATAGGATTAAAGGAGAAAGAAATGGTAAGGGTAAAACTGGAAAGTAAACAAAAAGTACAGTACTTTTATGATATTTTCTTAAACTGTGTGTTTTTTGTCTCTGGACTATTAATATGGGATGGAGGGAGTATGAAACACCCGTTAAATACTAGCGCGACTAGCCCGAGTGGGTATGTCAAACCCTATGGATCCATATCTAAGATTCGCGTTCACCGGTTCAAAAACCAATGACTAAACGTTACCGAGCTAAGGGGAAATTTTATGCCGTTTTATTACCCACACATATATAAAGTTTAAGTACTCGTGCCTAGTAAGTAAAACATAAAAATCGCATGTATTCTCAGTCCCAAAAATAGTTGAAGTAAAAAGGGATGCTATAACTCACAGTGATAGTGCCGTAAAATCGGTACGAATAAGTAAGCAAGTAAGTCGGTCCGAAAGGTCCTAAACCTAGGTCAAAAGTTACTAAGTCAGTAAATCATTTCAAAAGGGTTTAAAAGTACTTAAGTTAAGTCTTAAGTATCATCATCATCATCAACATCATTCATAAAAAGTAAAGTAAGTTTTCAATCAAGAATAGAGTCCGAATCAAAGCCTTATTTCGTTCAGTTGCTACGACCTCTATACAAACTGAAATGACGTGATACCAGTGGCCAAAGCTCCGTATGTGAGTCCTCTAACTGCTGACCAATTTTCAGAATCTAACTCGTCTTCGTTTGACCGTGGCGACGGTTTAAGTGCGAGTAGGTCAGAAATTTCAGCACAACGTTACAAGGGCGTAGTGACTTTCGGAAGGCTATAAATCCTAAACCGTATATTTGGAACCAAACTATCTGGAAATTAACTTTTCCAGAAGCCCAGGAGCCTGATCAGACCTTGAAAAACAGAAAGTAAGTGCTTCGGTGGGTTTCTTGGTGCTTGATGCTCATCACGGTTCTCATCCTTGATGCGTATAAGCCTCAAGTGTACAACTCTTGATGTTTTAGCATCACTTTAACCAAGGTTTAGCCATCAATACACAAAGTTAAGACTAGGAAACAAAATACAACTCATGTAAGAGTTTGAGCAAGATGATGAACCAAAGTTACATCAATTTCCTAGTTTCAACACAATCACAAGTTCTATTAAGCTATAAACTTTGACTCAAACTAAATAAGCAAGACCTTAAGCTATAGAACTTAGATATTAGCTAAATATTAAAGACCTTAGACTAAAAAGTCTAGATCTCATGTTCTTGGTGAAACCCTAAGTCATAACACTTAGACTTTCAACTTTTACACAACCATAAGTTATGAAACTTAGATCTTGTAAAGTAAGATGAACATAATCAAATGAACTTTTGTTTAAACAAAGTAGAAGATCATAAGTTACACAACTTAGATCAAACACAAAAATAAAACCCTAAGCTAGAGAGCTTGGATTCCTATCAACACTTATGAGTTCTCAAGCTAGTAAGCTTGTATCTTTTGTTTCATGTAAACACAAGTCACAAATCTAAGCTACAACAAACTAAAGAAGATCATAAGCTACAACTTTGATCTTAACAACTTTTTGTTGAAACATCAAGCTAGTAAGCTTGCATTTCAAACTTTCTTGAAGATCCATAAAGTAAATAGTTGGATCTACAAGTTTCATGAAGATCATAAACATGAGTTTGATCTTTTAACATAATTAAAGAGATCTTAAGTTATGGAACTTAGATCTAACATAAGTAAAGAAGATTAAAAGCTAAAAAGCTTTAATCCTCCATGTTCTTGTATTTTCTTCAAATTAAAGTTTAAAGTCACAAGATATATAATGATTCAAGTTACAAAACATGAATCTTTGATGATAATGATGATGAATCACGAAAAGGAAGAAGAAAAAGAAGGAAAGAAAATCAGGAACACTTTCAAGTTCTTTAAGTTTGAGAGAAAAACTTTAGAGTGAGAAAGTAGAGAGAAATGTGTGTGTTTGAATGAAATGAAATGAGAGAATGAAGTGAGATTTTAAAAAAATGAAGTGGTGGTGTGGGTGAGGGTGGCCGACGGTTTTAGAGGGTGTGGGGGGACCATTTTGGCCTCATGTGGTGTGGCATGGTGTGGTCCATGGTGGTGGTACAAAGTGGTGTTGGTTTGTTGGGTGGTTTGAGACATAATGCAAGTATTAGTACACAAGCATGCATGATACTTGTCTCATTAATTACATGGGCTAATTATTAATTACATGGGCTAATTAACCCATTAAGTGGTCCACTAATTTGAGTAGGTTGGGCTATGGAAGTCCATTAAGGTGTTAAGTCCATTAAGGTAACCAGTAAGCATTAGTAAGCACTAAGCATGATTAAGGAACCATAAAGCCAAGTAATTGTCATTAATAAATAACAATTAAGTTTACGTAGTCATAATATTCCAATTATGACAAAAGTTTAACGTGTACCAAGTACGTAGCTCGTTTTAAACGATAAGTGACACTAACGGTCGTAAATGCATTCAAGGATCATGTTAAGCAACTAAATACTTAAATACACGTTGTAAGGCATTAACGAAAGTAATTAACATAAATAATGATCCCAAAATAAAATCTAAATTAGTACGCACAAATACGCAGTTTCGTGAAAGTAATAAATATAAATAAAAGTCGAAAAGGTCGGGTCGTTACATTACCCACCTCGTCAAGAGGGATGACAAGTTCTGGTTCAGCAAGACATTTCTTCAGATTCGACACATGAAAAGTAGGATGAACGGAGCTCAATTGTGTCGGAAGATCCAAACGGTAAGCAACGGGTCCAATACGCTCTAAGATTTCAAAAGGAAAAATGTATCGCGGATTTAACTTTCCACGCTTTCCGAAACGAATTACACCTTTCCAAGGTGCTACTTTCAACATCACGCGATCACCCACTTGAAATTCGAAATCTTTAAGTTTAAGGTCAGCATAGCTCTTTTGGCGATCACGGTCCGTCTTGAGCCTCGCTTGAATTTAAACAATCTTCTCGGTTATTTCATGAACGAGTTCGGGTACGGTGATTTGCTTTTCACCCACTTCAGCCCAACAAATAGGAGAACGAAACTTGCGGCCATACAATACTTCGAAAGGTGCGGCATTAATACTCGAATGATAGCTGTTTTTGTAAGAAAATTTGGCTAGCGGTAAATGCTTCTCCCAAGCTTTTCCGAAATCAATAACACATGAACACAACATGTCCTCCAAAGTTTGAATCGTGCGTTCGCTTTGTCCGTCGGTTTGCGGGTGATATGCGGTACTCATGTCGAGACGTGTTCCCAAGGCTTTTTGCAAGGAACGCCAAAATCTAGAGGCGAAACAGGCATCTCGGTCTGAAATAATCGATAAGGACACACCATGACGAGATACAATTTCCTTTATGTATAGTTCAGCGAGTTTGTCCATCGTATCAGTTTCTCTCATGGCTAGAAAGTGTGCAGATTTGGTAAGATGGTATCGTATCCACCCACCGTCTTTGATAGTTTCATGATGAAGTCCATCATTATCCTTTCCCACTTCCATTGCAGGATATCTGGTTGTTGAAGTAACCCATATGGCCTTTGATGTTCGGCCTTAACCTTTGAACAAGTCAAACACTTCCCAACGTATGTAGTAACATCCTTCTTAAGATTTGGCCACCAATACTGTTCCTTGAGATTGTGGTACATCTTACCAGCTCCTGGATGAATCGAATATCTTGACTTGTGGGCTTCGTCTAGAATAAGGCTTCGTAAATCCCCATAACTAGCACCCAAATCCTTCCGGCGAAATATCAGAGTCCAGTCTCCTTAACTTCAAATCGAGAGACGAGAATGTTTAAGTACTCATGAGAAATATTCTCCTCTTTGAGGGCCTCATTTTGAGCTACTCGGATTTGGTTATGAGATTCGAATGGATGGTGATGTTCAAGGCTCGGACACAAAGAGGTACCATTCTCTCCTTTCGGCTCAAGGCATCGGCTACAACATTTGCCATGCCAGGATGATAACGTAGTTCACAATCGTAGTCGTTCAGCGTCTCGATCCATCGACGCTGTCTCATGTTCAGTTGCTTCTGATCAAAGATGTGTTGGAGGCTCTTGTGATCGGTGAAGATAGTACTTTTAGTTCCATAATGATAGTGTCTCCACAGTTTGAGCGCAAAGATGACAGCACCAAGTTCGAGATCGTGAGTCGTGTAGTTTCGCTCGTGAATCTTCAGTTGTCGGGAGGCGTAAGAAATAACCTTTGTTCGTTGCATCAATACATAACCAAATACATGTTTCGAGGCGTTGCAGTACACAACGAAGTCGTCAATGCCTTCGATAAGTGATAAGATAGGTGCGGTGGTTAACTTCTGCTTCAGGGTTTGAAATGCCGACTCTTGTTCGGTTGCCCAAACGAATTTCTTCCCTTTGTGAGTTAATAACGTTAATGGTCGCGCAATCAGAGAGAAACCTTCAATGAACCTTTGATAGTAACCGGCTAGCCCGAGTGGGGATGTCAAACCCTATGGATCCATATCTAAGATTCGCGTTCACCGGTTCAAAAACCAATGACTAAACGTTACCGAGCTAAGGGGAAAGTTTATGCCGTTATATAACCCACACATATATAAAGTTTAAGTACTCGTTCCTAGTAAGTAAAACATAAAAAGTGCATGCATTCTTAGTCCCAAAAATAGTTGAAGTAAAAAGTGATGCTATAACTCACAGTGATAGTGCAGTAAAATCGGTACGAATAAGTAAGCAAGTAAGTCGGTCCGAAATGTCCTCAACATACGTCAAAAGTTACTAAGTCAGTAAATCGTTTCAAAAGGGTTTAAAAGTACGTAAGTTAAGTCTTAAGTATCATCATCATCAATGTAACATCCCGCATTTTTTCGTTAAATTTATTTTTAACACCGTCTTTTTTTTAGATAATATCTTTTGTTATCTAAATTTGTGTCTTTCGTTAACTAATGTTCTTGATATTCCCGTTATTGGATTATAACATCACTCGTTTACTCTAGAATTTTTCAAATATTCGTTCGGTTAATTCACGCACCCGCTTTGAAACTTGAGGGACCGAAGTTGCCAAGTGGGCAAAGTGGTGACTAGGTCAACTAGTCAACCACTTCACCACCACCACTCATTCAACCTCCTCATCACTTCTCTCTTTTCTCTCTTCCATTTTTGAACTCAAACACCCATTTCATAAATTCATCATCCAAATCCGAATCAAGAAGGAAACATCAAAACAAATTACATATTCGTGATCCTCTCTTAATCCTCTACATTTTGGTACCAATTTCATCAAGTTTGAGTAACTTTCTAAAAATGCTAGATTTCTCTAAATTCATTTTATATACTTGAAATGGTGTTAATTAGTGTCTATGGCTCAAGTATAACATGAATACATGTTTTGTTTGCTCGATTTGTTGTTTTGAGTAACTAGTTTGAACATTTGAAATGGGTGTGCTTAATCTTGAGTTTTGGGTGATTAAATGTTGTTAAATTGTTAAAGTTCATGTTTTAATTGTGTTACTAGTATCACTAGCTTCGTTTTGATGTATAGGTTGATTAAGAAAACGTCAAACACATGAATATTGATTTTGTAAGTTTTAGTTAGGGTTTGGTAGCTCTTAAAATGGACTTTTGATGATTTGAATGCCATGAAACGTTGTTAGTAAGTGTTTAGTTGTATTTTATGTTTCATTACCTTCAAAACGGCGTATCGTATGTGTAAATTGGATTCCCGAGTCAAGAAATGCGTTTTATGAACTTGAAACTTTGATTATGAACATTTAACGATCATTTGACGAGGTTTTTATTGTTGTAAATGATGAACTCGATTGATGATATGTGGTTAGTTGTATTCCTTGTCAAAATACCTTTCCAACGATATAAGATACATGTTATAAGTGTTTTCGGTTCACAAATTGTGTTAGTTTGAGTTTTGGTTCGTGCACTTGTGTGTTTCAGCAAAACACGGTCTGTATATTGATCTGGACGCCATCCAGACTCTTGGACGCCATCCAAATCTTCACACCTAGACGCTGTCCATACGCTTTGGATGCCGTCCAGATGAACTGCCAGATTCTGTTTCGCTTGGTCGTTCACCGTTTAATTCTAACTATGCTACGCACCTCCTATTAACATGAAACTTAGCCAACATGCTCATATATGATTATATAACTTAGAAAAATTGTCGGATACTCGACCCGACCCCATTAACTTTGACTTTGACCAAGTTTAACTTTTAGTCAAACTTAACCAAATACTTATGCAATCGTTCTAATCTTTCTTTTATACTTGATTCTTGCATGAAACTTGACAACTTGATTCACATACTATATTAATCGAGTCGTAACGAGCCATAGGACTAATTGAACACATTTCGACCGACCTTGTGTCGTAACCGGTAATTAATACAACTTACTTGTTTAGGTCAAGACTAAGCAACTTTCATGCACACGTTTACTTTGTGAAGTACATTTATACTCGTGCACTCTAGGTGAGATCATAGTCCCACCTTTTCAACAACTTTTTATACCTTTAAATTGTGGGCTGGGAAACATATACTTTGTTACATTTTGTACTACTTACTTTTATACTTTGAACACAAGTACGATGAAACAAACATTCCACAGCGAGTTAGAACAAAAATCCTCAATTCGATTATCATTAGTTACACTTGCAGGGTGTAAGCGAGAACTTATATTGTGTGGCCATACGGGTTTGACAAACCCTCATTTTGGACGGTTCGCTACCGTCTACGGATGAAATATATTTTTGAGAAACAGTGTATGTTCTAACACTATTGTGATGGGGTTCTATGGAAGGATACATTAAGTCTTGATATTTGGGTGCTTGCGAACAATACTTTTGGAATGCAAACAATTTTGATAATCAACGTTATGGGAATACTAAAGCTTGTGGTTCAAAAACAACGTTTATTACAAACACCTATGATTTCACCAACGTTTTTCGTCGACAGTTTTCTATATGTTTCTCAGGTTCATACATGGCTATTTGATACATGCTTCCACGTACACTCATACTTGCTTGAGGTCAAGCATGCGTGCATACACTCTGATTTCTTGCTTGGAGTCAAGCATACATACATGCATACGCTAGTGATAGCACCTTTGGATTCAAACATATTGTTTACATACTTACGCTATTTATAGCAACCGTGACTTTTAACTTATATTATGTCGCAAGTTTATTTCATTTATACATTATACTTTTGTAAACTTAAACTTGTTGTCGATCCATTTGGTAAACTAAACTTTGTAAGTCTTGTACTTTTCAAATGAATGCGACATAATTTTGGTCAAACGAGTCTCATATAGGGACTACGACCACGTAATGGGACCTAAGTTAGCGGCGCCATCAATGACGATTTTGTCGGATCGTTACAGATGGTATCAGAGCGTTGGTTGTAGGGAACTAGGATATGCATTAGTGTGTCTGACAGAGTTGTTTGGACGCATTAGTGAATCTAGACTACAACCGGATTGTTAGCCATTGCATTTTGACATACATTTGCTATAGATAGCACTTCTTAATGGTACCAAGTTTTCATCATATGAATCCGTATTCTGCAACTTTCTGGTAACACACGTAAATTCATGATTCATACGCGTAAGGATGACGACGACTTCATTAGTCACACTTGTTCGGGAACTCTGTCTCCCAGATTGTAATTCACCACCGTCTCAACTTACTATCGGTGTCACACCGGTGTTCCTTACTATCTACCATTTCGTGTTACTACCATCACTACTCTAGGTGAGTATCGTCATCAATACTTATCACTGCGGTTGCGTACTATTCATTATCATGATTCGTTACACTTCTCGTACCGGAATACATTATTGTTTGACTTGAACCGCACTGACGTGAACAATCATTTATACATTTCCCTAGGGAAACACTTCTTCAGAGTTGCACTAATTCTTTCTATTCAATACGAGTCACGTTTGAGACGTCGTTACACTTTGTTCATTTTAGATCTTCACGATTACACGAACTTGATTTTATGGAGTGATGTGGGGATGGAGGTATGAGTTAGCGTAATATAGCGTCACTTGATCAACTTAGTTATATTACGGTAAGTCATACCAAAGTTCTAATGACACGTGATGGTGATTGGACTCGATCAACCTAATCACCACCATGTGCCATGTACATGACTTTATTTTTCTTGTTTGAACATCCGAAAACTCCGAGAATACTGATAACAACCATACCAGGGACACACCTTTGATTATTGTCGAATCATATCTATGCTTCCGAATGAATGACAAATTCCTTCGACTTCAAATATATGTTACACGTGTATACTATCTCGTTTTCGTACAGTTTTATCGAAGAACTACAAATATGCTTGATATTCTCACATCGAGGCGGAAATTTCTCTCGCATTACACTCGTACTTCCATATAAGGAAAACTTCTATCTAAATTCTCAATGGAGAGAGAGATTCTTCACATTATACTAGTATTCGCCTCGAGGGTGAATAGTTCTAACGAATGTTTTCAGAACCCGATAAGAAACTTGCCCTATCAAACGTTTTTAGAAATCGATAAATCTTCCGTGGCGCGAATTTCTTGAGAAACGAAAACTTGTTCAAATATATCTTAAAGAGATGTACCACTTCTCGGATCGAGATCCTCGTTTCACTTCTAGATTTCGGGGTGCCTTACAAAAAGCCTCGGGACTACATTTAGACATGAGTACAACACATCAACCACAACCCGAAGGACCAAACAAACATACGATTCAAACCTTGGAAACCATAACACGAGTTTGTGTTATCAACTTCAAATTTACTTGAGAAAAGTATTTGCCTTTAACCGAATTCTCTTACAACGATAGTTATCACACGAGTATTAACGCCACACCTTTCGAAAACTCATATAGTCGCAATTGTCGTTTTTCTTAATTGTTGAACCGAAGTAAATGATAATCAAACCACCGGACCCGAACTCACTCATGAAATACCCGTTGAGATCATTCGAATCCAAGAAAGGCTCGAGACGGCCGTAGTCGCCCAGGGAGCTATGCCGATGTTAGACGTAAACCTTTCGAATTCCAAGTGGGTAACCACGTAACGTTAAAAGTCGCACCTTGAAAAGGTGTAATCCGTTTCGAGAAACGTAGAAAGCTAAATCCTCGATATTTTAATCCTTTTGAAATCTTGGGGCGTATTGTACCCGTTACTTACCGTTTCGATCTTCCGACTCAATTGAGCCCCGTTCATCCTACATTCTAGGTGTCAAACTTAAAGAAGTGTCTTGCCGAACAAGAACTTGTTATCCTCTTCGACGAGCTTACTATCGATGACAAACATCACTTCCTAGGAGAACCGGTTTAACATTTGGAATCGTGAAACCAAACTTTAAAACAACGAAAAATCTCGACCGTCAAAGTTCGTTGAAATGCCCAAGGAAGTACCTTCGCTTATTCATAGAATTTGCAACGCAAGGTTTCGAAGAAGAAGCAACAACTACTACTTCCAACTAAATTTCGGGACGAAATTTCTTTTAAGGTGTAGGTAATGTAACATCCCGCGTTTTTCCGTTAAATTTATTTTTAACACCGTCTTTTTTTTAGATAATATCTTTTGTTATCTAAATTCGTGTCTTTCGTTAACTAATGTTTTTGATATTCCCGTTATTAGATTATAAAGTCACTCGTTTACTCTAGCGTTTTTAAAATATTCGTTCGGTTAATTCACGCACCCGCTTTGAAACTTGAGGGACCGAAGTTGCCAAGTGGGCAAAGTGGTGACTAGGTCAACTAGTCAAATACTTCACCACCACCACTCATTTAACCTCCTCATCACTTCTCTCTTTTCTCTCTTCCATTTTTGAACTCAAACACCCATTTCATAAATTCATCATCCAAATCTGAATCAAGAAGGAAACATCAAAACAAATTACATATTCGTGATCCTCTCTTCATCCTCTATATTTTGGTACCAATTTCATCAAGTTTGGGTAACTTTCTAAAAACACTAGATTTCTCTAAATTCTTTTTATATACTTGACTTTGACTTTGACCAAGTTTGACTTTTAGTCAAACTTAACCAAATACTTATGCAATCGTTCTAATCTTTCTTTTATACTTGATTCTTGCATGAAACTTGACAACTTGATTCACATACTATATTAATCGAGTCATAACGAGCCATAGGACTAATTGAACACATTTCGACCGACCTTGTGTCGTAACCGGTAATTGATACAACTTACTTGTTTAGGTCAAGGCTAAGAAACTTTCATGCACACGTTTACTTTGTGAAGTACATTTATACTCGTGCACTCGAGGTGAGATCATAGTCCCACCTTTTCAATAACTTTTTATACTTTTAAATTGTGGGCTGAGAAACATATACTTTGTTACATTTTGTACTACTTACATTTATACTTTGAACACAAGTACGATGAAACAAACATTCCACAGCGAGTTAGAACAAAAATCCTCAATTCGATTATCATTAGTTACACTTGCAGGGTGTAAGCGAGAACTTATATTGTGTGGCCATACGGGTTTGACAAACCCTCATTTCGGACAGTTCGCTACCGTCTACGGATGAAATATATTTTTGGAAAACAGCGTATGTTCTAACACTATTGTGATGGGGTTCTATGGAAGGATACGTTAAGTCTTGATAATTGGGTGCTCGCGAACAATACTTTTGGAATGCAAACGATTTTGATAATCAACGTTATGGGAATACTAAATCTTGTGGTTCAAAAACAACGTTTATTACAAACACCTATGATTTCACCAACGTTTTTCGTTGACAGTTTTCTATATGTTTCTCAGGTTCATACATGGCTATTTGATACATGCTTCAGCGTATACTCATACTTGCTTGAGGTCAAGCATACATACATACACTCTGATTTCTTGCTTGGAGTCAAGCATACATACATGCATACACTAGTGATAGCACCTTTGGATTCAAACATATTGTTTACATACTTACGCTATTTATAGCAACCGTGACTTTCAACTTATATTACGTCGCAAGTTTATTTCATTTATACATTATACTTTTGTAAACTTAAACTTGTTGTCGATCCATTTGGTAAACTAAACTTTGTAAGTCTTGTACTTTTCAAATGAATGCGACATAATTTTGGTCAAACGAGTATCATATAGGGACTACGACCACGTAACAGGACCTAAGTTAGCGGCGCCATCAATGACGATTTTGTCAGGTCATTACAATCAACATCATTCGTAAAAAGTAAAGTAAGTTTTCAATCAAGAATAGAGACCGAAACAAATCCTGACTTCGTTCACCTGCTACGACCTCTATACAAACTGAAATGACGTGAGACTAGTGGCCAAGGCTCCGTATGTGAGTCCTCTAACTGCTGACCAATTTTCAGAACCTAACTCGTCTTTGTTTGACCGTGGCGACGGTTTAAGTGCGAGTAGGTCAGAAATTTCAGCACAACATTACAAGGGCGTAGTGACTTTCGGAAGGCTATAAATCCTAAACCGTATATCGGATTTAGGCGAGGACTAAACAAAAAGTCATCTACTCGAACCGAAATATCGGGAAATTAACTTTTTCCAGAAGCCCAGGAGCCTGATCAGACCTTGAAAAACAGAAAGTAAGTGCTTCGGTGGGTTTCTTGGTGCTTGATGCTCATCACGGTTCTCATCCTTGATGCGTATAAGCCTCAAGTGTACAACTCTTGATGTTTTAGCATCACTTTAACCAAGGTTTAACCATCAATACACAAAGTTAAGACTAGGAAACAAAATACAACTCATGTAAGAGTTTGAGCAAGATGATGAACCAAAGTTACATCAATTTCCTAGTTTCAACACAATCACAAGTTCTATTAAGCTATAAACTTTGACTCAAACTAAATAAGCAAGACCTTAAGCTATAGAACTTAGATCTTAGCTAAATATTAAAGACCTTAGACTAAAAAGTCTAGATCTCATGTTCTTGGTGAAACCCTAAGTCATAACACTTAGACTTTCAACTTTTACACAACCATAAGTTATGAAACTTAGATCTTGTAAAGTAAGATGAACATAATCAAATGAACTTTTGTTTAAACAAAGTAGAAGATCATAAGTTACACAACTTAGATCAAACACAAAAATGAAACCCTAAGCTAGAGAGCTTGGATTCCTATCAACACTTATGATATCTCAAGCTAGTAAGCTTGTATCTTTTGTTTCATGCAAACACAAGTCACAAATCTAAGCTACAACAAACTAAAGAAGATCATAAGCTACAACTTTGATCTTAACAACTTTTTGTAGAAACATCAAGCTAGTAAGCTTGCATTTCAAACTTTCTTGAAGATCCATAAAGTAAATAGTTGGATCTACAAGTTTCATGAAGATCATAAACATGAGTTTGATCTTCTAACATAATTAAAGAGATCTTAAGTTATGGAACTTAGATCTAACATAAGTAAAGAAGATTAAAAGCTAAAAAAATTTAATCCTCCATGTTCTTGCACTTTCTTCAAATTAAAGTTTAAAGTCACAAGATATATAATGATTCAAGTTAAAAAACATGAATCTTTGATGATAATGATGATGAATCACGAAAAGGAAGAAGAAAATGAAGGAAAGAAAATCAAGAACACTTACAACTTCTTTAAGTTTGAGAGAAAAACTTTAGAGTGAGAAAGTAGAGAGAAGTGTGTGTGTTTGAATGAAATGAAATGAGAGAATGAAGTGAGATTTAATAAAAATTGAAGTGGTGGTGTGGGTGAGGGTGGCCGACAGTTTTGGAGGGTGTGGGGGGACCATTTTGGCCTCATGTGGTGTGGCAGGGTGTGATCCATGGTGGTGGTACAAAGTGGTGTTGGTTTATATGGTGGTTTGAGACATAATGCAAGTATTAGTACACAAGCATGCATGATACTTGTCTCATTAATTACATGGGCTAATTATTAATTACATGGGCTAATTAACCCATTAAGTGGTCCACTAAGTTGAGTAGGTTAGGCCATGAAAGTCCATTAAGGTGTTAAGTCCATTAAGGTAACTAGTAAGCATTAGTAAGCACTAAGCATGATTAAGGAACCATAAAGCCAAGTAATTGTCATTAATAAATAACAATTAAGTTTACGTAGTCATAATATTCCAATTATGACAAAAGTTTAACGTGTACCAAGTACGTAGCTCGTTTTAAATGATAAGTGACACTAACAGTCGTAAATGCATTCAAGGATCATGTTAAGCAACTAAATACTTAAAAACACGTTGTAAGGCATTAACGAAAGTAATTAACATAATTAATGATCCCAAAATAAAATCTAAATTAGTACGCACAAATACGTAGTTTCGTGAAAGTAATAAATATAAATAAAAGTCGAAAAGGTCGGGTCGTTACATTAACCCTTCAAGATTTCGGAAAACTCTTAGGAGTTCCAGCAAGTGGACAAAGATTCTTTCACGCAGGACATAGTCTAACTTATCTTCCAGAATTCATTAACATAGACACTGCTATTCGA
This sequence comes from Rutidosis leptorrhynchoides, assembly GCF_046630445.1. Lineage (NCBI taxonomy): Eukaryota > Viridiplantae > Streptophyta > Magnoliopsida > Asterales > Asteraceae > Rutidosis > Rutidosis leptorrhynchoides. The sequence continues at coordinate 510,285,679 of NC_092336.1, read as the reverse complement.
ATACTGTGTGAAGACAACGCTCCAAGAGAAGAAATTCTCAATCGAGGAGTACTGGGCAAACACCTGCAAAAGAAGTTCTGCATATGGATCACAGTGATAGATTACAATATTTACTGTAGAATGGGAAATCATTCTCATATTTACATTGTTCAGATGGATTTCCTATGGTGTCTGGAAATGCAAGTACCAGTGAACATGGCTTATCTTATGGCAACACGAATGGGTAATGTACCAAATGACTCAACAAGAGCTCTTCCTTATGGAATGCATCTTACAAGGTTATTTAAAAAACTAAGAATAACAGATGACATTCACATAAATCCAACCAATCAAATATTCAATCACCATACATCAACATTGATGAGATGCGAAGATGAATATGATTCTGATGAGATTGAATGGTCTATGAAGCTATAACCAACTCACAGATCAACCTAGAAGAAATATCCGACAGTGACGAAGAACTGTTTCCAGATGAAGCTAATGATCCTTTTTATGGGTTGGATAGGGATTCAAAAGCAGAACGAATCTACCTGAATCAAGCTAAGATAAAGAAGTATCAATCTAAGATTTAACTGCTATTGAAGAAAGCAAAAAGGGCCTTCTCATGCCGAAGAAGCAATGATGTGAGAAGAGGTGGTGAAGAAAGTAGTAGAAGAAGATGAGTTTGCAATTTTGGTTGAAGTGGTTATTTGATGAAATACATTAGGTGATTGATTGTTTTTAATGACTATTTGAATATCTTTTGAATAATACTTGCATGAATAAGTCAACTTAGGCTAACAACAGTTTGATAAATTTTCACATAACTTGTGCGGTCAAGCACACGGTCAAAGAATTAATGCACATTGAATCCTTCAAACCTAAATGGATCTAATTTCAAAATGTCATACATACTTTAACATAAATTATCATACTTAAATATGACTTAATTCCTCAAAAGATTTAATTACTCAAAAAGGAATAAGAGATTAAATGAAGACTCGTCTTCTTCCCTTTAAATTGAGTAGATGATGATGGAAGACTTACTACACCATTTCACTCAAAATGAGTCAAACAAACAAGTCCCCTAATAATCCTTTCGTGATTGACTTGTCCTCCTCCGTCTCCGATTCCTTCGATAATCACTTTCCTAACTCCCAAGAAGAGAGAGATGTAATCAATCACAACCGATAAATGGTTAGCATTAGACCAATTATCGAGGGTTGTGTAGTCACTATTGAGCACTTTCTCGAGAATCTTCTCAAAAATTTTGCTCACATAAAATGGGATGCATTCTTGACCTTAAGAGGTCCTATTCACTCCACTCTAGTTCGAGAATTCTACGCGAACTATGAATTCATTCCACCAAACAACATCAAATTCCGGTTGTTTGACAAAGGATTTTCCAGGTCTCTCAAGGACTTTGGAAAATTCATGCATGTGCCTGATGAAGGTGTGGAATTCTTCACCTACAGTCCATACCTCTATTGTCTTCCCGAATTTGTCACAAAAGGTGATATTATCAACACCTTCTGTCAGAGGCCCATCAATCACATTGAAATCGAAAATGATGGCCTTAATGCAAATCATCTTGCACCCAAGTTTGACCTTTGGCTTAAGGTCATAAATCAAAACATCTACTGCAAGGTGGAAAATCTCTCCACAAGAGTCCATCCCAGTGAAGCCTCCTTACTTTGGTGTCTCCAACACCATATTCAAGTCAACATAACACTTTTCATGGCAAAGAGGATGAGTGGGTTGGTGTATAATGAATCACTTTCCCTTCCTTATGGAGCACATCTGACAAAACTGTTGTGACGATCGCTCCAAATCCATGTGGACGAACACGTCATTCATCGATTTCATTGCGAGGTATTTGACCTCTATATGATACGTTTTGTAAACATTGCATTCTTTTGAAAAGGCACACCATAAATGAATATTTTAATCAAAGGTTTTCGACATCTGATGATATCTACATATAGACAATCACCGTAAATAATAGTTTACAATAGTACTTCCGTTGACAATGCAGTCAAAATAAGATACATGGTGATGATTTGGTGAATGCAACGTTTCCTTGAAAAATATGCCATGTAAGACTCCATGCACATAGCTTGTCTAAAATATAAGCAAACAGCGGAAGACTTCTAGGGAACCTGAGAATAAACATGCTAACAAGTATCAACACAAAGGTTGGTGAGTTCATAGTTTTAGTGTTTCGCATAATCTGTATATAAAAGTGGATCACAAGATTTCAGTTGTTCAATCCAGAAACGTTTATCAAAATATTCTACGATATTGAGCACCCTGGTAACTAAACTTAACGTATATATAATTTGTACCCTTTGTATAATCATCTTAATAATACACGTAAACCAACGTGTACGCTTCTCAAATAGCATACGTCCGTTAAAAGGCTAGTGCTCTAGCTCAGACGGGGATATCAAGCCCTATGGATCCATATACAACTACTCGCACCCACCAGTTCTTATAACTGGCAGTTACTAGTTACCAAAGCTAAGGGATTTTCGGTTCAAACTCAGTGTAGAATTTAGTATGTACTTGTATCCATTGCATTTAAAATAAAGTGCATGTATTCTCAGCCCAAAAATATATATTGCAAAAACAATTAAAAAGGGAGCAAATGAAACTCACCTTAGCAGCATATAAAGTTGTTCACCAAAATGTGACTGAAACTCGGATTACCAATTAATCGTAGATCTCAACTTAGAGAACATATGTTGGTCAATAAATGTCTATCAAGCTAGGTCTGGTCATAGTGTATCATAATCCTAGTGCTCGAGATTGACATACAAAAGTTATCAGAAGTCATTTCAAAAAGTCAATTTTGACAAAAGTTCAACAAAACGAGATGTACCTTATATAAGGATTCATTTACTAGGTTGGTAATATTCAAAAATCCAATTTATCAATCTCGTAAACAAGTTGTTTAAATCTTAATTGCAGATTCAAAAGCAATTTCAATTAACGTCAATCATAATTCAGTTGATCATATCTTTTAATCCGTTCATCGAAATTACGCGATTTCTAAATGAAAAGTTATTGATTTTTCGCCAGATTTCCAAAAACATGTATATCATATACCTTTTACCAGTAATATATGTATTTAATTCGTGATTCATTATAAACTGTTTAACAACGAAATTTAGCATACAAGCATGTATAAATATATACTCGAGCACTAGACATGTATACACTATTAAAATATAAAAGATAAGATATGAATGCTCACGTATCAATATTGAGATTCAATATTGTAGGAAAGTACGTAGACGCAACAGAGATGATAAATACTAGGTTTGACTTGCGAACAATACCCATGAACATTACCCATAACCTCCATAGCTATAACCCATAATTTCCTTAGTTCTATCCCGTTTGAAGCTTGTTTTGAAAGTGACACGCTCATGACCTCGTCGTAATATTTTATGTATAATATTACTAAAAATATTAAGATTAATAATAATAATAATCTTAATAATAATAATAATAATAATAATAATAATAATAATAATAATAATAATAATAATAATAATAATAATAATAAATAAATAAATAAATAAATACTTACATGTGTAAAAAAACTCGAGCAGAAACCTGGTATTTATAGGCATAATTATTGATTCTGATGCCCATGCGAGTGCATGGGATTTTAGTGCAAATCTCATGCACTTGCATGAGCTCATGCACTCGCATGGGTTTTATGCCTATTTCCCATGCGATCGCATGGCCGTCAGATCTAGCTCACATATTTTTTGTTTTCTTGTTTGTCGACATAATTAAATATAATATATATAATTTAAATAATTAATTATATATTATATTAAATTCATGTGCATAGTTGACTTGTAATTTTCATTTCGATGACTCGTACGTTGTCACTCGACTTATGTCCCGGTTTCGGTTTCTCCAACACATTTTCGTACGCTTAGAAAACTCGCAATTTACGTTTTGTGACTCGTACCTTTGTCAAAATATAGTCTTAAATTATCAATAAACTATATCATTCAAAGTGTATCTTAAACTTTCGAGTGTTTTGGTCATATACTTCTATAAATCATTGTCTTGCTATTTGTTGATATATATATATAATAACAAATCATTTTATGACCAAGTTAATATATCTTTTCAACATTCATAAACACGTTTTAAATATACGTCGCAAGTTATTCATACAATTAATATTCCAACTTATCATATATATTCAAATAACTATTTAAACCAATAATTTTAATGTATGGTATTAAACAATTAAAACTTTGTTACGTTTTCAAGTTATAGTATATATATGTATCTATTTACATATAATGGTTCGCGAATCGTTGAGAACAACCGAAGGGTACTTGAATAGTTCAAAAAATTTGAGATTCGGTTTTACAGACTTTGCTTATCGTGTCGTAAACGTTAAATCATTTTAAGATAAAGTTTAAATTTGGTCAAAAATTTATGGGTTGTCACAGTACCTACCCGTTAAAGAAATTTCGTCCCGAAATTTGAGTGAGGTCGTCATGGCTAACAATAAAAATGTTTTCATGACGAATATGAGTTGGTAAATAGAATTTTTTTTCACCATTGAATAATACGGATAAAACAATCCGATTACTCGAAACGTATGAGAGAAGTTATCGTAATAGAGTAAAATGGAGAATAGAGATTCGTCTTATCTCTTGATGTAGTAACGATTGATTTCCAGAATTTAAGGAGTAGAAAATCTTCATAATTTAAATAAGATTTGATTCTTCGGAATTTAAGTAAATTAGGATTTCCTTTGATTAAATGCGTAATCTGCCTCGATTGCTATGTATGATATTTTGCTATAAATTGACCTCTTCCGTTTCATTTATTTTCACCACTCCTATAATCTTCTTTCTTATTTCATACTTCTTAATAGATTGTGAAAATGCTTAATCCAGTTCTGATTCTTGATATTTTCTTGGCTATCGTATCCTTCATTCTTCTTTTTCATCTGCCACCAGAGGAGGTTATTTTCTTCTACTATTACCTTGGGGTTATAGTGTTTTTCATTCTCCCGTGTCTTTATATTGCTATATGCATCGATATACACGGTTTGTAATTTCGGGGTTGTTTTTGGGCTTTATATTTTCAATTATATTTCGGAGCTTCATGATTTCGTTTTTTTTTTTCTTTCCGACTTTAAGTCAAGCGAATAATGGTCCAGAATTCGTAGGTATGAATTTCGGAATGAACATAATTAATGTTCTAAGAAAGAAACGGTAATGGCATAATCTGACTTGTCAAATTACCAGAATACCTCGAAAAAGACCGAATCATCAAGAAAAATATTTTCTTGATATGTTTAGAGGTTAAATAGAATGAAAGAGTTATGTAACATGGTTCATGATGAGGGTATGATCTGTGAACCTTTATCACGTTCCATTAGAAACTCAGCATGACTTACTGTAATATAATCACGTTGATCAAGTGTCATTATATTATACTAACTCATGCTTCAATTCCCAACACTACTTCAAAAATATCCATTTTTCGAAATTTTCAGAAATTAGAAACTAAAATAGTTTCTTTTATGATGTAACACAGATTGCATGAAGAGATAAATAATTTCGGATGATAATAGTTATGAAGATATCTTCAGAAATATCGAAGATATTTATAATGAAAGATATGATAATATCTTAGAATTTCTAATATCGAAGGATGATGAAGAAGATTTGTTCGTAACGGATTTTGAGTCAGGAGCAAGGTATTCGTTAATGACTTCAGCAGATACTGAATCATTTGTATTCTTTGAAGGCAGGTTTAGTCTTTGTGATTTGTCCACAGCCTCCTTCATGGTCTGCTCAATCCGTTTTCAGTTCCAAATCTTCTCTTTTTCTTAGCTTTACCACCATACTATTCTTTATCATCAAACTTTTGACTGTTAAGGTCGTTTACAGTTTTTGCTGCTTCATCAGCATTTTTCCAAAATTCAGAGAACTAGTTTCGAAGTTTGGGGTGTTTTTTAGAAACTTCACATTCGAAGTAAGTAAGTCTAGGAGATGGACATTGTATATATATAACTGTTGATGTAGAAACGCTGTGAGGTTCAAAATACTGATTGCTGATTCCCGGTAATTGGTACGGCAATTCTCGTTACAAGACGCGGATGAGTATATGATAGGGTATTAATGAGTATAAAGATTTTTCAGAAGGTCAGGGATTAATGAAGTTGTTGGTAAATTTACTGCTAATGTGGTGGAACATGAAAGGTTCCCCAGTAACAAGAACGTATATATCAAGGTTATAATAAGTCTAATCTGAAAAGTCGAAGCTGACTGGTTGGAAGTGTGGTAAAGCTGGATACTTTGAACAGGGATTGCAAGATTATTTTCGGTAATAACAATGCTAAAGGATCTTTCACAGTTTTAAAATTAAAGTATAGCTTTGAAAGATGTAGAGATCTAAGAATGATGTCACCGGTTCAGAGTTATGACTTGGATTCTGATCCGTCAATATCAGAATATGTAATTGAATTTGTATGAAAACGATTGTATATCGTTGTGAGCATTGTTAATAATTTTTGAATCAAAGTTGAAGAATGTACAGTGTAACATATTAATTGCGAACTTATATATTTCCCGGGTATTACCTACCCGTTAAAGATTTCACAATTAATACTTTGTACAAAAGAATTTTTTTATTACCGTCTTTATAAAAATATATGTATGTATATTTTCTTCAGATGTAATACAGATTTAATGAGTTAATATCATATTAAGCTCATTTAATTTTCGGCTTGACTTAGAAATGATTAATCTCTAAAATATTAAAGATTACATAATCTTTGCAGAGTATTTTGCTAATGTAATCGATACTTCATTATTTATTCTTATTCCTCGGTGAAGGATGTTGATGCTCGTGGAATTTTTGTGAACCTTACAAGGCACAGATGATGTTTTCTGGAAAGTTTCGAGTACATCAAAAATGAAAATGTAAAATCAATTATGTAATTGAATAATACACTTGGTTTATTATGAAATGGAATTCATTAAGTTGAAACAGAGATTGTAGTTAACAATGGTTAAGTTGTTAAGGAAGGATGTACATCATTGCATATTAGTAATATGAACTAACCGAGTAGTACCTACCAGTTAAGATTCACACGTAATAGCTTAGTATGAAAAGATTTATTTTGATTTTAAAATTCATATATATTAAATTTACATCAAATTTCTTCAGGGGAAATGAGTTAATACTTCATCGGTTATTGTTGCTGGTATTTCTTGGTAACTACGATGCATATGACGTTGATGTTCAAGGTACATATTGTGATGTTGAGGCATGGAATGCGGATATTGTTGGTGGTGGTAATGGTATTGTTGGTGTTGTTATCGGTGGTATTGTTGATGCCGGTGATTCTGCTGGTGCTTGTAACCTTTGCACCATATTCTCCAAAGCCACTACCCAAGCGCGAAGCTCGTTGACTTCTTCTACTACACCGGGATGATTGGCGGTTCGGACGAGCGGATGAATAAGATCCAGAATTTGAGAGAGTATATGATCATGACGAGATATTCTAGAGATGAGAGAGAAAATGGTATTACGAACAGGTTCGCCGGTAAGTGCTTCAGGTTCTTCGCCAAGAGGGCAATGTGGTGGATGGAAGGGATCGCCTTCTTCTTGTCTCCAATAATTAAGTAGGATACGAACTCATCCCCAATTCATCCAGAATAGATGATGGCTAATTGGTTGATCCATTCCGGTTACACTGTCTTCAGAATTCAGGTGAATATCCATATCGGAATAGCTGTTAGAGTTTAAGGAATTTGAACTAGATACGGGATCCATCTTGTATAATTAGGGAGATGATTTTTGATATGAATTAGATTATAGAATTTAGTTTGGTATTCTTCAATACATAATTTACATATGTATATATAATACCAAATTCCATAAATCACGGAGAAATTTTCGGAAGATGTCAGGAAAAAGTTTACAGTAACAGATACGCTAAGATATGAATTTTGTCTATACACTATTCATGCAATCAATGCTGTAAAACGTGTCTAGACTAGGAATGATAAGTAGGTAATTTCCGACAAGAAATGATAAGCAAAAATTTTGACATGCAGACACGGTCGAAGTCCAGACTTACTAATGCATCCTAACAACTATCAGTTAGACACACTCATGCAAGACCTGGTTCGCTAGGACCAATGCTCTTATACCAACTATGACGATCGCTCCAAATCCATATGGACGAACACGCTATTCATCGATTTCATTGCGAGGTATTTGACCTCTATATGATACGTTTTGTAAACATTGCATTCTTTTGAAAAGGCACACCATAAATGAATATTTAAATCAAAGGTTTTTGACATCTGATGATATCTACATATAGACAATCACCGTAAATAATAGTTTACAATAGTATTTCCGTTGACAATGCAGTCAAAATAAGATACATGGTGATGATTTGGTGAATGCAACGTTTCCTTGAAAAATATGCCATGTAAGACTCCATGCACATAGCTTGTCTAACATATAAGCAAACAGCGGAAGACTTCTAGGGAACCTGAGAATAAACATGCTAACAAGTGTCAACACAAAGGTTGGTGAGTTCATAGTTTTAGTGTTTCGCATAATCTGTATATAAAAGTGGATCACAAGATTTCAGTTGTTCAATCCAGAAACGTTTATCAAAATATTCTACGAAATTGAGCACCCTGGTAACTAAACTTAACGTATATATAATTTGTACCCTTTGTATAATCATCTTAATAATACACGCAAACCAACGTGTACGCTTCTCAAATATCATACATCCGTTAAAAGGCTAGTGCTCTAGCTCGGACGGGGATATCAAGCCCTATGGATCCATATACAACTACTCGCGCCCACCAATTCTTATAACTGGCAGTTACTAGTTACCAAAGCTAAGGGATTTTCGGTTCAAACTCAGTGTAGAATTTAGTATGTACTTGTATCCATTGCGTTTAAAATAAAGTGCATGTTTTCTCAGTCCAAAAATATATATTGCAAAAGCAATTAAAAAGGGAGCAAATGAAACTCACCTTAGCAGCATATAAAGTTGTTCACCAAAATGTGACTGAAACTCGGATTACCAATTAATCGTAGATCTCAACCTAGAGAACATATGTTGGTCAATAAATGTCTATCAAGCTAGGTCTGGTCATAGTGTATCACAACCCTAACGCTCGAGATCGACATACAAAAGTTTATCAAAAGTCATTTAAAAAAGTCATTTTTGACAATAGTTCAACAAAACGAGACGTACCTTGTATAAGGATTCGTTTACTCGGTTGGTAATATTCAAAAATCCATTTTATCAATCTCGTAAACAAGTTGTTTAAATCTTAATTGCAGATTCAAAAGCAATTTCAATTAACGTCAATCATAATTCAGTTGATCATATCTTTTAATCCGTTCATCGAAATTACGCGATTTCTAAATGAAAAGTTATTGATTTTTCGCCAGCTTTTCAAAAACATGTATATCATATACCTTTTACCAGTAATATATGTATTTAATTCGTGATTCATTATAAACTGTTTAATGACGAAATTTAGCATACAAGCATGTATAAATATATACTCGAGCACTAGACATGTATACACTATTAATATATAAAAGATAAGATATGAATGCTCACGTATCAATATTGAGATTCAATATTGCATGAAAGTACGTAGACACAACAGAGATGATAAATACTAGGTTTGACTTGCGAACAATACCCATGAACATTACCCATAACCTCCATAGCTATAACCCATAATTTCCTTAGTTCTATCACGTTTGAAGCTTGTTTTTAAAGTGACACGCTCATGACCTCGTCGTAATATTTTATGTATAATATTACTAAAAATATTAAGATTAATAATAATAATAATAATAATAATAATAATAATAATAATAATAAATAAATAAATAAATACTTACATGTGTAAAAAAACTCGAGCAGAAACCTGGTATTTATACGCATAATTCCTGATTCTGATGCCCATGCGAGTGCATGGGATTTTAGTGCAAATCTCATGCACTTGCATGAGCTCATGCACTCGCATGGGTTTTATGCCTATTTCCCATTCGATCGCATGGCCGTCAGATCCAGCTCACATATTTTTTGTTTTCTTGTTTGTCGACATAATTAAATATAATATATATAATTTAAATAATTAATTATATATTATATTAAATTCATGTGCATAATTGACTTGTAATTTTCGTTCCGATGACTCGTACGTTGTCACTCGACTTATGTCCCGGTTTCGGTTTCTCCAACGCATTTTCGTACGCTTAAAAAACACGCAATTTACGTTTTGTGACTCGTACCTTTGTCAAAATATAGTCTTAAATTATCAATAAACTATATCATTCAAAGTGTATCTTAAACTTTCGAGTGTTTTGGTTATTTACTTCTATAAATCATTGTCTCGCTATTTGTTGATATATATAAAATAACAAATCGTTTTATGACCAAGTTAATATATCTTTTCAACATTCATAAACACGTTTTAAATATACGTCGCAAGTTATTCATACAATTAATATTCCAACTTATCATATATATTCAAATAACTATTTAAACCAATAATTTTAATGTATGGTATTAAACAATTAAAATTTTGTTACGTTTTCAAGTTATAGTATATATATGTATCTATTTACATATAATGGTTCGCGAATCGTTGAGAACAACCGAAGGGTACTTAAATAGTTCAAAAATTTTGAGATTCGGTTTTACGGACTTTGCTTATCCTGTCGTAAACGTTAAATCATTTAAAGATAAAGTTTAAATTTTGTCAAAAATTTCTGGGTTGTCACAACTGTTCACTCAACTATGTGTTCAAGATCTTCATCCTGTTGGTCTAACCACCTTCCCAATCAATTATGATTTGGTTCGACCTTTCAATGAAGAAACAGAAGGAGAAAACACACCCGCCTGGAGTGTCACAGGATCCGATGATAGTGTTGAAGATGACCAGTTCATTGCACTATTATCCTCCACTCAAATGTCCATTCTCCATCGTCAAAATCGCCGAACTCACAAAATCTTACGACAATTTCTTAACAATCTTGTTTGTGGAAAATGTTTATCTCGTCCAAGCTCCTCTCGTCCCATGTAGAACGAATCTAGAAATGACTTGTTGTATCTTCAATGCATATTTTCATATATGCATAACTATGTTTCTTGTTTGCTATGAATAAAATGTGTGCTTGTTATGTTTTAATAAATATTTTTCAACGTGCACAATTTAAGGGGGAGCTTTGCTCTAAGGGTGAGCATAGTTCTAGGGGGAGCTAACCTTTTTGCTTCGACAAAAAGGGGAGAAATATGGATACAAGTGATTGTTAACACTTGCGTATTTATAGCAAAATGTCCCTCATCACTTGTATGTTTGTCATCATCAAAATGGGGGAGAATGTTGGTTGAATATTGGTTAATGAACTAAATAACAAAGTTATGTATAATGATTAACCAAAGAATATGTTTTGATGATGACACATACATATGCATAAGTGATGACCGACATCTTAAAATAAAACACGCAAGGTCACTAATCCATACTTTATCTTGCAAATGACCAAGTCAAACATAGCTTAAATAATAGAATTAAAAGATCAGCAAAATACACGGTCAAAGGTACGGTCGACCGCATATCCAACCGTAGAACCTAAAACTGAATTGCAACGCAGTTTTGTGAAAACAAGTTGCACGGTCGCCACCACGGTCAACCGTAGTGCGACCGCAGTTTTCTCTGTTACCACTTTTGACCCAATTAAGTTTGACTAGTTCCTGACATCTATAATTCATTAAACCTTTCTCAACATGCTTAGAATAGATGCCTTCTACATACTCAATTGAGTTTTGGTCATAAAAACACTAATCGTGGTTAATTACTCCTAATGACAAATTAACCAAGATTAGGCATAACACATAAGTGTTAAATAACAACTTGTGATCTTAAATCTTATCTAGACATCCCTAGTATGATCATCAAGTACCAACACACTTAAGCCAATTTCACTAAAACAATAATTACTATTAAAGATGACTTAGTGATTAATTAAGGCTAAATGAAGAACAATGCTTTCAAGTGTAACTAGTAAAGACTTGTAATCCTAAAATACACTTAGATACATTTAGGATGGTCACCAAGTCTCAACTAGAGATTGCTCTTCCCTTGTGCATGTGTTGGACATTATTGTGTGCTTACACATTAATCATGCAATATGTTATATTGCAAGTAAGCTTGCTAAAAGCTTAAATTATATGTTGTGCAAATGTCTATATGATTGATCTTAGAGTAACTATCTCTTGCTATGTGTGAGTATTACTCGCTACTTGCTAATATATTTAATACTCATAAATTTGTCAACTTAATTAATATGCTTCCTATGTGCTTACTAGTTAGAATACTAGAATTCAAGTAACTAGCCTACTCCAATGAATTAAGTGTAAAATAGTTCAAAAAGGAATTATAGTCAATTGCTTATTTGGTCTTGTCTAAGTAACAATTTGTGATTACTTATTCAAGTATGACTTAACTTTGATGTCTCTACACACTTAATGATTATCTTAGAAAGACATCATTCAATTAATCTTTACATAATCTTAAAATGAACATGACTTGTGATTAATTGAAACTAGGAAGTTAATGACATATTGACTAGTCTTTAGATTTGAATCAAATGCATTAATGTGACTAACTAAGTCTTGACCAAACTGAGATTTCCCAAAATATCAATTAAGACACTTCTCTAAGAATTTTTGGTTTACCACTATTGGAGTGTTATGTCACTTTCACTTAATAAGACCAAATCTCACACACTTAATGCATATAGTACTTGTATAGGATGTTGGATTTCTTTTGCAGGTGCTAGATGGAATAAAGGTTCCAAAATGTGGTGTTCAAATCTCAGTTAAACGTTCATACAACGAATACATATTTTGGACTGGAGCACGTACGGTCGAACCACGATCGACCGTGCTGGCAACCGTGTGACAACGGCAATTTTTTGAATCCTTCTATAAAAGGCAAGCATTGAAGAGCATTTGAAGCTGACCCTCTTGCATATTTCAAAAGCTTATTTCGAGAGATCACAAGGGCTCTAATTACTACTCAAATGTGATCAAGCAAGAGAAGATTCTATGATCTTATAGATTTAGAATTTGGTTGTTGTAAACTTACTAATCAAAATCATTAATCTTGTGAGTTTACTTAGTGTAATGTATATCCTAGTATTGTCTTAGGATCATCATTACAAAGTGTATAAGTCTTGTAACTTCAGTTTGTAGAAGCATAGGCTAGCTTAGTGATCTACTTCCTTAAAGGGACTTAGGAAATTGATTAATCTCATTTGGAGATTAATACTTGTCCAAGGTGAAGACATGTTGATCTAGGTTGGAGTTGATCTTTCAAAAGGATAGGTAGATTAGGTTTGTTGTCTACCAAAAAAGTTGAATAATTGTAAATCGGATCTCCACCGAGTTTGGAGAAAAGTGCTTAGTGAAGCAACAAATCCCGATTAGTGTAATCAAGGAGTGGATTAAGGTGGATTAGTTAACATCTACCCGAACTACTATAAATCCTTGTGTATATGTTCTTTACTTTACTTCATTCATCATTTTGAACATATACGCTACACACATCAAGTTTGAGTTAAGTTGGTTGATTATAGTTAATAGAATTTGGTGATCAATCGAAAAATTGGTAAAAACATATTAAGTAACTATTCTCCCCCCTAGTTACTTACAGTTCTTACCGTGTACCTAGGCTTGAATCATTGGATGACTTTGCCGAGTGGAAACCTAGGTTCTTAATTTCATTAAATGACATAGACTCAAAGTTGTATAACTTCTTAAAGGCTGAATATACTTTTTAGACTAAGGATCATGGTGAGTTTAAGACTCCTATGGAACTAACTGCAATAGAAAGAGAAGAATACAACTTAGAATGCAAAGCATACAGTCATCTTACTCAGGCTCTTTCTAAGGAGATATTCCATCAGTTTGAGACACATCAGACCACATATGCTTTGTGTAATGCTATTGAGAGTGGAAATGAGGGGAGTGTTGAGTATAGAAAAACTAAGGGTAAGGTTCTAAAGAAGGAATGGAAGAATTTTGACCTTCAGCCTGATGAATCCTTGAAAGATGCTATTGCTAGGTATCGTCACTTATTGACAGAGCTTAAACGTGTTGATATTGTGTTCCCAAATAAGAAGATGGTACAGTGCTTTCGTGAGGGTTTGTCGATTAAGTAGGATCCTATTATACAAGAAATTGAGAAGTCCTTTGCAATTCTGGATAACTCGTTTAGTGCTTTTGTTACTAAGCTATAGGCAAAAGAGCTTGAATTAAAAGAGAGGTTGAAAAGGTTGGAGACAGTTCAGAATCCCGTGGTTTATAAAGCTCCTGAAATTGGTTCAGCTGATAAGAAACATGCTCCACCTCAGACAGCTTTTACTTCAAATACTCAGAAGATAACGTCTAGCTATGTCACTCCTGCACCACAAAGTATTCTTTATCAAACAACTTCAAGCAAGGATGCGAGTACCGAGGTCTTGAGAACTGAAAATATTCGATTGCGTACAATTCAAGGGGTTGAGGAGGATATGGCGTTGGTCGCTATGGTTATGAATTCTTACAATGATCTGTTGCATGGAAGAATTTGGAATAGTCATTTGGAACAGGAAGACTATGATCAGATAGATGAAAATGATATGGAGAAAATGGATATCCTCTGGGCTATAGGAAGTGTTATTCGCAGGGCAAAGAAGTATATTGAGAAGACTGGTGAGAAGAACTTGGGTGTGAGCAAGAACACCAAGTTTGGCTTTGATATGAACAAAGTTAGGTGTCACAATTGTCATGAGTTGGGTCACTTTAAGAGAAATTGTACTCATCCGAAGTAACCAGGCTTTCATAATTTATTCCATAATCAGAAGCGAGAATCGAAAAATACGATCAACGTTTCAGTTGTAGATAAGTCTTCAAAGGCCTTTGCTGTTACCTATGATGATGAGTCCTATGACTGGTCTATTGATGTAACTGATGCTTTCGATCATCATACGAATATTGTGAGGGTTCAAATTTTTGAGGAAGAGGTTGAAAAAGAAAAGGCCGAGAGAGAGAGAAGATGGGTTGTGTTGGTAGAGATAAGAAATGCAAGTGCCTTGGATGCAGAATGGAAGATAGGATTGACTGAGCATGGTACTGGGCAAATTACTTGTGTCGAGGGTACGTGAACAAAAGGGTGCAAGAGAAGTTTAAGTGTTCCATTCATAGTGATGGGGACATATGGACAGACAGTGAGTCATCCTCTTCAGACGATGAATCAAAGAAATCTTGTGTGCATGTTGGTCAGTCTTCTGTGTTCAACTCAGAAACTATTAAGACGAAGGAATTGAATGAGGAAAAGTTGGTCAACTAGAAGTTAGGTTCAGATAGCTCAAGTTCAGAGTCAGAATCAGAGTCTGAATCAGAATCTGGTGAGAAGAAGGTCACTCGTCTCTCTACATTTATGGCAGACTCCTCTAATAAAGCTAAGGTAACTCCTGAAACTAATACTGTTTGTGAAAAATGTGTTAGCTTACATCAGGAACTGGATGAACTTAGGGAGTCAGTAAAGATGTGTACTAGATGTGTGACTTTAGAAGAACAGGTTAAAAGGTTGTCTGACATTTTCCTAAACTGTAATAACTGTACTGCCTTAGAACAGGAAATTGATGTTCTTAAAAAGGGTAATCAGGTTCTTAGGAAGCAGTATGAGGACAATTTGATTTTTAAAACTAGAAAAAAAGAGTTTAGGGAAATCATTAAAACATTAGACGACCAAGTGACCGATTTGAAGTCAAATGTGCTGTTAAATACTCAGACCATTATGAGATAGATCACTGAGATAGATGACCTTAAGAGAGATAAAGAATCCTTTAGGATTAGTTATGAGACTGAAAGAGATAAGGCATATATCTATAAGAGGTCTGCTTTTGTTCTAGAGTATTGTCAAAACACAGGAGGAAAAGAAACTAGTAGTGATTATAAGAAGTGTCCTCCACCGTTTGAGCATGATTATAGCTTCTCACCTCCTGAGAAACAGTTCAGTGAAGATTTTGTTTCAATTCAACCAACTGAGACCGAACAAGAAAAAGGTAAAGGGGTAGGTACAACTGATACTCCTAAAGTAGGGGTAGATAAGACCCATAAGGTAGATAAACCTAACTCTAAATCTGTAAAGATATTGCAAACCCAGCTAATCAGAGACCTGTCAGGAATAGGCTTCGATCACCAATTAAATTTGTAAAAGGTCCTAATTTTGAGGAGGAGGACTTCTTGAAACCAGCGAGTAGTTCACCACCGAAGTATGTACCTCCGCCTAAAAGGTCTCCGGTTGGATCTCCTGAGAGATCTCCTATGAACAGGAGGTCTCCTCCCGGACCTCTGAGACATAGATCTCCACCAGCTTATAGACCTAGATTGGATTCCTATTTTAGGGATGAAGATATAGAGATACACGTTCATGTTTTCATTGTGGGTTGGGAGGTCTAGGATGGCAATGGGTGAGAAAAAACTCATGACCCACGGGTACCCGATCCGTGATGGGCGGGTAAAGTCATTAAATATTACCCACGGGTACGGGTAAAAAAGTTATACCCGTCGACGGGTTGTGGGCGGGTTGCGGGTATATACTACCCGTCACGGGTAAAACCCGATCCGCTATTCCGTAAGATTTTTTTTAATTTACACGCAAGTTTATATATATAATTATTGAATTTAAAATTGATTTTACTTGTAATGAAATAATTTTTAAATATATAATATTATCATCTTCGCTGCTACTTTCATATTAATGAATGTATATAGGCTCACAAGAGTTTTGTTATTTCCTCCAGCTGAGAGTTTTGTAAATTTTAGACATGGTTTGTTTGTCTTATAATTGAATTCTCATGATAGCATGTATACAGGCTACATAGTATTCGGGTCTGTTTGGCATGAGTTAAGATATTAGCCACTGTTATAATTGATCTTGGTTATAATAAAATTATTATTCTTTTAAAAAAACATATAAATAAAAAACTTAATTTTCATGTCATTTTATGTTGTATTATTAACAAAATTATTTAGCTTTTTTAAAACTTTTTTATTACTAAGTTGTATACTTGAATTACCCGCGGGTCACGGGTATCCACGGGTTACCGGCATGGACAAATTTTTTTTACCCGCGGGTGGGTAACGGGTCTCAACGAGCAAAAAAAACACCCGACGGGCGACTCACGGGTATATAGGATCCGCGCCTGTCGCCCGCGGGCGCCATCCCTAGGGAGGTCATAGGGCTATACACTGTCCCAAACATTTCATAGCATCCAGGAGGAGGATTGAGCTGAGTCCCCCTAAGAAGTTTAGAAATTTTAGACCAGCTTCTCCTCCTAAGTATCGTATGTCGTCTAGACCTAACTCACAAATGTCTGATAAACATGTGATTCATGAAAATCCATCCAAGACTGACAGTGGTAAAAGGGTTGTGCAAGATAATGTTTATTTTAAGAAACCTTTACATAAAATCCAAACGTGGGTAACCAATGAGGGATGTAATGAGGCTAGTGGTTCGAGTACCGTTTATAAGGAAAATGAAAAGGTTGTCACCATTAACGGGAAACCCATTGCCGAAAAGGCGTGGGTATCCCTTTCAAACTAATCATTTTTCTATTTGTTGTGCAGGTCGCCTACAGTCCAAACAAAAATACTTGGATTGTTGATAGTGGCCGTCCCGGCACATGACAGGAAACATGTCTCTGCTTCACAATGTTAAATCAATTAGAGGTGGACCTGTTTCGTTTGCGGGTGATCAAGGAGGATTTATAACCGCTCAAGGGATGATTTCAAATTTCTAGGTCTGTTTACGTGAAAGAAATGTCAAATAACCTGTTGTCCGTCTCTCAAGTCTATGATAAGAGGCATAAAGTTCTTTTTGATGAACAGCAGTGTTACATAATGAGAAAGGATTACAAAGTTCCAGAAAATATGATTCTTATGACGGTACCCAGATATCAAGACTTGTACATTCTTGATATGTCAAAGACTTATGTTAAGGCAGCGAAAGGGCATCAGGCTATTGTTTCAAAGGCTACTGAACAGGAGTCTATGTTATGGCATAAGAGGATGGGTTACCTAAGTTTCAGGAAAATGAACCATATAATTCATAATTGTTTGGTGGAAGGCGTTAATGTAAAAGGGTTTCATGTTCCTGATGGTTGTGTGCCGTGTAAGAAAGGAAAGCAAGCCAAGAAACCACACAAAATTAAGAAACATCATTCCATTGATACTCCTCTTGAGCTACTTCATATGGATCTTTTTGGTCCAATCAACAAGAAGAGTATCACTGGACATTCCTTTGGCTTAGTGGTAGTGATGCTGAAAAGTAAGGCTGATACATTTGAACAAATAAGGTTGCTGATCACGAGACTTGAAACGATGAACAAGTTGAGGGTAAGAATGATCTGAATAGAAAATGGGACTGTGTTTAAAAATAAGAAGATGGAAGAGTATTGCAATGAGAGAGGAATTCAACAAAAATTCAGTTCACCGTACACTTCGCAGATGAACGGTGTAGCTGAAAGAAAGAACTGTACTCTAATTTAGACTGCCAGAACAATGCTGGCTGACTCAGATTACCAGTTACATTTTGGAGTGAAGCAGTTTTGAATGTGTGCTATATGATTAATAGAGTTCTTGTTGTGAAACGTCATGGCAAGATATGTTATGAGCTGCTGTTGAAAAGAAAACCTCATATCAAACATCTCGAGCCGTTTGGGTCTCTGTATACCATAATGGTTAGAGATACAGGTGGGAAATTCAATCCAAAAGCTGTTACAGGGAGATTTTTGGGGTTATGGGAATGCATGTAAACGGGTGTATAACTTGGAGTCTCGGTGCATTGAGCAATGTACCGAAATCGATGTTCAAAGACATGCAACAATTCCAGCTGGTAAAGGGTATACGTGGCAGTTCGACTATGATAAGTTGTTTGATTCATTCAATCTTCCTGAGGATGATTCTGAGGATGAAGAGATCGCTGCACAAATGATGTATAACATGCATATCTCTGCTGAACATATGTCTAATGTGCATGTACAATCTCAGGTTCCAAATGTGGCTGAAGAAATAGAACCAGTGATAGGGCCTAATGATGATGAATCAGATTCAGATGATTCAGTTCCTGCGTTAGAGGAATCTACATTACAATCTGAGGGGGATGATTTGTATCTGGATGATGTTTATGAGGACGTGGTACATCAGGAACCTATTCAACCTGTGATTGAGGAACCTATTCAAACTGCGAATGTGGATCCTTTACAAACCAATACAGATGATTCTACTGAAACAGATGGACTAAGACGGTCTAGTCGAACGGTATCTCTCCCTAAACATTTTGATAATTATGTTGTTGACCCTGCAGGTGTTTCAGGTGCTAATACAGGTGAATCTTCTACTTCAGATGAGCATGTTACACCCTCTGCAAACGTTGTTCTTGATTTTTTATACTCAATAGAATCAGACTGGAAGAATCTTCAGGAATGCGCACTGTTGCTTTGTTTCACAAATCGAACATGAAGATGTCAAAGATGCGTTGCAGTATGATGAGTGGGTTTCAGCTATGCACGAAGAACTTCAACAATTCAATCACTTGGGTGTTTGGAGGTTAGTAATACCACCTTCTGACTGTAAACCATATGGCCTGAAGTGGGTATTGAAAAATAAGACAGATGATCAAGGAATCGTGATCCGGAATAAAGCAAGATTGGTTGTTCGAGGATATCAGCAAATTCCAGAAATAGATTACGACGAGGTTTATGCTTCTGTAGCTAGACTGGAGGCTATTCGAATGTTTTTGGCCTTTGCGTCGTGGAAAGGGTTTAAAGTTTTTTAGATGGATGTTAAGAGTGCATTCTGGTATGGCACTCTTTAAGAAACTGTGTATGTGACTCAACTGCTGGGGTTTGTTGATCCACATCATCCAGAAAAGGTGTATTTCTTAGAAATGGTGATGTATGGTCTTCACCAAGCCCCGAGAGCTTGGTATGCTACTCTGTCGAACTATAAGATAGAGAACGGCTTTAGACGAGGAGTAATCGATCAGACTCTATTTATCAAAGAAAGGGGTGATGATATAATGTTGGTACAGGTATATGTGGATGATATCATCTTTGGGTCTACAGATCAGAAAATGGTTGATGAGTTTCAGGATGTAATGCAGAAATGATTCAAGAAGAGTTCACTAGGGGCCATCAATTTCTTCTTAGGGTTGCAGGTTGATCAAACGGAAAAAGGAATTTTTCTACATCAATCTTGAGCCGATTCAAGATGGAAGATGAACGAATTGCCAAGAATCCTCTTTCGGTGAATCACGGTATTACTCCGAAAAATACAGGGGCAAAAGTCAATCCAACTCTATACAGGGCTATTATTGGTTCTTTGATGTATCTTACAGCATCTCGCCCAGATATCATGTTCGCAACTTGTTTGTGTACTCGTTATCAAGAACAACCGAATGTGAATCACATGTTAGCAGCAAAGAAGATCATGCGTTATCTAAAGGGAACTCCAAGTTTAGGCTTATGGTAACCGCGTAAGGATGGGTTTGATCTAACGTCATACAGTGATTCTGACTACGGGGGTTGTAAAAGAGATTTCAAATCGACTTCTGGTGGTTGTAAGTTTCTTGGTAGCAGGTTTGTAAGTTGGCAGTGTAAGAAACAAATGGCAGTCACACAATCAACATGTGAGGCTGAATATATTGCTACTGCAAGTTGTACGTTTCAGGTTTTCTGGATTCAACAACAGCTTCGTGATTATGGTTTGCAAATTTCTAATACTCCTATATATGTTGATAATACTGCTGCTATTGCTGTTACTAAAAACCCTGTTAATCATTCTAAGACCAAACATATAGGGATTAAGTACCATTTCATTAGGGACTGTTATGAAAAGAAACTAATAGATGTCCTACAAATAGCTACAACAACCCAAAGGGCTGATTTGTTTACCAAAGCATTTGACCGACCTCGTTTCTTTTTTCTGTTAAATGTGTTAGGAGTGAAAGACAGAGCGGAGGTTGTGTCTGATAGGGAGTTATTGAAGTAACCATCCAATCTGTATCATGTGTATATATTTGCATTTGCATTTTACATCATTTTTGCATGTTACTTAGTTTATTTTCTGTTTTGCATGATCATTTTATTTTCTGGTATGCATTCTAAAATTGAAAAACCAAAAATATTCTGTTTGTTTGCGTTCTGTTAAAGAGAATAGTTGAGAAAATTGCTTCATCAGAAAATACAAAAACATTGAAAAATGAAAAAGCCATAAAAATCAGAAAAATCGGAAAATGAGAAGTTGCTATGTGAAAATGGGAAATGATTGTATTACTGAACTAGCATGTTAATCGTTCTACGTAAAAAGTAAGTAGTACATGATTAGTTAATGAATGTTGATAAATTTTGAGGATTGAATTTTGGAATGAGGGCATCACTTAAGCATAAAGTAAATAATCTTGGCAAGGAAATCGCGAAAAGGTTTACAGCGGTTGACGGTAGTCACCTAACTATCACTGAGAATATACCGAGAAATTATCATTCAGGAACTCAACAGATGGTTGAGGTCTCCCCTACTACGATTTATACTCTAGTGAAGGATTGCTATGTAAGTCTGCAAGGTGAGTTTACTCTTGTAGAACCTATACCAGTTTCTATTTACCTTTATTTCATGGGCCGAAACTCATCATTAGGTTAGTCAGGTATCCAAAGGGGGTGTTCTCACTATGAACGGGTTGACAAGTGCAATTCCGTATCACAGATATATCATCGGAGACTACTTCAATGCCAACGATTAAAGCTGACGTGTGATTCATCTTAAAATGTGGGGCATCATCATAGAAGTTGTAATTTTATTTTCATGTATGGTTTATTTTCATTTATGTTGAGCAAGCTAAAGCGCAACATCAGAAAATCCTAAAAAAGGGTTGATTATTTTCTTTTATTTATGTTTATGTATATATGATTGTTTGTATGTCAATAACAATGGTGCACCACATCCAAAACAAAGAATCTAGGTTATCAAAGTTTGGATTTCATGTCTATCAATCAATTGAATTCTATTTGAGTGAGGAAGATGATCAAACAATGTGCTGATCAGAACGAATTAAGTTATCTATATCCAAGGGGGAGAAGTGCCAGAGTTTCAGATCTAGAAAACTCAAATCATTCTATCTGTCTTTGAAGTTAACATTTAGCAGGATTTTGCTTATCATCTAGAGGAACGTTACATCTATTGTCTGTGCGATGGGTTGTACCGATTGATCTAGATAGCTGGGGACATCTTCTGGAGGGTATTCTGACTTAGAATACCATCACCCCCCAAATACAACATATCATTCCATCATTATTAGCTTTCTGCTCAAGCATGGGGTTTATAGTGACTGGTAACTGTGTTCTCTCGGAGTATGCAATAAAATTGAGACAAAAAAAGCCTTCTGAATCGAAAGTTATAAGTTTAAGGTAGAAGCTCATGGCTGACAGGGTTGCTGGAAACATCGTGAGATGCTTCATGTTCAATCAAATTGAAAGTACATCGAGGTGATAGCGGACAGCTTCAATATATTGTGCTCAATTGACTACCTAATAAATTTGTGCGATCTCAAGTGAGGACTGAGTTTAAGATTATTTACCTAAGTGTGCAAGTGATTTTCAAAAAGTCCGAGAGGAAAGTCTAATAAGTTTATAGATATTCAAAGACTAAAAATGTAAGTAATTGAAAAACAAACATGGAACAAAAAGTTCTAAATAAATGAAATTGACGATGTTAAAACTGCAAAAGATAGTTCAGTTTTGATCCCGGGAAAAATATTGATAAATTCTTCTTCTCACAAAAATATGTGTTTATGTTATGATAACTGTATGGTTTGTTCCTGATATTTTAATCTGATATTTGAATTTAGTTTCTGTAAGATGGATAGCTAGTTAATTAGCTCGTTATGTCAGGCTTGTGATATTCACTATGCGGTTAGTTTATTGATTTAATTCATCATAATGTATATGTTTGCTTTTGTTCTTCATAGTTTGCATATTAAAATGAAAAAGACAAAGAGATTTAGTATGTTTTTAGCATTGTTGCATGTTTCATACTGTATAATATTGCATATCATTTGGTGGTTACTTCATAAAATCCGGACCAGGGGGAGTAAGCAAGCGTGAAAGATCCGAAAAACATAAAAGTTCTATAAGTCGGGTATTAGGTTATTTGACTTAGTTTGAAATTCAATGGGATCTTGTGAAAGTTGATAAAATTGAGAATTCATGGATAAGATTGGGAAAACCGATAGTTAAATGATAATGTGACTGTTTGGATGAGATGAGTTTGTCAGGAAATGAAAGTTAGAAAAGCCGGAATGAAAAGTTAAATTTTTATTTTGTGGATATGTGTAGTGACCCGAACTTTTCCATGTTTATATATATTAATTGAGATTGATATTTACATGATTAATTGTTTCCAACATGTTAAGCAATCAAACTTGTTAAGACTTGATTAATTGAAATATGTTTCATATAGACAATTGACCACCCAAGTTGACCGACGATTCACGAACGTTAAAACTTGTAAAAACGACATGACGATATATATATATGGATATACATATGGTTAAAATGAGATTATGATAAGTAAGTATCTCCATAAGTATATTAACAATGAGTTATATACATATAAACAAGACTACTAACTTAAGGATTTCGAAACGAGACATATATGTAACGATTATCGTTGTAACGACATTTAAATGTATATATATCATATTAAGATATATTAATATATCATAATATCATGATAATATAATAATTTAACATCTCATTAGATATAATAAACAATGGGTTAACAACATTAATTGAGATCGTTAACTTAAAGGTTTCAAAACAACACTTACATGTAACGACTAACGATGACTTAACGACTAAGTTAAAATGTATATACATGTAGTGTATTTAGATGTATTAAAATACTTTTGGAAGACTTCAAGACATATATCAAAACACTCATACTTAACAAAAATGGTTACAGTTACTTTCCCATTCTTTTCTTTCATCAAGAATTCTAGTCGTATTCTTACCCGTATTATACACAGCTTCAAAATGTACTTACTATGGGTATATACCAATAGGAACTAGCATGGGATTCCACTCTTGATTATGTCATGTATGACTAATCAATTTTAACTTCTACCATGAGCTAGTCAACTAACTAGAACTCCTTTTAACCCCACTCACCACTCACCAATTACCACTCATCATTCACTCCATTTCACTTCCAATACTCTTTCTAATTCTCTCTCAACACACACACACACTATTATGAACGTATTTTTCCAGTAGTTAATCATCATATTCATCAAAAATCACTTCAAGAATCAAGCTATAATCATCATAGGAAGAACACTTCAAGAACACTTCAAAAATCCCTTCAAGTTTACTAATTTACTTCCAAGCTTTCTAATCCATTCCAAGTAATCATCTAAGATCAAGAAACCTTTGTTATATACAGTAGGTTATCTTTCTTATTCAAGGTAATATTCATATTCAAACTTTGATTCAATTTCTATAACTATAAACTATCTTAATTCGAGTAAAAATCTTACTTGAACTTGTTTTTGTGTCATGATCCTACTTCAAGAACTTTCAAGCCATCCAAGATCCTTTGAAGCTAGATCATTTCTTGTCACTTCCAGTAGGTTTACCTACTAAACTTGAGGTAGTAATGATGTTCATAACATCATTCGATTCATATATATAAAACTATCTTATTCGAAGGTTTAAACTCGTAATCACTAGAACATAGTTTAGTTAATTCTAAACTTGTTCGCAAACAAAAGTTAATCCTTCTAACTTGACTTTTAAAATCAACTAAACACATGTTCTATATCTATATGATATGCTAACTTAATGATTTAAAACCTGGAGACACGAAAAACACCGTAAAATCGGATTTACGCCGTCGTAGTAACACCGCGGGCTGTTTTGGGTTAGTTAATTAAAAACTATGATAAACTTTGATTTAAAAGTTGTTATTCTGAGAAAATGATTTTTATTATGAACATGAAACTATATCCAAAAATTATGGTTAAACTCAAAGTGGAAGTATGTTTTCTAAAATGGTCATTTAGACGTCGTTCTTTCGACTGAAATGACTACCTTTACAAAAACGACTTGTAACTTATTTTTCCGACAATAAACCTATACTTTTTCTGTTTAGATTCATAAAATAGAGTTCAATATGAAACCATAGCAATTTGATTCACTCAAAACGGATTTAAAATGAAGAAGTTATGGGTAAAACAAGATTGGATAATTTTTCTCATTTTAGCTACGTGAAAATTGGTAACAAATCTATTCCAACCATAACTTAATCAACTTGTATTGTATATTATGTAATCTTGAGATACCATAGACACGTATACAATGTTTCGACCTATCATGTCGACACATCTATATATATTTCGGAACAACCATAGACACTCTATATGTGAATGTTGGAGTTAGCTATACAGGGTTGAGGTTGATTCCAAAAATATATATAGTTTGAGTTGTGATCAATACTGAGATACGTATACACTGGGTCGTGGATTGATTCAAGATAATATTTATCGATTTATTTCTGTACATCTAACTGTGGACAACTAGTTGTAGGTTACTAACGAGGACAGCTGACTTACTAAACTTAAAACATCAAAATATATTAAAAATGTTGTAAATATATTTTGAACATACTTTGATATATATGTATATATTGTTATAGGTTCGTGAATCAACCAGTGGCCAAGTCTTACTTCCCGACGAAGTAAAAATCTGTGAAAGTGAGTTATAGTCCCACTTTTAAAATCTAATATTTTTGGGATGAGAATACATGCAGGTTTTATAAATGATTTACAAAATAGACACAAGTACGTGAAACTACATTCTATGGTTGAATTATCGAAATCGAATATGCCTCTTTTTATTAAGTCTGGTAATCTAAGAATTAGGGAACAGACACCCTAATTGACGCGAATCCTAAAGATAGATCTATTGGGCCCAACAAGCCCCATCCAAAGTACCGGATGCTTTAGTACTTCGAAATTTATATCATATCCGAAGGGTGTCCCGGAATGATGGGGATATTCTTATATATGCATCTTGTTAATGTCGGTTACCAGGTGTTCACCATATGAATGATTTTTATCTCTATGTATGGGATGTATATTGAAATATGAAATCTTGTGGTCTATTGTTACAATTTGATATATATAGGTTAAACCTATAACTCACCAACATTTTTGTTGACGTTTAAAGCATGTTTATTCTCTGGTGAATACTAAGAGCTTCCGCTGTTGCATACTAAAATAAGGACAAGATTTGGAGTCCATGTTTGTATGATACTGTGTAAAAACTGCATTCAAGAAACTGATTTCGATGTAACATATTTGTATTGTAAACCATTATGTAATGGTCGTGTGTAAACAGGATATTTTAGATTATCATTATTTGATAATCTACGTAAAGCTTTTTAAACCGTTATTTATGAAATAAAGGTTATGGTTTGTTTTAAAAATGAATGCAGTCTTTGAAAAACGTCTCATATAGAGGTCAAAACCTCGCAATGAAATCAATTAATTGAAGGTATTTCATATGCCCGAGAGACATAATTAATTAATGTGGCCAATTTGTTGTGATCTAAGTCGGGTCATACCCAATAACAAACCGTCAACACTTTTATGTATTTATTTTAGTTGAGTGGATCTTTAAAATAAATACTTGACACTTAAACTTTAGAAATTGGTTTTTAAAGATAAATTGCAAGAAATAATTATTTGGATAATTATATATACACAAGTTTAATTGTTTGATTAAACTTAAATGTGTGTTATATTTTATAAGTGGTTTATGAAGTATAATTTTATAAAAAGGTTTATAAAATTATAAAAGAAAGATGCATGCAAGTAATTAACAAGTATTATAAGGTTTACCACACAAAAAAAAAAAAAAAAAAAGGGGGAAAAGGTGGGACGGTTTTGGGAGTCCCAAAAACACCCCATGCTTTGCCTTTAAACTTGTAATTACTCTACCTAATTGTCATTACTACTTGCATCTTCCAAAACACACTTTAACTCTTGCAATTTTGAACAAGCAAAAGATCTCCTCCTTCCTACTTCCTTTAGGCCTAAATATTTGAGCAAGAACAAGGGTTCATTGCTTGATTTTTGCTAGTTGTTAAGTGTCTTAAATCCTAACCAAGAAGAGGGTGTTGATACTAAGGTTTGTGGGTATTATCTCTTGAGGTTTCAAGTTAGAAACTTGCTATTCTTCATCTTCATCTTCATCTTGCTTCAACCTCCATTTTAGGAGAAGGTATAAACCCTAACTAGCTCTATTTACATTTTAGTATATTTTCAAGACTAGATCTATAAATGGAATTCATGTTTAAAAGGTTTAAATACACATGCAACTTTAAATTGCTTCCGCTTGCTATATACATATACACACGAATACATATACTTACAAAATGGGTTTTGTAACTTGTTTATGTATTGAATTCCATCAATGGTATCTAGAGCCAAAGTCTTGTTAATATGCTTCTTGTCTTTGGCTAGTAAACTCATTTATTTTACAATCTACCAACATGCATGAAAGTAGAATGTAAAAATCTTGAGTTTTGGTGGGTTTGGTGTCTTGGCCGAAATATTTGGGTCCCAAAAGTGGGTTTGGGACTTCAAGTTTGGCCAAGATTTGTTGTTGTTTTGGTTCACAATCATGCCTTGACCTTGTGGTTGGATTTGTGTGTGATTTGGTTGATTATTCATTCTTATGGTTTGTAATAATTATTCATTCATTTTGGTTTGTAAAAGTTGTAATTAATCTTGTAATTTCTTGATGTAATTTATTCTATTTGGTTTGTAAAATAGAATAGGTTGTTATTTCATTTTCTAGAAAAGAAATGTATTAGGATATAATTTTGTAAAGAGAAAATGAAGATCCATGAAGAAGATTACAAGTTGGAACTTTGAAGATTACAAGATTAAGTGGGAGATTTTGTTTAAAATCTCTTACTTGCTTAACCCTTTAGGTAACACTTGTTTTGGCTAAACAAGTGCTTACCACTTTGGCATGATTGTGGACTTTTATTTTGCATGCTTGTATGGTTTTTTGTATGTGTTTGGTTGATACAAAATCTCTTGAAACAACTTGCAGAAATGATATTATAATTGGTTATAATTATAACAACATGACACTAATAAATGGTTATTAAGTACTAGATGAAATTGTAAATAAAATGGTTTATTTAAAAGGTAATGAATTGGTAATTGGTTTACTAAAAGGACATGAAAATAGGTTTTTCATAAAACACTACATACCAAATGCATGTTGGTGTATAGCATTTTGTTTTCTAAACTAGAATGTAGAAAACATAAAATCCCTTTAACTAAAACAAGGTAAACAAGTTAAACGTCATCCTTTTATGGAAACACTTAGACATATTAGGAATCTCTTGATGGGATAAAGGTCACCTAACCGTCATGAGTGAACTAATATGAGTAAGGTACACTTCGCATACATGTGGGATAAAGGTCACCTAACCACTTGTAGGTTAAGTCTACATGTTTACACAAGTAGGACGACTTGATTTGGTAATCATGAACTTAGGGTCACCGAAGCATGAGGAACAAATAGGCGTTGATGGGATTAATATGCCATGCAAAAGGATTGCATGATCCCATAACTTAGAAGTTGCAAAAGGATTGCAATTGTCATTATGACTACCTAGCTAAATCAAATGACGGGATAAAGGTCACCTAACCGGAATTTGATTTACCGTTGGATTCTAATATTTAATAAAACAAATTAAAAGGGTATTGTTTATTAATTCTAAAATCGATACTTAAAATGAACCTTGTTGAATTTTGTAGATGGCCGCTAATAACAACAACAACATGCAAAACGCACCACTTAACATGAACAACCTATCGTTACGGTCTCTCCTCGAGAAAGACAAACTCAACCATACCAACTTTATGGATTGGTTCCGCAATCTTCGGATTGTCCTCAAACACGAGGATAAAGCGTATGTACTTGAGGACCCCATTCCCGATCAACCGGATGAGAATGATGTAGAGGCAATGGCCTCTTACGATAAGTATTGCCACGACTCCCTTCAAGTCTCATGCTTAATGCTTGGGACTATGATACCCGAACTCCAAAAGGATTTCGAGCACCATAGTGCATACGACATGATAACGCAATTGAAGGAGATGTTCCTTCAACAAGCGCGTGTCGAGCGCTTCGAAACGGTTCGGGCGCTACATGCTTGTCGTATGGACGATACCCAATCGATACCTAACCGTCTTAACCTAAACATATCTAATGAGTTAGCCACCGATCTTATCCTTAACTCCCTATCAAAAAGGTTTGATCAATTTGTAATTAATTACAATATGAATGGGATGGATAAGAGCATAGGTGAGCTTCACGGTATGCTTAGAACGGCGGAAACTAGCATGGGTAAAAGGGCTTTACCCGTGTTAGCAATCGATCAAGGTGGATCCAAAGGTAACACCTCTAAGCCTAAGGTGGCTAAGAGAAAAGGACCCACCCATCAAGGCAAAGGGAAGGGGAAGATGGTTACCCCAACCATCAACAAGGCTAAGAAGCAAAAGGTAGCCGAGAAGGCAAACCCCAAGGAAGACCCATGTTTCGGTTGCGGTGAGATGGGTCATTGGAAACGAAACTGTCCGGTCTACCTTAAGGAGTTGAAGGACAAGAGGGATGCAGGGCAAACCTCAGGTAATATATATATGGTATATATAGAGCTTAGTATTACTTCTTCTAATACATGGGTATTAGACACTGGATGTGGAACTCATATTTGTAATTCTTTGCAGGGGTTCAAAAGAAGTGATCATAAGGCGGGAACATCAAGTCTCTATATGGGCAATGGTGCAAAGGTGCATGTTAAAGCTCAAGGAGATTTTATTTTGAAGCTTCCAAGCGGATTGGAACTTATTTTAGAAAATGTTTTGTATGCTCCGGATTTGTGTAGAAACATTATTTCTATTTCTCGCTTAAAACAATGTGGTTACGTTGTTAATTTTATTGATGATGATATTCATGTTTCTAAAGATAATGTATTCTATTTCAAGGCTTCGCCTTCAAATGGAATTTATGAATTGGTTCATGATGACGCATCATCGAGCTCTATATACCATACTAGCACCAAGAAACTCAAAAGGGATTTGAGTGATTCCTATTTATGGCATTGTCGCCTTGGTCACATAAACAAGAACCGAATGCATACACTTCAAAAGAATGGACTTTTGAAATCAAATGAAATGGATTCGTTTGATGTATGTGAATCTTGTTTACAAGGCAAGATGACTAAAGCACCTTTCAAAGGGACTTATGAAAGGGCTAAAGATTTATTGGGATTAATACATTCGAATGTATGCGGACCCTTTAAACCCATGACTAGGAATGGTGAAAGATACTTTGTTACTTTCATTGATGACTTTAGTCGTTTCGGATATGTCTACTTATTAAGACACAAGGACGAAACGTTTGAAGCATTCAAAGAATATCAAAACGAAGTACAAAATCAACTCAATAGGACAATTAAGGTACTTCGTACCGATAGAGGAGGTGAATACCTAAGCGATGCCTTCCAAGATCATCTTAGGAGTTGTGGGATTATCTCACAACTTACTCCACCCGGAACACCCCAACTTAATGGAGTTTCCGAAAGGAGGAACCAAACCCTAATGGATATGGTTCGATCTATGATGGCAAGAAGCTCGTTACCTCTATCATTTTGGGGTTATTGTCTAAGCTCCGCGGCTCGTATTTTAAATATGGCCCCAACAAAGAAGGTGGAACGAACTCCTCATGAGATGTGGTTTGGAAAACCACCTTCTCTTTCATACTTAAAAGTATGGGGATGTGAGGCTTATCCTAAGCGTTATGTAGCTAATAAGCTACATGCTTGATCCACAAAGTGTATCTTCATAGGATATCCCAAAGATGATATGGGATATTACTTCTATGATCCATCCGAGCAAACGGTATTTGTTGCTCGAAAAGCGGAATTCCTTGAAACCAAATTCCTTATGGAAGGTGATGGTGAAAGGAAGATAGATCTTGTAGAGGTACAAGATCAAGCCGATGATACACAATTGGTTGGCACTAGTACTCAACATGAGGATGTTGAAAATGATCAAGTGGATGATCAAGGTACACAAGACGTTCGAAGATCGAGTAGGATTAGTAATCCTTCCGAGAGATATGGGTTTCTCGTGGATGGTTGCTATACGGTTGATTTGGATGAACCGACAAACTACAAAGATGCTTTATCAAGGATTGATAAAGACAAATGGCAGGAAGCCATGAACGCCGAGATGCAATCCATGTATGAAAACCAAGTTTGGGAACTTGTTGTGCAACCTCCTAGCTCTAAGCTAGTTGATTGCAAATGGCTTTTCAAGAAGAAAACCGACATACATGGAAACTTGGATACATACAAAGCTAGACTTGTAGCAAAAGGTTTCACTCAAACTCAAGGGGTTGACTATGATGAAACTTTCTCGCCAGTGGCAATGCTAAAGTCTATTAGGATATTATTTGCCATTGCTGCTCACTATGACTATGAAATATGGCAAATGGATGTCAAAACCGCTTTCCTAAATGGATATCTTGAGTAAGATGTCTATATGGTACAGCCCGAAGGTTTTGTTGATCCGAAAAATCCTAAAAAGGTATGCAAGTTAAAGAAATCAATCTACGGATTGAAACAAGCATCTAGAATGTGGAATCATCGTTTTAATGAAGAGGCAAAGAAATTTGGCTTCATTAAAAATGGTGATGAAGCTTATGTATACAAGAAGGCTAGTGGGAGCTCTATAATGTTCCTTGTGCTATATGTGGATGATATATTATTATTTGGGAATGATATTACCACAATGCAAGAAGTCAAAACTTGGCTAAAGAGTTGCTTCTCCATTAAGGATCTTGGAGAAGCACAATACATATTGGGGATTGGGATCTTTAGGAATAGATCCAAGAGATTGATAGGTTTAAGTCAAAGTACATACATTGATAAAATCTTGAAAAGGTTCAAGATGGAAAACTCTAAGAAAGGTTTGGTACCTATTCAAAAGGGAACCGTTCTCAGTTCATCTCAGTGTCCTACCACAAAAGATGAACAAGAGAGAATGAAGAAAGTCCCATACGCATCTGCTATTGGGTCTATCATGTATGCAATGATATGTACTAGACCGGATGTGTCATGCGCTTTAAGCTTGACAAGTAGATACCAGAATAACCCAGGAAATAGTCATTGGACTGCGGTTAAATGTATATTGAAATACCTTAGAAGGACTAAGGATATGTTTCTAATATATGGGTCTGGTGAGGAGGAACTCGCTGTAAAAGGTTACGTGGACGCGAGTTTCCAAACTGATCGAGATGACTCTCGATCACAATCTGGTTATGTCTTCATGTTGAATGGTGGTGCGGTCTCTTGGAAGAGCTCAAAACAGGAAGTTGTTGCGTTATCCACTACAGAGTCGGAGTACATTGCCGCCTCATTGGCAGCCCAGGAAGCTGCATGGATGAAGAAATTCATCGACGACTTAGGAGTGGTCCCTTCCATTCAGGACCCTCTTGAGATCTTTTGTGACAACGAGGGTGCGATTGCTCAAATCAAGGAACCTCGTGCTCATCAAAAGACTCGTCACATTGAGCGGAGATTCAACTACATTAGGGATGAGGTTGGAAAGGGAAAGATATGTATTCACAAAGTTCACACAGATCACAATGTTGCGGATCCACTCACGAAGCTTTTACATGGGCCAAAACATGAGGGACATGTTTGTGCATTAGGGCTTTGATATTCTAGTGATTGGAATTGATCTATTTTATGTATTGTATCGGAACGAATTAGTTCAAACTCATTAATATAATTATGGTATTAATTTAATTATGAGTCATGTTCCAATTTTGCATATTTTATCCATGAATAAACTTTTATTCTAAAGTTCGTAGTTGATCACATTTGTGGGAACAAGTGTGAGGTCTAGACTATTATGAACTTGGATTGGTTAACATTCAAATGGTGAATGTGGGGCAAGGTTGCAACCAAGGTTCATAGATATTTGTGGGATACAAATATTGGAAGACCCGCTCTCAAGATTTACTATATGGAGCCTTTGTGGTTGATCACATGTAATCTTGAGTAAAGGAGAATATCATTATATCCTCTGACCTGAGACACATATTGGGTTCGGATATTCACCGAATATTGTGCCTTGATTCTTTCCTTCGCTATTCTGAGATATGGTAGTACATAAGGGACGCTTCAGGTATGGTACGAAGTGTAGTGTCTAGGACGTATGTAGTCAAGATGGAATTTGTCCCTCTTATTCGTTGAGAGTCGGATGTCTAAGGCCTGACAAAGTTAAATCGATAAGAGAGTGATCATTCTATGTCTCTTGGATTTAACATGACATCTAGGACAAAAGGAGATATTGAAAGATTCACCTAAATCATATTCGAGATGGGAACTCGAAAGGGATGATGTTATTGAATGGCACTAAGTCATAACACATTGGGGGTGATGGACGGTCGTTAGGTGGTATCCGTCACTTGCATTAATTCCTTATGTTTCTCGTGCAAGTGGGAGATTGAAGGTATTTCATATGCCCGAGAGACATAATTAATTAATGTGGCCAATTTGTTGTGATCCAAGTCGGGTCATACCCAATAACAAACCGTCAACACTTTTATGTATTTATTTTAGTTGAGTGGATCTTTAAAATAAATACTTGACACTTAAACTTTAGAAATTGGTTTTTAAAGATAAATTGCAAGAAATAATTATTTGGATAATTATATATACACAAGTTTAATTGTTTGATTAAACTTAAATGTGTGTTATATTTTATAAGTGGTTTATGAAGTATAATTTTATAAAAAGGTTTATAAAATTATAAAAGAAAGATGCATGCAAGTAATTAACAAGTATTATAAGGTTTAGCAACAAAAAAAAAAAAAAAAAAAAAAAAGGGAAAAGGTGGGACGGTTTTGGGAGTCCCAAAAACACCCCATGCTTTGCCTTTAAACTTGTAATTACTCTACCTAATTGTCATTACTACTTGCATCTTCCAAAACACACTTTAACTCTTGCAATTTTGAACAAGCAAAAGATCTCCTCCTTCCTACTTCCTTTAGGCCGAAATATTTGAGCAAGAACAAGGGTTCATTGCTTGATTTTTGCTAGTTGTTAAGTGTCTTAAATCCTAACCAAGAAGAGGGTGTTGATACTAAGGTTTGTGGGTATTATCTCTTGAGGTTTCAAGTTAGAAACTTGCTATTCTTCATCTTCATCTTCATCTTGCTTCAACCTCCATTTTAGGAGAAGGTATAAACCCTAACTAGCTCTATTTACATTTTAGTATATTTTCAAGACTAGATCTATAAATGGAATTCATGTTTAAAAGGTTTAAATACACATGCAACTTTAAATTGCTTCTGCTTGCTATATACATATACACACGAATACATATACTTACAAAATGGGTTTTGTAACTTGTTTATGTGTTGAATTCCATCATTAATATGGAACGTTTTTAATCAATAAGAACGGGACATTTCAGTTGGTATCCGAGTGTTGGTCTTAGAGAACCAGAATTTTGCATTAGTGTGTCTTATCGAGTTTGTTAGGATGCATTAGTGAGTCTGGACTTCGACCGTGTTTACTTGAAAAATGATTGCTTAACAAATTTTGTTGGAAACTATATATTTTTAACATGTGAATATTATGTGATATATTAATCTCTTAACGCGTTTGATATTATGTGATAGATGTCTACCTCTAGAACAAGTCCCATTGACTCACCTAATAATAATGAAGAGTCAAATGTAAATTGGAATGATTCGTGGACTGATTCACAAGTTCCCGAAGAGGAACCGGAAGAAGAGTCGGAACCGGAAGAAGAATCGGAACCGGAAGAAGAATCGGAACCGGATGAAGAAATAGAACCGGTGGGGGAAATAATAAAACGGTTAAGTAAAAGAAAATCCTCAACCAACCGACCAAGGTTAATTATGGTCAATGGTGTTTCCGCCAAGGAAGCAAAATATTGGGAGGATTACCAATTCTCCGATGAATCGGATTTCGACGAGAATTCCGATGATGTTATAGAAATTACCCCAACTAAATTTAAAAAGGCAAAAGAAAATAATAAGGGAAAGGGCATAAAAATAGAGAAATCTAATTCCAACCCCGATGAACTTTATATGTATCGTCAACCCCCGAAGTCCTTAAGTTGTAACAATGACCCGGGAACCTCTAAACCACCAGGTTTTTCTAAACCAATGTGGATAACGACGGCTCGTATTAGGGGAACATCATATATCCCTAGAAACTTGGCAAAACGAACCAAAACCGAAGAAGAAGAAGAAACAAGCGAGTCGGAATAAGATAGCTGTATTCGTGTGGTGTAATATATGTAATATAGTGTGCTTATGCTTTATGATATATGTAAAAATTGCTTGTATTAATAAGTATTTTTTTATGAATCTAACTCTTGTCTATTTTACAGTATAAAAACACAAAATGGATAGACAACCCAATATTTTAAGAGACCTACCCGGAGACATGATTGATGAAATCTTGTCTAGAGTCGGTCAGAATTCTTCGGCACAACTATTTAAGGCGAGATCAGTTTGTAAGACATTCGAAGAACGTTCCAAGAATGCCTGAGTTTATAAAAGGCTTTCGTTCGAAAGATGGGGGATATCACATTGGGAAATCCATAAGTTACGATGTGTTTACTTTAACGCATATATTGCGGGGAACCCAAATGCTATTTTACGCAATGGGTTAAGAAATTATTTTGACTCAATATATCCGAATATTGGACTTCGTGATTTAGAAAAAGATTCTAACATGCAACATAAAGAAGCATGTTATGCTTACGGATTAGTAATGTTCGCTTCTCACCAAAGTGAGAACAAGAACATCGGCCTACAACTATTAAACAAAACGTTCCCACAAGTGACGGAGTCGGTAATTGGGGTAAGAAATGAGGTTTTTAGATTGTTACGGGACTGTTGGACATTACGTAACCCTCGTCCCTTTGATGACGTTACAACACGCTGTCTTATCAACGGCCATAACAGTTATGTTCCACAAGACCAAGGATGGGAAGTAGTCCTAGTAAAACCAGAATGCATGACTTGTTTCTGGACGTATGAATTAAGTGTCTTTATTGCCTTTGCTGAACGACTTGTGTACTAGCTAGAATTATCTTCACAACTATCTTGTATCAAAGTTATTGTGTGCTATATTTCATGCTTTATGTAAAATAAGCGGTATTGTAAGTTTGTAAAATATTGTATAAAAGTTTGAACGCGAAATATTATTATAATCAGTTTTTCATATAGAATTGTAGTAGTTGAATTGTATATTAGCTACTAAGTATGAACTTAACGGGTAGGTACTACCCGAATTTAAACTTATAAAACGCTAATATGAAGAAAAAGCTTTTATAAATGAGTTCATATTATGCTACGAAATACTATTAACTACTCTTAATATTCTGTATGATTAACTTGTTCCATTTGACTATTTTGAAGGAAATGGCACCGACTACTCGACACAACGTGAATATGAATGAAGAGGAATTCCGTACTTTTCTAGCTTCAAACATAGCCGCAGTACAGGCTGCGCTACATACCAACAATAACCTTGGATCTAGCAGTACAGGAAATCGTGTAGGATGCACCTACAAAGAATTCACTGCCTGCAAACCTTTGGAATTTGATGGAACCGAAGGACCGATCGGATTGAAACGGTGGACCGAGAAGGTCGAATCGGTGTTTGCCATAAGTAAGTGTACTGAAGAGGACAAAGTAAAGTACGCTACGCATACCTTCACAGGTTCTGCGTTAACATGGTGGAATACCTATCTAGAGCAAGTGGGACAAGACGATGCGTACGCACTACCGTGGTCAGCATTCAAGCACTTGATGAACGAGAAGTACCGTCCCAGAACTGAGGTCAATAAGCTCAAGACAGAACTTAGAGGGTTACGAACCCAAGGATTTGATATTACCACGTACGAAAGACGATTCACAGAATTGTGCCTATTGTGTCCGGGAGCATTCGAAGATGAGGAAGAGAAGATCGACGCGTTTGTGAAAGGATTACCGGAAAGAATCCAAGAAGATATAAGTTCACACGAGCCCGCCTCCATACAACAGGCATGTAGAATGGCTCACAAACTAGTGACCCAGATTGAAGAAAGAATTAAAGAACAGACTGCTGAAGAGGCCAATGTGAAGCAAGTCAAAAGAAAGTGGGAGGAAAATGGTGATAAGAATCACCAATACAACAACAACAGCAATTACAACAATAATCGCAACAATTATCCCAACAATCGCAACTACAACAAACGGCCCAACAACAACAACAACAACAACAACAGCAACTGCAACAATCATCCCAACAATAATAATAACCGCAACAACAACAACAATCAGAAGTAGCTATGCCAAAGGTGTGAAAAGTATCACTCGGGGTTCTGCACCAAATTTTGCAACAAGTGTAAAAGAAACGGTCATAGCGCGGCGAAGTGTGAGGTCTACGGACCAAGGGTTAATAAAACGAAAGGAACAAATGGTGTCGGAACGAGTAATGGCGGAGCAAGTAGTGTCGGAGCAAGTTATGCCAATGTAGTTTATTATAAATGTGGAAAACCGGGCCACATTATTAGAAATTGCCCGAACCAGGAGAACACGAATGGACAAGGCCGCGGAAGAGTTTTCAATATTAATGCGGCAGAAGCACAGGAAGACCCGGAGCTTGTTACGGGTACGTTTCTTATTAACAATAAATCTGCTTTCGTTTTATTTGATTCGGGTGCGGATAGAAGCTATATGAGTAGAGATTTTTGTGCTAAATTAAGTTGTCCATTGACGCCTTTGGATAGTAAATTTTTACTCGAATTAGCAAATGGTAAATTAATTTCAGCAGGTAATATATGTCAGAATCGAGAAATTAAACTGGTTAGCGAAACATTTAAGATTGACTTGATACCAGTAGAGTTAGGGAGTTTTGATGTGATAATCGGTATGGACTGGTTGAAAGAAGTGAAAGCAGAGATCGTTTGTTACAAAAATGCAATTCGCATTATACGAGAAAAAGGAAAACCCTTAATGGTGTACGGAGAAAAGGGCAACACGAAGCTACATCTTATTAGTAATTTGAAGGCACAAAAACTAATAAGAAAAGGTTGCTATGCTGTTCTAGCACACGTCGAGAAAGTACAAACTGAAGAAAAGAGCATCAATGATGTTCCCGTCGCAAAAGAATTTCCCGATGTATTTCTAAAAGAATTACCGGGATTACCCCCACATCGATCCATTGAATTTCAAATAGATCTTGTACCAGGAGCTGCACCAATAGCTCGTGCTCCTTACAGACTCGCACCCAGCGAGATGAAAGAACTGCAAAGCCAATTACAAGAACTTTTAGAGCATGGTTTCATTCGACCAAGCACATCACCGTGGGGAGCTCCTGTTTTGTTTGTCAAGAAGAAAGATGGTACATTCAGGTTGTGTATCGACTACTGAGAGTTGAATAAACTTACCATCAAGAACCGCTACCCACTACCGAGAATCGACGACTTATTTGATCAACTACAAGGCTCGTCTGTTTATTCAAAGATTGACTTACGTTCCGGGTATCATCAAATGCGGGTGAAAGAAGATGATATTCCAAAGACTGCTTTCATAACACGTTACGGTCATTACGAGTTTATGGTCATGCCATTTGGTTTAACTAATGCACCAGCTGTGTTCATGGACCTTATGAACCGAGTGTGTGGACCATACCTTGACAAGTTTGTCATTGTTTTCATTGATGACATACTTATTTACTCAAAGAATGACCAAGAACACGGTGAACATTTGAGAAAGGTGTTAGAAGTATTGAGGAAGGAAGAATTGTACGCTAAATTTTCAAAGTGTGCATTTTGGTTGGAAGAAGTTCAATTCCTCGATCACATAGTGAACAAAAAAGGTATTAAGGTGGATCCGGCAAAGATAGAAACTGTTGAAAAGTGGGAAACCCCGAAAACTCCGAAACACATACGCCAGTTTTTAGGACTAGCTGGTTACTACAGAAGGTTCATCCAAGACTTTTCCAGAATAGCAAAACCCTTGACTGCATTGACGCATAAAGGGAAGAAATTTGAATGGAAGGATGAACAAGAGAAAGCGTTTCAGTTATTGAAGAAAAAGCTAACTACGGCACCTATATTGTCATTTCCTGAAGGGAATGATGATTTTGTGATTTATTGTGACGCATCAAAGCAAGGTCTCGGTTGTGTATTAATGCAACGAACGAAGGTGATTGCTTATGCGTCTAGACAATTGAAGATTCACGAGCAAAATTATACAACGCATGATTTGGAATTAGGCGCGGTTGTTTTTGCATTAAAGACTTGGAGGCACTACTTATATGGGGTCAAAAGTATTATATATACCGACCACAAAAGTCTTCAACACATATTTAATCAGAAACAACTGAATATGAGGCAGCGTAGGTGGATTGAATTGTTGAATGATTACGACTTTGAGATTCGTTACCACCCGGGGAAGGCAAATGTGGTAGCCGATGCCTTGAGCAGGAAGGACAGAGAACCCATTCGAGTAAAATCTATGAATATAATGATTCATAATAACCTTACTACTCAAATAAAGGAGGCGCAACAAGGAGTTTTAAAAGAGGGAAATTTAAAGGTTGAAATACCCAAGGGATCGGAGAAGCATCTTAATATTCGGGAAGACGGAACCCGGTAAAGGGCTGAAAGGATTTGGGTACCAAAATTTGGAGATATGAGAGAAATGGTACTTAGAGAAGCTCATAAAACCAGATACTCAATACATTCTGGAACGGGGAAGATGTACAAGGATCTCAAGAAACATTTTTGGTGGCCGGGTATGAAAGCCGATGTTGCTAGATATGTAGGAGAATGTTTGACGTGTTCTAAGGTCAAAGCTGAGCATCAGAAACCATCAGGTCTACTTCAACAACCCGAAATCCCGGAATGGAAATGGGAAAACATTACCATGGATTTTATCACTAAATTGCCAAGGACTGCAAGTGGTTTTGATACTATTTGGGTAATAGTTGATCGTCTCACCAAATCAGCACACTTCCTACCAATAAGAGAAGATGACAAGATGGAGAAGTTAGCACGACTGTATTTGAAGGAAGTCGTCTCCAGACATGGAATACCAATCCCTATTATCTCTGATAGGGATGGTAGATTTATTTCAAGATTCTGGCAGACATTACAGCAAGCATTAGGAACTCGTCTAGACATGAGTACTGCCTATCATCCACAAACTGATGGGCAGAGCGAAAGGACGATACAAACGCTTGAAGACATGCTACGAGCATGTGTTATTGATTTCGGAAACAGTTGGGATCGACATCTACCGTTAGCAGAATTTTCCTACAACAACAGCTACCATTCAAGCATTGAGATGGCGCCGTTTGAAGCACTTTATGGTAGAAAGTGCAGGTCTACGATTTGTTGGAGTGAAGTGGGGGATAGACAAATTACGGGTCCGGAGATTATACAAGAAACTACCGAGAAGATCATCCAAATTCAACAACGGTTGAAAACCGCCCAAAGTCGACAAAAGAGCTACGCTGACATTAAAAGAAAAGATATAGAATTTGAAATTGGAGAGATGGTCATGCTTAAAGTTGCACCTTGGAAAGGCGTTGTTCGATTTGGTAAATGAGGGAAATTAAATCCAAGGTATATTGGACCATTCAAGATTATTGATCGTGTCGGACCAGTAGCTTACCGACTTGAGTTACCTCAACAACTCGCGGCTGTACATAACACTTTCCACGTCTCGAATTTGAAGAAATGTTTTGCTAAAGAAGATCTCACTATTCCGTTAGATGAAATCCAAATCAACGAAAAACTTCAATTCATCGAAGAACCCGTCGAAATAATGGATCGTGAGGTTAAAAGACTTAAGCAAAACAAGATACCAATTGTTAAGGTTCGATGGAATGCTCGTAGAGGACCTGAGTTCACCTAGGAGCGTGAAGATCAGATGAAGAAGAAATACCCGCATCTATTCCCAGAAGATTCGTCAACACCTTCAACAGCTTAAAATTTCGGGACGAAATTTATTTAACGGGTAGGTACTGTAGTGACCCGAACTTTTCCATGTTTATATATATTAATTGAGATTGATATTTACATGATTAATTGTTTCCAACATGTTAAGCAATCAAACTTGTTAAGACTTGATTAATTGAAATATGTTTCATATAGACAATTGACCACCCAAGTTGACCGGCGATTCACGAACGTTAAAACTTGTAAAAACGACATGACGATATATATATGGATATACATATGGTTAAAATGAGATTATGATAAGTAAGTATCTCCATAAGTATATTAACAATGAGTTATATACATATAAACAAGACTACTAACTTAAGGATTTCGAAACGAGACATATATGTAACGATTATCGTTGTAACGACATTTAAATGTATATATATCATATTAAGATATATTAATATATCATAATATCATGATAATATAATAATTTAACATCTCATTAGATATAATAAACAATGGGTTAACAACATTAATTGAGATCGTTAACTTAAAGGTTTCAAAACAACACTTACATGTAACGACTAACGATGACTTAACGACTCAGTTAAAATGTATATACATGTAGTATATTTAGATGTATTAAAATACTTTTGGAAGACTTCAAGACATATATCAAAACACTCATACTTAACGAAAATGGTTACAGTTACTTTCCCATTCTTTTCATTCATCAAGAATTCTAGTCGTATTCTTACCCGTATTATACACAGCTTCAAAACGTACTTACTATGGGTATATACCAATAGGAACTAGCATGGGATTCCACTGTTGATTATGTCATGTATGACTAATCAATTTTAACTTCTACCATGAGCTAGTCAACTAACTAGAACTCCTTTTAACCCCACTCACCACTCACCAATTACCACTCATCATTCACTCCATTTCACTTCCAATACTCTTTCTAATTCTCTCTCAACACACACACACACTATTATGAACGTATTTTTCCAGTAGTTAATCATCATCTTCATCAAAAATCACTTCAACAATCAAGCTATAATCATCATAGTAAGAACACTTCAAGAACACTTCAAAAATCCCTTCAAGTTTACTAATTTACTTCCAAGCTTTCTAATCCATTCCAAGTAATCATCTAAGATCAAGAAACCTTTGTTATATACAGTAGGTTATCTTTCTTATTCAAGGTAATATTCATATTCAAACTTTGATTCAATTTCTATAACTATAAACTATCTTAATTCGAGTAAAAATCTTACTTGAACTTGTTTTTGTGTCATGATCCTACTTCAAGAACTTTCAAGCCATCCAAGATCCTTTGAAGCTAGATCATTTCTTGTCACTTCTAGTAGGTTTACCTACTAAACTTGACGTAGTAATGATGTTCATAACATCATTCGATTCATATATATAAAACTATCTTATTCGAAGGTTTAAACTCGTAATCACTAGAACATAGTTTAGTTAATTCTAAACTTGTTCGCAAACAAAAGTTAATCCTTCTAACTTGACTTTTAAAATCAACTAAACACATGTTCTATATCTATATGATATGCTAACTTAATGATTTAAAACCTGGAGACACGAAAAACACCGTAAAACCGGATTTACGCCGTCGTAGTAACACCACGGGCTGTTTTGGGTTAGTTAATTAAAAACTATGATAAACTTTGATTTAAAAGTTGTTATTCTGAGAAAATGATTTTTATTATGAACATGAAACTATATCCAAAAATTATGGTTAAACTCAAAGTGGAAGTATGTTTTCTAAAATGGTCATCTAGACGTCGTTCTTTCGACTGAAATGACTACCTTTACAAAAACGACTTGTAACTTATTTTTCTGACTATAAACCTATACTTTTTCTGTTTAGATTCATTAAATAGAGTTCAATATGAAACCATAGCAATTTGATTCACTCAAAACGGATTTAAAATGAAGAAGTTATGGGTAAAACAAGATTGGATAATTTTTCTCATGTTAGCTACGTGAAAATTGGTAACAAATCTATTCCAACCATAACTTAATCAACTTGTATTGTATATTATGTAATCTTGAGATACCATAGACACGTATACAATGTTTCGACCTATCATGTCGACACATCTATATATATATTTCGGAACAACCATAGACACTCTATATGTGAATGTTGGAGTTAGCTATACAGGGTTGAGGTTGATTCCAAAAATATATATAGTTTGAGTTGTGATCAATACTGAGATACGTATACACTGGGTCGTGGATTGATTCAAGATAATATTTATCTATTTATTTCTGTACATCTAACTGTGGATAACTAGTTGTAGGTTACTAACGAGGACAGCTGACTTAATAAACTTAAAACATCAAAATATATTAAAAGTGTTGTAAATATATTTTGAACATACTTTGATATATATGTATATATTGTTATAGGTTCGTGAATCAACCAGTGGCCAAGTCTTACTTCCCGACGAAGTAAAAATCTGTGAAAGTGAGTTATAGTCCCACTTTTAAAATCTAATATTTTTGGGATGAGAATACATGCAGGTTTTATAAATGATTTACAAAATAGACACAAGTACGTGAAACTACATTCTATGGTTGAATTATCGAAATCGAATATGCCCCTTTTTATTAAGTCCGGTAATCTAAGAATTAGGGAACAGACACCCTAATTGACGCGAATCCTAAAGATAGATCTATTGGGCCCAACAAGCCCCATCCAAAGTACCGGATGCTTTAGTACTTCGATATTTATATCATATCCGAAGGGTGTCCCGGAATGATGGGGATATTCTTATATATGCATCTTGTTAATGTCGGTTACCAGGTGTTCACCATACGAATGATTTTTATCTCTATGTATGGGATGTATATTGAAATATGAAATCTTGTGGTCTATTGTTACAATTTGATATATATAGGTTAAACCTATAACTCGCCAACATTTTTGTTGACGTTTAAAGCATGTTTATTCTCTGGTGAATACTAAGAGCTTCCGCTGTTGCATACTAAAATAAGGACAAGATTTGGAGTCCATGTTTGTATGATACTGTGTAAAAACTGCATTCAAGAAACTGATTTCGATGTAACATATTTGTATTGTAAACCATTATGTAATGGTCGTGTGTAAACAGGATATTTTAGATTATCATTATTTGATAATCTACGTAAAGCTTTTTAAACCTTTATTTATGAAATAAAGGTTATGGTTTGTTTTAAAAATGAATGCAGTCTTTGAAAAACGTCTCATATAGAGGTCAAAACCTCGCAACGAAATCAATTAATATGGAACGTTTTTAATCAATAAGAACGGGACATTTCAATTTGCACCCAGACGGTTACACAATGCAACCGCACGGTTACACCATGTAACCGCCTAAATACAGAGGTTTTAAGGGTTAATTAGA
This sequence comes from Rutidosis leptorrhynchoides, assembly GCF_046630445.1. Taxonomy (NCBI): domain Eukaryota; kingdom Viridiplantae; phylum Streptophyta; class Magnoliopsida; order Asterales; family Asteraceae; genus Rutidosis; species Rutidosis leptorrhynchoides. Next base: position 510,241,041 of record NC_092336.1, on the reverse strand, counting down.
CTTAAGGTACAACCGTACGGGTACACCTTGCACCCGCACAGTTGCACAACTTGTGGCCAGTTACAGACCTGCAACCGCATGGTTGCAGGATGGGTATAAATACCCAAACTCAGAACCGTGGGTTGCTTGTGCTTTCAATTTTCACTAAGTGTAAAAATCATCAAAATTTACATATTGCTAAGGGGAGTTTTTGATCGTGTTTTTCTTGTTCATGTCTTGTTTCTGGTCATTTTCATCATAACAGGTACAATCAAACTTCCTAAATCATGAGCTTATGATTTGTTTTAAGTTTAAATGAACTCTAGATCGATACAGGGATTATAGATGTGTTATAACTGAAATTGTAACTTTAAAAGTGTTTATCGGAGGTTATACTAGCTTTATCAATCATTGATTCAATGATCAACACTTGTTTTAGAGGATTTGGGTTATGAAAACCCTAACAGTCCGGATGAATGCAACTGGATGGTTGCAAACTGCAACCGCACGGTTGTACACACAACCGGGTATTGTTCAGTGCAACCGCACGGTTGCACTGCAGATTCAGAATCTGATCCTGCAATGGTGCATCCGTGTGGAATAGGCCTGCACCCGTACGGTTACACTTACAACCGTGTTTAACTTCACTACAACCGTACGAGTACACATCAGAAACCCTAATTTTGATTTTTGGCTAATGTTTTTTGTGTTTGCGATATTGTGCTTGTTTATTTCAGATCTAGCTATGTCTGGGACTCCTGTTTCAAACGTTCCTACTGCCAAGGCTACCGGTTCTGGTTTCGGTCAGCCACGTGCTGAGTAGAGGTCTAAACCTCAAAGGATTACTAAGTCTAGATCCAAGAAGGCTGCTGAGCATAACAATGAACTACAGGTGGGACCCAACAACAACATGCTCGCTAATTTGAACAAGATTGATTATTTAGCTGACTATCATGGGATCATGGAGTTTCTTGAGCGATCTCGCATCTACACTGATATCTCTATTGATATGCCAGCTTATGTTTCACATCAGCGTGAGTTTTGGAATAATACTACGTTGTCTAAGACTATGGATGGTGAACGTCGAGTTGATGTTCTAAAAGTGTTGTTCAAGGTAAGCCCATTTTTGTTACTGAAGGTCATATCAGGAGGTTGTTAAATTTCCATGATGCAGCGGACATGAAAACAAGACTGAATATGGAACTAGTCAAAGGCTGTCTTCAGAGATGCAAGTATTCTAGGGATTTGACAAAGTCAAAGGTGCTGAAGTCGGGTTTTTGTCCGACTTTTAGATACTTGGCGCATGTTATTGTTCACTGTTTGAGCTCAAGGAGAGAGGGCCACGATGAATTGAATTTCGTGATGCAATCTATGATGGTGGCTTTGATTCTGAATCTTCCGTTTAATTTCTCTGGGGTTATATTCGATTACATGATCGAAAACTTCAAGTTCAAGTCCGATCCTTATCTTCTTTATCCACGATTTCTCCAGCTTGCTATCAATTCTCAACATAATGAACTTGTCAAGGAGGATTCGGACCTTATCAAGCTGAATGTGATGACAAATGAATTGGTGAGGTATATGATCAATTACAAGGGTAAGCAGGCTCCACCAAACCATCCGTTGTTTGGACACTTGTTGAAAGCTGACTATGTAGGTCATAATCCGAGGATGTGGAGAAATGATGATGGTGATTTAGGTAAGGAAGATATCGCTCCGGTTCTTACTGAGTCGGATGATGAAGATGAGGTTGTAGAGGTTGGTTCTCATTCTGGTCGAACTGCTGATGAATTAGAGAATTTCAGTTTAGAGGATGAGGTAACGGAAGGTGGTGAGTTATTGATGTCTTTAAAGCGAAAAGAGGTTGCTGAGGATGAACCGTTGAGAAGGCCGAAGAGGAAGAGACGTCATGTTAGACGGATTGTTGATTCTTCGGGTGGTGCTTCTGCTATTCCAATTGCAACTCAACAAACTCAGACTCCTCCGGTGCCACCTACACAACCAACTCAACAAGCTCCACCACCACCCGCTGCTTCTACTCAGGCGGGTAGTTCATTGACTCTTGCGACTGTGGATCCTGCCTTTGTGACTCTTCAGGCCACTGTGCTCAGTCCGGTTAATAAAGTTGATGATATATCAAAGAAGAATAAGGAGAAGAAGAAAGTGTTGAATGAGTTACAAGCCAAAGTTGACTCCTTAACCTCTGAGCTAGCGAAATCAAAGAAGGAGGCGGCTGAACTTAAGAAGTTGACGGAGAAACAGGCTAAAAGGATTAGACGTTTAGATCGTCGTGATCGAAAGTTTAAAGGGAAGTTGGAGGCTGATGCCAAGACGAGACAATTCGTTTGAAAATGGAGCATATAGATGATGATCTCCTGTCCACCGAAAGCGAATTTTCTTCAGACCCTTCATCTGAGGGGACTGAGAAGGTAAGTCAGATCTAGGAGGTACATTTTCCTAAACCTCTGTCTGTTGATATTCATAAGTTAACATATTTCTTGGACAATCAAGGTACAGTGATTAGCTCGCTGAACTACGATGTGGAGGAAGGGGAAATTGTACATACAATGACAGATAAAGAGATAGCTAGAATGTTCGGTATAGAGGTTGATCAATTGATTGCGGCGGAGAAATCTCTGAATACTGCTGGTACACGTGCAAATAGACATACATGTGATGATAGTGCTAAAGAAGTCATCATTGAAGATGCTTCTGATGATGAGAATGTTGGAAATAGTGTTGATGAAGATGACTTACCAGAGTTTGCTAATCTATTCAAACAAAAAAGTGATGAAGTTTTGAATCGTAATGTGGATGAGAAGCGAACTGCTGAAGAAGGTGAGTCTTCAGGTGTTAACAAAGAAAGTGAGAATCTTTAGACAGTTAATAAATAGAAGAATCGTGAATGGAGGGAATATCATAATTCTTGTACGAAGACGTGGTTCAAGAAGGTACTATTGGAACCAAAATACAAGTTATATTATGATCGAACGGGAAAGGTTATTGGAGGAAAGATTCTCAGTTGGGCATATTTGAAAGATTTTAATTGTTTTGCTGTTAGAAGGGAAAATGGAGTAGATTATTTCAAGCATGCCGTCGATCTCAAAACGTTACCATATTTTGAGATGATGGAACTGGCTCGCTTACAGTTGTTGTACTGGGAAACAGATGGTTGGGGTGAGTGGATGCAGTTCAAAATAAAGAAAGAGTTCAAGTACGGTTGGTCTGTGTTATAGCCGCAGTTTTCGAAAGTTTCATATCGTACCAATCAAGTTACGGGAAACATGGTTCGAGTGGTTAAGTATAAGCGTGCAAGACTATGAAGTATGCACCAGTTCGTAAAATGCCACAGAATTTTGGTGATCGTTTTCGATGGTGGTATTATGATGGGCGAACTGAAGAAGCGGTTATTTTGCTGTATAATCCTGGTGATAGCTTAGACCATATTCGGATTATCGATCCGAGGTGTTTCAGAAATCTGTGTAAGGAAGATATCAAGGTGTTGCTGAGACACCCAATCTTTCATGAGTTGCCTAATACGGAGCAGGCTATTCAGTTCAATCGGGCTATTCGCAGATGCTATGCGTTTGATATTCATGCTTAAATGTCTATCTTTTTAATTTGATTTTGTGAACTGTGGACTTGAACGTTTTATTTTTCATTTTATTTCGATATGGATGTAATAACATGACGTAAATGTTTTAATTTTCTGTTAGTGAATTTGTTTGATTGCGTGGTTATTTGTCTTTTGCATGTGAAAGTATATTTTGTTATTTAAGAAAATGAATTGGGACCTGGGGGAGTTTGTTGGTGCATTATAGTCCCGGAGTTCATTACGATCACGTTGAAATGCTTTAACGTTTAACTTTCACTGTTGGAATGCAACCGCACGGTTGCAGGTATGCAACCGTATGGGTAGACTGGGCAACCGCACGGTTGCAAGGTGCAACCGTACGGTTACACGTGCTGTGTGTATATAATGAGAATTTCGGGTTCATTGTTAAGGTTACGAATCCTAAACACCTTTAAACGTTCTAACCGATTCCCAGCAACCCTAGCACTTGGTTTGATCAATCTTAGTCGTTCTAAAGTCGATTACTTTACTAAGATCATAAGTTTTAATTGTGTTTTGATTACTAAACCCAATAACGAGTTAATCCGCACTCGTTATTGAAGATTTGATCGTATAATCCTGTTTACACGATCCTACACAACCCACTTTTGTTATGTACACAACTATGATGCTTTACAGTGTTGTACTATACAACACTGTAAAGCACCATGATTGTGTACATAACAAAAGTGAATTGTGTACATATCACTCCCCATACCGGAACCTCAGTTCTATTATATATATCCATATTAATATTTTTACAAAAAATAAGAATAATTATATTAACATATATTTTAGAGGCACCTTATATTTTGTGTTTTTAAATATAATTTAGTGGCGTTTTATATTATTGTCATTAAATTATACGGAGTATTTTAGTGGCACAATTTTATTTTATATTTCATGAAAGTGCGTACGTAAAGGAACAAAGAAAAGAAAACGTGTGGGGAAACTTTTGACATGTCGTTAGAGGGTAATTTGATCTTATCTTATTTTATTAGTATATTTAGGGGCACGATTTGTGTGATAAATAAATTGATAAGAATTCACGTATGTCTTTAACTTAAACAAATTTTTGATGTCGTTTTTTTTGTTATTATTTTATTATTAAATTTTTTTTTTTTAAAAGCTAAAATTTCATTAAACACCAAAAGAAATGAAAATACAACTCCAAGCCCCACAAGAAGTGAGCCTGATCAACGCAAACCAAGAAGCAATTTAAGAACAAACGCAAATCAAAACGAAATAAGGACGCAGCAGATAAGTGAGAACCATCTCTACAACTCCAGGAGGAAGAAACATATAAAAAACTCCTAAATCTCAAAAGATCCAGATTATCCCAGCGGCTTGTTCTTCCAATCTTCAAAAGTTTGCTCGACGCCTTTGCTGCGTTTTGATATCCAAAGATGAGATAAAACCTTCACACTTACCATAATATCTTCATTTAAAATGGAAGCTCGTTGATTAGGAGATCCATGGACAAGCTTATTTCTCCATTTCCATATCGCCATATAAGAAAATACCTTGTTGCAAGATTAACCATATCAGTTAAGCTTGATCCGGATGTGTAGGTTGCTGCGCTATAGGCATTGAGAACACCATTCGGAATCAGACCTGCGTTACCCCACCAGTCATGAAAGCTTCTCCATATTGGAGTTATGAATCTGCATCTTGTGAAGACACAATCCCCATTTTCTTGACCAATATTACAAAAAGGGCAGACATCCGAGACTATCTCAATCCCACGGTTTTTTAGATTTTGTCTTAGAGGGAGGTTGTTTAAACTTAATCTCCACATAAAAACGTTTACCTTCTTTGGAAGGCAAGATAGCCATTTGCTAACCGCAACGTTCCCAATTGACCCAAGATACACCTGATCATAAACCGAAGAGAGTTTTTTAACAGAAAAAATACCGTTTGTGCTGAGATTCAACGCCATGAGTCTATAGATTTTGAAAGAGGAGGGAAACTTGCAATAGCCGATTCCAGGTTGTCTAATTCGTCTTTAGTTCTTCCTCGAATAACCGAGTTCAAGCTCCAATTTCAGTCACACCATTCGGGCCATTTGATGAAAGCTCTACCATAGTAACCAGCTTGTTTGTTTCTTTTGCAAAAAGCCTTGGGAACGAAACTTTCAGGAAGTCAGAAGCATTTGGTAACCAATGATCTGTCCAGAAATTCGTTTCACAACATGATCCTATTTTACGAATAAAAGAGGATATAAAGGTGATGTTAAGTTTTTCCATCTCCAGCCCAATGCTCCAGATGCTTTTTCGTATTTGGTTCCTGATGGATTTGCAATCATTGTGATTAAGACATCAATTTTCTGCATATATAGAACATATTATATCTCGCCATATAACGTTTTTTTTTACTTTGAATCTCCACCACCACTTACATAGAAGGTTAATATTTTTCGTCCTGGAACTACCAATCCCAAGACCCCCAAATTTTTTATCCGTCATTGTTTTCTTCCAACTAGTCCAGCATACCCCCTTCTTGTCAAAAGAGTTCCACATGAATTTTCTACGGATGCTTTCTAATTTTTTAATGTCGTTATTAAAATATGTTATATCGCCTGGCTTGTTGCTGTGAGCGCGCCTTATTTGGGTTCTTAGCGCTTTACTTTGTATTGTAACATTTTTTGTGATATAATAAAATTTACCGGGAAAATACCCATTACCCAAAAAAAAAAAAAAAAAAAAAAAAAAAAAAAAAAAAAAAATTTAAAGATAAATAATATTGAATTATTTCTCTTTACATTTCCTTAAAAGTTAAATTAATATTGTACGAGTATGAAATAAAATGAGATTATTATACATATGTACTAATACTAATAACGGACATGTCAAATTATCTTGATACCCTCGTTATCACTATATGTCATATTTGGAGTCATTATCTATCTTTAGTTTTCGTTTAGCAGTAGTAGAGATAGAGATGAGAATGCTAACCCGATTAAATGTATATCCACTAAATCCAGCTGTTTAAAAATAGTGCATATATATATATATATATATATATATATATATATATATATATATATATATATATATATATATATATATATATATATATATATATATATATATATATATATATATATATATATATATATATATATGATTGAATTGAGTAATGATAATATATTTTTGAATTATATTGACCTAAAAAACCTTTTTTTTTTTTTTTTTTGTAAGCGATGAAACTCTCATATGAACAAGCACATTGCCTCCCCCATAGAAGGTAAAACCTCATATAATCAAGCATCCCGAGCGTGAAACATGGTACCGGATGAATTGCTCATTATTCACATCTTCTAGTCACACTCATTTTTTGAACAATATGACATTACCAGGAATTGAACCAGTGTGGTGTGCTTCATTGGACAACTCGGTGACCATTCAGACAATCCTGTGTAGTTAAATAACTTGAACATAGTAAATAATATCTGATCAAGGAAATGTAATACTAAAATAGGCTAGGTGATTTTAAAGACCGGAAGTAGGGATGACAAAATAACCCGTACCAGATGGGGAAACCCGAAACCCGTTATAATTGGGTCCGGTCTGACCCGAGTCCGTCGGGTCATGGGCAGGGTATGGGGATAGTTACAAAAAAAAAAAATCGGGTTCATGTTCTGGTATGGTTTTGAATACAAACCCGTTTACCCGGCCCGCATACCCGTATACCGGCCCGAAGAATTTTAATAATAATTTTTATATAAAATTTTAGTTTTAGTATTATATTGTTAATGTATGAAAGATTTCTCTTATTTGTTTTAAAAACGAGTAAAATTTTATTCAATATAATTATGTACAATAACTTTTCGAGATGTGATATTTTATATACTTTATGTATTTAAGTATTTTAAAAACTTTCAATCAACTTTTTGTATGTAATATTTTATAATACTTTAAACGTGAAGTAGTTAAGTTATTTTTTAATATTTTGATTTGGTAACTTTTTAAAAAATAGATACAGAATGACTAATCGGGTATATACCCGTTTAGAAATCTGATAGTATATAAGTAAATGGGAACCCGACCCGATGTTATCCCTAACCGAAAGCAACAACCAGGTAGCTTGGTAACCTAATAAGGTTGGACGTAATTGATAAATTAAAGGTGCATAGAGAAAATCTCTATATCGTTGTAACGTTCATAGCACGCTCTTGCATGCCTCTAATTAATGAACATGTGCTCTTTTTAAAAAAAATGAAGTTTCTACAAATATTTTTCTTATGCATGATTAAATAATGCTCCATATGTATCAATTTTATCATCACCGGGTATAAACACACATTTTAATAAACATCATTAATGTACTCTTTGTTAGTTTTATAATATTATCTTTAACTTTTATTCTATCTTTTTATTTTATGTACATATATTAAAGGTGTTATATGGTATTTTTACTCAATCATAGTAGTGGATAATTAATAAACTATATTAAAAAGGAAAAGAAAAAAAGATTGATTAGAGGTTGGAGTTAGGGGTGTGGAAGAACCGAAGACCGTATCGTACCGAACCGATTTCGAACCGAACCGAGCTTTTTCGGTCCGGTCCTTGGTCCATAATTTTACGAATTTTCGGTCTTCGGAATAGAACGCTAAAAATACCTGAACCGTACCGTACCGAACCGAACCGATAATATTTGGTACGGTCCTCGGTCCATTTTTTGCTTCAAATTGAGATTCGGGACGGAACCGAACCGAACAACTTTGGTCCGAAACGTACCACGCACACCCCTAGCTGGAGTAATCCATAAACATTCGCCTAAAAACCCAATGGTTTAGCCCATACCCAAAAACAAAACCTACTTTAAAATTCCTAATCAAATTTGGGAGGCATTTAGAATTGATTCACCTCGCGGTTTGTTGTTTACTTCTGTAAGCAACGCATGCGTGATGGTGGGTTTTTGGAGCATCACTCCACCCATCACGCCATAATGGAGCGGCACCCAGCTAAAAAAATGTTAGCGCGAGGCTTGCATCACATGAAGCTTTTTATGCGTGATAAAAACTTTAACCAATCACAAATTAGATAAATTTATTTATAATTTAATGAATAAAATAAAAGTAATATAATAATTAAAAAGGGTGGGACCAACTCTCTATCACACTTCATCACTCAAATCCCATTACAAACTCTATCACGTCATCACATCATCACACTTGTCACATCAGCATTATACTCCACAAAAATACCCTATCACCCATCAACATTAAAAATAGTCTAAATACCACCACCACCACCACCATCATCAATAAAATTTCAATGTAATTCCGTTTTGCCTCGTACCCAATTTTTCAGCTTAGATTTCTTTCCATTTCTTTTGATTAATAATCTTTTTTTATTTTTTATTTTTATTATTTTTTTTAACGACAAGATTTGCATCAGTGTATCATTTATTTCAACGACACTCATCATTTGCACACACTCGCGTTTGTGTGCAGTTTTTTAGTTTGATCCTAAATGAATACGAGATGTAAGTTGAGGTTTAGTCATGTATTAATGGGGTTGTTTCTTCATTTGTATGCAGTTTGTGGAAACAGATTACTCAGTTATTTGAATTCAAGTTACAACACACTATCTCATCTCGATAATTTGAGAAAGGAAGGAACGTAGACCAACACAAGGAATTGAACTAATGAGAAGGTGAATTAAGTAAAAAAAAAATATATCACTTCTGAGAATCTAATTAAGTTTCATCATCTTATGTCTAGGTGTTAATAACACTATTGTTATCGTGTACTGAATTGTTCCATTTTCTTTCAGTGATGTTTAATAGGTTGGATCCCACAACAAAAGCCTAACCCTATAGAAAACTTACATAATTCGTTTTGCATCAATGCTAGGTTGGAATCAATGTATTCGGAGAACGAGTTTCTATGACAAAGTTTCAAATTTCTTCCGGAGACGTAATTGTTACCTAGTTTATGATTTCATATCTTCTCGTTATAATACACTTCAAGTTGTTACGACTTTAGCTTGGCATTTGTATCTATTTATTTGACATTGATAGTGAATAACTCACTTGTATCATATCGTATTTGTTCCTTATTAATGGATAATCTATTCGTCTATTGAATTAATTAAAGACCAATGTTAAGGTAAATAAATGATATTGTGCTTTTGTGTAAAATATATACCACAAATTCTAGTTGAATTAGTTGAATGGCCTGATATCAACATGTTTTACATGGCATTAAGAATAAGAATGTGCCACAAACTAATAAGTCTATTGAGACTTAAGAAAAAGTGCCACCAAAACTTTATAAAGTTGCAGAAGCACATTTAAAAAGTACCACTAAACGGTTTTAGTGGTTTCACTTCTAGTGGCACTTTTTTGTGTGCAACACATTATCTATTCGGATAATAGGGCATCAAAGCACATGGAGTATAGGTAGGTGCGTATATGTGTCACGTAAACTAATGACGTACGTCACGCCATGAGTGACGTCACGTGCAACGCATGACGTCTAGCACATGAACCTGTCGGGAACCTAATGCTGTATCACGTGTAACACACGTAATATCCAGTAAACGTTCAACTCATGCTCAATCTACCGTCACGCCATGGGTCACGTGATGGACTGTTAAGGTTGACTTGGTATTGCTGAGTGAGAAAATTGCGCGGATAGTCCCTGTGGTTTGTAGCACCCAGCGTGGATAGACAAAGTTGGTGATTTGAGTGTGGATAGTCCCTGTGACTTAAAAGTGGATCAAGGATAGCCCAGTTCACTAACATTGTTAACTTTTCTGTTAAAATCTAGTCAAATGCTATGCATGTGAGGGTATTTTCGTCAAAATCAACACTTCTCCACAAAATCAACACATAACCCTAAATTAAAACCCTAAATTGGGTTGTAACCAAACTTGAGATCTAAAAAAGTGTTGTACTATCGAATGTCTTTTACATTTACAACCTGCAACAAATTTCTTCCCCAAACATAAAACCTAACTCTCAATTTTTTCCCCATGACTTCGATATATCAACTGCCCAACAACTTCATACTTGAATTCAAGGTCAAACCCACCCTAACATATCACCACCGCAAAATTTTCCGGCCACCACATACGGCGGCGATCTTAGTCTTCACGTTCTCAAACTCTGATATTCGGCACGCAAGTTTAATAACTTACACCCTTTTCCACGTTCAAAATATAATACTCAAAAAATTCATTATGAATCCCCCAAATCATAATCTTTTTATCAACAAGATTGAAGTGCTATATTAAACCCGATTCAATTTAGTCATCTACCGGTTCCGATTCCGGCTGTGCAGTTTCTCCAATTGAAATTTGATTATTGATAAACCTAGGGTTTCGAAGAGCTCTAGAACTAATTTTGTTCCACAACTGTTTATTGTTGTTGATGATGCTAGTTTGTTGGTCTTCATTTGAAACACGAATTAGGGTTTCTGAATCATTAATTACCATACGTTCAACCTCAGGTGCTGCTGGTGGTGATTGGATCTCATTTCCGCTACGAGAAACGACGTCGTTTGAGGTTTTGGGAGCAACGGATTTTGGTTTAAATTTGGTTGTTGAAGGTTTACTATTTCAGCATTCTTCTTTCGTTGTTAATTTGGTTGTTGAAGGTTTACCTTTTTGCTGAAGGTTTACTGATTCTAGATTTTGGTTTAGATTTTGGATTGTTAATTTCTGGATTATGCAACCATAATTTAATTCTTTGACTTCTTTTGAATTTCGAACTTAAATCTGAATTTGAAATTGAAAATGCCAACCATGGGTCTTGCTGATTCTTTTGCTTTGTTGTTGTTACATTTTTGTGTGTGTTTGATATACATAATATATGTATGTATCTATTGAAATGCATATAGTTAATTTAAGCTAATTTGATTGTGGTTTAGATTACAGATCTGAAAATAAAGCATGAAAGAGATGATGAATGATAAAGGATATGAAATGGGGTAGAAGGTACGTAAAATGACGAATTTACCCTCACATGCTTGACACATATTCAGTTTTAACTGAAAAAATTAACAGTGTTAGTGAACTGTGCTATCCTTGATCCACTTTTAAGTCACAGGGACTATCCACACTCAAATCACCAACTTTGTCTATCCACGCTGGGTGCTACAAACCACAGGGACTATCCGCGCAATTTTCTCTTGCTGAGTTGGACCACATCCCTACATTTCAGGAACGTGGAATAGGTTGTAGGCTTGATTAGGAGGTTCTAGTGGCAGTTACAAATCGTGGGTGCTATTATAATGGCTATCATGCAAAACCGTCATTTATTATCTATAAATAGCATCCTTTGGCCTCATTTAATGGCCAATCGACCAACTGATCATTTCACACACACTAACCTTCCATAGCTTACCTTGGAGGCTCGAAAAAAGACAAACAACATCACCACATCCATCTCCCATTTAACCGTAGGAACCCCTTCCAAAGGTTAAATTTCCTTTTTAATTCACTTGCACTCAGACCGAAAAATTTTGGGTTGATCATTTGGCGCCATCCATGGGACCCGACTAATCAACGCTTTCATAGCAAGATGACAGAAGGTTCCAACCCACAATCAGCTACTAACAATGGCAAAGAACCATATGACCCTTTCAAACCTAATGACGATAGCACTTACGAAACTTCAAATGATTCCAATAAGGGAACCCGTTTGCAGTTTGATGACGACGAGAAGGAAGCTGATCAACGTGACTCTGAAGAGACGGAAACTCCAGAGGAAAACGTACACCAGCTCAAACCCATTAACGGCGAGGAAGCTATACGCTTCTTGGCAAAGGGAGGATTCGTTTTACCCTCGCTCATGCCCAAAGGCGCCGAAAGGCCTACCGGTATGTCGAAGGCACAACCCCGTATCTCAACATGTTTGGTGTCGGGGACCGGTAAGAGTTCTGACAAAACTAGGGAGGAGGCACGCAAGGATCTAATTGATAATTTGATCCTTGCCGCACCGGAATCTATGAGTGCTCAGGTCGAGCAGCCTGGCGTGGCGGACAATATGTTGAATAACTGGTATGCTATGATGGGGGACAACGTTAAACGTTCGTTCAAAATTTCCGCAACGTCAGAGAAGTTTACCAGAGAAATAGCTACCCATTCGCTGCCTGCCGTCCTTACTACCCCCCTTACACTAGGGATGTATGATGGTAGCTCGGATCCGGAAGACTTTCTGCAGCAGTTTGAGCACGCTGTCAAGACGCAACACTGGGATAACCCTACGGCATGCCACATGTTTCCGGGACAGCTTCAGTCCGCCGCGCGTGAGTGGTTTGCCAAGTTGCCCGCGTTGAGTATTACCAGCTTCACGGACCTTAGAACCAAGTTCGTACAACGCTTCCAGAATTTTAAACGTACAGAATTGACCCATTTGGACGCGCATATCATCAAGATGAGGTCACGCGAGTCTTTGATGAGTTTTACTTCCCGCTTCACGGCGGAATGTCAAAAAATCCCGGACTTTCCGGAGTCGCGGAAAATTTCCGCGTACATCATGGCAATCTGCCAGTCAGACATTTGTCTCTAGTGAAGGCGATGCGACGGAAGTTGCCAAAAACGTTCGTTGAGGCGGTAAGGATGGTGAGAGACTACGTGCGTTTAGAGGAGTTCGCTGACGCCGCCGTCGGTGAACACAAAACAACCGACCGCAACGATAGAGATGACAAAGGCAACGGTAAGGGTCACGCAAATAGCAGTCATAGGGGTAGCGGCGGAAGTAGCGGTGGTGGCTACGGACGTTCCAATCATAAGTCTAGAAACCGCCATAATTACCGCCCGTACGAACGTTACGGGTCTAAAAGGCTATCACCTGAGGAGTAAAGCTTAATAAGGTCACTATCTAAAATGCCAAAAGAAATTCTGGCAACAAAGGAGATTAGCAGAGACTTCCTTCCACCCAAGCCTATAAAACCGCGCTTCGCGGTAGACGAAACGTAATACTGTATCTTTCACGAAGATAAGGGGTATGACGTTGACGATTGCCGTGAACTAAAAAAGGTCATAATTGAGAGGCTAAAGTTAGGTGAGTTTAACCACTTAAAACCTTCGAGCAAAGGAGGATCCGTAACCAAGAAGTTGGCGTGGCAGAAAGGAAAAGATAAAGTGCCGGAAAAGCACATTCACATGATTCAGATGTGGCACTCGGGTCACGTAAGGAAGGCCGAAGCGCTTGAAAATTGGGAATGCGCGCCTATCACGTTCCCGGCATTTTGGAAGATCTGCCCAATGGACCTACCGTTAACGATCACTGTAACAATCGGACGTTGCCGGGTATCATGTATTTATATCGATACGGGTAGCGCTGTGGATGTCATCTATGAACATTGTTTTTTTGCAGTTACCACAGGACGTGAGGGACAAGGTTAAACCCCCGTTGCACCCCATTGCGGGATTCACAGGTGAAACGACTTGGCTCTTAGGGCGTGTTACTATCGACGTGACGTTAGGAGATGAATACCGTTCCTGCACCGTGCAGTTAACATTTGTAGTGGTTCGTAGCCAATCCAAGTACAATGTGATTTTGGGACGGACGGCGCTCCAAGATTTGGGCGCAATACCTTCAACAGTTCACGGTATGCTGAAGTTCCCCACAAGGGCAGGCATAGCAACATTGTTTTCAGACCGCGCTCAAGTCTGCGCTGATATCAGTCAACCGGTTGTGCAGTCGGCACCTGTCAATTGCGAAGGGGGTGTCATGATCAATCATACGTTTCCTGAGAAAGTCATTAAAATCGGTAGCACCCTTTCGGAGGAAACTAAGAGTGCTCTATGCGATTTACTGTCCAACAACGCCGATATTTTTGCTTGGCAAGAGTCAGACATGATAGGAGTTCCAAGGGAGGTGGCGGAACACCATTTAAACGCAAATCCAAGCCTAACGCCGGTACGACATAAAAAGAGAGGAATGGCACCAGAAAGAAGCACATTCCTCCGTAGCGAGGTAGAGAAGCTTGTTGATACCAACATATTGAGAGAAGTCCGTTACCAAACTTGGGTAGCCAACCCGGTGCTAGTCAAGAAAGCCAACGGGGCGTGGCGCATGTGCGTTGATTTCAAAGATATCAACAGGGCGTGCCCAAAGGATAACTATCCGCTACCGGAGATTGAAAGGTCGAATCCTTGCCGGGTACCGCTTTAAATGCTTCCTCGACGCGTACAAAGGGTATCATCAGATTCAAATGGCGGAAGGAGATGAGGATAAGACGGCATTTCATACTGATCATGGCATTTTTTGCTACACTAAGATGCCGTTTAGGCTAAAGAACGCTGGAGCAACATATCAACGGGTGATAGACACTGCCTTCAAGAACTAGATAGGATGCAACGTCGAAGCTTACATTGATGATATCGTAATCAAAAGCCATACGGAACCGTCTCTCCTTAAAGATATCCAAGAAATGTTCGACTCCTTGAGGAAAATCAATATGAAACTCATACCGGAGAAATGCAGTTTCGGCTTCGAGGAGGGTAGCTTTCTTGGTCATGTTGTGACGCCACGCGGTATCAGAGCAAATCTAAAAAAAATTCAAGCCGTGGATGAGATGGTATCACCGCGTACAAAAAAAGAGGTGCAAAGCTTAAACGGGAAGTTGGCGGCACTGTCTAGGTTCTTGTCGAAGGCCGCAGAGCGTTCTCTACCGTTCTTTCAGGTGTTGAAGGCATCCATGGGCAAAAGCTTTGACTGGACGCCGGAAGCAGAAAACGCGTTCCAAGAGATGAAGGCGTTCATCAAAACCCTACCTACGTTAACCGCTCCGGTACCGGGTAAAGTGTTCGTTCAGGAGAAACTTTAACTGTTTACTTAGAGCGGGAGCTGAAGCAATCAGCTCGGTACTAGTTGCGGAACACGACGAAACCCAGATGCCGGTATACTTTGTCAGCAAGGTTTTGCAGCACGGTGAGGTTAAATATAACCCAGTCGAGAAACTGGTTTACACATTAGTTCATACTGCAAGGAGGCTGAGGTGATACTTTCAAGCGCACCACATCTTGGTGCTAACAGATACGCCCATCAAGCAGGTTTTAAGCAAGCCGGAGATCTCCGGCCGAATGGCAAAATGGGCAATCGAACTCGGGGAGCATGAAATTAGCTACTAGCCGCGTAACGCTATCAAAGGGCAAATCATGGCCGACTTCATGGTAGAATTCATTAATTCCGAAACACCAACAGTTGTAAACGAAACGGCACCCCAAAACGTCACGTGGAAACTTCACACTGACGGAGCGTCAAGCTCAGACGGGGCCGGTGCCGGCTTGATACTTACAAGCCCTACCGGAGAAGAACACACCTACGCTTTGCGCTTCGCTTTCTCTGTTTCCAATAATGAAGCGGAGTATGAAGCGTTGCTCTCCGGGTTACATATCGCGGAAAAGATGGGTATTACGGCACTAAAAGTGGCGGTTGATTCACAACTGGTGGCAAATCAGTTGAACGGAACGTTCGAAGCCAGAGACCCTGTGATGCAAAAATATTTGAAACTGGCGGAAGAGTTAGCCAACAAGTTCGATTCTTTTTCAATCACATAAGTGCCGCGTTCAATGAACAAAAAGGTTGACGCCCTCAGCAAGCTCGTTTCGCTGACATTCAACCACTTCGCTAAGGACGTATGGGTGGAGGTTGAAATGTCCCGTTCTTATTGATTAAAAACGTTCCATATTAATTGATTTCGTTGCGAGGTTTTGACCTCTATATGAGACGTTTTTCAAAGACTGCATTCATTTTTAAAACAAACCATAACCTTTATTTCATAAATAAAGGTTTAAAAATCTTTACGTAGATTATCAAATAATGATAATCTAAAATATCATGTTTACACACGACCATTACATAATGGTTTACAATACAAATATGTTACATCGAAATCAGTTTCTTGAATGCAGTTTTTACACAGTATCATACAAACATGGACTCCAAATCTTGTCCTTATTTTAGTATGCAACAGCGGAAGCTCTTAGTATTCACCTGAGAATAAACATGCTTTAAACATCAACAAAAATGTTGGTGAGTTATAGGTTTAACCTATATATATCAAATTGTAACAATAGACCACAAGATTTCATATTTCAATATACATCCCATACATAGAGATAAAAATTCATTCATATGGTGAACACCTGGTAACCGACATTAACAAGATGCATATATAAGAATATCCCCATCATTCCGGGACACCCTTCGGATATGATATAAATTTCGAAGTACTAAAGCATTCGGTACTTTGGATGGGGTTTGTTAGGCCCAATAGATCTATCTTTAGGATTCGCGTCAATTAGGGTGTCTGTTCCCTAATTCTTAGATTACCAGACTTAATAAAAAGGGGCATATTCGATTTCGATAATTCAACCATAGAATGTAGTTTCACGTACTTGTGTCTATTTTGTAAATCATTTATAAAACCTGCATTTATTCTCATCCCAAAAATATTAGATTTTAAAAGTGGGACTATAACTCACTTTCACAGATTTTTACTTCGTCGGGAAGTAAGACTTGGCCACTGGTTGATTCACGAACCTATAACAATATATACATATATATCAAAGTATGTTCAAAATATATTTACAACACTTTTAATATATTTTGATGTTTTAAGTTTATTAAGTCAGCTGTCCTCGTTAGTAACCTACAACTAGTTGTCCACAGTTAGATGTACAGAAATAAATCGATAAATATTATCTTGAATCAATCCACGACCCAGTGTATACGTATCTCAGTATTGATCACAACTCAAACTATATATATTTTGGAATCAACCTCAACCCTGTATAGCTAACTCCAACATTCACATATAGAGTGTCTATGGTTGTTCCGAAATATATATAGATGTGTCGACATGATAGGTCGAAACATTGTATACGTGTCTATGGTATCTCAAGATTACATAATATACAATACAAGTTGATTAAGTTATGGTTGGAATAGATTTGTTACCAATTTTCACGTAGCTAAAATGAGAAAAATTATCCAATCTTGTTTTACCCATAACTTCTTCATTTTAAATCCGTTTTGAGTGAATCAAATTGCTATGGTTTCATATTGAACTCTATTTTATGAATCTAAACAGAAAAAGTATAGGTTTATAGTCGGAAAAATAAGTTACAAGTCATTTTTGTAAAGGTAGTCATTTCAGTCGAAAGAACGACGTCTAGATGACCATTTTAGAAAACATACTTCCACTTTGAGTTTAACCATAATTTTTGGATATAGTTTCATGTTCATAATAAAAATCATTTTCTCATAATAACAACTTTTAAATCAAAGTTTATCATAGTTTTTAATTAACTAACCCAAAACAGCCCGCGGTGTTACTACGACGGCGTAAATCCGGTTTTACGGTGTTTTTCATGTTTCCAGGTTTTAAATCATTAAGTTAGCATATCATATAGATATAGAACATGTATTTAGTTGATTTTAAAAGTCAATTTAGAAGGATTAACTTTTGTTTGCGAACAAGTTTAGAATTAACTAAACTATGTTCTAGTGATTACGAGTTTAAACCTTCGAATAAGATAGTTTTATATATACGAATCGAATGATGTTATGAACATTATTACTACCTCAAGTTTAGTAGGTAAACCTACTGGAAGTGACAAGAAATGATCTAGCTTCAAAGGATCTTGGATGGCTTGAAAGTTCTTGAAGTAGGATCATGACACAAAAACAAGTTCAAGTAAGATTTTTACTCGAATTAAGATAGTTTATAGTTATAGAAATTGAATCAAAGTTGGAATATGAATATTACCTTGAATAAGAAAGATAACCTACTGTATATAACAAAGGTTTCTTGATCTTAGATGATTACTTGGAATGGATTAGAAAGCTTGGAAGTAAATTAGTAAACTTGAAGGGATTTTTGAAGTGTTCTTGAAGTGTTCTTCCTTTGATGATTATAGCTTGATTCTTGAAGTAATTTTTGATGAAGATGATGATTAAATACTGGAAAAATACGTTCATAATAGTGAGTGTGTGTGTTGAGAGAGAATTAGAAAGAGAATTGGAAGTGAAATGGAGTGAATGATGAGTGGTAATTGGTGAGTGGTGAGTGGGGTTAAAAGGAGTTCTAGTTAGTTGACTAGCTCATGGTAGAAGTTAAAATTGATTAGTCATACATGAAATAATTAAGAGTGGAATCACATGCTAGTTCCTATTGGTATATACCCATAGTAAGTACGTTTTGAAGCTGTGTATAATACGGGTAAAATTACGACTAGAATTCTTGATGAAAGAAAAGAATGGGAAAGTAACTGTAACCATTTTCGTTAAGTATGAGTGTTTTGATATATGTCTTGAATTCTTCCAAAAGTATTTTAATACATCTAAATACACTACATGTATATGCATTTTAACTGAGTCGTTAAGTCATCGTTAGTCGTTACATGTAAGTGTTGTTTTGAAACCTTTAAGTTAACGATCTCAATTAATGTTGTTAACCCATTGTTTATTATATCTAATGAGATGTTAAATTATTATATTATCATGATATTATGATATATTAATATATCTTAATATGATATATATACATTTAAATGTCGTTACAACGATAATCGTTACATATATGTCTCGTTTCGAAATCCTTAAGTTAGTAGTCTTGTTTATATGTATATAACTCATTGTTAATATACTTATGGAGATACTTACTTATCATAATCTCATGTTAACCATATGTATATCCATATATATATCGTCATGTCGTTTTTACAAGTTTTAACGTTCGTGAATCGCCGGTCAACTTGGGTGGTCAATTCTCTATATGAAACATATTTCAATTAATCAAGTCTTAACAAGTTTGATTGCTTAACATGTTGGAAACATTTAATCATGTAAATATCAATCTCAATTAATATATATAAACATGGAAAAGTTCGGGTCACTACAGTACCTACCCGTTAAATAAATTTCGTCCCGAAATTTTAAGCTGTTGAAGGTGTTGACGAATCTTCTGGAAATAGATGCGGGTATTTCTTCTTCATCTGATCTTCACGCTCCTAGGTGAACTCGGGTCCTCTACGAGCATTCCATCGAACCTTAACAATTGGTATCTTGTTTTGCTTAAGTCTTTTAACCTCACGATCCATTATTTCGACGGGTTCTTCGATGAATTGGAGTTTTTCGTTGATTTGGATTTCATCTAACGGAATAGTGAGATCTTCTTTAGCAAAACATTTCTTCAAATTCGAGACGTGGAAAGTGTTATGTACAGCCGCGAGTTGTTGAGGTAACTCAAGTCGGTAAGCTACTGGTCCGACACGATCAATAATCTTGAATGGTCCAATATACCTTGGATTTAATTTCCCTCGTTTACCAAATCGAACAACGCCTTTCCAAGGTGCAACTTTAAGCATGACCATCTCTCCAATTTCAAATTCTATATCTTTTCTTTTAATGTCAGCGTAGCTCTTTTGTCGACTTTGGGCGGTTTTCAACCGTTGTTGAATTTGGATGATCTTCTCGGTAGTTTCTTGTATAATCTCCGGACCCGTAATCTGTCTATCCTCCACTTCACTCCAACAAATCGAAGACCTGCACTTTCTACCATAAAGTGCTTCAAACGGAGCCATCTCAATGCTTGAATGGTAGCTGTTGTTGTAGGAAAATTCTGCTAACGGTAGATGTCGATCCCAACTGTTTCCGAAATCAATAACACATGCTCGTAGCATGTCTTCAAGCGTTTGTATCGTCCTTTCGCTCTGCCCATCAGTTTGTGGATGATAGGCAGTACTCATGTCTAGACGAGTTCCTAATGCTTGCTGTAATGTCTGCCAGAATCTTGAAATAAATCTGCCATCCCTATCAGAGATAATAGAGATGGGTATTCCATGTCTGGAGACGACTTCCTTCAAATACAGTCATGCTAACTTCTCCATCTTGTCATCTTCTCTTATTGGCAGGAAGTGTGCTGATTTGGTGAGATGATCAACTATTACCCAAATAGTATCAAAACCACTTGCAGTCCTTGGCAATTTAGTGATGAAATCCATGGTAATGTTTTCCCATTTCCATTCCGGGATTTCGGGTTGTTGAAGTAGACCTGATGGTTTCTGATGCTCAGCTTTGACCTTAGAACACGTCAAACATTCTCCTACGTATTTAGCAACATCAGCTTTCATACCCGGCCACCAAAAATGTTTCTTGAGATCCTTGTACATCTTCCCCGTTCCAGGATGTATTGAGTATCTGGTTTTATGAGCTTCTCTAAGTACCATTTCTCTCATATCTCCAAATTTTGGTACCCAAATCCTTTCAGCCCTATACCGGGTTCCGTCTTCCCGAATATTAAGATGCTTCTCTGATCCTTTGGGTATTTCATCCTTTAAATTTCCCTTTTTTAAAACTCCTTGTTGTGCCTCCTTTATTTGAGTAGTAAGGTTATTATGAATTATTATATTCATAGATTTTACTCGAATGGGTTCTCTGTCCTTCCTGCTCAAGGCATCGGCTACCACATTTGCCTTCCCCGGGTGGTAACGAATCTCAAAGTCGTAATCATTCAATAATTCAATCCACCTACGCTGCCTCATATTCAGTTGTTTCTGATTAAATATGTGTTGAAGACTTTTGTGGTCGGTATATATAATACTTTTGACCCCATATAAGTAGTGCCTCCAAGTCTTTAATGCAAAAACAACCGCGCCTAATTCCAAATCATGCGTTGTATAATTTTGTTCGTGAATCTTCAATTGTCTAGACGCATAAGCAATCACCTTCATTCGTTGCATTAATACACAACCGAGACCTCGCTTTGATGCGTCACAATAAATCACAAAATCATCATTCCCTTCAGGTAATGACAATATAGGTGCCGTAGTTAGCTTTTTCTTCAATAACTGAAACACTTTCTCTTGTTCATCATTCCATTCAAATTTCTTCCCTTTATGCGTTAATGCAGTCAAGGGTTTTGCTATTCTGGAAAAGTCTTGGATGAACCTTCTGTAGTAACTAGCTAGTCCTAAAAACTGGCGTATGTGTTTCGGAGTTTTCGGGGTTTCCCACTTTTCAACATTTTCTATCTTTGCCGGATCCACCTTAATACCTTTTTTTGTTCACTATGTGACCGAGGAATTGAACTTCTTCCAACCAAAATGCACACTTTGAAAATTTAGCGTACAATTCTTCCTTCCTCAATACTTCTAACACCTTTCTCAAATGTTCACCGTGTTCTTGGTCATTCTTTGAGTAAATAAGTATGTCATCAATGAAAACAATGACAAACTTGTCAAGGTATGGTCCACACACTCGGTTCATAAGGTCCATGAACACAGCTGGTGCATTAGTTAAACCAAATGGCATGACTATAAACTCGTAATGACCGTAATGTGTTCTGAAAGCAGTCTTTGGAATATCATCTTCTTTCACCCGCATTTGATGATACCCGGAACGTAAGTCAATCTTTGAATAAACAGACGAGCCTTGTAGTTGATCAAATAAGTCGTCGATTCTCGGTAGTGGGTAGCGGTTCTTGATGGTAAGTTTGTTCAACTCTCGGTAGTCGATACACAACCTGAATGTACCATCTTTCTTCTTGACAAACAAAACAGGAGCTCCCCACGGTGATGTGCTTGGTCGAATGAAACCATGCTCTAAAAGTTCTTGTAATTGGCTTTGCAGTTCTTTCATCTCGCTGGGTGCGAGTCTGTAAGGAGCACGAGCTATTGGTGCAGCTCCTGGTACAAGATCTATTTGAAATTCAACGGATCGATGTGGGGGTAATCCCGGTAATTCTTTCGGAAATACATCGGGAAATTCTTTTGTGACGGGAACATCATTGATGCTCTTTTCTTCAGTTTGTACTTTCTCGACGTGTGCTAGAACAGCATAGCAACCTTTTCTTATTAGTTTTTGTGCCTTCAAATTACTAATAAGATATAGCATCGTGTTGCCCTTTTCTCCGTACACCATTAAGGGTTTTCCTTTTTCTCGTATAATGCGAATTGCATTTTTGTAACAAACGATCTCTGCTTTCACTTCTTTCAACCAGTCCATACCGATTATCACATCAAAACTCCCTAACTCTACTGGTATCAAGTCAATCTTAAATGTTTCGCTAACCAGTTTAATTTCTCGATTCCGACATATATTATTTGCTGAAATTAATTTACCATTTGCTAATTCGAGTAAAAATTTACTATCCAAAGGCGTCAATGGATAACTTAATTTAGCACAAAAATCTCTACTCATATAGCTTCTATCCGCACCCGAATCAAATAAAACGTAAGCAGATTTATTGTCAATAAGAAACGTACCCGTAACAAGCTCCGAGTCTTCCTGTGCCTCTGCCGCATTAATATTGAAAACTCTTCCGCGGCCTTGTCCATTCGTGTTCTCCTGGTTCGGGCAATTTCTAATAATGTGGCCCGGTTTTCCACATTTATAACAAACTACATTGGCATAACTTGCTCCGACACTACTTGCTCCGCCATTACTCGTTCCGACACCATTTGTTCCTTTCGTTCTATTAACCCCTGGTCCATAGACCTCACACTTCACCGCGCTATGACCATTTCTTTTACACTTGTTGCAAAATTTGGTGCAGAACCCCGAGTGATACTTTTCACACCTTTGGCATAGCTGCTTCTGATTGTTGTTGTTGTTGCGGTTATTATTGTTGTTGGGATGATTGTTGTAGTTGCTGTTGTTGTTGTTGCTGTTGTTGTTGTTGTTGTTGTTGGGCCGTTTGTTGTAGTTGCGATTGATGTTGCGATTGTTAGGATAATTGTTGCGATTATTGTTGTAATTGCTGTTGTTGTTGTATTGGTGATTCTTATCACCGTTTTCCTCCCACTTTCTTTTGACTTGCTTCACATTGGCCTCTTCAGCAGTCTGTTCTTTAATTCTTTCTTCAATCTGGTTCACTAGTTTGTGAGCCATTCTACATGCCTGTTGTATGGAGGCGGGCTCGTGTGAACTTATATCATTTTGGATTCTTTCCGGTAATCCTTTCACAAACGCGTCGATCTTCTCTTCCTCATCTTCGAATGCTCCCGGACACAATAGGCACAATTCTGTGAATCGTCTTTCGTACGTGGTAATATCAAATCCTTGGGTTCGTAACCCTCTAAGTTCTGTCTTGAGCTTATTGACCTCGGTTCTGGGACGGTACTTCTCGTTCATCAAGTGCTTGAATGCTGACCACGGTAGTGCGTACGCATCGTCTTATCCCACTTGCTCTAGATAGGTATTCCACCATGTTAACGCAGAACCTGTGAAGGTATGCGTAGCATACTTTACTTTGTCCTCTTCAGTACACTTACTTATGGCAAACACCGATTCGACCTTCTCGGTCCACCGTTTCAATCCGATCGGTCCTTCGGTTCCATCAAATTCTAAAGGTTTGCAGGCAGTGAATTCTTTATAGGTGCATCCTACACGATTTTCTGTACTGCTAGATCTAAGGTTATTGTTGGTATGTAGCGCAGCCTGTACTGCGGCTATGTTTGAAGCTAGAAAAGTACGGAATTCCTCTTCATTCATATTCACGGTGTGTCGAGTAGTCGGTGCCATTTCCTTCAAAATAGTCAAATGGAACAAGTTAATCATACAGAATATTAAGAGTAGTTAATAGTATTTCGTAGCATAATATGAACTCATTTATAAAAGCTTTTTCTTCATATTAGCGTTTTATAAGTTTAAATTCGGGTAGTACCTACCCGTTAAGTTCATACTTAGTAGCTAATATACAATTCAACTACTACAATTCTATATGAAAAACTGATTATAATAATATTTCGCGTTCAAACTTTTATACAATATTTTACAAACTTACAATACCGCTTATTTTACATAAAGCATGAAATATAGCACACAATAACTTTGATACAAGATAGTTGTGAAGATAATTCTAGCTAGTACACAAGTCGTTCAGCAAAGGCAATAAAGACACGTAATTCATACGTCCAGAAACAAGTCATGCATTCTGGTTTTACTAGGACTACTTCCCATCCTTGGCCTTGTGGAACATAACCATTATGGCCGTTGATAAGACAGCGTGTTGTAACGTCGTCAAAGGGACGAGGGTTACGTAATGTCCAACAGTCCCGTAACAATCTAAAAACCTCATTTCTTACCCCAATTACCGACTCCGTCACTTGTGGGAACGTTTTGTTTAATAGTTGTAGCCCGATGTTCTTGTTCTCACTTTGGTGAGAAGCGAACATTACTAATCCGTAAGCATAACATGCTTCTTTATGTTGCATGTTAGCCGCTTTTTCTAAATCACGAAGTCCAATATTCGGATATATTGAGTCAAAATAATTTCTTAACCCATTGCGTAAAATAGCATTTGGGTTCCCCGCAATATATGCGTCAAAGTAAACACATCGTAACTTATGGATTTCCCAATGTGATATCCCCCATCTTTCGAACGAAAGCCTTTTATAAACCAAGGCATTCTTGGAACGTTCTTCGAATGTCTTACAAACTGATCTCGCCTTAAATAGTTGTGTCGAAGAATTCTGACCGACTCTAGACAAGATTTCATCAATCATGTCTCCGGGTAGGTCTCTTAAAATATTGGGTTGTCTATCCATTTTGTGTTTTTATACTGTAAAATAGACAAGAGTTAGATTCATAAAAAAAATACTTATTAATACAAGCAATTTTTACATATATCATAAAGCATAAGCACACTATATTACATATATTACACCACACGAATACAACTATCTTATTCCGACTCGCTTGTTTCTTCTTCTTCGGTTTTGGTTCGTTTTGACAAGTTTCTAGGGATATATGATGTTCCCCTAATACGAGCCGTCATTTTCCACATTGGTTTAGAAAAACCTGGTGGTTTAGAGGTTCCCGGGTCATTGTTACAACTTAAGGACTTCGGGGGTTGACGATACATATAAAGTTCATCGGGGTTGGAATTAGATTTCTCTATTTTTATGCCCTGTCCCTTATTATTTTCTTTTGCCTTTTTAAATTCAGTTGGGGTAATTTCTATAACATCATCGGAATTCTCGTCAGAATCCGATTCATCAAAGAATTGGTAATCCTCCCAATATTTTGCTTCCTTAGCGGAAACACCATTGACCATAATTAACCTTGGTCGGTTGGTTGAGGATTTTCTTTTACTTAACCGTTTTATTATTTCCCCCACCGGTTCTATTTCTTCATCCGGTTCCGATTCTTCTTCTGGTTCCGATTCTTCTTCTGGTTCCGACTCTTCTTCCGGTTCCTCTTCGGGAACTTGTGAATCAGTCCACGAATCATTCCAATTTACATTTGACTCTTCATTATTATTAGGTGAGTCAATGGGACTTGTTCTAGAGGTAGACATCTATCACATAATATCAAACGCTTTAAGAGATTAATATATCACATAATATTCACATGTTAAAAATATATAGTTTCCAACAAAATTTGTTAAGCAATCATTTTTCAATTAAACACGGTCGAAGTCCAGACTCACTAATGCATCCTAACAAACTCGATAAGACACACTAATGCAAAATTCTGGTTCACTAAGACCAACGCTCGGATACCAAATGAAATGTCCCGTTCTTATTGATTAAAAATGTTCCATATTAATTGATTTCGTTGCGAGGTTTTGACCTCTATATGAGACGTTTTTCAAAGACTGCATTCATTTTTTAAACAAACCATAACCTTTATTTCATAAATAAAGGTTTAAAAAGCTTTACTTTTATTATCAAATAATGATAATCTAAAATATCCTGTTTACACACGACCATTACATAATGGTTTACAATACAAATATGTTACATCGAAATCAGTTTCTTGAATGCAGTTTTTACACAGTATCATACAAACATGGACTCCAAATCTTGTCCTTATTTTAGTATGCAACAGCGGAAGCTCTTAGTATTCACCTGAGAATAAACATGCTTTAAACATCAACAAAAATGTTGGTGAGTTATAGGTTTAACCTATATATCTCAAATTGTAACAATAGACCACAAGATTTCATATTTCAATATACATCCCATACATAGAGATAAAAATTCATTCATATGGTGAACACCTGGTAACCGACATTAACAAGATGCATATATAAGAATATCCCCATCATTCCGGGACACCCTTCGGATATGATATAAATTTCGAAGTACTAAAGCATCCGGTACTTTGGATGGGGTTTGTTAGGCCCAATAGATCTATCTTTAGGATTCGTGTCAATTAGGGTGTCTGTTCCCTAATTCTTAGATTACCAGACTTAATAAAAAGGGGCATATTCGATTTCGATAATTCAACCATAGAATGTAGTTTCACGTACTTGTGTCTATTTTGTAAATCATTTATAAAACCTGCATGTATTCTCATCCCAAAAATATTAGATTTTAAAAGTGGGACTATAACTCACTTTCACAGATTTTTACTTCGTCGGGAAGTAAGACTTGGCCACTGGTTGATTCACGAACCTATAACAATATATACATATATATCAAAGTATGTTCAAAATATATTTACAACACTTTTAATATATTTTGATGTTTTAAGTTTATTAAGTCAGCTGTCCTCGTTAGTAACCTACAACTAGTTGTCCACAGTTAGATGTACAGAAATAAATCGATAAATATTATCTTGAATCAATCCACGACCCAGTGTATACGTATCTCAGTATTGATCACAACTCAAACTATATATATTTTGGAATCAACCTCAACCCTGTATAGCTAACTCCAACATTCACATATAGAGTGTCTATGGTTGTTCCGAAATATATATAGATGTGTCGACATAATAGGTCGAAACATTGTATACGTGTCTATGGTATCTCAAGATTACATAATATACAATACAAGTTGATTAAGTTATGGTTGGAATAGATTTGTTACCAATTTTCACGTAGCTAAAATGAGAAAAATTATCCAATCTTGTTTTACCCATAACTTCTTCATTTTAAATCCGTTTTGAGTGAATCAAATTGCTATGGTTTCATATTGAACTCTATTTTATGAATCTAAATAGAAAAAGTATAGGTTTATAGTCAGAAAAATAAGTTACAAGTCGTTTTTGTAAAGGTAGTCATTTCAGTTGAAAGAACGACGTCTAGATGACCATTTTAGAAAACATACTTCCACTTTGAGTTTAACCATAATTTTTGGATATAGTTTCATGTTCATAATAAAAATCATTTTCTCAGAATAACAACTTTTAAATCAAAGTTTATCATAGTTTTTAATTAACTAACCCAAAACAGCCCGCGGTGTTACTACGACGGCGTAAATCCGATTTTACGGTGTTTTTCGTGTTTCCAGGTTTTAAATCATTAAGTTAGCATATCATATAGATATAGAACATGTGTTTAGTTGAATTTAAAAGTCAAGTTAGAAGGATTAACTTTTGTTTGCGAACAAGTTTAGAATTAACTAAACTATGTTCTAGTGATTACGAGTTTAAACCTTCGAATAAGATAGTTTTATATATATGAATCGAATGATGTTATGAACATCATTACTACCTCAAGTTTAGTAGGTAAACCTACTGGAAGTGACAAGAAATGATCTAGCTTCAAAGGATCTTGGATGGCTTGAAAGTTCTTGAAGTAGGATCATGACACAAAAACAAGTTCAAGTAAGATTTTTACTCGAATTAAGATAGTTTATAGTTATAGAAATTGAATCAAAGTTTGAATATGAATATTACCTTGAATAAGAAAGATAATCTACTGTATATAACAAAGGTTTCTTGATCTTAGATGATTACTTGGAATGGATTAGAAAGCTTGGAAGTAAATTAGTAAACTTGAAGGGATTTTTGAAGTGTTCTTGAAGTGTTCTTCCTATGATGATTATAGCTTGATTCTTGAAGTGATTTTTGATGAAGATGATGATTAACTACTGGAAAAATACGTTCATAATAGTGTGTGTGTGTGTTGAGAGAGAATTAGAAAGAGAATTGGAAGTGAAATGGAGTGAATGATGAGTGGTAATTGGTGAGTGGTGAGTGGGGTTAAAAGGAGTTCTAGTTAGTTGACTAGCTCATGGTAGAAGTTAAAATTGATTAGTCATACATGACATAATCAAGAGTGGAATCCCATGCTAGTTCCTATTGGTATATACCCATAGTAAGTACGTTTTGAAGCTTTGTATAATACGGGTAAAATTACGACTAGAATTCTTGATGAAAGAAAAGAATGGGAAAGTAACTGTAACCATTTTCGTTAAGTATGAGTGTTTTGATATATATCTTGAAGTCTTCCAAAATTATTTTAATACATCTAAATACACTACATGTATATGCATTTTAACTGAGTCGTTAAGTCATCGTTAGTCGTTACATGTAAGTGTTGTTTTGAAACCTTTAAGTTAACGATCTCTATTAATGTTGTTAACCCATTGTTTATTATATCTAATGAGATGTTAAATTATTATATTATCATGATATTATGATATATTAATATATCTTAATATGATATATATACATTTAAATGTCGTTACAACGATAATCGTTACATATATGTCTCGTTTCGAAATCCTTAAGTTAGTAGTCTTGTTTATATGTATATAACTCATTGTTAATATACTTATGGAGATACTTACTTATCATAATCTCATGTTAACCATATGTATATCCATATATATATATCGTCATGTCGTTTTTACAAGTTTTAACGTTCGTGAATCGCCGGTCAACTTGGGTGGTCAATTGTCTATATGAAACATATTTCAATTAATCAAGTCTTAACAAGTTTGATTGCTTAACATGTTGGAAACATTTAATCATGTAAATATCAATCTCAATTAATATATATAAACATGGAAAAGTCCGGGTCACTACAGAGGTCGTTAACCAAAAATCCACCGATGTGGTACATGTATCAAGCCGTCGCGCTTATAAAACCTACACCGCTAGTTTGATAAAATAAATTTCATAACAATTGCAACGTGATGCTTGACAGGTGGCGACACCAGTCGAGGAGGTAAACACTTGGATGAACCTAATCGTCAACTATCTGAAAGACGGAACGTTACCTTCTGACAGCGTAATGGCTAAGAAAATCCGCAATGAAGGCTCCTATGTATGTTATACGTGACGGTGTACTATACAAGAAGTCAATTTTAGATCCGTTGTTACGTTGCGTGGGTCCACAAGAGGCAGAAACTGTGATAATAGAAGTGCATGAAGGAACTTGCGGAATGCATTCAGGGTTTCGTACCGTTGTGGGAAAAATTATGCATTTGGGTTATTACTGGCCATCCATGTACCGTGACACCCGCGATGTAATTAAGAATTGCCTTTCTTGTCAACGCCACGCGCCACAAATTCACGCACCGTCTCATGAGTTGATTCCCATCACATCGGCTTGGCCATTTTACAAGTGGGCAATCAATCTAGTCGGCCCGTTTCCCGATGGACGGCACCTTGTTGTAGCGGTTGACTTTTTTACAAAATGGGTGGAGGCTAAGCCTTTGAAGAGCATCACGGGCAGACAGATTGTGAATTTTGTTTGGGAAGAGATAGTGTGCCGTTTTGGGGTACCGCACGAGGTTGTCAGTGACAATGGGAAGCAATTTGCACATGATCCGTTTCGAACTTGGTGCGACGGACTAAATATCAAACAAACGTTTAGTTCCATTGCTCACCCTTAAGCTAACGGGCAGGTTGAAGTTACCAACAGGGACATTGTATCCGGCATCAGAGGCAGGTTGGATACGGATCGGAAAGGTTGGGAAGACGAGTTGCCAATGGTTCTGTGGGTGTTTTGCACCACACCAAAAGGAAGCAATCGCGAAACACCTTTTAGCCTTGTTTACGGTTCAGAGGCGGTCATCCCGGCAGAAATAGCGGTTCCGACGCAGCGCGTCACGGAATTCAATGAGGAAGCTAACATGGTATAGTTGAGGGAAAACATGGATCTGTTAGAGGAACGCAGATGCATAGCAGCAATCAATGAAGCGGCTAACAAGCAAAAAATGGCCAAATATTACAACCGGCGTGTACGCGAACGTTCGTTCCGTCCCGGTGATTACGTTTGGCGCAACAATAATGCCAGCAGAGTTGAAGACCTTGGAAAGTTAGGGCCTAACTGGGAGGGTCCGTACGAAGTTGTGGACGTCCTCGGTAACGGGGCGTACAACTTGAAAACGCCTGACGGAAAGTTCGTGCCATGTACATTGAAATGTCCCGTTCTTATTGATTAAAAACGTTCCATATTAATTGATTTCGTTGCGAGGTTTTGACCTCTATATGAGACGTTTTTCAAAGACTGCATTCATTTTAAAACAAACCATAACCTTTATTTCATCAATAAAGGTTTAAAAAGCTTTACGTAGATTATCAAATAATGATAATCTAAAATATCCTGTTTACACACGACCATTACATAATGGTTTACAATACAAATATGTTACAACAAAATAAGTTTCTTGAATGCAGTTTTTACACAATATCATACAAGCATGGACTCCAAATCTCGTCCTTATTTAAGTATGCGACAGCAGAAGCTCTTAATAATCACCTGAGAATAAACATGCTTAAAACGTCAACAAAAATGTTGGTGAGTTATATAGGTTTAACCTATATATATATATATATATATATATATATATATATATATATATATATATATATATATATATATATATATCAAATCATAATAATAGACCACAAGATTTCATATTTTAATACACATCCCATACATAGAGATAAAAATCATTCATATGGTGAACACCTGGTAACCGACATTAACAAGATGCATATATAAGAATATCCCCATCATTCCGGGACACCCTTCGGATATGATATAAATTTCGAAGTACTAAAGCATCCAGTACTTTGGATGGGGTTTGTTAGGCCCAATAGATCTATCTTTAGGATTCGCGTCAATTAGGGTGTCTGTTCCCTAATTCTTAGATTACCAGACTTATTAAAAAGGGGCATATTCGATTTCGATAATTCAACCATAGAATGTAGTTTCACGTACTTGTGTCTATTTTGTAAATCATTTATAAAACCTGCATGTATTCTCATCCCAAAAATATTAGATTTTAAAAGTGGGACTATAACTCACTTTCACAGATTTTTACTTCGTCGGGAAGTAAGACTTGGCCACTGGTTGATTCACGAACCTATAACAATATATACATATATATATCAAAGTATGTTTAAAATATATTTACAACACTTTTAATATATTTTGATGTTTTAAGTTTATTAAGTCAGCTGTCCTCGTTAGTAACCTACAACTAGTTGTCCACAGTTAGATGTACAAAAATAAATCGGTAAATATTATCTTGAATCAATCCACGACCCAGTGTATACGTATCTCAGTATTGATCACAACTCAAACTATATATATTTTGGAATCAACCTCAACCCTGTATAGCTAACTCCAACATTCACATATAGAGTGTCTATGGTTGTTCCGAAATATATATAGATGTGTCGACATGATAGGTCGAAACATTGTATACGTGTCTATGGTATCTCAAGATTACATAATATATAATACAAGTTGATTAAGTTATGGTTGGAATAGATTTGTTACCAATTTTCACGTAGCTAAAATGAGAAAAATTATCCAATCTTGTTTTACTCATAACTTCTTCATTTTAAATCCGTTTTGAGTGAATCAAATTGCTATGGTTTCATATTGAACTCTATTTTATGAATCTAAACAGAAAAGTATAGGTTTTTAGTCGGAAAAATAAGTTACAAGTCTTTTTTGTAAAGGTAGTCATTTCAGTCGAAAGAACGACGTCTAGATGACCATTTTAGAAAACATACTTCCACTTTGAGTTTAACCATAATTTTTGGATATAGCTTCATGTTCATAATAAAAATTATTTTCCCAGAATAACAACTTTTAAATCAAAGTTTATCATAGTTTTTAATTAAATAACCCAGAACAGCCCGCGGTGTTACTACGACGGCGTAAATCCGGTTTTACGGTGTTTTTCGTGTTTCCAGGTTTTAAATCATTAAGTTAGCATATCATATAGATATAGAACATGTGTTTAGTTGATTTTAAAAGTCAAGTTAGAAGGATTAACTTTTATTTGCGAACAAGTTTAGAATTAACTAAACTATGTTCTAGTGATTACAAGTTTAAACCTTCGAATAAGATAGCTTTATATGCATGAATAGAATGATGTTATGAACATCATTACTACCTCAAGTTTAGTAGGTAAACCTACTGGAAGTGACAAGAAATGATCTAGCTTCAAAGGATCTTGGATGGCTTGAAAGTTCTTGAAGTAGGATCATGACACAAAAACAAGTTCAAGTAAGATTTTTACTCGAATTAAGATAGTTTATAGTTATACAAATTGAATCAAAGTTTGAATATGAATATTACCTTGAATAAGAAAGATAATCTACTGTATATAACAAAGGTTTCTTGATCTTAGATGATTACTTGGAATGGATTAGAAAGCTTGGAAGTAAATTAGTAAACTTGAAGGGATTTTTGAAGTGTTCTTGAAGTGTTCTTCCTATGATGATTATAGCTTGATTCTTGAAGTGATTTTTAATGAAGATGATGATTAACTACTGTAAAAATACGTTCATAATAGTGTGTGTGTGTGTGTGTGTTGAGAGAGAATTAGAAAGAGAATTGGAAGTGAAATGGAGTGAATGATGAATGGTAATTGGTGAGTGGTGAGTGGGGTTAAAAGGAGTTCTAGTTAGTTGACTAGCTCATGGTAGAAGTTAAAATTGATTATTCATACATGACATAATCAAGAGTGGAATCCCATGCTAGTTCCTATTGGTATATACTCATAGTAAGTACGTTTTGAAGCTGTGTATAATACGGGTAAGAATACGACTAGAATTCTTGATGAAAGAAAAGAATGGAAAAGTAACTGTAACCATTTTCGTTAAGTATGAGTGTTTTGATATATGTCTTGAAGTCTTCCAAAAGTATTTTAATACATCTAAATACACTACATGTATATACATTTTAACTGAGTCGTTAAGTCATCGTTAGTCGTTACATGTAAGTGTTGTTTTGAAACCTTTAAGTTAACGATCTCAATTAATGTTGTTAACCCATTGTTTATTATATCTAATGAGATGTTAAATTATTATATTATCATGATATTATGATATATTAATATATCTTAATATGATATATATACATTTAAATGTCGTTACAACGATAATCGTTACATATATGTCTCGTTTCGAAATCCTTAAGTTAGTAGTCTTGTTTATATGTATATAACTCATTGTTAATATACTTATGGAGATACTTACTTATCATAATCTCATGTTAACCATATGTATATCCATATATATATATCGTCATGTCGTTTTTACAAGTTTTAACGTTCGTGAATCGCCGGTCAACTTGGGTGGTCAATTGTCTATATGAAACATATTTCAATTAATCAAGTCTTAACAAGTTTGATTGCTTAACATGTTAGAAAAATTTAATCATGTAAATATCAATCTCAATTAATATATATAAACATGGAAAATTTCGGGTCACTACATACATGACACGCAACCAATCTCAAGAAATTCTATGTTTAGAATATTTAGTACGTTGAAAGTATGTGTTCCACTATTCAATGTTTCTTTTAATTCTGTGACTGATCATCACAAATTTGTAAGCGCGATGCACCGTGGATTGGTTTGTTTTATTTGAATTTAATGCATTTTCCAGTTTTAGTAATGCGTTACGTAACTATTTATGGCATCACTTCGGTGTTTTTGTACAAAATGTAAATATAAGTCCATTCATGTGTTACACATACCTTGAACAAAGAATATTCTAGCTTTCGGACGGCATGAACGGCACTTGGCGTTGAACCTTCGCCAAAGTGACACCGTAACGGGATACCTTCTAGTTTCGTACCCGTTGCGTACATCCTATCATGGTCTAGATACATGCAAGTCATGACAAATTTATCAAGTTCAACCTTGAAATACCACGTTACCGTGACGACGACAGCGTGACGATTATTACCTAAATAACAAATTAATGAAAATAATTGTAACACGGCAAATGTAATTACATGTTTTCATTAATAACACCGTTTGGTTACAACCATCAACAACAAAAATCAAAAATTACAAGTGACATAATCTACTTGGGGATCATCCCCTTAATCTTTTCCATGTCTAGCCCAAGCCGGCTCCCAATCTCCTCCACAAAAGGCACATTGACCGCCTTCACTTCGGCGGCGGCCACATCATATTTGTCATACGCGTCTAGATCCAAACTATTTACAACTGTGTCAGGTAACGGATTAGAAAGCGTGACGTCTTCATTTCTCATCGTGTAGGTCTCAAGACGCCCTACGCCTTTGGCGGCGTCAAGAAGTTTGCCGAAGGGTTCCATGACGTGAGGAGAGGTGATGGCCTTGGTGAAGATGTGCAGAATCATAGAACATAACTGTTGAAAATCATATGTTGCCTTATTCTTGGCAACGGTTAGTTCTTGAACCTGCGTAGCGAGGAGCTCCTTGCTCACCTTCTCCTCAGCCAACTCCTTTTGGGCCTCTACTAAGTCAGCAAGGGCCTGTTTTTCCTTATCCATAACAGTGTTTAGGTTTTTGGCAGCCCGCTGCGCCTCCCTTAACGCCACCAGCTTTTCATGTTGCGCCTCCGCCGCAACCCTTTTATGGTCTTCCATCTCATCCCTTAAAGCCTTGGCCTCATCACTAACCTCCTTTGCTAGTAGCTCCGCCTTCCGGCAACGCTGCTCAGCGGCATTGGAACGAACGATTTCATCACGGGTCAGTTCCAGATGGTGATGGATATACTGTATTCGCGCTCTACGCGCAGCGTTATCGGGCATTTTCTTAAGTTCATCCACAAGAGCGGTGGGGCAGATCCTCTGAAGGTACTCAAATTGCGAGTACGCGTCGCCATGGGACACGTCCCATATGACATTGAGGTGCGAGAACGTCGACTGTTTTCCAATCCGGGGGGAATGAGGACCCTCCCGGGAATCGCTGTGATGGCTGGACTGTTGATGGCCAGAACCGGTGCCAGAGCTTGACAATGTGACAACTTTTTCGGGTTGCTGCACGTGAGAGATGTCTTCAATATTGATCACCGAAGGATTGGTCTGGCCCC
Source organism: Rutidosis leptorrhynchoides (assembly GCF_046630445.1). NCBI lineage: Eukaryota > Viridiplantae > Streptophyta > Magnoliopsida > Asterales > Asteraceae > Rutidosis > Rutidosis leptorrhynchoides. The sequence goes on along the minus strand of NC_092336.1, from coordinate 510,205,466 downwards.
CTGAAACAATAACTTTTATTAGTTTCCGCCATTGTGACCTTGGTGAAGTATTAACGTTATTATCAGGATTGAAATAATACCCACCCTGACTCGGTTCGTGTTGAAAACTATCCAGATTGCTCTCGGCAATCTCCCTAGCACTTTTTGGTTTCTTGTTGTCACCGGGCGTCACCAGAAACGTGGCGGGGCTATAGCGTTTTTGCCCTTTCGGTGGCATCGGTGGCGTAACGGATATTGGCTCAGGGTTGGAAGCTGGCGTGGAAGTCTGCGTTTACGACACGTCACCAGTTTCAGTGGTGGCGTTAGTTGACTACTCGACTGCAGGCTTTCCTCCTTTGCGGGGATCACCTTCAGGAAGCTTGGACCTCTCGACTTTCTTGAGCTTCAACCCCTCAAGTGTGGGACGGCGAATAGCTTGTCCAAAGTCCATCTCTACACAAGAATGCATATATTAAAATATTGACGAAGAGAGTACTTACAAAGAACGCTACGGAATCAAGAGCATACCCATTCCGTTATATAGAATCATCGGCACCTTATTTGCCCATGGCCAGTAACATTGAACGTTACATAGCTTCAGCATCACCTCCGTGTAAGGACGCATATCTAATTCCGCGTCCTTACAGAAGTCAAACAACGCACGCTCTTCCGGATTCAATTCCGGCGTCTTTGAAAGATCGGGTGAACAGCTGAAATGCCACGGAACCAGGTGGGCATGCCCTTCGCCAAGCGCATTCTGGAGAAAGTATACGTACATATCCCTCCAGTCATGGAGGGAAGGGGATTTCTTTGAAGTGAAATTACACTTCTTCTCGAAGGTGTACCAACCCTTCCCGGAAGCAGATAATTTAAAGGTCGCCCGAAAAACGTTCAGGAGGACGGGACGGTTTTGCCCCCTGAAAAACATCTCAAATATGATTACGCGTTGCCATGCGTGAGGATGAAGCTGGGAGACACTAATGTGGTAATGTTCAAGAACAGACGCTACGAAAGGCGACAGCGGCAAGCGCATGTTGCCTATCGATATCGCCTTCATGTATAACGTGAAGTGTTCTGGAGGAGGAGTGTGAGCGCGTTGCTCATCCGTCGCCACCATAACATGCCAATTGGCAAGCGGTGGATACTCGCCTATAAAGTCTTCAAGCTGGTCAGACGTAACGTTGCTACGTTCCATCGCAACATCTGCCTTGGACATTCTGAACTAACCTTTGAAAGAAGTAACGTGACGGTACGCGATGAAAAGTGTGGAAGTATGTGTATTAGCAACAGGGATTGAATATAAGTTTGCAAATGCTAGGGGTAGGTGAAAATGAGGAGGTAAAAACCCCTATTTATAGGAAGAGCTTTGAATAGGCTTCAACTTTGGGCTTTAATCTCGAACGTCCACATGTCTTTTCATCATGTATTAGTAACCGTTAGATTCACGTCGTTTCACTTCTTACAGTTGTAATAATGATGGCGTTTACATAGAAAACAGTGCATTTGGCGGCTGATTGGACGTCTTTCGTGTCAGAATCACTCATGATGTTTTATTTAAACATTATAAAAATACGGTTGGACATTTTTATGATGTACAGATATCGTCTCGCATGCCGTGCCGTTTATGATGTTAAATTTATAATTAGTTTGGTCACGTACAAGTACATTTTGTACCCAACCAAACTGGGGGGACTTAATGACGTACGTCACGCGATGGGTGACTGTAAGACCCTAATCCTGTTTCTGACTTCTTAGTTGTTCGGGACGCCATCCAGGATGGTGGGACGCCGTCCATATGTTAAAGGCTGGACGCCGTCCAGGATGGTGGGACGCTGTAACGACCCGCACTTTTTCGATCATTCTATACTTATAAGATTAATATTTACATAAATTAAACCTTGCCAACATGATAAGCAATCCAAATTGTCGAGACTGATATTTCCGAAAAGAGTTTTACACAACGTTTGACCGTCTAGTTTGACCGATGATATCACGAACTATACAATATATGATAATTATACGTTTGTGTATATAAATGTATATATACATATTTAACATGATTAATAAATGTTTTAATATCTCATTTTGTATTAATAACAACAAGTTATATGTGTATTTTGAAACTACTAACTTAAGTTTTCAAAACAATAACTATACGTAACGTTATTTGACATAAATACTTAAGACTTATAATGTTATACATATATTGTATAAGTAATGTATTTAATTACTTTTAAAGAACTTAAATACATAAAACCATATAAGTGTATTCACAAAAGATAGCTATATTTGAATCCTCATTTCATTTTTCACAAAATTTCTATACGTATACCTAGAGTATTTGTACTCGTATCATACCTAGCTCCTATACGTATTTACTAATAGTAAATACACATCAAAATCACCACCTAACCAGCCATTATTCATGCCCTTAGAGCTAGGTAATTACTTTTGGATGATTACTTGACTAATTATACAAGAAAACAACTAAAACTTTTGTCCTTGTACACCATCAAAAACGCCACCATCACCACCTTAAATACTTCCATTCATTTCCCATTTTTGATTCACTTTCACTTCAATTATCTTAGCAAAAACACACACTCTTTCAAGAACTCTAAACTCCATAACACTTCAGCAACTTACCAAGAAGATCTAGCTTCAAAAACCATACTAAAACACCATAAGAAAACCATACAAAAACACTTCAAGAAAACCCTCCAAGAACACCAACTTACTTCCAATCTTTCATCCACTTCTATCACCCTTGTGATTCTAGCTTCTTACTTCTCTCTTACAGCAACTTCATCCAAGGAACTTGAGGTAGAATCTATGTTCATAACCTTATTCGATTCATATATATATAGCTATCTTATTTTGTGGTACAAAAGTTTAACAACAAGAACATAGTTTGAATGTTTTCAAACTTGTTTGCAAACTAAATAGATCCTTCTAACTTAACTTTTAAAATACTTCAAGACCTGTAATATAACTTATGTATATGCTAATTTAACAAGGTAAAACTTGGTTTTTCAAAGTATAAGTATTTTTAGAAAAATGGTCATTAAATGATTTTGTTGTAACAAAAATGTTTAACTTCATATGTTTCACTAATGTTTCACTTATGCCGTATGATTTTGAATACAAACCAAGGTATTTACAGTTCATAGTCTTAAAGAAGAACTCGATCCAAGAAGATGGCAATTTGAATCAACGAAAACGGAATTGTAACGAAGAAACTATGACCGAAACAAAATTGGTTATCCTAGATCATTTCAACTACGGGATCAATTGGAAAAAAATGATATAAATCACATATTTCTAAGATAACATGATATTTTATATATATGTACTTATAATTCAATTTTATATGGTTCAGGATCACCCGTAAACAACACGAGAAGATTAATCATAAGATCCCATGATTGTACGCAACACGTCATTTGACAACACCGGTACTTTATGTACGCAACACGTCATTTGACAACACCGGTACCATGGGTCAAGATTAATCTCGACCAACACATATACGATGGGGTTTTATTGATTTCGTTGGGGGTTTTATTTATTTCATTGCGGGTATATTAAACATCTAAAAATGAACCATTAAAATTGAATTACTAACATCGGACTGCTAACTACGGACTAAGGAATTATTCAAAGTATTAAAAGTATAACAAGTATATATTTATAACGTTTGTTTAAAAATGAAAACATATTGATATATTATATATGGATAGGTTCGTGATAACAACCGGAAGACCGAGTCAAAATATATATATCATCAAGACAAGAGTGAGTATATAGTCCCACTTTTAAACTCTAAATATTTCGGGATGAGAATACATGTATTTTATGTTTTACGATATGGACACAAGTAACTGAAAAATATGTTCTACGTTGAGTTGTACCACTGGCATACTTCCCTGTAGCTTGGTAACTAATATTTACAGCGGTATTGTAAACGCGAATCCTGTTGATAGATCTATCGGGCCTGACAACCCCAACCGGACTGGACGACCAGTATTCAACGGTTGCACAGTACTTCGTTTTGTGACTACACTTGGTACGGTGTAGTAAGATTTCATATTAAAGGGAATATGCGACGTGAAAATGTTAAGTATGGTTACCAAGTGCTCAACCACTTAGAATACTTTTATTAAACTGTTTATATACGAAATCTTGTGGTCTATATATATATTGCAGCCGGCATTAAACCTATATCTCACCAACTTTATGTTGACCTTTTAAAACATGTCTATTCTCAGGTGATTTCTAAAGCTTCCGCTGCATCATGTTGGATCTAACCAGGATCTTGCGTACGCATGTTTGTGTCAAAAATAAAACTGCATATCCGAGATGTTGTATTGTAAAATATGCTAGAAACCGTGTTGTTGTCATCATTTGTAAAGTTTGTAAGTCGAAGATTATCGCTAAACGTTAATCTTCTTTTTATTGTCTTAAGCTTGTAACAAAAATAATGGTTATGGTTTGTAATGTATAATATATGCAGTTTTCTTTCAAAAATGTCTCATATAGAGGTCAATACCTCGCAATGAAATCATACGTTATCTAACGCGTTCTTATGGTTAAGGACGGGTTATGACATGTGGTATCAGAGCGTTGGTCTTAGCGAATCAGGTTTGCATTAGTGTGTCTAACCGAGAAGTCGTTAGGATACATTAGTAAAGTCTGGACTTTGACCGGGTCTGATTTTAAAAAAAAAAAAACCATTGCTTATCACTGTTGGTTAAAATTTATGTGTAAATATTATGTAAGTACTAATGGGTTAGTTGTTGTGTGATAGATGTCGGGCTCGAAACTTATTATCACATTCAGCGACTCCGAATCAGAACCTTCAGATTGTGTTTCAGTCATTAACATATCCGATGACGAAAGTGGTATTTTTGGGGAAGACTCACAATTTCCGGATGAACCAACTATTGAAATATCGGAAAGTGAACCCGAGGAGGAAAGTGAACCCGAAGAGGAAAGTGAACCCGAAGAAGAAAGTGAACCCGAGGAAGAAATACTAGAAATTACGAAAGAAAAATTCGATCAAGGAAAGAAACGAAAAGCGAATGAATTAGAAAATTCAAATCCCGAACTTAGTGAGAATGACGTGGCACCAATTCCACTCAACACTACCACCCCTATTCCCGCTATTCCTATTAGTGCTATCCCGGCGTCTAGTTCTTCGGCTCCTCAGCCAAAACGTAGGCAGACAGCTAGGATAAGCGTTAGGCCATTCATTGGAACTAAACGCCCTAGAAAATAGACCGAACGATGCACTGCCGTATTAAACCATGGAATCAAATAATGTTTTGTATAATATTATTAGTGTGGTTTGCTTAAAGTTTGATGTAAGATAAGCATATGTAAAATAGCGAAGTATGAAATGCAATAATTTTCCATGGTTAAGTATTATTTAGATTGTAGTAATTGGTTCTGTACTAAGCTATTAAGTATGAACATTAACGGGTAGGTACTACCCAAGATATAATTATAAAACGCTAATAAGAAGAAAAGGCTTTTATAATAATACCTGGTTCATATTATTAACAAGCTATAATGTACTATAAATACACACTACATCTATAATAATCCATGTGAATAATTATTTTTTTTCATTAGGAAATGGCGCGATTGAATCGAATGACGGAACAAGAACTCGAGGAACTCATCAATCAACGAGTGAACGATAGAATGTTATGGGTCGAAGCTGCAAGAGCTGCTGCAGTTAATCCAAATCCTCGTGTAGGATGCTCCTACAAGACGTTTCAAGCTTGCAAGCCATCATCATTCAGTGGAACGGAAGGACCGATCGGTTTAACCCGATGGATAGAAAAGATGGAGACGGTGTTTAAAATCAGTGGTTGTGATGAAAAAGACATGACCAAGTTTGCATCGTGCACTTTACAAGATAGTGCACTCACATGGTGGAAGAATTATGTGAAGGCGGTAGGAGGAGATGTAGCTTATGATACTCCATGGGAAGAATTCAAAACAATGATAATCACCGAGTATTGTCCAAGGAATGAGGTTATTAAGTTAGAAGATGAGTTACGAAGTTTGAAGGTGGTTGGTACTGAAATCACCAACTACAATCAGCGATTCATGGAATTAGTTTTACTATGTCCTGAATTGGTTCCAACCGAAGCACGGAAGATTGAAATGTACAAAGGTGGTTTGCCCAAAAAGGTCAAGGCAAACGTTACGGCGTCGAAACCTAAGAAAATTCATGAAGCTATAACCATGGCGAACGAGCTAATGGATCAGGTCATTTTGGACAAGAAAGCATTCAATACTGAGGTGAAGGTATTGGGGAACAAGAAAAAGTGGAATGGAGGTTATGATCGAGGTAACCAACAACAACCTTATAAGAAACAAGAAACCACGAAAGGTGCGGGTAGCGGTTCAGGCTTTGGTTACAAAGGACAAAGTCCTTTATGCAACCGTTGTCACAAACATCATTTTGGTTACTGCAGTGTGTTGTGCACCAAATGCAATAGACAGGGACATCTTGCTGAAGATTGTAAGGCTCTCGTTACAAATGCAAATGGTAACAAGACTCCTGCCACCAACGCAAATAGAACTGCTTTGGCTAACATTACTTGTTTTGGGTGTGGAAAACAAGGTCACTATAAGAGTCAGTGCCCGAATCCAGAAAAGAATGGCGGACCTGCACGTGGAAGAGCGTTTGTTATTAATGCTAGAGAGGCACGAGAAGACCCGGAGCTTGTTACGGGTATGTTTACCATTAATAACTTATCAGCATCTATTTTATTTGATACTGGCGCCGATAGAAGTTACGTGTGTATAAATTTTTACACTAAATTGAATTGTTCATCATTACCTCTAGATGCTAAGTACTTGATTGAGTTAGCTAATGGTAAGCTAATTAAAGCCGATAAAATTTGTCGTGATTGTGAAATAAATCTAGCCGGAGAAACGTTTAAAATCGACTTAATACCCGTAGAATTAGGAGGTTTTGATGTAATAGTCGGCATGGACTGGATGTCCAAAATAGGAGCGGAAGTTGTTTGTGCCAAGAAGGCAATTCGTATTCCTGGTAAGGATAAAATACCGGTGATGATTTATGGAGAGAAGGGTAATTCAAAGCTAAAACTCATTAGCTGTTTGAAAGCCAAGAAGTGTTTAGAAAAGGGATGTTACGCTATTTTAGCACATGTTAATAAAGTCGAAAAGAAAGAAAAATGCATCAACGACGTGCCTGTGGCAAGAGATTTTCCTGAAGTTTTTCCGGAAGAATTGCCGGGATTACCTCCATTTAGATCGGTAGAATTTCAAATAGATTTAGTACCAGGAGCTGCACCAGTGGCTCGTGCTCCATATAGACTTGCACCGTCCGAATTAAAAGAACTTCAAAGTCAGTTAAAAGAATTATTGGACCGTGGATTCATACGACCAAGTACATCACCGTGGGGAGCTCCAATTTTGTTTGTCAAGAAGAAAGACGGATCTTTCCGAATGTGTATAGATTATCGTGAATTAAATAAGTTAACTATCAAGAATCGGTATCCACTACCGAGAATTGATGACTTATTTGATCAATTGCAAGGATCATGTGTGTATTCGAAAATCGACTTAAGATCGGGCTATCATCAACTACGCGTCAAAGAAGAGGACATTCCGAAAACTGCTTTTCGGACACGTTATGGTCATTACGAATTTTTGGTCATGCCGTTTGGATTGACAAATGCGCCAGCTGTATTCATGGACCTCATGAATCGAGTTTGTAGTCCGTATTTAGATAAGTTTGTTATCGTTTTCATTGATGATATTCTTATCTATTCCAAGAGTGAGCAAGAGCATGAAGAGCATTTAAGGTTGATATTGGAGTTGTTAAGAAAAGAACAGCTATATGCTAAATTTTCTAAGTGTGCTTTTTGGTTGAAAGAAGTGCAATTTCTTGGCCATGTTGTTAATAGCGAAGGAATTCAGGTTGATCCAGCAAAAACTGAAGCTATTGAAAAATGGGAGACTCCTAAGACACCAACACAGATACGCCAATTTTTGGGTTTAGCCGGTTATTATAGAAGGTTTATTCAAGATTTTTCCCGAATAGCTAAACCGTTGACAGCGTTAACGCAAAAAGGGAAGAAATATGAATGGACCTCGGAGCAGGAGAACGCATTTCAAATACTGAAGAAGAAGTTAACTACGGCGCCTATTTTATCGTTACCAGAAGGGAACAATGATTTTGAAATATATTGTGACGCTTCGCGACAAGGTTTTGGTTGTGTTCTTATGCAACGGAAGAAAGTTATTGCATTTGCATCCCGACAATTGAAGATTCACGAGCGAAATTATACGACGCATGATCTAGAATTGGGAGCAGTCGTGTTTGCATTGAAGATGTGGAGACACTACTTGTATGGGGTTAAATTCACTGTGTTTACTGATCATAAAAGCCTTCAACATATTTTTGATCAGAAACAATTGAACATGAGGCAACGTAGGTGGGTCGAGTTAATAAACGACTATGATTGTGAAATTCGTTATCATCCCGGAAAGGCGAACGTGGTGGCCGATGCTTTAAGCAGAAAGGAACGAGAACCAATTCGAGTGCGAGCAATGAATATAAAAATTCGCATGAATCTCAACTCACAAATCAAAGAAGTTCAACGAGAAGCACTTACTAAAGAAAATAAAGGAAATGAAATAATGAAAAAGTATGAGAAGCAACTCGTTATGCGGGAAGATGGAATTCGATATTTTGCAAATCGTATTTGGGTACCGAAGTTGGGTGGATTAAGGAAGTTGATATTGAACGAGGCACATAAGACAAGATATTCGATACATCCTGGAGTTGGAAAGATGTACCAAGATCTTAAGACGCATTATTGGTGGCCTAATTTGAAGACAGACGTTGCAACATATGTTGGGGAATGTTTAACTTGTTCCAAAGTCAAAGCAGAACACCAGAAGCCGTCAGGGTTACTTCAACAACCAGAAATTCCAGAATGGAAATGGGACGGTATTACCATGGATTTCATCACGAAGTTACCAAAGACTGCCTGGGGATACGACACCATTTGGGTGATTGTTGATCGTCTCACCAAGTCTGCACATTTCTTACCTATAAAGGAAACGGATAGAATGGAGAAACTATTACGATTGTATATAAAGGAAGTTGTTTCAAGGCATGGAATACCTATTTCCATTATATCCGATCGTGATAGTAGATTTACCTCAAAATTCTGGCAATCACTACAGGAGGCACTAGGAACTCGTTTGGATATGAGTACCGCATATCATCCACAAACCGATGGACAGAGTGAGAGAACGATTCAGACTCTCGAAGACATGCTCAGGGCATGTGTGATCGATTTTGGAAACGGATGGGATAAATATCTACCGTTAGCAGAATTCTCGTATAATAATAGTTATCATGCGAGCATTGGAGCTGCGCCATTTGAAGCATTGTACGGAAGGAAGTGTAGATCTCCTATCTGTTGGAATGAAGTAGGAGATCGACATTTAACTGGTCCCGAGATCATACACGAAACGACCGAGAAGATAGTACAAATCAAGGAGAGATTGAAAACAGCCCGTAGTCGCCAAAAGAGCTACGCCGATGTCCGAAGGAAACCATTAGAGTTTCAGGTCGGGGACATGGTTATGCTAAAGGTGTCACCTTGGAAAGGTGTGATACGTTTCGGCAAAAGGGGTAAACTAAACCCAAGGTACGTAGGCCCGTTCAAGATCATCGAACGCATTGGACCGGTAGCTTATCGACTCGAGTTACCGCAACAACTCGCCGGAGTACATAATACCTTTCACGTCTCAAACCTTAAGAAGTGTCTTGCAAAGGAAGACCTCACCATTCCTCTTGAAGAAATCCATGTCGACGAGAAACTACAATTCGTCGAAGAACCAATCGAAATCATGGACCGTGAAGTTAAACAGCTCAAACAGAGCAATATACCGATTGTTAAGGTTCGTTGGAATGCTAGAAGAGGTCCCGAGTTTACTTGGGAACGAGAGGATCAGATGAAACGAAAGTATCCGCATTTGTTTCTCGATGACGCAAAATAGGTACAATTTTAAAATTTCGGGACGAAATTTATTTAACGGGGAGGTAATGTAACGACCCGCACTTTTTCGATCATTCTATACTTATAAGATTAATATTTACATAAATTAAACCTTGCCAACATGATAAGCAATCCAAATTGTCGAGACTGATATTTCCGAAAAGAGTTTTACACAACGTTTGACCGTCTAGTTTGACCGATGATATCACGAACTATACAATATATGATAATTATACGTTTGTGTATATAAATGTATATATACATATTTAACATGATTAATAAATGTTTTAATATCTCATTTTGTATTAATAACAACAAGTTATATGTGTATTTTGAAACTACTAACTTAAGTTTTCAAAACAATAACTATACGTAACGTTATTTGACATAAATACTTAAGACTTATAATGTTATACATATATTGTATAAGTAATGTATTTAATTACTTTTAAAGAACTTAAATACATAAAACCATATAAGTGTATTCACAAAAGATAGCTATATTTGAATCCTCATTTCATTTTTCACAAAATTTCTATACGTATACCTAGAGTATTTGTACTCGTATCATACCTAGCTCCTATACGTATTTACTAATAGTAAATACACATCAAAATCACCACCTAACCAGCCATTATTCATGCCCTTAGAGCTAGGTAATTACTTTTGGATGATTACTTGACTAATTATACAAGAAAACAACTAAAACTTTTGTCCTTGTACACCATCAAAAACGCCACCATCACCACCTTAAATACTTCCATTCATTTCCCATTTTTGATTCACTTTCACTTCAATTATCTTAGCAAAAACACACACTCTTTCAAGAACTCTAAACTCCATAACACTTCAGCAACTTACCAAGAAGATCTAGCTTCAAAAACCATACTAAAACACCATAAGAAAACCATACAAAAACACTTCAAGAAAACCCTCCAAGAACACCAACTTACTTCCAATCTTTCATCCACTTCTATCACCCTTGTGATTCTAGCTTCTTACTTCTCTCTTACAGCAACTTCATCCAAGGAACTTGAGGTAGAATCTATGTTCATAACCTTATTCGATTCATATATATATAGCTATCTTATTTTGTGGTACAAAAGTTTAACAACAAGAACATAGTTTGAATGTTTTCAAACTTGTTTGCAAACTAAATAGATCCTTCTAACTTAACTTTTAAAATACTTCAAGACCTGTAATATAACTTATGTATATGCTAATTTAACAAGGTAAAACTTGGTTTTTCAAAGTATAAGTATTTTTAGAAAAATGGTCATTAAATGATTTTGTTGTAACAAAAATGTTTAACTTCATATGTTTCACTAATGTTTCACTTATGCCGTATGATTTTGAATACAAACCAAGGTATTTACAGTTCATAGTCTTAAAGAAGAACTCGATCCAAGAAGATGGCAATTTGAATCAACGAAAACGGAATTGTAACGAAGAAACTATGACCGAAACAAAATTGGTTATCCTAGATCATTTCAACTACGGGATCAATTGGAAAAAAATGATATAAATCACATATTTCTAAGATAACATGATATTTTATATATATGTACTTATAATTCAATTTTATATGGTTCAGGATCACCCGTAAACAACACGAGAAGATTAATCATAAGATCCCATGATTGTACGCAACACGTCATTTGACAACACCGGTACTTTATGTACGCAACACGTCATTTGACAACACCGGTACCATGGGTCAAGATTAATCTCGACCAACACATATACGATGGGGTTTTATTGATTTCGTTGGGGGTTTTATTTATTTCATTGCGGGTATATTAAACATCTAAAAATGAACCATTAAAATTGAATTACTAACATCGGACTGCTAACTACGGACTAAGGAATTATTCAAAGTATTAAAAGTATAACAAGTATATATTTATAACGTTTGTTTAAAAATGAAAACATATTGATATATTATATATGGATAGGTTCGTGATAACAACCGGAAGACCGAGTCAAAATATATATATCATCAAGACAAGAGTGAGTATATAGTCCCACTTTTAAACTCTAAATATTTCGGGATGAGAATACATGTATTTTATGTTTTACGATATGGACACAAGTAACTGAAAAATATGTTCTACGTTGAGTTGTACCACTGGCATACTTCCCTGTAGCTTGGTAACTAATATTTACAGCGGTATTGTAAACGCGAATCCTGTTGATAGATCTATCGGGCCTGACAACCCCAACCGGACTGGACGACCAGTATTCAACGGTTGCACAGTACTTCGTTTTGTGACTACACTTGGTACGGTGTAGTAAGATTTCATATTAAAGGGAATATGCGACGTGAAAATGTTAAGTATGGTTACCAAGTGCTCAACCACTTAGAATACTTTTATTAAACTGTTTATATACGAAATCTTGTGGTCTATATATATATTGCAGCCGGCATTAAACCTATATCTCACCAACTTTATGTTGACCTTTTAAAACATGTCTATTCTCAGGTGATTTCTAAAGCTTCCGCTGCATCATGTTGGATCTAACCAGGATCTTGCGTACGCATGTTTGTGTCAAAAATAAAACTGCATATCCGAGATGTTGTATTGTAAAATATGCTAGAAACCGTGTTGTTGTCATCATTTGTAAAGTTTGTAAGTCGAAGATTATCGCTAAACGTTAATCTTCTTTTTATTGTCTTAAGCTTGTAACAAAAATAATGGTTATGGTTTGTAATGTATAATATATGCAGTTTTCTTTCAAAAATGTCTCATATAGAGGTCAATACCTCGCAATGAAATCATACGTTATCTAACGCGTTCTTATGGTTAAGGACGGGTTATGACAGACGCCGTCCAGATGTTAAAGGCTGGACGCCGTCCAGTTTGTCTGTCGGGCCAGCTGGGTTATTTTAAGATTTTTAGAGGGGTAAAATGGTATTTTCACTTATGGAACGAGTTAAGGCCACAAGATCAGTTCTAGGAGCCTCATTTGCTCCACTAACACCCACACAAACACTCTCATCTTGTTCTAGTGAGAGAGTAAGGGTTTTAGAGAGAGAGAGAGGTTGATTTGGAGAAGAAGGAGTCGGATTCTCGCAAAAGCTCGGGTTCTAAAGTTGTTCATCTCGCTCCTAGCTACGTTGTGGTGGTATTGGTAAGCTCAAACTCCGAATTTCATTTGTTAGATTTGATGTTCAAGTTAGGGTTTTGAGCTAGATTGTTGTGAAACCCTTTTAGATGATGAAGTAGGTTCATGGGGACTTGTTAATCTTGTCACTTGGTGGGTTTTGGGTTGGTTGACGTTTTAGCCTTGATTAGGCTTTGATTTGGAGTTTAATCACTTGGATTAGTGATTATGGAAGTGATGGAACCCTTTTTGGGTGAGTTTGGTTAACTAATTTTGAAATGGGTCAAAATTAGGGTTTTGGTGTCAAAATGGGTATGACCCGTGTTTAACACTTGTGTTCGGGTTTAATTGGTGTGTTAGGACCATTTTCACTCGTGTTAGCGATTATTGGTTAGTTATGGCGCGGTTTGTGCTTGGAAGTGCATTTGGGTCGAAATTGCACTAAGGGTAAATTGGGTTGGTTTGTAAGTCAACCCTAATTGTGTTGTTGTATTTGTGATAATGGAATAGGTACTTTCCATTGGCGTGTGGCGGTTTATTTGGAAGCATTCATCAAGGCGACAAGGTGAGTGTTAATATCCTATGTGCATATGTATGTGTAAGATGGGTGCGGGTCGGGTGAAGTGGTTCTCGGTTATAGAGCTCACTTCACATATAGGTGGATTTGATGGACTTGTGTATAGGTCCAATTGGCACGGTTGTGCGTTTTGGTTGTTTACCTTTGGCGAGGTACACGTTGTGTGTACGTTATCACACGTGATTGTGATTTGGATGTTATAACCCCAAAGGCGAAGGGTTGATATTGTTGTGATGTGGATAACCCCGATGTGGTGGATTTTATAATCCCGTGACCGTGGGTTTGATGTTGAGAAGTGAATCTCGGGTAGTGCGGATTCATGATGACTCGGGTTGTTCGGTCATCTTGTGATGAGGTAGTGAATCTCGGGTTGTGCGAATTCACTAAGGCTCGGGTAGTTCGGCCAACCTCGGTTGTTGAATTGGTGAAGAAGTGAATATCGGGTTGTGCGAATTCACTAAGGCTCGAGTTGTTCGGCCAATCTTCATTGTGGTGTTTGGTATTTGGTAATGGGTTAAGGGGTTAACCTTATTCGTTTATATATTGTTATATATATATTGTTTTATTGTCGTGATGTAGCTAACCCTCCGGGTGTAGCTTCTTGGCGTTGTTCACATCGTCGTTGGTGAACTTATATTTGTTGATGTATCTATAGCTTGTTGCTTAGTGACTACGGTATGCTTAGCTTAGCTTGCCTTATACTTGGATGCTTCGGTATGCGGTATTTGATATTTGTGTGGCGTGCCTATTTTATACATATATATGTATGTAGTATATTATCATTCACTAAGCGTTAGCTTACCCTCTCGTTGTTTACATTTTTATAGATTGCATGGATGCGGTGGCTCGGGTAAGCGCGGGGACTAGTGGACTTGCGTAGTTTGCTTTAGAAGACTTGCTTTTGGATTTGATTAGGATTGGGTAGTGTGTCCCCAATCCCATGCTCGGTCTATGTTTCTTAATAAATTAATGGGTCGAAATAGTCACTTATGGTATTTTGGGTCGATGTGGGCCCGGTGTCGTAAAACTCGGTTTTTATTGTGGAAAACTCCTAGTTTAAACTATTGTAATATATTGTGAAAGTGTTTTGGTTTAAAAGTGTCGGGAAGCGGGTTTTCGCCCGCGTGAGTTCAAAAAAACTGATCAGAATGTTTTAGTACACCTGGACGCCATCCCAGATGTCTGGACGCCGTCCCAGTCTTAAGAGCTGGAAGCCGTCCAAGCTTTTGGACGCCGTCCAGATCAACTGTTTCAGAAATTTTTTTTGTGGCACGTTTTCGGATGGTTAACGGGTTGGGTCGTTACAAGTGGTATCAGAGCATGGTCTAAGGGATTTAGGTGACTTGAGATAGGTGCCTAGACTTAGACTTTTGTGTGTGCTTAATTTGTTGCGGGACTTGTAGGATTACGGGTCGGAATGGGAATTTGGTTAGTGCCTTAATTGATAGGTGGACTAACGTGTATATTAATACGTGGATATTATTAATATACGATTGTGTTATGTTTATGTTTATGTTTATGTTGCATTGCGAATATCATCGAGCAAGATGGTCGTTGTACTAACGAGGGGATACGATGTGTGTGCGTAATAAGGACTTGCAAACCTTATTACGGGTGCAAATCGTGTTTAACAAGTGATGTACGACGAGTGTTGAGCAAGATGGGGCGGTGTTATGCGTGTTGTTTTATACGTTCGTGGACTAAATGTTTTGCATTCTTTAGAATGACGACGCGAAACGAGATCGAGACGAATGACGAGGAGTTTAACTCTAGAGTTGCAGACGCCGTTGCGGAGCAAATGAGTGCGTTTCGAGAAGAAATGGATAGGAAGTATTCCGAATTTTGGGGTAGCAGTGAAATGGAGCGTTGTCTTAAGAGCTTCATGAGGACTAAACCCCCGATGTATGACGGGAAACCGGATCCTTTGGTAAGCACAACTTGGATTTCGGATGTCGAAGGGTGTTTTCGTACTATTGATTGCCCTCCCGAGAAAAAGACGAGACTCGCTACTAGTCTGTTGCGGGGCAGGGCAAGGGATTGGTTGGATGGTAAGATCGATCTTGTCGGTGGCGAAACGTTTATGGTCTTATCGTGGAACGAGTTTAAGGAGGAATTCTTCGAGGAGTTCCGGACTTCGGCCGATTTGTGGGAATTGCGTAATGAGTTGCGAAATTTGCGGCAAGGATCTATGGATTTGAATACTCTCAAGACGACCTTTATGGCGAAGGCTCGTTTTTGCCCGGAGTATTTGGGGAATGATCGTTTGTTAATGGGGGATTTCTACCGGACCATGAATGATGACTTGAAAAGTAAAATTAGTCGGGGTCAAGCGAAATCGTTTGCGGAATTATTCAACTTGGCTAGAGGTTTCGAGTCGTATACGCGATCAAAGATGTGTGAACCTTCAAGTAAGAGGAGGGTTGATTCGTACGGCGCCCCGGGTAAGAAAAATAAGGGTGCAAGTGCGAGTACGGGTAATGTGGGAAAAGGCACGGTGGATTCTCCTGCACCTAGATGTTTCAATTGTGGTATTAGGGGCCACAAGTTGTGGGAGTGCACAATGCCGAGAAGTGATGACGGGATGTGCTACTATTGTCATAAGGAGGGGCATCGCAAGCCGGATTGTCCCGAGTTGGCGGCGAATGCCGCAAGGAGACGTTGAGGTACGTTTCATTTTAATAAATATGTCATTTGAATATTTATTTATGTGACGTTTAAGTTCGGATTTGTTATTGCATTATGTTGTGCATGTTATTGTTAACGGTGACGTTCCTAATGGAAGTACCCTATGGTAATGATTGTTTTTTTTGGACGAAGGGCATAAGACTTGGTGTAACCAAGCATTCCTTAGTATTTGGGAAATGTTTCTACCAAGCCATGGAAATGGGTTTTGGTGTTCGATTGTTAAGAGCGTGTTCGCTTGTATGTGGAAGTTGATGAACTACGAGGTTCGTCGGGTGGTTGGAACCCTTGAAATCGAGTGTTTTGAATCTCGATGTATGTTGGTAATGGAGTTTATATGACGCGACATTAGGTGCCTCTTTTATACCTACTAGCGTGGTGTTCAACTCTGATTGTGTTGCGGTTACATTGTACTTAGGGTACCGAAGTGAAACCCTTAGGTACATGAGTGACTAGGTGGAAATTGACAAACTAGAGCAATTGGATGATTGCGAAGGTGTGGTTTGTGTAATTGTAGTACACTTTTTGTTCGAAGTGGTTGAGGATTGATTTAAATCCTTCGTGTGCTCTCGGTTGGAGCAAGTTGTGGTGATGGGTCGTGTGAACTCAATTGTTGGTAAAGTCTACCTTTGGTAGCATTGTACGGTTGTACGGGTTGTGACATTGGAACGTAGTTTCAAGTGGGGGAGTTGCACTTCCGCCCGAGGAAGTTGTAGTGTGAGATTTCGGATGATGCTTTTGGTAGATCCGGAAATTTGGTCGGTTTGTGGTAGAGTACAATTTCGGATAAATTGTACTTATGGTTTGGATTTGAATTATCACCAAGGTGGTAATGTGGTAAATCTCGTTGAGAGATAATCGACGTGTTTGGTGAGCAAGGTGAAATCCTTCGGTTAAGGGAGGTGTGTGTCGGATTCTCTTCTAGAGAATTATTGTCTTGTGCCTATGTTTGATATAGGTGGTTCTTGCTCGAGTGTGTGAATGGTTAGTGGTATCCGTTAGGATTCACTATGGCGTAGCAGAGAGCGATGTTACGCTACTCGTTGTTCGAGGCCAAAAGGGCGTTGATTGATGAAGCATGACCTTCGAGGTCCGCTGACTTCATCATGGTAGTACGTGATTGGTGGAGCATGACTTTCGGGGTCCGCTGACTTCATCATGAGCGATGTGTTATATCGGTGAAGCATGACTTTCGGAGTCCGCTGACTTCATCCGGTATTGAGATTGGTGAAGCATGACCTTTAGGGTCCGCTGACTTCATCATGGTTGTTGATTGGTGAAGCATGATCTTCGGGTCCGCTGACTTCATCAAGGGAGTAGTGTTATGTCGGTATGGTGTAACATTATCGGGAAATGCGAGTACCGGTGGGAAATGCGAGTACCATTCCTGAGTTGTGTTGCGGGACGTGAATATCGGGTTGTTCGTATTCACAATATTTCGGGTAGTACGATTGTCCCTGTTGGTTGGACTCATAGTTTGAGGTAGTGAATGTCGGGTAGTTCGGATTCACTAAGGCTCGGGTTGTACGGCCATCCTCGGTTATACTATGTGGCGGTGGTAGTGAATATCGAGTTGCGCGTATTCACGATGACTCGGGTTGTGCGGTCATTTCGTTGTGAGATATATGGATTGGGTAGGTGAATTTCGGGTTGTGCGAATTCACTAAGGTTCGGGTTGTTTCGACCATCCTCCATATGTGTTCAGGCTCGGGTTGTTTCGGCCATGTTGAGTTGTGATCTATCGGTTGATTTATACACCGATGGTGGGGTCGTCAGAACCATGTTGTAGGATTAGTGATGCGATAGCCGTGCTTCGCTCACATGTTGTTACAGGTGTGACGAATTGTCGATTTTGGTACACCTTTGGATTAGCATTGCCATAGTAGTTTTGGGCGCTATCGGTTTTAACCGTTTATTATGATGTTACGGTAGTTGCGTATGGGTCGTATTGCGCACTACAAGGGATGTTTAGTGATTGGTGTTATCCGTAAGGATTCGTTTGGTTCGGTCTCCATCGTTTCGTGTTGTTGACCTTAGGTTGACTTGGTTACTTTTAGCATTGTACTCGGTAAGGATACGCTAGGGGATTGATATCTCGGTCCGAGATTGGTTGAGTTTTCCTGATGATAGGGAGTGAGCATGGTTTTAGTGCTCGGATAGTGGGTCTGATAAATCGCGGGAGACGATTTTAGTTGTTAAAGGTGATTCCTTGGGAAGAGTTGCCTAGGAAAGTCGGATTGGGACTTATGTTGAGGACCGTGGAGTGTGGTCCGTTTGGTTAAGTGACGAGGATCACGAGGACGTGATCGATTCTAAGTGGGGTAGAGTTGTAAGACCCTAATCCTGTTTCTGACTTCTTAGTTGTTCGGGACGCCGTCCAGGATGGTGGGACGCCGTCCAGATGTTAAAGGCTGGACGCCGTCCAGGATGGTGGGACGCTGTCCAGATGTTAAAGGCTGGACGCCGTCCAGAAATTGGGACGCCGTCCAGTTTGTCTGTCGGGCCAGCTGGGTTATTTTAAGATTTTTAGAGGGGCAAAATGGTATTTTCACTTATGGAACGAGTTAAGGCCACAAGATCAGTTCTAGGAGCCTCATTTGCTCCACTAACACCCACACAAACACTCTCATCTTGTTCTAGTGAGAGAGTAAGGGTTTTAGAGAGAGAGAGAGGTTGATTTGGAGAAGAAGGAGTCGGATTCTCGCAAAGGCTCGGGTTCTAAAGTTGTTCATCTCGCTCCTAGCTACGTTGTGGTGGTATTGGTAAGCTCAAACTCCGAATTTCATTTGTTAGATTTGATGTTCAAGTTAGGGTTTTGAGCTAGATTGTTGTGAAACCCTTTTAGATGATGAAGTAGGTTCATGGTGACTTGTTAATCTTGTCACTTGGCGGGTTTTGGGTTGGTTGACGTTTTAGCCTTGATTAGGCTTTGATTTGGAGTTTAATCACTTGGATTAGTGATTATGGAAGTGATGGAACCCTTTTTGAGTGAGTTTGGTTAACTAATTTTGAAATGGGTCAAAATTAGGGTTTTGGTGTCAAAATGGGTATGACCCGTGTTTAACACTTGTGTTCGGGTTTAATTGGTGTGTTAGGACCATTTTCACTCGTGTTAGCGATTATTGGTTAGTTATGGCGCGGTTTGTGCTTGGAAGTGCATTTGGGTCGAAATTGCACTAAGGGTAAATTGGGTTGGTTTGTAAGTCAACCCTAATTGTGTTGTTGTATTTGTGATAATGGAATAGGTACTTTCCATTAGCGCGTGGCGGTTTATTTGGAAGCATTCATCAAGGCGACAAGGTGAGTGTTAATATCCTATGTGCATATGTATGTGTAGGATGGGTGCGGGTCGGGTGAAGTGGTTCTCGGTTATAGAGCTCACTTCACATATAGGTGGATTTGATGGACTTGTGTATAGGTCCAATTGGCACGGTTGTGCGTTTTGGTTGTTTACCTTTGGCGAGGTACACGTTGTGTGTACGTTATCACACGTGATTGTGATTTGGATGTTATAACCCCAAAGGCGAAGGGTTGATATTGTTGTGATGTGGATAACCCCGATGTGGTGGATTTTATAATCCCGTGACCGTGGGTTTGATGTTGAGAAGTGAATCTCGGGTAGTGCGGATTCATGATGACTCGGGTTGTTCGGTCATCTTGTGATGAGGTAGTGAATCTCGGGTTGTAAGAATTCACTGAGGCTCAGGTAGTTCGGCCAACCTCGGTTGTTGAATTGGTGAAGAAGTGAATATCGGGTTGTGCGAATTCACTAAGGCTCGGGTTGTTCGGCCAATCTTCATTGTGGTGTTTGGTATTCGGTAATGGGTTAAGGGGTTAACCTTATTCATTTATATATTGTTATATATATATTGTTTTATTGCCGTGATGTAGCTAACCCTCCGGGTGTAGCTTCTTGGCGTTGTTCACATCGTCGTTGGTGAACTTATATTTGTTGATGTATCTATAGCTTGTTGCTTAGTGACTACGGTATGCTTAGCTTAGCTTTCCTTATACTTAGATGCTTCGGTATGCGGTATTTGATATTTGTGTGGCGTGCCTATTTTATACATATATATGTATGTAGTATATTATCATTCACTAAGCGTTAGCTTACCCTCTCGTTGTTTACATTTTTATAGATTGCATGGATGCGGTGGCTCGGGTAAGCGCGGGGACTAGTGGACTTGCGTAGTTTGCTTTTGAAGACTTGCTTTTGGATTTGATTAGGATTGGGTAGCGTGTCCCCAATCCCATGCTCGGTCTATGTTTCTGTATAAACTAATGGGTCGAAATAGTCACTTATGGTATTTTGGGTCGATGTGGGCCCGGTGTCGTAAAACTCGGTTTTTATTGTGGAAAACTCCTAGTTTAAACTATTGTAATATATTGTGAAAGTGTTTTGGTTTAAAAGTGTCGGGAAGCGGGTTTTCGCCCGCGTGAGTTCAAAAAAACTGATCAGAATGTTTTAGTACACCTGGACGCCGTCCCAGATGTCTGGACGCCGTCCCAGTCTTAAGAGCTGGACGCCGTCCAAGCTTTTGGACGCCGTCCAGATCAACTGTTTCAGAAATTTTTTTTTTGGCACGTTTTCGGATGGTTAACGGGTTGGGTCGTTACAGTGACGTCACGTGCAACGCATGGCGTCTAGCACATGAACCTGTCGGGAACCTAATGCTGTATCACGTGTAACACACGTAATATCAAGTAAACGTTCAACTCATGCTCAATCTATCGTCACGCCATGGGTCACGTAATGGACTGTCAAGGTTGACTTGGTATTGCTGAGTTGGACCACATCCCTACATTTCAGGAACGTGGAATAGGTTGTAGGCTTGATTAGGAGGTTCTAGTGGCAGTTACAAATCGTAGGTGCTATTATAATGACTATCATGCATAACCGTCATTTATTATCTATAAATAGCATCCATTGGCCTCATTTAATGGCCAATCGACCAACTGATCATTTCACACACACTAACCTTCCATAGCTTACCTTGGAGGCTCGGAAAAAGACAAACAACATCACCACATCCATCTCCCATTTAACCGAAGGAACCCCTTCCAAAGGTTAAATTTCCTTTTTAATTAACTTGCACTCAGACCGAACAATTTTGATTTGATCATAAACCTTACACGTCATCTCTTAAGGCCCAGGTTCATTTTTCGAAGTTGATTAATTAACTCGTTAGGTGAGTTCACGTTAACATTATCATCCTTTTATACCTATGGCTTTGGGCAATAATTCATTTTATTTTACGTTGAATGCATTAATAAAGACATTAACAAGGAGGTAGGAGACAATTATAGCGGCTTAATAAGGTACGAGTTCTAACAAAAAGTATTACGACCTCTAAATTTCAACCAAAGAATATATGAGAAAAGAACATTCTACTTCATTTTCTTTGAACATTTTCAATGATCGAATTTAGATTATATATATATGAGCAAAGTGTTATTTGTTGAGTAACTAAGAACGAAAGAGAGGGATGTGGAGAATAGTAATACACCATTAAGGTATCTTCCTAGAACCTTCAAAATTGATTGTGGTAATATTGATCATTCTCATTATCATTTATATTACTTATTGTGATACTGCTTCCTCCCTCAAGTATCATCTAAAATATTTTTTGAATTTAAAATAAGTTTGATTAATGTCAGCTTTTCTTTTATATTGAATTTATAGAGATAAGTGATGGAAAATAATAAATATGTTAATATCATTCTAAAAAAATATTTTTTTTGTAAACAAACAATTATTTTGAGATATATATAAATAGTAAGGTATACAATATTTGACGGATGGAGTAGACAAGAAAATGAAAATAGTGGCAATTATAAGCATGAAATAAGACCATTCGTAATTGTAGCGGTAACATGATAAAGTGATGAGGTGAAGGAAAGTAAAAAAAAATGCTCCGTATGATTTTTATATACCTGTAAAATAGATTTTCCAGGGGGCAATAATCATTAGTCTAATTCGCTCGTTCATTTGATCATTTAATTCGTGTTTAATGAGTAACTACATGTCTACATGCAGTTAACCGTCTTTGTTTACTTTTCTTCGTTGACTAATAATACTCAGAAAAATGCATGCATGCATGTACATGTATTCGATAAACAAAATGGACTTTCCTGCAAAAACAATAGTTTGGATTCAAAAGAGCACGTGATGATGAGTATTACGTGATTCACCATATGATCATCAAATATATTCATGCACGAGTTCAACATAATGAAGAGTTTATAAGTGATTAATTTTTTTTTAAAAATTACATGAGGCGTGTCTCTGTGATTTACTTTAGACTTCATGAGAGGTCCCTAATTAGCTTTTTATTTGACGTGTGTAGTCCTCGTACTTTGCACTAATTTCGTGAGAGGTGCCTGATGTGCTATAACCGAGTTATGGAATTCTACCGAAATAAAGACTAAAACACAACTAGACAGGTGCACATAATCGTATAGTAGTACAATAATTGGTAAAATCCTGAATTTCGTCCTCTGGACAATTTAACGTTGAATTCAAGATTGTAAAACAAATAACATTAGATTAAAATAAAAATAAAGTAAACACGTAACAAATAGGAGGTTTCCGTTTAACGATCAGCAAACCAAAGTGATGAAAATAATGTAAAAGACAACATTTTTATGTTTTTATAATTAAAAAAAAAAAGTAAACAAAGCAAGTATCAAATTAAATGAAAATGTTCATGTAGACCTTTTACCCTCGATGTTGAATGATTTTGTAAATAAAGACCGGATTAATTGACTACACAACATAGGCGACTTCGAGGGTAGGCAAGATGGGCAACCACCTAGGATCCAAATATTTTTCTTAAAATATTCTATTTAATTAAATAAAGAGTTTTCAATTAAAGTTGTGATACTGAAACTTTAAATAGTTAAACACATTTTAAGTAGGTAAATAAATAAATTTAAGTAATATCTTTTTATATGTATTAAAAAATTAAACGTGTATAAGGCCTACTTTTGTTTTCTCCCAGAGCCTTCAAGTTGTTGAGACGGCCCTGCTACACAAGTGACTTATTCGGTTGGTTCAGTAAGAGTTATCTTGTGCAAACACTCAAACTAGATTACACGGTGCAAGTGTCATTGTCAAGACCTCTTTGTTTGTAATCGATTTAATCAACTAGTTCAAAGACTCACAATTGTGACCCTATGCACATAGAAATCAACAATTGTGCCAACATTCGTTGTACACAATTCACCCTTATTTCATCTAACCGTTAGAACGCAACTTACCCTTTTGGTCAAAGTCAGGCATAGAATCAATTAAGACTAACCAATTGTTAATCAAGGCATTAAATTAATGAATTGTCGTTAAATTAAACAAATACATCACTAATTGAATCAAAAGATTAAATTCAACAATAATAGATCGTTAATTCATTCATCAAACTATCGTGCAATAGAACAATTAATCAACAAAATTAAGCATTCAACATCTTAGTAATTACTCTTGATAAGCATAAATAACCTAGCCAACTAACATGTTCAAAGACAAAATAAAACCAATATTGAAGAAAGAATCCATTGTTTGTAACAACAAATCAACCTAAATAAATGGTACGGTGAAGCTTACATGTTGATGAGATAGAAGCTTGTTTCAGAATGATTGAATGGATTGGATAATCATGGAGGTCTTTAAAAATCACCCAAAATCTTCTACTTGCTCTCCAAAAACGGCCATGTAAAAGTTATCTGTCTAGGGTTGTAAAAATAGTTATAAAAAAAAAACTAAATCTATTAGACCTGCCCAAGATGAATGTGCAAAACGCATGAAGGAAAAGTGCGAGGAGCGTACTCGTTCTTTACAAAATTTCTATTCCAAGTTTCAGTTATAGTGCGCAGAGCACAAGTCTAGGTGCGCCGAGTGCACAACATGCAATATCATATCACCCGTGACCCAAATTTCATAAATCCGCGAGTGCACATAAGTATTACATAAGCTTTCATTTTGCTTCTAGTGATAGTTTAGACATTTTACATAAATTATATCAATTAAAAGCTAGTCCAAATTGAAGCACTATTATTATTATTATTATTATTATTATTATTATTATTATTATTATTATTATTATTATTATTATTATTATTATTATTATTATTATTATCATCATAATTATTATTATTATTATTATTATCATAATTATTATTATTAGTATTATTATTATTATTATTATTATTATTATTATTATTATTATTATTATTATTATTATTATTATTACTATTACTATTATTATTACTATTATTATTACTATTATTATTACTATTATTATTACTATTATTATTATTATTATTATTATTATTATTATTATTATTATTATTATTATTATTATTATTATTATTATTTTGTTATTATTATTATTGTTATTATTATTATTGTTGTTATTATTATTATTATTATTGTTATTGTTATTATTATTATTATTATTATTATTATTATTATTATTATTATTATTAATTAAAGATTATTGTAACGAAAACTTTTAGAGTTATCGATAACGTACATTATTTTATCGTACAATTTGATAACTGCCACTTAAATTTTGATCGATAACCGTTATGTACAATCATATAATGCATGTTAACAATCTTGACGTTTGCAAAATTTAATTAGTTAATTAATTGATTAGTTATTATGTGCTATCATTAACTACGATTTATAAAGCCGCCACTACTATAGGTATATATATTACTATTATATATTCTTGCATGATTTTTAGCTCTATATAGATTTCGAAAGAGATAAACTAAAATCTTAGAAAGTAATGAGGTGAGTGGTAAGTCGCAAGTTGTTGCGGGCTGCCACTTTATTTGTAGCAAGGAGATGATTTTGATGAAATGCTTGTTGTATGTGGTTGACCTCAACAACTATGTTTGTAAGTGCATAATTGCGTCTTATAATATGGTATGTACGTTTTGTACTTTACGTAGTTGTGATACTTTGCATTAGATGTTATTATACATTCATTGTTGTGAGTTAAAAAATCACCTCTTTTACTCGTTTACTAATATTATAAACTTACAAATGTAATAGTTTATAAACTTATAATTTTTTTTAATACTTCAAGTTTTTATAATGATATTAATTCATATCTTTTCGATAATGATATTTAAAATATAAGAATATGAATAATAAATTTTCTTATATTAAAAGCAGAAAATTTTAATTTTTATTAGTCTACTAGCATCAAGTCTCGCCTATCACCTTATCTTAGCCTTGTCCTCTGAGGTCATGAATGTTACTACCTTGTCATAGGTCCATCCATCCTGACCAAGATAACCCGCAATTCTTTCTTAGGATATAGCATATTGTAGCACAAGAAGAGAGATGATATAAATCTTTACTTAATTGTATTTTTGGTTTGAAAACTTGTACATTGAGTTATTTAATCAAGTTAATGGGTCATGTTCTGGTGAGGAAGTATATCATTGATGTTAGTGTTTATGCCTTGAGGAGGAAATGAAAAGAAAATACTGGGTCTGTCATGTTGAAGAATGACGTCATTGTTGAAAGGAATATAAAATTCAATTAATAAACTCATCAATTACCATTTATAGATATATATTTATTAAAATTCATGTTATTCGTGGCAAGGTGAGCTCGAGGAGTTATGTGCAATGCTTCATTCGGTGAGGTTGGATCCGGAGCTAAAGGACTCGTGGAGGTGGAATGGTAGTAATAATGGTTTGTTCACTACAAAGAGTCCCACTTCCTTAATCGATTCCAAAACAATTCGTGCGGGTCCAAACGCAAAAGAAACATTAAGGAACAACGTGGTACCAAAAAAGGTCGAGATTTTCATTTGGAGGGCTAGAAGGGAAAGAATTCCGGCTCGGGTAGAACTTGACAAACGGGGAGTGGACCTTCATTCGGTTCGTTGCCCGCTTTGTGATGATGATATTGAGTCGGTGGTTCATTCTCTACTTAGTTGCGAAAAAGTGAATGAGGTATGGTCTAAAGTTTTCAAATGGTGGGGTCTTAATGGTGTCTCAAATTACTCTTTCGATGAACTTCTTCAAGGCTTGCCGAACCTCTCATTCTCTGATTCGGGCAAATACATTTGGCAAGGGGTAATTTGGACCGCTTGCTATCTCATATGGAAAAATCGTAATTCGAAAATTTTCAAGAATAAGTGTTGGAGTACTCCGAATGCACTAGGTGAGATACAATTGAAGAGCTTCGAGTGGGTCGCGAAGAGATCAAAAAGAAAATCGATTGAGTGGCATACTTGGTTTCATAATCCTTCTTGTTATTTAATGCAGCTTGATTTAATTGTATGTATAGTGTGCGATGTAATCTATGATGCTAACTTGGCATCTGTGTGAACTATAGCCCCTGACACTAGGAGCTCTACTTGTATGTATTTTGAGATTTAAATAAAGTATTGCTTTTCAAAAAAAAAAAAATAATAATAATAATAATCCCTTAAAAATAAAATAGTCGATTGAGAAAATATGAAATATCACAAAATGAAATTGTTATAATGAAAGTAAAATGAAAATAGTGGAAAAGGGAATCAGATCCCTCTAGTTCCGCGTCTAACACTTTAATGTGTGTTTAGAATTAGAATACCTTTAAATGGTAATATATATATATATATATATATATATATATATATATATATATATATATATATATATATATATAACGAAAAAGTTTTTCTTAATTGTGGTTAAAAGTTATTTTTTGATCTTTGTATCTATATATTATATCTATATATTTATATTATATATATTATTAAATTAATTACAAATTAATTAATGGTAAATTAATTATGGAATGAATTATCGAGTATGTGTTTCAAAATCACGTCAATATTTAATTTGATCATGTACGGTACATATAATATTTGTAATTGTAGATTGCATGTACGCATATATATACATTCAAACCATTTAATTATTATTTTAATACAATAAATTAATTAATAGTATTATTATACTATATTTTGCAACACCTACTTCATCTCAATAGTTATCTCTGAATTTGATAACGATAAAACTTTAAATTAAAATTCATTATTAATACATTGATTAATAAATGTGATCTTAAATTTTAATGGTAAATTAATTACGGAATAAATTATCGAGTATGTGTTTCATTATTTAATTAATTTATTTTAATTTGAACTAAATGAAATAGTGTTTTAAGATATTTTATTTTATTACATGATCTCATTCAATTGTTATTTTGGGTTGTTGAAAAGTAATTTTTATTTTGTATTCATATATATCAACTTATATATATACGTCAACTTACCTCAATACTCCTACGAATACTATTATTTTGCTGAAATGACTAACAAGTTTTCTGAAATTAATCTCGCTGGTTACACATTTATTTAAAAAATAATTTTATATAATAATTCTAAAATATATGACGTATATTTTACTAATGTTACGTTCAATTACAAATTTTCATTATACTCTTAAACTCAAAAGAACTTTTAAAATTCGTCAACACCACGGGCTCTTAAACTCAAAAGGAATTTGTAAAATTTGTCAGTACCACGGGCTCTCAAAAGAATGTTTAAAATTTGTCAACACCACGGGCTCTTAAATAATTATTATAGTTTTCCTATTTTTTTAGTATCGCTATTTACATACTAATATGAACTACAAATTACATTTTTTGCACGGTTTTTTACACACCCGTACAACGCAGGGGCTCAAAAACCTAGTGTATATATATATATATATATATATATATATATATATATATATATATATATATATATATAGGGAGAGGATCCAGTGAGAACTTTTTTAGTGTGACAACTCTAGGAACTCCAAATATACTAAAATTCGAGAAAAAAGGGAAACGGACGAACAAAAGAAAAGAAATTCGAGCAAAAATCAAAAACACGGACGAACAAAAATTCGTAGTCGAGCAAATTTTTTTTTCTTTTTTTTGTTCGAATTTCAAAAATGTAGAACACATTTTTGTTCGACTATTATGTGTTATACATTTTTTTTGTTCGACTATCAAAAATGTATAACACATTTTTGTTCGAATTTTACAATTTTTGTTCGCCCGCCTTTTTTTGTTGTTGTTAGAATATCAAAAATGTAGAACACATTTTTGTTCGACTATCATGTGTTCTACATTTTTTTTGTTCGAATTTCAAAAATGTAGAACACATTTTAGTTCGAATTTCATAATTTTTGTTCGTCCGCCACTTTTTTGTTCGCCCGGCTTTTTTTTGTTCGAATTTCCCCATTTTTGAACTCAATCTGTGTTCGCCCGCCACTTTTTTTGCTCGAATTTCAGTGTATTTTGGTGTTTTTTAGAGTTCTCAAGGTTCTCACACAAAAAAGTTCTCATTTGATCCATCTACTATATATATATATATACATATATATATATATATACATATATATATATATACATATATATATATATATATATATATATATATATATATATATATATATATATATATATATATATATATATATATATATATATATATATATATATATATATATATATATATATGGAGAACCTAGTAGAGAACCAAGAGAACCAGTGGAGATTGAGTTCAATCTGCACAGACTAACCTTCAATCTGCGTGCAGATTGAGTCAATCTGCATGCAGATTGAGCTTATTTGATGTGTAGATTGATCGAACAGATGAAATCAACATATGACATTCAATCTGTTGCAGGTTGATCTTCAATCTCTATGCAGATTGAACTCAATCTTAGTACAGATTGAACCCAATCTGCACACAGATTGAGTTCAATCTGCACAGAGATTGAGTTCATCTACAAAATTCACCTACTCAAAAGAATGTGCAGATTCTTAAATCAATCGAATTAATGTTTGAAATTAATGTTACCTTGTTCCATTAGCAGCGACTAGAAGATTTTGTGAAGGATTCAAGGTCTGAAAACAACTGAATCGTAAAAAACAGAGTTGCAGTTCATCTTCATCATTCGACACTGTTCATCATGAAATTGAGGAATTCGATGATGATTTGGAGTATAATCCTTCAAGGAAGTTGATAATCGCTGCCTTAGGATCTTGTTTCAATCGATTTTAACTTTCAATTTTATTGATTTTGATGTTTGGTAAAATCACATCGTGGTTCGCTGGGTTTTCTCCATAGGAGAGTTCTTCATAGATCCTTTCACTATATATATATATATATATATATATATATATATATATATATATATATATATATATATATATATATATATATATATATATATATATATATATATATATATATATATATATATATGAATACTTTTGATTTTAACCAGCCGCTCTTAAATAAATAAATAAAATTGTAAAAGACAAAATTGTCCAAAGTGAAAATTAAACCCACTTCAACTTTTAGCATTTAGCATAAACATAATATTATATATATAGACATATATATACTATATAGTATATTGAGCTTTCATTGGTAATTTTATTATAGACAAGGGGGCTTGCCTTAAAAAATAATTAGTAACAAATAAAACAATAACAACAAATAATAATAATAATAATAATAATAATAATAATAATAATAATAATAACAAAATTCAATGCTACATATGTGGTGTATGAAGGAGGTGAGAAATTAATAAGAAAAAAAGAATACGGAAATTAACTTATTTAGTTATCAAATTAGTTGTTGAAATTAAATTAATGATTGCGAAATTATAACAAACATACATATACATATCATCATCAAATCAATAGTAAAATTATTATTTTAAATAATTATTTTATGGTTGTATCAAATAAAACCATATATCAACTTTTCTAAAAGTTAGAAAAGTTTGATTTACTAAAAGAAGGCAAATTAAGTTAATATAGAATTTACATTTATAGAATACACCACAACAACAACAACAACAAAAAATTTAATACCACATGAGTGGTGTATGAGGGATGTGAGATGTAGACAATCCTTCTCGTATTCGAGAATAAAAACAATTTATTTCTCCACTGAGAGTGAAACACTCTCAAAAGTAGAGAAAGTCATTCATTTTTCTATTCAACGGATAATGAGACTGCTTCCGAGTGGAACTCCGACCAATAAGTAGGAAAATTTTTAAAAAAAATACTAAAATAAAATTGAGATGCCATGAAAATAGTAGAATTAAATTTTATCTTATCTAGAAAATATTACTATATATATATATATATATATATATATATATATATATATATATATATATATATATATATATATATATATATTAACTCACTTTTGTGAGACATACAAATTAAGTTGGCTCATCTTGTTTTTGACCAAGTCACCAAACCAGCATACTAAATATGAATATGAAGACTAGTTGTGCAACCCTTCGCTTCCACGTCTATATAAACCAAACCTTTGCATGCAAACATTCATCTCACAAGTTCACGTACAACTAAATAACTCTAAACCTCTCATCTATCTATTAGCAATATAATTTGCACGCTTTGTTAAGATGAAAACCTTTCCAAATTTGGTAACCCTACTCGTTCCATGTCTATTTATCATCTCTTCGACTGTTTATGGCGACACAAATCCAGAAATTAGTTCATGGTGTGCCCAAACACCTCATCCAGAATCTTGCGAGTATTTCTTGGCCGAAAATAAAGATTCCGAGCCGTTGAATCACAAACCTGACTTTATCAGGGCATTAATCAAAATAACACTAAAAAGAGCAGAACATGCCGAGTCAAACACTCGTGGTCTCGGCCCAAAATGTCGGAACAAGCTTGAAAAATCTGCATGGGAAGACTGCTGCGAGCTTTACGAAAACACGGTTCAGAGGATCAACATGACTATTGATCCTCATAAACCGTGTAGCAAGTATGAAATGCAAACCTGGCTGAGCACAGCCCTTACAGATCTTGAGACTTGTAGGGCTGGGTTTCAAGAACTAGGCGTTGGTGGCCAGTTGTTGCCACTAATAAGTAATAATAATGTTTCGAAATTAATTAGCAATACTTTAGCAATGAATAAAGGAGGATCAGAGCCAGCTAGTTACAGCAATGGTTTCCCGACATGGGTTAAGCCCGGTGATCGTAAACTGTTACAATCTTCGAGTCCTACTCCTAATGTTGTGGTGGCTCAAGATGGTTCAGGCAACTTTAAGACAATTGGAGAAGCGATTACTGCCGCGGGCAAAAGGTCGGGCAGTAGTAGGTATGTGATACATGTGAAGGCGGGCACCTACAAGGAGAATGTCGAAATCGGTACAAAATTAACAAACATAATGCTAACTGGAGATGGTATCGGAAAAACTATCATCACCGGTAGCAAAAGTGTTGGAGGAGGTGCTACCACTTTCAAATCTGCCACAGTTGGTAAGCAAATTCAAAGTTTAGTTAGTTAAATATTAAATACTAGTTGAATTGAATTAAAACTAATTGTTGACAAGTCATAAATTTCCTTTACTTTCCAAACAAGTATCATGTTATATATTATCTAAGTCTAGCTAAGTAAGTAGCCTTTTATTGCCACGATTTTAAAAATTTTAATTGTTTAGGATAACGATTAATTTGATTATAACAAACATACGTTAATGATTAAGCATGTTATTGTCTAAGTGCCATAAATTCATATTGGAGAAAATCAATAGCTTAATTTACTTTTATTGTCCGTTACCGTGACTAGAGTTGGAGATAGGAGATGCATGCGGGTGCATTGCCACCCATAAATAGACTAACTAATAGTGTATTATAGCTTTTACCAATAAATCATATGTGAGCATCACATTAATTATTTGACAGTATCCAGAAATATGTATGTGTGTAAGTTGTCTCCTTTAATCTTTAATCATGATTTTGCCTCGCTAAAATAAAGATCTTAGAGGGTGGTTAAAGGCTAGTCGTTGTCCAATTTGACAGGACCAAACAACATCAATGGAAGAAAAAAAAATTGTACAGAAACCTTTGGGACCGGTTTCGAGAGGGTGGTCAAAGACTATTCGTGTAAAATGACCATCTTTTTTAGTAATGTTAACCCCTCTATTGTTGTTAATAAAATAAAAGTAAAATGTTATCAAAGGTCAAGGTCATAAGGTACAAGCTAATCACATGTAAATTAGGAAGAAGAAGAAAGGCCAAAAAAAAAGAATAAGAAAAAGACACAGGGTAATCAATTAAAAATGTTGCTGATTACATGGGGGATGATATTTTGGCACAATTGTAGTTTAAAGTAAATACCTTTTATGTGGAGGAAACCTACAACATCGCAAAAGAAAATTCCAAAAGCACAAATGCTAACTTGCCCCACTTCTCAGAGTGTAATGTAGATCAAACAGCATTTCTGTAACATTAACCTGCACCCATAATGTTGTATAAACTTACATATATTACTTGCAAGACTGATTAATTAAAGATTTATTACTTTCGTGGTAAAAATATTACGTAAAGAGATACGTGGTACGAAAGTACCAGGTTGTTTTCCGGAGAACGACAATAGACACACCTTGTTTTTTTTCTAATAGCTAGTAATACAGGGAGTTAATGTTATGAGTAGCCCACATGCTAGGCCCAAATAGAGTATATATACACTTTAAAACATATATAAATTTGATTTAACCATTTTTATGACATCTCACATTTTTTTTATACTTACTTAATGTTTAACTGTCGGTGAAGAAATGACTATCTTAATTCTATGATAGAGGAATGATTGTTTACATCTTACATCCCCGTACTCCAGTTTTATAGAATTGAATTTTGTTATTGTTGTTATTGTTATGTGCAACAAGTAATTCAAATGGGGATCTAGTATCATTGTTGTTTTTTGTTAATTAATTTCTTTTCGTTTTTAAAACTTGCAGCTGTTGATGGGGACGGGTTTATATCTCGAGGCATCACCTATAGAAACACGGCCGGACCACAAAACCACCAAGCCGTAGCGCTTCGAAGTGATTCCGATCTCTCAGTTTTCTACCAATGCAGCTTCGAAGGTTACCAAGACACGCTCTACACCCACGCTAACAGACAGTTCTATAAACAATGTGACATATACGGAACAGTTGATTTCATATTTGGTAACGCAGCCGTAGTATTTCAAAACTGCAATATTTACGCACGTAATCCTCCAAACAAAGTAAATACCGTGACAGCACAAGGCCGAACTGATCCTAACCAAAACACCGGAACCGTAATACAAAATTCTCGTGTATTGGCTGCATCGGACCTATCAGGTTCCACGGGGTCCGTTAAGACGTACCTCGGTAGACCATGGAAGCAATATTCTAGGACTGTTATTATGGAAACAAACCTCGATAGTGTTGTGGACCCTGCTGGATGGTTACCTTGGAGCGGAAATTTTGCACTGGATACATTGTATTATGGAGAGTACTTAAACACCGGGCCGGGTTCATCAACTGCGAATCGGGTTACTTGGAAGGGTTACCATGTGATTAGTAGTGCTACTGAGGCTGCAAAGTATACGGTTGGTAACTTCATTGCGGGTGGATCTTGGTTGCCAGCGACTAACGTACCATTTACTTCTGGTCTTTAAGTAAATTGATCATATGATATGGTAGTAGATTAATAAATTGTTGATTTGATATATATAATTGGTTATTATTTACATTGTTAAAAAAGCTCAAAAATAAGTGGCTGGTAGTTGAAAAGTCCAGCGTTAAATAATTTGGAATATATTCTTTGTCATACCTTTTATAAAGAGATTTTAATTTAAAGTTTACCGAGCTGTCATTCTTTATGAATTTTCAATCGAAGTGTTTTTTTTTTTTTTTTTTTTTTTTTTTTTTTTTGGTGACTCAGGAACCCCCTACGAACGAATCCTTTGGACTCCCCCGCAGAGGGTAAACCTGGGGGAACGAGCCCGCTGAGCGCCAGACCCGCTACCTGGTGAATTGCCTGTGAGCGCCAGACCCGCTACCTGGTGTTTATTATTTGATTATTCGTTTCGTCTCAATTTAATATCTGAACAAGTCTCATGTTATAAAACTATTATGGATCGGTCATTGATATTGATATATGGGGTTTGTACTCGCTCACGGGTGTCACCCTATACACAAGTAATAACAATTTATAAATTATTTTAATAATTTTCAGAATTATTATATATCACGATCATCAAAGCTGTTATAAAAGCCTACTTCAACATAATTACAACAGTAATGAGTAATATCTGGCATTCTCGTCCAAAGCCATGAGATTTTAATTTGTTTATGTAAAAACTAAAAGTATAGAACTTAAAATTTCCACTCGATAGCCTATATTCTTAGTTAAGTATATGTCCCTAACCAAACCATATCAACCGAATAACCACCACTTCAGCTGGGATCCACCTTTTAGGCAAGTTGAAAACCAAAAATGAAGTGATGCTGTGTTTACCCGAAGTGACATACGGAAGCTCGCTAACTTTCGAACTAAACGACACTTTCTTTTTCACCCTATTATCCATTAAAGTTTAGAATTTTATATTAATGTTGAAGAGCATTTGATATATGTAGTCTGGAAGAAATCAGAAGAATTTTTGGAACAAAAAAGTTGAAGTTTTGATGTTTCGCAATTCGTTGCCTAAAATCTGTATCTGATACTTTCCATATTGTTTTATAAAATGTTCACTTCACCAAAACTAGGATATATCATCCCATATATACAACTACATGATTGGAAAGTATAGTGACGTTATAAGTGTTAGAGGATATATTAATGGCCCAACCCGATTGTGTGTTTGGGTCTATTAGGGTTTCTAGGTAGGTTTAAGGTTCTATAAATAGGGTCTTATGTTATCAATATGTGATCAATAATATTCACAGAGAATTCCACTATTCAACATGGTATCAGAGCCTTACGATCCCCGTGGAACCACCTCCTTCTGCCATCCATCTTAGCTTTCCATTTATTTATCCATCTTAGCTTTTCGTTTATTTTGTCCTATTATCCATCTTAGCTTGGCGTTTGTTTATCTTATGATCTTGCTTTTGTAATAAACCAATTAAGTATCTGCTGATGTGTTAAAATTGTTATTTCTTTTAGCAATCTTTTACCAAACCATCCAGCCGTCCACATCACAACTAATACGACCGCCTCATCTTTGCACCCTACTTTTGCACGTGTATTCTCCATGTTTTGCACCAACACCACTTTAATTCTTACTCCTTTGTTTTTGTTTAATCATTTACCAATGGTTTTTAATTTCTTTACTTCGAAATTCAATAGCACGTCATTTTTTATGGTTCTTTTCTATTATCGTTGATTCTAGCAAATCTTTTATAAATAATCGACGTGGGGCTAAGCCGCTTAGCTTGACTAGGTTCCAAACCCCGAAAAAAAGAGGAATATATAGAAGAAAAAAAAATCTCTTTTTGCAGTTTGATGAAGATTGGTATTGTCGACAAAGTTACTTGCCCAAGTTGTGATGACCCGAAAAATTTCGACTTATTTAAACCAATTCTCTATACGATTTATTATTTTGACACGTTAAACAAAGTCTGTTAGATTGAGTCTCAAAATTTTAGAACTGTTTCATATATACAATTACCTTTGACTACTCTCGACGATTCATAAACAATTATATGTATGTATATATATATATATATATATATATATATATATATATATATATATATATATATATATATATATATATATATATATGTACAAGTAAAAACGACTTTCTTACAGTAAAACACTATTTGCTACAGTAAAAATGACTTTGCTACAGTAAAACACTATTTGCTACAGTAAAACACTATTGCTACAGTGAAACCGTACTTTGCTACAGTGCTACAGTGAAACCGTACTTTGCTACAGTACTACAGTGAAACCGTACTTTGCTGCAGTGAATTGCTACAGTACACACTATTTGATACAGTAAACACTATTTGATGTCGACGAACTAGCAAACAAAAACGGATAAGGCGGCCATGCGATCGCATGGCAAAAATACTGAAAACTCATGCGATCGCATGAGCTACAGTAAATGAAAAAGTACTATAAAAGGTCAGTTTTGCTCGACGAATTCCTTACACTTTATTTTCTTCTGTAATTTAAATTTATAATTATAATTATAATTTAAGTTTAATAATAATAAGGTATATTCGAGGGTGTTTTAATTCGGGTTTCAAACCGCTTTAAGCTAAGGAAATATTGGGTATTGTTCGGGGTATTGTTCTCGAATCCAAGGCCAACCATACAGTCATCTACCATCATTACGTCTACGCAATTTGCCTACAATATTGAGTCTCAATATTGAACCGTGAGTTTATAGTCTCCCTTTTTAAATACTTTAAATATATTTGGGCTGAGAATATATGCAATTTATTTTAAACGCAATAAGACACAAGTACATACTAAATTCTACACTGAGTTAAACCGAAAATCCCTTAGCTTTGGTAACTAGTAGCTGCCAGTACATAGGATATGGACTGGTGGGCGCGAATAATTGTATATAGATCCATAGGGCTTGACATCCCCGTCCGAGCTAGAGCGCTAGCCTTTTAACGGACGTATGTTATTTGAGTTTAAGACACGTTGGTTTGCGTGTATTAAAACGAATGGGGTAATTATCACTATAGCGTTAAGTTTAGTTACCAGGGTGCTCTGTTACGTAGAATCTATTGATAAACTTTTGATGAAATCTTGTGGTCTATCTTTATATATGTTTATGACTCGAGCAATTAAACCTATAACTCACCAACATTCGTGTTGACTTTTTAGCATGTTTTATTCTCAGGTCCTTAGACTGCTTCCGCTGTGATGTGCTTGTTGCCTGCATGGAGTCTCTCATGCTTTGTACAAAGTTTATTGCATTCAAAATAAAACTGCGTTGTGTAATAAATAATTGGACTGTGATGTCAACCTGTAAATTAAAGACTTATGTATTTTGGGTTTTTGCTTATACCTAAGCACTCGCCCACATATTTATAACCTTCTATGTTTAGAAAGTCACTTATTTTAATGAATGCAATATTTTATCAAAACGTATCATATAGAGGTCAAAACCTCACTGTGGAATCAATGATTAACGTGTCGCGTCAATAGCGATTTTGACGGGTCGTTACACAAGTCCTGCTCAATACTTAGGCAAAGCAAGCCACGACGTATAAAAAAGACGTTACGAAAAAGGAAACGCAGTCAAGTAAGACACAACGATATCAACGAAATCAGTCTATTCAGTGCAACAAATGGAAAAAAAAAAACTTTATTTTAGTTCTTTATTTAATATTAAGATTTAATATAATTTATTGTTTTGTTCCAGTCCGAACTTTTGTGATTTCACCGTTCGAACTGCGGGGGAGTGTTAGAGGATATATTAGTGGCCCAACCCGATTGTGGGTTTGAGTCCATTAGGGTTTCTAGGTAGGTTTAAGGTTCTATAAATAGGGTCTTATGTTATCAATATGTGATCAATAATATTCACTGAGAATTCTACTATTCAACAATAAGAAATACACTTGAAAATATTAAAATCCATTTTTATATATTTGTTTAATCTACTGTATTTATTTACTAGTTTATCTATTTATTTATGATTAATTAAAAAGGAAAGGAAGTATATCAGACACATGGTTCACTACTACAAAAAAGGAAAATGGAAACCGGTTTTTAGGGGTTTAGTAACCGGTTTTAAAACCGGTTCATATGTATAGGGGTTTATAAGGTAGAGACCGGTTTTAAAACCGGTTTCAAAACTTGACTTTAGGAACCGGTTTTTACAAAAAAACAGGTTTCTATTCTAGACAATAGAAACCTGTTTTTTTTATATTGAAAACCGGTTTCTATTCTCATTTTTTTTTTAAATTGTTATACAAAATCCTAATGCATAAATGATAATCATCTAATTATACGACCCTGCAAGATTTAATTTACTTTTCTTGAAAAGCTAAACTACTGTTATTATTATTATTAAATATAGAAGTCTGATCGAGAGTATTATGTACATGACTGCATGGTGAAAACAAGCCATGCCACTCATCCTAAATACATGACTATGTACAGCAACAACATAAACACACTATACAGCAGCAGCTACGAAGACTTAATTTTACAGAATTAAATTTGCAGTTAACCCATCATCTTAAGTTCTTCACAACCACAACTACAGAAAAAGACTTTAGAAACCGGTTTTTAGTGCTTTAGAGACCGGTTCTTAAACCGGTTTCTATTAGGGGAGGTCTTTAAAGTTTTTTATCAAACTGGTTTCTAAAGGGGGGAAATAGAGACCGTTTTTCTAAAATTACCGGTCTCTATATTATGTTTGGAGACCTTTTTTCATGTACAAAACCGGTTTCTAAAATAAATTTTTTTTATATGTAATGTTAGCTCTTAATGTAGCTATATTCTATAGCAAAATAAAAATATATAGGGCAAAAATCATAATTATGGTAATCAATATCAATATATAATTATCAAATACAAACTTCAATTATATTATGTTAAATTCTATCGTACAAAAAACAAACTACTAAAGATATCATATTAAACAACCTATACATCAACACATGGACTAGTTTTCACAAAACTAATTGCTATAACCAAGCTATATGTAGTCCAAGCCCTTCACACATATGAATTTCTTTGTTTCTCACTCAGATACAAGTATCAGTATGTCCAAGTCCAAACTGAGATCCACTGGAACCTGGTTGTTTTGAACCATAAAGTATATTAGTACGTAATACATAAACGGAAGCAAATCGTATGAATGTTTTCATGTACACAATTATGATTAATGGAACCATACGTCCATACAGTATACTCATCATGAACGTACCTTTTTTAATTCAATAAGGTGGTCCAAGGAAGCAAAATCCACTCATGAAAAATTTGCAATGCCCT
This sequence comes from Rutidosis leptorrhynchoides, assembly GCF_046630445.1. Lineage (NCBI taxonomy): Eukaryota > Viridiplantae > Streptophyta > Magnoliopsida > Asterales > Asteraceae > Rutidosis > Rutidosis leptorrhynchoides. Next base: position 510,166,273 of record NC_092336.1, on the reverse strand, counting down.
GTTGACAAAAAAAGACAAACATCACGATATTGTAATTTAGGAAAATTCATATACAAATGAACTAAATAAATATACAACGATCCCCTGCAAAAATTGTAGTTTCCGAGGAATTTTATCCCAAAAATTTGTGTTCTCCCGCTAAACGATAATATATACGGAGTATTTTTTAGTTTGATGATAATGGAATAAGGAGGTTTTCCTTATAAAAAAAGAACGACTTGATAAAATAATAATGTGTAACGTGGAACGTGGAGTTAAAATCGGACATATAGGTGAAAATTCAAAATATGTGGGAGGAGATTAGAGACCAGTTTCGATGAAGAATCCGGTTTCCATAAATATAAACCGTTTTTATTAAAGACCCGGTTTCTAAAATATGGAATAGAAACTGAGTTTTTATTAACGAAGGGGTCTATGCTATATAACGGAAAAAGACCTAAAACTTTATAATAACCGGTCTCCATTATGTTTTAGAAATCGTTTTTTTTACTATGCTAATAAAACATGTCTCTATTGGGGGTTTATATTGTATTTTTTGTAGTAGTGAACCTTCCTTATCTCGATACTCATCATCTTCATCCTTCGCGTCTTTATCGGGATTAACAGAAGGTTCCTCAATCCTCATACGAGAGAAGATGAACCTGAAAAGATATACTTAGATTCTTTTAAAAAATTGCCTAAGCTTTGTACATAAATTATAGGCACAAATTAAGATGAAAAATAAAAGAGTTTGAATTTGTTCATTTACCTGGAATAAGTTAGTGATTTGAAAAGAAGATAGTGATTTGCATTTGAAAAGTTAGAAAATTTTGTGTCCTAGTGCGCCAAAAATAATGCGGAGGGTTTAGTTTGGGTTTGAAAATTTTAAAATTTTTATGGAGACGGATTTTAGAAACCGGTTTTAAAAAGAAAGGGGTTCCTATGCTTTAGAATAGAGACGTGTTTTATTAAAAAAGAGGTCTCTAAATAGAGACCGGTTCTTTATTAAAAACCGGTTCCCCATTTCCGCCTTTTTAAAACCAGTTCATAAACACTTTGGAAACCTGTTTTTATATGTTACTCTAAAAATCGGTTTCTTTTGAGGGTTTCTATTATCATTTGTGTAGTAGTGGTTACTTATGACAAAAAATTTTAATGGGCTCATGGGCCTAATGATTTCATAAAGGGATTATCACCAAAAAGTTCATCTTTTGATCTTTTTTATGTGAGAGTTTAAAAAAAAAAATTTGTAAATTTGACCCCGCAAGGAGCAAGGTGTCTTGCTCCCTTGCGTCTTGCGACCTTACTCCCAGGTGGAAGCAAGGGAGCAAGAGGCATCTTGCGTCCTTGCTCTCAGGTGAAAACAAGGGAGCAAGAGGCACCTTGCGTCCTTGCTTCCACCTGGGAGCAAGGAGCAACACCTTGCTCCTTACTCCCAGGTGGAAGCAATGACGCAAGGCGCAAAGGAGCAATGCACCTTGCTCCTTGCGAGGGCAAATTGACAATTTTTTTTAGCTCTCACGCAAAAAAGGTCAAAAAATGGGTTTTTTTGTGATAATCTCTTCCACAAACAAGCTTTAATGGTCCATTGTTGTCAATACAGAGTTATATGTACCATATATGGTTCCGAACTTAAAGTTTTCGATTTTAGTTGTATTTCATCTTCATTTTAACAATACCTCTAGAATTGAGTCTAGAATGTAACTACGATTTTTTACTATCATTAAATTATGTTAAATGGTAAAAAAAAAAAAAAAGTAGTAAAATAAGTTTGTGCAACTATGATTAGTTACTCTATATTGAGTACTTTAATAATTTTGATCTTTTCTTTTTCTGTATATTAACTATCATCAATGTTTGACCTACATGTTTTGCCCTCCACAATTTCGGACAGTATTTATGTCAATGGCATCGCAACTTCTTTTTCTTTCAAGCATTTGTACTTTATGTAGTTGGTTTTTGTATCTGTTAAATATTTGTGTCTTTTGGTCTATCAACTGTTGGTATTTTGTGATTGTGATTGTTGTTGTTGGTTGTTATTGTTTTCGTCTGAATGTTGCAGCTACTAATGTTTATTATAGTACTTTAATTTTGTTTCCTATTTTGTATTCGAGGAGTTGATATTTTCTGTAGGAATTTTATGGCAAAAAGAGTTAAATACTCTATGACAACTTACGATTTGCTCTAACATTCAATGAACTCTTCTTATGTACATTGATAACATTGTGACCCGAACCTTGTAGAATGAGCAAGCAACAAATTTCAACTTCAAAACATAGAATTTTTTCAAAAAGGTGTTACGATCACAGTAACTTTCTACGGTGTCCGTGAATACCTAGGTACATTCTACACATAACAAATCCAAAACATATGCTACAGCTGTACGTTTGACCATCAACATTACAAAAGGCAAAATTTAATATATTTAAGTTTTCTGCCTATTGATGGTATGTAGCATATACATTTCGGGAACAACTAGCCGTGTTGCTCCCCATGCAACAGAGAATAGATTGCTATTTCCTTAATCTGGTAAGTATACAACAATCCGAAAAAACAAAAAAAAAAAAAACATCCCAATACAAACCCTAACAGCTAAACATCCGAATAAAATCATGCAGGGGAAGAAGGTAAAGACCCAACAAAGAACAAGATATGCACCCCGCCAGAACGCAACACAACATAACCCATGCCGTTTTCCCTACTCACACAAAAATGTATAGTCATTTTTTTAGAACGACAAGTTTGGCATCGAATCCTCTCATTTATCACCCACATACCTGTTAGGAAGAAACTCCTCGCATCCATCGCGCAAAGCGTACCGGGAAAGCGTTAGGTTAACTGCTTGGCCCGCACAGAGTGAAAGATACCAGAGACACAACCTTGGAGAAAACTCCCCCAGGATTTAAACTTCGCTTATTTTTTTCAAAGATACATGCACAAGAGTAACTGAGGCTTTTTAGCACTCAACCAATAGTTCGGTGGTACAACAATGTATGGCCACAAGTTTGTTCTCTTTCTAAATTGGACTGGGCAAAAACCCCGAGCCTAACAAGATTGTATATAGCTCTACATGTGTATGTCCTCAATGTATCTTCTATGTAGATCTTATACATGTACTAATACAGCCCTCTTGACACAACACACAAATACAAAACACTACTACACATACACACTATTTTTTCTAAGCCGCAACAACGCGCGGTCGTTGTATTCATGTTCAACCTTTTGGCGATACATAATTATTGTCTAAATACGTATATAACAAGCAGGGTGGTCACCCACGCGTTGCGGAGGCCTCCCCTCGTTTACGTAAAACTTTTTTGTAGCATCCAATTATATATTCTAATAAGAATATATTAAAGCAAAGCAGTTAACGTAACCTATAAGACAATAATTCGTTTTAACATATTAAACATCTAATACAATTGCAAAGAAACATATTATTGCAAAGAAACATATTGTCATATATTACTATATGGGTTGTAACAAATTAATTATCCTGAGCTGTTCAAATTATGTTGTATAATATTTTTTTTAGATGTATCAAGTTAATTGTTATAAATAATTACTATATAACACGTAAATAAATTTTTATACACGTAATAAAAATTTCTCCGTGTAAATTAGAAGAATGATTTAATAAGGTTTGAAAAATTCAAGTTAGAAAAGAATGACCCAATTTTGATGTAATTTATAATTGTAATTGTAATATAACTAGTTGGGCGACCTGGCTTTGCGCCGGTTCTTCACCCTAACATAGCTAATTATTGAGAAAGTAACTATTTATCATTTTTTTATTTTATTTTTCGGTTTGTCGAGGAAGGACTCAAAATAGTTATGTGAGTGATTTGTAATAAGCGTGAAAGTAATTATTCATCATTTTTTGTTTTAGTTTTCGTCTTGTCGAGAGAAAAGACCCAAATGCTCAATCAATAAAGTGAGACGTACATCAACGATTGGTACAAACTATATAATAAAATTGGAAAAACTATTTAATATATATATATATATATATATATATATATATATATATATATATATATATATATATATATATATATATATATATATATATATATATATATATATATATACACATATATATATATATACACATATATATATATATACACACACACATACACACACACACACACATATATATATATATATATATATATATATATATATATATATATATACACATATATATACACACACACACACACACACACACACACACACATATATATATATATATATATATATATATATATATATATATAACAACAAAACAATTATTAAAAAAATCAGTTACGTGGTTAATTTTTAATGAGAGAAAAAAGTAAAACAATAATAAAGTAGAAAACTATGTGATAATAATAATAATAATAATAATAATAATAATAATAATAATAATAATAATAATAATAGTGAGTAGTTATTAGATAGTGAAAATTGTGTGAGCGATTTATAATGAATGAGGAGTTTGATGGTTAAATTATAAAATGTAAAAAGTTTGTGGTAAATTTTTAAAATCTATGGAGGTAACTATGATATATGTTGGGGTTGAGTTATAAAAAATTAAAAATTTAGAGTAAGTTTGTGAAACCTTTAAAATTGACTATTCATGTGGACTACACCTTTTAGATATATAGTATAATATAATTTGTCTTACACATTAAAGGAATATTTTATTAATGACTTCAAGTCTTTAATTGGAGCAAGGGCTATATCCAGTGTTGTAAAAAACGGCCGAAATGGGCGCCGCATCGGATTTGCCTTAGTATCGTTGCAACGGGCCTTGAAACGGAAAAAATACGGCCAACGCTTAAAAAACGGTCAACAACGCTAAAAAACGGTAAACAACGGTCAAAGACGAAAAAAACGGAAAAAGGTCAAAGACGGAAAAAACGGTCAACTTTATATATATATATATATATATATATATATATATATATATATATATATATATATATATATATATATATATATATATATATATATATATATATATATATATATATATATATATATATATATATATATATATATATATATATATATATATATATAAGTCAACGTTAGTCAACATCCGTTTCGACCCCTTTTTTTCTGTTGCGACATTTTGAGGTCGCTAACGTTTTGGCCCCGTCTCACGTCTTTTTCAACCTTGGCTATATCTATGTAGCTAGTATTAAAAAAACTCATCACGTGCTCCTTTCTCTATTCCTCTCTTACTTGAAAATCTACCCATCTCATTTTGCCTTTTCCATTTGATTCTCTGGTCTCCGGTCTTCTTCTCAGATAACCATTTACAATATCTTCTGAATATTTTTTCTACGAGCCTCTACATTTTTTTTACTCTGCCTTCTCACATGTTTCTCGCCTAAAACCTGATTTTTTCGGCGTCGTTCCGCGCTTCTGGTATCCTCCGAACGTCCGGACTTTTCTTCTTTCTTTCCTTTTTCCGTCACTGATATCTTTTGTTCCCACTGAAGAACACATCTATACTACCTGGAAAAACTCAGAAAAAATGGCGGGAGAAATTTCCGATGACCTATGTGTGTGGCGTGTGGCAGTGCGTTTCAGACCGATTGCTGGTAAAAATTGTACGTTCGAATATATGCTGCGAGTTAATTTGTGTAGGTGGTGTCTTTTTATTTCGCTAGGAAAATGAAAGTATTTTCGTTCAAAGTTTGGGGTGGGTATATGAGGGTTTTTAGGTCTAAAAGCTATGTGCGTAGGTTCTAAAAGCTGCGTTGCTAGAAGTATGGCGGTTAGAGTTGTTGGAACAAAGACGAAAATAGTTTGGGAGGAAAAAAAAAAGGACAAAGAACTTACAATTGGGGAATAGTAACCATATTTGCTCTATTGTAATATTATTAATAAATCGAGACTGTTATGCAATAGTGAAATACAACTACTATTATCGCAAAGAACTAGTGTGCCTCGATCCCATTGCGTATCTTCAATAAACAAAGTTTGCGGGTGTGAAGGCTCGTCCTAATCTATCAGGACGAAGTCTTCAACATTTGGTCCCATTGCGAGGTACTGACCTAAATATGTAATTCCATGTAATATCTTTAAAATGTGCAAATGCACAGCGAAAGATTTCTTTCAAACCTGAGAATAAACATGCTTAAAAGTGTCAACCAAAAGGTTGGTGAGTTCATAGGTTTATCATAATCCATCATTTCCATAATTTTAATAGACCACAAGATTTCATTTTTCATAAAAAGTGCAGGTCTGCCCACTGCTGTAAAATCCATTCATATGATGAACACCTGTTAACCGACATTAACAAAAATGCATCTAGCATATCCCCAAACATATAAACCTCGAAGTACTAAAGAAGTTTAAATTCTCTTACTGAGGCTTGTCAAGGCCCATAGATCTATCTTTAGGATTCGCGTCAATTAGTGGACTGGTTTACTAATTCTTAGGTTACCAAGCTTAACAAAAAGGGATACACGGTATAATAATTCAATCATAGAATGTAGTTCAAGTACTTGTGTCTATTTTGTCAAACATTTATAAAAGCATTTCATGTATTCTCAGTCCTAAAAATATATATTTCAAAAGTAAGTAAAAAGGGATCAAATGAAACTCACGATACGATATTTTGTAGTAAAAATATGCATACGACGGAACTGAACAATGCAGGGTTGGCCTCAGATTCACGAACATATATCATTTATATATCTATTAGCACATATAATGGTAATCAAATAATTACATCTATTAATTATATAATATTTATATATTTAGTGTTGTAGTTTATTTAGAATTTGTACTACATTTTGTCTATATATTATATCTTAAATTACCATTACCATATATACTAATAGACAAACGTTATGAATAGTACTACTCACACGCTTTAATCGCTTGTACACCGCGCAACAACGGTTGTACACCTGTCACTATTCACGCGAACAATACTATTCACGTGAACAATACTATTCACGGTACTGTAGCATTTTTTTTATTTTTTTTGTAACAGTTTTTTTCCCATTTTTTTCTTTTTTTGGTTTTCTTTATATTTTTCTTCACCCGCAACAAATATCTACTAGAAAAAAATATGAATAGTACCGATGGTTTCTTTATAATTAGCAGCAGCAAATATCTACTGTGATAACCCGGAAATTTCCAACCAAATTTAAACTTTAATCTTTATATGTTTTCGACACGATAAGCAATATTTGTTAAGTTAAATTGCAAGAATTTTAAACTATGTTCATACATTCATTCAACCTCGACCAAGTTCCAACGATTCACGAACCATTAAACGAATATGATTATATATGTATATGTGTATATATATATATATGTATATATATATATGTATATATATATATATATATATATATATATATATATATATATATATATATATATATATATATATATATATATATATATATATATATATATATATATATATATATATATATATATATATTATAACTTGAAACGTAAACAAAATATTAGATTAAATACTTTATATGATTGTATCTGTTTCAAAATGTTTATCAATGGAATTAGAAGATAAGATCAAATGATTAAATTATCAGATATATTGAATTATGATTACAAGTCTCTGTTGAAAGGCCCACGTTGATTTGAGAAATCTTTCCTTTTTAACAATATTCGAAAAATGGTAAAGTGATTTATAAATAAGAACAAATTGTCAATCATTGAGAACTTGACAAAGGATAGTGGAAGATTGAATCTCATAAAGACTCGATTGATCTATTTAGTTTCAAACGTACAAAAACGTTTTCAGTTTAAAAAGAACTTTATTATTAAAACGTATATAACTTTTATAAATATCTAGAACCACTTTTGACAACTCATTACTTAACTAGTATGATAAAGATAACGATATTTATATTTTATTTTATTAAATATATATAACGATTTAAATTAATATTATATATATTTATACGCGTATTATACGTACATAGTTTTATACTTTTACTATACTTAAACTTTACCTTTACTTTATTTTTACTTTACTTTAACTTTAATAATTCATACTTTAATAATTCACTTTAATAATTCATACTTTAATAATTTACTTTAATAATTCATACTTTAATAATTCACTTTAATAATTCATACTTTAATAATTCATACTTTAATAATTCACTTTAATAATTCAAAAATCTATTATAAATAGAATTCAATAGGTTTCATTATTTCATAGAAACTTGAAAATATTTTTCTCTAGACTCTCTCAATCGATTTACATATATATATATATTTACTCCGTATTATATCAAGATATTATTAGTATACATAAAATATTACGACGGAGTGCTGTCCGAGTGATTTCGAAATTGTTTTTCGAGTAGGATAGGATTAAGGAAATTATAGGTTATAGCTATGGAGGTGATTGAATATGGTTCATGGGTATGCTCGTGAGGTCAATATAGTGTTTATCGTTTCCGTTGCGTTTACGTACCTTTCCTGCAATATTGAATCTCAATATTGATATGTGAGTACTCATAATTTAACTTTTACATACTAATAGTGTATCCCTGACTAGTGCTCGAGTATTTAGGATTATGCATGCTTGTACTTTTGATATTGTCCTTAGACAGGTTAGGTTGAATATTGAATTAGTTACACTTGCGGTTGAGATAAGGTATAAGATATGCATGTCCTTGGAAAGCTAGCAAAAAATTAAGAACTTTTTCCTTAGATATCGAATGGTTTTGATGAACGGATTAGAAGTTATAATCAATTGAATTTTCTATATTTTTATTAAAAATGATTATTATTATCGTCGTTTTTATCGTCGTTCTAGTTTTATCTTATTATTATCATTATTATTATCTTTATCAATAAAAGGGATTTATCATTAAAAATTGTTATTTTTTTTATTATTACTATCGTTATTATCGTTAAAGTTATAATTAGTATTATTATTATTATCCAATTATTATTATTTTTATTATTAGTATTATTATTATTATTATCATTATTAATATATATATCATTATTTAAAAATGGTTATTGTTATTGTTATTATTATTATTACTATATTATCATTAAGATAATTATTATTATTATCGTTAATAATGTTATAGTAACTATCATTATTAATATTAGTGTAATTAAAACAAATATTTGTAACACCTAATTATTTTGATTACTATTATTATCATTATTATGAACACGATATAAAAGACGATTAAAAGCTATTAACCGAAATGATTAGGAAATAATGAGTAAGAGTATCATGATGAAATTAAAATATTATAAGATATTGATTTAGATAAAATTATCGTTCTTATTATTTTTATCATTACTATTATTATTAAAAGTATCGTTAGTATTAAAACTATCATTTTAACAAAAATTATCATTTTAATAGAAATGTCATTGTTACTATAAAATATCATTATTATTATTATTTTAAGTAGAATTATTATTTTTACGATAATATTAAAAATTATCGTAAATATTAAAGTTATCATAATTAGAATTATCGTTTTATCATAATGTCATCTTAGTAATTATAAATATTGATATTTTTATAATAATAATTATTATTACAAAATAATACAACTTTTACTTACTATCATTATAGATATTATTTTATCAAATAAATATGTGATACAAATATATTTTACTACGTGTAATAACTTACTTTAATAATACCTATCATATTATCTTTATGATATTAAATGAACCCTATAAATTTTATTACTTAATATATATAAAAGTATATTTTATTACATAAATTTAATATAAAATTTATTTATTAATAAATAAATTATATTATTACTCTAATAAATCTTTTAAAAATATTTAAAAATATAAAACGACGATATTTAAACTATATATTAATCATGTATAGATTTTTGGAAATTATTTTGAGTCAAATTTACTTTTGTTGACTTTTGCATATTAGTCTCGAGCATTAGGATTGTGGTATACTATGACTTGACCTAATTTGTTAGACAAATATTGACCAACACATAATTATATATAATTAATTTAGGTTCGTGAATCCGAGGCCAACCTTGCACTTGTTCAATGACGTTATATGTATTTTTATTACGAAATACAGTATGGTGAGTTTCATTTGCTCCCTTTTACTCTTTACGTTTTTGGGCTGAGAATACATGCAAATGCTTTATTAACTGTTTTACAATATTTATATGCGTGAGTTTCATTTGCTCCCTTTTACTCATTACATTTTTGGGCTGAGAATACATGCAATGCTTTAATAACTGTTTTACAATATTTATATGCGTGAGTTTCATTTGCCTTTTTACCCTTTATATTTTTGGGACTGAGAATACATGCACTTTTATAAATGTTTGACGAAATAGACACAAGTAATTGAAACTACATTCAATGGTTGAATTATCGAAATCGAATATGCCCCTTTTTATTAAAGTCTGGTAATCTAAGAATTAGGGAACAGACACCCTAATTGACGCGAATCCTAAAGATAGATCTATTGGGCCTAACAAACCCCATCCAAAGTACCGGATGCTTTAGTACTTCGAAATTTATATCATGTCCGAAGGAGGATCCCGGAATGATAGGGGATATTCTTATATGTATCTAGTTAATGTCGGTTACCAGGTGTTCACCATATGAATGATTATTTTTGTCTCTATGCATGGGACGTATATTTATGAGAACTGGAAATGAAATTCTTGTGGTCTATTAAAATGATGGAAATAAATGATTATGATAAACTAATGAACTCACCAACCTTTTGGTTGACACTTTAAAGCATGTTTATTCTCAGGTGTTAAAGAAATCTTCCGCTGTGCATTTGTTCATTTTAAAGATATTACTTGGAGTCTTTCATAGCATATTTTGAAGAACGTTGCATTCGAGTCATTGAGTTCATCAAAGATTATTATTAAATTAATTTATAGTTGGACAGTGGATATTATGAAATGGTATGCATGCCTGTCAATTTTCAATGTAAAGAAAGTTTGTCTTTTAAAAACGAATGCAATGTTTGTAAAATGTATCATATAGAGGTCAAATGCCTCGCAATGTAATCAACTATTGTGAATCATTTATAATGTATATGAACGGGTCCTTTCATCTACTAGGCAAAAAATATGAATAGTACCGATTGTTTCCTTTATATTTTTCTCTACCCGTTGTAACATTTTTTTTTCTTTTTTGGTTTCCTTTATATTTTTCTCCACCCACAAAGATGCACCTATATTGTTAATTTAAAATAACATTTAAATCCTTGACGGGTTATACCTTTTAGTTCGACTCGAGTTGCGCTTCAACGACATCATCGTTAAACTAAACGCAATAAAATACATTGAAAACCGAACCTCCGGCGCGAAGCGAGGGTAAACAACTAGTTATATACTATATATATGTTTATTTTGTATATAAAAATAGGTTAATATATTTAATATATAATTATAGGTAATATAAATATATTTTATGTACAACATCTTTATTTGTTATAATATAACAATAATAATGAAAATGATTAAAAAAATGGCAGTTTTAATAATTATTAGAATTGTCATAATAATGATACTTTAAATAAATATGATAGTAAAAATATTATTACTAATAATAATAATAATAATAATAATAATAATAATAATAATAATAATAATAATAATAATAATAATAATAATAATAGAAATGATAATTTTTATATAAAATGATAGTTTTAATAAAAGTGTTAATTCTTAAAATAATGATACTATTAATAATATTCTTAATTATAATACTAATACTAATGTTAATAATAATACTAATAATAATACTAATAATAATACTAACTATAAAAATAATAATTTTTCTACTAATGATAATAATATTAATATTTATATTAGTAACTATAATGATAATAATATTACTAATAATAATACTAATACTTATGATAATAATAATAATAAAAATAATAATGATATCTATACTCTATAATAATAATAATAATAAGATCAATAATAATAAAGTGATAAGATTTATACCATCCTAATATCATTATCATCTCCTTATCATCATGGACAATCATCACGTATATCAATATAATCATCATCGGGATATCATCATCGATATCATTTACGTATCATCATGATCTTATTACTACACCATCCTTCATTAACCCGTATCATCATAATATCCATCATCTTAATCATAATCATAATCAAAATCATAATTATAACATAATCATAATCATAATCATAATATAATCATAATCATATCATAATCATAAACATATCATAATCATATGACCATCATTAAATTAATCGTGGTCCTCATAAACATCACCAAACTCGTTGAAATCTCATCGTGTATCACCATCTTGCCTAACATCTCGGCCCAACATAAATAATGAATCGCAGTCTAATAAAAGTTTCACGAGCCCAACAACACCAAACTTACGACCCAACTGGTGAAATCATAGGGTCACGGCCCAACTGCATAACTAATACCGGCCCGATAGAAAAACAATATTGATTCCCAACTGGAATTCTTTTATTCGACTGCATTCCTTTTTCATCAATAGACATGTGGGGTTTTATATATTGAAATTGTCGGCCATTATAGTGATAATTTGTACCACTTAATGCGTTATATATTACGGAGTACTATGCTATATTAAAGTTGAACAAGTTGTACACATGTTCTTCTCTTTTTCATTTCATTAAAGTGTTCAAAGATTGTGGGTTTGTGTTTAGAATCATAAACAGAAACGGTAGGAATTTTAATTGGTTCGGCTGAGCATTCTGTTTATGTGGGGTTTATAATTCGCGAATAAAGAAGAAAAGAAAAGGTGATGGAGGTGGTGGTTTAAGATCATGGTATGATGGCGGGTGTAGGAAACTGGTGGTGAACGATGGAGTTAAGAGTGGTGATTCACTTATGGAAATAGGAGCATGAATACCCACAACTTATAAGGTAAATCTAATTGAGCAACTTCTTTCTTTCAACACAACACAAATATGAAACAACTTCTAATACTTCTAGTCCCCCATAATCGAAGAATTATATGACGAACGTTTTCTTCCAAAAGATGAAGGTGAGGGAGATCGTTTGTTAGGTTAGATGGTTATGTGAATTCGGAGAGGACGTTCGAGAAAAGAAAATGAGAAAGAAAGTTAAGGTGTATAAGGTAAAGGGTGGAAGGAATTAGTTGATGGTTGTGGACTAATAGCTCAACAAGAAAAGAATGGTTGTTTGATTGTTGAAACAGAAAGATATAGATAATAGATGGTTGTTGATACGGGTTGTGGGTTCACGAAGGAAATACAAAGAAACAGTAAACAGAAAAAAATTGGAGCTATAGTAGCAGGTTCAAGGTGGTTCGTTAATGGTGGGTTTGGTTTATATCTGCAGCGAACAACTGTAGTAACCTGGTGGGATTTGGGTCTGCAAAAGTGAGCAGCAATACGAGTGATTCGAGTGGTTTATGGTTCCTGGTTTCGTTTTTGTAATCGTGACAAACGAGTTGCAGTTTGTGATTATTTAATTCATGAAGGAAACAAGAAAAGTGGTGATTGGTTTTGATAAAAATGATGATGGGTGTTTGATGGTTGAGGTGGCGGTGGTTATATGGTGGAGGTGGTGATCATATGTAGCAGCAACCATATTGAAGTGGCGATGATGACTTGTTGGTGGTTAACCGAGTAGAAGCAGATAAATAAAATGGTGAGGGTTGATCAAAGTTTGAAGATGAGCCAAGGTGAATATGGTGGGTTGTTTAAGCAATCGCGAAGAAGAAAAGGAAGCCGGGTTGGTGATGGTTGTAGCCGGATGGGTGAAGCTTGTCGAAGAACATAGAATAGATGATGGGTGGGTTTTGGTTTTCATGGAGTATATGTATATATATATTAGAGAAGATAGATAGATAGTAATATATGTTAAAGATAGAAAAGGATAGATGGAGACGGATAACAACTAGCAACAAGTATCAATTGAAAACACAGAATGAATAATTATCGAATAATAATAATATAATAATAATTATAATATAATATAAAATTAAAACGTGTGATTAAGTTAGCCGTCGTCTACTATTTCATTCACGGACTAAAATTCGTGCTCCGTTGATAATGGATAAAAGTACACAGAAAAATCCCAAAATTTTATATTAAACATCTTTATTTATTCTAATCATTATTTTATAAAAACGGTCATTAATTGTTTAAAACTATTAAATAAAAATTTAAATCAACTGTCCGTGCTCAATCCCGGGTAAAATATAAAAAGTGTTGAAATTTAACAAATAGCTCCTAAATACATTTTTAATAAGTCTATAATTTATATAATTCATTTTTTGGATCAACGTTTATTTTAAAATCATATAAGTTTGAATTTAACTTGTTTAAATAACCATCGAACGATAAACGGGTGCTAAAATCAATTACTAATTAATTCCGAAACCATATATATATATATATATATATATATATATATATATATATATTCAATATACTTTTTATATATATAGATTTATAATAAATTTTTATCATTTCTTTTATTTATTTACATATTTATTTCTAACAATTAAATCTTAATATTATATCTAAATATATTTCAATTTATTATTTATATATTTAAATATACACGTATCTATTTACAAGTAATTGTTCGTGAATCGTCGGGACGGTCGAAAGTCAATTGCATATATAAAATAGTCCAAAAATTTTAAGACTCAACCTAACAGACTTTTCTTATCGTGTCAAAAATGTTAAATCGTATCGAGAGTTTGATCTAAAATTAGTCGAAATTTTTCGGGTCATTACAGTACCTACCCGTTAAAGAAATTTCGTCCCGAAATTTGACCGAGGTCATCATGGCTAACAATAGGAATGTTTTCATGACGAATATGATTTGATAAAAGGAGTATTATCACCATTGAGTAATATGGATAAAACAATTCGATTATGTGAAGCGTACGAGTGAAGCTGTCACAAAAGACTGAAATGAGAAAAATAAAGATTCGTCTTAACTTTTGACGTAGTCACGGTTGATTTCCGGAATTCAAGGAATTTAAGGAAATCTTCTAATCAGAAAGAAAATGTAATAGCACGTTTTATTAGCAACTTGTTGAAATTTTGGAAGAACAGAAGTATCAAGGAAATATTTCCATGATATGCTTAGAGATTAAGTAGAATGAAAGAGTCGTGTAACATAGCACATGATGACGATATTGTCTGTGAATCATCACGTTCCATTTGAAATTTAGCATGACTTACTGTAATATAACCACATTGGTCGGGCGTCTTTATATTATACTAACTCATGCTTCAACTCCCAACACTTCTCCAGAAATCATTCATAATTTAAACTAAAATTTTATAGAAGGATAGAAACTAAAACAGTTTCTTTTATGATGTAACATACATAGCACGAGGAGATAGATAATTTCGGACAAAGATATTTATGAAGGTATCTTCAGAAATATCGAAGATATTTATAACGAAAGATACGATGATATCTTAGAATTTAAAATATCTAGAATCAAAGGATGTTGCAGAACTTTTTCACAAGGATTTAGAATAAGTAAGGGGCAAAGTATTCGCTAAGGATTTCAGCATATACTGAATCATCTGGATTCATTAAGTACAGGTTTAGTCTTTGTGATCTGTCCACAGTCTCCTTCATGGCTTGCTCAATCCATTTTCCAGTACCAATTTTCTATTGAGTGTTTCTAACACTCCATTCTTTATCATCAAACTTTTGGCCATTAAGACCATCTACAACTTTTACTGCTTCATCAGCATTCAATGTCACCATATTTGAATCATTGGTTATCAATCCGAGGTGTTTCAAGAATTTTGAAGGGTTTGAACGCAGATCGAAATCGTCAGATACAAATGATGTTTAAGATGAATCAAGTGGCAACTTGAGGAAATATTTAACTGTAGTAGATGTAATTTATTAAAGATATTTTAAGTCCAAATGTGTTGTAATTAATATTTTCTACTCTTTTAATACTTTTTAATTGTCCAAGGTTAGCAGTCCAATGTTAGTAGTCCAATAGTACAATAGTCCAATAGTTCAATATATAATCTAGTTAATCGAGACGTATCGTGACCCATTGTACCGCTATTGTCTTTGAAGTAATCTCGACGTATTTTGTACATGTGTCCCGATTTATCCGACGATATTTAAAATGCGTAAAATAAATAACAGTAATTAAATGATGATAAATAAAGTGCGTAAAATAAATAACAGTATTTAAATAACGATAAATAAAATTGCGAGTATTAAAATTGCGATAAATAAATTGCGATTATTAAAATTGCGATAAATAAATTGCGATAATTAAAATTGAGATAAATAAATTGTGAAAATTAAAATGACAAAAAATAAAATGTAATAAGGAAATTGATAGGTCAGATAATGTTGAGATTAGAAGAAAAGACAAGTTAGAATGAGATTCGGTAAAGATGAAGGAGACTCGGTAAGAGAGAGAATCAGTAAGATTTACATTCCACAACTTCTAGAACTCGTTTACAATGCAATGGCTATCTAATTAGGACTACTTAGGTTCCTTATATAGCCCTCTTCTAAGGAACCATCATTTAAGCATATTTCACATTAATACTATACAACTTCGGGGTCCTAACAATCTCCCCCTTAGTGTTAAATGTGAACTTTTTACAATATAATCCTATTTAAAACATCTAAAGGAACTTTGTTCCTCTGAAGTGAACTTTGGATTTGAATCCCTTGAGATTCTCATATCTTCGTATGTTCACTCTTGTCTTTAGATGACTTTTCAATCTCGTGAGAATGTATTTGACAATCTCATTATCTTCAGTTGAATAGCAGTTATTGATCAGTCTCCATCTCAAGTATTTGAAAGCATACATCAACGTTCCGTCTGAGTATCTTCTGAAATCTAAGACTCTGATAAAGATCTTTGTATAGTGAGAATTGACAAATGCAAACCCATATGGACAGTCACTCGCTTCAAGTAAGGACATATATCTTAACTCTTCAATCACTTGATTTGACGGTTTGATTCCGAGCTTTTTGTGTCCAGATTCTAACCCCATCTGAAAATCGTGAACGGACATTCATCTCATTGAGTCAAGAATAAATCTGTAGACTGCCTTCATCGTAGTAGCATGATAAGTTGTTGCAGATTCATTCAAGTTTATCAAGTAATTGTAGATGAAAATAATGTCGTCCATCTTCAGTTTATCAAAATCTGCTTCAGAGAATTGATAATCCTCATCATCCATTCTTGTTACTTGAAATATTGGCATCTTCACTCCATCCTTGTTAATCATCAAAACCTTATTTATGCTTTTGATCTCTGAATTCCGCTGTACTTGAAAATTTTCTTCATTCATCAATTTGTATTTGTCGCGAACACTCAGATAGGCTTTGAGATATTCTGGTTTCTTATGATATTTTCATGCACCCAGAACACTCATTGATGGAGAAAGGACAAGATCGGTGTAACGACCCGACCAAAACCGTTGTTGACGGCGTCGTTAACTTAGGTCCCGTTGCGTGGTCGTAGTCCCTATATGAGACTCGTTTGACCAAAATTATGTCGCGTTCATTTGAAAGGTACAAAGTTTAGTTTAACAAACGGATCGACAATAAGTTTAAGTTTACAAAGTTATAAAGTATGAATGAAATAACTTGCGACATAATTAGTTTGAAACCACAGTTGCTATAAATAGCGTAAGTATGTAAACAAAAGTTTGAATCCAAAAGTGCTATCCCTAGCGTATGTATGTATGTATGCTTGACTCCAAGCAAGAAATCAGAGTGTATGCATGTATGCTCGACTCCAAGCAAGTATGAGTGTACGCGGAAGCATGTATCAAATAGCCAAGTATGAACCTGAGAAAACATATAGAAAACTGTCAACGAAAAACGTTGGTGAAATCATAGGTGTTTGTAATAAACGTTGTTTTTGAACCACAAGATTTAGTATTCCCATAACGTTGATTATCATAATCGTTTGCATTCCAAAAGTATTGTTCGCGAGCACCCAATTATCAAGACTTAACGTTTCCTTCCATAGAACCCCATCACAATAGTGTTAGAACATACACTGTTTCTCGAAAATATATTTCATCCGTAGACGGTAGCGAACCGTCCGTAATGAGGGTTTGTCAAACCCGTATGGCCACACAATATAAGTTCTCGCTTACACCCTGCAAGTGTAACTAATGATAATCGAATTGAGGATTTTTGTTCTAACTCGCTGTGGAATGTTTGTTTTCCTTGTACTTGTGTTCAAAGTATAAAAGCAAGTAGTACAAAATGTAACAAAGTATATGTTTCTCAGCCCACAATTTAAAAGTATAAAAAGTTGTTGAAAAGGTGGGACTATGATCTCACCTCGAGTGCACGAGTATAAAAGTACTTCACAAAGTAAACGTGTGCATGATAGTTGCTTAGCCTTGACCTAAACAAATAAGTTGTATCAATTAACCGGTTACGACACAAGGTCGGGTGAAATGTGTTCAATTAGTCCTATGGCTCGTTACGACTCGATTAAGTATAGCATGTGAATCACGTTGCCAAGTTTCTTTCGAGAATCAAGTATAAAAGCATGTTAGAACGATCGCATAAAAGTTTGGTTAAGTTTGACTAAAAGTCAAACTTGGTCAAAGTCAACGAAAAGTCAACGCGTTCGGGTCGGGTCCCGAACTATTTTTCTATGCTAAATATTCATATACAAGTATATTAAAACAAGTTTCATGTGAATCGGAGGTCGGTAGCTAGTCAAACATTTCGCGTGAAATGCGCCAAACAAGGCAGAATCTGGCCAGGCCAATCCGCGCGCCGCGCGGGGATGGGGCGCGCCGCGCCACCATCTGGGCAGAGATTTCTGGTCAGTTTTTCAAAGTATGCACGAACCAAACATCAAACATTCACCATTTATGATCCGCAAACAACCAAAACATGTATCTTATATCGTCGAAAAGGTATTTTGACGAGGAATACAACTAACCACATATCATCAATCAAAAACATCATTTACAATAACCGAAAACTCGTCAATTGATCAAGAAAGGTTTATTTTCAAAGTTTCAAGTTCGTAAAACGTATTTTATGATTCGGAAATCCAATTTACACATACGATATGCCGTTTTGAAGGTAATGAAGCATACATTACAACTAAACACTTACTAACAACATTAACAAGCATTCAACGCATCAAAAGTTCATTTCAAAGTCTATCAAACCCTAACCAAAATCCGCAAAAATCAATATTCATGTTTTTGAAGTTTCCTTAATCAACCTACGCATCAAAACGAAGCTAGTGATACTAGTAACACAATTAAAACATGAACTTTAACAATTTAACAACATTTACTCTTTCAAAATCAAGAATTAAGCACACCCATTTCAAAGTTCATATTAGTTACTCCAAATCGACAAATCGAGCAAACAAAACATATATTCATGTTATACACGAGCCATAGACACTAACTAACACAATTTCAAGTCAAGAACACGAATTTAAAGAAAATTAGTGATTTTAGAAAGTTACCCAAAATTGATGAAATCGGTACCAAATCGAAGAGGATGATGAGAGGATCACGAATATGTAATTTGTTTTGAAGTTTGCTTCCCGATCCGGATTTAGATGATGATTTATGTTTGTGTTCTTGAGAGAGAAAAAAAAAAGAAAGAAAGAAAAAGAAATGGATGAATGAGTGGGTGGAGGTGGTGAGTGGTTGACTAGTCAACTACTAGCCACCTCTTTGGTCAAGTGGCGGAACTAGTCCCTCAAGTTTCAGAGCGGGTGCGGGAATTAACCAAACGAATATTTTTAAAACGCTCGAGTAAACGGGTGATGTCAAAATTGAATAGCGGAAATATTATGAACGTTAGTCAACGGAAACTGGGAATTTAAATAGCGAAAGATATTATTAAAAAAAAAAGACGGTGTTAAAAATAAATTTAACGGAAAAACGCGGGATGTTACATTATCCACGCCTCAAAAGAAATTTCGTCCCGAAATTTAGTTGGAAGTAGTAGTTGTTGAATCTTACTCGAGATCTTGCGTTGTAAATTCTACGAATAAGTGAAGGTACGTCCTTGAGTATTTCCACGAATTTTGACGGTCGGGATCATATGTTGTTTTAAGGTTTGGCTTCCATGATTCATGGTTTCAACCGGTCCTCCTAGGAAGTGAGGTTTATCGTCGATAGTGAGTTCATCAAAGGAGATAACAAGTTCTCGTTTCGCAAAACACGTCTTTGAGTTGATACATCGAATGTAGGATAAACGGAGACCCAAAATGAGTCGGAAAAGTCTAAACGGCTAGCGACGGGTCCAAAACGCCCCAAGAATTTAAAGGATCAAAATATCGCGGATTTAGCTTCCTACGTTTTCCCGAAACGGATTGCACCTTTCCAAGGTGCGACTTTTAACGTGACGTGGTTTCCCATGGAATTCGAAAGGTTTACTTGTAACATCGGCATAGCTCCTGGTGATTACGAGTCGCGTTGGGTCTTGCTTGAATATGTATAAATTTTCTCGGTTGTTCATGAATAAACTCGGCCCCGGTGAATTGATCATCGTTTACTTTGTTCGACAAAAGAGAATGACGTTTCCGGTCACATGTGGTTTCAAAAGGAGTGACGTTAAAAACTCGAATGAAAATCATTGTAGTACGAGGATTCGGTTAAAGGAAAATACTTTTCTCAAGTAAATTTGAAGTTGGTAATACAAACTTGTATTATGGTTTCCAAGGTTTAAATCACACGTTTGTTCGGTCCGTCGGGTTGTGGATGGTACGCGGTACTCATGTCTAAACGCGGTCCCGAGGCTTTTTGTAAGGTACTCCAAAATCTAGAAGTGGAACGAGGATCTCGATCCGAAACGGGGTACATTTCCCTAAGGCATATTGAACAAGTTTGCTAGGAATTGAAAACGTTAGCTAGGACAAGTTTCTCAAGAAAATTCGCGTCGCGGAAGATTTATCGGTTTCCAAAAACGTTCGTCGGGGCAAGTTCTCCTCGGTTTCTGAAAGAAAAACGTTCGTCGGAACTATTCACCCTCGAGGTGAATACTAGTATAACGTGGAGAGTCCCTCCCTCCATTGAGAGTTTAGAATAAAGATTTCCTGAACCGGAAGTACGAGTGTGGTGAGAGAGAAGTTTCCGCCTCAGTGCGAGCCTAACGAGTAAATTGTAATTAGTCAATAAGACTGTGCGAGGACGAGATAGTATACACGTGTAACATACGGTTGAAGTCGAAAGGAATCGGTAATTCATTCGGAAGCATAAGTATAGTTCGACAAAAATCGAAGGTGTGTCCCCGGTATGGTTGTTATCAATATTCTCGAAGTTTTCAGATGTCCAACATGAATAGATGAAGTCATGTACATGGCTCATGGTGATGTTTAGGTTGATCGAGTCTAACCACCATCACGCGTCACTAGAACTTTGGTATGTCTTACCGTAATATAACCACGTTGATCGAGTGTCGTTATATTACGCTAACTCATACCTCCATTCCCACATCACTCCATAGATTCAAGTTCGTGTCATCGTGAAGACCTAAAATGAACAAAATGTAACGACGTCTCAAACGTGACTCGTATTGAATCGAAAGAATTAGTGCAACTATAAAGAAGCGTTCCCCGAGGGAAGTGTATAAATGATCGTTCACGTCAATGTGGTTCGAGTCAGACAATAAGGTATTCAGGTATGAAAAGAGTAACGAGTCATGATAACGAGTAGCACGCAACCGTAGTGATAAATGTTGATGACGATACTCACCTAGAGTAGTGATGGTAGTAACACCAAAAAGTAGATAGTAAGAAACACCAGTGGGAAACCGATAGTAAGTTGAAACGGTGGCAAATAACAATCCGGGAGACAGAGTTCCCGAACGAGTGTGACTAATGAAGTCGTCGTCATCCATACGTGTATGAATCATGAATTTACGTGTGTTACCAAAAAGTGGCGGAATACGAGTTCGTATGATGAAGGTTGGGTACCATTAAAAAGTTTGCCTAAGAATGATTCAAGTATAATGCACAAGTAGTCAAGTAAGTGCTATCTATAGCAAATGTATGTCAGAATGCAAGGGCTAACTATCCGGTTGTAGTCTAGACTCACTAATGCGTCCTAACGACTCTGTTAGACACACTAATGCACGTCCTAGTTCCCTACAACCAACGCTCTGATACCACTTGTAACGACCCGACCAAAACCGTTATTGACGGCGTCGTTAACTTAGGTCCCGTTGCGTGGTCGTAGTCCCTATATGAGACTCGTTTGACCAAAATTATGTCGCGTTCATTTGAAAGGTACAAAGTTTAGTTTAACAAACGGATCGACAATAAGTTTAAGTTTACAAAGTTATAAAGTATGAATGAAATAACTTGCGACATAATTAGTTTGAAACCACAGTTGCTATAAATAGCGTAAGTATGTAAACAAAAGTTTGAATCCAAAAGTGCTATCCCTAGCGTATGTATGTATGTATGCTTGACTCCAAGCAAGAAATCAGAGTGTATGCATGTATGCTCGACTCCAAGCAAGTATGAGTGTACGCGGAAGCATGTATCAAATAGCCAAGTATGAACCTGAGAAAACATATAGAAAACTGTCAACGAAAAACGTTGGTGAAATCATAGGTGTTTGTAATAAACGTTGTTTTTGAACCACAAGATTTAGTATTCCCATAACGTTGATTATCATAATCGTTTGCATTCCAAAAGTATTGTTCGCGAGCACCCAATTATCAAGACTTAACGTTTCCTTCCATAGAACCCCATCACAATAGTGTTAGAACATACACTGTTTCTCGAAAATATATTTCATCCGTAGACGGTAGCGAACCGTCCGTAATGAGGGTTTGTCAAACCCGTATGGCCACACAATATAAGTTCTCGCTTACACCCTGCAAGTGTAACTAATGATAATCGAATTGAGGATTTTTGTTCTAACTCGTTGTGGAATGTTTGTTTTCCTTGTACTTGTGTTCAAAGTATAAAAGCAAGTAGTACAAAATGTAACAAAGTATATGTTTCTCAGCCCACAATTTAAAAGTATAAAAAGTTGTTGAAAAGGTGGGACTATGATCTCACCTCGAGTGCACGAGTATAAAAGTACTTCACAAAGTAAACGTGTGCATGATAGTTGCTTAGCCTTGACCTAAACAAATAAGTTGTATCAATTAACCGGTTACGACACAAGGTCGGGTGAAATGTGTTCAATTAGTCCTATGGCTCGTTACGACTCGATTAAGTATAGCATGTGAATCACGTTGCCAAGTTTCATGCGAGAATCAAGTATAAAAGAATGTTAGAACGATCGCATAAAAGTTTGGTTAAGTTTGACTAAAAGTCAAACTTGGTCAAAGTCAACGAAAAGTCAACGCGTTCGGGTCGGGTCCCGAACTATTTTTCTATGCTAAATATTCATATACAAGTATATTAAAACAAGTTTCATGTGAATCGGAGGTCGGTAGCTAGTCAAACATTTCGCGTGAAATGCGCCAAACAAGGCAGAATCTGGCCAGGCCAATCCGCGCGCCGCGCGGGGATGGGGCGCGCCGCGCCACCATCTGGGCAGAGATTTCTAGTCAGTTTTTCAAAGTATGCACGAACCAAACATCAAACATTCACCATTTATGATCCGCAAACAACCAAAACATGTATCTTATATCGTCGAAAAGGTATTTTGACGAGGAATACAACTAACCACATATCATCAATCAAAAACATCATTTACAATAACCGAAAACTCGTCAATTGATCAAGAAAGGTTTATTTTCAAAGTTTCAAGTTCGTAAAACGTATTTTATGATTCGGAAATCCAATTTACACATACGATATGCCGTTTTGAAGGTAATGAAGCATACATTACAACTAAACACTTACTAACAATATTAACAAGCATTCAACGCATCAAAAGTTCATTTCAAAGTCTATCAAACCCTAACCAAAATCCGCAAAAATCAATATTCATGTTTTTGAAGTTTCCTTAATCAACCTACGCATCAAAACGAAGCTAGTGATACTAGTAACACAATTAAAACATGAACTTTAACAATTTAACAACATTTACTCTTTCAAAATCAAGAATTAAGCACACCCATTTCAAAGTTCATATTAGTTACTCCAAATCGACAAATCGAGCAAACAAAACATATATTCATGTTATACACGAGCCATAGACACTAACTAACACAATTTCAAGTCAAGAACACGAATTTAAAGAAAATTAGTGATTTTAGAAAGTTACCCAAAATTGATGAAATCGGTACCAAATCGAAGAGGATGATGAGAGGATCACGAATATGTAATTTGTTTTGAAGTTTGCTTCCCGATCCGGATTTAGATGATGATTTATGTTTGTGTTCTTGAGAGAGAAAAAAAAAAGAAAGAAAGAAAAAGAAATGGATGAATGAGTGGGTGGAGGTGGTGAGTGGTTGACTAGTCAACTACTAGCCACCTCTTTGGTCAAGTGGCGGAACTAGTCCCTCAAGTTTCAGAGCGGGTGCGGGAATTAACCAAACGAATATTTTTAAAACGCTCGAGTAAACGGGTGATGTCAAAATTGAATAGCGGAAATATTATGAACGTTAGTCAACGGAAACTGGGAATTTAAATAGCGAAAGATATTATTAAAAAAAAAAGACGGTGTTAAAAATAAATTTAACGGAAAAACGCGGGATGTTACAATCGGAATCACCATAAATTCTATAAGCTTGTTGTTCAATGAATGGTGAACGAAGAATCATCTTCTCTTCATCCTCACTCAGTTGGAAATCAGCATCATGCTCAAGAACAATCTCTGCAATTTGAAATGGAACATTCAGATCAGGAGGAGTCGTAGTATCTTCCTTGCCATTAGAGAAAATCTCCTTTTCGAAGTGTATCCCAAATTCATCGATTGGAGATGTCAAATTGACAAACTGATGTTCATTGAATTCATTGACGACACTGGACAACCCCTTTAAAATATCTTCAATATTATCAAAATTTTGATTGTCCTCTTGAGCTGACTTATTCTCTGATTGATCAGCTGAATCCATAATCATAAGCATCCCTGAGTCACCCTCTCTCTGACCTTCTGATTCATCTAGAAAACTCTCACATTGAATTTCCTCAATTTCATCACTTGCAGAATCAGATATATCAACAACACCATGATCCTTATATTGGGTAGACGAACCAACTTCATGAGTTGATCTTTGAAAACCACTGGACCGATAACCACCATATCTATTCTCCCCCTCATGAAGATTATCGGGATCGAAATCATCATGGTCCGGCATGTGGATTGGTCCAGGTGACTTGCATGGAGATAAAGGATATACTACTCTCGCTTACTCAAGATAAATCATCATAGTCTCGCGAACTTCATCAATGTCAGTTTGTTTAGCAAACTCAGTAAGATATAGATCCTCCACCTCATTATCAGAGAGATATTTAAGTCCATATCTGTTTGAACTACGAGAAGGTGACCTAGTTGGTGAAACAATAGTGAAATCATCAGCATCAGCAGCAACTGTTGAAGGCGATGTCGATGAAATTGTTTGAGTTGCCGTGAGGGCAGGTAAGGATATATGTGCGGGAATATTCTTATATGTAGGGTGATACGTACTACTAGTCAGATTCATGATATCCCCTTCTGATGGAGGTTGGGCAACAACCGGAGTTGTCACCGGTGAAGTTTCTTTCAAAGCATCCGCCTCCATGACTTTATTCTCATGGGACTCTGACAAAGTAGTAGAACTACCCGTCGGTTTAGTTCTCGTAGAGATATTGCTATCTCCGACTCCTGAAATCATTGATATACCATGAGGGCACATCTCTTTCAGTTAAAGACTCTTCCTCCTGACCCTGAGATTCAGAATCCGAAAGAGAAGTGGTTTGAATCAATGGATCACTTTCATGAACCAAGGGATCAGTCTGCTGGAAGTCTGATAAATATCCCGAAGGATTGTCATGTTGACTCGTTTCCATGGGACGTGGCAGATCTCCCTGACGCGGCAGATCTCCCTCATCAAGATAAGCTGGACCTCGAGACCCTGTTGTACGTTGAGGCACAGGAGGATTTTCAGCCGATATGCAGGGTGCCTTTTCAAGACTTTTCAGCTCCCCTTCAGCCTTTCTGGACTTCAATGATTGAGTTTCCTCAATCGATTGAGTCAACGCAGACTTTACTGCAGAGGAAGACTTTACTTCCTTAGATGCCGAAGCATCTTGCTGTGTAGGATTTATTATTAAGTCCTGTTTAGATTGGATGGGCTTATTGGTCTTTTTACCATCCGTGCATTTAGCTCTCTTGCCTACCGAAGCTTGCACTTCATTTAGTGTAGGGCTTACTGTTATTATTAGATGTGATACGGAAATGGGTGAGGGTGACCTAATAGGCTCTAAGTCTTGATCCGTATCACCAATGGTTGGAGTAACTGTTTGGCGGACGATAGGTGTCGAAGTCCTAGATCTAGTTACTCATTGGGTTGGCGGAGTCTGAATCATCTCATCGGGCATAAATCGAGTTCTCTTAGGAGAAAGTTCAGGAGATGATTCAGTTGCTGAAGAATCGGTGTCACTGCTCATCTCAGGTGTTGTGGAAAGGGTTGGTTCAATCCTAGATGATCTAGGTTCCCTGATCCTTACAGGTTGAGCTTTGTGTGGTACCCTATAACGTTTAAGGTTTACCCTAAGTGGAGGATTAGCTAGCCCGGGTGGTTGTACTACATGTTCCTCTACAACCTCTGGGGCTGGAACCGCGGCGGGTTCAACTTGTTCTTGTTGTACCGGGTTCGGAAGAGGTATTCCTACAGCCTCAAAATATGAACGCATTCGACTGTCTTGGGGTGCAGATAGCCCCACTAGCCAATTTGGAATCGGCGCAGTGAATTGGTTGTCAGAAAGCACCGGGGTATTCATCTTCAGCTCCCCAAATCTTTTCATCTGTAATCCATGTGTACCTGGTACAAATATATTTGCATTTCTGCAAGCAGTTATAGCATCATGGATAAAGATACAGAAAAACCTTTCACAAGGGATGTATGAACCCCTTGGCTTATCAACTTGGGCCTGAACCAAATCCCATAGAAGTTCTGCATAGTCAGGAGTCTCTACTCTTGTGAAAGAGTAGAACAGTCTCAACATTGGCACGGTCAGGCTGTCGAATCCACTCCTTGTCATCAGCAAGCATTTGTTGATGATTGAGAAGATCACATACCACCTTGAGTGCAGGTATTTCTTCTGAAACTTAGCCGGTTAAACATTGGTAGTTCCAATATAACCAAGATCAAAGACTGATGTCATCATCTGCTGAGTAGCAGGGAAAGCAGGAGCATTCTGTACAAGCGGAAGCCTAAAGATCCTCCTAAAGTCAGCTTTTGTGATACTCCTCATCCCTTGTACTCCTCTTAGCTCAAATTCAAAACGAGCTTGTGTACCCTCTGGATTTGCAGCAGTAGGTTGTGTAGCCTCCACAAACCTAATAGTTCTATTCAGTAGCTCCAGATCTGTCACAGCCACACTAGCAGTAGAGCTTAGAGCAGGCCATAATGTATGTCTCTCTAGAATTGTTGTCCAGTAGTTGCAGGGAATGTTGGTTTCAGAGTTGATGAAGTGATTGTTCGCCATTTAGATGTATAAATAAGAAATAGAAGACCACAAGATATTTATAATAAAGCACACATCTCTATTCTTATTTTCCTTTGAAATCCTTTGTATTTTTCAAGTTTTATAATTTTTATGGTTTTTCTAAGTTATAAAAATCATTTATTCCAAACATTTGACAAACATGACATTCATATAATATTCATCACAGTACAAAATTATCATGCAAACTCAATTATATAACACAAAGAATCAGAACAACACTTAGTCAAATTTAAGCACAAATCAAGCAGATTCGGTAGTCATGAAAACTTCAGATCCTGTAACTAAATAAGCTTGAGTTTTCATACCAAAGACTTAAATAAAGCATGTAAGATTTATCAAGTTGAAAATCACATTATTTTTAAAGTACCAAATCACAGACTCGGTAAAATGCCAAGAACAGATTCTCTATTTTCAAAAAATCACATATAATCACCCAAACATTCATATTCAGTCTTATATCATGCAAAAACATAGTCATAATCAATTAACAACTCAAACAAATCAGAAAAACATGTTAATAACTTAAACAGACTCGGTACTGTAGCAAGAACACATTCGGTATATACAGAATCTATCAAATACTCAATTAAACATGTAATCAGACTCGGTCAATTGATAGATCAACTAATTTAACATAGATTTGACAAGATTTTATGTTAATTAACCAAATTAGATGAGTTTAATCTAAGAATTAAGAAGTTCGACTCAGATTCGTTATAATCAACACTTTTTTCAAAATTAAGTGTCACAATCATGTTATTTGCATTATTTTCTGGTTTATAAATGTTCAATTATCTCAGATCTACAATATGTGCATCTTAGATTCAATTAAAACAAAGAATTACCAAATATTTGAAGATACAGAAGACGGGATTCGGTAGATTAGGTAGACTCGGTAATGTTAATCAGATTCGGTATGCAATTAGAATAAAGTGAGAGAAAGTTTGACTTTGACCCTGCTATTTATAGATACCGAATGTTTTTGAAAAACTTGGGCCTTACCGAATGGGCCTTATATACCGAATGTAGTCCAATTTCCAATTTTAAACAAATTCACTTCAAATTTTGACAAATCTTTACTAAAAATCATTCAAAATTATCACATTTTTAATGAAAAACATTTTTGAGACAATTTTTAAAAATTTAGAACTTACCGAATCTGTACTGTTGGTTGTCAGATTCGGTATGATGCTAAAAACAGCATTTATTCAGTAAAATTCAAATCTTTTTGGATTTTATCTTTTCCAATTTTTATGAATTTTCTCAAAACAAGATTTGTACTTAGAAAACTTTGAATTATGTATAAAGTACAAATCTTCAGTGATACCAATTGATAGAACGGGTTGCATACTGAGATGTATACAAGCCTTAGTGAATTATTTCAGATATAAAAAAAGATTTTTATGAATTCACTTTTGAAAATCAATTTTCTTTTCATTTTCTCCCTGTTTCTCCCCCTCAAAATGTGATATACAAGAAAGTAAATCACCATTTTGATATATTGCCAAGAAAATGAATTAACTCCCCCTTGAAATACGATATCAATGAGTTACCTCCCCCTTTTCGTAACCATTGAAACTTAATCACATGAAGTTAACAGAATTCTAAAAGGCTCCCCCTTGAAAGATAATATCTAAAGCAGAAGAAATCAGTTGCTCCCCTTAGAAAGTATCTACTCCCCCTGAACACAAGATCTCAAGTATAAGTCCCAAAAGATCTAAGGAATGTCAAGCACTATATTCTACCTTGCCAATTTCTTTGATCAAGAATTTTAGCCTAAGTTCATCTAAGGGCTTAGTGAACATGTCAGCTAATTGCACTTTGGTAGGCACAAAGTATAACTCTATGTCCCCTTTCTCTACATGGTCCTTAATGAAATGATAACGAATATCTATGTGTTTAGTCTTAGAATGTTGGACCGGGTTGTTTGTAATTGTAATAGCACTTTGTGAATCACAGTAAATTGGGGTCTTAGAAATCTTAAAGCCATAGTCCAAAAGTTGAATTTGCATCCACAAAACTTGTGAACAACAGTGAGCTGCAGCAATGTACTCAGACTCAACTGTTGATAAAGACACACATTTCTGATTTTTGGATGACCAACCCACTAGCTTATTCCCCAATATCTGAATTGATCCAGATGTGCTTTTTCTATCAACATGGCAACCGCCATGATCCGCATCAGTATAAGCAGTGAGATTGAAATCGGATCCATGAGGATACCAGATTCCAAGGTTAGGTGTACCTTTAAGGTATTGAAAAATCCTAACAACTGCTTTGGAGTGGGATTTCTTAGGGTTTGATTGAAAGCGGGCACAAACATTTACATCAAGTGTAATATCTGGTCTACTTGCAGTCAGATACATCAAAGATCCAACCATGCTTTGATAAAGCGTAATGTCAAAGGGTTCCCCATTAGCATCAGCATCCAGTAAATTCCTCATTGGGGTTGTCATTGGTTTTAAAGCAGTCATTTTAAAACGTTTTAGCATATACTTGATATACTTTGTTTGACAGATAAAAATCTCATTTGGTAATTGTTTTACTTGTAACCCCAAGAAGAAATTTAACTGGTCAAGCATGCTCATTTCGAATTTGTTGGCCATACGGTCACCAAATTCTTTGCATAAGGTCGGAGACGTGGAACCAAAAATAATATCATCAACGTAAATTTGAACCAAGAGAATGTGACCGCGGTTTTTACGAATGAATAGGGTTGTATCAATCGTTCTACGAGAGAAGCCATTATCCAGTAAATACTTTGTCAAGGTCTCGTACCATGCACTCGGTGCTTGCTTCAGACCATACAAAGCTTTCTCCAAGTAGTAGACGTGGTTTGGATGAACGGGATCGACAAAGCCTTCTGGTTGATCAACATAAACTTCCTCTTGAAGATGACCATTTAGAAAAGCAGTTTTGACATCCATTTAAAACACCGTGAACTTCATATGAGAAGCAAATGCAAGGAAAAGATGACTAGCCTCAATCCTAGCAACCGGAGCAAATGTTTCGTCATAATCAATACCCTCTTATTGTCGATATCCCTTGGCCACAACACGTGCCTTATTTCGAACCACATGTGATGACCCAAAAATTTCTGGCCAAATTTAAACTTTAATCTTAATATGGTTTCGACACGATAAGCAAAGTCTATATTGTTGAGTCTCAAAAAGTTTTGGAATTATATTCATGTAAACAATTATATTGTGAATTAAATATATTAACAAACTATTATATGATTAGAAAGAAAACTTAAACTTCGTATTTAAACATTATTAATTAGGTAGTAGTGGAAATATATAAAATATATAAATCTTAACTTTTCAATAAATGTCATCATATAATATAACACTACATAAATAATAAATGGTATTATATTTAATTGATAATTTGAAATATAATAATAATATTACCATTAATTTCGTTATTTTAATATTGATATTAGTATTAGTATTATTAATATTATTATTTCAAATAAAAAAATGTATATAGATAAAATTTGATATGAAAAAGTTATTATATTATTAATAGTATTATTATTATTATTATTAATATTAATATAACTAATAAGATTATTCTTATCATTTTATTTATTTATCATTATTAAGTAGTTAAATCTATTCAAATTATCATTATTTTTGTAATAATATTTTTAATTATCATTTATTATTAATAATCTCCTTACTAATAATATTATTAGTAATAATATTATTATTATTAATAACATTAATATATTTATAGATCAAAATTCAATAATTAGATATATATAGGTATATATATATATATATATATATATATATATATATATATATATATATATATATATATAAACCATATATATAAATAACTGATATATATAAAAAAAATAAATACATATACAAATACAAAATACAGATTTATATATATAAATGTATACACATAAATACGGTATACAGTATTTATACAAATAAACACAGATATGAACGAGTTCAAATCCCTGTCATTTTCCAAACTGCTTAATCTGTCTGTTAATTGGTACGATTGATTCCAGTTGATCACATTAACAAACAAATTCGATTGTAGGTCTCAATCTACTTTTAATTTATTTTTTTATTTTTATTTTTATTCTCTGTATAATTGATCCATGACTCTCGATGCCAATTGGCTATAAACCAAACACAGTATTCAAAGATAAGGGTAATTCATTCAGTTCTCTCATCATCAATATCCTTTATAAATTTCGAATATCTGCATTATGAGAATTAATTAGAATTTTATAAATATTGCACGACATACCTCTGTTCTTCATCCATACTCCAAAAACATTGAATTTGAGTTTAATTTCAAAATAATTTAATGCAGTTCTGTTGTAAATGTTTTATTTAAGCTATCTGCAAGATTTCATCGTTCAATTCATCCTAACGTATTTCAATTTTTGAGTCAAAGATTATGTTTTAAAAAGTCAACGAAGTATTCATGGAAAAATTCGAGGTCGTTTTTGAGTTTTTGGAGAAATTGACAACTTGTAAAGATTCTATTAATGATTTAAAACATCTTTTATGTTGTAAGTATAAGGTAAAACAATCTAGATTTCGGAAAGTGATTATGAGTCCTTAAATGAATAACAGCGGTATTTTTTTATTTTCTTTTTCATTCTGCTGATCGATAATGTCTGTTAAATAAATACACAACATATTGGGTCTGTTTCGTTTGAAAGTCCAAAACCAAAAATTGTTATTTTGTTGATTGATTTGGGCGTCTGATCAAGATGAAGAAGAAGGAGAATGGAGTGATACATATACGGGTTATAATAAAT
This sequence comes from Rutidosis leptorrhynchoides, assembly GCF_046630445.1. NCBI lineage: Eukaryota > Viridiplantae > Streptophyta > Magnoliopsida > Asterales > Asteraceae > Rutidosis > Rutidosis leptorrhynchoides. The sequence goes on along the minus strand of NC_092336.1, from coordinate 510,133,904 downwards.
TGTGTGAAGAATATAAACAGAAATTAGGCGATAGTCGAATGGTTTAGGAGGGTGTCGGGTTAGCAAGGGGTTGCGGGTTCGAGCCCGGTTCAGGACTTTATTTTTTAAAGGCTTTTTGAGGTAGTTCTTGATTTCCAAAAACCTTTATTATTATTATTATTATTATTGTTATTATGATTAGAATTATAATTTATATCATTATTATTATTATGATTATAATAATTATTATTATTAATAGAATTTTAACTATTAATACTATTATTAATATAATAAAAGTATTAACTATCAAATATTGTTATTATAATTATAGTTACAATTATAATTATTATTGTTATTATGGTTAAGTTAATTATTAGCATTACTATAATAACGTAATTACATATTATTATCATTAAAATAAATATTATCATAATTATAATTATTATTATCGTTACTATTTATATTAAGATTATTATTATCTTTATTACTAATATTATTATAAGTATTAATATTAACAAAATTATTATTAGTATTATTATTAGTAAAATTATTATCATTGTTAGTAAATCGTTATTACTATCAAAACTATCTTTTAAACAGATAAATATTTTGTATCTAAAATATACTTGTTACATATACTATAATTATATTAAAACTTCACATAACTATATATATATATATATATATATATATATATATATATATATATATATATATATATATATATATATATATATATATATATATATATATATATATCAAACCTATTAATATTATTGATATAAATACATACAAATAACAAACTATCGATTTTTTTAAATAAAACATTTAAACAATTATGTATATAAATATGGATATATTAATATAACTATATAAATATTAACCATTCTGAAAACATACACAAATTAAACATATGCAATATATAAACTAAAGATATAATAAATAAATTTGTTCAATTATGATTATATATTTTAATATATATGAATGATATAGGTTCGTGAATCCGAGACCAACCCTACACTTGTTCAATATTGTCATATGTATTTTTACTACAAAATACAGTATGGTGAGTTTCATTTGCTCCCTTTCACTCTTTACATTTTTGGGCTGAGAATACATGCGCTGTTTTTATAAATGATTTACGAAATAGAGACAAGTGATTAAAAATGATATTCTGCAGATTGATGTGCTAGGTAATTTAGTTATATGTTATAAGAGCATATAAGCGCGAATCCTAAAGATAGATCTATCGGGCTTAACACCCCCATCCTGTAGGCTGCACTAGATATAAGAACTAGTGGGCGGATGTTTAGTACTTCGAGGATTATTTATACACTTGCGAGTGTACATATCCATTTTTGCGAAGATGACTTATTGTAACGACCCAACCCGTTAACCAACCAAAACTGTGAAATAAAAAAAAAATATTCGAAGCAGGCCTGCCCAGGCTGGGTGCGCGGCGCGTACCCCTACCTGTGCGCGGCGCGCACAGGGCCTGGCAGCCCGCTGTCCAAAATGTTCCGTTTTCGTAAAAAGATCTAACACTTCCCATCATTATTAGGCGAAATGCTTTTCACATCATATTAGTATAAGTAAAACAAGCACGAATCAATGATAAAATGAGTTTTACATTACGGGGCCCACATATGCCCAAAATGCCATTAAGTACGAAATACGAGTTTCGACCACAAAAAGTTTAATTGCCAAACGTCACTAGAGCATGGTGTTTGGGGTTAAACTACCCAAATCTTGGTCGAACTTCCAAAAAGCTAAAACCCCCGAGGCGCCACTAGTCCAAGCGAATACCTTTTCCTTTAACCAAGCCGGATCCTAAAAAGGTAAACAACGAGAGGGTAAGCTAAAGCTTAGTGAATGCAATAATTATACATATACATATATAATACACCTACTTGCAAGCACTTACACAATTACCTCATACACGCTAGCAATTTACATAGCATACCATCGCAAGTATAACTCTAAACCCTTCAAGATCACAAGCTAGCACCGCAATAGCATATATATAACCCGAATGATATAATATACTACAATACAACGCATAATTAAGGTTAACCAACACACAAGGGAATGGTACTTCGAATTTCCCATCGGTGTTCATAACAACCGTTAGTGTACAACGAAATATATCACTAACCCCGAGGTGACACGGACAACGAAATATCCGTTCAAGCAATCGTTAGTGTACAACGAAATATATCACTAACTCTTGGGCAATTTGGACAACGAAATATCCATTGTTAGTGTACAATGAAATATATCACTAACTCTTGGTGGTATAAACAACATATACCCCGGCCCCTTCCCCGCCCTACAAATAGATACATTATATACACACATGTATAATCATTCCACTCACCTTGTCAACTTGGCGAGATTTCCAACAACACTTGTAACTTCAAAGCGAGTCACCTAACACAATTAATTCTCAATTAATTCACGTAATAAGTTGGACTTTCCACCAACTAGACCCACTAGTGTATTTATGACCCATTTGCACTATAAACACTCATTAGAGGTCAATACTCCCAACTAATCACTAAAAGCTAGCGATTAAGGTTCTAAGACTTCCATCAACACATAAATAAGGTGTTTTCATACATAATTTAACCCACTAGGTCAAACTACCCATTTGACCCATTTCAAGTCCACCATGAACCCTAGAACCAATTTTATTAACAACACAAGTAAGCTAGTGAATAACTAACCATTATAGACTCAATAACTCCAATTATTACCTTGAAACCCTAGGTTAGTCATCCTTGAGTCCTAATGACTCAATCTTACCCAAAACCCCCAAAATCACCATTAATGGGTTTTGTGTTCATCACTAATCCAAGTTCTAAACTTTAAACAAATTAAATCAAGGAAATCAAAATTAGAACTTACCAACACAACCAAATTGTAGCTAGCGAGGAGATGAACAACTTTATAACCCGAGCTAAGACCCGAAACTAGCTCCTTCTTCCTTTACTTGAGCTTTCTCTCTCTAAATTTTGGGTTTCTCTTACTAGAATTAAAGTAGGATGAAAATGGTTGTTGAAAGTGGAGTTATGACTCACCCAAACCACTGATCTGTGACCTTAACTTGTCCCCAAGTGAAATTACCTCAATACCCTTCCAAAATATCTGATTAAAAGAAAAAGAACCCGGCTACAGTAGTGGTACGCGGCGCGCTCCTTTAAGGGTGCGCAGCGCGCAATATGGTCTGAACAGATTCTGATCACAGTTTAATTACACACAGTTTCCCTCGCTTTATGTACACTATATACACTTCTGTACGATAATAACTAGGGTGTTACAAATCTCCCCCACTTGAATCGGAGTGCGTCCTCGCGATCCAAGCTGCATGACAAGCAGGAAGATAAACCAACACAAATTCTTTGGGTTCCCATGTAAATTCGGAACCTTTACTACGACGCCATTGGACCTTGAAGGTCCTCACCTCTTTGTTACGCAACATTTTCACATTCTCATCAAGTATAGCTATCAGCTCTTCAACATACTCTAACTTGTTTAATTCGATCTCATCTAATGGCATCCATGATGAATCATCCGCAAGACACTTACGAAGATGGGAAACATGAAATGTGTTATGGATCCCCGCAAGCTCTTCGGATAATTCCAAATGATACGCAACTTCACCAACACGAGCTAAAACCTTAAATGGACCAATAAACCGAGGAGCTAACTTTCCCCGTTTTCGAAACCGAATAATACCCTTCCATGGTGAAACCTTAAGCATCACCATATCGCCTTCTTCAAATTCGATCGGTCGCCTACGTTTATCGACGTAAGACTTTTGTCTATCTTGTGCCGCCTTTAAACGAGCCCGAATCATATCGATTTTGCTATTTGTCTCCAATACCAAGTCGGTGCTCCCGACTTCCTTTTGACCTACTTCACCCCAACAAATCAGGGTTCGACACCTCCTACCGTATAACATCTCATATGGTGGCATTCCAATACTAGAGTGAAAACTATTATTGTACGAGAATTCCACCAATGGTAAATGTTCGTCCCAACTACCGCCAAAATCAATAATACACGCACGTAACATATCCTCCAATGTTTGATTCGTACGTTCAGTTTGACCATCCGTTTGAGGATGATACGCCGTACTCATATTCACCCTCGTACCCATGTCTTCATGAAACTTCTTCCAAAATCGAGAAATAAAACGCGTGTCCCGATCCGAAACAATAGATGCGGGAATGCCATGTCTCGATATCACCTCTTTAATGAACATCTTCGCGAGTGCCTCCGACGATATTGCTTCTTTAATAGGAAGAAACAACGCACTCTTCGTCAATCACCCAAATAGTGTCAAATTGGGTTCTTGCCGTTTTCGGCAACTTGGTTATAAAATCCATGGTAATATGCTCCCACTTCCACATTGGAATTTCTAGCGGTTGCAACTTACCATACGGCTTTTGGTGTTCGGCTTTAACTTGCAAAAACGTGACGCATTGCTCAACATACTTAACAAAGTCGCGTTTCATGCCCGGCCACCAATAATCTTTCTTCAAATCAAGATACATTTTCGTCGCACCCGGATGAATAGAATATTTAGACTTATGTTCTTCATCAAGAAGCACCTTTCGGAAGTCACCCATCTTTGGCACCCATACTCTTTCTTGAAAAGACAACAACCCGCGCGAACCCATAGTAATGGATTCCGATTGCCCCACGATTCGTTCCGCATGCTTGTTGTGAACGTAAGCCTCTATTTGAACTTCACCAAGCTTTTCGAGAAAATTGTTAGTAATAACCATATGTAACAATCCCAATCGTAACGCCGGGTGGTGACTCTTTTGGCTTAACGCATCCGCGACCACATTCGCTTTGCCCGGATGATAGAGTATCTCACAATTATAGTCCTTCACCACATCCATCCATCTACGTTGACGATAATTCAAATCCTGTTGATCAAAAAGATGTTTCAAACTCTTGTAATCCGAATAAATCGTACACTTGACACCATACAAGTAATGGCGCCAAATTTTCAAAGCATGGACCACCGCCGCTAATTCGAGATCATGAGTCGGGTATCTCTTTTCATGTTCCTTTAATTGGCGAGAGGCGTAAGCGATGACTTTACCTCGTTGCATTAGAACACACCCGAGACCATTCAAAGAAGCATCACAATAGACCGTCATATCATCTACACCTTCCGGCAATACTAAGACCGGAGCTTTACACAATTTCTCCTTCAATAATTGAAAAGCGATTTCTTGCTCGTTTTCCCAATTAAAACTCGCGTTCTTCCTCGTCAATCTCGTCAATAGAGAAGCAATTTTAGAAAAGTCTTGGATAAACCGACGATAGTAACCGGCCAATACGAGAAAACTTCGGATTTCCGTAGGCGTAGTCGGTCGTCCCCAATCCTTTACCGTCTCTATCTTCTCCGGATCCACTTGAATACCATTCTTGTTCACAATATGGCCAAGGAATTGAACCTCCCTTAGCCAAAATTCAAATTTTGAGAATTTAGCATACAACTTCTCTCTTCTCAACGTCTTCAATACTTCACGCAAGTGGTGTTCATGCTCCGTTATGCTCTTAGAATAGACAAGAATATCATCAATGAACACAATTACCGACTTGTCCAACATAGGTTGGCACACTCGGTTCATAAGATCCATGAACGCCGCCGGTGCATTCGTAAGACCGAAAGGCATAACCACAAATTTGAAATGCCCATAACGAGTACGAAAGGCCGTTTTCTCGATATCTTCCTCACGGACTCGCATTTGATGATAGCCACACCGTAGGTCAATTTTTGAGAAGTACGTAGTGCCTTGAAGTTGGTCGAATAAATCGTCAATCCTAGGCAACGGATAACGATTTTTGATCGTCACTTTATTTCACTCCCGATAGTCGATGCACATACGCATACTACCATCTTTCTTCTTCACGAACAAGACCGGAGCACCCCATGGCGAAGCACTCGGTTGAATAAAACCCTTCTCAAGTAACTCTTGAATTTGATTCAACAATTCTTGCATTTCCGTTGGTGCTAAATGATAAGGAGTTTTAGCAATGGGAGTAGCTCCCGGAACCAACTCAATGCGAAATTCGACTTGTCTTTCCGCCGGAACACCCGGTAATTCGTCCGAAAAAACATCTTCAAATTCACTTACCATCGGAATTTCACGAATGGGTGGTGGCTCATCACGAGTATCGACAACATGGGCAAGAAAAGCCATGCCACCATTAACAAGGAAACGACGTGCCCGTGCAAAAGTGCATATCGGCATAAGTCTTCTACGCTTATCGCCATGAATAATTAACTCTCCCCCGCTTTGGGTCTTTACACGAATAGATTTTTCATGGCACGAAATATCAGCTCTATTATGATCGAGCCAATCCATACCAACCACGATATCAAAATCACCCAAAGTCATCGGAATGAGATCAATACTAAAGTTCTCGGAACCAAATACAACATTACAATTCTTACATACATCAACCACTAGCACCGTCTTGCCATCCGCTATTTCGACTTCTACTGGACGACTTAACTTAGCTAACGGTTTATTAAATTTAGGCACAAATTTTGGAGACACAAAGATGAATTTGCACCTCTATCAAATAGAATCCTTGCCGGATTAGAGTTAACCATGAAAGTACCTGAAACAACTTCATTGGATTGCTTAGCTTCGTCATTGGTCATCAAATAATTACGTCCCCTAGCCGACCCCGCTTCCTTCTCCATTCTTTTAACTTGATCATTTCGGAGTTCGGGACACTCCGACTTTCGGTGCCCTTCTTGTTGACAATTAAAACATGTGATCACATTAGTATGCGGTTTTGGGCAATCACGAGAGTAGTGACCTTTTTACCCACAATTGTAACATGTGGTTACGTGAACACTAGGAGCACCCTTCTTCACACTACCAACACTTTCGGATACTCCTTTACTCTTCTTGTTCGAAAAACTAGAAGCTTCAAACTTTCTTTTACTTGGCGCATAACTAACCGGACTCGGAGCTTGCGCTTCAAACCCCTTCGCCACCGCCAAAAGCTTAGCAAAAGTCTCAACTTGACCAATACTAATTTTACCCTTCAAATCGTCTCTAAGGGTCACATGAAAGTCTTCCATTAACAATTGATCATTCCCCACATACTCAGGGCAAAAATGCGCCTTTGCGTGAAAGTTGGTTTTGAGAGTGTTTAGGTCCAAAGACCCTTGACGCATGTTCCTTAACTCGTTGCGCAATTTGGAAAGATCCGCTTGCGTACGATATTCAAGGAAAAACTCTTTCTTGAAATCCGCCCAAGATAACCCTACAAAAGCCGCATCACCCACCATATCAATTTTACCATCGAGCCAATCTTTAGCATGACCCCTCAACAAACTAGTAGCAAGTCTAGTCTTCTTTTCGGGTGGGCACTCGGTCGTGCGAAAACAACCTTGAACATCGGAGATCCAAGCCGCACTTTTCATGGGGTCGGGATCCCCATGAAAGTGAGGAGGCTTAGTCGCCAAGAAGTTCTTATAGCTAATCTCCAACTCGCCCACATTTTGAGGTCTAGGAAACCTCTTTTCAACTTCTTCTTTAATGGCATTAGTCATCCGTTCTTGAATCATATCAACAATTTGTTCCGAAACCGACTCTTCGAATATTTGTTTAACCCTTCGTGAGAAAACCGAAACATAGTTTTCTAAAGTGGTCTCGATCTTGGTAGTCATCTCATCTTCCTCTACATGAGAGGGACCACCATTGCCATTCGTATTCGTTCCTTTTCTCGTCTTCATTCTAAAGATTAAAAACGGATTAGACATCACCAACAATTTAATACACATATATACCTATGCATATGACCGCACACACACCACATCTAGCTCGATACTTGTCGCACATCCTTGCTTGACTTGACTTGACTTGCAACCGTAATAGTGGTCGCGACTCACTATTACGCTCACATGCCGTGCCATGCTCAAACGTATCACAATCATCTTGCTCGATGTTCAAAACGATATCACACAATTAGTAACATCATAACATAGCATAGTTGTCCACTTATGCATCAAAGAACTAGCCAAACCCCGCACTGACCCGTAGTCCTACAAGTCCCACATATAATTCCACAACACAAAAGTCTAAGTCTAGGCGCCTATCTCAAGTCACCTAAATCCCTTAGACCATGCTCTGATACCACTTGTAACGACCCAACCCGTTAACCAACCAAAACTACGAAATAAAAAAAAAATATTCGAAGCAGGCCTGCCCAGGCTGGGTGCGCGGCGCGCACCCCTACCTGTGCGCAGCGCGCACAGGGCCTGGCAGCCCGCTGTCCAAAATGTTCCATTTTCGTAAAAAGATCTAACACTTCCCATCATTATTAGGCTAAATACTTTTCACATCATATTAGTATAAGTAAAACAAGCACGAATCAATGATAAAACGAGTTTTACATTGCGGGGCCCACATATGACCAAAATGCCATTAAGTATGAAATACGAGTTTCGACCACAAAAAGTTTAATTGCCAAACGTCACTAGAGCATGGTGTTTGGGGTTAAACTACCCAAATCTTGGTCGAACTTCCAAAAAGCTAAAACCCCCGAGGCGCCACTAGTCCAAGCGAATACCTTTTCCTTTAACCAAGCCGGATCCTAAAAAGGTAAACAACGAGAGGGTAAGCTAACGCTTAGTGAATGCAATAATTATACATATACATATATAATACACCTACTTGCAAGCACTTATACAATTACTTCATACACGCTAGCAATTTACATAGCATACCATCACAAGTATAACTCTAAACCCTTCAAGATCACAAGCTAGCACCGCAATAGCATATATATAACCCGAATGATATAATATACTACAATACAACGCATAATTAAGGTTAACCAACACACAAGGGAATGGTACTTCGAATTTCCCATCGGTGTTCATAACAACCGTTAGTGTACAACGAAATATATCACTAACCCCGAGGTGACACGGACAACAAAATATCCGTTCAAGCAATCGTTAGTGTACAACGAAATATATCACTAACTCTTGGGCAATTTGAACAACGAAATATCCATCGTTAGTGTACAACGAAATATATCACTAACTCTTGGTGGTATAAACAACATATACCCCGGCCCCTTCCCCGCCCTACAAATAGATACATTAAATACACACATGTATAATCATTCCACTTACCTTGTCGACTTGGCGAGATTTCCAATAACACTTGTAACTTCAAAGCGAGTCACCTAACACAATTAATTCTCAATTAATTCACATAATAAGTTGGACTTTCCACCAACTAGACCCACTAGTGTATTTATGACCCATTTGCACTATAAACACTCATTAGAGGTCAATACTCCCAACTAATCACTAAAAGCTAGCGATTAAGGTTCTAAGACTTCCATCAACACATAAATAGGGTGTTTTCATACATAATTTAACCCACTAGGTCAAACCTACCCATTTGACCCATTTCAAGTCCACCATGAACCCTAGAACCAATTTTATTAACAACACAAGTAAGCTAGTGAATAACTAACCATTATAGACTCAATAACACCAATTATTACCTTGAAACCCTAGGTTATTCATCCTTGAGTCCTAATGACTCAATCTTACCCAAAACCCCCAAAATCACCATTAATGGGTTTTGTGTTCATCACTAACCCAAGTTCTAACCTTTAAACAAATTAAATCAAGGAAATCAAAATTAGAACTTACCAACACAACCAAATTGTAGCTAGCGAGGAGATGAACAACTTTATAACCCGAGCTAAGACCCGAAACTAGCTCCTTCTTCCTTTACTTGAGCTTTCTCTCTCTAAATTTTGGGGTTCTCTTACTAGAATTAAAGTAGGATGAAAATGGTTGTTGAAAGTGGAGTTATGACTCACCCAAACCACTGATCTGTGACCTTAACTCGTCCCCAAGTGAAATTACCTCAATACCCTTCCAAAATATCTGATTAAAAGAAAAAGAACCCGGCTACAGTAGTGGTTCGCGGCGCGCTCCTTTAAGGGTGCGCGGCGCGCACTATTGTCTGAACAGATTCTGATCACAGTTTAATTACACACAGTTCCCCTCGCTTTATGTACACTATATACACTTCTGTACGATAATAACTAGGGTGTTACACTTATTATATTATTGTTAAGGTTGGTTACTGAGGCCTCAACATAAGAAGAACGGTTTTATACACTTGCGAGTGTACATATATTTATAAACGGAAATCTTGTGGTCTATTAATATACTGAAATGATTATTATGATAAACCTATGAACTCACCAACCTTTTGGTTAACACTTTTAAGCTTGTTTATTCTCAGGTATGAAAGAAATCTTCCGCTGTGCATTTGCTCATATTACATGGAGTCGTTCATGGCATATTTAGGATGGTACCTCGCAACTGGACCATATATTGAAGACTTCGTCCAAGTGGATTAGGACGGGTCATCATAGTTGGTATCAGAACGGTGGTCGTAGCGAACCAGGTCTTGCATTAGTGTGTCTAACTAGTAGTTGTTAGGATGCATTAATGAGTCTGGACCGAAATGTCCCGTTCTTATTGATTAAAAACGTTCCATATTAATTGATTTCGTTGCGAGGTTTTGACCTCTATATGAGACGTTTTTCAAAGACTGCATTCATTTTTAAAACAAACCATAACCTTTATTTCATAAATAAAGGTTTAAAAAGCTTTACGTAGATTATCAAATAATGATAATCTAAAATATCCTGTTTACACACGACCATTACATAATGGTTTACAATACAAATATGTTACATCGAAATCAGTTTCTTGAATGCAGTTTTTACACAATATCATACAAACATGGACTCCAAATCTTGTCCTTATTTTAGTATGCAACAGCGGAAGCTCTTAGTATTCACCTGAGAATAAACATGCTTTAAACGTCAACAAAAATGTTGGTGAGTTATAGGTTTAACCTATATATATCAAATCGTAACAATAGACCACAAGATTTCATATTTCAATACACATCCCATACATAGAGATAAAAATCATTCATATGGTGAACACCTGGTAATCGACATTAACAAGATGCATATATAAGAATATCCCCATCATTTCAGGACACCCTTCGGATATGATATAAATTTCGAAGTACTAAAGCATCCGATACTTTGGATGGGGTTTGTTAGGCCCAATAGATCTATCTTTAGGATTCGAGTCAATTAGGGTGTCTGTTCCCTAATTCTTAGATTACCAGACTTAATAAAAAGGGGCATATTCGATTTCGATAATTCAACCATAGAATGTAGTTTCACGTACTTGTGTCTATTTTGTAAATTATTTATAAAACCTGCATGTATTCTCATCCCAAAAATATTAGATTTTAAAAGTGGGACTATAACTCACTTTCACAGATTTTTACTTCGTCGGGAAGTAAGACTTGGCCACTGGTTGATTCACGAACCTATAACAATATATACATATATATCAAAGTATGTTCAAAATATATTTACAACACTTTTAATATATTTTGATGTTTTAAGTTTATTAAGTCAGCTGTCTTCGTTAGTAACCTACAACTAGTTGTCCACAGTTAGATGTACAGAAATAAATCGATAAATATTATCTTGAATCAATCCACGACCCAGTGTATACGTATCTCAGTATTGATCACAACTCAAACTATATATATTTTAGAATCAACCTCAACCCTGTATAGCTAACTCCAACATTCACATATAGAGTGTCTATGGTTGTTCCGAAATATATATAGATGTGTCGACATGATAGGTCGAAACATTGTATACGTGTCTATGGTATCTCAAGATTACATAATATACAATACAAGTTGATTAAGTTATGGTTGGAATAGATTTGTTACCAATTTTCACGTAGCTAAAATGAGAAAAATTATCCAATCTTGTTTTACCCATAACTTCTTCATTTTAAATCCGTTTTGAGTGAATCAAATTGCTATGGTTTCATATTGAACTCTATTTTATGAATCTAAACAGAAAAAGTATAGGTTTATAGTCAGAAAAATAAGTTACAAGTCATTTTTGTAAAGGTAGTCATTTCAGTCGAAAGAACGACGTCTAGATGACCATTTTAGAAAACATACTTCCACTTTGAGTTTAACCATAATTTTTGGATATAGTTTCATGTTCATAATAAAAATCATTTTCTCAGAATAACAACTTTTAAATCAAAGTTTATCATAGTTTTTAATTAACTAACCCAAAACAGCCCGCGGTGTTACTACGACGGCGTAAATCCGGTTTTACGGTGTTTTTCGTGTTTCCAGGTTTTAAATCAATAATTTAGCATATCATATAGATATAGAACATGTGTTTAGTTGATTTTAGAAGTCAAGTTAGAAGGATTAACTTTTGTTTGCGAACAAGTTTAGAATGAACTAAACTATGTTCTAGTAATTACAAGTTTAAACCTTCGAATAAGATAGCTTTATATGTATGAATCGAATGATGTTATGAACATCATTACTACCTTAAGTTCCTTGGATAAACCTACTGTAAAAGAGAAAAATGGATCTAGCTTCAACGGATCATTGGATGGCTAGAAGTTCTTGAAGCAGAATCATGACAAGAAAACAAGTTCAAGTAAGATCATCACTTGAAATAAGATTGTTATAGTTATAGAAATTGAACCAAAGTTTGAATATGATTATTACCTTGTATTAGAATGATAACCTACTGTAAGAAACAAAGATTTCTTGAGGTTGGATGATCACCTTACAAGATTGGAAGTGAGCTAGCAAACTTGAAAGTATTCTTGATTTTATGTAACTAGAACTTGTAGAATTTATGAAGAACACTTAGAACTTGAAGATAGAACTTGAGAGAGATTAATTAGATGAAGAAAATTGAAGAATGAAAGTGTTTGTAGGTGTTTTTGGTCGTTGGTGTATGGATTAGATATAAAGGATATGTAATTTTGTTTTCATGTAAATAAGTCATGAATGATTACTCATATTTTTGTAATTTTATGAGATATTTCTTGCTATTTGCCAAATGATGGTTCCCACATGTGTTAGGTGACTCACATGGGCTGCTAAGAGCTGATCATTGGAGTGTATATACCAATAGTACATACATCTAAAAGCTGTGTATTGTACGAGTACGAATACGGGTGCATACGAGTAGAATTGTTGATGAAACTGAACGAGGATGTAATTGTAAGCATTTTTGTTAAGTAGAAGTATTTTGATAAGTGTATTGAAGTCTTTCAAAAGTGTATAAATACATATTAAAACACTACATGTATATATATTTTAACTGAGTCGTTAAGTCATCGTTAGTCGTTACATGTAAGTGTTGTTTTGAAACCTTTAGGTTAACGATCTTGTTAAATGTTGTTAACCCAATGTTTATAATATCAAATGAGATTTTAAATTATTATATTATCATGATATTATCATGTATGAATATCTCTTAATATGATATATATACATTAAATGTCTTTACAACGATAATCGTTACATATATGTCTCGTTTAAAAATCATTAAGTTAGTAGTCTTGTTTTTACATATGTAGTTCATTGTTAATATACTTAATGATATGTTTACTTATCATAGTATCATGTTAACTATATATATATATATCCATATATATGTCATCATATAGTTTTTACAAGTTTTAACGCTCGTGAATCACCGGTCAACTTGGGTGGTCAATTGTCTATATGAAACATATTTCAATTAATCAAGTCTTAATAAGTTTGATTACTTAACATGTTGGAAACATTTAATCATGTAAATATCAATCTCAATTAATATATATAAACATGGAAAAGTTCGGGTCACTACAGTACCTACCCGTTAAATAAATTTCGTCCCGAAATTTTAAGCTGTTGAAGGTGTTGACGAATCTTCTGGAAATAGATGTGGGTATTTCTTCTTTATCTGATCTTCACACTCCCAGGTGAACTCAGTCCTCTACGAGCATTCCATCGAACCTTAACAATTGGTATCTTGTTTTGCTTAAGTCTTTTAACCTCACGATCCATTATTTCGACGGGTTCTTCGATGAATTGAAGTTTTTCGTTGATTTGGATTTCATCTAACGGAATAGTGAGATCTTCTTTAGCAAAACATTTCTTCAAATTCGAGACGTGGAAAGTGTTATGTACAGCCGCGAGTTGTTGAGGTAACTCAAGTCAGTAAGCTACTGATCCGACACGATCAATAATCTTGAATGGTCCAATATACCTTGGATTTAATTTCCCTCGTTTACCAAATCGAACAACGCCTTTCCAAGGTGCAACTTTAAGCATGACCATCTCTCCAATTTCAAATTCTATATCTTTTCTTTTAATGTCAGCGTAGCTCTTTTGTCGACTTTGGGCGGTTTTCAACCGTTGTTGAATTTGGATGATCTTCTCGGTAGTTTCTTGTATAATCTCCGGACCCGTAATCTGTCTATCCCCCACTTCACTCCAACAAATTGGAGACCTGCACTTTCTACCATAAAGTGCTTCAAACGGCGCCATCTCAATGCTTGAATGGTAGCTGTTGTTGTAGGAAAATTCTGCTAACGGTAGATGTCGATCCCAACTGTTTTCGAAATCAATAACACATGCTCGTAGCATGTCTTCAAGCGTTTGTATCGTCCTTTCACTCTGCCCATCAGTTTGTGGATGATAGGTAGTACTCATGTCTAGACGAGTTCCTAATGCTTGCTGTAATGTCTGCCAGAATCTTGAAATAAATCTGCCATCCCTATCAGAGATAATAGAGATTGGTATTCCATGTCTGGAGACGACTTCCTTCAAATACAGTCGTGCTAACTTCTCCATCTTGTCATCTTCTCTTATTGGCAGGAAGTATGCTGATTTGGTGAGACAATCAACTATTACCCAAATAGTATCAAAACCACTTGCAGTCCTTGGCAATTTAGTGATGAAATCCATGGTAATGTTTTCCCATTTCCATTCCGGGATTTCGGGTTATTGAAGTAGACCTGATGGTTTCTGATGCTCAGCTTTGACCTTAGAACACGTCAAACATTCTCCTACGTATTTAGCAACATCGGCTTTCATACCCGGCCACCAAAAATGTTTCTTGAGATCCTTGTACATCTTCCCCGTTCCAGGATGTATTGAGTATCTGGTTTTATGAGCTTCTCTAAGTACCATTTCTCCCATATCTCCAAATTTTGGTACCCAAATCCTTTCAGCCCTATACCGGGTTCCGTCTTCCTGAATATTAAGATGCTTCTCCGATCCTTTGGGTATTTCATCCTTTAAATTTCCCTCTTTTAAAAATCCTTGTTGCGCCTCCTTTATTTGAGTAGTAAGGTTATTATGAATCATTATATTCATAGATTTTACTCGAATGGGTTCTCTGTCCTTCCTGCTCAAGGCATCGGCTACCACATTTACCTTCCCCGGGTGGTAACGAATCTCAAAGTCGTAATCATTCAATAATTCAATCCACCTACGCTGCCTCATATTCAGTTGTTTCTGATTAAATATGTGTTGAAGACTTTTGTGGTCGGTATATATAATACTTTTGACCCCATATAAGTAGTGCCTCCAAGTCTTTAATGCAAAAACAACCGCGCCTAATTCCAAATCATGCGTCGTATAATTTTGTTCGTGAATCTTCAATTGTCTAGACGCATAAGCAATCACCTTCGTTCGTTGCATTAATACACAACCGAGACCTTGCTTTGATGCGTCACAATAAATCACAAAATCATCATTCCCTTCAGGCAATGACAATATAGGTGCCGTAGTTAGCTTTTTCTTCAATAACTGAAACGCTTTCTCTTGTTCATCATTCCATTTAAATTTCTTCCCTTTATGCATTAATGCAGTCAAGGGTTTTGCTATTCTGGAAAAGTCTTGTATGAACCTTCTGTAGTAACCAGCTAGTCCTAAAAACTGGCGTATGTGTTTCGGAGTTTTCGGGGTTTCCCACTTTTCAACAGTTTCTATCTTTGCCAGATCCACCTTAATACCTTCTTTGTTCACTATGTGACCGAGGAATTGAACTTCTTCCAACCAAAATGCACACTTTGAAAACTTAGCGTACAATTCTTCCTTCCTCAATACTTCTAACACCTTTCTCAAATGTTCACCGTGTTCTTGGTCATTCTTTGAGTAAATAAGTATGTCATCAATGAAAACAATGACAAACTTGTCAAGGTATGGTCCACACACTCGGTTCATAAGGTCCATGAACATAGCTGGTGCATTAGTTAAACCAAACGGCATGACCATAAACTTGTAATGACCGTAACGTGTTCTGAAAGCAGTCTTTGGAATATCATCTTCTTTCACCCGCATTTGATGATACCCGGAACGTAAGTCAATCTTTGAATAAACAGACGAGCCTTGTAGTTGATCAAATAAGTCGTCGATTCTCTGTAGTGGGTAGCGGTTCTTGATGGTAAGTTTGTTCAACTCTCGGTAGTCGATACACAACCTGAATGTACCATCTTTCTTCTTGACAAACAAAACAGGAGCTCCCCACGGTGATGTGCTTGGTCGAATGAAACCACGCTCTAAAAGTTCTTGTAATTGGCTTTGCAGTTCTTTCATCTCGCTGGGTGCGAGTCTGTAAGGAGCATGAGCTATTGGTGCAGCTCCTGGTACAAGATCTATTTGAAATTCAACGGATCGATGTGGGGGTAATCCCGGTAATTCTTTCGGAAATACATCGGGAAATTCTTTTGCAATGGGAACATCATTGATGCTCTTTTCTTCAGTTTGTACTTTCTCGACGTGTGCTAGAACAGCATAGCAACCTTTTCTTATTAGTTTTTGTGCCTTCAAATTACTAATAAGATGTAGCTTCATGTTGCCCTTTTCTCCGTACACCATTAAGGGTTCTCCTTCTTCTCGTACAATGCAAATTGCATTTTTATAACATATGATCTCTGCTTTCACCTTCTTCAGCCAGTCCATGCCAACTATTACATCAAAACTCCCTAACTCTACTGGTATCAAATCAATCTTAAATATTTCGCTACCCAGTTTAATTTCTCGATTCCGGCATATATTATCTGCTGAAATTAATTTAGCGTTTGCTAATTCGAGTAAAAATTTACTATCCAACGGCGTCAATGGACAACTTAATTTAGCACAAAAATCTCTACTCATATAGCTTCTATCCGCACCCGAATCAAATAAAACGTAAGCAGATTTATTGTCAATAAGAAACGTACCCGTAACAAGCTCCGGGTCTTCCTGTGCCACTGCCGCATTAATATTGAAAACTCTTCCGCGGCCTTGTCCATTCGTGTTCTCCTGGTTCGGGCAATTTCTAATAATGTGGCCCGATTTTCCACATTTATAACAAACTACATTGGCATAACTTGCTCCGACACTACTTGCTCCGCCATTACTCGGTCCGACACCATTTGTTCCTTTCGTTCTATTAACCCCTGGTCCATAGACCTCACACTTCGCCGCGCTATGACCATTTCTTTTACACTTGTTGCAAAATTTGGTGCAGAACCCCGAGTGATACTTTTCACACCTTTGGCATAGCTGCTTCTAATTGTTGTTGTTGTTGCGGTTGTTATTGTTGTTGGGATGATTGTTGTAGTTGCTGTTGTTGTTGTTGTTGTTGTTGTTGTTGTTGTTGTTGTTGTTGTTGTTGTTGTTGTTGTTGTTGTTGTTGTTGTTGGGCCGTTTGTTGAAGTTGCGATTGAGGTTGCGATTGTTGGGATAATTGTTGCGATTATTGTTGTAATTGCTGTTGTTGTTGTATTGGTGATTCTTATCACCGTTTTCCTCCCACTTTCTTTTGACTTGCTTCACATTGGCCTCTTCAGCAGTCTGTTCTTTAATTCTTTCTTCAATCTGGTTCACTAGTTTGTGAGCGATTCTACATGCCTGTTGTATGGAGGTGGGCTCGTGTGAACTTATATCTTCTTGGATTCTTTCCAGTAATCCTTTCACAAACGCGTCGATCTTCTCTTCCACATCTTCGAACGCTCCCGGACACAATAGGCACAATTCTGTGAATCGTCTTTCGTATGTGGTAATATCAAATCCTTGGGTTCGTAACCCTCTAAGTTCTGTCTTGAGCTTATTGACCTCGGTTCTGGGACGGTACTTCTCGTTCATCAAGTGCTTGAATGCTGACCACGGTAGTGCGTACGCATCATCTTGTCCCACTTGCTCTAGATAGGTATTCCACCATGTTAACGCAGAACCTGTGAAGGTATGCGTAGTGTACTTCAATTTGTCCTCTTCAGTACACTTACTTATGGCAAACACCGATTCGACCTTCTCGGTCCACCGTTTCAATCCGATCGGTCCTTCGGTTCCATCAAATTCCAAAGGTTTGCAGGCAGTGAATTCTTTGTTGGTGCATCCTACACGATTTCCTGTACTGCTAGATCCAAGGTTATTATTGGTATGTAGCGCAGCCTGTACTGCGGCTATGTTTGAAGCTAGAAAAGTACGGAATTCCTCTTCATTCATATTCATGGTGTGTCGAGTAGTCGGTGCCATTTCCTTCAAAATAGTCAAATGGAACAAGTTAATCATACAGAATATTAAGAGTAGTTAATAGTATTTCGTAGCATAATATGAACTCATTTATAAAAGCTTTTTCTTCATATTAGCGTTTTATAAGTTTAAATTCGGGTAGTACCTACCCGTTAAGTTCATACTTAGTAGCTAATATACAATTCAACTACTACAATTCTATATGAAAAACTGATTATAATAATATTTCGCGTTCAAACTTTTACACAATATTTTACAAACTTACAATACCGCTTATTTTACATATAGCATGAAATATAGCACACAATAAATTTGATACAAGATGGTTGTGAAGATGATTCTAGCTAGTACACAAGTCGTTCAGCAAAGGCAATAAAGACACGTAATTCATACGTCCAGAAACAAGTCATGCATTCTGGTTTTACTAGGACTACTTCCCATCCTTGGTCTTGTGGAACATAACCGTTATGGCTGTTGATAAGACAGCGTGTTGTAACGTCGTCAAAGGGACGAGGGTTACGTAATGACCAACAGTCTCGTAATAACCTAAAAACCTCATTTCTTTCCCCAATTACCGACTCCGTCACTTGTGGGAACGTTTTGTTTAATAGTTGTAGCCCGATGTTCTTTTTTTCACTTTGGTGAGAAGCGAACATTACTAACCCGTAAGCATAGCATGCTTCTTTATGTTGCATGTTAGCCGCTTTTTCTAAATCATGAAGTCCTATATTCGGATACATTGAGTCAAAATAATTTCTTAACCCGTTGCGTAAAATAACATTTGGGTTCCCCGCAATATATGCGTCAAAGTAAACACATCGTAACTTATGGGTTTCCCAATGTGATATCCCCCATCTTTCAAGCGAAAGTCTCTTATAAACCAAGACATTCTTGGAACGTTCTTCGAATGTCTTACAAACTGATTTCGCCATAAATAGTTGTGTCGATGAATTCTGACCGACTCTAAACAAGATTTCATCAATCATGTCTCCGGGTAGGTCTCTTAAAATATTGGGTTGTCTATCCATTTTGTGTTTTTATACTGTAAAATAGACAAGAGTTAGATTCATAAAAAAAAAATACTTATTAATACAAGCAATTTTTACATATATCATAAAGCATAAGCACACTATATTACATATATTACACCACATGAATACAACTATCTTATTCTGACTCGCTCGTTTCTTCTTCTTCGGTTTTAGTTCGTTTTGCCAAATTTCTAGGGATATATGATGTTCCCCTAATACGAGCTGTCGTTTTCCACAACGGTTTAGAAAAACCTGGTGGTTTAGAGGTTCCCGGGTCATTGTTACAACTTAAGGGCTTCGGGGGTTGACGATACATATAAAGTTCATCGGGTTTGGAATTAGATTTCTCTATTTTTATGCCCTTTCCCTTATTATTTTTTTTTGCCTTTTTAAATTCAGTTGGGGTAATTTCTATAACATCATCGGAATTCTCGTCGGAATCCGATACATCGGAGAATTGGTAATCCTCCCAATATTTTGCTTCCTTGGCGGAAACACCATTGACCATAATTAACCTTGGTTGGTTGGTTGAGGATTTTCTTTTACTTAACCGTTTTATTATTTCCCCCACCGGTTCTATTTCTTCATCCGGTTCCGATTCTTCTTCCGGTTCCGATTCTTCTTCCGGTTCCGACTCTTCTTTCGGTTCCTCTTCGGGAACTTGTGAATCAGTCCACGAATCATTCCAATTTACATTTGACCCTTCATTATTATTAGGTGAGTCAATGGGACTTGTTCTAGAGGTAGACATCTATCACATAATATCAAACGCGTTAAGAGATTAATATATCACATAATATTCACATGTTAAAAATATATAGTTTCCAACAAAATTTGTTAAGCAATCATTTTTCAAGTAAACACGATCGAAGTCCAGACTCACTAATGCATCCTAACAAACTCGATAAGACACACTAATGCAAAATTCTAGTTCTCTAAGACCAACGCTCGGATACCAACTGAAATGTCCAGTTCTTATTGATTAAAAACGTTCCATATTAATTGATTTCGTTGCGAGGTTTTGACCTCTATATGAGACGTTTTTCAAAGACTGCATTCATTTTTAAAACAAACCATAACCTTTATTTCATAAATAAAGGTTTAAAAAGGTTTACTTAGATTATCAAATAATGATAATCTAAAATATCCTGTTTACACACGACCATTACATAATGGTTTACAATACAAATATGTTACATCGAAATCAGTTTCTTGAATGCAGTTTTTACACAATATCATACAAACATGGACTCTAAATCTTGTCCTTATTTTAGTATGCAACAGCGGAAGCTCTTAGTATTCACCTGAGAATAAACATGCTTTAAACGTCAACAAAAATGTTGGTGAGTTATAGGTTTAACCTATATATATCAAATCGTAACAATAGACCACAAGATTTCATATTTCAATACACATCCCATACATAGAGATAAAAATCATTCATATGGTGAACACCTGGTAATCGACATTAACAAGATGCATATATAAGAATATCCCCATCATTCCGGGACACCCTTCGGATATGATATAAATTTCGAAGTACTAAAGCATCCGATACTTTGGATGGGGTTTGTTAGGCCCAATAGATCTATCTTTAGGATTCGCGTCAATTAGGGTGTCTGTTACCTAATTCTTAGATTACCAGACTTAATAAAAAGGGGCATATTCGATTTCGATAATTCAACCATAGAATGTAGTTTCACGTACTTGTGTCTATTTTGTAAATCATTTATAAAACCTGCATGTATTCTCATCCCAAAAATATTAGATTTTAAAAGTGGGACTATAACTCACTTTCACATATTTTTACTTCGTTGGGAAGTAAGACTTGGCCACTGGTTGATTCACGAACCTATAACAATATATACATATATATCAAAGTATGTTCAAAATATATTTACAACACTTTTAATATATTTTGATGTTTTAAGTTTATTAAGTCAGCTGTCTTCGTTAGTAACCTACAACTAGTTGTCCACAGTTAGATGTACAGAAATAAATCGATAAATATTATCTTGAATCAATCCATGACCCAGTGTATACGTATCTCAGTATTGATCACAACTCAAACTATATATATTTTAGAATCAACCTCAACCATGTATAGCTAACTCCAACATTCACATATAGAGTGTCTATGGTTGTTCCGAAATATATATAGATATGTCGACATGATAGGTCGAAACATTGTATACGTGTCTATGGTATCTCAAGATTACATAATATACAATACAAGTTGATTAAGTTATGGTTGGAATAGATTTGTTACCAATTTTCACGTAGCTAAAATGAGAAAAATTATCCAATCTTGTTTTACCCATAACTTCTTCATTTTAAATCCGTTTTGAGTGAATCAAATTGCTATGGTTTCATATTGAACTCTATTTTATGAATATAAACAGAAAAAGTATAGGTTTATAGTCGGAGAAATAAGTTACAAGTCATTTTTGTAAAGGTAGTCATTTCAGTCGAAAGAACGACGTCTAGATGACCATTTTAGAAAACATACTTCCACTTTGAGTTTAACCATAATTTTTGGATATAGTTTCATGTTCATAATAAAAATCATTTTTCTCAGAATAACAACTTTTAAATCAAAGTTTATCATAGTTTTTAATTAACTAACCCAAAACAGCCCGCGGTGTTACTACGACGGCGTAAATCCGGTTTTACGGTGTTTTTCGTGTTTCCAGGTTTTAAATCATTAAGTTAGCATATCATATAGATATAGAACATGTGTTTAGTTGATTTTAAAATTCAAGTTAGAAGGATTAACTTTTGTTTGCGAACAAGTTTTGAATTAACTAAACTATGTTCTAGTGATTACAAGTTTAAACCTTCGAATAAGATAGCTTTATATGTATGAATTGAATGATGTTATGAACATCATTACTACCTTAAGTTCCTTGGATAAACCTACTGGAAAATAGAAAAATGGATCTAGCTTCAACGGATCATTGGATGGCTCGAAGTTCTTGAAGCAGAATCATGACACGAAAACAAGTTCAAGTAAGATCATCACTTGAAATAAGATTGTTATAGTTATAGAAATTGAACCAAAGTTTGAATATGATTATTACCTTGTATTAGAATGATAACCTACTGTAAGAAACAAAGATTTCTTGAGGTTGGATGATCACCTTACAAGATTGGAAGTGAGCTAGCAAACTTGAAAGTATTCTTGATTTTATGTAACTAGAACTTGTAGAATTTATGAAGAACACTTAGAACTTGAAGATAGAACTTGAGAGAGATCAATTAGATGAATAAAATTGAAGAATGAAAGTGTTTGTAGGTGTTTTTGGTCGTTGGTGTATGGATTAGATATAAAGGATATGTAATTTTGTTTTCTTGTAAGTAAGTCATGAATGATTACTCATATTTTTGTAATTTTATGAGATATTTCTTGCTAGTTGCCAAATGATGGTTCCCACATGTGTTAGGTGTCTCACATGGGCTGCTAAGAGCTGATCATTGGAGTGTATATACCAATAGTACATACATCTAAAAGCTGTGTATTGTACGAGTACGAATACGGGTGCATACGAGTAGAATTGTTGATGAAACTGAACGAGGATGTAATTGTAAGCATTTTTGTTAAGTAGAAGTATTTTGATAAGTGTATTGAAGTCTTTCAAAAGTGTATAAATACATATTAAAACACTACATGTATATACATTTTAACTGAGTCGTTAAGTCATCGTTAGTCGTTACATGTAAGTGTTGTTTTGAAACCTTTAGGTTAACGATCTTGTTAAATGTTGTTAACCCAATGTTTATAATATCAAATGAGATTTTAAATTATTATATTATCATGATATTATCATGTATGAATATCTCTTAATATGATATATATATATTAAATGTCTTTACAACGATAATCGTTACATATATGTCTCATTTAAAAATCATTAAGTTAGTAGTCTTGTTTTTACATATGTAGTTCATTGTTAATATACTTAATGATATGTTTACTTATCATAGTATCATGTTAACTATATATATATCCATATATATGTCATCATATAGTTTTTACAAGTTTTAACGTTCGTGAATCACCGGTCAACTTGGGTGGTCAATTGTCTATATGAAACATATTTCAATTAATCAAGTCTTAACAAGTTTGATTGCTTAACATGTTGGAAACATTTAATCATGTAAATATCAATCTCAATTAATATATATAAACATGGAAAAGTTCGGGTCACTACATGGACTTCGACCTAGTAGTTGTTAGGTTATATTAATGAGTCTAGACTTGAACCTGGTCTGTATGTTAAAAGTTTTTGCTTACCACCAATTGTCGAAAGATATCTACCTATCATTTTCAGTCTCGATGCGTCTTATCGCAGTTATTGCATGGATAGTGTACAGACAAATTCATATCCCATCACATTAAATCTTGTCTGACACGTTTCCTTAATTCTCTCCGTAATCCATGAAATCTTCTGTACTATACATAGATATTCTATGTAATTAGAATATCATCCGATATCCGAAAATCTTTTCATATCGAAAAATCCTTTATTCACTCGTACACAATGAAACTTACAACTAGTTCAAATTCCTCGGATTCTGACAACTATTCCTATATGGATGTTCATCTAAGCTTCAGAAGCAGCATCAC
Source organism: Rutidosis leptorrhynchoides (assembly GCF_046630445.1). NCBI lineage: Eukaryota > Viridiplantae > Streptophyta > Magnoliopsida > Asterales > Asteraceae > Rutidosis > Rutidosis leptorrhynchoides. The sequence continues at coordinate 510,109,812 of NC_092336.1, read as the reverse complement.
CAGAGTGAATCAGCCAATCAGCCATCCCCAATTCATCTGATGGGTTCGTAGCCTTCTCAATCATTGGAGACAAGAAGAAGGTGATCCCTTCCATCCACCACATTGCCCTCTTGACGAAGAACCTGAAGCACTTACCGGCGAACCTGTCCAAAACACTATTTTCTCTCTTATTTCCAGAGTATCTCGTCACGATTATATACTACATCAAATTCTAGATCTTATTTATCCGCTTGTCCGAACCGACAATCATCCCGGTGTAATAGAAGAAGTCAACGAGCTTCGTGCCCGGGTTACAGCTTTGGAGAATATGGTGCAAAGATTACAAGCACCAGCGGCAACACCGGCAGCAACAGTACCACCATCAGCAGCACCAGCAGCATAACCAGTACCACCATCAACAACATCAACAGTACCGTCACCACCACCAACATCAACATCCGCATCTCACACCTCAACATCATAATCTTTATCTTGAACATCAATATCATACGCACCATAGATACCAAGTAGTACCAACAACAATGAACGATGAAGTATTGATCCATAACTTCATTAATATTCTGCGAAGAATATATGATTCCTAGTAGTTTTAGAGATTACTTATTCTAGCTCAAAACGAAAATCATATGAGTTTAATATCATATTAACTCATTAAATCCATGATTACATCTGAAGAAAATATATATGTTTATATGTTTTCATAAAGATTGTAATTTAAAATTCTTTTGTACAAACTGTTAATGGTAAAAATATTTTAACGGGTAGGTAATACCCGAGGAATATTTAGATTGCACATTAATCAGTTACACAGTACATTCTGCGAATCTGGTTCAACAGTCATTTCCTATCTTATTTATATTCACCGATATACGAATCTGTTGATCACAAAATAATCATTTTCATTCAATTTCATAATTGGATTTTGACTTATCAGAATCCAATAAGTGGCATAATGAAGAAAACATTGGACAAATAAAATTTGTTAGAAACAAACAATTTAATTATGAGAAGAATTTTGTTAATAATCCACGCTAACTGTTCCTAACTAACTGTTTCTAACTAACTGGTTACATTTTATTTATCGCAATTTAATTATCGCAATTTATATTCTCGCAAATTTTATTTATCGTCATTTAATTTCCGTTATTTATTTTACGCACTTTAAATATTGGGGCACGTATTCAAAAGTTTTGACATATCATATCGACGCATGTATATATATTATTTGGAATAACCATAGACACTCTATATGCTATAATGTTTGATTTCGCTATACAGGGTTGGGGTTGATTCTACAATAATATATATACTTTGAGTTGTGATCGAGTCTGAGACATGTACACGAATTCTGTAATTGTATATATGTATAATAATATTCTTGGTACATCCTAACACAATAAGTATACAATACGTTTTGATAAATCCTAAGACAATACGTCTTAGTTAATTCTAAGACAATACGTATACAATACGTCTCTGCGTTGATGCAAAGACAATACGTATATAATACGTCGTGGGTTAATTCTAAGATTATATATATATAAACCGATTATTGGACTATCAACATTGGACAATTAAAAATGAATTAAAATATTGATTATAACATATGAAACAAAACAATTCTTCAAGTTTGCCACTTGATTTCATCTTAAACATCCTTGTAACCAGATTTCATCTTAAACCTCATTTGTATCTTGATAATTACAATATGCGTTCAAACTTTTCATGATTCTTGAAAACACCTCAATTGAGAGGATGAATCAACTACACTTCATCTACGGAAGAAAAGATTGATGCACATAGTTATGCACCTGAAAACATTCGGAAACTGAGTAGACGTTTAAAACGTATCTGTGCTAATTCCTTTAGTGTTATTATTACCCAAAATAACTTGGTAATTCCTTGCGAAGTAGCAAATTTTGTCACAGCTCCAACAAGACAACTCCGACTTCTCATTCAAAATAACCTTATTATAACCTTGATATATATGCGTGCTCATTTATTGTTACCAGAGAACCTTTTATATTCCACCATACTACCATCAGCGTTTAATCATCTCAAAACACAGTTCTCTTAAAACCACCTCGGAATGATAACCGACTATTCAGATATGGCTGCATTAAATGCAGAGGAAACAGTAAAATTGTAGATGGCCTAATTGGCCAAGAGTTTGATGATAAAGAATGGAGTGTTGGGACGCTCGATAGAAGATTTGGTACTGAAAAACGAATTGAGCTAACCATGAAGGAGACTCTAAACAAATCACGAGGACTTAACTTGTACATAAAGAATCCTGATGATTCTGTTTCCGATGAAATCTGTAGAGAATATCTTGCTCTGAAGTCATGTTAAAATCTTGCGGAAAATTTTTCTTTATCAACTTTCGAACTTAGAAATTCCAAAATATCATCATAAATATCTTCGATATTTCTGAGGATATTTTCATAAATATTCTTGTCCGAAATTATCTACCTCTACGTGTTTTCTGTATTTCATTATATTGGGAACTTCTGTAAAATCTAAGTATAAATTATGAATGAATTGTAGAGAAGTGTTGGGAATTGAAGTATGAGTTAGTATAATATAATGACGCCCGACCAACGTGATTATATTGCAGTAAGTCATGCTAAATTTCTATTGGAGCATGATGATTCACAGATCATAACGTCATCATGTGCCATGTTACATAACTCTTTCATTCTAATTAACCTTTGAACATATCAAGAAAATATTCTTGATAGTTCTAATCTCAGTGATTCTGGTAATTTGACAAATAAATCGTGCTATTATGTTCTTTCTTGATTAGAACATTAAGTTCTTCGAAACTCCATATTTACGAATTCTGGACCGTCACTCGCTTTACTAGGGGTCGAGAAGAGAAGAAAAAGGGAAAGAGCTCCAAAACATAAGGGAAGATATAAAACCAGATAACAACATGGAAATTACAAATCGTGTATATCAATGTTTATCGCAACATAAAGACACGAGAGAATTAAAAACACTATAACCCCAAGGGCGAAGTAGAAGAAAACAGATTCCTCCGGTGGAAGTTAGAAAAGGAGAATGAATGTTGCGATAATAAGGATAAGGACAAGGATCAGAACTGGATTAAGAATTTTCATAATCTTTTGAATTTGGGAATTGGGTATAGGAATGGTAAAAATAACAGAATGGAAGAAGTTAATTTATAGTGAAATATCTGATAGAAAAATCAAGGCAGATCTCCGCATTTAATTAGAGAATCTTAATTTTCTTATTCGCTGAAAAATCAAATCTTCTAGATTCAGAAGATTTTCTTTAAATCCATTGAATTCCGGAATTCAACCATGACTAGTCAAAAGTTATGATGAAACATGTCTTTCGCATTTCACTCATTTGTGATAGCTTCACTCGTACGCTTCGAGTAATCGAATTATCCTATCCATATTACTCAACAATGATAAAATTCTATTTATCAACTCATATTTGTCATGAACACATTTTTATTGTTAGCTATGACTCCCTCGATCAAATTTCGAGATGAAATTTCTTTAACGGGTAGGTACTGTGGCGACCCGAAAATTTTCGACCAAATTTAAACTTTAATCTTAATATGGTTGCGACACGATAAGCAAAGTCTGTATTGTCGAGTCTCAAAAAGTTTTGGAATTATATTCATGTAAATAATTGTCCTTTCGACTGCTCTCGACGATTCACGAGCCATTAATCGTAAATAGAAATGTATATATATATATACATATATATATATATATATATATATATACATATACATATATATATACATATATATAAATAATTATACATGTAAATAACTATATATCGTGAATTAAATATATTAACAAACTATTATATGATTAGAAAGAATACTTAAACTTGGTATTTAAACATGATTAATTAGGTAGTAGTGGAAATATATAAAATATATAAATCTTAACTTTTCAATAAATGTCATCATATAATATAACACTACATAAATAATAAATGGTATTATATTTAATTGATAATTTGAAATATAATAATAATATTACCAATAATTTCGTTATTTTAATATTGATATTAGTATTAGTATTATTAATATTATTATTTCAAATATAAAAAAATGTATATAGATAAAATTTGATATGAAAAAGTTATTATATTATTAATAGTATTATTATTATTATTATTATTATTATTATTATTATTAATATTAATATAACTAATAAGATTATTCTTATCATTTTTATTTATTTATCATTATTAAGTAGTTAAATCTATTCAAATTATCATTATTTTTGTAATAATATTTTTAATTATCATTTATTATTAATAGTCTCCTTACTAATAATATTATTAGTAATAATATTATTATTATTAATATAATTAATATATTTATAGATCAAAATTCAATAATTAGATATATATAGGTATATATATATATATACAAGATATATAAATAACTGATATATAAAAAAATACATATACAAATACAAAATACAGATTTATATATATAAATGTATACACATAAATACGGTATATAGTATTTATACAAATAAACACAGATATGAACGAGTTCAAATCCCTGTCATTTTCCAAACTGCTTAATCTGTCTGTTAATTGGTACGATTGATTCCAGTTGATCCCATTAACAAACAAATTCGGTTGTAGGTCTCAATCTACTTTTAATTTATTTTTTTATTTTTATTTTTATTCTCTTTATAATTGATCCATGACTCTCGATGCCAATTGGCTATAAACCAAACACAGTATTCAAAGATAAGGGTAATTCGTTCAGTTCTCTCATCATCAATATCCTTTATAAATTTCGAATATCTGCATTGTGAGAATCAATTAGAATTTTATAAATATTGCACGACATACCTCTGTTCTTCATCCATACTCCAAAAACATTGAATTTGAGTTTAATTTCAAAATAATTTAATGCAGTTCTGTTGTAAATGTTTTATTTAAGCTATCTGCAAGATTTCATCGTTCAATTCATCCTAACGCGTTTCAATTTTTGAGTCAAAGATTATGTTTTAAAAAGTCAACGAAGTATTCAAGGAAAAATTCGAGGTCGTTTTTGAGTTTTTGGAGAAATTGACGACTTTTAAAGATTCTATTAACGATTTAAAACATCTTTTATTTTGTAAGTATAAGGTAAAACAATCTAGATTTCGAAAAGTGATTATGAGTCCTTAAATGAATAACAGCGGTATTTTTTTTTATTTTCTTTTTCATTCTGCTGATCGATAATGTCTGTTAAATAAATACACAACATATTGGGTCTGTTTCGTTTGAAAGTCCAAAACCAAAAATTGTTATTTTGTTGATTGATTTGGGCGTCTGATCAAGATGAAGAAGAAGGAGAATGGAGTGATACATATACGGGTTATAATAAATTGTGTGAAGAATATAAACAGAAATTAGGAGATAGCCGAATGGTTTTGGAGGGTGTCGGGTTAGCAAGGGGTCGCGGGTTCGAGCCCGGTTCGGGACTTTATTTTTAAAGGCTTTTTGAGGTAGTTCTTGATTTCCAAAAACCTTTATTATTATTATTATAATTGTTATTATGAATAGAATTATAATTTATATCATTATTATTATTATTATTATTATTATTATTATTATTATTATTATTATTATTATTATTATTATTATTATTATTATTATAATAATTATTATTAATAGAATTTTAACTACAACTATCAAATATTGTTATTATAATTATAGTTACAATTATAATTATTATTGTTATTATGGTTAAGTTAATTATTAGCATTACTATAATAACGTAATTACATATTATTATCATTAAAATAAATATTATCATAATTATAATTATTATTATCGTTACTATTGATATTAAGATTATTATTATCTTTATTACTAATATTATTATAAGTATCAGTATTAACAAAATTATTATTATTATTATTATTATTATTAGTAAAATTATTATTATTGTTAGTAAATCGTTATTACTATCAATACTATCTTTTAAACAGATAAATATTTTGTACCTAAAATATACTTGGTACATATACTATAATTATATTAAAACTTCACATAACTATATATATATATATATATATATATATATATATATATATATATATATATATATATATATATATATATATATATATATATATATATATATATATATATATATATATATATATATATATATATATATATATATCCAACCTATTAATATTATTGATATAAATACATACAAAAAACAAACTATCAATTTTTTTTAAATAAAACATTTAAACAATTATGTATATAAATATGGATATATTAATATAACTGTATAAATATTAACCATTATGAAAACATACACAAATTAAACATACGCAATATATAAATTAAAGATATAATAAATAAATTTGTTCAATTATGATTATATGTTTTAATATATATATGAATGATATAGGTTCGTGAATCCGAGACCAACCCTACACTTGTTCAATATTGTCATATGTATTTTTACTACAAAATACAGTATGGTGAGTTTCATTTGCTCCCTTTTACTCTTTACAATTTTGGGTTGAGAATACATGCGCTGTTTTTATAAATGATTTATGAAATAGAGACAAGTGATTAAAAATAATATTCTGCAGATTGATGTGCTAGGTAATTTAGTTATATGTTATAAGAGCATATAAGCGCGAATCCTAAAGATAGATCTATCGGGCTTAACACCCCCATCCTGTAGGCTGCACTAGACATAAGAACTAGTGGGCGGATGTTTAGTACTTCGAGGATTATTTATACACTTGCGAGTGTACATATCCATCTTTGCGAAGATGTCTTATTATATTATTGTTAAGGTTGGTTACTGAGGCCTCAACATAAGCAGAACGGTTTTATACACTTGCGAGTGTACATATATTTATAAACGGAAATGTTGTGGTCTATTAATATACTAAAATGATTATTATGATAAACCTATGAACTCACTAACCTTTTGGTTGACACTTTTAAGCATGTTTATTCTCAGGTATGAAATAAATCTTCCGCTGTGCATTTGCTCATATTACATGGAGTCGTTCATGGCATATTAGGACGGTACCTCGCAACTGGACCATATGTTGAAGACTTCGTCCAGGTGGATTAGGACGGGTCATCACACCACAATTCCATCAGAATCCTTCTTGTTTTTAAAAATCCACTTAACCCCTATCGGTCATTGACCCATTGGTCTTGTAACTAATCGCCATACTTTTAACCGTTCAAATTGATTGATCTCTTCTTGCATTGCAACCACCCAGTTCGGATCTAGTAAAGCTTAATCAACTGTTGTTGGTTCAATCTTACTAAAAAAGGCAGTGTATAGACACATATTCCGAGTAGCCCTTCGAGTTGAGACTGGAGTAGAAGCATCACCAATAATAAGATCTATTGGATGACTTTTAGTCCATCGGTTGTTATGTGGAAGAGGTTGTACATCAGTGGTATCAATGGAAACATCAACCGTTGTTGACGTTAATCCTTGATCCACTTGATCTGATGTAACACTTTCTAATGGATTCTTATGAGTATCTGGAGAAACAACTGGAGTTGTATCAACGGATGAATCTTGAATTGGTTCAAGATTATCACTAATAGGAGGTAGGAGGGAGGATGAAGAAGCAACAGGTGAATCATTTGGTGTTGTATCTACATCAAAAAGACTTGGTTGAGTCTCCACAGTAGTTGACTGTGATGGTGTAACCGGTACGACTTGAACATTTGAATTCCGTTAAGGAGCATAGAGACTATCAAACAAGATATCCAGTTCCTCTGTTGTTACCGTAGGAACACCCTTCATCAAGAAAATTGAATTTTTTGCGGAAGAAGTATTAGCCAGGTTAGGATCGGGTTTTGACTGAGTTGTTCAAAAGCCATTCCCGATAACTCATCGAACCGTACATTAATGCTTTCCTTAATCGTCTTCGTCCGTTTATGATAGACACGATATGCAACTTTGTTTGAAGAATAACCGAGAAATATGGCCTGATCGCCATGAGGATCAAACTTTCCGAGGCTATCAAAATTGTTAAGCACATAGAATATACAACCAAAGACACGGAAATATTTGAAATTCGGGCGTATACCATATAGTAACTCATAAGGAGTTTTATCAAAGCGTTTATTAATGATGCATAGATTTTGGGTATAACATGCAGTGGAAATGGCCTCCCCCCACATTTGTGGAGGTAGTTTGGAGTAAGCAAGCATCGTTCAAGCTGCCTCGCACAATGTACGATTACGTCATTCGACTACTCCATTCTGTTGTGGGGTTCGTGCAGCAGAGAACAGATGTTCAATGCCTTGGTCTTTCAAATAACTATCAAGCAGATCATTCTTAAATTCCGTCCCATTATCAGTTCGAATACTCTTAACATGTTTGTTAAAAGAGCGTTGAGTCTTTTTAATGAACTCAATGATAATGGCGGGGGTTTCTGACTTGGTCCGTAGAAGGAAAATCCATGTAAATCGGGTATAGTCATCAACAATGATAAGCACATGTGTGACAACCCGGAAATTTCCGACCAAATTAAAACTTAATCTTTATGTGTTTCCGACACGATAAGCAAAGTCTGTAATATTGATTCTCAAACTTTTTAAACTGATGTTATATATTCAGTTAACCTGTGACTATTGACCGACGATTCACGAACATCTATTTGTATATATATATATATATATATATATATATATATACACACACAATAAGTTGGAATATTAATTATTCATAAATAATTTGCAATGTGTATTTAAAAGCTGATTTATGTATATTAAATAAAGATATATACATATATATAATTTCAAGTTATTTAGTAAACCATAGTAACATTCGTTTATTGATTCGATTGATATTTAGATAAGTTAACTAAAACGTTTAAGATGAACAAGTAAAACACTAATTTACTACAGTATTTTCGAATTGCTACAGTACCCGAAAAGCTATAGTGTTTTCGAAAATCACTATTTGCTACAGTAAAAATCATTTTGCTACAGTGTTTTCGAAAATCACTATTTGCTACAGTAAACGACTTTGCTACAGTAAAACACTATTTACTACAGTAAACCGACTTGCTACAGTAAAACACTATTTTCTACAGTAAACGACTCTGCTACAGTAAATACTATTTGCTACAGTAAACACTATTGCTACAGTACACACTATTTGCTACAGTGAAAAATATGTCGACAAACAAGAAAACAAAACATATTGGGTGCGTACCAGCTGGCCATGCGATCGTATGGCAAAAGGGCATGAAACCCATGCGATCGCATGGGGTAAGATTCCTGGCAACATCTATAAATTCGACAGTTTTTGGCTCGAGAGAACACACACATCTCTCAATCTCTCTGTTATATATATATATATATATATATATATATATATATATATATATATATATATATATATATATATATATATATATATATATATATATATATATATATATTAATTATTATTATTATTATTATTATTATTATTATTATTATTATTAATAAAGATTATTATTAATTCTAATATTATTATTAGTCGTATTAGTATTATTATTAGTATATACATAAAATACTACGACGGGGTCTGATGTGTGCAGCGGTGTATACGAAATAGTTATATTTTTACTACGAAATACGATACAATTTACACAAGTTTTATTTATTTATATAGATGGGATATACTTAAACCTTGTTACAACACTTATAGACAGTGTACCTAATCGTAGAGTAGTGTAGTTTTTAGTAAGTCCGGTTCGTTCCACAGGGAGCTAGCTGAGTTTAACGCTATATTTTTAACAACTATATTATATAAAATATATATAATTATATATATAAGTTGTATTATTATTATTATTATTTTTATTATAAAAAGGGGTTTTTTACCGTTTAATGACCGGTTTGTCGATTTTAAATAAAGCGTAAAGATAAATGACGATAATATAAATGACAGAATTTAAATTGCGATAAAGTAATTTGCAGTAATTAAAATGACAGTAAATAAAGGTACGATGAAATATGAAATAAAAGTATTATGCTTATTTAAACTTCCGTAATCATGATGTTCGACGTGTTGATTTTAATTTATTACCCGGGTTAATTGTCCTTTGTCTTGGATTATTTGATACCTATTTGGTTTTTGTCCATAATAGTCCATCGGTCATAATTATAAAATGCTCGTCAAATTAACCTTATTCCCGAAGTCAAATATTCCAACTAATTATGGATTCTAACTGTAACAAGGTTTTAATACTTTGTTAATAATTACACCAGGTTATCGACTGCGCGTAATCCAAGGTTTTAATACTTTGTTAACAATTACACCAATTATCCTTGTATGTAATCCACTCCTGTTTTAATGAGATATGAATATTAATTTACCCACTTGATCAGAATGAATAATCAATTACCCAACCCGAATAATTAATTAAATGATCGTAAAAGATGTCGTATAAACATCACTAAATAGGACATACATAATCATTTTAATAATTATTAGATTAACTAATTTGAAGATAGGTTTGACAGGTTCCAATGAGTTGTCGCTCAATTAGACAATACCCCCTATCTATTAATAGTCATAGTCCAATGTCCACAAGTGTCGGTCTTTTGTCCAAACCTTAATTATGGTACAAAATCTAATAACCCCGTCTTAATATTTAGTCTAACATCACGATTACTTTGGCTCAAATAAGCTTAATAATAACTTAGTTACGAGACATTAATTTAAAAAGGAAGAACATAGCTTACAGTGGTGATTAATCACGTAGCGCTGCACGGACAGAATTTTGACTTAAAACCCGTAAAACATTCTTACAATAACCTTATTATTATTAACTTAAATTAAAATTAAAATTAAAATTATAAATAGATATTTTACATGTAAAGAGAAAGAAAAATATTGATATTTGTGTACCTAACTCGTCCGAAAAACTGACTTTTTATAGAACTTGGCCTGCTACAGTAACTCATGCGGTCGCATGAGATTTTAGTGCAAATCTCATGCACTCGCATGGGCTCATGCACTCGCATGGGTTTTATGCCTATTTCCCATGCGATCGCATGGCCGTCAGATCCAGCTCACATATTTTTTTGTTTGCTAGTTTGTCGACGTTATTTAATATAATATATAAATAATTTATATAATTATTTAAATATTATATTATATTCTTGTGCATAGTTGACTTGTAATTTTAGCTCCGTTGCGTCGCGCGTTGATAGTTGGCTCAGGTCCCGGTTCCGGATTTTTGAACGTCCTTGCGTACTATTTAATATCTTATACTTTGCGTTTTGCGGCTTGTACTCTTATCATTTTTGGACGTTTCTCATCAATAAATTGAACCACTTGAATTATATCTTGTACATTTGAGCTTTTTGGTCATTTGCGTCTTCAAATAGTCGTTTTCTTCTTTTGTCTTCGCACTTATTTATTTAAACGAATATTACATAAAAATAGAACAATTGCAACTAAAAGCTTTACATATTGGAAGGATATTGATACTAATAATATGTTCCTTTTTAGCATTATCAAATATCCCCACACTTGAACGTTGCTTGTCCTCAAGCAATACAGAATTTGAAATTAAATCACACTTCACTCGAATCACTTTTTTATTTTCACACTTTATACATCAGTTATTTTGATACAGCAGTATAAATAATGATAGTAACGATGTGGTTTACAGTCCCACATGACTATAAAAATTTAGATCCTTTAAGAAAATTGGATCTTTATGAAAACATTTGATCTTTTAAAAATTCATTCTAGATTTTATGCCAGATAAGTTTTTCAGAATAACCCTTCACCGGTGTTTGCAAATTGTTTTTGTGGGTTTGGTGGGTTTCAGATTTGAAAATTTTAGCTCAAAACTTATGGTTTTGTGTCATCCACTTGCTAACCTTGTATTGGGAAAGCAACACGTCCAGTATACTTGCTCTGTATATTACCTTTTGGTAAACTACCGTCCGGTTGTAAAGGAAAGCGTTGAACAAGCAACTGTTAAGGCAATGTCCCTTGACATGCTTTTGATTATGGTCTATATTGTGTCGGATGCAATTACTATCCTTTGTAGGAGCAATAGTAAAGATCACCCTATAGTTTTTCAGTCTTGCACAAGGTCCTGTCTTCGACCATGCTATGCAATCACCGTTCTTACGGTTGATACCCGATTTGGTTCAGGTGACCTAACGAATTCCAGGTGAATTCCTAGGATTTTACGTTCAATGGTAATGAACGCATTGAAAATAGGTTTTCAGAAAACAAATCGGTTTGTAATTTTGATCAAAATATTTTCTCGTTCAAGCTCGAGTTTAGATATCATCGAATTCCATGAGTTTGTAATTCTCAATCTTTAAGGTCAATCTCAAGGATTGAGTAATATCATGCTTAAAAGCTGATTTTTAATCTTTAAGGAGATTATCCTTTCTGGGGGTCTGATTCGTTAGTCTTATCAAGCAAATTTTCACGGTGCCCTCCCTATTTTACGAGACAGATCCTCTCATGGTTAGGATAAGTCTGACCACTTGGCGACCCTGTTTGATGCTGAGGTCCGTGGATTTCCTGCTGATTTTAGAGATGACTTTTCTAGATTTTTCGTCAACCTACAGCTGGTCTGGACGACAACTTCCTGACCTAAATTAAGAAGCGCGTGTCTTTTTCGGAAGACTTTACTTCCTTTTAATGATGGAATTGATTCATCGTGTAGATTCATCTTTCTTTTAAATATATTACAGTAAATCGGGTAAAACTGATTAATATCGTCCAAAACAAAAGTACCTGCAATAATCTTGTACAAAAATATGTGATATATGTTTTAAAGAATTTGGTAAATTCTTCCCACACTTAGCTTTTATTTATTCTTTTCTTTGCCTTTTTATTCTCCTCTATTCCATTTTAAATGAATTCTAACATTTTGGGTTGTTTCTCCATTTATGTTCTCTCCGAGGTAACAATAATTTCGGCATTAACACCTAATTTTATCGTTCATAAATATGTATAAACATGATTTTGAATTCATTTAGTTGAAATTTTTTCAAATTTTCACAAAATTTGGCAATTAAACTAAGTGTAAACCTGAGAGAATTTATAACCCTTCCCCACACTTGAGATTTTGCAATGCCCTCATTTGCATGAAATCAGACTATAATTATAAATTCATGAGGGTGATTAGTGTAGAAAAGTGATTAAAAATACCGAGTTTGCAAACATATTATTTTATATCACATTTGATATTTTGCGTCTTGTCGTCAAAATTAGTAGCTTTTGCTGAACTTTAATGTCAGTCTTTGAAAATGCGCTGTTTTACCACGTTTTGTACATACGATAAACTACAAACATATATATATATATATATATATATATATATATATATATATATATATATATATATATATATATATATATATATATATATATATATATATATATATATTATAAAAACCTTTATTTATTAAAACAATTTAAATGAATAATTTTTTTAAAATTTTGTTTCCTTTTACTTTAGGTAGTTTCGGTATGTTTACCTAGTCGGTCCCTCGACAAAATTTAAAATTTGTCATTTTTAAAGCGATTGTTTTAAAAGCAAAGATTTTTGGGTTTTTTAATTTTTTTTTTTGGTATACTTTAGATCAATAAAATTAAAAATAATAATAACAAAATTTTTCGCCCCGCCCTCGGGTAAAGCAATTTCGGTTCTATGACCTAGTCTTCAACTTATGATGAATTTTTAGAAATCATTTTTTAAACTTAATGAAATAACGTAATTTTTTTTTTCTAAAATCACACAAAACTTAAATTTAAAAATGCATATAAATTTCCTATAAAACAAAAAATTTAGAATGGGGGGAGAAAACTAGTTCTTTAGTGTCTGCTAGCGGAAAAGACCAATCGGATTCCATTCTCGGAACTACATGAGAACAGAACAACTAACTCTAGACAATGTTTTCTTTTTAGAACATTTGAATCTCCCCACACTTAGGTAGCTGTGGTTTTGAAATTGTGATTAACTTCATCGTTAATTTCGTTTGGACCATAATCAACTTGCATATCTGTGACTTTTGCTTTAAGCCATTGGTCGGATTCCTGTGTAATTTCCACAAATTCAACTAGTTTCGCCTTTTCTTTAGGCGATAGATTGGATACTAACCGGTTACATAACTTAAAGTTCCCCATGGTTCTAGCATCGCGAATCTGTTTAATAAGTTTCTTCATTGAACTATTAATAACGGGGTCATTTAATTTCGTTTCAACAACGGGGTTCTTTGTTATCAGGTCATCATTAGGTGTTACTTCATCTTCCCCACACTTAGGCGTTTTATTATTGTTAAGCACTACCGTTGGAGTTGGTATATCAATATGGTTTTTACCAATCATTTTTGTTGGTTTAACGGTTTTAGTTGGTGGAGATTTAGATTTCCGAATCACAAAGGTGATCAATTTTTCATCATTACTAAGTGTCATTATACCATCTCTTACATCAAATAACGCCCCGGTGGATGCTAAGAATGGTCGACCTAAAATTAGAGGAATGTTTGGGTCCTCTTCTATGTCAATGACAATAAATTCGACTAGAAAGGTTAAATTACCTACTTGAATGGGTAGGTTGTCAGCAATTCCAACTGGGTGCCTAATGGTTTGATCAAAGAGTCGAACACTCATTTCCGTTAGACTTAACTCACCTACTCCTAATCTCTTATATAATGAAAGAGGCATAACACTCACACTCGCACCTAAATCTGCTAGTGCATCATACATGACACAATCACTAAGTAGACAAGGAACAATAAATTCACCCGGATCACCCAACCTGGGTGGAGGTTTCGGTGGAACTGTCTTCTCCAGGTTTATTTTTACGGTTTTTGTTTCTTGTACTTTCTTATTCTTCTTCTTCTTTCCAGAGGTATCACAAACTTTATTACCTATTACTTGCTCATACTCAACTCCTTTTCTTGAAAACGGGATGGGTGGTCTGTATGGTGCCACCACTAGATTTACATACTCGGGTGGTGGTGGTGGTGGTGTAACTTCTTCATTGTTACTCACATCGAAAACCTTCCTATCTTCTGGTGCTGGTTTTTCAGAATTCGTTGAAACCATATTAACATTCTCATTCCGAGGATTTACTTCAGTGTTACTCGGTAGCTTTCCTTGTTCCCTCTCACTCATCATGCTAGCAAGAGTACCTACGTGTTTTTCTAGATTCAAAATGGAAGCTTGTTGATTTCTTAATGACTGATCAAACCTCTCATTTGTTTGGGTTTGAGTTGTAATAAATTGTGTTTGAGATTCCATTAGCTTTGCCATCATTTCTTGTAGATTTGACTTTTTCTCTTCGGTTTGTTGTGATGGTTTATACAAGCTAGGTCTTTGTTGATTGAAAGTGTTGTTTTGAGTTGGTTGGTTATTCGGACCTTGTTGGTTGTACGAGTTATTGTTGGGTCCATTTGGATTGTAAAGAATGTTTTGATTTCGATTGAAGTTTGGCCATGGCGGTTGATAATTATTTTGATAATTATTTCCCGGCCTTTGGTTCATGTAGGAAACATTCTCTCGTTGTTCCATCGTTTGTTCAATGTGACAATCTTTCGTTAAGTGTGGTCCACCGCATTACTCACAATTGATTCGTATTGCGTGAATATCTTTAGTCATCTTTTCCATTCGTCTTTCGAAAGCATCTATTTTTGCGGAAACTGAATCAAAGTCATGGCTAGAATCGGCTCTAGCCGCTTTAGATGAATGAAAGATATCTTTTTCCTGATGCCACTCATGAGAGTGGGATGCTGTGTTATCAATAATTTTGTAAGCTTCAGTTGCGGTTTTCTTCATAATGGAACCACCAGCTGTTATGTCGATGTCTTTTCATGTAGCAATGTCGCATCCTTGGTAGAATATTTGTACTATTTGATAAGTATCTAAACCATGTTGTGGACATCCTCTTAACAACTTTTCAAATCTTGTCCACGCCTCATATAGAGTTTCATTTGGCTTTTGTGTGAACTTAACTATTTCTCCTTGAAGTCTCACGGCTTTAGATGCCGGAAAGAATTGTTCAATAAAATTTTCAACTAAAACATCTCATGTATCAATCGCCCCTTCAGGTAACGATTCTAACCAATCTTTGGCTTCTCCCTTTAAAGTCCAGGGAAACAACATGAGATAGATCTGTTCATCCTCAAATTCTCTGATTTTGAATAGAGTACAAATCCTATTAAAGGTTCGAAGATGTTCGTTTGGATCTTCTTTTGGCGTACCACTATATTGGCATTGATTAGTTACCATGTGTAGGATTTGTCCTTTGATTTCATAATCTGTCGCATTAATGTCTGGTTTAATAATGGCGTGTCCTTGGCCCGTGCGTGTAGCTCTCATTCGGTCTTCCATACTTAGAGATTCCGTTACTTCCATAATTGAATTTGTTGAATACGAGTCACTAGAGGATTCTGATTTAATGGTTTCTTCCTCGACAATCTCTGGTTGAATGATTTGTGATTCCGGAGGAAATATTAGTGGTTCAGGATCTCTCAATTGTCCTTGAATATCCTCTGGGTTCTCAATGGTGAGGTCGTGTTCAAAAAATGGATTATCGGAAATTCGAATTGGAGTACTTGGTTGACTAGATAACGATTCTAAAGAAAAATCAACGGTGATAATATTGGCTAGATGTCTTGATCGAGTTACAGGTGGTGAACGTTTTGCTCGGTGCATTCACTGAATATCCTATTAGTTATAAAAATAAAAATTATATAAGTTATCAAATTAATAGACTTTTCTGATTTTGCCCACGTTTCGAATAGCCAATAGATGCAGCAGGTAGCCAGGACCCTTTAAATCGGAAGCCCACAACTCGCCACTAACAAATCCAACTATTACTACGAACCAGAAAATTTTGGATGTCTATCAATTTAAACGCTTAAAATAATTTTTCCTTTTGAAATTTTAGAGAAGAAATAGAAAATTCTATGTCCTAAAAACTAGAGCGTCGAGAAATAAGAAAGAAAAAGAGCGCGTCGAAAAACGTCGAAAAATAAAAATCGAAAAAAAATAAGAAAGAAAAACGTCGAAACTTAAAATTTTAAAAACTAAATCTAAAAAGTTGCGCCTAAAGGAATTAAAGCTTAAAAGGAATTCTATATCCAAAATGGCAATAACTTAATTAGGCACTAAAATCTATTTAAAACTAAAGCGATAAGCGACGTCGTAAAATTCTAAAGCACCTAAATCTTAATCTAAAGAAAAAGCACTTAAGGGAATTTACGGCAATGTCTAAAAATCTAAAAATATAAAATACTACGGCAAAAACTAAGTTTAAACTAAATACGAACGAAAAATATACAATTTACGAATTAAACGATAAAAACGATATAAATATAAAAAGGAACCAAAGTTATAAAAATACAATTTTTTTTATTTTTTTTATGTTTTTACAAAATATTTTTACAAAATTAGAGAATAAGAAATATAGCGGAAAAATATAGTGTTTTCGCCGGGTCCCCAGCAGCGGCGCCAAAAACTTGATGTGTGCAGCGGTATATACAAAATAGTTATATTTTTACTACGAAATACGATACAATTTACACAAGTTTTATTTATTTATATAGATGGGATATACTTAAACCTTGCTACAACACTTATAGGCAGTGTACCTAATCGTAGAGTAGTGTAGTTTTTAGTAAGTCCGGTTCGTTCCACATGGAGCTAGCTGAGTTTAACGCTATATTTTTAACAACTATATTATATAAATATATATAATTATATATATAAGTCATATTATTATTATTATTATTATTATTATTATTATTATTATAAAAAGGGGGTTTTTTACCGTTTAATGACCGGTTTGTCGATTTTAAATAAAGCGTAAAGATAAATGACGATAATATAAATGACAGAATTTAAATTGCGATAAAGTAAATTGCAGTAATTAAAATGACAGTAAATAAAGGTACGATGAAATATGAAATAAAAGTATTATGTTTATTTAAACTTCCGTAATCATGATGTTCGACGTGTTGACTTTAATTTATTATCCGGGTTAATTGTCCTTTGTCCTGGATTATTTGATACCTATTTGATTTTTGTCCATAATAGTCCATCGGTCATAATTATAAAATGCTCGTCAAATTAACCTTATTCCCGAAGTCAAATATTCCAACTAATTATGGATTCGAACTGTAACAAGGTTTTAATACTTTGTTAATAATTACACCAGGTTATCGACTGCGCGTAATCCAAGGTTTTAATACTTTGTTAACAATTACACCAATTATCCTTGTATGTAATTCACTCCAATTTTAATGAGATATGAATATTAATTTATCCACTTGATCAGAATGAATAATCAATTACCCAACCCGAATAATTAATTAAATGATCGTAAAAGATGTCGTATAAACGTCACTAAATAGGACATACATAATCATTTTAATAATTATTAGATTAACTAATTTGAAGATAGGTTTGACAGGTTCCAATGAGTTGTCGCTCAATTAGACAATATCCCCTATCTATTATGAAAGGACCCATCCTAATCCATCCGGACGAAGTCCATATCGATTACAAACGATTCACAATAGTTGGTTACATCGCGAGGTACTTGACCTCTATATGATACATTTTACAAACATTGCATTCGTTTTTAAAAGATAAACTTTCATTACATCGAAAGTTGACGGCATGCATACTATTTCATAATATATTCAACTATAACTGACTTAATAATAATCTTGAGGAACTCAACGACTCGAATGCAATATCTTTTGAAATATGTCATGAATGACTCCAAGTAATATCTCTAATATGAGCAAATGTACAGCGGAAGATTTCTTTCATACCTGAGAATAAACATGCTTTAAAGTGTCAACCAAAAGGTTGGTGAGTTCATTAGTTTAACATAAATAATCATTTCCATCATTTCAATAGACCACAAGGTTTTCATTTCCAGTTCTCATAAATAAGCGTCCCATGCATAGAGACAAAAATCATTCATATGGATTGAACACCTGGTAACCGACCTTAACAATATGCATATAAGAATATCCCCATCATTCCGGGATCCTCCTTCGAACATGATATAAATTTCGAAATACTAAAGCATCCGGTACTTTGGATGGGGCTTGTTGGGCCCGATAGATCTATCTTTAGAGTTCGCGTCAATTAGGGTGTCTGTTCCCTAATTCTTAGATTACCAGACTTAATAAAAAGGGGCATATCCAATTTCGATCATTCAACCATATAATGTAGTTTCAATTACTTGTGTCTATTTCGTAAAATATTTATAAAAATTGCGCATGTATTCTCAGTCCCAAAAATATATATTGCAAAAGCATTTAAAAAGGGAGTAAATGAAACTCACGCATATAAATATTGTAAAACAGTTAATAAAGCATTTGCATGTATTCTCAGCCCAAAAATGTAAAGAGTAAAAGGGATTCAAATGAACTCACCATACTGTATTTTGTAGTAAAAATACATATGACGTCATTAAACAAGTGTAAGGTTAGCCTCGAATTCACAACCTATATCATTTGTATATATATATTAAAATATATAATGAAATCCACATAAATTTATCTATTAATATATATATTTGTAGTTATTTAGGGTTTATATTAAATTCCATTTAAAACATATATTTATATTATCTCTCAAATTATATGTTATATATATATTTATTTTGTATATATATTTTAAAATAGTTAATATCTATTCATTTAGTTATATATATATATATATATATATATATATATATATATATATATATATATATATATATATATATATATATATATATATATATATATATATATATATATATTATGTTTGAAAATCAATAGTTAGTTACATGTAAATATTTATCTATATAATGTTAATATATAGTTATATGAGATATTAATATCGTTATAGTGTATGTACTAAATGCATTTTGTATACAAAATATTTATTTGTTAAAAAATGATAGTTTTGGTATTAATGAGTTTCTAATAATAATAACTTTATTAATAATGATAACACTAATAATAATAATAATAATAAAATGATAATAAGGATATAACTAGCTTCAAAGCTTTTCCTAAAAAAAATGGCATGAACTAGGATTGAGCCCACGACCTTCAACTAACGAGACACACTCCAAACCACTCATGTATTTGCTGTTTTTCTGATCATATATCCAGCCTCAATCTATTTAACTCATTTATTGTCTTGGTTCCATCAACGGCCCAACAGAAAAATCCAACTAATTAATCGGCCCAACCCTTTAATTAGAACTCGGCCTAGTATCACTATCATTTACGGCCCAAATTAAATAAATAAAGAATTAGATTAACAAATGCATTGTATTATGTTTCTATAAAGCATCACAACGTCACTTTTGAGTGACTTAAAATGTCGGCCATCAATCAACAATATATCCGTATTAATTAATCATCAACTAGTTGGAACCCATCCAAATTCCCTTATTGTTATCATTGATCATCTTTAATTATTACTTCCTTTTTATCACCACATATCTCATTCCTTTCTTTATAAATCTTATCATCTATCATAGTGAAAGAAATGAAAAAAATAGAAACAATACTATAGCAGTAACACACGTTGTTGTTTTGGCAGTATCAAGCTGAAAAAAAGAAGCTGCAGGTTGCAGTTGAAGATGATGGTGTTTAACGGCTTAAGGTGGCGACTTTAAAGGTGTTTGTCGGTTGTTTTCAAACAGAAATAGAAGGTATCAAAGGGAAGACGGTGGTAAATCTATAGGTGGTGTTGGTGACATTCGAATGGATTTGTGAATTGTAACAGAAAACAGATGTAACAAAGAGTAATTCACGATGGAAATTGAAGGATGAGAGGAAAACGTAGAGAGAGAAATTAAGAGAGAGAGAGAGAGAGAATAAAGTAGTGGTTTTTCCATGGTGTTCGAAGGTGGTGTTTTAATGGTGTTTTATGGTGACGGGTTGTTCGTTGATTCTTGTTCAAATAAGAAAGAATGAAAGAGTGTTAGTAGTTTGTGAGGTTGATGGTGATTATCATGGTTCGAGGGTAAGAGATGGTGGTTCTCGGACAAGAGAGGAATACAAAGATAATAATAATTTCGATGGAGTTCATGAGGATAAATGATGATGGTTGAAAGGTGGGTTTGGTGTTGGTTCGATGGTTGTAGCAGATGGGTCATGAAGGTTGCTCAAGGTGTTGGTGTTTGGTTGATCAAGGTGGTTTCACGGTGTTGAAGTGATTAAGTCGATGGTTGGCATAAACAATCGGTTACAGCAGCTGCAATATGAAGGGGTGTTTGAATGGTTGGGTCATGATTGGTGATTGAAGAAAAAAAGAAAAAAAATAATATAGCAGCAGGTTGACATTGTAGTTTTGTGATGAAATGAAATGGGTTTCGGTTTATGTTATTAGAAATCGACGTAGCTAGTGGAGTTGTTGAGTTTGCTTTATGTTGTTTTCAATCGATTTACATTGATGTAATTTCAACTAAATTGACTCAATTAATTCTTGTCTTATTGTTTGATTTACTCGACAATATTTATTCTGTCAGACATAAAATAAAGAAAAGAATAATTGATGCTAACAGATTTTGTTTTGTTCTTGTTGATGAAATTCCTAATTGGTACGATTTATGAGACAAGAACAAATTACCTACAGATTGACAACAATGGAAAACAGAATACGGTCATAATTGTATGTATTTTGTATTTAACCATATTTACATAATTATCTGTTTATAATACGTAAGAATCTGAATATGTGAACCCAAACTGATTCTTAATACATAAATCTGTGTACTAGTATTTATCTGTTTGTATATATACCTGTATATAATATTCTGTGTATATAATACGTATAAGTCTATATGATATAATTAATCTTAATAATAAATATAATTATAATAACACTACTACTCTTAATATTGTCAATAATAAATAATATTTATAATAATAATTTTTATAATAATAATATCTATAAGGATTATAATTATAATTATAATAATAATAATAACTATAATAATAATACTAATTTTATTAATGATAATACTAATATTAGTAATAATAATATTATAACAATTTATAATTAACACACTTCATATCTATATATTATATATTGAGAAATATTAATTACTAATACAAATTTTAATATTAATGAAAGTAGTCATAATATAATTAGTATAATAACTATATCTTTAAATTGTATTACATATTTTATTATTTCATATTATTATTCATACACATATATTTACATTTATATATATATTTATTAACAACAATCGTTCGTGAATCGTCGGGATTAGTCAAAGATCAAATGTATACATGAGCACAGTTCAAAGTTTTTGAGATTCTGTTTAATAGACATTGCTTATCGTGTCGGAATCATATAAAGATTAAGTTTAAATTTGGTCGAAAATTCTCGGGTCATCACAGTACCTACCCGTTAAAGAAATTTCGTCCCGAAATTTGAGTGAGGTGGTCATGGCTAACAATAAAAATGTTTTCATGATGAATATGAATTGATAAATAGAGTTTTATCAGTATTGAATAATAATGCTAAAATAATTCGATTATTCTAAGAATACGAACGAAACTATCGCAAAAGATTGAAATAGGAAAAGTAAAGATTCGTCTTAACTTTTGACAGAGTCAGGGTTGAATTCCGAAATTCAATAGATTTGAAGAAAATCTTCGAAATCTAAAAGATTTGATTTCTTCGGCGAATAAAGAAATTAAGATCTCTATAATTAAATACCGTGATCTGCCTCGATTACTCTGTCTGATACTTCCATTATAAATCAAACTCTTCCATTCCATTATTCTCACCATTCCTATGCTTTCTTTCTTAGTCCATACATCCAAAATATTGTAAAATGCTTAATCCCATTCTAATCCTTGACATTTTCCAAATTATCATTTCTGTCATTCTTCTTTTCAATCTTTCTCCAGAAAAATCTGTTTACTTCTACTATTACCTTGGGGGAATACTATTCTTAATTCTACCGTGTCTTTATATTGCTATTCGTATTAATATCCACGGTTTGAAACCTCCGTGTTGTTATTGGGCTTTATATTTTCTCTTATATTTTGGAGTACCTGTTTCCGTCTTCTATAATCATTGTCATTCACAGTTAATGCTTTCTCTTATTTGCTGTGATTTATACCCTGTCAAATTACCAGAATAACTGAGAATAGAACTATCAAGAATATATTTTCTTGATATGTTCAGAAGTTAATCAGAATGAAAGAGTTATATAGGATGTCACATGATGACGTTATAATCTGTGAATCATCATATTCCATTTAGAAACTCAGCATGACTTACTGTAATATAATCACGTTGATCAAGTGTCATTATATTATACTAACTCATGCATCAGTTCCCAACATTACTTCAATAACATTCATATTTTAAGCTCGAACGTTTACAGAATAAAGAAACTAACAGTTTCTATATGATGTAACACTGATAGCACTAAGAGATTAATGATTTCAGATAAGAATAATTATGAAAATATCTTCAGAAATATGGAGGATATTTATTATGAAAGATACGATAATATCTTTGAATATCTAAGATCAGAGGGTGATGGAAACTATTGTCCGCAATGGTTTAGAGTAAGGATCAAGATATTCGCTAAAGACTTCAGCAGGCATTGAATCATTTGGAATATATTTTTTTTTTAAGTCAAACTTATTCTTTGTGATTCGTCCACGGCTTCCTTCATAGTTTCGCATAATCCGCTTTTCGGTACTAAATTTTCTATTGAGTGTTTCCAATACTCCATTCTTTATCATCAACTTTCTACGGTTAAGGTCGTGTACAGTTTTTTTTTTTGCTGCTGTATTCAGCTTTTTCAGAATTTGTGGTATTGATTTGTAGACAGAGTGCTTTGCAGAATTTCATAATGGAAGATCATAATTCTAAGAGATAAATGTTATATGTTTACATATAACTGTTGATGTAGATATGATGTGAGTTTTCAAAGTACTGATTGCTGATTCTTGGTAATTGTTATGGCAGTTCTCGTTACAAGATGCGGATGAGTACATGACGAGACTTCAATAGATAAATATAGTAATTTATTGGAGGAATTTAAACTAAGGAGCGACAAGGTTGCTGGTACATTTGCTGGTAATGTGGTGGAATATAAAAGAATCCTCCGGTATCAAAAGGGTTATTGTATATATTAGGATTATAGTAAGGCTACTTCGAATGAAAAGTCGAAGTTGACTTGCTGGAGCTGTGACAAAATTTGCTACTTTGAAAGGGATTACCAAGTTATTTTGGGTAATAACAATGCCAAAGAAGCTAGCACAGATACGTGTTAAACGTTTACTCAAGTTCCGAATGTTTTTCAGGTGCATAACTATATGCATCAATCTCTTCTTCCATAGATGAAGTGCGGTTGGTTCATCTTCTCGATTGAGGTATTTTCAAGAATCATGAAAAGTTTGAACGCAGATTGTAATCGTCAAGATATAAATGAGGTTTAAGATGAAATCAAGTGGCAAACTTGAAGAATTGTTTAGTTTCATATATTATAATCAATATTTTAATTCATTTTAATTGTCCAATATTTTTAGTCCACAGTCGATAGTCCACATTGACAGTCTAATAATTCATATACAGTTTAATACATAATATCCGAATTAATTGATATGTATCGTGACCCGTGTACATGTCTCAGACTCGATCACAACTCAAAGTATATATATTATTTGAGAATCAACCTCAACCCTGTATAGAGAACTCGATCATTACTGCATATAGAGTGTCTATGGTGATTCCAAATAATATATATAGATATGTCGATATGATATGTCAAAACCTTGTATACATGTCCCAATATTTAAAGTGCGTAAAAATAAATAACAGAAATTAAATGACGATAAATAAAATTGAGAGAATGTAAATTGCGATAATTAAATTTCGATAAATAAAATGTAATAAGTTAGCTAGGAATAACTAGCTAGGAACAGTTAGCGTGGATTCTTAACAAAATTACTCATAGTTAATTTTTTTGTTTCTAACAAATTTTATTTTATCCAATGTTTTCTTCATTATGCCACTTGTTGGATTCTGATAAATCAAAATCCAAATATGAAATTGGATGAAAATGGTTATTCTGTGGTGAACGGATTCGTATATCTGTGGATGTAAGTAGGATAATAAATGACTGTTGAATCAGCTTCAAAGAATGTACAATGTAATTTATTAATGTGAAATCTGAATATTCCTCGGGTATTACCTACCCGTTAAAAATATTTTCACGATTAACACTTTGTACGAAAGAATTTTTAATTACAATCTTTATGAAAACATATATACATATATATTTTCTTCAGATGTAATCATGGATTCATTGAGTTAATATGATATTAAACTCATTTGGTTTACCGTTAGAACTAGAATATATAATCTCTAAAACATTAGAGTTTTCATAATCGCCATGTCGAACGAAGATAAATAATGTAAAATGATACGTAGAATGATGATTATGCTCTGGGTACATAATGAGATGTTGAGGCGTGTGATGTTGAAACTTGGGTTATTGGTGGTACTGGTATTGATGTTGGTGGTACTGTTGGTGCCAGTGATGTTGCTGAAGCTGGTAAATTTTGCACCATATTTTTCCAAGACTATAACTCGGGCGCGAAGTTCGCTGACTTCTTGTATTACTCCAGGATGATTGTCAGTAGGAACGAATGGATGAATAAGGTTTAGAATTTTTGATAGAATATAATCGTGGTGAGATATTCGGGAAATGAGGGTGAAAATGGTGTTTCGATGTGGTTCGTCGGTAAGTGCTTCAGGTTCTTCACCAAGAGGTGAATTTGGTTGATGGAAAGGATTATCTTCTTCTCGTCTCCATTAATTAAGTCGACTACGAACTCATCATATGAATTGGGGATGGTTGGTTGGTTGATTCATTCTGGTGACGCTGCTTTCGGAGCTTAGGTGAACGTCCACGTCGGAATAGCTGTCGGAATAACTATCGGGATAGCTATCGGAATCTGAGGGACTCGAACTGGTTGCAGGATTCATCTCGTACGATCAGATGAAGGATTTTCGATAAGAAATAGATTATAGGATGTAGATTAGTACCCTGCAATACATAATTTACATATGCATATATAATACTAAAATCCTATAAGTTACGGAGGAATCTACGGAAGTTGTCAGGCAAAGTTACAGTAACAGATATGCTAAGATATGAAGTAGCAGATACGCTAAGATATGAATTTTGTCTAAACACTATTCATGCAGTCAATGCAGTAAAACGTGTCTAGACTAAGAATGATAAGCAAGTGATTCTCTAAGAATGATAAACAGGTAATTTTTGACACGAAATGATAAGCAAAACTTTTGACATGCAGACACGATCGAAGTCCAGACTCACTAATGCATCCTAAGGACTTATCAGTTAGACACACTAATGCAAACATAGTTCGCTAAGACCATCGCTCTGATACCAAGTGAGAGGACCCATCCTAATCCATCCGGACGAAGTCCATATCGATTACAAACGATTCACAATAGTTGGTTACATCGCGAGGTACTTGACCTCTATATGATACATTTTACAAACATTACATTTGTTTTTAAAAGACAAACTTTCATTACATCGAAAGTTGACGGCATGCATACTATTTCATAATATATTCAACTATAACTGAATTAATAATAATCTTGAGGAACTCAACGACTCGAATGCAATGTCTTTTGAAATATGTCATGAATGACACCAAGTAATATCTCTAATATGAGCAAATGCACAGCGGAAGATTTCTTTCATACCTGAGAATAAACATGCTTTAAAGTGTCAACCAAAAGGTTGGGGAGTTCATTAGTTTAACATAAATAATCATTTCCATCATTTCAATAGACCACAAGGTTTTCATTTCCAGTTCTCATAAATAAGTGTCCCATGCATAAAGACAAAAATCATTCATATGGATTGAACACCTGGTAACCGACCTTAACAATATGCATATAAGAATATCCCCATCATTCCGGGATCCTCCTTCGGACATGATATAAATTTCGAAATACTAAAGCATCCGGTACTTTGGATGGGGCGTGTTGGGCCCGATAGATCTATCTTTAGAGTTCGCGTCAATTAGGGTGTCTGTTCCCTAATTCTTAGATTATCAGACTTAATAAAAAGGGGCATATCCGATTTCGATCATTCAACCATATAATGTAGTTTCAATTACTTGTGTCTATTTCGTAAAACATTTATAAAAATTGCGCATGTATTCTCAGTCCCAAAAATATATATTGCAAAAGCATTTAAAAAGGGAGTAAATGAAACTCACGCATATAAATATTGTAAAACCGTTAATAAAGCATTTGCATGTATTCTCAGCCCAAAAATGTAAAGAGTAAAAGGGATTCAAATGAACTCACCATACTGTATTTTGTAGTAAAAATACATATGACGTCATTGAACAAGTGTAAGGTTAGCCTCGGATTCACGAACCTATATCATTTGTATATATATTAAAATATATAATGAAATCCAAATAAATTTATCTATTAATATATATATTTGTAGTTATTTAGGGTTTATATTAAATTCCATTTAAAACATATATTTATATTATCTCTCAAATTATATGTTATATATATTTATTTTATATATATATTTTAAAATAGTTAATATCTATTCATTTAGTTATATTAGTATGTATATCCATATATATATATATATATATATATATATATATATATATATATATATATTATGTTTGAAAATCAATAGTTAGTTACATGTAAATATTTATCTATATAATGTTAATATATAGTTATATGAGATATTAATATCGTTATAGTGTATGTACTAAATGCATTTTGTATACAAAATATTTATTTGTTAAAAAATGATAGTTTTGGTATTAATGAGTTTCTAATAATAATAACTTTATTAATAATGATAACACTAATAATAATAATAATAAAATGATAATAAGGATATAACTACCTTCAAAGCTTTTCCTAAAAAAAATATGGCATGAACTAGGATTGAGCCCACGACCTTCAACTAACGAGACACACTCCAAACCACTCATGTATTTGCTGTTTTTCTGATCATATATGCAGCCTCAATCTATTTAACTCATTTATTGTCTTGGTTCCATCAACGGCCCAACAGAAAAATCCAACTAATTAATCGACCCAACCCTTTAATTAGAACTCGGCCTAGTATCACTATCATTTTCGGCCCAAATTAAATAAATAAAGAATTAGATTAACAAATGCATTGTATTCTGTTTCTATCAAGCATCACAACGTCACTTTTGAGTGACTTAAAATGTCGGCCAGCAATCAACAATATATCCGTATTAATTAATCATCAACTAGTTGGAACCCATCCAAATTCCCTTATTGTTATCATTGATCATCTTTAATTATTACTTCCTTTTTATCACCACATATCTCATTCCTTTCTTTATAAATCTTATCATCTATCATAGTGAAAGAAATGAAAAAATAGAAACAATACTATAGCAGTAACACACGTTGCTGTTTTGGCAGTATCAAGCAGAAAGAAAGAAGCTGCAGGTTGCAGTTGAAGATGATCGTGTTTAACGGCTTAAGGTGGCGACTTTAAAGGTGTTTGTCGGTTGTTTTCAAACAGAAATAGAAGGTATCAAAGGGAAGACGGTGGTAAATCTATAGGTGGTGTTGGTGACATTCGAATGGATTTGTGAATTGTAACAGAAAACAGATGTAACAAAGAGTAATTCACTATGTAAATTGAAGGATGAGAGGAAAACGTAGAGAGAGAAATTAAGAGAGAGAGAGAGAAGAAAGTAGTGGTTTTTCCATGGTGTTCGAAGGTGGTGTTTTAATGGTGGTTTATGGTGACGGGTTGTTCGTTGATTCTTGTTCAAATAAGAAAGAACGAAAGAGTGTTAGTAGTTTGTGAGGTTGATGGTGATTATCATGGTTCGAGGGTAAGAGATGGTGGTTCTCGGACAAGAGAGGAATACAAAGATAATAATAATTTCGATGGAGTTCATGAGGATAAATGATGATGGTTGAAAGGTGGGTTTGGTGTTGGTTCGATGGTTGTAGCAGATGGGTCATGAAGGTTGCTCAAGGTGTTGGTTTTTGGTTGATCAAGGTGGTTTCACGGTGTTGAAGTGATTAAGTCGATGGTTGGCATAAACAATCGGTTACAGCAGCTGCAATATGAAGGGGTGTTTGAATGGTTGGGTCATGATTGGTGATTGAAGAAGAAAAGAAAAAAAATAATATAGCAGCATGTTGACATTGTAGTTTTGTGATGAAATGAAATGGGTTTCGGTTTATGTTATTAGAAATCGACGTAGCTAGTGGAGTTGTTGAGTTTGCTTTATGTTGTTTTCAATCGATTTACATTAATGTAATTTCAACTAAATTGACTCAATTAATTCTTGTATTATTGTTTGATTTACTCGACAAAATTTATTCTGTCAGACATAAAATAAAGAAAAGAATAATTGATGCTAACAGATTTTGTTTTGTTCTTGTTGATGAAATTCCTAATTGGTACGATTTATGAGACAAGAACAAATTACCTACAGATTGACAACAATGGAAACAGAATACGGTCATAATTGTATGTATTTTGTATTTAACCATATTTACATAATT
This sequence comes from Rutidosis leptorrhynchoides, assembly GCF_046630445.1. Classification (NCBI taxonomy): domain Eukaryota; kingdom Viridiplantae; phylum Streptophyta; class Magnoliopsida; order Asterales; family Asteraceae; genus Rutidosis; species Rutidosis leptorrhynchoides. The sequence goes on along the minus strand of NC_092336.1, from coordinate 510,080,195 downwards.
ATCTGTGTATAATACGTATGAATCTGTATATATGAACCCAAACTGATTCTTAATACATAAATCTGCGTACTAGTATTTATCTCTTTGTATATATACCTATATATAATATTCTGTGTATATAATACGTATAAGTCTATATGATATAATTAATCTTAATAATAAATATAATTATAATAACACTACTACTCTTAATATTGTCAATAATAAATAATATTTATAATAATAATTTTTATAATAACAATATCTATAAGGATTATAATTATAATTATAATAATAATAATAACTATAATAATAATACTAATTTTATTAATGATAATACTAATATTAGTAATAATAATATTATAACAATTTATAATTAACACACTTCATATCTATATATTATATATTGAGAAATATTAATTACTAATACAAATTTTAATATTAATGAAAGTAGTCATAATATAATTAGTATAATAACTATATCTTTAAATTGTATTACATATTTTATTATTTCATATTATTATTCATACACATATATTTACATTTATATATATATATATATATATATATATATATATATATATATATATATATATATATATATATATATATATATATATATATATATATATATATATATATATATATATATATATATATATATATATATATATATATATATTTATTAACAACAATCGTTCGTGAATCGTCGGGATTAGTCAAAGATCAAATGTATACACGAGCACAGTTCAAAGTTTTTGAGATTCTGTTTAATAGACATTGCTTATCGTGTCGGAATCATATAAAGATTAAGTTTAAATTTGGTCGGAAATTCCCGGGTCATCACATATTAATAGTCATAGTCCAATGTCCACAATTGTCGGTCTTTTGTCCAAACCTTAATTATGGTACAAAATCTAATAACCCCGTCTTAATATTTAGTCTAACATCACGATTACTTTGGCTCAAATAAGCATAATAATAACTTAGTTACGAGACATTAATTTAAAAAGGAAGAACATAGCTTACAGTGGTGATTAATCGCGTAGCGTTGTACGGACAGAATTTTGACTTAAAACCCGTAAAACATTCTTACAATAACCTTATTATTATTAACTTAAATTAAAATTAAAGTTATAATTATAAATAGATATTTTACATGTAAAGAGAAAGAAAAAGATTGATATTTGTGTATCTAACTCGTCCGAAAAACTGACTTTTTATAGAACTTGGCCTGCTACAGTAACTCATGCGGTCGCATGAGATTTTAGTGCAAATCTCATGCACTCGCATGGGTTTTATGCCTATTTCCCATGCGATCGCATGGCCGTCAGATCCAGCTCACATATTTTTTTGTTTGCTAGTTTGTCGACATTATTTAATATAATATAATTATTTAAATATTATATTATATTCTTGTGCATAGTTGACTTGTAATTTTAGCTCCGTTGCGTCGCGCGTTGATAGTTGGCTCAGGTCCCGGTTCTGGATTTTTGAATGTCCTTGCGTACTATTTAATATCTTATATTTTGCATTTTGCGGCTTGTACTCTTATCATTTTTGGACGTTTCTCATCAATAAATTGAACCACTTGAATTATATCTTGTACATTTGAGCTTTTTGGTCATTTGCGTCTTCAAATCGTCATTTTCTTCTTTTGTCTTCGCACTTATTTATTTAAACGAATATTACATAAAAATAGAACAATTGCAACTAAAAGCTTTACATATTGGAAGGATATTAATACTAATAATATGTTCCTTTTTAGCATTATCAGGGTCATGGACAAATTATTTCAAAACTGGTTTTATGAGCGAGATAGAGCTAAGGAAACTATGGGTTATAGCTATGGAGGTAATGGGTAATGTTCATGGGTATTGTTCGCAAGTTAAACCTAGTGTTTATCATCTCCGTTGCGTCTACGTACTTTCCTACAATATTGAATCACAATATTGATACGTGAGCATTCATATCTTATCTTTTATATATTAATAGTGTATCAATGTCTAGTGCTCGAGTATATATGTTTATGCATGCTTGTATGCATTAATTTTGTCGTTAGATAGTTTATGATGAATCACGAATTTGATACATATGCTATTGATATAAAGTATATGATATGCATGTTTTTGGAAAGCTGGCGAAAAATTATTAACTTTTCATTTAGAAATCGCGTGATTTCGATGAACGGATTAAAAGATATGGTCAACTGAATTATGGTTAACGCTAATTGAAATTGTGTTTGAAACTGTAAATTAATATTTAAACAACTTGTCTATGAGATTGATAAATTGAATTTTTAGATATTACTAATCGAGTAAATGAATTTCTCAATAAGGCACGTTTTGTTTTATTGATCAATTGTCAAAGTTGACTGTATTATCATGTTTTAAAAGCTTTATAAACACTATAATCTAATTTTACAAGTATTGGAAAAACTATGTGAAATAATAAAATATGTTCGATTGTCATGATAATTCAAATATAATATAGCTCCCGAAATAAATAATATTTTGAGTTTGATAAACTATAAATTCGTTCAATTATCAAGACTTATATTATGTTAATAAACATGTATAGATTTAAAGATCATATTGTAGTGACCTGAACTTTTCCATGTTTATATATATTAATTGAGATTGATATTTACATGATTAAATGTTTCCAACATGTTAAGCAATCAAACTTGTTAAGACTTGATTAATTGAAATATGTTTCATATAGACAATTGACCACCCAAGTTGACCGGTGATTCACGAACGTTAAAACTTGTAAAAACTATACGATGACATATATATGGTTATATATATAGTTAACATGTTTTTATTATAAGTATGTATCTCATTAGGTATTTTAACAATGAGTTATATACATAAAAATGAGACTATTAATTTAAGAAACTCGAAAACGATATATATAACGATTATCGTTATAACAACGTCTTACTAGGTACATATGAATCATATTAAGATATTGATACACTTGGTTAATTATGTTAAATGATAATTAAATATATTATTAAGTGTATTAACAATGAAATACATATGTAAAAATAAGACTACTAACTTAATGATTTCGAAACGAGACATATATGTAACGATTATCGTTGTAACGACATTTAACTGTATATACATCATACTAAGATATATTATATATCATAATATCATGATAATATAATAATTTAACATCTCATTTGTTATAATAAACAATGGGTTAACAACATTCAACAAGATCGTTAACCTAATGGTTTCAAAACAACATTTACATGTAACGACTAACAATGACTTAACGACTCAGTTAAAATGTATATACATGTAGTGTTTTAATATGTATTCATACACTTTTGAAAGACTTCAAGACACTTATCAAAATACTTCTACTTAACAAAAATGCTTACAATTACATCCTCGTTCAGTTTCATCAACAATTCTACTCGTATGCACCCGTATTCGTACTCGTACAATACACAGCTTTTAGATGTATGTACTATTGGTATATACACTCCAATGATCAGCTCTTAGCAGCCCATGTGAGTCACCTAACACATGTGGGAACCATCATTTGGCAACTAGCATGAAATATCTCATAAAATTACAAAAATATGAGTAATCATTCATGACTTATTTACATGAAAACAAAATTACATATCCTTTATATCTAATCCATACACCAACGACTAAAAACACCTACAAACACTTTCATTCTTCAATTTTCTTCATCTAATTGATCTCTCTCAAGTTCTATCTTCAAGTTCTAAGTGTTCTTCATATATTTTACAAGTTCTAGTTACATAAAATCAAGAATACTTTGAAGTTTGCTAGCTCACTTCCAATCTTGTAAGGTGATCATCCAACCTCAAGAAATCTTTGTTTCTTACAGTAGGTTATCATTCTAATACAAGAACTTCGAGCCATCCAAGGATCCGTTGAAGCTAGATCCATTTTTCTCTTTTCCAGTAGGTTTATCCAAGGAACTTAAGGTTCGTGAATCAACCAGTGGCCAAGTCTTACTTCCCGACGAAGTAAAAATCTGTGAAAGTGAGTTATAGTCCCACTTTTAAAATCTAATATTTTTGGGATGAGAATACATGCAGGTTTTATAAATGATTTACAAAGTAGACACAAGTACGTGAAACTACATTCTATGGTTGAATTATCGAAATCGAATATGCCCCTTTTTATTAAGTCTGGTAATCTAAGAATTAGGGAACAGACACCCTAATTGACGCGAATCCTAAAGATAGATCTATTGGGCCTAACAAACCCCATCCAAAGAACCGGATGCTTTAGTACTTCGAAATTTATATCATATCCGAAGGGTGTCCCGGAATGATGGGGATATTCTTATATATGCATCTTGTTAATGTCGGTTACCAGGTGTTCACCATATGAATGATTTTTATCTCTATGTATGTGATGTGTATTGAAATATGAAATCTTGTGGTCTATTATTATGATTTGATATATATAGGTTAAACCTATAACTCACCAACATTTTTGTTGACGTTTTAAGCATGTTTATTCTCAGGTGATTATTAAGAGCTTCCGCTGTCGCATACTTAAATAAGGACGAGATTTGGAGTCCATGCTTGTATGATATTGTGTAAAAACTGCATTCAAGAAACTTATTTTGTTGTAACATATTTGTATTGTAAACCATTATGTAATGGTCGTGTGTAAACAGGATATTTTAGATTATCATTATTTGATAATCTACGTAAAGCTTTTTAAACCTTTATTGATGAAATAAAGGTTATGGTTTGTTTTAAAATGAATGCAGTCTTTGAAAAACGTCTCATATAGAGATCAAAACCTCGCAACGAAATCAATTAATATGGAACGTTTTTAATCAATAAGAACGGGACATTTCAGTTGGTATCCGAGCGTTGGTCTTAGAGAACCAGAAAATTTGCATTAGTGTGTCTTATCGAGTTTGTTAGGATGCATTAGTGATTCTGGACTTCGACCGTGTTTTCTTTAAAAATGATTGCTTAACATTTTTGTTGGAAACTATATATTTTTAACATATGAATATTATGTGATATATTAATCTCTTAACGTGTTTGATATTATGTGATAGATGTCTACCTCTAGAACAAGTCCCATTGACTCACCTAATAATAATGAAGAGTCAAATGTAAATTGGAATGATTCGTGGACTGATTCACAAGTTCCCGAAGAGGAACCGGAAGAAGAGTCGGAACCGGAAGAAGAATCGGAACCGGAAGAAGAATCGGAACCGGTGGGGGAAATAATAAAACGGTTAAGTAAAAGAGAATCCTCAACCAACCGACCAAGGTTAATTATGGTCAATGGTGTTTCCGCCAAGGAAGCAAAATATTGGGAGGATTACCAATTCTCCGATGAATCGGATTCCGACGAGAATTCCAATGATGTTATAGAAATTACCCCAACTGAATTTAAAAAGGCAAAAGAAAATAATAAGGGAAAGGGCATAAAAATAGAGAAATCTAATTCCAACCCTGATGAACTTTATATGTATCGCCAACCCCCGAAGTCCTTAAGTTGTAACAATGACCCGGGAACCTCTAAACCACCAGGTTTTTCTAAACCAATGTGGACAACGACGGCTCGTATTAGGGTAACATCATATATCCCTAGAAACTTGGCAAAACGAACCAAAACCGAAGAAGAAGAAACGAGCGAGTCGGAATAAGATAGTTGTATTCGTGTGGTGTAATATATGTAATATAGTGTTCTTATGCTTTATGATATATGTAAAAATTGCTTCTATTAATAAGTATTTTTTTTATGAATCTAACTCTTGTCTATTTTACAGTTTAAAAACACAAAATGGATAGACAACCCAATATTTTAAGAGACCTACCCGGAGACATGATTGATGAAATCTTGTCTAGAGTCGGCCAGAATTCCTCGGCACAACTATTTAAGGCGAGATCAGTTTGTAAGACATTCGAAGAACGTTCCAAGATTGTCTTGGTTTATAAGAGACTTTCGTTTGAAAGATGGGGGATAGCACATTGGGAAACCCATAAGTTACGATGTGTTTACTTTGACGCATATATTGCGGGGAACCCAAATGCTATTTTACGCAACGGGTTAAGAAATTATTTTGACTCAATATATCCGAATATTGGACTTCGTGATTTAGAAAAAACGGCTAACATGCAACATAAAGAAGCATGTTATGCTTACGGATTAGTAATGTTCGCTTCTCACCAAAGTGAGAACAAGAACATCGGGCTACAACTATTAAACAAAACGTTTCCACAAGTGACGGAGTCGGTAATTGGGGTAAGAAATGAGGTTTTTAGATTGTTACGGGACTGTTGGACATTACGTAACCCTCGTCCCTTTGACGACGTTACAACACACTGTCTTATCAACGGCCATAACGGTTATGTTCCACAAGACCAAGGATGGGAAGTAATCCTAGTAAAACCAGAATGCATGACTTGTTTCTGGACGTATGAATTACGTGTCTTTATTGCCTTTGCTGAACGACTTGTGTACTAGCTAGAATTATCTTCACAACTATCTTGTATCAAAGTTATTGTGTGCTATATTTCATGCTTTATGTAAAATAAGCGGTATTGTAAGTTTGTAAAATATTGTATAAAAGTTTGAACGCAAAATATTATTATAATCAGTTTTTCATATAGAATTGTAGTAGTTGAATTGTATATTAGCTACTAAGTATGAACTTAACGGGTAGGTACTACCCGAATTTAAACTTATAAAACGCTAATATGAAGAAAAAGCTTTTATAAATGAGTTCATATTATGCTACGAAATACTATTAACTACTCTTAATATTCTGTATGATTAACTTGTTCCATTTGACTATTTTGAAGGAAATGGCACCGACTACTCGACACACCGTGAATATGAATGAAGAGGAATTCCGTACTTTTCTAGCTTCAAACATAGCCGCAGTACAGGCTGCGCTACATACCAACAATAACCTTGGATCTAGCAATACAGGAAATTGTGTAGGATGCACCTATAAAGAATTCACTGCCTGCAAACCTTTGGAATTTGATGGAACCGAAGGACCGATCGGATTGAAACGGTGGACCGAGAAGGTCGAATCGGTGTTTGCCATAAGTAAGTGTACTGAAGAGGACAAAGTGAAGTACGCTACGCATACCTTCACAGGTTCTGCGTTAACATGGTGGAATACCTATCTAGAGCAAGTGGAACAAGACGATGCGTACGCACTACCGTGGTCAGCATTCAAGCACTTGATGAACGAGAAGTACCGTCCCAGAACCGAGGTCAATAAGCTCAAGACAGAACTTAGAGGGTTACGAACCCAAGGATTTGATATTACCACGTACGAAAGACGATTCACAGAATTGTGCCTATTGTGTCCGGGAGCATTCGAAGATGAGGAAGAGAAGATCGACGCGTTTGTGAAAGGATTACCGGAAAGAATCCAAGAAGATATAAGTTCACACGAGCCCGCCTCCATACAACAGGCATGTAGAATGGCTCACAAACTAGTGAACCAGATTGAAGAAAGAATTAAAGAACAGACTGCTGAAGAGGCCAATGTGAAGCAAGTCAAAAGAAAGTGGGAGGAAAACGGTGATAAGAATCACCAATACAACAACAACAGCAATTACAACAATAATCGCAACAATTATCCCAACAATCGCAACATCCATCGCAACTACAACAAACGGCCCAACAACAACAACAACAACAACAACAACAATAGCAACTACAACAATCATCCCAACAACAATAATAACCGCAACAACAACAACAATCAGAAGCAGCTATGCCAAAGGTGTGAAAAGTATCACTTGGGGTTCTGCACCAAATTTTGCAATAAGTGTAAAAGAAATGGTCATAGCGCGGCGAAGTGTGAGGTCTACGGACCAGGGGTTAATAGAACGAAAGGAACAAATGGTGTCGGAACGAGTAATGGCGGAGCAAGTAGTGTCGGAGCAAGTTATGCCAATGTAGTTTGTTATAAATGTGGAAAACTGGGCCACATTATTAGAAATTGCCCGAACCAGGAGAACACGAATGGACAAGGCCGCGGAAGAGTTTTCAATATTAATGCGGCAGAGGCACATGAAGACCCGGAGCTTGTTACGGGTACGTTTCTTATTGACAATAAATCTGCTTACGTTTTATTTGATTCGGGTGCGGATAGAAGCTATATGAGTAGAGATTTTTGTGCTAAATTAAGTTGTCCATTGACGCCTTTGGATAGTAAATTTTTACTCGAATTAGCAAATGGTAAATTAATTTCAGCAGATAATATATGTCGGAATCGAGAAATTAAACTGGTTAGCGAAACATTTAAGATTGATTTGATACCAGTAGAGTTAGGGAGTTTTGATGTGATAATCGGTATGGACTGGTTGAAAGAAGTGAAAGCAGAGATCGTCTGTTACAAAAATGCAATTCGCATTATACGAGAAAAAGGAAAACCCTTAATGGTGTACGGAGAAAAGGGCAACACGAAGCTACATCTTATTAGTAATTTGAAGGCACAAAAACTAATAAGAAAAGGTTGCTATGCTATTCTAGCACACGTCGAGAAAGTACAAACTGAAGAAAAGAGCATCAATGATGTTCCCATTGCAAAAGAATTTCCCGATGTATTTTCGAAAGAATTACCGGGATTACCCCCACATCGATCTGTTGAATTTCAAACAGATCTTGTACCAGGAGCTGCACCAATAGCTCGTGCTCCTTACAGACTCGCACCCAGCGAAATGAAAGAACTGCAAAGCCAATTACAAGAACTTTTAGAGCGTGGTTTCATTCGACCAAGCACATCACCGTGGGGAGCTCCTGTTTTATTTGTCAAGAAGAAAGATGGTACATTCAGGTTGTGTATCGACTACCGAGAGTTGAACAAACTTACCATCAAGAATCGCTACCCACTACCGAGAATCGACGACTTATTTGATCAACTACAAGGCTCGTCTGTTTATTCAAAGATTGACTTACGTTCCGGGTATCATCAAATGCGGGTGAAAGAAGATGATATTCCAAAGACTGCTTTCAGAACACGTTACGGTCATTACGAGTTTATGGTCATGCCGTTTGGTTTAACTAATGCACCAGCTGTGTTCATGGACCTTATGAACCGAGTGTGTGGACCATACCTTGACAAGTTTGTCATTGTTTTCATTGATGACATACTTATTTACTCAAAGAATGACCAAGAACACGGTGAACATTTGAGAAAGGTGTTAGAAGTATTGAGGAAGGAAGAATTGTACGCTAAGTTTTCAAAGTGTGCATTTTGGTTGGAAGAAGTTCAATTCCTTGGTCACATAGTGAACAAAGAAGGTATTAAGGTGGATCCAGCAAAGATAGAAACTGTTGAAAAGTGGGAAACCCCGAAAACTCCGAAACACATACGCCAGTTTTTAGGACTAGCTGGTTACTACAGAAGGTTCATCCAAAATTTTTCCAGAATAGCAAAACCCTTGACTGCATTAACGCATAAAGGGAAGAAATTTGAATGGAATGATGAACAAGAGAAAGAGTTTCAGTTATTGAAGAAAAAGCTAACTACGGCACCTATATTGTCATTGCCTGAAGGGAATGATGATTTTGTGATTTATTGTGACGCATCAAAGCAAGGTCTTGGTTGTGTATTAATGCAACGAACGAAGGTGATTGCTTATGCGTCTAGACAATTGAAGATTCACGAACAAAATTATACGACGCATGATTTGGAATTAGGAGCGGTTGTTTTTGCAATAAAGACTTGGAGGCACTACTTATATGGGGTCAAAAGTATTATATATACCGACCACAAAAGTCTTCAACACATATTTAATCAGAAACAACTGAATATGAGGCAGCGTAGGTGGATTGAATTGTTGAATGATTACGACTTTGAGATTCGTTACCACCCGGGGAAGGCAAATGTGGTAGCCGATGCCTTGAGCAGGAAGGACAGAGAACCCATTCGAGTAAAATCTATGAATATAATGATTCATAATAACCTTACTACTCAAATAAAGGAGGCGCAAAAAGGAGTTTTAAAAGAGGGAAATTTAAAGGATGAAATTCCCAAAGGATCGGAGAAGCATCTTAATATTCAGGAAGACGGAACCCGGTATAGGGCTGAAAGGATTTGGGTACCAAAATTTGGAGATATGAGAGAAATGGTACTTAGAGAAGCTCATAAAACCAGATACTCAATACATCCTGGAACGGGGAAGATGTACAAGGATCTCAAGAAACATTTTTGGTGGCCGGGTATGAAAGCCGATGTTGCTAAATACGTAGGAGAATGTTTGACGTGTTCTAAGGTCAAAGCTGAGCATCAGAAACCATCAGGTCTACTTCAACAACTCGAAATCCCGGAATGGAAATGGAAAAACATTACCATGGATTTCATCACTAAATTGCCAAGGACTGCAAGTGGTTTTGATACTATTTGGGTAATAGTTGATCGTCTCACCAAATCAGCACACTTCCTGCCAATAAGAGAAGATGACAAGATGGAGAAGTTAGCACGACTGTATTTGAAGGAAGTCGTCTCCAGACATGGAATACCAATCTCTATTATCTCTGATAGGGATGGCAGATTTATTTCAAGATTCTGGCAGACATTACAGCAAGCATTAGGAACTCGTCTAGACATGAGTACTGCCTATCATCCACAAACTGATGGGCAGAGCGAAAGGACGATACAAACGCTTGAAGGCATGCTACGAGCATGTGTTATTGATTTCGGAAACAGTTGGGATCGACATCTACCGTTAGCAGAATATTCCTACAACAACAGCTACCATTCAAGCATTGAGATGGCGCCGTTTGAAGCACTTTATGGTAGAAAGTGCAGGTCTCCGATTTGTTGGAGTGAAGTGGGGGATAGACAGATTACGGGTCCGGAGATTATACAAGAAACTACCGAGAAGATCATCCAAATTCAACAACGGTTGAAAACCGCCCAAAGTCGACAAAAGAGCTACGCTGACATTAAAAGAAAAGATATAGAATTTGAAATTGGAGAGATGGTCATGCTTAAAGTTGCACCTTGGAAAGGCGTTGTTCGATTTGGTAAACGAGGGAAATTAAATCCAAGGTATATTGGACCATTCAAGATTATTGATCGTGTCGGACCAGTAGCTTACCGACTTGAGTTATATCAACAACTCGCGGCTGTACATAACACTTTCCACGTCTCGAATTTGAAGAAATTTTTTGCTAAAGAAGATCTCACTATTCCGTTAGATGAAATCCAAATCAACGAAAAACTTCAATTCATCGAAGAACCCGTCGAAATAATGGATCGTGAGGTTAAAAGACTTAAGCAAAACAAGATACCAATTGTTAAGGTTCGATGGAATACTCGTAGAGGACCCGAGTTCACCTGGGAGCATGAAGATCAGATGAAGAAGAAATACCCGCATCTATTTCCAGAAGATTCGTCAACACCTTCAACAGCTTAAAATTTCGGGACGAAATTTATTTAACGGGTAGGTACTGTAGTGACCCGAACTTTTCCATGTTTATATATATTAATTGAGATTGATATTTACATGATTAAATGTTTCCAACATGTTAAGCAATCAAACTTGTTAAGACTTGATTAATTGAAATATGTTTCATATAGACAATTGACCACCCAAGTTGACCGGTGATTCACGAACGTTAAAACTTGTAAAAACTATACGATGACATATATATGGTTATATATATAGTTAACATGTTTTTATTATAAGTATGTATCTCATTAGGTATTTTAACAATGAGTTATATACATAAAAATGAGACTATTAATTTAAGAAACTCGAAAACGATATATATAACGATTATCGTTATAACAACGTCTTACTAGGTACATATGAATTATATTAAGATATTGATACACTTGGTTAATTATGTTAAATGATAATTAAATATATTATTAAGTGTATTAACAATGAAATACATATGTAAAAATAAGACTACTAACTTAATGATTTCGAAACGAGACATATATGTAACGATTATCGTTGTAACGACATTTAACTGTATATACATCATACTAAGATATATTATATATCATAATATCATGATAATATAATAATTTAACATCTCATTTGTTATAATAAACAATGGGTTAACAACATTCAACAAGATCGTTAACCTAATGGTTTCAAAACAACATTTACATGTAACGACTAACAATGACTTAACGACTCAGTTAAAATGTATATACATGTAGTGTTTTAATATGTATTCATACACTTTTGAAAGACTTCAAGACACTTATCAAAATACTTCTACTTAACAAAAATGCTTACAATTACATCCTCGTTCAGTTTCATCAACAATTCTACTCGTATGCACCCGTATTCGTACACGTACAATACACAGCTTTTAGATGTATGTACTATTGGTATATACACTCCAATGATCAGGTCTTAGCAGCCCATGTGAGTCACCTAACACATGTGGGAACCATCATTTGGCAACTAGCATGAAATATCTCATAAAATTACAAAAATATGAGTAATCATTCATGACTTATTTACATGAAAACAAAATTACATATCCTTTATATCTAATCCATACACCAAGGACCAAAAACACCTACAAACACTTTCATTCTTCAATTTTCTTCATCTAATTGATCTCTCTCAAGTTCTATCTTCAAGTTCTAAGTGTTCTTCATATATTTTACAAGTTCTAGTTACATAAAATCAAGAATACTTTGAAGTTTGCTAGCTCACTTCCAATCTTGTAAGGTGATCATCCAACCTCAAGAAATCTTTGTTTCTTACAGTAGGTTATCATTCTAATACAAGAACTTCGAGCCATCCAAGGATCCGTTGAAGCTAGATCCATTTTTCTCTTTTCCAGTAGGTTTATCCAAGGAACTTAAGGTTCGTGAATCAACCAGTGGCCAAGTCTTACTTCCCGACGAAGTAAAAATCTGTGAAAGTGAGTTATAGTCCCACTTTTAAAATCTAATATTTTTGGGATGAGAATACATGCAGGTTTTATAAATGATTTACAAAGTAGACACAAGTACGTGAAACTACATTCTATGGTTGAATTATCGAAATCGAATATGCCCCTTTTTATTAAGTCTGGTAATCTAAGAATTAGGGAACAGACACCCTAATTGACGCGAATCCTAAAGATAGATCTATTGGGCCTAACAAACCCCATCCAAAGAACCGGATGCTTTAGTACTTCGAAATTTATATCATATCCGAAGGGTGTCCCGGAATGATGGGGATATTCTTATATATGCATCTTGTTAATGTCGGTTACCAGGTGTTCACCATATGAATGATTTTTATCTCTATGTATGGGATGTGTATTGAAATATGAAATCTTGTGGTCTATTATTATGATTTGATATATATAGGTTAAACCTATAACTCACCAACATTTTTGTTGACGTTTTAAGCATGTTTATTCTCAGGTGATTATTAAGAGCTTCCGCTGTCGCATACTTAAATAAGGACGAGATTTGGAGTCCATGCTTGTATGATATTGTGTAAAAACTGCATTCAAGAAACTTATTTTGTTGTAACATATTTGTATTGTAAACCATTATGTAATGGTCGTGTGTAAACAGGATATTTTAGATTATCATTATTTGATCATCTACGTAAAGCTTTTTAAACCTTTATTGATGAAATAAAGGTTATGGTTTGTTTTAAAATGAATGCAGTCTTTGAAAAACGTCTCATATAGAGGTCAAAACCTCACAACGAAATCAATTAATATGGAACGTTTTTAATCAATAAGAACGGGACATTTCACATATTGGGTCAGGTTGACTTTTGAGATGAATTTTGTTAACTTTTGCATGTCGGTCTCGTGCATTAGGATTGTGATACACTATGACCTGACCTAGCTTGTTAGACATGTATTGACCAACATATGTTCTCTAGGTTGAGATCTACGGTTATTTTACATTCCGAGTTTCGGTCACATTTTGGTGAATGACCTTATGTGCTGCTAAGGTGAGTTTCATTTGCTCCCTTTTTAATTGCTTTTGCAATCTATATTTTTGGGCTGAGAATACATGCATTTTATTTTAAACGCAATGGACACAAGTACATACTAAATTCTACACTGAGTTTGAACCGAAAATTCCATAGCTTTGGTAACTAGTAACTGCCGATTTTGGTGGGTACGAGTAGTTATATATGGATCCATAGGGCTTGACATCCCCGTCTGTTCCAGGTATAGAAACCCTAGCCTGAACTATAAAACAGAAGTATACTATTTGAGTTTAGTACACGTTGGATTGCATGTATTGTACATGTTGGTTGCATGTATGTTAAAACACGTTAAAGTTTAGTTACCAGGGTGCTCAATCTTGTAGAATATTTTGATAAACGTTTCTGGATGAAACAACTGAAATCTTGTGATCCACCTTTACATACAGATTATGTGCAACATTAAAACTATGAACTCACCAACCTTTGTGTTGACACTTTTAAGCATGTTTATTCTCAGGTTCCTAGAAGTCTTCCGCTGTTTGCTTATATGTTATACAAGCTATGTGCATGGAGTCATACATGCTTTATTCGAGAAAACGTTGCATTCACAAAATTATCACCATGTATCTTATTTTGACTGCATTGTCAACGGATGTAGTATTGTAAACTATTATTTACGGTGATTGTCTATATGTAGAAATCATCAGATGTCGAAAACCTTGGAATTTGATATTCATTAATGGTGTGCCTTTTCAAAAGATTGCAATGTTTACAAAACGTATCATGCAGAGGTCAGTACCTCACTATGAAATTGATGAATGATGTATTGGTCCAAGTGGATTTGGACGGGTCTTCACAGTTGGAGAGCTTGAGGTCATAGGGAACCAGAATTTGCATTAGTGTGTTTAACTGGTAATTGTTAGGATTCATTAGTTAGTCTGGACTATGACCGTATCTATTTTTACCGAGTTTTGCTTATCATTTCTTGTCAAAAATTACTTGTTTATCATTCTTAAGTCTAGACACGTTTTTCCTTCATTTATTGCATAGATAGTGTACAGACGAATTCATATCTTAGCATATCTGTTACTGTACACTTTTTCTGACATTTTCCAAAGATTCCTCCGTAATTTATGGAATCTTGGTATTATATATACATATGTAAATTATGTATTGAAGAATACCAAATCTAAGTCCTATAATCTATTTCACATCAAAAATCATTTCCCTGATTACACAAGATGGATCCCGTATCTAATTCAAATTCCTTAGATTCTGACAACTATTCCGATATAGATTTTCACTCAAGCTCCGAAAGCAGTGTGACCTGAATGGATCAACCAATTAGCCATCATCTATTCTGGATGAATTGGGGATGGATTCGTAGCCTACTTAATCATTGGAGAAAAGAAGAAGGTGATCCTTTCCATTCACCACATTTCCCTCTGGGCGAAGAACCTGAAGCACTTACCGGCGAACCAGTCCGAAACACCATTTTCTCTCTCATTTTCAGAGTATCTCGTCACGATTATATACTATCTCAAATTCTAGATCTTATTCGTCCGCTCGTCCGAACCGACAATCACCCCGATGTAATAGAAGAAGTCAACGAGCTTCGCGCTCCGGTAGTGACTTTAGAGAATATGGTGCAAATGTTACAAGCACCAGCAACATCATCGGCATCAACAGTACCACCGTCATCAACACCAACAGTATCATTACCACCACCAACAACATCCGCATCTCACACCTCAACATCATAATCTGTTCCTCGAACATCAATGTCATACGCACCATAGATACCAAGGAATACCAACAACAACAAACGATGAAGTATTGATTCAAAAATTCATCAAAGAAATATTCTGCAGAGAATATGTAGTTTCTAAAAGTTTTAGAGATTTCTTATTCTAGCTCTAATTGTAAACCAGATGAGTGAGCGAATAGAAATGATGAAATAAAACCCTGATCGGAATGGTGCACGATTTACAAGCTAGATCTGTTTTACAAGCAGCATCAACAATACCGTCAGCATCACCAGCACCGTCAGTACCGTCAGCATCGTCAGCATCAGCAGCATCTACAACATCACAAGCTCTGCCAGATCCATCATCACCGCAAACATCATCACTAATCAACAACGCGTATATCGTATTAACGAGTTATGAAGTATTAACTCATTCCCTCTGAAGAAATTATATGTATATTATATATATATATATATGAATATGAATTTTGAGATTAAAATAAATCTTTTCGTACTAAGCTATTACGTGTGAATCTTAACTAGTAGGTACTACTCGGTTAATTCATATTACTAATATGCTATGATGTACATCCTTTGTTAACGACTTAACCATCGTTAACTACAATCTCTGTCTCCACAACAATAAATAAAAACCTCTAGTTTGCGCATGTGGACAAAACTCTTCTCCACGCCAATGGAGTTAGGATTTAACCAGGTTAGATACTCGTATCGTTTATCATTTATTTATCATTTTATACCTAGTTAGTTCGTTTGTTGTCGTGGGTATTTAATTGCGGTAAATCACATTTCTTATTAGGTCCTCACAGTTCCTAACAACTGGTATCAAAACTTCAAGGTTTGAAGATCGGGAACGATGGCAGATTGAAAGTACGGTTATTGATATGATGATGATTCAGTTATCATTGGGTGAACGAACTACAGATCTAGGGTTTGTTTGCAACATGTATCGTGATCAGAGGATTTTTGTTTAGGTTTCTCGCGATGAACTCAGCGAGTACGGTGTTTATACTCAAGAGTTGATCAATCGGGATTAGTTTGTTTCTGATTTAGTGATAACGTAACCTGACCAAGTTGCGTTATAAGGATGGTTTTTATGGGGCGAACAAAGGTGGTGATTGGATCGATTACTTTTGTTGCAAGATATATTTTCATTAGATATGGGTGTCGGATCTGATTTCTTGTTCCTCGCTCTCCCGTGGAAAGAAACGATCGAGCTACATTTGTATGTTCATGCACAACTGTAGGAGAAAATTCATTGAAGGTTTGTTAACTATCAGGTTGCTTTGAAATTTGGAATGTAGATAGAGAACACATGGATCTACATGCGGTAAATATTTTATGAAGATCGGTCAGTTGGATTTTCATATATGATTTTTCAAAATTACTACAGTATCACGATGAATTCTTCGGTTTTGATGACGCGAGTGCGGGGCTGTTTGTCTTGTGAAACTTTGGGTGATGCAAGCTGTATTTTTCGTGGATGTTGGTTTGTTACTGGAGCTCAAGAGGGTGGCTTTCTCTAGGGTTAGAGCGGATGGGTAAAGAACTGGACGCATTGGTTTGAAAATCGACGGTGGGAGTTATCGGGGAAGTTTGGTACTTGCATTTTTTAAACAAGATGACTAAATGTTTTAGGACAGATATTCCAGGGTTTTGTGGAATATGCGGATGGGTTGGATATTCTTTTTACTAAGGAGATTGGTTGTCGAAGGGTGTCGGATAGAACACGTGCCACTCTTGCTCATGTTTGATTGTTGTTTCAACGAAGTGAGTGGTTTTTCTTAGAGAGTGACCAATTAAGATTTTTAGGTGATAGATGGAGTGGATAATCTTGTAAGTCGTAGAACTTGAGCTTCTGGATTGTTACAGATATCAGGAAATCAGTGTGAGTTTGGTAACCGACGAAAGTTATTATGCTAGTGGGAGTTGGACGACTAGTGGATTTATGGAGATGGTGTGCGAGGTATTTCTCCAATGTTCTCAAGATTAGTGCGTTAATTTCAGATAACGTTAGGGCTTCAACTACTTGTTTTACTCTCTAATCGCAAAGTAATTTGAGACTGACCGATTATGCGAACCAAGTTTCTTTTCGAGTAGCCGCGGTTTAATTCTTGCTCGTACAATGGGAATGAGCTTTGGTTGAGAAGATGGGTTTGTGATATTCATAGCGATATCAGGAGGTAAATGCACCAGCGTGAAAGCAGAAAGTTGGAAAAAGGTGGTAGATTTCGAGCTGGTGACTGCATTCACAACGGGTGCCTTGATAAGAGTCTCCGAAGGCGTTTTTCGGGGTGTTTCTAATTGCTGGGAAGAAAAATCATAGATAGATGGGTAATTCTATACGAGTGATCGTTGACATGTTAGTGCAAGGGTTGGACGTGTCTAGAGTGATGGGTGAGGAAGTGAATTCTCCTGTTAAAACCTGTAATTGAAGTCTCGCACGTTTTAAAGGTGGCGAAGAAATTGAGATAGTCCAAGCTAGTAACTAACAAAAACAAAAACAACAACATTAACAATGTAACGACCCAACCCGTTATCCAACCAAAAACACTTAATTTTTTTTTTTTTTTTATAAACAGTCCAGTTTCAGGCATATGGAGCGCCGCTCCATATAGGGGCGCGCCGCTCCAAAGTGGCCTGTCCACTTTCTTTTTATGCTCGTTCGTAAAACACGTTTCTTAACACTTTTAAATGAAACAAATTGTCATAACACATCAATATAAGTAAAACTAAGAATTTCCCACAATAAAATCGAGTTTTACAACACCGGGCCCACATCGACCCAAATTACGACAAAGTGACCATTTCGACCCATTTTAGTTTAATACAAAACATAGACCGAGCATGGCGATTGGGGATATGCTACCCAATCCTAATCAATCCAAAAGCACGTCTTCTAAAGCAACATACGCACGTCACTAGTTCCCATGTTTACCCGCGCCTCCACCTCCACACGAATCTATAAAAATGTAAACAACGAGAGGGTAAGCTAATGCTTAGTGAATGCAATAATTATACACATACATATATAACCTACTTACTTGCAATCACTTACACAATTACCTCATACACGCTAGCATTTTAAATTAGCATACTGTCGTAAAGTATAACGCTAAATCTTCGATAATATAAGCTAGCACAACAATAGCATATAACACGAGTAATACAATATGCTACACTACAACACGTAAAACATTGATGTTCTCAACATCCGTTAATATCCAAGGCTAGCCCAACGAATGGTATCGTCAACATCGAACTTAGTCCCATCCGTCCTAATTAATGTGGTATCGTCAACATCGAACTTAAACCCACATACGAGGTATCGTCAACATCGAACTTAAACACTCATCGAATGAATTAATGTGGTATCGTCAACATCGATATAACGACCCTCATTTTTCCATTCTATATTTTTCCAATATTAAATTCCCAAACAATATAATTAAACTTAACGATTAAACTTTAATCAATAATTGATAAGCGTTAAGAATTATATAATACTCTAAAGGCAGAAATAATGATTAACTTTGTGTAATAAACGACAAGTTACTAAAAGACGGAAATAATAAGCTAATTAATTTTCGTGATCAAAATATAATACTCTAAAGCTTGTAGCCTTTAAACAATTAAATTAGAACATTTAATGAGTCATTTAAAGCTAATCTAAAGTACAAGGTTTAAAACAAAAATTTCCAAACTCCTCCTATGTAAATCGTAGCCGAATGTTTTTTTTAAAAAAAGGGGGAAAATGACCATCCTACCCCTCCTAATTTTGGCCCAAATTACCTCCTCCCTAAACCTAACTTATTCCCTAAGAAAACCTAACTAAACCCTAATTCTAGATCCTTCCTAGCTCAAGTATAAAAGGAGGTGCAAGGGTTTAGGTTTTTCCCATCTCATTCATCACACAAAAATCCTAAATCTCTCTCCCTCTCTCTTCTTGATTTCGGCAATCATAGCCACCACCACAACACCATCATCTTCAAGCAATCTTCAAGTAATCTTCAAGGGATCTTCATCGCGTTCTTCGTGTTCATCAAGATCTTCAAGTGTGTTCTTCAATATTCAAGCGTTTTGATCTTCATCTTCAAGTTAACTTCATCTTTTTCTTGTTATTATCCTTCATCATCATCAATAAAGGTATAACCCTAGATGCAAACTTTTAAATTCTTATTTCAATTCATGTTTTCATTCATGCATGATCTTAACATACATACTTGTTCATGTAAAAAAATAGTAATATACATATACATATATGTTACGGTTTAAAAAAAAAGAGTTAGATCTTGAAAACCCTAATGATTCATCAAAGATTGTGTTAGTATTTAAAAATGGTAATAAGATATATACATGCTATAAATAGGTACACCATGCATTGTAAAAAAAAATAATATATATATATATACATATATATATACATATATATATATATATACATATATATATATATATATACATATATATATATATATATATATATATACATATATATATATATATATACATATATATATATATATACATATATATATATATATACATATATATATATATATGTATATATATATATATATATGTATGTATGTATGTGTCGAAAGTTATAAAATTTTTTTTTGTTAAATCTTAAAAACCTTAAAGATTTGATAAAGATATGTTTGTATTTAAAAAGGAAACAAAATATATACACGATATATATATATATATATACGTATTAAATATTAAAACCCTAATTAAACCTAACCCTAATATATTAAATCCTAATTTATTAAAACCCTAATATTAACTAAACCCTAAACATTAATTAAAACCCTAATCATTAACTAATCATTATTACACTAAACCTTAATCATTAAAAACTACTTTAATTAATTAACCCTAATCATTAATTATTATTACTACATTAATTTACTAAAACCCTAATACTATTATATAATACTTATACACTTATATTATTACTAACACATAATATACTACTACTTATATTATATTATACGATTACGATAGTCAATCACGATAACGTGTGATTACTCGAACGCCAACGCTACTTAAGGCTTAGGGTGATCCTTGGTACCACTATGGGACGCTTGTGGATTATGAATGCCAAACTTAGATTTTGGTCAAGAAATCATGGGCGAACCGGTAACAATTGGTCATTCTGGTGACTCGGCGGTGGAATAAATGTTTGAGTATGGTGCACAATGTCAAACCCGACTATAGTAATCATACACCTAGTTATCTTCACACTTAATAGCTGGTAGACTTTTTAAGAACAACTCACTAGTGATCAGCGCTAGCTTACTAAAAGTGGAAACTTACTAAAAGTGGAAACATACTAAGAATGGAAACTTAGTAAAACGAACTATACTTAAAACACTTGAATACTTAAACTTAAACTTGGGCAAAACACTTAACTACTCTTAAATGTCAATAGGTTGACTTTCTGATCATCCGTCCAAACTTTCTATTCCAAGCAATAACGATCTCTCTCTACTTACTAAGGTAAATTTCATAGCCCCACTTTATATTGTGCACAACTTATTTAACTTCTTGGGATGAGACACATGCTGCTTTTACTATTTACAATTTAGACACAAGTACCAACTGTTAAACTATACTATACCTGGCTATGTCTGACTAAGTCCCTACAGTGATATTTTTAATTGCTCGTTGAATGCATGCTTAATTATTGGGGGTAGGCCTATCGGGAGTAACGTCCCCGATACATTTGACCATGTCATTGTATTACTTAATAATGAAATTAAACCGACAAGGACAGACACAACTTGTCATTGGGGCAAACTTTGAATGTTTAGTCTAAATATCACGAACTGGCATAACTTTTTGGTCCCTTCGAGATCAACTCTTAAGATCTTTGTGATCTTCAGGAAAACTAAAGTTCCGTGTGGTCTACTTTTGAAAACAAAATCTTGTGATCTAAAAATAACGACAACTACTTTTGTTAAACCTATGCTTTCACTCAACCTTTTTGGTTGACACTTTAGCATGTTTGTCTCAGGTGCTGATTGATCAAGCTTTTTTACTTACTGCTTATGTGATGCTACTTGGACTTAGGATCAAGAGATATCGTATTTATGATTCTTGCATATGAAACAATTACTTTATTGTAATTTCCATTATTTTAACGACATCTCATTTTCCGCTACGTACTCAATAAAGTTTGTTTTTATCATTTAGTATTGTTCTCGTATTATAATATGTTGGTTTGTTTGATATTAGTGACGTTTCTTCCAGACCCTATCTGGAGGACGTCACAGGGTGGTATCAGAGCATAACCAGGCTATTATAGGGAACCAGGATTGCATCTTTATGTGTGCCTTATTTGCTAGCTAGGGTGCCTTAGCAATCTAGGAAACTTTAACCTTTCCTGCCTTAGACTTTAAAGCATTTAGGATTGCCTTGTAATCTTAAAACATATGCTTTACAATCTTATCTTAAAACTGATCAAAATCTCGTTCCTAATGTTAGGATGCCTAACTCTCATCCAGCGAACAAAATGAATCTTTTCAAGCCAACCGAAAAAGGAGCTGAAAGGTCTTCCACTGAAAGACCAGTCCAAAGTCCACCTTATGGCATTGGTAGTCCTCCCTCACCAAATTATAGCCTAGATACTCTACCTACTTCTCCTGATTTTCACCCGACTCAAGGATCTGAAAGCAAAGGAGAAAGCCCTGCTAATTCTGCTGACTCTAGCTCTTATCACTCACTGGTATATAAACCGATGAGTACTACTGAATGGGATGCTCTTCAAGATCTCCCTAACTACGACAGTGACTTCTCAAATTATGAGCCGGAAGAAGAGCCTATTGAAGAATCATCTGAAAAACTCAAATCTAAAGAGAAAACAACCCGAACCCGCTACTACTGGTGAAACCAGTCCATTATTTTATAATAACATGGAGCACGTAATGGTGAAGCGTGATATCATCAACCTTCAGAGTAGCTGTGAGAAGAATAGAGAGTATAGCAGACGCCATGTTGCTCGGATAGAAGTGCGTCTAAACAACCTAGAAAAAGAAAACAAAATTTTGAAGGAAATCATCAAAGAGTCCTTCAACCCTCAAACCGAAAGGCTAGAGAAACTTGTGAAGAATAATATGGACAAAGTGATGGAGAAAGTGATGGTTGAGAAGGAGAAGAAATGAAGCGTATCTTGTTCTTTGTTTTCCTATTTATTTATTTTCCATTTTCCTATCTATGTAAAGGCTATCACTTAAATTATTCCCATTTCCATCTCGTATAATAAAGGCTTATTTAATGTCTCGTTCTTAATAATATAAAGTGTTTCGTTTATATTATATTCATCTTCATCCTGCTTAAAATTTTTCAAACTTATGACCTATCAGATTTATCAAACTTCTTTACACCCTTATGTAGTGAAGAATCATGGTTCGTCCAACCGCACCAACTCTTACCACGATGTTACATAACTTTCTCGTTTGACCACGTCCATTTCATAACTTTCACAACTTCCATAACTTTCAAAGATATGAAAGTTAACCAAGTCTATAAAGACTGTGACTTAAAAGTAGTCAACCATAACTCGACAAGTTCGTAACTGTTTTCATGGATGACATTTCGATCTTCTCCAAGAGTAAGAAAGAACATGAGCAACATTTGCAAATTCATTCTTGAACTCTTAAGAAAAAGAACAACTCTACGTAAACTTTTCCAAGTGCAAGTTTTGGCTTAAAACCGACATGTTGTCGATCCAGCTAAGATTACTGCTATCCTTAACACACTATATTAGAAATCATCATTGATCACATATCCTGACCTCATGGGGTGATATTGAAATGGAAATATGAATTAGTGAAATATAATGATGGTGGCCAACGTGATTATATTCCGGTAATTCATAGAAATATTCCAATATCATGACGTATGGAATAGAAAGTGAATCAAAGATAACTCTCAAGCTATCTGTTCAAAAACCCAAATGCAAGGGCATGAAAGAAGAAAAAAAATGATCATCTTGATATTAGTAGATGCGAAGAACTCATTCTAATCAAACTATATATCTATCTCATACTCATTTAACAAACTTTCATGTACCATAAAGGTTGTAAACAATCGAATCTTGAAGTTTTACATTCCTTTATCCTAAATGGATATCTCCTGATCATTGATACTTAATCATCAATTGTTATATCCAAATCCTCTCTGTTATTACACTTTCGATGTAAATTTTCATATGACTTTCAAAAACCCATGTCATTTGAACCCTCGAACATCGATATTACAAACACCATGTCCAATATTACATTTTCTATGTCGAGATGATAAATATCTCATATGCATAATCTTTTGAAGAATGGAACCTCCATACATGTATCATTTTGACTATCACATTCAAGAAACTTCTGTACTCGTACATCTACTTATAATAGACTACTTGGCACCTGATGTTATGCGAGGTGTATACGAAATAGTTATATTTTTATTGCGAAATACTATTAAATACGATACAATTTTACACAAGTTATTTATTTATTTATAGAGTGGATATACCTAAACCTTGCTACAACACTTATAGGCAGTGTACCTAATTGTAAAGTAGTGTAGTTTTTAGTAAGTCCGGTTCGTTCCGCAGGGAGCTAACCAAGTTTAACGCTATATTTTTTTTATTTTAAACTATATTTGTATGTATGTATATATATATATATATATATATATATATATATATATATATATATATATAAGTAGTATTATTATTATTATAAAAAGGGGGTTTTTACCGTTTAATGACCGGTTTGTCGATTTTATGTCTTAAGTCACAATTAAAACCTAATGTAAAATATTAAATATAAATACAATTTAATTTAAAGCGTAAAGTAAATGACGATAAATAAAAGTGCGATAATTAAAAGTACGATAATTAAAAGTGCAATAAATAAAATGACAATAAATAAAAGTGCGATGAGATATAAAATAAAGGAATTATGCTTATTTAAACTTCCGTAATCATGATGTTCGACGTGTTGATTTTAGTTTATTACCATGGGTTAATTGTCCTTTGTCCTGGATTATTCAATATGTCCATCTGGTTTTTGTCCATAACAGTCCATCAGTCATAAATATAAAGTGCGAGTGTCCTCGTCAAATTATCCTTATACCCGAAGTCAAATATTCTAACTAATTAGGGACTTAAACTGTAATAAGGTTTAATACATTGTTAATGATTACACCAGGCTATCGACTGTATGCAATCCAAGGTTTTAATACTTTATTAACAATTACACCAAGTTTCCTTGTATGTAATTCACCCCTGTTTTAATGAGTCCATTGACTATTAATCCATTCCCGTGTCCAGTTAAATGAACGATTATTAGTATTTATAAATATCCCGCCCATCGTGTCCGATCGAGTGTATATGGTTATTTATAGATACGTCAAATTGTAAATCTCTATATTAAATTAACGAACTATCATTCAGTTAAACAAATATAAAGCCCATTAATAGCCCATAGTCCAATTTTCACAAGTGTCGGTCTTTTGTCCAAACCCCAATTATGGTACAAAGCCCAATTACCCCGTCTTAATATTTAATCCAACATCACGATTACTCCGGCTTAAATAAGCATAATAATAACTTAGCTACGAGACATTAATTTAAAAAGGTTGAACATAACTTACAATGATTAATAATAGCGTAGCGTTACATGGACAGAATTTCAACTTACAAACTTACAACATTCGCTACCATAACCTTATTATTATTAATCTTAAATTAAAATTAAAATTATAAATATAAATATATATGTTGAGAGAGTGCAGAGAAAGGAAAAGAAAAAGATGTGTTTTTTTTCGTCCGAAAAATGCTTCAATTTATAGATGTGGCCAGACTTTGGGTGCCATGCGATCACATGGGTTTAACTCTTCCAGGCCATGCGATCGCATGGCCTGCTTTTCCAGCTCATGTTCTTTTGTTTTCTTATTTGCCGACGGTTTTTAATATAAATATAATATATAAATAATTTATAGAATTATTTATATATTATATTATATTCGTGTGCATAGTTGACTTGTAATTTTAGCTCCGTTGCATCGCGCGTTGATAGTTGTTCATGTCCCGGTTCTGGATTTTCGAACGTCCTTTCGTACGATTTAACATCTTGTACTTTGCGATTTGCGGCTTGTACTCTTGTAATTTTGAGACGTTTCTCATCAATAAATTGAACCTCTTGGATTGTACTTTGTACTTTTTAGCGTTTTGGTCATTTGTGTCTTCAATTCGTCGAATCTGTCTTTTGTCTTTACCTTTTATTATTTAAATGAATATCACTTGTAAATAGAACAATTGCAACCAAAAGCTTGTCTTTCTTGAAGGATAATGCTATGAAATATGTGTTCATTTTTAGCGTTATCAGCACCATGCAAGTAATGGTGTCATACTCAAACAATAATTGATCATTGCCAACTCGAAAATCAAAGGTGAAATACACTATCTCAAGTTGTGGCTTGAGCTAAACTCATCACATCTGAAAAACTGCTGTAACAATTGAATGATTCCATCATACTTTAACGTATCCTCCTCTCAGACCAACTAAGGCTGAATTCAAACGATCATTACATAGTTGAAAGTCACTGCTTTAGCATTTATTTATACTTGTCTATGCGACTGCCAGATTATTCATGCCGAGTTCTCGAACTCTCACTATCACTCGAACGATTCAAAGTTGCAAATCTTATTTGAAGTTCTTTCATACATAACTCTAAATCCGAGGGATTTACTCATTTGATGATAATCACATTATCTTCCTTCTTACTTTAATGTTAACATTTTGAGTCCAAGAACTCATGCCCTGATAAAAGTTAATTCATTAGTTTTCACTACCTCGAAACAATTATTACATAATTATTTCTACGGAATTTTAAAATCTTCAATCAATTTTTCTCAAACAAATAAACTCCTAAATACATATATCCTATTTTCCAAATATTTCTTACGCGTGTCTTTATTTTCAAATTATTCTAGAATTTATAAAGAAAGTGATTTTTCACTTATGTAATCTATAAAATCTTATACATAAATTTACCTATACATATTTTGACTAGTACATATCAAATTATACTTTCGCTTCTACAAATTTCCACTTTGATTAAATCGAAATTACTTTACAAAATTTTACGTAACCCTAGTTGTACTATCAACATCATTTCGTCACCTCCTCTAAAATTACTTGCACTAATTATATAAACACTTTCGCATTTTTATCAATTTACTTTTGTTTTATCAAATTAAACATTCTTTTAATCAATTCTTTTTTCGTATTGTTCAAATTATTTCACGTAAAATAATACGTGTTGTACGTAACTCAAGTTTTACTAATAGCTCCGCTTCGTTTATATTGTTATATCAAATGTCGCAACTTTTCAAAAATTACTTTGGCTTATTATTAAAAACTTTCGTATTGCTCTCCAATGTGTTTGGATCACCTTTATTCTCATTCTCCGTGCAAGAACGAGACTTACCTCTTTACGTACATCATCTCTTCCTTGCTATGCTAATCATTAAGAAGTTTCTACTTCCGGTAATTCACGGCTAAACCACAACACCCTCGTAAACATCAATTCTACGATCTTTTAAACAAGGAAGCAGAGGTTCCTTCATCTTATAAACAATGATTCACATTTGAATCCGCGTTTAAACTCGTAAGTAAATAATAAACCGACTCGCCATTTGTGCGGAAACACTTTTCTTACTCTGAAGGAGTTACCTTAAACATTTATGAAGATACTCTAAAACATTTCTTCCTTCATGGATTGTAACTAGATGTTATTCTAGTCAAGTTTTAATCTATGGTTCGACAAGAAACTGAAATCATAAATCTTAAAGCAACATTCTGGAATTATTCCTAAAGACAAGTTCTCATGTATACTGAACGATATCTTTCATTTAATCGCTCATATTATCCTGAGATCAATGAATCCTTTACTAACATCTCATTTGTCTATTAGACATCTCTTGAAAACTAAAGGTATTATGGTTACCTTTCGCAACTTGAAGCTGGTATTATCCCTAACAATCACCAGCTATACATCAAACTACGTAACTGAAATCTTTACTTACTCTACTCTATTTTATCTGCCCTACTATTATCGCATGAACACTCAAGACTCTAATGAGCTTAACGACACATTGAATGCTGGTATAGCATCATCTTTCCTTTTAAAGGAAAAATTAGTCAAACGACACTCTTGTTATTTCTTGGAAAATCTCCGTATTTAATGCACTTTGAAAATGACCTATTAAGATTAAGGATCATGAGATCAAACGTGTAAACAAAACAATATACTTATTGTTAACACTCATTCGAATTCACGTACAGGCCCCGATTGTACCAGGGAACGTGAAAATCAAACTCTATTGTTAAAATCCGTTGGGATTCGCGTAGAAGCCCCTAACATACATGGGAACGCGAAGACCAAATGATACGGAAATACACCCATCTCTTCTCAACTGCTGAGGCAAACGAGAAATCTACCTAAAACTTCGCGACGAAGTTTCTAATAACGGGGAGGTACTATAACGACCCTCATTTTTTCATTCTATATTTTTTCAATATTAAATGCCCAAACAATATAATTAAACTTAACGATTAAACTTTAATCAATAATTGATAAGCATTAAGAATTATATAATACTCTAAAGGCGGAAATAATGATTAACTTTGTGTAACAAACGACAAGTTAATAAAAGACAGAAATAATAAGCTAATTAATTTTCGTGATCAAAATATAATACTCTAAAGCTTGTAGCCTTTAAACAATTAAATTAGAACCTTTAATGAGTCATTTAAAGCTAATCTAAAGTACAAGGTTTAAAACAAAAATTTCCAAACTCCTCCCATGTAAACCCTAGCTGAATTTTTTTTTTTAAAAAGGGGGAAAATGACCATCCTACCCCTCCCAATTTCGGCCCAAATTACCTCCTCCCTAAACCTAAATTATTCCCTAAGAAAAACCTAACTAAACCCTAATTCTAGATCCTTCCTAGCTCAAGTATTAAAGGAGGTGCAAGGGTTTAGGTTTTTCCCATCTCATTCATCACACAAAAACCCTAAATCTCTCTCCCTCTCTCTTCTTGATTTCGGCAATCATAGCTAACACCACAACACCATCATCTTCAAGCGGTCTTCAAGTAATCTTCAAGGGATCTTCATCGCGTTCTTCGTGTTCATCAAGATCTTCAAGTGTGTTCTTCAATATTCAAGCGTTTTGATCTTCATCTTCAAGTTAACTTCATCTTTTTCTTGTTATTATCCTTCATCATCATCAATAAAGGTATAATCCTAGATCCAAACTTTTAAATTCTTGTTTCAATTCATGTTTTGATTCATGCATGATCTTAACATACATACTTGTTCATGTAAAAAAAAATAATAATATACATATACATATATGTTACGGTTTTAAAAAAAATAAGAAAAGAGTTAGATCTTGAAAACCCTAATGATTCATAAAAGATTGTGTTAGCATTTAAAAATGGTAATAAGATATATACATGCTATAAATAGGTACACCATGCATTGTAAAAAAATAATATATATATATATATATATATATATATATATATATATATATATATATATATGTGCCGAAAGTTATAATTTTTTTTTTTGTTAAATCTTAAAAACCCTAAAGATTTGATAAAGATATGTTTGTATTTAAAAAGGAAACAAAATATATACACGATATATATATACGTATTAAATATTAAAACCCTAATTGAACCTAACCCTAATATATTAAATCCTAATTTATTAAAACCCTAATATTAACTAAACCCTAAACATTAATTAAAACCCTAATCATTACCTAATCATTATTACACTAAACCCTAATCATTAAAAACTACTTTAATTAATTAACCATAATCATTAATTATTATTACTACATTAATTTACTAAAACCCTAATACTATTATATAACACTTATACACTTATATTATTACTAACACATAATATACTACTACTTATATTATATTATACGATTACGATAGTCAATCATGATAACGTGTGATTACTCGAACGTCAATGCTACTTAAGGCCTAGGGTGATCCTTGGTACCACTATGGGACGCTTGTAGATTACGAATGCCAAACTTAGATTTTGGTCTAGAAATCATGGGCCAACCGGTAACAATTGGTCATTCTGGTGACTCGGCGGTGGAATAGATGTTTGAGTATGGTGCACAATGTCAAACCCGACTATAGTAATCATACACCTAGTTATCTTCACACTTAATAGGTGGTAGACTTATTAAGAACAACTCACTAGTGATCAGCGCTAGCTTACTAAAAGTGGAGACTTACTAAAAGTGGAAACATACTAAGAATGGAAACGTAGTAAAACGAACTATACTTAAAACACTTTCAATAGGTTGACTTTCTGCTCATCTATCCAAACTTTCTGTTCTAAGGAGTAACGATCTCTCTCTACTTACTAAGGTGAATTTCATAGCCCCACTTTATATTGTGCATAACTTATTTAACTTCTTGGGGTGAGACACATACTGCTTTTACTATTTACAATTTAGACACAAGTACCAACTGTTAAACTATGCTATACCCAGCTATGTCCGACTAAGTCCATACAGTGATATTTTTAATTGCTCGTTGAATGCATGCTTAATTATTGGGGGTAGGCCTATCGGGAGTAACGTCCCCGATACATTTGACCAAGTCATTGTATTACTTAATAATGAAATTAAACCGACAAGGACAGACACAACTTGTCATTGGGGAAAACTTTGAACGTTCAGTCTAAATATCACGAACTGGCATAACTTTTTGGTCCCTTCGAGATCAACTCTTAAGATCTTTGTGATCTTCATGAAAACTAAAGATCTGTGTGATCTACTTTTGAAAACAAAATCTTGTGATCTAAAAACAACGACAACTACTTTTGTTAAACCTATGATTTCACTCAACCTTTTTGGTTGACACTTTAGCATGTTTGTCTCAGGTGCCGATTGATCAAACTTATTTACTTACTTCTTATGTGATGCTACTTGGACTTAGGATCAATAGATATCGCATCTATTATTCTTGTATATGAAACAATTACTTTATTTTAATTTCCATTATTGTAACGATATTTCATTTTCCGCTGCGTACTCAATAAAGTTTGTTTTTATCATTTAGTATTGTTCTCGTATTATAATATGTTGGTTTGTTTGATATTAGTGATGTTTCTTCCAGACCCTATCTGGAGGACATCACAATCGAACTTAAACCCACATATGAGGTATCGTCAACATCGAACTTAAACCCTCATCGAATGAATTAATTTGGTATCGTCAACATCGAACTTAAACCCACCCCACATATGAGGTATCGTCAACATCGAACTTAGACCCTCATCGAATGTCACTACAATAGTGGTATGGCTTCGTCAACATCGAACTTTAAATCCATACATGAGGTATCATCAACATCGAACTTTAACCCTCATCAAACAAATAATATACTCTAGGATATGGTATCGTCAACATCGCACTTTAACCCATACCCCACAAGCAAATAAATCATATACATACATATATAATTATTCCACTCACCTCGATTACTTGAAGAGCCAATCCCGCTTGAGCTCCTAATCATCCAAAAGTAAATCACCTAAGAGATTCATAACAAATAAGCTTTACACCTAAGCTTATACTCAAATCACCATAAGTGCAATTTCGACCATTTACACAAGTACTAACTTTGACTAAGTCAAAACTCACCCGAACTTCTCATAATCACAATCAACTTGTGATTATGTTCCAATAACACATTTTACAAAAGGTTTGATCAACCATTTCCCCATTTGGACTCACGATCCGCCCAAATTGCCATAAAGTGCAATTTACACCTTTTTGCACTTTTAACGATACCCGAAGGTACAAAAATAACGAGACCAATTCCCGCATTCCCGAAATACCTAAATACACCCATTTTAGCTTTTAAACGCATACTAGCACGAATTTTTTACAAAAATCCATTTTGACCTAAAATCAAATCAAACCACCAAAATTGAAAGCTTACACTTCTAATCACTCTTAACACAAGTTAACTAGTGATTTAAACACTTGAACATGATTATTAACTAACCAATTTTATCATCCAAACCAAAACCCACCAACAATGGTCTTCCACACCATTTACTAGTTTAATCATCCATCTAACAACTAGTGAGGTTTACTCAAGAACACACAAATCAAAACCCCAATCATGAACAATAATCATAAGAACGAATTTCGGAATTAGAAATTACCAATACAACCACAACGTAGGCGTAAACGAGATGAACAACTTTAATACTTGTGACTAGACCCAAATCACCATTCTTCTTCCTCAAATCTCCAATTCTCTCTCTAGAAACCCACCCTCTCTCTCTCTAGGGTTTGATAAGTGTGAGTGTGAAGGAGAAGGAAAAAATGAGTTAGGATAAGGTTTTGAATCAGTTTTGAGGTCCCCAAACCGTCCATATACGAAAGGACTATAATACCCCTCATATAAACCCTTTAAAAATGCTGAAAAATGCATCAGAGGCCATCGGAGTGCTGCTCCAAAGGGTAGAGCGCCGTTCCAACCTACCAGAACTGGTGGCCGAGCAAAAACAGGTTTCAGCAACTCGTTTTGGCCATAACTTTTCGACCGTAACTCCGTTTTTGATTAATCAAATATCGTTGGAAACGTAATAAGATATTCTTTCCAATGGTCAGGCTTTGAAACATCAACTCAAACTTTATTTGGGCTTGAAAAATTACGTTACACACCTTGTAACTCAAACAACATCCAGAATAATGTGTAACAGAAAAACGGGGTGTTACAACTCTCCCCCACTTAGATTAGATCACGTCCCCGTGATTCGCGACAACACTAGAAGTTAAGCACTTCTCCTTCGAACATTTACACCTCCAATGCGGAGTTACACATGTAGCAATCACACATCCGAGTTCTCTCTTCATGCACTAACGCATCATATTACAACGAAGAAGGGTAATCATCCTACGAGACAAAACAATCGCAACCGTTTGCTCCTACACCGAGTATCCAAACTCGTACCATACACTTCACAATCGTCCTAAAAGTAGAACAATTCACGACAATCATCGTCGTCGCGCCTTTCGATCGTGGAATATTCGGGAATCATCCTGACGCTTTCCGAAAATCTCTCGTTTGCGCCATTCGGGAACTTCGCCATTCCAACTCATGTCTCAAAAATACCTTCACAATTTATTTCAAAGTCCAACTTGGGACTTCTCCAAAGACCATCGAAGCCTTC
Source organism: Rutidosis leptorrhynchoides (assembly GCF_046630445.1). NCBI lineage: Eukaryota > Viridiplantae > Streptophyta > Magnoliopsida > Asterales > Asteraceae > Rutidosis > Rutidosis leptorrhynchoides. The sequence goes on along the minus strand of NC_092336.1, from coordinate 510,047,236 downwards.
CTTTCCTAAATAAGCAACACCCGTTCGCCCATCACGTCTACTAGATAGGGATTATTCTGAAATCTCTGGTAATTACTACCCTACTTAGGATTCAAATCCCGTACGCCTGCCGCCAAGGTGATAACATTTCGTGAAATCTTGACGATTTGAAGACGCAAATGACCAAAAAGCTAAAAAGTACAAAGTACAATCCAAGTGGTTCAATTTATTGATGAGAAACGTCTAAAAATGACAAGAGTACAAGCCGCGAAACGCAAAGTACAAGATATCTAAGCGTACGAAAAGGCGTTCAAAAATTCGAAACTGAGACATAAACCGAGCATCAACGTACAACTAAACGTAGCTAAAATTACAAGTCAACTATGCACAAGAATATAATATAATATATATATTATTATATGAAATTATATATTATTATATGAAATTATATATTATTATGTTATATATTATAATATTCAGCAGCCCACGTTTAACTCAATTTGGTGAGCTGGAATCCGAAGCTCCACACTCGCGGAGCTGTAAGGCACAAAAGTACCGCACTCGCGGAGTTGTACAGTTCAAAGTGGGCCTATAAAAGCTCACGCATTCTGCTCGAATTCTGCACCCTTTCTATCTATCTATCAGATCAATATATATATATATATATATATATATATATATATATATATATATATATATATATTTATAATTTATTTTTAATATTAAGTTTAATGTAAGTTTAATAATAATTTGGGTTATTGTAAGAAATGTTTTACGGGTTTTAAAGTCAGGACTCTCTCCGTGTAACGCTACGCGATAAATAATCACTGTAAGCTATGTTCTTCCTTTTTAAATTAATGTCTAGTAACTAAGTTATTATTATGCTTATTTGAGCCGAAGTAATCGTGATGTTAGACTAAATATTAAGATGGGGATATTGGATTTTGTACCATAATTAGGGTTTGGACAAAAGACCGACACTTGTGAACATTGGACTATTGACTATTAATAGGTAAGGGGTATTGTCTAATTGAATGACAACTCATTGGAACCTGTCGAACCTATCTTCAAATTAGTTAATCTAATAATTATTAAATTGATTACGAATGTCCTATTTAGTGAAGTTTATACGACATCGTTTACAATCATTTAATTAATCAATTGGATTGGGTAATTGATTATTCATTATGGCCAAGTGAATAAATTAATGTATCATGGACTAATTAAAACAGGAGTGGATCACATTCAAGGATAATTGGTGTAATTGTTAACAAAGTATTAAAACCTTAGATTACACGCAGTCGATAACCTGGTGTAATTATTAACAAAGTATTAAAACCTTGTTACAGTTCGAATCCCTAATTAGTTGGAATATTTGACTTCGGGAATAAGGTTAATTTGACGAGCATATTATAATTATGACCGATGGACTATTATGGGCAAAACCCATATAGGTATCAAATAAACCAGGACAAAGGACAATTAGCCCAGATTAATAAATTAAAATCAAAACGTCAAACATCATGGTTACGGAAGTTTAAATAAGCATAATTCTTTTGTCATATTTCTCATCGTACTTTTAATTACTGTCATTTTATTATTCGTAATTTTATATATCGTCATTGTTATTTATTTTACGCACTTTAATTATTGTCATTTATCTTTACGCTTAAAATATAAAATCGACAAACCGGTCATTAAACCGTAAAACCCCCCTTTTATAATATTACTACCTATATATAATTATATATATTTTGTAAAAATATAGTTCTATAAAAATAGAGTACGTAATCACTAGCTCCATGTGGAACGAACCGGACTTACTAAAAACTACACTACTCTATGATTAGGTACACTGCCTATAGTGTTGTAGCAAGGTTTAGGTATATTTCATCCGTAAATAAATAATAAAACCTGTGTAATATTTCTTCGTATTTCGTAGTAAACAATAATAGTATTTCGTACCCCTCCGCTCACACATCAAGTTTTTGGCGCCGGTGCCGGGGAGTCGGTAAAAAACGCTATATTTTTGTAAAGTATATCTGTGTAAAAATATATAATTTTTAATTTCGTAAAAATATTTTGTATTTATAATAAGTGTTAAAAAAATAAGAAAAAAATATATATATATTTTTAAGAACTTATCTATAAAAAGTATTTTTATTAAATCTTTGAAATATAAGTTTATTTTTATATAAATTGTATATATATTATTTTGTAAAAAAAATAAAAAATAAAAATTTAAAAATCAAATAAATTATAAAACTGAAACTGCCGAACCTGTTTTGGCCTGCACCCATTTCCGAACCTGCATCCCTCCACAATCGCAGAACTACAAAGGGTAAACCCTACGCGATCGCGTAGCCTACTCTGACAGGTCAAAACCCTAACATTAATTGCGATTTTAGGTTATAATTTTATAATAATTATTATTATTAGGGTTTAATTTAATTATTATATAGTTTTAATATAATTTGTATTTTAAGTTTTAATTATTATTATTTAAATATCTATATTAATCCTTTTATATAAATAATATAAAAATAATATTTTTATAAAATTGTATTTTTATCAACTTAGTTTCTTTTTGTAAATTGTATATTTGTATCATTTACTTTGTAATTTGTATATTTATCGTTCGTAATTAGTTTTAAACTTAGTTTTTGCCGTAATTATTTCATATTTCTAGATTTTTAGGCTTTGTCGTAAAATCCCATAAGTGTTTTTCTTTAGATTAAGATTTAAGTGCTTTAGAATTTTGCGACGTCGCTTATCGCTTTAGTATTTAATAGATTTTGGTGCCTAATTAAGTTATTGCCGTTTTGGATATAGAATTCCTTTTAAGGTTTAATACCTTTAGATGCAATTTTTAATTTTTAGTTTTTAGACTTTTAAGTTTCGACGCTCTACTTTCTTATTATTGTTTTTCGACTTTTTATTTTTCGACGTTTGTTTTTAGATTCTTATTTTTCGACGCGTTTTTTCTTTCTCATTTCTACGCTCTAGTTTTTAGGACATAGAATTTTCTTTATTTTGTTTAAACTTCGACGGAAAAATTATTTTAAGCGGTTAAATTAATAGACATCCAAAATTTTCTGCTTCGTAGTAATAGTTGGATTTGTTAGTGGCTGAGTTGTGGATTTTCCGACTTAAGGATCCTGGCTCCCTGCTGCATCTTTTGGCTATTCGAAACGTGGGCAAAAACAGAAAAGTCTATTAATTTGATAACTTATATAATTTCTAATAGGATATTCAGTGAATGCACCGAGCAAAACGTTCACCACCTTTCATATGTTCACCACCTGTAACTCGATCAAGACATCTAGCTAATATTATCGCCGTTGATTTTTCTTTAGAATCATCATCTAGTCGAACAAGTACTCCAATTCAAATTTCCGATAATCCATCTTTTGAAGCCGATTTCACAATTGAGAACCCGGAGGATATTCAAGGACAATTCCAAGATCCTGAACCACTAATCATTCCTCCTGAACCAAAAACCGTTAAATCAGAATTCTCTAGTGATTCGTATTCAAAAAATTCAATTATGGAAGTAACTGAACCTCTAAGTATGGAAGATCGAATGAGAGCCACACGTACTGGCCAAGGACACACCATTATTAAGCCAGACATTAATGCGCCAGATTATGAAATCAAAGGACAAATCCTACACATGGTAACTAATCAATGCCAATATAGTGGTACGCCAAAAGAAGATCCAAACGAACATATTCGAACCTTTAATAGGATATGTACTCTATTTAAAATCAGAGAAGTTGAGGATGAACAGATCTATCTCATGTTGTTTCCCTGGACTTTAAAGGGAGAAGCCAAAGATTGGTTAGAATCATTACCTGAAGGAGCGATTGACACATGGGATGTTTTAGTTGAGAAATTTCTTAAAAGATTCTTTCTGGCATCTAAAGCTGTGAGACTTCAAGGAGAAATTGTTACGTTCGTGCAAAAGCTAAATGAAACATTATATGAGGCGTGGACAAGATTCAGAAAGTTGTTGAGAGGATGTCCTCAGCACGGTTTAGACACTTATCAAATAGTACAAATATTCTACCAAGGTTTCAATGTCGCTACACAAAAAGACATCGACACAGCAGCTGGTGGTTCCATTATGAAGAAAACTGCAATTGGAGCTCACAAAATCATTGATAACACAGCATCCCACTCGCATGAGTGGCACCAAGAAAAAGATATCTTTCGTTCATCTAAAGCGGCTAGAGCCGATTCTAGCAATGACTTTGATTTCGTTTCCGCAAAAATAGATGATTTCGAGAGACGAATGGAAAAGATGACTAAAGATATTCACACAATACGAATCAGTTGTGAGCAATGCGGTGGAACACACTTAACGAAAGATTGTCACATTGAGCAAATGATGGAACAACGTGAGAATGTTTCCTACATGAACCAAAGGCCAGGAAATAATTATCAAAATAATTATCAACCGCTAAGGCCAAACTTCAATCGAAATCAAAACATTCTTTACAATCCAAATGGACCCAACAATAACTCGTATAACCAACAAGGTTCGAATAACCAACCAACTCAAAACAACACTTTCAATCAACAAAGACCTAGCTTGTATAAACCACCACAACAAATCGAAGAGAAAAAACCAAATCTAGAAGAAATGATGGCAAAGCTAATGGAATCTCAAACACAATTTATTACATCTCAAACCCAAACAAATGAGAGGTTTGATCAGTCATTAAGAACTCAACAAGCTTCTATTTTGAATCTAGAAAAACACGTAGGTACTCTTGCTAGCATGGTGAGTGAGAGGGAACAAGGAAAGCTACCGAGTAATACTGAAGTAAATCCTCGGAATGAGAATGTTAATATGGTGTCAACAAATTCTGAAAAACCAGCTCCAGAAGATGGGAAGGTTTTAGATGTGAGTAACAATGAAGAAGTTACAACACCACCACCACCAACCGAGTATGTAAAGCCAGTGGTGGCACCATACAGACCACCCATCTCGTTTCCAAGAAAAGGAGTTGAGTATGAGCAAGTGATAGGTAATAAAGTTTGTGATACCTTTGGAAAGAAGAAGAAGAAGAATAAGAAAGTGCAAGAAATAAAAACAATAAAAGTAAACCCGGTGAAGACAGTTCCACCAAAACCTCCACCTAAAGTGGGTGATCTGGGTGAATTTATTGTTCCTTGCCTACTTAGTGATTGTGTCATGTATGATGCACTAGCAGATTTAGGTGCGAGTATAAGTGTTATGCCTCTTTCATTATATAAGAGATTAGGAGTAGGTGAGTTAAGTCCAACGGAAATGAGTGTTCGACTCTTTGATCAAACCATTAAGCACCCAGTTGGAATTGCTGACAACCTACCCGTTCAAGTAGGTAATTTAACCTTTCTAGTCGAATTTATTGTCATTGACATAGAAGAGGACTCAAACATTCCTCTAATTTTAGGTCGACCATTCTTAGCGTCCACCGGGGCGTTATTTGTTGTAAGAGAGGGTAGAATGACACTTAGTAATGATGAAAAATCGATCACCTTTGTAAGTCGAAAGTCTAAATCTCCACCAACCAAAACCGTTAAACCAACAAAAATGATTGGTAAGAACCATGTTGTTTTACCAACTCCAACGGTAGTGCTTAACAATAATAAAACGCCTAAGTGTGGGGAAGATGAAGTAACACCTAATGATGACTTGATAACAAAGAACCCCGTTGTTGATACGAAATTAAATGACCCCGTTATTAATAGTTCAATGAAGAAACTTATTAAACAGATTCACGATGCTAGAACCACGGGGAACTCTAAGTTATGTAACCGGTTAGTATCCAATCTATCGCTTAAAGAAAAGGCGAAACTAGTTGAATTTGTGGATATTTACACAGGAATCCGACCAATGGCTTAAAGCAAAAGTCACAGATATACAAGCTGATTATGGTCCAAGAGAAATTGACGATGAAGCTAATCACAATTTCGACACCACAGCTACCTAAGTGTGGGGAGATTCAAATGTTCTAAAAATAAAATGCTGACTAGAGTTAGTTGTTCTGTTCTCGTATAGTTCCGAGAATAAAATCCGACTGGTCTTTTCCGCTAGCAGACACTAAAGAACTAGTTTTATCCCCCCATTCTGAATTTTTTTTATTTATTTTTTTAGGTTTTTTATGAAATTAATATGCATTTTAAATTTAAGTTTTGTGTGAATTTAAAAACAAAATTTACTTTATTTCATTAAGTTTAAAAAAATAATTTCTAAATTTCGTCATAAGTTAAAGACTAGGTCATGGAACCAAAATTGCTTTACCCGATGGCGGAGCAAAAAATTTTGTTATCATTATTTTTAATATTATTGATCTAAAGTATACCAAAAAAATTAAAAAACCCAAAAATCTTTGCTTTTAAAACAATCGCTTTAAAAACGACAAATTTTAAATTTTGTCGAGGGACGGACTAGGTAAACGTACCGAAACTACCTAAAGTAAAAGGAAACAAAATTTTAAAAAATTATTCATTTAAATTGTTTTAATAAATAAAGGTTTTAAATATATATATATATATATATATATATATATATATATATATATATATATATATATATATATATATATATATATATATATATATATGTTTGTAGTTTATCTTATGTACAAAATAGGGTAAAACAGCGCATTTTCAAAGACTGACATTAAAGTTCAGCAAAAGCTACTAATTTTGACGACAAGACGCAAAATATCAAATGTGATATAAAATAATATGTTTGCAAACTCGGTATTTTTAATCACTTTTCTACACTAATCATCCTCATGAATTTATAATTATAGTCTGATTTCATGCAAATGAGGGCATTGCATGATCTCAAGTGTGGGGAAGGGTTATAAATTCTCTCGGGTTTACACTTAGTTTAATTGCCAAATTTTGTGAAAATTTGAAAAATTTTCAATTAAATGAATTCAAAATCATGTTTATACATATTTATGAACGATAAAACTAGGTGATAATACCGAAATTATTGTTACCTCGGAAAGGGCATAAATTGAGAAACAACCCAAAAGGCTTGAATTCATTTAAAATGGAATAGAAGAGAATAAAAAGGCAAAGAAAGACATATATCACATATTTTTGTACAAGATTATTGCAGGTACTTTTGTTTTGGACGATACTAATCAGTTTTACCCGAATTACTGTAATATATTTGAAAGAAAAAAGATGGATCTACACGATGAATCAATTTCATCATTAAAAGGAAGTAAAGTCTTCCAAAAAAGAAATGCGCTTCTTGATTTAGGTTAGGAAGTTGTCCTCCAGAGCAGTTGTAAAGTCTACGAAAAATCTTGAAAAGTTTTCTCGAAAATCAGTTGGAAATCCACGGACCTCAGCATCAAACAGGGTCGCTAAGTGGTCAGACTTATCCTATCTATGAGAGGATCTGTCTCGTAAGATGGGGAGGGCGCCGTGCAAATTGGCTTGATAAGACTAATGAATCAGACCCCCAGAAAGGATAATCTACTTAAAGATTAAAAATCAGCTTTTAAGCCTGATATTACTCAATCCTTGAGATTGACCTTAAAGATTGAGAATTACAAACTCATAGAATTCGATGATATCTAAACTCGAGCTTGAACGAGAAAATATTTTGATCAAATTAAAACCGATTTATTTTCTGAAAACCTATTTTTAATGCGTTCATTACCATTGAACGTAAAATCCTGATAATTCATCAGAATTCATTAGGTCACCTGAACCAAATCGGGTGTCAACCGTAAGAACGGTGGTTGCATAGCATGGTCAAAGACAGGACCTTGTGCCAGACCAAAAAATTATAGGGTGATCTTTATTATTTCTCCTACAAAGGATAGTAATTACATCCGACACGTTTTTGACCATAATTATCTGCATGTCATTAGACATTGCCTTAACAGTTTCTTGTTCATCGCTTTCCTTTACAACCGGACGGTCGTTTACCGAAAGGTAATATACGGGACAAGTAAACTAGACGTGTGCTTTCCTAATACAAGGTTAGCAAGTGGGTGACACAAAACCGCAAGTTTTGAGCTAAAATTTTAAATATGAAACCCTCACAACCCACAAAAACATTTTGCAAACACCGGTGAAGGGTTATTCAGGAAAACTTATCTAGGGTAAAAGCTAGAATGAATTTTCAAAAGATCAAATATTTTCATCAAGATCCAATTTCCTTAAAGGATATAAATTTTCATAGTCATGTGGGACTGTAAACCACAATGTTACTATCATTGTTTATACCGCCGTATCAAAATCACTGATCTATAAAGTGTGAAAATAAAAAAGTGATTCGAGTGAAGTGTGATTTAATTTCAAGTTTTTATTGCTTGAGGACAAGCAACGTTCAAGTATGGGGATATTTGATAGTGTTCCAAATGAACATATATTTAGGCGCAATATCCTTCCAATATGTAAAGGTTTTAGTTGCAATTGTTCTATTTTTATGTAATATTCGTTTAAATAAATAAGTGCGAAGACAAAAGAAGAAAATGACGATTTGAAGATGCAAATGACCAAAAAGCTAAAAAGTACAAAGTACAATCCAAGTGGTTCAATTTATTGATGAGAAACGTCTAAAAATGACAAGAGTACAAGCCGCGAAACACAAAGTACAAGATACCTAAGCGTACGAAAAGGCGTTCGAAAATTCGAAACTGAGACATAAACCGAGCATCAACGTACAACTCAACGGAGCTAAAATTACAAGTCAACTATGCGTAAGAATATAATATAATATATATATAATTATATGAAATTATATATTATTATATTATATATTATAATATTCAGCAGCCCACGTTTAACTCAATTTGGTAAGCTGGAATCCGAAGCTCCGCACTCGCGGAGCTGTAAGGCACAAAAGTACCGCACTCGCGGAGCTGTACAGTTCAAAGTGGGCCTATAAAAGCTCACACATTCTGCTCGAATTCTGCACCCTTTCTATCTATCTCTCTGATCAATATATATATATATATATATATATATATATATATATATATATATATATATTTATAATTTATATTTAATATTAAGTTTAATGTAAGTTTAATAATAATTTGGGTTATTGTAAGAAATGTTTTACGGGTTTTAAAATCGAAACTCTCTCCGTGTAACGCTACGCGATAAATAATCACTGTAAGCTATGTTCTTCCTTTTTAAATTAATGTCTCGTAACTAAGTTATTATTATGCTTATTTGAGCCGAAGTAATCGTGATGTTGGACTAAATATTAAGATGGGGATATTGGATTGTGTACCATAATTAGGGTTTGGACAAAAGACCGACACTTGTGAACATTGGACTATTGACTATTAATAGGTAGGGGGTATTGTCTAATTGAATGACAACTCATTGGAACCTGTCGAACCTATATTCAAATTAGTTAATCTAATAATTATTAAATTGATTACGAATCTCCTATTTCGTGATGTTTATACGACATCGTTTACAATCATTTAATTAATCAATTGGATTGGGTAATTGATTATTCATTATGGCCAAGTGAATAAATTAATGTATCATGGACTAATTAAAACAGGAGTGGATTACATACAAGGATAATTGGTGTAATTGTTAACAAATTATTAAAACCTTGGATTACACGCAGTCGATAACCTGGTGTAATTATTAACAAAGTATTAAAATCTTGTTACAGTTCGAATCCCTAATTAGTTAGAATATTTGACTTCGGGAATAAGGTTAATTTGACGAGCATATTATAATTATGACCGATGGACTATTATGGGCAAAACCCAGATAGGTATCAAATAAGCCAGGACAAAGGACAATTACCCAGAGTAATAAATTAAAATCAAAACGTCAAACATGATGGTTACGAAAGTTTAAATAAGCATAATTCTTTTATCATATTTCTCATCATACTTTTAATTACTGTCATTTTATTATTCGCAATTTTATATATCGTCATTGTTATTTACTTTACGCACTTTAATTATTGTCATTTATCTTTATGCTTAAAATATAAAATTGACAAACCGGTCATTAAACGGTAAAACCCCCCTTTTATAATATTACTACCTATATATAATTATATATATTTTGTAAAAATATAGTTCTATAAAAATATAGTACGTAATCATTAGCTCCCTATGGAATGAACCAGACTTACTAAAAACTACACTACTCTACGATTAGGTACACTGCCTATAGTGTTGTAGCAAGGTTTAGGTATATTCCATCCGTAAATAAATAATAAAACTTGTGTAATATTTCGTCGTATTTCGTAGTAAACAATAATAGTATTTCGTACCCCTCCGCTCACACATCAACACAACCCACATGATCGGTCTCGACGCTGGTCATACACAACAATTCTTCACAGACCTATAACAAGGTATTCGAACTTCGATCCTTCAAATCGATCAATCGCTAACGCCCGCTAAATACAATAGTAAACCACAGTTGTATCTTCGGGTTTCTCACCGGTACCCAAATACAGAATAAGCACACCATTGGAGTGGAGCATTTCACTAGCAAGCATAAGAAGGCACCTGGTGCAGTGTTATGCAACTCCGTTCACTACCACCGAGTCTCAAGAGCTCGACCTTAACGGGGTCTACTCTCGGTGTCCCGCGTCTTCTGGCTACTCGAAGTCACGGAATTTCCAAGAACCTTACGGATCAATGCCCACAACTTTCTAGCAACACTCACTAGTCACAATTCATCTAGGTCACACAACTAGCCTATTAACCTTCCAACTCATCCCTAAGGAGATGCTTGGTACAACAAGGCTTATACTCTTCCAACTTTGTCATAACCATTAACACGGTCATCTTCTCACATCAAGTCTATGAACACTCGCCACACGCTCCGTACCAAACTGCAATCGTGGTTAACGAAGAGTGAGATTCTTACGGAATCACTCACTGTAGCCTTCGAAAGCCGAATCCTTACGCCGTGATGTCACCAGACACTTTACTTACCAAATCACCAAATTAACATGTAAATATCATCCAACATACATTTGCATTATGGCTACGCCCTAAATGGTTTCATCACCATACGTTTAGTTGTTAAACTCATACACGCGCAACCATACACAACACAATCGACAATTCCTACAGGTCTCACTCGATCGAGTTTTGACGACCCAAAAGCCACAACGCAACAAGTCTAGACAACAGCAGACTCAAACAATAGAGTCAAGGCATAACACACCGACCTATACGACCAATCTCCTCATCAATCATAGCCCATGAACTCTCGCGAATTCGTTTCACCATAAAACCGATGCTTACTTTCCTCCGTAGGCATAATTAAGTAACGACCTAACGTCAACATAACTCGACCCTCGTATATCAATAACGCTACTACCCGCAGGGTAGAATTTTCCAACCAGTAGGTTCATTCGACCCGTTGAGCCCGAAATTGTCCGACCGACAATACACCTATGCTTATCTTCTAGAAAAAGAGTGAACGATGTTATTATAACAATTGCATTACTCACATCTTCACCATCAAACACCGTCCTTGACTTGTTCAACCGTCAAGTCCGTGTCCGCATCCCCGACAATCTTGCACATCCATTGAAATGTCCCGTTCTTATTGATTAAAAACGTTCCATATTAATTGATTTCGTTGCGAGGTTTTGACCTCTATATGAGATGTTTTTCAAAGACTGCATTCATTTTTAAAACAAACCATAACCTTTATTTCATAAATAAAGGTTTAAAAAGCTTTACGTAGATTATCAAATAATGATAATCTAAAATATCCTGTTTACACACGACTATTACATAATGGTTTACAATACAAATATGTTACATCGAAATCAGTTTCTTGAATGCAGTTTTTACACAATATCATACAAACATGGACTCCAAATCTTGTCCTTATTTTAGTATGCAACAGCGGAAGCTCTTAGTATTCACCTGAGAATAAACATGCTTTAAACGTTAACAAAAATGTTGGTGAGTTATAGGTTTAACCTATATATATCAAATCGTAACAATAGACCACAAGATTTCATATTTCAATACACATCCCATACATAGAGATAAAAATCATTCATATGGTGAACACCTGGTAACCGACATTAACAAGATGCATATATATAAGAATATCCCCATCATTCCAGGACACCCTTCGGATATGATATAAATTTCGAAGTACTAAAGCATCCGGTACTTTGGATGGGGTTTGTTAGGCCCAATAGATCTATCTTTAGGATTCGCGTCAATTAGGGTGTCTGTTCCCTAATTCTTAGATTACCAGACTTAATAAAAAGGGGCATATTCGATTTTGATAATTCAACCATAGAATGTAGTTTCACGTACTTGTGTCTATTTTGTAAATCGTTTATAAAACCTGCATGTATTCTCATCCCAAAAATATTAGATTTTAAAAGTGGGACTATAACTCACCTTCACAGATTTTTACTTCGTCGGGAAGTAAGACTTGATCACTGGTTGATTCACGAACCTATAACAATATATACATATATATCAAAGTATGTTCAAAATATATTTACAACACTTTTAATATATTTTGATGTTTTAAGTTTATTAAGTCAGCTGTCCTCGTTAGTAACCTACAACTAGTTGTCCACAGTTAGATGTACAGAAATAAATCGATAAATATTATCTTGAATCAATCAACGACCCAGTGTATACGTATCTCAGTATTGATCACAACTCAAACTATATATATTTTGGAATCAACCTCAACCCTGTATAGCTAACTCCAACATTCACATATAGAGTGTCTATGGTTGTTCCGAAATATATATAGATGTGTCGACATGATAGGTCGAAACATTGTATACGTGTCTATGGTATCTCAAGATTACATAATATACAATACAAGTTGATTAAGTTATGGTTGGAATAGATTTGTTACCAATTTTCACGTAGCTAAAATGAGAAAAATTATCCAATCTTGTTTTACCCATAACTTCTTCATTTTAAATCCGTTTTGAGTGAATCAAATTGCTATGGTTTCATATTGAACTATATTTTATGAATCTAAACAGAAAAGTATAGGTTTATAGTCGGAAAAATAAGTTACAAGTCGTTTTTGTAAAGGTAGTCATTTCAGTCGAAAGAACGACGTCTAGATGACCATTTTAGAAAACATACTTCCACTTTGAGTTTAACCATAATTTTTGGATATAGTTTCATGTTCATAATAAAAATCATTTTCTCAGAATAACAACTTTTAAATCAAAGTTTATCATAGTTTTTAATTAACTAACCCAAAACAGCCCGCGGTGTTACTACGACGGCGTAAATCCGATTTTACGGTGTTTTTCGTGTTTCCAGGTTTTAAATCATTAAGTTAGCATATCATATAGATATAGAACATGTGTGTAGTTAATTTTAAAAGTCAAGTTAGAAGGATTAACTTTTGTTTGCGAACAAGTTTAGAATTAACTAAACTATGTTCTAGTGATTACGAGTTTAAACCTTCGAATAAGATAGTTTTATATATATGAATCGAATGATGTTATGAACATCATTACTACCTCAAGTTTAGTAGGTAAACCTACTGGAAGTGACAAGAAATGATCCAGCTTCAAAGGATCTTGGATGGCTTGAAAGTTCTTGAAGTAGGATCATGACACAAAAACAAGTTCAAGTAAGATTTTTACTCAAATTAAGATAGTTTATAGTTATAGAAATTGAATCAAAGTTTGAATATAAATATTACCTTGAATAAGAAAGATAACCTACTGTATATAACAAAGGTTTCTTGATCTTAGATGATTACTTGGAATGGATTAGAAAGCTTGGAAGTAAATTAGTAAACTTGAAGGGATTTTTGAAGTGTTCTTGAAGTGTTCTTCCTATGATGATTATAGCTTGATTCTTGAAGTGATTTTTGATGAAGATGATGATTAACTACTGGAAAAATAAGTTCATAATAGTGTGTGTGTGTTGAGAGAGAATTATAAAGAGAATTGGAAGTGAAATGGAGTGAATGATGAGTGGTAATTGGTGAGTGGTGAGTGGGGTTAAAAGGAGTTCTAGTTAGTTGACTAGCTCATGGTAGAAGTTAAAATTGATTAGTCATACATGACATAATCAAGAGTGGAATCCCATGCTGGTTCCTATTGGTATATACTCATAGTAAGTACGTTTTGAAGCTGTGTATAATACGGGTAAGAATACGACTAGAATTCTTGATGAAAGAAAAGAATGGAAAAGTAACTGTAACCATTTTCGTTAAGTATGAGTGTTTTGATATATGTCTTGAAGTCTTCCAAAAGTATTTTAATACATCTAAATACACTACATGTATATACATTTTAACTGAGTCGTTAAGTCATCGTTAGTCGTTACATGTAAGTGTTGATTTGAAACCTTTAAGTTAACGATCTCAATTAATGTTGTTAACCCATTGTTTATTATATCTAATGAGATGTTAAATTATTATATTATCATGATATTATGATATATTAATATATCTTAATATGATATATATACATTTAAATGTCGTTACAACGATAATCGTTACATATATGTCTCGTTTCGAAATCCTTAAGTTAGTAGTCTTGTTTATATGTATATAACTCTTTGTTAATATACTTATGGAGATACTTACTTATCATAATCTCATGTTAACCATATGTATATCCATATATATATCGTCATGTCGTTTTTACAAGTTTTAACGTTCGTGAATCGCCGGTCAACTTGGGTGGTCAATTGTCTATATGAAACATATTTCAATTAATCAAGTCTTAACAAGTTTGATTGCTTAACATGTTGGAAACATTTAATCATGTAAATATCAATCTAAATTAATATATATAAACATGGAAAAGTTCGGGTCACTACAGTACCTACCCGTTAAATAAATTTCGTCCCGAAATTTTAAGCTGTTGAAGGTGTTGACGAATCTTCTGGAAATAGATGCGGGTATTTCTTCTTCATCTGATCTTCACGCTCCCAGGTGAACTCTGGTCCTCTACGAGCATTCCATTGAACCTTAACAATTGATATCTTGTTTTGCTTAAGTCTTTTAACCTCACGATCCATTATTTCGACGGGTTCTTCGATGAATTGGAGTTTTTCGTTGATTTGGATTTCATCTAACGGAATAGTGAGATCTTCTTTAGCAAAATATTTCTTCAAATTCGAGACGTGGAAAGTGTTATGTACAGCCGCGAGTTGTTGAGGTAACTCAAGTCGGTAAGCTACTGGTCCGACACGATCAATAATCTTGAATGGTCCAATATACCTTGGATTTAATTTCCCTCGTTTACCAAATCGAACAACGCCTTTCTAAGGTGCAACTTTAAGCATGACCATCTCTCCAATTTCAAATTCTATATCTTTTCTTTTAATGTCAGCGTAGCTCTTTTGTCGACTTTGGGCGGTTTTCAATCGTTGTTGAATTTGGATGATCTTCTCGGTAGTTTCTTGTATAATCTCCAGACCCGTAATCTGTCTATCCCCCGCTTCACTCTAACAAATTGGAGACCTGCACTTTCTACCATAAAGTGCTTCAAACGGCGCCATCTCAATGCTTGAATGGTAGCTGTTGTTGTAGGAAAATTCTGCTAACGGTAGATGTCGATCCCAACTGTTTCCGAAATCAATAACACATGCTCGTAGCATGTCTTCAAGCGTTTGTATCGTCCTTTCGCTCTGCCCATCAGTTTGTGGATGATAGGCAGTACTCATGTCTAGACGAGTTCCTAATGCTTGCTGTAATGTCTGCCAGAATCTTGAAATAAATCTGCCATCCCTATCAGAGATAATAGAGATTGGTATTCCATGTCTGGAGACGACTTCCTTCAAATACAGTCGTGCTAACTTCTCCATCTTGTCATCTTCTCTTATTGGCAGGAAGTGTGCTGATTTGGTGAGACGATCAACTATTACCCAAATAGTATCAAAACCACTTGCAGTCCTTGGCAATTTAGTGATGAAATCCATGGTAATGTTTTCCCATTTCCATTCCGGGATTTCGGGTTGTTGAAGTAGACCTGATGGTTTCTGATGCTCAGCTTTGACCTTAGAACACGTCAAACATTCTCCTATGTATAGCAACATCGGCTTTCATACCCGGCCACCAAAAATATTTCTTGAGATCCTTGTACATCTTCCCCGTTCCAGGATGTATTGAGTATCTGGTTTTATGAGCTTCTCTAAGTACCATTTCTCTCATATCTCTAAATTTTGGTACCCAAATCCTTTCAGCCCTATACCGGGTTCCATCTTCCTGAATATTAAGATGCTTCTCCGATCCTTTGGGTATTTCATCCTTTAAATTTCCCTTTTTTGAAACTCCTTGTTGCGCCTCCTTTATTTGAGTAGTAAGGTTATTATGAATCATTATATTCATAGATTTTACTCGAATGGGTTCTCTGTCCTTCCTGCTCAAGGCATCAGCTACCACATTTTCCTTCCCCGGGTGGTAACGAATCTCAAAGTCATAATCATTCAATAATTCAATCCACCTACGCTGCCTCATATTCAGTTGTTTCTGATTAAATATGTGTTGAAGACTTTTGTGGTCGGTATATATAATACTTTTGACCCCATATAAGTAGTGCCTCCAAGTCTTTAATGCAAAAACAACCGCGCCTAATTCCAAATCATGCGTCGTATAATTTTGTTCGTGAATCTTCAATTGTCTAGACGCATAAGCAATCACCTTCGTTCCTTGCATTAATACACAACCGAGACCTTGCTTTGATGCGTCACAATAAATCACAAAATCATCATTCCCTTCAGGCAATGACGATATAGGTGCCGTAGTTAGCTTTTTCTTCAATAACTGAAACGCTTTCTCTTGTTCATCATTCCATTCAAATTTCTTCCCTTTATGCGTTAATGCAGTCAAGGGTTTTGCTATTCTGGAAAAGTCTTGGATGAACCTTCTGTAGTAACCAGCTAGTCCTAAAAACTGGCGTATGTGTTTCGGAGTTTTCGGGGTTTCCCACTTTTCAACAGTTTCTATCTTTGCCGGATCCACCTTAATACCTTCTTTGTTCACTATGTGACCGAGAAATTGAACTTCTTCCAACCAAAATGCACACTTTGAAAACTTAGCGTACAATTCTTCATTCCTCAATACTTCTAACACCTTTCTCAAATGTTCACCGTGTTCTTGGTCATTCTTTGAGTAAATAAGTATGTCATCAATGAAAACAATGACAAACTTGTCAAGGTATGATCCACACACTCGGTTCATAAGGTCCATGAACACAGCTGGTGCATTAGTTAGACCAAACGGCATGACCATAAACTCGTAATGACCGTAACGTGTTCTGAAAGAAGTCTTTGGAATATCATCTTCTTTCACCCGCATTTGATGATACCCGGAACGTAAGTCAATCTTTGAATAAACAGACGAGCCTTGTAGTTGATCAAATAAGTCATCGATTCTCGGTAGTGGGTAGCGGTTCTTGATGGTAAGTTTGTTCAACTCTCGGTAGTCGATACACAACCTGAATGTACCATCTTTCTTCTTGACAAACAAAACAGGAGCTCCCCACGGTGATGTGCTTGGTCGAATGAAACTACGCTCTAAAAGTTCTTGTAATTGGCTTTGCAGTTCTTTCATCTCGCTGGGTTCGAGTCTGTAAGGAGCACGAGCTATTGTTGCAGCTCCTGGTACAAGATCTATTTGAAATTCAACGGATCACTGTGGGGGTAATCCCGGTAATTCTTTTGGAAATACATCGGGAAATTCTTTTGCAATGGGAACATCATTGATGCTCTTTTCTTCAGTTTGTACTTTCTCGACGTGTGCTAGAACAGCATAGCAACCTTTTCTTATTAGTTTTTGTGCCTTCAAATTACTAATAATATGTAGCTTCTTGTTGCCCTTTTCTCCGCACACCATTAAAGGTTTTCCTTTTTCTCGTATAATGCGAATTGCATTTTTGTAACAAACGATCTCTGCTTTCACTTCTTTCAACCAGTACATACCGATTATCACATCAAAACTCCCTAACTCTACTGGTATCAAATCAATCTTAAATGTTTCGCTAACCAGTTTAATTTCTCGATTCCGACATATATTATCTGCTGAAATTAATTTACCATTTGCTAATTCGAGTAAAAATTTACTATCCAAAGGCGTCAATGGACAACTTAATTTAGCACAAAAATCTCTACTCATATAGCTTCTATCCGCACCCGAATCAAATAAAACGTAAGCAGATTTATTGTCAATAAGAAACGTACCCGTAACAAGCTCCGGGTCTTCCTGTGCCTCTGCCGCATTAATATTGAAAACTCTTCTGCGACCTTGAAAATTCGTGTTCTCCTGGTTCGGGCAATTTCTAATAATGTGGCCCGGTTTTCCACATTTATAACAAACTACATTGGCATAACTTGCTCCGACACTACTTGCTCCGCCATTACTCGTTCTGACACCATTTGTTCCTTTCGTTCTATTAACCCCTGGTCCATAGACCTCACACTTCGCCGCGCTATGACCATTTCTTTTACACTTGTTGCAAAATTTGGTGCAGAACCCCGAGTGATACTTTTCACACCTTTGGCATAGCTGCTTCTGATTGTTGTTGTTATTGCGGTTATTATTATTGTTGGGATGATTGTTGTAGTTGCTGTTGTTGTTGTTGTTGTTGTTGTTGTTGTTGTTGTTGGGCTGTTTGTTGTAGTTGCGATTGATGTTGCGATTGTTGGGATAATTGTTGCGATTATTGTTGTAATTGCTGTTGTTGTTGTATTGGTGATTCTTATCACTGTTTTCCTCCCACTTTCTTTTGACTTGCTTCACATTGGCCTCTTCAGCAGTCTGTTCTTTAATTCTTTCTTCAATCTGGTTCACTAGTTTGTGAGCCATTCTACATGCCTGTTTGATAATGCTAAAAACGAACATATATTTCATAGCATTATTCCTCAAGAAAGACAAGCTTTTAGTTGCAATTGTTCTATTTACAAGTGATATTCGTTTAAATAATAAAAGGTGAAGACAAAAGACAGATTCGACGAATTGAAGACGCAAACGACCAAAAAGCTCAAAAGTACAAAAGACAATCGAAAAGGTTCCAATTATTGATAAGAAACGTCTCAAAATCACAAGAGTACAAGATTCAAAACGCAAAGTACAAGATATTAAATTGTACGCGAGGACGTTCGAAAATCCGGAACCGGGACTAGAGTCAACTCTTAACGCTCGACGCAACGGACTAAAAATTACAAGTTAACTATGTATATAAATATAATATAATATATAATTAATTATATTAATTATATATATATTATATATATATATTAAAAACCGTCGGCAGCAAGAAACTCCAAGGGTGTGAGCTGTAAATACATCTCCGCGACTCGCGGAGTTTTAAGGGCATTTTGCCGCGAGTCGCGGAGCCCCAATTTTCAACTCTGGCTATAAAGCCAACCGAATTCTGATCAAATTTCATCATCTTTTTTCCTCTCATTCATACGAGATATATATATATATAATTTATATTTTAATTTTAATTTTAATTTTAATTCTAATAATAAGGGTATGTTAGCGAATGTTGTAAGGGTGTAAGTCGAAATTCTGTCCGTGTAACGCTACGCTATTTTTAATCATTGTAAGTTATGTTCAACCTTTTTATATTAATGTCTCATAGCTAAGTTATTATTATGCTTATTTAAAACGAAGTAATCATGATGTTGGGCTAATCACTAAAATTGGGTAATTGGGCTTTGTACCATAATTGGGGTTTGGACAAAAGAACGACACTTGTGGAAATTAGACTATGGGCTATTAATGGGCTTTATATTTGTTTAACTAAATGAAAGTTTGTTAATGTTAATATAAAGATTTACAATTGGGCGTCCCTATAAATTACCATATACACTCGATCGAACACGATGGGCGGGGTATTTATATGTACGAATAATCGTTCATTTAACCGGACACGGGAATGGATTAATAGCCACTAGAATAATTAAAACAGGGGTGAAATTACATTCAAGGGTAATTGGTGTAATTGTTAACAAAGTAGTAAAACCTTGGTTTACACGCAGTCGATAACCTGGTGTATTCATTAAACAAAGTATTAAAACCTTGTTACAATTCGAATCCCCAATTAGTTGGAATATTTAACTTCGGGTATAATAATAATTTGACGAGGACACTCGCACTTTATATTTATGACTGATGGACTGTTATGGACAAAAACCAGACGGACATATTAAATAATCCAGGACAAAGGACAATTAACCCATGGGCATAAAACTAAAATCAACACGTCAAACATCATGATTACGGAAGTTTAAATAAGCATAATTCTTTTATTTCATATTTAATTTCCTTTATTTTATATTTAATTGCACTTCTAATTATCGCACTTTTATTATTTGTTATTTAATCGCACTTTTAATTATCGTACTTTTTAATTATCGCAATTTTATTTTATCGCATTTTTATTATTCGCAATTTCATTATCGTTATTTACTTTACGCTTTAATTTAAGTCTTGTATTTATTTTATATTTTACATTAGGTTTTAACTGCGACTAAAGTCTTAAAATCGACAAACCGGTCATTAAACGGTAAAAACCCCCCTTTATAATAATAATATTACTTATATATATATTTGTATTTTTATAAAAGTAAACTAATATAGCGTTGAGCTTTGTTTAAAGATTTCCCTGTGGAACGAACCGGACTTACTAAAAACTACACTACTGTACGATTAGGTACACTGCCTATAAGTGTTGTAGCAAGGTTTAAGTATATCCATTCTATAAATAAATAAATATCTTGTGTAAAATTGTATCGTATTTAATAGTATTTTCTGCTAAAATAATAACTATTTTATATACACCTCGCTTCACATCAAGTATTTTTGGCGCCGCTGCCGGGGAACACTCTTAAAAGCCGGAAGCGCAACGCTAATATAAAAAAAAAAAAAAAAGATTTTTTTTGTTTACTTTTATTAAAAGTCGCTTTTGTAAAAATACGTTTTAATTATTCAAAAATATAAAAAGAAAAACAAAAATATTAGTATTTTTAAGATTTTGTTAAATATTTAAGTTTTATAAGTTTCTTTATTTCTATTTTAGTTTATAAAAATATAAGTTTTATTTTAAAACCTTTTATTTATTTTAAAAAAATAGAAAACATAAAATAAAAAAAAAAATAAAGAAAAACGCGTAAAAACACAAAGCTGTCAACTGAATTCCTGAACCCCGCGACTCGCGGGGCTTTCTTCTTTATTTGCCGCGACTCGCGGAGGCCATCTGACACACGGACAAAAACCCTAATCAAGCATTGATTACGGGTTATTTTTAATTATTATTATTATTAAAACCTAATTATTATTATTATTATTATTATTAGTTTTAATTTTACTTTTACTTTTTATTTATATATTTTAGTTTAATTAGTTTTATTAAATTGTAAAATTAGTAGTTTTATTAAATAATTAATATAAAAATAATATTTTTATAAAAATTGTACTTTTTACAATTTTTTTTTGTATATTTTTATATTTTGTACCTTTTTAATCGTTGTAGCGTAATATTTGTATTTTTTAGCTCATATTTAATTCTAAACTTAGTTTTTGCTATAGTTATTTTTTACTCCTAGATTTTTAGGCTTTGCCGTAGAATTCCTTAAGTGCTTTTTCTTTAGACTAAGATTTAGGTGCTTTAGAATTTTGCGACGCCTTTTTAAGTTTTAGTTTCTTTTTAAGTTATTTCCATTTGGGATTTAGTTTCTCCTGTAAGCTTTAATATTTTTAGACACCTTTTACTATGTACCAATTATCATTCCAATTAGTAATTTCAATTTGCGATTATAATTTTAAGTTAGTTGTAGTAATAAGGTTAGGTTAGTTAAGTATTTTTAAGTTTTTATAAGTTTCTTTTATTTTTCCGTCACCTTTTATTTTTCAACCATTTTTTTTTTCTTTTTCGACCTTTTGCGACGAACTCTTTTTCTCTCTTATTTCTCGCCATTCTAGTTTTTAGGACTTAGAATTTTTTCTACTTCTTATCTAAATTTCTTAAAATTACGAAAATTTATTTTAAGTGGTTAAATTGATAGACATCAAAATTTTCTGGTTCGTAGTAATAGTTGGATTTGTACGTGGACCGGGTTATTGGAGCCAAACAGTCCTCAATTATATTGAGACCAAACGAATCCTGCCCCTCTGCTGCATCTTTTAGCTATTCGAAACGTGGGCAAAATCAGAAAAGTCTATTGATTGGATAACTTATTATAATTTTTCTTTCCTTTTAAAAACTAATAGGATATTCAGTGAATGCACCGAGCAAGACGTTCATCACCTTTTGTACGTTCACCACCTGTAACTCGATCAAGACATCGTTTAACAAATATAACCGCCGTTGATTTTTCTTTAGAATCATCATCCAGTCAACCAAGTACTTCAGTTCAAATTTCCGATAATCCATTTTTTGAACCCGACCTCACAATTGAGAATCCAGAGAATATTCAGGAACGGTTCGTAGATCCTGAACCACTAAACTTTCCTCCGGAACCACCAATCATTCAAACAGAGATTGTTGAGGAACGAACTATTAAATCAGAATCATTCAGTGATACCGATTCAACAAATTCAATTATGGAGAATCTGGAACCTTTAAGTATGGAAGACCGAATGAGAGCTAAACGCACTGGACAAGGTCACGCAATTACCCATCCAGACATTAATGCGCCAGATTATGAAATCAAAGGACAAATTCTACACATGGTGACTAATCAATGCCAATTTAGTGGTGCGCCGAAGGAAGATCCAAATGAACATCTACGTACCTTTAATAGGATCTGCACACTATTTAAAATCCGAGAAGTGGAGGATGAACAGATATATCTCATGTTATTTCCCTGGACTTTAAAGGGAGAAGCCAAAGATTGGTTGGAATCGTTACCTGAAGGGGCGATTGATACATGGGATGTTTTAGTTGACAAATTTCTTAAACAATTTTTTCCTGCATCTAAAGCCGTAAGACTTCAAGCAGAAATTGTTACGTTCACACAGAAGCCAAATGAAACTCTATATGAGGCGTGGACAAGATATGGAAAGTTGTTAAGAGGATGTCCGCAACATGGTTTAGACACCTGTCAAATAGTACAAATATTCTACCGAGGATGCGACATCACTACAAGAAAAGACATAGATATAGCAGCTGGTGGTTCTATTATGAAGAAAACCGAAACTGATGCTTACAAAATTATTGATAATACTGCTTCCCACTCACATGAGTGGCACCAAGAAAAAGATATCATTAGATCATCTAAAGCAGCTAGAGCCGATTCTAGCCATGACTTAGATTCCATTTCCGCAAAGATAGATGCTTTCGAGAGACGAATGGAAAAGATGACTAAGGATATTCACTCTATACGAATTAGTTGTGAGCAGTGTGGAGGACCACATTTGATAAAAGATTGTCTCAGTATTGAATTAACAATGGAACAAAGAGAGAATATTTCATACATAAATCAAAGGCCTGGAAATAATTATCAGAATAATTATCAACCGCCAAGACCGATTTACAATCAAAACCAGAATTATAACCGAAATATTCCATACAACAACCAACAAGGTCCTAGCAATCAACAAGTATCCAATAATACTTACAATCAGCAAAGACCGAATTTTCAAAACAAACCACCACAACAAACCGATGATAAAAAGCCGAATTTAGAAGATATGATGACGAAGCTAGTTGAAACTCAAACGCAGTTTTTCACATCTCAGAAACAAACCAATGAACAAAATGCTCAAGCATTTAGAAATCAACAAGCTTCTATTCAAAATCTAGAACAAGAAGTAAGTAACCTAGCAAGGTTAATAGGTGAAAGAAAACCGGGAAGTCTACCAAGCGATACAAATGCTAACCCCCGGAATGAAACAGCTAAAGCTATTACCACAAGAAGTGGTACAACACTTAAACCACCTGAAATACCTGTAACTTCTGATGAAACTATTCCTACTCCACAAGAACCACAACCTGATCAAGAAAAAGAAAAAGAACCGGTAGTTGAAAAGGTTAATGAAAATAACACAGTTAAGGATAAACCTTATGTTAAACCATACCAACCACCACTTCCTTATCCGAGTAAAATGAAGAAGGAAAAACTTGAAGCCGAGCAATCCAAATTCTTGGATATGTTTAAACAGATAAATGTAAATCTTCCTTTCATTGATGTGATTTCAGGAATGCCAAGATATGCTAAATTCTTGAAAGATCTAATCTCGAATAGAAAGAAAATGGAAGAACTCTCGGCTGTTACTATGAATGCTAATTGTTCAGCAGTGCTGTTGAATAAGATACCAGAAAAACTATCTGATCCAGGAAGTTTCACAATTCCATGTTTTCTGGGTAGTCTTAGTTCAATAGAAGCATTGGCAGACTTAGGTGCTAGTATAAATCTAATGCCGTATTCACTATACGCTAAACTAGACCTTGGAGAATTGAAACCAACCAGAATAAGCATACAACTAGCCGATAGATCAATAAAATATCCTAGAGGGATAATGGAGAACATGCTAGTTAAAGTTGGTACTTTAGTATTTCCAGTAGATTTTGTTGTTTTGGACATGGAAGAAGATTCTCAAGTTCCTCTCATATTAGGAAGACCATTCTTAAACACGGCTAAAGCAATGATAGACGTGTTCGGTAAGAAATTGACCCTAAGTATAGAGGATGAGAGTGTTACCTTTTCAGTTGATAGAGCAATGCAACAACCACAATCTGCAGATGATACATGTTATTATATTCAAACTATAGATGCACATGCAGAATTATTAGAAGAATTTCCAGAATTACAAGGAACAGGAGAATGTTCTTTAGGAGAAGGTAATGAACCAATTGATGAAGCTGAAATGTTAGCTACACTTATAGCTAATGGATATGAACCAACAACAGAAGAAATTCAAATGCTAAAAGAAGAAGACAGATATCGATATAAATCATCGATAGAAGAACCTCCGAAATTAGAGTTAAAGCCACTTCCAAACCATTTGGAATATGCTTATTTACATGGTGAATCTGAATTACCTGTAATAATATCATCTTCTCTTACTGAAAATGAGAAATCACAACTCATTTCTGTGTTGAAAGCTCATAAACCAGCCATTGCATGGAAGATTCATGATATTAAAGGAATAAGTCCTTCGTATTGCACACATAAAATCCTTATGGAAGAAGGTCATAAAACGTATGTGCAACGCCAACGAAGACTAAATCCTAATATGCAAGATGTAGTTAAGAAAGAGATTATTAAACTGCTAGATGCAGGTTTAATTTATCCAATCTCTGATAGTCCATGGGTAAGCCCAGTTCAATGCGTGCCTAAGAAGGGTGGCATGACTGTCATCACAAATGAGAAAAATGAGCTTATTCCTACTAGGACTGTAACATGATGGCGTGTATGTATTGATTATAGAAAATTAAATGACGCCACCAGAAAAGATCACTTTCCCTTACCTTTCATAGATCAAATGTTGGAAAGATTAGCCGGAAATAGTTACTATTGTTTTCTAGATGGATTTTCCGGATATTTTCAAATTCCAATAGCACCCGAGGACCAAGAGAAAACCACATTCACGTGCCCTTATGGTACTTTTGCTTACAAACGCATGCCATTTGGACTTTGTAACGCCCCTGCAACCTTTCAAAGGTGTATGATGGCGATTTTTCACGACATGATAGAAGAATGCATGGAAGTATTCATGGATGACTTTTCAGTCTTCGGTGATACATTTAAATCATGTCTAGTTAATCTGGAACGAATGCTAATTAGATGCGAAAAATCAAATCTAGTACTTAATTGGGAGAAATGCCATTTCATGGTTAAAGAAGGCATCGTTCTTGGACATAAAATTTCAAAAGAAGGAATTGAAGTGGATAGAGCTAAAGTAGATGTAATTGCTAAACTTCCACATCCCACCAATGTTAGAGGAGTTAGGAGTTTTCTAGGGCATGCCGGTTTTTACCGACGTTTTATAAAAGATTTTTCTAAAATTGCCACTCCTATGAATAAACTCTTAGAAAAGGATGCGCCATTCATCTTTTCAGATGAATGTATCAAATCTTTTAATATTCTTAAAAAAAAACTCACTAATGCGCCGATCATGATAACACCAAATTGGAATCTACCATTTGAACTAATGTGCGATGCAAGTGATTTTGCAATGGGAGCCGTTTTAGGACAAAGGATTGAAAAACGATTTCAACCTATATATTATGCTAGTAAGACATTACAAGGAGCACAAACGAACTATACAACTACTGAAAAAGAACTCCTTGCTATTGTCTTTGCTTTTGACAAATTTCGATCATATCTCGTTCTAGCAAAAACGGTGGTCTATACCGACCATTCTGCTCTTAGATACCTATTTTCAAAACAAGATGCTAAACCAAGATTAATCCGTTGGATCTTACTCTTACAAGAGTTTGATATTGAAATCCGAGATAAAAAGGGAGCAGAAAATCTCGCCGCTGATCATCTTTCTCGTCTTGAAAATCCCGAATTAGAAGTTCTGAATGAATCGGCCATACAAGACAACTTTCCTGATGAATATCTATTGAAGATAGATTATAAAGAAATCCCATGGTTTGCAGACTATGCAAACTACTTAGTTTGTGGATTCCTTGAAAAAGGATTATCGTACCAAAGACGAAAGAAATTCTTCAGTGATATAAAACACTATTTCTGGGAAGATCCACATCTGTTTAAAAGTTGTCCCGATGGAATAATACGCCGATGTGTATTTGGAGATGAAGCTAGTAAAATTTTAAACCATTGTCACACAGGACCAACAGGAGGGCATTATGGGCCTCAACTAACAGCAAGAAAAGTTTATGAAGCTGGATTCTATTGGCCTACAATTTACAAAGACGCACACCTTCTTTGCAAATCCTGTGATGCTTGTCAAAGGGCCGGAAAAATAAGTCAACGTGATGAAATGCCACAAAATGTCATCCAAGTATGTGAAGTATTTGACATTTGGGGTATTGACTTTATGGGTCCATTTCCAAAATCTCATAATAATCTATATATACTCGTAGCCATTGATTATGTATCTAAATGGGCAGAAGCACAAGCTCTCCCAACTAACGATGCACGAGTTGTAGTCAACTTTTTAAAACGTCTTTTTGCAAGGTTTGGAACACCGAAAGCTTTAATAAGTGATCGGGGTACTCATTTCTGTAATAATCAACTTGAGAAAGTTCTTAAAAGATATGGAGTAACTCATAAAATCTCCACCGCATATCATCCACAAACAAGTAGACAAGTTGAAAATACCAACCGAGCTTTAAAACGTATTCTAGAGAAAACCGTAGGATCAAATCCGAAGGAATGGTCCATTAAATTGGAGGATGCACTCTGGGCTTTTAGAACAGCCTACAAAACTCCAATTGGAACCACACCTTTTAGACTTGTTTATGGAAAAGCATGTCATCTTCCAGTAGAAATTGAACACAAAGCATTTTGGGCTTTGAAGACATGTAATCTTGATTTACATGAAGCCGGACGTCTACGATTAAGTCAACTAAACGAATTAGAAGAATTAAGACATGAAGCATACGAAAATTCGTTAATCTATAAAGAAAGAACGAAGAAATGGCATGATAAAAGAATCAGAAGTTCAAAAGAATTTAAAAAAGGAGACTGAGTTCTTCTTTTCAATTCACGATTCAAGCTATTTCCTGGAAAATTGAAATCAAGATGGTCTGGACCATTCATAGTCAAAAGAGTTTTTCCATACGGAACGATAGAATTGATAAATTCAAATGGGATTGAATTTAAAGTTAATGGTCACAGAGTTAAACATTACATACATGGTCCGATGGAAGTCGACAACGAAGTTAATCACAATTTCGACACCACAGCTAACTAAGTGTGGGGAGAATCAAGTCTTTAAAAGATAATATGTATTTCTGTTAGAGTTAGATTGTCTGTTTTCGTGTAGTTCTCGAAAATGGAACACGTATGGTCTTTCCCTAGCAGACCCTAAAGAACTAGTCTTCTCCCCCCATTCTGAATTTTTATTTTTTTAGGTTTTTACGAAATGAAGACTGCCTGTGAACTAAACCATGGTCTAATGCTACACGCTTTGATCACTAAAAGAAATAATGATATACTACCGAGCGAATTAGTATCAGTAATCAGAGAAAGAATGGACGGAGTTAGAAAAGGATCCAGATGCGAAGATAATAAGTTACAATTTGGTAAAGGAAAATCAAAATCCGCAGCGAAAAGAAGAGCACGACACCTAGAACGATGTCACAAATGCGGAAAATGGTCACATGGAGGTAAATGTTCAAATAATCAAACCTATTCAAATACCGAATTTGTTACTTTATGCAGAGACGGACCGTTCATATGTTTAGAAGAAAAGACAATGAATGCTCGAGGTTACGCCTATGCAGCCATGGAAAACCAATTAAACCGACTATCTTATGAATATAATAGATCATATAACTAAGAAATCTATTTCACAGGTATGTCTGTACAGTTTTTATTTTTATTTTTATTTTTAACCTTTTGATAATAAACGCTAATTTGTTCGCTAAAAAGTATTAAATTGGTATTAAATAAAATTAGGTTTGGCGACCGAAATTATTGATATCATTCAAAAATTTATTACATCACTGCGAAATTTAACGTTTATTCTTAAGGTATAAATATCTTTAATCAATCAACCCAAAATATTTCAAAAATTCTTCATGAGTTAAATTAGGTCTTGGAACCGAAATTACTTTACCGAAAAGAGGGGCGCATATTTTTGATAATATTTGATTGATTAAAGTGGGATAAAAAGACAAAAAGATTTTTAATTTATTTTTTTTACCATGTTTTTAAAATTAATATTTAAATCTCAAATTAATATTGTAAACTTTGTAAAAACAATATTTCTAAAATTGTAAATATTTGAAAAAATTAATATAAGTTTGATATGAATTTATGAATTTTTAAATTAAGTTTGGTGTGAATTTTTAATTTTTAAAATATGAAATTTTAAATTTTATGCATTTCAAATTTTAAGTTTGGTGTGAATTTTTAATTTTTAATTTTTAATTTTGAATTTTATATTTAAGTTGTGTGAATTTGAAAACAAAAATTTACTTTATCTCATTAAGTTAAGAATATGATTTTTAAAATTCGTCGTAAGTTGAAGACTAGGTCTTTGAACCGAAATTGCTTTACCCGAGGGAGGGACGAGAACTTTTATTATCATTATTTTTAATCTTATTGAATTAAAGTATGCCAAAAACATTGAAAAAAACCCAAAAATCTTAGCTTTTAAAACAATCGCTACAAAAAGACAAATTTTAAAATTTTGTCGAAAGACGGACTAGGACATCGATCCGAAACGACCTCATCCTAAATAACAAGGGAAACAAAATTTTAAAATTAATTACTTAATTGTTTTAATAAGTTAATGATTATAAAAAAAAAAAAAAAAAAAAAAGAGCAAACTCCGCGACTCGCGGAGTTTGAAGTGCAAACCTCCGCGACTCGCGGAGGGACCAAAACCCAGAAAAAAAAATAAAAGAGCTGCACGAACTGATCACTCTCCCACACTCAAAAACACTGCGAAATACAGCTCGAAAACAGACCCGAAAATCACCCCCAAAAATCTCAATTTTTAATCGTTAATCACCAAATTTTTTGCTAAAATCATGTTGAGAAGGATGATATCTAAGAATTACTCAAGAAAAACGGTAAATTTCTACACCTAAACAACATTTAATTCGAATTTTAGTGTTCTTGAGCTATTTTTTCCCCAATTTGATTTTGATGCTTTTTAGTGTAATTAGACTTAAATTGTTTATGTATTATGCTTGTATAACCTAGATTGATGCTGTTTAACATGATTAGAAGCCTTAAACTTCAAATTTTGAATAATCTAGGGTTTGTGTTCTTGAGCAATTTGGGCTTTTTGATATAAACAGGTTATGGCCGATTTTTGTCATGAATTGTTGCTAAATTGAGTAGTGTAACATGTCTAGGTAGTTAAATGATCCAAACTTTGAGCCTAAACATGATTTTGAGAATTAAAGTGGACTTTTTCAAGTCCAAAATTCATGAACTTGATTTTTGAAAGATAATGCCATTTGAGACTTGTTTATTTGCTAGTAATGATTATTTTGACATGTTATTTGAGTTGAATGCTTATGAACTTGGCGAAAATTTTCGTATATGCTTATTTGAAAAAGTGTAGATTTGATAAAAATGTGAAAATAAGCTTAAGTTTGATATAAATTGATAATGTCATTGTAATTATTTTGATTGATGATTTTGCTGACACTAATGCATATTTGGATGCACAAAATTTGTGTTTGATGTGTTTTGCAGAATGAAAGGGGTGAATCTTCATCCCAAGCCCGCCATGCTCCTGCTGAGAACTTGGAACAACAGGAGGTAGATAACTACTACAAGCAGGAGGTACCTCATCCAGTCATGACCTTTTCCGATATGCATTTGGAACAGTTGCACCCGAACCTGAGATTTGACAGACTTTGGATAGATTATCCAAAATATCAACGGGGTTTGCATACTCTTCATTCCAAGGTTGTTGAGGTACCGAGGGTCATAGAATGGGGACCCTTGGAAGCTGTAGAATTGGCCGGGCCAATTAGGGAATTACTTGTACAGAGGTATGGTAATTCTTCTTTTAATGACTGGATATGTTTATTCACCATACGCAGACCTGTATATAAAGTATGGTGTGAAGAGTTGTTATGTAGTATAGAGTTGAATGATCGGGTAGCTAGTTTAACCGATCGTTCTTTTATTAGATTTTTGTTAGGCGGTTCGATGCGCCACATGTCTTTACTGGACATGGCTCAGGCTTTACGTATATATACGCCTGAGGAGTTAGCGTCTGCCGATTGTAGAGGATTGATACTAAACGGTAGAAAGATAGATGAGAATTTTGATACACACGGTGTGTGGAGTCAAATGACAAGCCATCACCGTTTCAAAGGGGGAAACTACTCTTATTTGGATATAGATAGAGCCGAATTAAGAGTGATACATAGGTTTTTAGCCAATTCGATTACACAAAGGGGTAAGAACAAAGAAAAGGTAAATGAACAAGATTTGTTTTACCATATGTGTATTCGAGACCCACACAGCGCTGTAAGTATACCATATTGTGTGGGTTATTATTTATCAGCTATGGTTCGGGGGATGCGTCCACATAGCATAATAGGAGGTGGTATTTTTATTACTTTGATTGGTGAATATCTCGGTGTGGATATAAGTCGGGGGGGATTATTAGTAGAAGAGCCAGAACCCCGCGACACTATAGGTTTAAATGTATACCATGGTGCAAAAGTTTTAAAGCGGCGAAATAACGCCGCAGTACGATACAATGGTAGACATCCACAGGTGGAGAGAAACCAGGAACAAGGTAATGTAGGAGGGGGGAATGAGATGCAAGAAATGCATAGGTTTATAGCTTCTCAGGAATACGAAAATGCTAGACAGAGAGCATTTGAAGATTGGCAAGTTCATCAGAACCAGATTATAGCGCATTGCCAACATATAGGTAGAAACTATATTCCTACACCGAAACCCGTCTTCCCTCCTTGGTCGATAGAGATGCAGCCACCATATCCTACGTATGACCCTGCCGAAGCATTCTATAGCACTTATGGTTATGCGTGGAACCCCTATTGGTACCAATATCATCCTTAGTTTACTTAATTTTTTTATTTTGTAATTTGTAATTATTGATATGTTTAATACTTTTGTTAATATTGTAATCATTTTTATAATTATCTAACTTTTATTCTTAGATTTTAATAATTTTTGAATGTGGGGTAATAAACCAAACTTCAAAAATATGTATATATGTTTGCAGTTTATCTTATGTACACAACAGGGTAAAACAACGCATTTTCAAAGACTGGCATTAAGTTCAGCAAAAGCAACTAATTTTGAAGACAAGATGCAAAATATATGTGAAATAACAACAAGACGGAATGAACAAATGATGTGCACCATTTATCATTCAGCAAACAAACGCCAATATATTTGGAAACTTTGGTAAAAATTTAATCATTTTCACACAAATCACCCTCAATAATTTAAATTGTTACTGATTTCTTGCAAATGAGGGCATTGCAAGATCTTAAGTGTGGGAAGGGATTAAATTCTTTCGGATTTTAAAATTTTTATATTAAACACTTGGTTACCATTAAAAATACTAGTAAAGCAGTAGTTGTATTAGAATCTAGTGCTCTCTGATAATAAAGAACAGCCCTGGTCTTATATACTGACTACCCAATTCTAGTAAAATTTTTCAAAATTTTCAATTAAATGAATTCAAAATCATGTTTATACATATTTATGAACGATAAAACTAGGTTTTAACACCGAAATTATTGTTACCTCGGAAAGGACATAAATTGAGAAACAAACTAAAATGTTAAAATTCATTTAAAATTGAATAGAGGACGATAAAAAGAAAAATAAAAAGCCAAGTGTGGGAAAATTTACCAAGTTATTTTAAACATATGCCACATAT
Source organism: Rutidosis leptorrhynchoides (assembly GCF_046630445.1). NCBI lineage: Eukaryota > Viridiplantae > Streptophyta > Magnoliopsida > Asterales > Asteraceae > Rutidosis > Rutidosis leptorrhynchoides. The sequence continues at coordinate 510,014,791 of NC_092336.1, read as the reverse complement.
ATCTGTAACAAATAACTGAAAATACTTTTGCTTTGAACTAAACTAAACTGTTTTACCCGATGAAAGAAAAGAAGAGATGGATCTACACGATGAATCAATTCCATCATCAAAAGGAAGTAAAGTCTTCCGAAAAAGAAACGCGCTTCTTGATTTAGGTCATGAAGTTGTCGTTCAGACCAGCTGTAGGTTGACGAAAAATCTAGAAAAGTCATCACTAAAATCAGCAGGAAATCCACGGACCTCAGCATTAAACAGGGTCGCCAAGTGGTCAGATTTATCCTAACCATGAGAAGGATTTATCTCGTACAATGGGGGGGCACCATGCAAATTAGCTGGATAAGACTAATGAATCAGATCCCCAGAAAGGATAATCTCCTTAAAGATTAAAAATTAGCTTTTAAGACTGATATTACTCAATCCTAGAGATTGACCTTAAAGATTGAGAATTCAAACTCATGGAATTCGATGATATCTAAACTCGAGCTTAAACGAGAAAATATTTTGATCAAAAAAAAATTACAAACCGATTTGTTTTCTGAAAACCCTATTTTCAATGCGTTCATTACCATTGAACGTAAAATCCTAGGAATTCACCTGGAATTCATTAGGTCACCTGAACTAAATCGGGTGTCAACCGTAAGAACGGTGGTTGCATAGTGGTCAAAGACATGACCTTGTGCCAGACCGAAAAAAAATTTATAAGGGTGAGCTTTACTATTGCTCCTACCAAGGATAGTAATTGCGTCCGACACGTTATAGACCATAATCAAAAGCATGTCACGGGACATTGCCTTAACAGTTGCTTGTTCAACGCTTTCCTTTACAACCGGACGGTAGTTTGCCGAAAGGTAATATACGGAACAAGTAAACTGGACGTGTTGCTTTCCAAATACAAGGTTAGCAAGTGGGTGACACAAAACCGCAAGTTTTGAGCTAAAATTTTCAAATCTGAAACCCACCAAACCCACAAAAATATTTTGCAAACACCGGTAAAGGGTTATTCCGGAAAACTTATCTAGGGTAAAAACTAGATTTAATTTTCAAAAGATCAAATGTTTTCATAAAGATCCAATTTCCTTAATGGATCTAAATTTTTATAGTCATGTGGGACTGTAAACCATATCGTTACTACCATTGTTTATACCGCCATATAGAAATCACTGATGTACAAAGTGTGAAGAATAAAGAAGTGATTCTAGTATTTCAAGACAATATTGCTTGAGGACAAGCAACGCTCAAGTGTGGGAATATTTGATAATGCTAAAAACGAACATATATTTCATAGCATTATTCCTCAAGAAAGACAAGCTTTTAGTTGCAATTGTTCTATTTACAAGTGATATTCGTTTAAATAATAAAAGGTGAAGACAAAAGACAGATTCGACGAATTGAAGACGCAAACGACCAAAAAGCTCAAAAGTACAAAAGACAATCGAAAAGGTTCCAATTATTGATAAGAAACGTCTCGAAATCACAAGAGTACAAGATTCAAAACGCAAAGTACAAGATATTAAATTGTACGCGAGGACGTTCGAAAATCCGGAACCGGGACTAGAGTCAACTCTTAACGCTCGACGCAACGGACTAAAAATTACAAGTTAACTATGTATATAAATATAATATAATATATAATTAATTATATTAATTATATATATATTATATATATATATTAAAAACCGTCGGCAGCAAGAAACTCCAAGGGTGTGAGCTGTAAATACATCTCCGCGACTCGCGGAGTTTTAAGGGCATTTTGCCGCGAGTCGCGGAGCCCCAATTTTCAACTCTGGCTATAAAGCCAACCGAATTCTGATCAAATTTCATCATCTTTTTTCCTCTCATTCATACGAGATATATATATATATAATTTATATTTTAATTTTAATTTTAATTTTAATTCTAATAATAAGGGTATGTTAGCGAATGTTGTAAGGGTGTAAGTCGAAATTCTGTCCGTGTAACGCTACGCTATTTTTAATCATTGTAAGTTATGTTCAACCTTTTTATATTAATGTCTCATAGCTAAGTTATTATTATGCTTATTTAAAATGAAGTAATCATGATGTTGGGCTAATCACTAAAATTGGGTAATTGGGCTTTGTACCATAATTGGGGTTTGGACAAAAGAACGACACTTGTGGAAATTAGACTATGGGCTATTAATGGGCTTTATATTTGTTTAACTAAATGAAAGTTTGTTAATGTTAATATAAAGATTTACAATTGGGCGTCCCTATAAATTACCATATACACTCGATCGGACACGATGGGCGGGGTATTTATATGTACGAATAATCGTTCATTTAACCGGACACGGGAATGGATTAATAGCCACTAGAATAATTAAAACAGGGGTGAAATTACATTCAAGGGTAATTGGTGTAATTGTTAACAAAGTAGTAAAACCTTGGTTTACACGCAGTCGATAACCTGGTGTATTCATTAAACAAAGTATTAAAACCTTGTTACAATTCGAATCCCCAATTAGTTGGAATATTTAACTTCGGGTATAATAATAATTTGACGAGGACACTCGTACTTTATATTTATGACTGATGGACTGTTATGGACAAAAACCAGACGGACATATTAAATAATCCAGGACAAAGGACAATTAACCCATGGGCATAAAACTAAAATCAACACGTCAAACATCATGATTACGGAAGTTTAAATAAGCATAATTCTTTTATTTCATATTTAATTTCCTTTATTTTATATTTAATTGCACTTCTAATTATCGCACTTTTATTATTTGTTATTTAATCGCACTTTTAATTATCGTACTTTTTAATTATCGCAATTTTATTTTATCGCATTTTTATTATTCGCAATTTCATTATCGTTATTTACTTTACGCTTTAATTTAAGTCTTGTATTTATTTTATATTTTACATTAGGTTTTAACTGCGACTAAAGTCTTAAAATCGACAAACCGGTCATTAAACGGTAAAAACCCCCTTTATAATAATAATATTACTTATATATATATTTGTATTTTTATAAAAGTAAACTAATATAGCGTTGAGCTTTGTTTAAAGATTTCCCTGTGGAACGAACCGGACTTACTAAAAACTACACTACTGTACGATTAGGTACACTGCCTATAAGTGTTGTAGCAAGGTTTAAGTATATCCATTCTATAAATAAATAAATATCTTGTGTAAACTTGTATCGTATTTAATAGTATTTTCTGCTAAAATAATAACTATTTTATATACACCTCGCTTCACATCACTGTTGTATGGAGGCGGGCTCGTGTGAACTTATATCTTCTTGGATTCTTTCCGGTAATCCTTTCACAAACGCATCGATCTTCTCTTCCTCATCTTCGAATGCTCCCGGACACAATAGGCACAATTCTGTGAATCGTCTTTTGTACGTGGTAATATCAAATCCTTGGGTTCGTAACCCTCTAAGTTCTGTCTTGAGCTTATTGACCTCGGTTCTGGGACGGTACTTCTCGTTCATCAAATGCTTGAATGCTGACCACGGTAGTGCGTACGCATCATCTTGTCCCACTTGCTCTAGATAGGTATTCCACCATGTTAACGCAGAACCTGTGAAGGTATGCGTAGCGTACTTCACTTTGTCCTCTTCAGTACACTTACTTATGGCAAACACCGATTCGACCTTCTCGGTCCACCGTTTCAATCCGATCGGTCCTTCGGTTCCATCAAATTCCAAAGGTTTGCAGGCAGTGAATTCTTTGTAGGTGCATCCTACACGATTTCCTGTACTGCCAGATCCAAGGTTATTGTTGGTATGTAGCGCAGCCTGTACTGCGGCTATGTTTGAAGCTAGAAAAGTACGAAATTCCTCTTCATTCATATTCACGGTGTGTCGAGTAGTCGGTGCCATTTCCTTCAAAATAGTCAATTGGAACAAGTTAATCATACAGAATATTAAGAGTAGTTAATAGTATTTCGTAGCATAATATGAACTCATTTATAAAAGCTTTTTCTTCATATTAGCGTTTTATAAGTTTAAATTCGGGTAGTACCTACCCGTTAAGTTCATACTTAGTAGCTAATATACAATTCAACTACTACAATTCTATATGAAAAACTGATTGTAATAATATTTCGCGTTCAAACTTTTATACAATATTTTACAAACTTACAATACCGCTTATTTTACATAAAGCATGAAATATAGCACACAATAACTTTGATACAAGATAGTTGTGAAGATAATTCTAGCTAGTACACAAGTCGTTCAGCAAAGGCAATAAAGACACGTAATTCATACGTCCAGAAACAAGTCATGCATTCTGGTTTTACTAGGACTACTTCCCATCCTTGGTCTTGTGGAACATAACCGTTATGGCCGTTGATAAGACAGCGTGTTGTAACATTGTCAAAGGGACGAGGGTTATGTAATGACCAACAGTCTCGTAATAACCTAAAAACCTCATTTCTTACCCCAATTACCGACTCCGTCACTTGTGGGAACGTTTTGTTTAATAGTTGTAGCCCGATGTTCTTGTTCTCACTTTGGTGAGAAGCGAACATTACTAACCCGTAAGCATAACATGCTTCTTTATGTTGCATGTTAGCCGCTTTTTCTAAATCACGAAGTCCTATATTCGGATATACTGAGTCAAAATAATTTCTTAACCCGTTGCGTAAAATAGCATTTGGGTTCCCCGCAATATATGCGTCAAAGTAAACACATCGTAACTTATGGATTTTGTAACGACCCGGAAATTTCGACCAAATTTAAACCTTAAACTCTTTATGTATCCGACACGATAAGCAAAAACCTCAATGTTGAGTCTAGAAAATCTGAAATCTATATCTGAAAGATTAGTTACCCTTTTACCCTGCCTGACGATTCACGAACAACCTATAATTTAAAACTCGAAACCGTCATGATTTATATATACGATTTACTTTCTTAAACGATGCTATTTCAAATTAAAATTTTACGTATTAAGTCATTTTATTTTTATGATATAACTTTTGTAATTTTTTTTAAGAAACGAAGTTAAATTAAAAATGTACAATTTGTAAAGCACAACGTACAACAATGTATAGCTTAAATAGTTGAACCGAAATTAATTCATTTACTATTTATATAAATAGTAAATGAAATGAAATTAATTAATTTACTATTCACATGAAAATGACATGATAGAAATTATTAATTATAAGTTACATAATATACCCCTAAAGTATTTGAGAAATACAACTTTTTAAATTCTAAAGATTCGTAAGATTTAAAATTGAATTATTATATATTATTTATTTTACACGTTTTAAAAATTTTATATTATTATATTATTTTATTATTACTTTATTTTAATTATTATATTATATTTATATTATTATATTAAATATATATGTATATATATATCACACACGCACACTTACACAAACACATGAGTACTCCATATTTATTTCTTTTATTTCTCTTTCTTTTTCTATTTTCTTTCTACTTATCTATCTAAAATTTATCATAATATCTACTTTTATTATTAACTATACTACTAATTATATTATGATTTATATTATCAAAATCAATATTATGATGATCTTATTAGTAGTAAGTGTTATGAGTGTTAATAATTCTATGACGGGGTTCTGCCCAAATATTTTCAAAACAAGATTATGAGTGGGATAAAACTAAGAAGATTATGGGTCAAATTATGGAAGTAATGGGTATGGATCGGGGGTTTTGCTCGTGAGACAAACTAGTGTTTGTCATCTCCGTTGCGTCTGAATAATATCCTGCAATATTGAATCTCAATATTGATACGTGAGCACTTTAAACTTAACTTTTAATTTACTTTTAGTGTATCCCTGACTAGTGCTCGAGAGGTTAGGATCGTGTACATTTTTATATCTATTTTTGTTAAAATATATTTAGGATAGAATCTGAATTAGTTACTTTTGCGGTTAAGATAAGGTATATGAATAATATGTTTTTGGAAAGGTGGCGAAAAACTATAAACTTTTCATTTAGATGTCGAATAAATTCGACGGACAGATTTGAAGTTATAGCCAATTGAACTTTCGTACAAATTAATAAAAATGAATATTTTATTTTTACGTTATCATCAACAATATTATTATTAAATTATTATAGTTACGATTTTATTAATATTCTTATTAAAATTTTCAAACTATTATGTTGATCGCATTTGTTATTAAAATTATTAGATTATTATCAACAACGTTAAAAATATCATTTTTATTTAAAAGTAATTTTTAGAGATGTTATTACTATAATTGCTATGATTATTTTTGATAAATGAAAACAAATCATATTTTTAACAAATTAGTATTTTGATTATTATTATTATTAAAACTATTAAATTATTATTATTAAAATTAACATATTCATTAAAAGTAGTGTTTTAAATAAAAATAATGTAGTTATTATAAAAAAAATGCCATTTTTTTTATTATTTAATATATTTATATAAAATTCTATTAAAAGAAATATATTGATAAATTTTGTAAAAATATTTTAAAATGTAAAAACAATAATATTTAAGCATGTACAAATTTTTGGGAAATTATTTTGAGTCAAATACAACCTTTTTAACTTTTGTAGATTAGTCTCGAGCATTAGGATTGGTACACTATAATTTGATTTTATTTGTTAATTAGATATTAATCGATATATAAATATATAATTAATTAGGTTCGTGAATCGAAGGCCAACCTTATAAGTTATCAATGATGTTATATGTATTTTTACTACAAAATACAATTGGTGAGTTTCATTTGCTCCCTTTTTAATTGCTTTTGCAATATATATATTTTTGGGACTGAGAATACATGCGATGCTTTTATAAATGTTTACGAAATAGACACAAGTACTTAAAATACATTCTACGTTGAGTTGTACCACTGGCATACTTCCCTGTAGCTTGGTAACTAATATTTACAGCGGTATTGTAAACGCGAATCCTGTTGATAGATCTATCGGGCCTGACAACCCCAACCGGGCTGGACGACCAGTATTCAACGGTTGCACAGTACTTCGTTTTGTGACTACACTCGGTACAGTGTAGTGAGATTTCATATTAAAGGGAATATGCGACGTGATTAAATGTTAAGTATGGTTACCAAGTGCTCAACCACTTAGAATGCTTTTATACACTCGCGAGTGTACAGATATTTATAACTATGAAATCTTGTGGTCTATTGAAATTTCTGATAACTGTTGTTATGTTAAACCTATGAACTCACCAACCTTTTGGTTGACACTTTAAAGCATGTTTATTCTCAGGTACGAATTAAGACTTCCGCTGTGCATTAGCTCATATTAAGGATACTAGTTGGGACCATTTAAGCCATGATACAAGAACGTTGCATTCGAGTCATTGAAGATCATTAAGGGCTAATATTAAGTCATTTGGATATTGTGAAATGTTAGACGAACATATCAATTTTGATGTAATGATAGATTGTCTTTTTAAGAATAAATGCAACGTTTGTAAAATGTATCATATAGAGGTCAAATACCTCGCGATGTTATCAACTATTATAATTCGTTTGTAATCAATATGGACGTTGTCCGAATGGATTAGGAACGGACCGTTATAGGTGGTATCAGAGCGTTGGTCTTAGCGAACCAGGTCACCCATTAGTGTGTCTAACTGGTAGCTGTTAGGATACATTAGTGAGTCTGGACTTCGACCGTGTCTGCCTGTCAAAAAGTTTTGCTTATCACTTTAGTCGGAAATCATCTGCTTATCATCTTTAGGGAATTGCCTGCTTAGCATTCTTAAGTCTAGACACGTCTTACTGCATTTAGTGCATCGATAGTGTATAGACGAAATTCATATCTTAGCGCATCCTAGATTTGCCTGACATATGCCGTAAATTCTTTTGAAGACTATGAAATCTTTGGAAATATATATAGATATTCTATATAGTTAGAATATCATACGACATCCGAAAATCATTTCACATCGAGGAACCTTTCTATCCACTAAATTACTCTTTTGGCGATAAACCTGAAACACTTACCGACGAACTTGTTCGAGAAACCATTTCTTTTCCCCTTTTTACGGATATCTCATCATAATTATATACCATCTCATATTCCGAATTTTATACATCTGCGCGCTTCAATCGCCAATCATTCCGGTGTACAAGTATAAGTTAACAAATTTCGCGTTCGTGTGACGGCTATGGAAAATATGTGCGACGGTTACAAACACCAGCAGCAGCCACAACCGCGTCGTAAACCTCAATGTCATAAACTATACCTTGAGTATATTCACCGTTCTATGTATTGTTCTATCTACTAAATTTTCGTTCGACATATCGTTCTATATCGATTACCTTCGCTTTACGTTTTACCTCATACATCTTCGTTCGACAGGGCAATTATGTAATCTCTAATATTTTAGAGATCATGTAATCAAGTGCCAACAATAAATCAAATGAGTATAATATTCTATTGACTCATTAAATTTCTAATTACATCTGAAGAAAATATATATGCAAGTATATTTTCATAAAGATTGTAATTAAAAATTCTTTCGTACAAACTGTTAATGATGAGAATATTTTAACGGGTGGGTAGCACCCGAGGAATATTTAGAATTCACATTAATAAGTTACACTGTACATTCTTCGAATCTGATTCAACGATTATCTATTATCCTACTCACAACCACCGATATTAGTATCCGCTTATCCCAGAATAACCATTCTCATTTAAATTTCATATTCGGATTTTGACTTATCAGAATCCAACAAGTGGCATAATGAAGAAAACATTGGATATATTAAAATTGTTAGAAACACACGATTTAACTAATTGAAAATCTATTAAGAATTTCACGCTAACTGTTCCGGCTAACTGTTCCCAGCTAACTGATTAACATTTAATTTATCGCAATTTACATTTCCGCAATTTACATTCTCGCAATTTTATTTATCGTCATTTAATTTCTGTTATTTACTTTTATGCATTTTTAAGTCGGGACACATGTACGCAATACGACGGATTAATTCTGAGACAACACGGTACATGGGTCATGATATATATTTATTTATTTTACGCACTTTAAATAAACGGGACACGTATACAAGGTTCGACTTATCATATTGACCCATCTATATATATATTTCGAAACAATCGTAGACACTCTATATGTGAAGGTGGGAGATGGCTATACAGGGTCGGAGTTGATTCCAAAATATATATATACTTTGAGTTGTGATCGACACCGAGACCGGTACACGGGTCACGATATGTATTATTTAATTCGAATATTATATACATATATATATATATATATTATTTAACTATTGTACTATTGGACAATCGAACTAACAGACTGCTAACTATGGACAAGTAAAAATTAATTAAAATACTGACTATAACATATGAAACTAAACAATTCTTCAAGTTTGCCACTTGATTCTATCATAAACCTCATTCGTATCTTGACAATTACAAATCGCATTCACAACTTTTCATGATACTTGAAAACACTTCGATCGAGAAGTCAAACCCGTTGTACCTCGTCTACAGAAGAAAATATTTATGCACCTGCAAACTCTCGAATCCAAATTCATAGTTTAACACATACCGTGTTGAATCCTATGCTATTTATTAGCGAAAACAACCCTACAATTCCTTTCCAAAGTAGCCAATTTTGTCACAGCACCACTTCGACTTCTCAGTAAGACTACTCCTACTATAACCTCAATATTTATACCATGTCCTTTCGCCGTCATTACCGGAGAATCTTTTATATATCACAACATCACCAGCAGCAACTCGTTATCTTCTTGGCGAAATCCGCAATCAGTAATTTCGAAAATCTCGTAGAAATTCTTCCGTCATACCTACAACGTCTATCCCTAAGAGTTACATATTTCGAATGTGAAGTTTCTGGAAAACACCCTGGACTATGAAGTAGTTCTTAAAATGCTGATAAAGCAGCAAAGATCATAAACGACTTTAACAGTCAAAAGTTTGATGACAAAGAATAGTAAGGTGGTAAAGCTGAGAAAAAGAGAAGGTTTGGAACTGGAAAACGGATTGAGCAAAGTATGAAGGAGGCCGTAAACAAATGGTGAAAACGGAACCTGTCTTCAAAGGATCCAAATGATCCAGTGCCTGCTGAAACCATTAGTAAGAACACTGCTCCTTATTCTAAACTTTTCAAGATGATATTCTTCACCATCATTTTATCTTAGATATTATAAGATATCTTCATTCGTTATACATATTTTTCATATTTCTGGAGATATTTTTACAACTATTCCTATCTGCGATCATTTAACTCTCCGTAACATCTGCGCTACAATATAAAAGAAACTGTGTTAGTTTCTAAATTCTGAAATCTCTAAGTTTAAAAATATGAATGTTTTGAAGTAGTGTTGGGAACTGATACATGAATTAGTATAATATAATGAAACTTGATCAACTTCATTATATTACAGTAAGTCATGTTAAGTTTCTAATGGAATGTGATGATTCACAGTACCGTCATCATGTGCCATGTTACACGGCTCTTACATTCTATCAAGTCTTCAAACATATTAGAACGTATCACCTTGATAGTTCTATTTTTTTTTCGGAATATTCGAGTAATTTAACGAATCAAGATCGTGCCATTACAATTTCATTCTAAAACCAATAGCAAGGTTCATTCCAAATTTCCTACCTACGAATTTCGGACCATTGTTCGCTTGGCTCGAGGACGGGAAGAAGAAATGAAGGGACAAAACTTCAGAATAGAAATAGGAACATAAACCACAGCAAATAAGAGAGAGCATTAACTGTGGATGACAATGATTTTAAGGGACGGGAGTAGGAACATCGAAATATAAGGGAAGGTATAAAACCTAACAACAACCCCGAAACTACAAACCGTGCATATCAATACGTATTGCAACGTAAAGGCACGGGAAAATTAAAAACATTATAATTCCAAGGAAAGGATAAAAGAGAATAGATTCTTCTGGTGATAGATGAAAAAGAAGAATGAAAGATATGAAAGTTAGAAATATAACAAGGGTTAGAATGGGATGGAGCATATTAGCGAATGTCTTAAAGTAGGAACTAAAGAGAAAGAATAGAAGATGTGGGAAGAAAGAAAGGGAAGGAGGTAAATTTATAGTGAAATATTCGACAAAGAAATCAAAACAGATTGCTGCGTTAAATCAAAGAAGATCCTGATCGCCGCAAAAACTAAATCTTATTACCTAAGATTTTCCTCAAAACCCTTAAATTCCGGAAATCGATCATAATCACGTCATCGGTTACAACAATTCTATATTTAATCATTTCACTCTCTTTTGTAATAGCTTCGCTCGTACGCTTCACATGATCGAAATGTTTTATCCATATCTATCAAAAATGATAAAACTTCATTTTCATCTCATAATCGTCATGAAAACATTTCCATTGTTATCTATAACAACCTCTACCAAATTTCGGGGACGAAATTTCTTTAACAGGTGGGTACTGTAACGACCCGGAAATTTCGACCAAATTTAAACCTTAACTCTTTATGTATCCGACACGATAAGCAAAAACCTCAATGTTGAGTCTAGAAAATCTGAAATCTATATCTGAAAGATTAGTTACCCTTTTACCCTGCCTGACGATTCACGAACAACCTATAATTTAAAACTCGAAACCGTCATGATTTATATATACGATTTACTTTCTTAAACGATGCTATTTCAAATTAAAATTTTACGTATTAAGTCATTTTATTTTTATGATATAACTTTTGTAATTTTTTTTAAGAAACGAAGTTAAATTAAAAATGTACAATTTGTAAAGCACAACGTACAACAATGTATAGCTTAAATAGTTGAACCGAAATTAATTCATTTACTATTTATATAAATAGTAAATGAAATGAAATTAATTAATTTACTATTCACATGAAAATGACATGATAGAAATTATTAATTATAAGTTACATAATATACCCCTAAAGTATTTGAGAAATACAACTTTTTAAATTCTAAAGATTCGTAAGATTTAAAATTGAATTATTATATATTATTTATTTTACACGTTTTAAAAATTTTATATTATTATATTATTTTATTATTACTTTATTTTAATTATTATATTATATTTATATTATTATATTAAATATATATGTATATATATATCACACACGCACACTTACACAAACACATGAGTACTCCATATTTATTTCTTTTATTTCTCTTTCTTTTTCTATTTTCTTTCTACTTATCTATCTAAAATTTATCATAATATCTACTTTTATTATTAACTATACTACTAATTATATTATGATTTATATTATCAAAATCAATATTATGATGATCTTATTAGTAGTAAGTGTTATGAGTGTTAATAATTCTATGACGGGGTTCTGCCCAAATATTTTCAAAACAAGATTATGAGTGGGATAAAACTAAGAAGATTATGGGTCAAATTATGGAAGTAATGGGTATGGATCGGGGGTTTTGCTCGTGAGACAAACTAGTGTTTGTCATCTCCGTTGCGTCTGAATAATATCCTGCAATATTGAATCTCAATATTGATACGTGAGCACTTTAAACTTAACTTTTAATTTACTTTTAGTGTATCCCTGACTAGTGCTCGAGAGGTTAGGATCGTGTACATTTTTATATCTATTTTTGTTAAAATATATTTAGGATAGAATCTGAATTAGTTACTTTTGCGGTTAAGATAAGGTATATGAATAATATGTTTTTGGAAAGGTGGCGAAAAACTATAAACTTTTCATTTAGATGTCGAATAAATTCGACGGACAGATTTGAAGTTATAGCCAATTGAACTTTCGTACAAATTAATAAAAATGAATATTTTATTTTTACGTTATCATCAACAATATTATTATTAAATTATTATAGTTACGATTTTATTAATATTCTTATTAAAATTTTCAAACTATTATGTTGATCGCATTTGTTATTAAAATTATTAGATTATTATCAACAACGTTAAAAATATCATTTTTATTTAAAAGTAATTTTTAGAGATGTTATTACTATAATTGCTATGATTATTTTTGATAAATGAAAACAAATCATATTTTTAACAAATTAGTATTTTGATTATTATTATTATTAAAACTATTAAATTATTATTATTAAAATTAACATATTCATTAAAAGTAGTGTTTTAAATAAAAATAATGTAGTTATTATAAAAAAAATGCCATTTTTTTTATTATTTAATATATTTATATAAAATTCTATTAAAAGAAATATATTGATAAATTTTGTAAAAATATTTTAAAATGTAAAAACAATAATATTTAAGCATGTACAAATTTTTGGGAAATTATTTTGAGTCAAATACAACCTTTTTAACTTTTGTAGATTAGTCTCGAGCATTAGGATTGGTACACTATAATTTGATTTTATTTGTTAATTAGATATTAATCGATATATAAATATATAATTAATTAGGTTCGTGAATCGAAGGCCAACCTTATAAGTTATCAATGATGTTATATGTATTTTTACTACAAAATACAATTGGTGAGTTTCATTTGCTCCCTTTTTAATTGCTTTTGCAATATATATATTTTTGGGACTGAGAATACATGCGATGCTTTTATAAATGTTTACGAAATAGACACAAGTACTTAAAATACATTCTACGTTGAGTTGTACCACTGGCATACTTCCCTGTAGCTTGGTAACTAATATTTACAGCGGTATTGTAAACGCGAATCCTGTTGATAGATCTATCGGGCCTGACAACCCCAACCGGGCTGGACGACCAGTATTCAACGGTTGCACAGTACTTCGTTTTGTGACTACACTCGGTACAGTGTAGTGAGATTTCATATTAAAGGGAATATGCGACGTGATTAAATGTTAAGTATGGTTACCAAGTGCTCAACCACTTAGAATGCTTTTATACACTCGCGAGTGTACAGATATTTATAACTATGAAATCTTGTGGTCTATTGAAATTTCTGATAACTGTTGTTATGTTAAACCTATGAACTCACCAACCTTTTGGTTGACACTTTAAAGCATGTTTATTCTCAGGTACGAATTAAGACTTCCGCTGTGCATTAGCTCATATTAAGGATACTAGTTGGGACCATTTAAGCCATGATACAAGAACGTTGCATTCGAGTCATTGAAGATCATTAAGGGCTAATATTAAGTCATTTGGATATTGTGAAATGTTAGACGAACATATCAATTTTGATGTAATGATAGATTGTCTTTTTAAGAATAAATGCAACGTTTGTAAAATGTATCATATAGAGGTCAAATACCTCGCGATGTTATCAACTATTATAATTCGTTTGTAATCAATATGGACGTTGTCCGAATGGATTAGGAACGGACCGTTATAGATTTCCCAATGTGATATCCCCCATTTTTCGAACGAAAGCCTTTTATAAACCAAGGCATTCTTGGAACGTTCTTCGAATGTCTTACAAACTGATCTCGCCTTAAATAGTTGTGCCGAGGAATTCTGACCGACTCTACACAAGATTTCATTAATCATGTCTCCGGGTAGGTCTCTTAAAATATTGGGTTGTCTATCTATTTTGTGTTTTTATACTGTAAAATAGACAAGAGTTAGATTCATAAAAAAATACTTATTAATACAAGCAATTTTTACATATATCATAAAGCATAAGCACACTATATTACATATATTAAACCACACGAATACAACTATCTTATTCCGACTCGCTCGTTTCTTCTTGTTCGGTTTTGGTTCGTTTTGCCAAGTTTCTAGGGATATATGATGTTTCCCTAATACGAGCCGTCGTTGTCCACATTGGTTTAGAAAAACCTGGTGGTTTAGAGGTTCCCGGGTCATTGTTACAACTTAAGGACTTCGGGGGTTGACGATACATATAAAGTTCATCGGGGTTGGAATTAGATTTCTCTATTTTTATGCCCTTTCCCTTATTATTTTCTTTTGCCTTTTTAAATTCAGTTGGGGTAATTTCTATAACATCATCGGAATTCTCGTCGGAATCCGATTCATCGGAGAATTGGTAATCCTCCCAATATTTTGCTTCCTTGGCGGAAACACCATTGACCATAATTAACCTTGGTCGGTTGGTTGAGGATTCTCTTTTACTTAACCGTTTTATTATTTCCCCCACCGGTTCTATTTCTTCTTCTGGTTCCGATTCTTCTTCCGGTTCCGATTCTTCTTCCGGTTTTGACTCTTCTTCCGGTTCCTCTTCGGGAACTTGTGAATCAGTCCACGAATCATTCCAATTTACATTTAACTCTTCATTATTATTAGGTGAGTCAATGGGACTTGTTCTAGAGGTAGACATCTATCACATAATATCAAACACGTTAAGAGATTAATAGATCACATAATATTCATATGTTAAAAATATATAGTTTCCAACAAAAATGTTAATCAATCATTTTTAAGAAAACACGGTCGAAGTCCAGACTCACTAATGCATCCTAACAAACTCGATAAGACACACTAATGCAAATTTTCTGGTTCTCTAAGACCAACGCTCTGATACCAACTGAAATGTCCCGTTCTTATTGATTAAAAACGTTCCATATTAATTGATTTCGTTGCGAGGTTTTGACCTCTATATGAGACGTTTTTCAAAGACTGCATTCATTTTTAAAACAAACCATAACCTTTATTTCATAAATAAAGGTTTAAAAAGCTTTACGTAGATTATCAAATAATGATAATCTAAAATATCCTGTTTACACACGACCATTACATAATGGTTTACAATACAAATATGTTACATCGAAATCAGTTTCTTGAATGCAATTTTTACACAATATCATACAAACATGGACTCCAAATCTTGTCCTTATTTTAGTATGCAACAGCGGAAGCTCTTAGTATTCATCTGAGAATAAACATGCTTTAAACGTCAACAAAAATGTTGGTGAGTTATAGGTTTAACCTATATATATCAAATCGTAACAATAGACCATAAGATTTCATATTTCAATACACATCCCATACATAGAGATAAAAATCATTCATATGGTGAACACCTGGTAACCGACATTAACAAGATGCATATATATAAGAATATCCCCATCATTCCGGGACACCCTTCGGATATGATATAAATTTCGAAGTACTAAAGCATCCGGTACTTTGGATGGGGTTTGTTAGGCCCAATAGATCTATCTTTAGGATTCGCGTCAATTAGGGTGTCTGTTCCCTAATTCTTAGATTACCAGACTTAATAAAAAGGGGCATATTCGATTTCGATAATTCAACCATAGAATGTAGTTTCACGTACTTGTGTCTATTTTGTAAATCATTTATAAAACCTGCATGTATTCTCATCCCAAAAATATTAGATTTTAAAAGTGGGACTATAACTCACCTTCACAGATTTTTACTTCGTCGGGAAGTAAGACTTGGTCACTGGTTGATTCACGAACCTATAACAATATATACATATATATCAAAGTATGTTCAAAATATATTTACAACACTTTTAATATATTTTGATGTTTTAAGTTTATTAAGTCAGCTGTCCTCGTTAGTAACCTACAACTAGTTGTCTACAGTTAGATGTACAGAAATAAATCGATAAATATTATCTTGAATCAATCCATGACCCAGTGTATACGTATCTCAGTATTGATCACAACTCAAACTATATATATTTTGGAATCAACCTCAACCCTGTATAGCTAACTCCAACATTCACATATAGAGTGTCTATGGTTGTTCCGAAATATATATAGATGTGTCGACATGATAGGTCGAAACATTGTATACGTGTCTATGGTATCTCAAGATTACATAATATACAATACAAGTTGATTAAGTTATGGTTGGAATAGATTTGTTACCAATTTTCACGTAGCTAAAATGAGAAAAATTATCCAATCTTGTTTTACCCATAACTTCTTCATTTTAAATCCGTTTTGAGTGAATCAAATTGCTATGGTTTAATATTGAACTATATTTTATGAATCTAAACAGAAAAGTATAGGTTTATAGTCGGAAAAATAAGTTACAAGTCGTTTTTGTAAAGGTAGTCATTTCAGTCGAAAGAACGACGTCTAGATGACCATTTTAGAAAACATACTTCCACTTTGAGTTTAACCATAATTTTTGGATATAGTTTCATGTTCATAATAAAAATCATTTTCTCAGAATAACAACTTTTAAATCAAAGTTTATCATAGTTTTTAATTAACTAACCCAAAACAGCCCGCGGTGTTACTACGACGGCGTAAATCCGGTTTTATGGTGTTTTTCGTGTTTCCAGGTTTTAAATCATTAAGTTAGCATATCATATAGATATAGAACATGTGTGTAGTTAATTTTAAAAGTCAAGTTAGAAGGATTAACTTTTGTTTGCGAACAAGTTTAGAATTAACTAAACTATGTTCTAGTGATTACGAGTTTAAACCTTCGAATAAGATAGTTTTATATATATGAATCGAATGATGTTATGAACATCATTACTACCTCAAGTTTAGTAGGTAAACCTACTGGAAGTGACAAGAAATGATCTAGCTTCAAAGGATCTTGGATGGCTTGAAAGTTCTTGAAGTAGGATCATGACACAAAAACAAGTTCAAGTAAGATTTTTACTCGAATTAAGATAGTTTATAGTTATAGAAATTGAATCAAAGTTTGAATATAAATATTACCTTGAATAAGAAAGATAACCTACTGTATATAACAAAGGTTTCTTGATCTTAGATGATTACTTGGAATGGATTAGAAAGCTTGGAAGTAAATTAGTAAACTTGAAGGGATTTTTGAAGTGTTCTTGAAGTGTTCTTCCTATGATGATTATAGCTTGATTCTTGAAGTGATTTTTGATGAAGATGATGATTAACTACTGTAAAAATACGTTCATAATAGTGTGTGTGTGTTGAGAGAGAATTAGAAAGAGAATTGGAAGTGAAATGGAGTGAATGATGAGTGGTAATTGGTGAGTGGTGAGTGGGGTTAAAAAGAGTTCTAGTTAGTTGACTAGCTCATGGTAGAAGTTAAAATTGATTAGTCATACATGACATAATCAAGAGTGGAATCCCATGCTAGTTCCTATTGGTATATACTCATAGTAAGTACGTTTTGAAGCTGTGTATAATACGGGTAAGAATACGACTAGAATTCTTGATGAAAGAAAAGAATGGAAAAGTAACTGTAACCATTTTCGTTAAGTATGAGTGTTTTGATATATGTCTTGAAGTCTTCCAAAAGTATTTTAATACATCTAAATACACTACATGTATATACATTTTAACTGAGTCGTTAAGTCATCGTTAGTCGTTACATGTAAGTGTTGTTTTGAAACCTTTAAGTTAACGATCTCAATTAATGTTATTAACCCATTGTTTATTATATCTAATGAGATGTTAAATTATTATATTATCATGATATTATGATATATTAATATATATTAATATGATATATATACATTTAAATGTCGTTACAACGATAATCGTTACATATATGTCTCGTTTCGAAATCCTTAAGTTAGTAGTCTTGTTTATATGTATATAACTCTTTGTTAATATACTTATGGAGATACTTACTTATCATAATCTCATGTTAACCATATGTATATCCATATATATATCGTCATGTCATTTTTACAAGTTTTAACGTTCGTGAATCGCCGGTCAACTTGGGTGGTCAATTGTCTATATGAAACATATTTCAATTAATCAAGTCTTAACAAGTTTGATTACTTAACATGTTGGAAACATTTAATCATGTAAATATCAATCTCAATTAATATGTATAAACATGGAAAAGTTCGGGTCACTACATCCATCTCGTTAGGGTGATGAAATTTACCAGTCTAGTATCTCACGATTCGTATGTCACATCACACTGTTCCATTCGTTCGATGCTACCAGTCTCACGACTAAATGACTTCAATCATAACCAACCTATGAACCTTACGGTTCTTCAACTTCCAAAACCACAATGAGCACTCATCATCAACCAAACACTAAAGCCCATTTATATAGGTTGGTAAAACCAACCCTTTACTCAATGCCAAGGAATGCTTAGAAGGATTAAGTCTTACGCCCTTCGTCCGTCCATCCAATCGTCAATGTGGGGTAATTCCCTTAGGAATGCTACCCATAACTATACTATGTATTTACACAATGCATTTGACCCAGGTCAACTCTCACGAGTCAACGACTCAAGCGCTACCTTAGTGCACCGTCATCGAAATTACTAACTGTCATAACCCGTCCTTAACCATAAGAACGTGTTAGATAACGTATGATTTCATTGCGAGGTATTGACCTCTATATGCGACATTTTTGAAAGAGAAACTGCATATATTATACATTACAAACCATAACCATTATTTTTGTTACAAGCTTTAGAAAATAAAAAGATGATTATCGTTTAGCGATAATCTTCGACTTACAAACTTTACATATAATGATAACAACACGATTTCGAGCATATTATACAACACAAATCCTTGGGTATGCAGTTTTATTTTTGACACAAATATGCGTACGCAAGATCCTGCTCAAATTCAACATAATGCAGCGGAAGCTTTAGTAATCACCTGAGAATAGACATGTTTTAAAAGGTCAACATAAAGTTGGTGAGATATAGGTTTAATGCCGGCAGCGATATAAATATAGACCACAAGATTTCGTATATAAACAGTTTAATAAAAATATTCTAAGTGGTTGAGCACTTGGTAACCATACTTAACATTTAATCACGTCGCATATTCCCTTTATTATGAAATCTTACTACACCGTACCAAGTGTAGTCACGAAACGAAGTACTGTGCAACCGTTGAATACTGGTCGTCCAGTCCGGTTGGGGTTGTCAGGCCCGATAGATCTATCAACAGGATTCGCGTTTACAATACCGCTGTAAATAACAGTTACCAAGCTACAGGGAAGTATGCCAGTGGTACAACTCAACGTAGAATATATTTTTCAGTTACTTGTGTCCATATCGTAAAACATAAAATACATGTATTCTCATCCCGAAATATTTAGAGTTTAAAAGTGGGACTATATACTCACGTTCGTCTTGAAGATATATATATTTTTGACTTGGTCTTCCGGTTGATATCACGAACCTATCCATATATAATATATCAATACCTTTTATTTTTAAACAAACGTCTCATATATATACTTGTTATACTTTTAATACTTTGAATAATTCCTTAGTCCGTAGTTAGCATTTCGTTGTTAGTAATTCAATTTTAATGGTTCATTTGTAGATGTTTAATATACCCGCAATGAAATAAATAAAACCCCCAACGAAATAAATAAAACCCCATCGTATATGTATTGGTCGAGATTAATCTTGACCCACGGTACCGGTGTTGTCAAATGACGTGTTGCGTACATAAAGTACCGGTGTTGTCAAATGACGTGTTGCGTACAAACATGGGATCTTATGATTAATCTTCTCGTATTGTTTACGGGTGATCCTGAACCATATAAAATTGAATTATAAGTACATATATATAAAATATCATGTTAACTTAAAAAGATGTGATTTATTTAATTTTTCCCAATTATTTTCGTGGCTAAACTAGTCTTGGATATCCGATTTTGTTTCGGTCATAGTTTCTTCGTTACAACTCCGTTTTCGTTGATTCAACTTGCCATCTCCTTGGATCGAGTCCCTCTTTAAGACTATGAACTGTAAATACCTTAGTTTGTATTCAAAATCACACGGCATAGGTCAAACTTTAGTGAAACTTATGAAGTTAATCATTTTCCATCATGTAAACAACCTTAAATGATTATTTTTCTAAAAATACTTATACTTTGAGTTAAATCATGAAATTTTTATGTGTTATCATATTCATAGTAAAAATCATTTTTCCAGAAAATAAACCTCCAATTCAAAGTTTAAGATGGTTTTTAATTATCCAACCCAAAACAGCCCCCGGTGGCACTCCGACGTCGTAAAAACAGTTTTTAAGATAATCTTTGAAAAACCAAGTTATACCTTGTTAAATTAGCATATATTTAAGTTATATTACAGGTCTTGGAGTATTTTAAAAGTTAAGTTAGAAGGATCTATTTAGTTTGCAAACAAGTTTGAAAACTTTCAAACTATGTTCTTGTTGTTAAAATTTTATACCACAAAATAAGATAGCTATATATATATGAATCGAATAAGGTTATGAACATAGTTACTACCTCAAGTTCCTTGGACAAGGTTGCTGTAAAAGAGGAGTAAGAACCTAGAACTAAAAGGGTGATGGAATTGGATGAAAGATTGGAAGTAAGTTTGTGTTCTTGGAAGGATTTCTTGAAGTGTTTTTGTAAGGTTTTCTTATGAGGTTTAAGTGTTGTTTTTGAAGCTAAATGATGGGGAAAATGCTTGGAGATGATCAAGTATGAAGTTAAGAGTATTTTGAGAGAGAAATGGAAGTGTAAGTATGAGAAAATGGGGTGAAGAAATGGTGTGCATGCATAAAAACGTTTTTAGGTTATAAAGGAAAAAAAAGATACCTAACTTTGTTTTCTTGCTAAATAATTCATGCTACTTGACAAATGGTTGGTTCCACATGTTTCTTAATCATTTAAGGCTGCTAAGGAGCAGATTTTTATTGGTATATACCAATAGTAAATACATCTAGAAGCTGCGTATGATACGGGTACATATACCCTAGATATACGTGTAGAAATCTTTGAGAAAACGGAACGAGGATTCAAATATAGCTATCTTTTGTAAATATACTTATATTGTTTTATGTATGTAAGCCCTTTAAAAGTGATAAAATACATATCTATACGATGCATGTATAAGTATTATAGGTTATAAGTATTTATGTCGAAGAACGTTACGTATAGTTATCGTTTTGAAAACTTAAGTTAGTAGTTTCAAAATATACTTATAACTCATTGTTATTAGTACCCAATGAGATGTTAAACATCCTTAGATCATGTTAAATATATATAAATACATATATATACATAAACGTATAATTATCGTATGTTATATAGTTCGTGATATCATCGGTCAAATTGAACGGTCAAACGTTGTGTAAAACTCTTTTCGAAGACATAAGTCTCAACAATTTGGATTGCTTATCATGTTGGTAAGGTTTAATTTATGTAAATATTAATCTTATAAATATAGAATGATCGAAAAAGTGCGGGTCATTACAGTACCTACCCGTTAAATAAATTTCGTCCCGAAATTTTAAAATTGTACCTATTTTGCGTCATCGGGAAACAAGTGTGGATACTTTTGTTTCATTTGATCCTCTCGTTCCCAAGTAAACTCGGGACCCCTTCGAGCATTCCAACGAACCTTAACGATCGGTATGTTGCTCTGCTTGAGCTGTTTAACTTCACGGTCCATGATTTCGATTGGTTCTTCGACGAATTGTAGTTTCTCGTCGACATGGATTTCTTCAAGAGGAATGGTGAGGTCTTCCTTTGCAAGACACTTCTTAAGGTTCGAGACGTGAAAGGTATTATGTACTCCGGCGAGTTGTTGCGGTAACTCGAGTCGATAAGCTACCGGTCCAATGCGTTCGATGATCTTAAACGGGCCTACATATCTTGGGTTCAGTTTACCCATTTTTCCAAAACGTATCACACCTTTCCAAGGTGACACCTTTAGCATAACCATGTCACCGATCTGAAACTCTAATGGTTTCCTTCGGACATCGGCGTAGCTCTTTTGGCGACTACGGGCTGTTTTCAATCTCTCCTTGATTTGTACTATCTTCTCAGTCGTTTCGTGTATGATCTCGGGACCAGTTAATTGTCGATCTCCTACTTCATTCCAACAGATAGGAGATCTACACTTCCTTCCATACAATGCTTCGAATGGCGCAGCTCCAATGCTCGCATGATAACTATTATTATACGAGAATTCTGCTAACGGTAGATATTTATCCCATCCGTTTCCAAAATCGATCACACATGCCCTGAGCATGTCTTCAAGAGTCTGAATTGTTCTTTCACTCTGCCCGTCAGTTTGCGGATGATACGCGGTACTCATATCCAAACGAGTTCCTAGTGCCTCCTGTAGTGATTGCCAGAACTTTGAGGTAAATCTACTATCACGATCAGATATAATGGAAATAGGTATTCCATGCCTTGAAACTATTTCCTTTATATATAATCGTAATAATTTCTCCATTCTATCCGTTTCCTTTATAGGCAAGAAATGTGCAGATTTGGTAAGACGATCAACAATTACCCAAATAGTGTCGTATCCCCAGGCAGTCTTTGGTAACTTCGTGATGAAATCCATGGTAATACCGTCCCATTTCCATTCTGGGATTTCTGGTTGTTGAAGTAATCCTGACGGCTTTTGGTGTTCTGCTTTGACTTTGGAACAAGTTAAACACTCCCCAACATATGTTGCAACGTCTGTCTTTAAATTAGGCCACCAATAATGCGTCTTAAGATCTTGATACATCTTTCCAACTCCAGGATGTATCGAGTATCTTGTCTTATGTGCCTCATTCAATATCAACTTCCTTAATCCACCCAACTTCGGTACCCAAATACGGTTTGCAAAATATCGAATTCCGTCTTCCCGTATAACGAGTTGCTTCTCATACTTCTTCATTATTTCATTTCTTATGTTTTCTTTAGTAAGTGCTTCTCGTTGAACTTCTTTGATTTGTGAGTTGAGATTCATGCGAATTTTTATGTTCATCGCTCGTACTCGAATTGGTTCTCGTTCCTTTCTGCTTAGAGCATCGGCCACCACGTTCGCCTTCCCGGGATGATAACGAATTTCACAATCATAGTCGTTTATCAGCCCGACCCACCTACGTTGCCTCATGTATGTTGAAGGCTTTTATGATCAGTAAACACAGTGCATTTAACCCCATACAAGTAGTGTCTCCATATCTTCAATGCAAACACGACTGCTCCCAGTTCTAGATCATGCGTCGTATAATTCCGCTCATGAATCTTCAATTGTCGGGATGCGTATGCAATAACTTTCTTTCGTTGCATAAGAACACAACCAAAACCTTGTCGCGAAGCGTCACAATATATTTCAAAATCATCGTTCCCTTCAGGTAACGATAAAATAGGCGCCGTAGTTAACTTCTTCTTCAGTAATTGAAATGCGTTCTCCTGCTCCGAGGTCCATTCGTATTTCTTCCCTTTTTGCGTTAACGCTGTCAACGGCTTAGCTATTCGGGAAAAATCTTGAATAAACCTTCTATAATAACCGGCTAAACCCAAAAATTGGCGTATCTGCGTTGGTGTCTTAGGAGTCTCCCATTTTTCAATGGCTTCAATTTTTGCTGGATCAACCTGAATTCCTTTGCTACTAACAACGTGGCCAAGAAATTGCACTTCTTTCAACCAGAAAGCACATTTAGAAAATTTAGCATATAGCTGTTCTTTTCTCAACAACTCTAATATCAACCTTAAATGTTGCTCATGCTCTTGCTCACTCTTGGAATAGATAAGAATATCATCAATGAAAACGATAACAAACTTATCTAAATATGGACTACAAACTCGATTCATGAGGTCCATGAATACAGCTGGCGCATTCGTCAATCCAAACGGCATGACCAAAAATTCGTAATGACCGTAGCGTGTCCGAAAAGCAGTTTTCGGTATATCTTCTTCTTTGACACGTAATTGATGATAGCCCGATCTTAGGTCAATTTTCGAGTACACACATGATCCTTGGAGTTGATCAAATAAGTCGTCAATTCTCGGTAGTGGATACCGATTCTTGATAGTTAACTTATTTAATTCACGATAATCTATACACATTCGGAAAGATCCGTCTTTCTTCTTGACGAATAAAATTGGAGCTCCCCACGGTGAAGTACTTGGTCGTATGAATCCACGATCCAGTAATTCTTTTAACTGACTCTGAAGTTCTTTTAACTCGGACGGTGCAAGTCTATATGGAGCACGGGCAACCGGTGCAGCTCCTGGTACAAGATCTATTTGAAATTCTACAGATCTAAATGGAGGTAATCCCGGCAACTCTTCCGGAAATACTTCAGGAAAATCTCTTGCCACAGGCACGTCATTGATGCACTTCTCTTTTTCTTTCTTTTCGACTTTATTAACATGTGCTAAGATAGCATAGCACCCTTTCTTCAAGCACTTTTGAGCTTTCAAATAACTAATGAGTTTTAGCTTTGAGTTACCCTTCTCTCCATAAATCATTACTGGCGTTTTATTCTTACGAGGAATGCGAATTGCCTTCTTGGCGCACACAACTTCAGCTCCTATTTTGGACATCCAGTCCATGCCGATTATTACATCAAAACTTCCTAATTCTACGGGTATCAAATCAATCTTAAATGTTTCTCCGGCTAAATTTATTTTACAATCACGGCAAATTTTATCGGCTTTAATTAGTTTACCATTAGCTAACTCAATCATGTACTTAGCATCTAGAGGTAATGATGAACAATTCAATTTAGCGTGAAAGTCTCTACACACGTAACTTCTATCAGCACCAGTATCAAATATAATAGATGCGGATAAGTTATTAATGGTAAACGTACCCGTAACAAGCTCCGGGTCTTCACATGCCTCTCTAGCATTAATAACAAATGCTCTCCCACGTGCTGGTCCGATATTCTTCTCTAGATTCGGGCACTGGCTCTTATAGTGACCTTGTTTTCCACACCCAAAACAAGTAATGGTAGCCAAAGCAGTTTTATTTGCATTGGTGGCAAGAGTCTTGGTACCATTTGTATTTGTAACGAGAGCCCTACAATCTTCAGCAAGATGACCCTTTCGATTACATTTGTTTCATACCACATTACAGTAACGAAAGTGATGTTTGTGGCATCGGTTGCATAAAGGATTTTGTCCTTTATAACCAAAGCTTAAACCACTACCCGCACCTTGCGTGTTTTCTTGTTTCTTAAAAGATTGTTGTTGGTTACCTCGATCATAATTTCCATTCCACTTTCTTTTGTTACCTGATACCTTCACATCAGTATTGGATACTTTCTTATCCATGATGACCTGATCCATTAGCTCGTTTGCCATGGTTATAGCTTCATGAATTGTCTTAGGTTTCGATGCTGTAACATTTGCCTTGACCTTTTTGGGCAAACCATCTTTGTACATTTCAATCTTCCGTTCTTCGGTTGGAACCAATTCAGGACATAGCAAAACTAATTCCATGAATCGCTGATTGTAGTTGGTGATTTCAGTACCAATAACCTTCAGACTTCGTAACTCATCTTCCAACTTCCTAACCTCGTTCCTTGGACAATATTCGTTGATTAACATTGTTTTGAATTCTTCCCACGGAGTATCATAAGCTACATCTCCTCCTACAGCCTTCACATAATTTTTCCACCATGTGAGTGCACTATCTTGTAAAGTGCACGATGCATACTTGGTCATGTCCTTTTCAACACAACCACTGATTTTAAACACAGTCTCCATCTTTTCTATCCACCGGGTTAAACCGATCGGTCCTTCTGTTCCACTGAATGATGAGGGCTTGCAAGCTTGAAAAGTTTTGTAAGTGCACCCCACACGAGGATTTGGGTTAACTGCAGCACCTCTTGCAGCCTCGACCCATAACATTCTGTCGTTCACTCGCTGATTGATGAGTTCCTGGATTTCTTGTTCCGTCATTCGGTTCAATCGCGCCATATTCTTCTATAAGAATGAAAAGAAAATAATTATTCACATGGAATATTATAGATGTAGTGTATATTTACAGTACATTATAGCTTATTAATAATATGAACCAGGTATTATTATAAAAGCCTTTTCTTCTTATTAGCGTTTTATAATTATATCTAGGGTAGTACCTACCCGTTAATGTCCATACTTAATAGCTTAGTACAGAATCAATTACTACCATCTAAATAATACTTAACCATGGAAAATTATTGCATTTCACACTTCACTATTTTACATATGCTTATCTTACATCGAACATTAAACAAACCACACTAATAATATTATACAAAACATTATATGATCCCATGGTTTAATACGGCAGCACATCGTTTGGTCTATTTTCTAGGACGTTTAGGTTCAAAGAATCGCTTAACGCTTATCCTGGCTGTCTGCCTATATTTTGGCTGTGGGACTAAAGAACTGGATGCCGGGATAGAACGAATAGGAATAGCGGGAATAGGGGTGGTAGTGTCTAGTGGAGTTGGTGCCACATCATCCTTACTAAACTCGGGATTTGAATTTTCTAATTCATTAGCCTTTCGTTTCTTTCCTAGTTCGAACTCGTCTTTTGTAATTTCCTGTATTTCTTCCTCGGGTTCACTTTCCTCCTCGGGTTCACTTTCCTCCTCGGGTTCACTTTCCTCCTCGGGTTCACTTTCCGGGTTCTCTATAGTCGGTTCATCCGGAATTTGTGAGTCTTCCCCAAAGATATTATTTTCGTCATCGGATAGGTTAATGACTGGAACACCATCTGAAGATTCTGGTTCGGAGTCGCTGAATGTGATGATAAGTTTTGAGCCCGACATCTATCACACAACAACTAACCCATTAGTACTACATAATATTTACATATAAATTTTAACCAACATTGATAAGCAATGGTTTTTAAATCAAACCCGGTCAAAGTCCAGACTTACTAATGTATCCTAACGACTTATCAGTTAGACACACTAATGCAAACCTGGTTCGCTAAGACCACCGCTCTGATACCACATGTCATAACCCGTCCTTAACCATAAGAACGTGTTAGATAACGTATGATTTCATTGCGAGGTATTGACCTCTATATGCGACATTTTTGAAAGAGAAACTGCATATATTATACATTACAAACCAAAACCATTATTTTTGTTACAAGCTTTAGAAAATAAAAAGATGATTAACGTTTAGCGATAATCTTCGACTTACAAACTTTACATATAATGATAACAACACGATTTCGAGCATATTGTACAACACAAATCCTTGGGTATGCAGTTTTATTTTTGACACAAATATGCGTACGCAAGATCCTGCTCAAATTCAACATAATGCAGCGGAAGCTTTAGTAATCACCTGAGAATAGACATGTTTTAAAAGGTCAACATAAAGTTGGTGAGATATAGGTTTA
Source organism: Rutidosis leptorrhynchoides (assembly GCF_046630445.1). Classification (NCBI taxonomy): domain Eukaryota; kingdom Viridiplantae; phylum Streptophyta; class Magnoliopsida; order Asterales; family Asteraceae; genus Rutidosis; species Rutidosis leptorrhynchoides. The sequence goes on along the minus strand of NC_092336.1, from coordinate 509,986,843 downwards.
ATGCCGGCAGCGATATAAATATAGACCACAAGATTTCGTATATAAACAGTTTAATAAAAATATTCTAAGTGGTTGAGCACTTGGTAACCATACTTAACATTTAATCACGTCGCATATTCCCTTTATTATGAAATCTTACTACACCGTACCAAGTGTAGTCACGAAACGAAGTACTGTGCAACCGTTGAATACTGGTCGTCCAGTCCGGTTGGGGTTGTCAGGCCCGATAGATCTATCAACAGGATTCGCGTTTACAATACCGCTGTAAATAACAGTTACCAAGCTACAGGGAAGTATGCCAGTGGTACAACTCAACGTAGAATATATTTTTCAGTTACTTGTGTCCATATCGTAAAACATAAAATACATGTATTCTCATCCCGAAATATTTAGAGTTTAAAAGTGGGACTATATACTCACGTTCGTCTTGAAGATATATATATTTTTGACTTGGTCTTCCGGTTGATATCACGAACCTATCCATATATAATATATCAATACCTTTTCTTTTTAAACAAACGTCTCATATATATACTTGTTATACTTTTAATACTTTGAATAATTCCTTAGTCCGTAGTTAGCATTTCGTTGTTAGTAATTCAATTTTAATGGTTCATTTGTAGATGTTTAATATACCTGCAATGAAATAAATAAAACCCCCAACGAAATAAATAAAACCCCATCGTATATGTATTGGTCGAGATTAATCTTGACCCACGGTACCGGTGTTGTCAAATGACGTGTTGCGTACATAAAGTACCGGTGTTGTCAAATGACGTGTTGCGTACAAACATGGGATCTTATGATTAATCTTCTCGTATTGTTTACGGGTGATCCTGAACCATATAAAATTGAATTATAAGTACATATATATAAAATATCATGTTAACTTAAAAAGATGTGATTTATTTAATTTTTCCCAATTATTTTCGTGGCTAAACTAGTCTTGGATATCCGATTTTGTTTCGGTCATAGTTTCTTCGTTACAACTCCGTTTTCGTTGATTCAACTTGCCATCTCCTTGGATCGAGTCCCTCTTTAAGACTATGAACTGTAAATATCTTAGTTTGTATTCAAAATCACACGGCATAGGTCAAACTTTAGTGAAACTTATGAAGTTAATCATTTTCCATCATGTAAACAACCTTAAATGATTATTTTTCTAAAAATACTTATACTTTGAGTTAAATCATGAAATTTTTATGTGTTATCATATTCATAGTAAAAATCATTTTTCCAGAAAATAAACCTCCAATTCAAAGTTTAAGATGGTTTTTAATTATCCAACCCAAAACAGCCCCCGGTGACACTCCGACGTCGTAAAAACAGTTTTTAAGATAATCTTTGAAAAACCAAGTTATACCTTGTTAAATTAGCATATATTTAAGTTATATTACAGGTCTTGGAGTATTTTAAAAGTTAAGTTAGAAGGATCTATTTAGTTTGCAAACAAGTTTGAAAACTTTCAAACTATGTTCTTGTTGTTAAAATTTTATACCACAAAATAAGATAGCTATATATATATGAATCGAATAAGGTTATGAACATAGTTACTACCTCAAGTTCCTTGGACAAGGTTGCTGTAAAAGAGGAGTAAGAACCTAGAACTAAAAGGGTGATGGAATTGGATGAAAGATTGGAAGTAAGTTTGTGTTCTTGGAAGGATTTCTTGAAGTGTTTTTGTAAGGTTTTCTTATGAGGTTTAAGTGTTGTTTTTGAAGCTAAATGATGGGGAAAATGCTTGGAGATGATCAAGTATGAAGTTAAGAGTATTTTGAGAGAGAAATGGAAGTGTAAGTATGAGAAAATGGGGTGAAGAAATGGTGTGCATGCATAAAAACGTTTTTAGGTTATAAAGGAAAAAAAAGATACCTAACTTTGTTTTCTTGCTAAATAATTCATGCTACTTGACAAATGGTTGGTTCCACATGTTTCTTAATCATTTAAGGCTGCTAAGGAGCAGATTTTTATTGGTATATACCAATAGTAAATACATCTAGAAGCTGCGTATGATACGGGTACATATACCCTAGATATACGTGTAGAAATCTTTGAGAAAACGGAACGAGGATTCAAATATAGCTATCTTTTGTAAATATACTTATATTGTTTTATGTATGTAAGCCCTTTAAAAGTGATAAAATATATATCTATACGATGCATGTATAAGTATTATAGGTTATAAGTATTTATGTCGAAGAACGTTACGTATAGTTATCGTTTTGAAAACTTAAGTTAGTAGTTTCAAAATATACTTATAACTCATTGTTATTAGTACCCAATGAGATGTTAAACATCCTTAGATCATGTTAAATATATATAAATACATATATATACATAAACGTATAATTATCGTATGTTATATAGTTCGTGATATCATCGGTCAAATTGAACGGTCAAACGTTGTGTAAAACTCTTTTCGAAGACATAAGTCTCAACAATTTGGATTGCTTATCATGTTGGTAAGGTTTAATTTATGTAAATATTAATCTTATAAATATAGAATGATCGAAAAAGTGCGGGTCATTACACTAACCCCGCACCTATAAGGGTACTAATGAAATATACGCTCACTATAGACAAACTAGATCTCAAAACGAGATTTAAGTCTCTAAATTCATAACCGAATCCATCAGCACACAACAAATAATAATAAGGAATATTTGTATCGAAAAACGAAAGTACCTGAAACTAAATTGTTGGACTTCTGTGCTTCAATATCCATCAAATAGTTGTGCTCTAACCTCTTAACCCGATCGTCAAATGATTCGGAACACTCCAACATTCGGTGTCCCTCCTTCCGGCAAATAAAGCACTTGATCGCTCTTAAAGGTACACCCGTACAATCCCGTGCCAAATGACCTCGACCTCCACACTTAAAACACATAGGCACAAGTCCTCCTAACTTTTTAGTCTGATTACCAACCAACTCGGGACACTTGGACTTTTGGTGCCCTTCCTTTCGACACTTAAAACATACAAGCTCGCCCGACGGACATTCACGAGACTTATGTCCCTCTTGCCTACAAATTAACATTTAGACCTGCTGGAGCCCGTCACTCCCTTCCTCATGCTACCCCCGCTCTCCATTACACCTTTACTTTGATCATTACACAACTCGGGACACTTCGACTGGCGGTGTCCATCTTTTCGACACTTAAAACATGTGTCGTTGTTAGAAGGTGCATTTGTGCAATCATGCGACAAATGACCCCGTTGTACACAATTATAGCACGTAGGTACGTAACCTCTCTTACTCCTCTTTTTCACATTTTCGACGCCTTCAGGTGCACTTCTCGTCCTCTTACCAGGAGCACTTAACTCTAACCTTGCAAGTACTTCTTCATCACCACTACCTCGAGGTTCGAAAAACCTCTTCTCAAACTCTTCTCTTACGATCTTAGTCACTTAGTCTCGGACCATTTTGGTTACCCGTCCTTCGATTGACTCCTTGACTACTTATCTAACTTCGTTGGCCAAACCCGAGACATAACGTCCGAGCACTGCCTCAACCCTCACCGTTAACTCATCATTCCTTTCATGGGTAGGCGCGTCCATTCCGATTCCATCTTCCTGTCATACCCCGTCCTAATCCATCTGGACGAAGTCACCAACATCTGGTCCCATTGCGATGATCGAATCCAAATAATGTCTTTAAAATGAGCTAATGCACGGCGGAAGGTTTCTTTCATACCTGAGAATAAACATGCTTTTAAGTGTCAACCAAAAGGTTGGTGAGTTCATAAGTTTATCATAAAACAATAAAATTCATCATTTTATAGACCACAAGATTTAAAATCCTGCATTGTACAAATGGGCCCGAATCCTATACCCACCTGTAATGTACATGCGATATCTTTTAAATACAGTACACCTTTCTCGTGTACGAAATCATCTTTCATAAATCTTAGTAACCGTACACATATCTCGTGCACAAAAATAACATACACATAACCTGTGTATAAAATCATTCTCTCGATACATAACATTCACTTTTTATTGCTTTCATAGCTTGGCTTGGTAACCGACCTTAACATATAATGCACATAATAATATCCCCAAAACAGAACATCTCGTCTGTATAATAATCATATAAACTTCGAAGTACTAAACACCACGCCCACTAGCCCTTCTGTCTAGTGAACATTCTGGGTGGGGGTGTTAAACCCGGTAGCTACCTTTAGGATTCGTGTGATTTAGGGCCATACCCGAATCTAATTCTTAGGTTACCAAGCAATAATAATCAGGGGAAAATATTCACAACAATTAGTGGCAATTATCAAGTTCACATAATTCAATAATAATCCACAGAACTTCTGTCTGCATAATAATTCATTCAAGGAATGTTTTACTTGTGTCTATCTCGTCAAACATTTATAAAAGCATTTCATGTATTCGCAGTTCAAAATGTATTTCAAAAGCATTTAATAAAGCAATTGTAAAAACAGCTCATGTATTCTCAGTCCCAAAAATGTAAAGAGTAAAAGGGAATCAAATGAACTCACGCATATAAATATTGTAAAACAGTTATTAAAACATTGCATGTATTCTCAGCCCAAAAATGTAATGAGTAAAATGGAGCAAATGAACTCACCATACTGTATTTTGTAGTAAAAATACATATGACGTCATTGAACAAAAAGTAGGGTTGGCCTCGGATTCACGAACCTATATTCAATATGTATATTAATATATGTAATGGAAATCTCATAATCTCATTTATTAATTATATAATATTTATGTGTTTGTAGTTATATAAATTTCATACTAATTTTTATTTTATACATATACTTTGTTTATAGGTATTATAACTTAAATTATATGTTATATATCTACTTTGTATATATATATATATATATATATATATATATATATACAATGAAAATAATTAATATTTATTCATTTAGTTATATTAATATATCTATATATATATAATTATATGTTTTATTATTATATATATAAAAATATAGTTTGTTATATGTAATATTGTTCATAATAATAATACTAACCGAAATGAAATTTTAATAAATATAATAACTTTATATAAAAAAATGATAATTTTTGACAAGGAGATAGTTTTAATAAAAATAGTAGTAATAATCATATTAATAAATATAATGATAATATTAATAATAATAATAATAATAATAATAATAATAATAATAATAATAATAATAATAATAATAATAATAATAATAATAATAATAATAATAATAATAATTAATACTTATAATAAAGACTACCATAGAGGAAATCGTCCTAAAAAAATATACTGCAGCTCCAGGGTCTCGAACCAGCGACCACTCACCCAACACACAACACCCTTAACCATTTAGCTATTTCATTTTATCTGTTTTAATACGCATCAGAATTTATTTACACCTCTATTCCTGATCTCTTCATCTTCCTTATGACTAATATCATAACCATCTTTATTGTATATCATTATCCTATCTTACTTCTTTAACATCATCCTAGCTATAATACTTTGCAGTATCACAAAACTATCATCATCTTCAATCTTTATCACGTTCATCAACATAACCGAGATCATAACATCTCATCATCGATGGCATTATTCTTTATCATCGTCATCTTCACATACTCGTATCAGTATCAATCTTCATCATGTTCGTTACATCATGATAAAACATCACTTCCCGTATTAACATCATCGTCAGGTCATCATCATAGTCATCGTTATCTGATCTCTAACCCTTAACAAAGATTCAATGTTGGCCCATCTAGAACTTAAAATATAACAGATCAAATTACCTAGTTTAAATTATTTGTTTAGTTCAAGTGTAAAGACAGATACCCCTTAATATTGTATCACTTTCTGCGTGGGACTTTTAAAATGGACACAGATGTATTAGAGTTGTTGTAGTAGACTGTTACATGCTTTCAATTGGTTACCCACTTGGCAAAAAAATGATGAGTGAGGTAATCCCACTTGATAAATGTTGACTAGGAAGCAGAATATCAGCCATTGTTTCGATAAAAAAAAAATACAAGAGCCCACAAGCATTATTATCAACCTCATTATATATCATACCTAATTGAGCACTATCATATTACTTTTAAAAAAATAACCAATATCATATTCTAACCCATAATTTTTGGACACCTTTCCTTTTAAATTAGCTAAAAGTCGACCATTAGCAAAAAGTACGTAATAGCAGCCCCTATATTCGCATCTCATAAGAAATTTTGATAGCAGCTAGATTCTTAAGGGTTTTGATGGAAGCTGCAGTAGAATAAGTAGTAATAAATGGTTTCTGCTTTGATTGAGGTCGAACAAGATGATGATGGAATTGGGTGGTTTGTTTACGGATAGGAGATAAACCGTAGTAGCAGATCAATTGGGTTTCGTTGGTGACTGTGATGTGGTTGGTTGCTGAATGATTGAACTCAGAATTAAAGGATGATAAAATTATCGTGTGCATATAGAATGAATCGAATAAGAGTGAAGCCAGGAGGAAGAAATTAAAACTGGATGAAGACTTGTAACAGATTGGACAGAAAGTTAAATTTGTGTAGTAGTTGGAAGAAAATTTAAACAGATGGAAATAAAATATTGCAATTGATTTGTACTGATTTTTACAATTAACAATGATGTGTAACTACTTTTGTTTTGTATCAATTGGAATCAACCTGTATCAAAATCAGAAGAATAACGTTTGATTGAGATAGGGAACTGAATATTTGTTTTCCATTTTTATATATGTAAAAATCGCAGATAATATATGTACTTGTATATTATGCTTAAATATATATGTATTATATATATGTATTATATATATATATATATATATATATATATATATATATATATATATATATATATATATATATATATATCTTAATTCTTAATTTTTAAAAGATTAACTAGTATAATTATATTAATACTATTAATAATACTAATAATTATATTATTAATAATAATATTATTGATAAAGACTATTAGTAATAAATGATACTTTGTAATATGATACTATTAATACTACAATAATAATAAATTTAGTAATGTTAATAATACAAATGATATTAATATTATGATAGTATTAATATTAATATCTTCACTTATATATATCGAATTTTATATACATATAATTTATATTAGATATGATATTATTATTAACACAAATATTAATGTTATTATTAATAATAATACAAAAGGTAATACTCACATTATTAATATAACATTTTTACTTTATATTAAAATTACATATAATATAATAACTTTTATTAATTATTTATTATTTATAAATTTTATATGTTATAATATACTTATAATAATATTTATGTATAAAAATTATATTTACAGAATTATCTTAATAACAACCTAATTATATTATATATTATTCCACATATCTAATTCTACTGAATAATTAGTATTTTATTATTTTATATTCTTATATGTACACATATATATACATACATATATATTTACATAATTGTTCGTGAATCGTCGAGAATGGTCAAAAGGGCAAATGCATTCATATAACTGTTCCAAAGTTTTCGAGACTCAACATAACAGAATTTGCTTATCGTGTCGAAATCATAATAAGATGAAGTTTAAATTTGGTCAGAAATTGCCGGGTCGTCACAGTACCTACCCGTTAAAGAAATTTCGTCCCGAAATTTGATCGAGGTCGTCATAGCTAACAATAAGAATGTCTTCATGACGAATACGAGTTGATAAAATAGAATTTTTATTACCATAGAGTAATATGATTAAAATGATTTGATTACTCGAAGCGTATGAGTGAAACTATCACAGAAAATTGATACAGAGATTTAACTTTTGACGTAGTCATGGTGAATTTCCGGAAATCAAGGGATTTAAAAGAAAATCTTAGAAATCTATAAGATCTGATTCTTCGGGATTTAAGGAAATTAAGATCTTTATAATTAAATGCGATCATCTGCCTCGATTACTTTGTCTGGTATTTTCACTATAAATGAACTTCTTCCGTTCCATTACTTCCCACCACTCCCATTTTCTATATCTTAATTCATACTTTCAAATCATCAGTCAATATGCTTCATCCAGTTTTAGTTCTGGATATATTCTTGACTTTCATCTCGATCATTCTTCCTTTTTCATCTACCACCGGAGGAATCTGTTTTCTTCTACTACGCCCTTGGGGTTATAATGTTTTTAATTCTCCCGTGTCTTTATGTTGCGATAAACATTGATATACACGGTTTGTAATTTATGTGTAGTTATCGGGCTTTATATTTTTCCTTTATATTTCGGAGCTCCATGCTCTTGTTTTCTCTTCCCGATTCTAATCAAGCGAATAATGGTCCAGAATTCATAGATATAGAGTTTCAAATGATTATAATGTTCTAAGCAGGAAGGAACGTGATAGCACGATTTGATTTTCAAATTTATCAACATAACGGAAGATAGAACATCAAGATTACATTTTCTTGATATGTTTAGAAGTTAAGTAGAATGAAAGAGTTATGTAACGTGGCAGTTGATGATGGTATGATCTACTGTGAACCATCATCACATTTCATTAGAAACTCAGCATGACTTAATGTAATATAATCACGTTGGCCAAGCGTCATTATATTATACTAACTCATGCATCAATTTCCAACACTACTTCAAAATCATTCATAAGTTATACTTAGATTTTACGGAAATTTCCGATATAATGGAATACAGAAAACACGAAGAGGTAGATAATTCGGACAAGAATATTTATGAAAATATCCTCAGAAATATCGAAGATATTTATGATGATATTTTGGAATTTCTAAGTTCGAAAATTGATGAAGGAAAATTTTTCGCAAGATTTTAACATGACTTCGGAGCAAGATATTCTCTAAAGATTTCAACGGATCCAGAATTACCTGGATTCTTTGAATATATGGTATGGTCCTTGTATTTGGCCTTGTCTCCTTTGTGGTTTGCTCAATCTGTTTTTCAGTACTAAATTTTCTATCGAGCGTTCCTAACACTCCCTTCTTTATCATCAAACTTTTGGCCGTTTAGACCCTCTACAATTTTTCTGTTCCCTCTGCATTTAATTCTACGATATCTGAATCATCGTTTATCAATCTGAGGTGGTTTCAGGAGAATTGTGTTTTTAGATGATTAAACGCTGATGGTAATATGGTGAAATATAAAAGGTTCACCGGTAACAATAAAAGAGCATGTGTATATATCAAGGTTATAATAAGGTTGTTTCGAATGAAAAGTCGAAGTTGACTTGCTGGAGCTGTGACCAAATTGGCTAAATTGAAAAGGGATTGCAAAGTTATTTTTGGTAATAACAATTCCTAAAGGGTTAGCACATATACGTTTTAAACATTTACTCAGGTTCCGAGTGTTTTCAGGTGCATAACTATATGCATAAATCTTTCCTTCCATAGATGAAGTACGGTTAGTTCATTCCCTCGATTGATGTGTTTTCAAGAATCATGAAAAATTTGAACGCAGATTGTAATCGTCAAGATACAAATGAGGTTTAAGAATGAAATCAAGTGGCAACTTGAAGAATTGTTTAGTTTCATATGTTATAATTAACATTTTAATTCATTTTAATTGTCTAATGTTATTAGTCCACAGTCGATAGTCCACAATTAACAGTCCAGTAATTCATATATAGTTTAATATATTATATTCGAATTAATTAATACGTTTCGTGACCCGTATACGTCTCAGACTCGATCACAACTCAAAATATATATATTATTATAGAATCAACCTCAACCCTGTATAGCGAACTCTAGCATTACAGCATATAGAGTGTCTATGGTGATTCCAAATAATATATATATGTGCGTCGATATGATATGTCAAAACATTGTATACGTGTCCCGATATTTAAAATGCGTAAATAACATTATTTAAATGACGATAAATAAAATTACGAGAATTAAAATTGCGATAAATAAAATGTGATAAATAAATTGCGATAAATAAAAGGTAATACGGAATTAACAGTTAGCGTGGATTCTTAACAAAATTTCTCAATATTAATTTGTTTGTTTCTAACAAATTTTATTTTGTCCAATGTTTTGTTCATTATGCCACTTGTTGGATTCTGATAAATCAAAATCCAAATATGAAATTGGATAAAAATAGTTATTCTACAGTGAACGAATTCGTATATCGGTGGTTGTAAGTAGGATAGTAGATGACGGTTGAATCAGCTTCGACGAATGTACAGTGTAACTAATTAAGGTGAAATCTAAATCTTCCTCGGGTATTACCTACCCGTTAAAATATTTTCACCATTAACAGTTTGTATGAAATAATTTTTAATTACAATCTTTATGAAAATATACTTATATATACATTTTCTTCAGATGTAATCATAGATTTAATGAGTTAATATGATATTAAACTCATTTGATTTTCCGTTAAAATGAGAATATATAATCTCTAATACATTAGAGATTACATAATTGTCATATCGAACGAAGATAACCGATGTAGGACATCATATAGTATGATAATTATGCTGGAGGTACAGACTGTGAGTTTGAGATGTGTAGTGTTGATGCTTGTGCTGCGGATGTTGTTATTGGTGGTACTGGTGTTGTCAGTGCTGTTGCTGAAGCTGGTAGGTTTTGCACCATATTCTCCAAATTTATTTCTCGAGCGCGAAGTTCGTTGACTTCTTCTATTATTCCGAAATGATTGTCGGTCGGAACGAGCGAATGAATAAGGTTTAAAATTTTAGATAGAATATAATTGTGGCAAGATATTCGGAAAATGAGTGTGAAAATGGTGTTTCTAATGGATTAGCCGGTAAATGCTTCAGGTTCTTTGCCAAGAGTGCAAGTTGGTGGGTGGAAAGGATCGCCTTCTTCTCGTCTCCATCAGTTAAGTCAACTACGAACCCATCAGATGAATTGGGGATGGCTGATTGGTTGATTCATTCTGGTGACACTGCTTCCGGAGTTTAGATGAACATCCTTGTTAGAATAGCTTTCGAAATCCGAGGGACTTGAACTAATGGCGAGTTCCATTTCGTACGATTGAGTAAAGGGTTTTTCAATATAAAATGATTTTCGGATATCGGATGATATTCTAATTACATAGAATACCTATACATAGTACAAAAGATCCCGTAGATTACGGAGGGAATTACGGGAACGTGTCAGATAAAGTCTACGGTAACAGATACGCTAAGATATGGATTTGTCTATACTATTAATGCAATCAATGCAGTAAGATGTGTCTAGACTAAGAATGATAAGCAGGTAATTTCCTAAGGATGATAAGCAGATGATTTTCGACTAGAAATGATAAGCAAAACTTTTGACATGCAGACACGATCGAAGTTCAGACTCACTAATGCATCTAAGCAACTATCAGTTAGACACACTAATGCAAGACCTGGTTCGAAAAGACCACCGCTCTGATACCACATGTCATACCCCATCCAAATCCATCTAGACGAAGTCACCAACATCTGGTCCTATTGCGATGATCGACTCCAAATAATGTCTTTAAAATGAACTAATGCACAGCGGAAGGTTTCTTTCATACCTGAGAATAAACATGCTTTCAAGTGTCAACCAAAAGGTTGGTGAGTTCATAAGTTTATCATAAAACAATAAAATTCATCATTTTGATAGACCACAAGATTTAAAATCCTGCATGGTACAAATGGGCCCGAATCCTATACCCACCTGTAATGTACATGCGATATCTTTTAAATACAGTACACCTTTCTCTTGTACAAAATCATCTTTCATAAATCTTAGTAACCGTACACATATCTCGTGCACAAAAATAACATACACATAACCTGTGTATAAAATCATTCTCTCGATACATAACATTCACTTTTCATTGCTTTCATAGCTTGGCTTGGTAACCGACCTTAACATATAATGCGCATAATAATATCCCCAAAACAGAACATCTCGTCTGTATAATAATCATATAAACTTCGAAGTACTAAACACCACGCCCACTAGCCCTTCTGTCTAGTGAACATTCTGGGTAGGGGTGTTAAACCCGGTAGCTACCTTTAGGATTCGCGTGATTTAGGGCCATACCCGAATCTAATTCTTAGGTTACCAAGCAATAATAATCAGCGGAAAATATTCACAACAATTAGTGGCAATTATCAAGTCCACATAATTCAATAATAGTCCACAGAACTTCTGTTTGCATAATAATTCATTCAAGGAATGTTTTGCTTGTGTCTATCTCGTCAAACATTTATAAAAGCATTTCATGTATTCGCAGTTCAAAATGTATTTCAAAAGCATTTAATAAAGCAATTGTAAAAACAGTGCATGTATTCTCAGTCCCAAAAATGTAAAGAGTAAAAGAGAATCAAATGAACTCACGCATATAAATATTGTAAAACAGTTATTAAAACATTGCATGTATTCTCAGCCCAAAAATGTAATGAGTAAAAGGGAGCAAATGAACTCACCATACTGTATTTTGTAGTAAAAATACATATGACGTCATTGAACAAAAAGTAGGGTTGGCCTCGGATTCACGAACCTATATTCAATATGTATATTAATATATGTAATGGAAATCTCATAATCTCATTTATTAATTATATAATATTTATGTGTTTGTAGTTATATAAATTTCATACTAATTTTTATTTTATACATATACTTTGTTTATAGGTATTATAACTTAAATTATATGCTATATATCTACTTTGTATATATATATATATATATATATATATATATATATACATTGAAAATAATTAATATTTATTCATTTAGTTATATTAATATATCTATATATATAATTATATGTTTTATTGTTATATATATAAAAATATAATTTGTTATATGTAATATTGTTCATAAAAATAATACTAACCGAAATGAAATTTTAATAAATATAATAACTTTATATAAAAAATGATAATTTTTGACAAGGAGATAGTTTTAATAAAAATAGTAGTAATAATCATATTAATAAATATAATGATAATAATAATAATAATAATAATAATAATAATAATAATAATAATAATAATAATAATAATAATAATAATAATAATAATAATAATAATAATAATAATAATAATAATAATTAATACTTATAATAAAGACTACCTTAGAGGAAATCGTCCTAAAAAAATATACTGCAGCTCCAGGGTCTCGAACCAGCGACCACTCACCCAACACACAACACCCTTAACCATTTAGATATTTCATTTTATCTGTTTTAATACGCATCAGAATTTATTTACACCTCTATTCCTGACCTCTTCATCTTCCTTATGACTAATATCATAACCATCTTTATTGTATATCATTATCCTATCTTACTTCTTTAACATCATCCTACCTAATACTACTTTGCACTATCACAAAACTATCATCATCTTCAATCTTTATCACGTTCATCAACATAACCGAGATCATAAAATCTCATCATCGATGGCATTATCCTTTATCATCGTCATCTTCACATACTCGTATCATTATCAATCTTCATCATGTTCGTTACATCATGATCAAACATCACTTCCCGTATTAACATCATCATCAGGTCATCATCATAGTCACCGTTATCTCATCTCTAACTCTTAACAAAGATTCAATGTTGGCCCATCTAGAACTTAAAATATAACGGCTCAAATTACCTAGTTTAAATTATTTGTTTAGTCCAAGTGTAAAGGCAGATACCCCTTAATATTGTATCACTTTCTGCGTGGGACTTTTAAAATGGAAACAGACGTATTAGAGTTGTTGTAGTAGAACGTTAGATGCTTTCAATTAGTTACCCACTTGGTGAAAAAAATGATGAGTGAGGTAATCCCACTTGATAAATGTCGACTAGGAAGCAGAATATCAGCCATTGTTTTGATAAAAAAAAAATACAAGGGCCCACAAGCATTATTATCAACCTCATTATATATCATACCTAATTGAGCACTATCATATTACTTTAAAAAAAAATAACCAATATCATATTCTAACCCATAATTGTCGGACACCTTTCCTTTTAAATTAGCTAAAAGTCGACCATTAGCAAAAAGTACGTAATAGCAGCCCCTTTATTCGCATCTCATAAGAAATTTTAATAGCAGCTAGATTCTTAAGGGTTTTGATGGAAGTTGCAGTAGAATAAGTAGTAATAAATGATTTCTGCTTTGATTGAGGCCGAACAAGATGATGATGATGGAATTAGGTAGTTTGTTTACGGATAGGAGATAAACCGTAGTAGCAGATCAATTGGGTTTCGTTGGTGACTGTGATGTGGTTGGTTGCTGAATGATTGAACTCAGAATTAAAGGACGATAAAATTATCGTGTGCCTATAGAATGAATCGAATAAGAGTGAAGCCAGGAGGAAGAAAATAAAACTGGATGAAGACTTGTAACAGATTAGACAGAAAGTTAAATTTGTGCAGTAGTTGGAAGAAAATTCAAACATATAGAAATAAAATATTGCAATTGATTTGTACTGATTTTTACAATTAACAATGATGTGTAACTACTTTTGTTTTGTATCAATTGGAATCAACCTCTATCAAAATCAGAAGAATAACGTTTGATTAATATAGGGAACTGAATATTTGTTTTCCATTTTTATATATGTAAAAATCGCAGATAATATATGTACTTGTATATTATGCTTAAATATATATGTATTATATATATATATATATATATATATATATATATATATATATATATATATATATATATATATATATATATATATATATATATATATATATATATATATATATATATATATGTATATATATATATATATATATATATATATATATATATATAATACATATATATTTATATATATCTGTATGTATATCAAATTCTTAATTTTTAAAAGATTAACTACTATAATTATATTAATACTATTAATAATACTAATAATTATATTATTAATAATAATATTATTGATAAAGACTATTAGTAATAAATGATACTTTGTAATATGATACTATTAATACTACAATAATAATAAATTTAGTAATGTTAATAATACAAATGATATTAATATTATGATAGTATTAATATTAATATCTTCACTTATATATATCGAATTTTATATACATATAATTTATATTAGATATGATATTATTATTAACACAAATATTAATGTTATTATTAATAATAATACAAAAGGTAATACTCGCATTATTAATATAACATTTTTACTTTATATTGAAATTACATATAATATAATAACTTTTATTAATTATTTATTATTTATAAATTTTATATGTTATAATATACTTATAATAATATTTATGTATAAAAATCATATTTACAGATTTATCTTAATAACAACCTAATTACATTATATATTATTCCACATATCCAATTCTACTGAATAATTAGTATTTTATTATTTTACATTATTATATGTACACACATATATATACATACATATATATTTACATAATTGTTCGTAAATCGTCGAGAATGGTCAAAAGGGCAAATGCATTCATATAACTGTTCCAAAGTTTTCGAGACTCAACATAACAGAATTTGCTTATCGTGTCGAAATCATAATAAGATGAAGTTTAAATTTGGTCGGAAATTGCCGGGTCGTCACACTTCCATCTTCATTCTTAAGAATGCACATCGATTAAACAACGAAACGTAAAGGAAATGACATACGTACACCACACCACCCCATCTCGCTCAATACTCGTCGTACATTGCTTTTTTAACACGATTTGCACCCGTAACAATGGTAGCTAGTCATTGTTACACAAGTACGTCGCATTAACTCGCTAGTACAACGTCTATCTCGCTTGATGATTGAAAGTCCCGCAAAAAAAAGCGCATACACAATAAAGTCTAAGTCTAGGCACCTATCTCAAGTCGCCTAAATTCCTTAGACCATGCTCTGATACCACTTGTAACGACCCAACCCGTTATTCAATCGAAAACACTTAATTTTTTTTTTTTATAAACAGTACAGTTTCAGGCATATGGAGCGCCGCTCCATATAGGGGCGCGTCGCTCCAAAGTGGCATGTCCACGTTCTTTTTATGCTCGTTCGTAAAACACGTTTCTCAACACTTTTCAATGAAACAAATTGTCATAACACATCAATATAAGTAAAACTAAGAATTTCCCACAATAAAATAGAGTTTTACAACATCGGGCCCACGTCAACCCAAATTACAACAAAGTGACCATTTCGACCCATTTTAGTTTAATACAAAACATAGACCAAGCATGGCGATTGGGGATACGCTACCCAATCCTAATCAATCCAAAAGCTCATCTTCTAAAGCAACCTACGCAAGTCACTAGTTCCCATGTTTACCCGCGCCTCCACCTCCACGCGAATCTATAAAAATTTAAACAACGAGAGGGTAAGCTAATGCTTAGTGAATGCAATAATTATACATATACATATATAACCTACTTACTTGTAATCACTTACACAATTACCTCATACACGCTAGCATTTTAAATTAGCATACCGTCGTAAAGTATAATGCTAAATCTCTGATAATATAAGTCTAATGACCCGTCCTAATCCATCTGTACGAATACATTACATTTGGTTACATCACGAGGTACTTGACCTCTATATGATACATTTTACAAACATTGCATTCGTTTTTAAAAGACAAATTTTTATTACATCGAAAGATGACGGCATGCATACCATTTCATAATATATCCATCTATAATTAACTTAATAATAATCTTGATGAACTCGACGACTCGAATGCAACATCTTTTGAAATATGCAATGAATGACTCCAAGTAATATCTTTAAAATGAGCAAATGCACAGCGAAAGATTTCTTTCATACCTGAGAATAAACATGCTTTCAAGTGTCAACCAAAAGGTTGGTGAGTTCATTAGTTTATCATAATCATTCATTTCCATCATTTTAATAGACCACAAGATTTCATATATTTAATTGTACACGTAACCCGAGTACAAAATAACACGCGTAACCTGCGAATTAAAAATCATTCATATGGTGAACGCTTGATAACCGACTTAACTTTAATGCATAGAATATCCCCAAACAGAACCTCTCGTCTGTATAATAATAATAATCTCAAAGTACTAAAGCATCCGTACCTCGAATGGGACTTGTCGAGGTCCATAGATCAATCTTTAGGATTCGCGTCAATTAGGGGCCATACCCGTTTTCTAATTATTAGGTTACCAAGCTAAAAAGGGGTGATATTCAATATTCATAATCCAGCCATAGAATGTAGTTTTTGATCACTTGTGTCTATTTCGTAAAACATTAGTAAAATCAGCGCATGTATTCTCAGTCCCAAAAATATATATATAAGGGAGTAATGAAACTCACATTACTGTATTTTGTAGTAAAAATACATATGATGATATTGAACAATGCAGGGTTGACCTTGGATTCACGAACCTATATCATTTGTGTATATATATTAATACACATAATTGCAATCAAATAAGTTTATATATATCATCTAATAATGATATCATTTTTATATTAATAATATATTTATATTTCATATATTCCTTTTATATAATAACATATTTTGTTATGTTATATGTGTTAAATATATATATTTATGTATTTCATGTATTTATCAAAATAGGAGTTCAAATTATACTAAGTTAGTAAAAACCATGATAATAACATTAATAATATACTTATGTTAGTAATAACCCTATTATTGATAATAACAATGATATTAATAATAATACTTGTAAAAATATTAATTTTACTGTTAATGATAGTTATGACATTGATTTTAGTAATTACATAATAATATTCGTGATAATATAAATAATAGTACTTATGTCAATATTAACAATTCTATTATTTGTAAAAAGATACTAATACTAATATTTATGAAAATAATAATAATTTGTATTATTTTCATAATGAATATTATAATAAACCTTTTCATCATAATGATAATAAGATTAAAGTTTTAAAATTAATGATAATATCATAACTAATACTCCTAATAATAATAATAATAATAATAATAATAATAATAATAATAATAATAATAATAATAATAATAATAATAATAATAATAATAATAATAATAAAAATAATAATAATAATAATAATAATAATAATAGGTTAAATACTTATAATTATGGTAATAATAATTATAAGTATGGTAATAATACTATTATTAATGATAACGATAATAGGTTGTATTGCTTTCCTAATAATGTTAATAATAATAATAATAATAATAATAATAATAATAATAATAATAATAATAATAATAATAATAATAATAATTATAATACTTATAATAATAATTATAATGATAATACTAATAATCATAATAATACTCACTTTAACATTAATAATAATTATGATATTCAAAATACTTAATATTAATAATAATAATAATAACACTCCTACTTAATAATAATAACAATAATAATAACAACAACAATAATAATAATCATAATAATAATTAATAACTAATAATAATAATAATAGAATTTGAAAACTACCTCAAGTGAAATGGGTAAAAAAAAATTGTGACAGCCCCTGGACTCGAACCCGTGACCACACGCTCACCCGCTAACACCTTAAACCATCCGTCTAACTTTGTTTTTCTGTTATTATTAGAGTTTTAATTTAATTAACATGGTTTTTATTTCTTTTCTCCTTCTTCAATATACCAATCGACCAGAACCAAACAACCATTTATACCAGTGAATTAAAGGTTTTAATTAAGACTTGAAATAGGAACGTAATTGATCTGTAAGGGTTGTTTTGATTAATTAGAGAAGGAAAAGGAAAATTAAAATAAAAAGCAGAAGCAGAATACCTGCTATGAGCACGAAGAACTCAACACATCAAATTTAAATTTTAGATCGTTTCAAATAAAAATTATAACATGAATTAGGTTAAAAATCTCTCCTAGAACTTTGTAAATATGTTTGAATCAATATACAGAAAATAATATAAACCAAAAATCAATTATAGCATTTTTTTTTTATTAATAACATGACTCAAACATCAAACTCGAAATTTAGGATGTTATAGATCATAATTCCTAAATGAAATATGTTCTAAATCCTTCCTTTAAACTTCCTGGACCATCAATTTAAACCAAAACGTTAAAACAAGATCAATTTCACGATGAACAATTAGTTTGACTTTTTTGAAATTAACTTTGACTCAAAAATTCTCGATTAATAAGATGAATTGAAACCTTATATTTTGCCGAAAGATTGTTTATAGTATTCCTAACAAGACTACATTGATACATTTTAAAATTAAGTACGAAATCAAGATTTTGTGAAAACGTATCAAGAACAGGGATACGTATGTTCTTGCTTTTTTTTAATTTTTATGTTTAAAATTAAATTGATACAGAGAATGTTATTTGATACTTGATAATGATACAAAGAGGACTGTGTGAATTATCTGATAACCCAGAACCATTTGACTGATTTATGGTGTAATTGATCGACAACGTTTATATCAGAAAAAAATAAAGAAAATAAAAAGAACAAGTGGGTACGATTTTCTAATCTGAGTTTGTTTGATTCATAAAGTGATATCGACTGGAAGCTGATTGCAGACACAAACAAAATTTTGATAAAGTTGATAAGGATGTGAAACCGTAATTGATTCATACATATAATTTTATTATTAATTACTAATACAATATTAATACTAATTTTATGTACATATCAGTATATTTACATGTATATGTCTGTTTTTATGTATATATATCAGTATTTATATAACTTATGTATGTACCTGTATTTATATAATAATTAATTACTAAGTAATTATAACTATAGTAATAATAATAATACTCTTAATATTACAAATATTAATAACAAACATTTATAATAATATAATAGTAATAATAATATCATTATTAATGATATATAAAATTTATTACAATTATAATTATGATAATAATATTATTAATAGTAATGTAACAAATTAAAGGCATCAAATATAATATCATTAATAGTACTGATATTAATATTAATATTGAACGTAACAATAATATAATAACTATAACTAAACTTGTAATTATATTTAATACTACAATTTATTAATTTTGTAATATCTAATAATTATATAATATATTATATGATTACATCTATTGAATATTTAACATTTATATGGTTCATATATGTTTTAACATAAATTGTTAATAGAAATTGTTTATATATATTTATCTTATATAGATTCATAATAATATTATATATATATATATATATATATATATATATATATATATATATATATATATATTTTTATATATTCATTTTGATAATAACTTAATTATTCTGTTTATTATTTTACATTTTAAATTTCAAAATTGATTAAAGTGTATTTTATTAATTCAATTTATTATATATATATATATATATATATATATATATATATATATATATATATATATATATATATATATATATATATATATATTCACATTTTTATTTACACACATTTGTTCGTGAATCGTCGAGAATAGTCAAGAGTTAAATGGATATATGAAATAGTTTAAAACTTTCTGAGACTCAATATTACAGACTTTGCTTATCGTTACGAAATCGTAATAAGATTTAGTTTAAATTTGGTCGGAAATTTTCGGGTCGTCACAGTACCTACCCGTTAAAGAAATTTTGTCCCGAAATTTGAGTAAGGTCGTCATGGCTAACAATAAAAATGTTTTCATGACAAATATGAGTTGATAAATAATGTTGTATCATTATTGAGTAATATAGATAAAACAATTTGATAATTTAAAGAACACGAATAAAGCTATCACAAAAGAGTGAAATGAATGAATAAGTTTCTTCTTAACTTTTGACGTTGTCTTTGTTGAATTCTGAAATTCAAGGGATTTAAAGAAAATCTTCGAAATCTAAAAGATTTGATTTTTCGACGAGTAAGGAAATTAAGATCTCTATAATTAAATACGATGATCTGTCTCGATTACTCTGTCTGATATTTTCCATTATAAATTAAACTCTTTCGTTCTATTATTCTCATCATTCCTATACTTCCTTTCTTAGTTCATACATCCAAAAGATTGTGAAAATGCTTAATCCAGTCCTAATCCTTGATATTTTCCTAATTATCATTTCTGTCATCCTTCTTTTCAATCTTTCACCAGAAAAATCTGTTTACTTCTACTATTACCTTGGGGTGATACTATTCTTAATTCTACCGTGTCTTTATATTGATATTCGTATTAATATCCACGGTTTGTAATTTATGTGTTGTTGTTGGGCTTTATATTTTCCTTTATATTTCGAAGCTCCTGCTTCTGTCTTCTATAATCATTGTCATCCACAGTTAATGCCCCCTTCTATTTGCTGCGATTTATACTCTCATTTCAATTTCGGAGCTCCATTCTTTCGTCCTCTTCTTACGATTAATTACCGCTTGTGATGGTCCAGAATTCGCAGATATGAATTTCGGAATGAACATAGTTAATGTTTCTAGGAAGGGAATCGTAATGGCACAATCTTGATTTGTCAAATTACCAGAATATCCGAAAAAGACCGAATCATCAAGAAAATATTTTCTTGATATTTTTTGAGGGTAAATAGAATACAAGAGTCGTGTAACATGGCACATGATGATGTTATGATCTGTGAATTATCACATTCCATTAGAAACTCAGCATAATTTACTGTAATATAATCACGTTGATCAAGTGTCATTATATTATACTAATTCATGCATTAATTTCTTTACATTTCTCCAGAATTCATTCATAAATTAAACTTAGATTTTACAGAAGTTTCTGATATAATGAAACACAGGAAGTACGAAGAGGTATATAATTTCGGACAAGAATATTTATTAAAATATCCTCAGAAATATCGAAGATATTTATGATGATATTTTGGAATTTCCTAGTTCGAAGGTTGATGGAGAAAATTTTTTCGCAAGATTTTAACATGATTTCGGAGCAAGATATTCTCTAAAGATTTCAACGGATCCAGAATTACCTGGATTCTTTGAATATAGGGTATGGTCCTTGTATTTGTCCTTGGTCTCCTTCGTGTTTAGCTCCATCCGTTTTCCAGTTCCAACTTTCTGAACTTTTCCAACATACTATTCTTTATCATCAAACTTCCGACGATTAAGGTCATTTACGGTTGTCTACAGTTTCTGCTCCTTCATTGAGCTTTTTCAAAGTTCAATGGATTTATTCGTAGGCTGGATGCTTTTCAAAATTTCAGAATTGAAGATTGTAATTCTAGGAGATAAATGTTATATGTATAACTGTTGATGTAGACATGTTGTGGGTTTTACAAGTACTGATTGCTGATTCCCGGTAATTGGTATGGCAGTTCTTATTACAAGATGCGGATGAGTATATGATAGGGTTTTAATCAATAAATATAGTGATTTATCGGAGAGGTTTAAGCCACAGAGCGACGAGGTTGCTGTTACGTTTGCTGGTAATATGGTGGGATATAAAAGGTTTATCGGTAATAATATCAATGGAAAACGTATATATCAAAGTTATAATAATGTTGATTCGAATGAAAGTCGAAGTTGACTTGCTGGAGCTGTGACAAAATTTGCTACTTTGAAAGGGATTACCAAGTTATTTTGGGTAATAATAACACTAAGGCATTAGCACAGCTCAAAGTATATATATTATTATAGAATCAACCTCATGTGACAACCCGGAAATTTCTGACCAAATTTAAACTTTATCTTTATATTATTCCGACACAATAAGCAAAGTTTGTTAAGATAAATCACAAGATTCTTAAAATGTGTTCATACATTATTTAACCTCGACCAAAATTTGACAATTCACGAACTATTATATAAATGAATATGAGTATATATATGTATATATATTATAACTTGAGAATATTGACAAAGTATTAAACGTATAATACTTGACACGAACGTATTTGGTTCAATATGTTTATCGATGGAATTAGATGATAATATCAAATGATTGAATTATCGGATACACTGTAATTATGATTACGAGTCTCTATTGTGAGGTCCACTATGATTTAAGAAATCTATCTATTTTAACAACATTCGAAAATATTGGTAAGGTGACTTACAAGTAAGAACAATTGTGTTAATTATCGAGGATTAGACAAGGATTAGTGGAGATTCCTATTTGATTTCCAAATCATGCTTTACAATAATTTCCCCGTGATTCTTAAGTAAAATAATTAACTATTATAATATGTAATCACTACAAGAAAAATGAGTTTTAGTGACGAATGCTATTGGTCACTAATAACACTAAAATGGTCACTAAATCAACTTAGTGACCAAAATAGGTTGGTCACTTCTCGTCACTATAGATCCGTCACAAAATATTTTTAGAGACCAAAATACCAAAATTGGTAACTATAGTGACCATTTGTTTGGTCACTAATATCGTTTAGTGACCAAAATTTAGTGACCACTTTTTTAATGGTAACTAAATGGAATTGTTAGTGACCAAATATCGAGTCGTCACTAAAAGATCATCACAAATGAGCATTTTTCTTGTAGTGAATAACATAGACAATGGATGTCGAGCAGATAGATAGATTGTCGTACTATATTAATATGATGTCGTATGTATAATCATCCACTGGACTTAACCCTAAAACTCACAAATAAACTGTAAGTTAACAACTGGAAGCCTACTATGATTTAAATATGATTTTACTTTCTTAAACGAAAATGCCTTTCGATATAATAGACTTTCAGTATTAAGAACGTATAACAACTTCTACTATTATAACCTTTGTAATAAAATGATTTTTAAAAATAATATAATTTGAATATTAAAATGTTTTTATTTAATGAACGTTTGTACATAAATAAATTATACCAATTTTAAGCTTTAAAATACAAGTGTTACGAAATAATACTTCTTATTATTTAAACGATTTCAAAATATATAAGTTTTGAATATAATTAGTTTTGAAAAACTATATATTATTTATATTTCGAAATATATATATATATATATATATATATATATATATATATATATATATATATATATATATATATATATATATATATATTAACTTAGTCATAAAACGTTTAGATTTAAAATAACATGTATACACAACGAGACGATGATTTATAGAAGCAAATGACCAAAACACTCAATTGAATAAGTTACACTTTGGGTGGGTTAGTTTTTCATTAATTTAAGTCTAATTATTGATAAAAGTACGTGCCGCAAAACGTAAAGTACAAGTTTTCTAAGCGTACGAAAGGACGTTCGAAAAATCGGAACTGGTACGAAAGTTGAGCGTCAACATACAATTCATCGGTGCTAAAATTACAAGTTAACTATGCACGTGAATATAATATAATATATAATTAATTATATAGATTAAATAATTATTTATATATAATAATATTTAATCAAGTGTCGGCAGAGTTTTAAACACATTGTGTAATGGAATTGAACTTCATGCAATCGCATGAGAGTTCCCTCACAACCTCATGCGATTGCATGAGAAGGTTGGTGAGGTTTAATCCTATAAATCGACGAGTTCTAGTTTTCTTGAATCATTCATTATTCTATCTGTTTCTCTATATATATATATATATATATATATATATATATATATATATATATATATATATATATATATATATATATATATATATATATATATATATATATATATATATATATTAATTATTATTATTATTAGTATTATTATTATTATTAAGATTAATATTATTATTAATCTTATAATTAGGAGTATTATTATTAGTATTATACATAAAATATTACGACAGGGTCATGAGCGAATTATTTCAAAACGCGTTTTTCGAGCGGGATAGAGCTAAGAAAATTATGGGTTATAGCTATGGAGGTGATGGGTAATGTTCAGGGGTATGCTCGTGAGGCCAACTTAGTGTTTATCATCTCCGTCACGTTTACGTACCTTTTCTGCAATATTGAATCTCAATATTGATACGTAAGCACTCATAACTTAACTTTTATATATTAATAGTGTATCCCTGACTAGTGCTCGAGTATATAGGATTATGCATGCTTGTACATTTGATATTTTCGTTAGATAGGTTAGGTTGAATCCTAAATTAGATACATATGCTACTGAGATAAGGTATATGATATGCATGTCGTTGGAAAGCTAGCGAAAAATTAAGAACTTTTCATTTAGAACTCGTGTGATTTCGATGAACGGATTAAAAGATATAGTCAACTGAATTATTATTACTTTTAGTATATTTATTGTTAAAATGATTATTATTACTATCGTCGTTATTATCGTTGTTATAATTATTATCTAATTATTATTATTATTATCATTATCATTATTAATAAAAGGTATTATCATTAAAAATTGTCATTTTTATTATTATTACTATCGTTATTATCGTTAAGGTTATAATTAGTCTTATTATTATTATTATTATTATTATTATTATTATTATTATTATTATTATTATTATTATTATTATTATCATTAAAATAGTTAATAGTATTACCATTAATATTATCATAATATTTATTATTATTAGTATTATTATAATTAAAACTAATATTAGTAACATCTAATTATTATAATTACTATTATTATCATTATTATGAACGCGATATAAAAGACGACTAAAAGCTATTAACAAATTGATTAGGAAATAATGAGTATAAGTATCATGATGAAATTAAAATATTGAAAGGTATTGATTTAGATAAAAATATCGTTTTCATTATTTTTATCATTATTATTATTAAAAGTATTATTAATATTAAAACTATCATTTTTACAAAAATTATTATTTATAGGAATATCATTGTTAATATAAAATATCATTATTATTATCATTTTAATAAAATTTATCATTTTATCATAATATCATTTTTTAGTAAATATAAATATTGTTATTATTATTAGTAGAATAATAATAATTATTATTACAAAATAATACAACTTTTACGTACTATTGTTATTATCGATATTATTTTATCAAATAAATATGTGATACAAAGATATTTTACTACATGTAATATAATTACATTAATAATACCTATCATATTATTTTTATGATATTAAATGAACTTTATAAATTATATTACTTAAGATATATAAAAGTATATTTTTTATTATATAAATTTTAATATAAAATTTTATTTATTAATAAATGAATTATATTATTTACTCTAATAAAATCTGTTAAAATATTTAAATATATAAAATGACTATATTTAAACTATATAATAAACACGTATAAATTTTGGAAATCATTTTGGTCAAGATGACTTTGGTTGACTTTTGCATATTAGTCTCGAGCATTAGGAGTGTGATACACTACAGTTTAACCTAAATTGTTAGACAAATATTGACTAACATATAAATATACATAATTAATATAGGTTCGTGAATCCGAGGCCAACCTTGCACTTGTTCAATGACGTCATATGTATTTACTACGAAATACAATATTGTGAGTTTAATTTGCTCCTTTTTTAAATGCTTTTGCAATATATATTTTTGGGACTGAGAATACATGCGCTATTTTTATAACTGTTTTACGAAATAGACACAAGTAATTGAAACTACATTATATGGTTGAATGGATCGAAGCCGAATATGCCCCTTTTAGCCTGGTAATCTAAGAATTAGGGAACATCACTAATTTTGAGAATTAGTGCACCCCTAATTGACGCGAATCCTAAATGTAGATCTACGGGAACTAACAACCTCCATTCTGAAATTTGGAATGCTTTAGTACTTCGAGTTTATCATGTCCGATGGGTGTCGCGAAATGATGGGGATATTCTATATGCATCTTGTCAATGTCGTTATTAGGTGTTCAATCCATATGAATGATTTTTTTGTCTCTATGTATGAGACGTATATTTATGAGAAATGGAAATGAAAATCTTGTGGTCTATTAAAATTATGAAAATAATCGATTATGATAAACTAATGAACTCACCAACCTTTTGGTTGACACTTTAAAGCATGTTTATTCTCAGGTATTAAGGAAATCCTCTGCTGTGCATTTGCTCATTTTAAAGATATTACTTGGAGTCATTCATGGCATATTTCAAAAGACGTTGCATTCAAGTCGTTGAGTTCAATAGAGATTATTATTAAGTAAATGACAGTTTAGGTCATTTATAGGTTGAATATTATGAAATGGTATGCATACCTGTCAACTTTTGATGTAATGAAAGTTTGTCTTTTAAATCGAATGCAATGTTTGTAAAATGTATCATACAGAGGTCAAATACCTCGCAATGTATTCATATGTTATTGTATTCGTTCTTATGGATTAGGACGGGTCTTTACACCTCAACCCTGTATAGCTAACTCGATCATTCCCACATATAGAGTGTCTATGGTTATTCCAAATAATATATATAGATGCGTCGATATGATATGTCAAAACCCTGTATACGTGTCCCGATATTTAAAGTGCGCAAAATAAATAACAGAAATTAAATGAAGATAAATAAAATTGTGAGAATTAAAATTGCGATAATTAAATTGCGATAAATAAATGTAATAAGGAATTAACAGTTAGTTAGGAACAGTTAGCTAGGATTTCGCCATCGTGGATTCTTAACAAAATTTCTCATAGTTAATTTGTTTGTTTCTAACAAATTTTAATTTTGTCCAATGTTTTCTTCATTATGCCACTTGTTGGATTCCGACAAATCATAATCCAAATATGAAATTGAATGAAAATGGTTATTCGGTGGTGAACGGATTTGTATATCGGTGGATGTAAGTAGGATAGTAAATGACTGTTGAATCAAATTGGAAGAATGTACAGTGTAACTTATTGATAGTGCTTCAAATGAACATATATTTAGGCGCAATATCCTTCAAATATGTAAAGCTTTTAGTTACAATTATTCTATTTTTATGTATTATTCGTTTAAACAAATAAGTGCGAAGACAAAAGAAGAAAATGATGATTTGAAGACGCAAATAACCAAAAAGCTCAAATGTACAAGATACAATCCAAGTGGTTCAATTTATTGATGAGAAACGTCTAAAAATTACAAGAGTACAAGTCGCGGAATGCAAAGTACAAGTTATCTAAGCATACGAAATGACGTTCGGAAATTCGGAACCGAGACATAAACCGGGCGTAAACGTACGAGACAACGGAGCTAAAATTACAAGTCAACTATGCACAAGAATATAATTATATATATATATATATATATATATATATATATATATATATATATATATATATATATATATATATATATATATATATATATATATATATATATATCAAGATGGGGTTATTGGATTTTGTACCATAATTCGGGTTTGGACAAAAGATCGACACTTGTGAACATTGGACTATTGACTATTAATAGGTAGGGGGTATTGTCTAATTGAATGACAACTCATTAGAACCTGTCGAACCTATCTTCAAATTAGTTAATCTAATAATTATTAAATTGATTACGAATGTCCTAATTAGTGACGTTTATTCGACATCATTTACAATCATTTAATTAATCAATTGGATCGGGTAATTGATTATTCATTATGGCCAAAGTGAATAAATTAATGTATCATGGACTAATTAAAATAGGGGTGGATTACATAAAAGGATAATTGGTGTAATTGTTAACAAAGTATTAAAACCTTGTTACAGTTCGAATCCCTAATTAGTTGAGATATTTGACTTCGAGAATAAGGTTAATTTGACGAGCATTTTATAATTATGACCGATGGACTATTATGGACAAAAACCAGATAGGTATCAAATAAACCAGGATAAAGGACAATTAACCAGGGTAATAATTAATTAAAATCAAAACGTCAAACATCATGGTTACAGAAGTTTAAATAAGCATAATTGTTTTATTTTATATCTCATCATACTTTTATTTATTTGTCATTTATTTATTGTCATTTTAAATATTATTATTTATTTTACGCATTTTAATTATCGTCATTTATATTTACGCTTAAAATATAAAATCGACAAACCGGTCATTAAACGGTAAAACCCCCCTTTTATATAATATTATTACTACTTATATATATATATATATATATATATATATATATATATATATATATATATATATATATATATATATATATATATATATATATATAGTTGTTAAAAATATAGTGTACACAATAAGCCGTCTCCCTGTGGAACGAACCGGACTTACTAAAAACTACACTACTCTAGGATTAGGTACACTACCTATAGTGTTGTAGCAAAGTTTAAGTATATCCCATCTATATAAATAAATAAAACTTGTGTAAAATTGTATCGTATTTAGTAATAAAAATAATAGTATTTCGTACTACACCTCGCACACATCACTTATTAATGTGAAATATAAATATTCCTCGGGTATTACCTACCCGTTAAAATATTTTCACCATTAACAGTTTGTACGAAAGAAATTTTTTTATTACAATCTTTATGAAAATATACTTACATATATATTTTCTTCAGATGTAATCATGGATTTAATGATTCAATATGATATTAATCTCATTTGATTTACCGTTAGAACTAGAATATATAATCTCTAAAACATTAGAGATTACATAATCGCCATGTAGAACGAAGATAAATGATGTAGAATAAGATTTAGAACGATATGTAGAACGAAGATTATACTAGAGGTATAGAATGTGATGTTGAGGCGTGTGTTATTGGTAGTACAGTTGCTGATACTGGTGGTACTGTTGGTGTCGATGATGCTGTTGGTGCTTGTAAGTTGTGCATCATATTCTCCAAAATCATTACTCGGGCGTGAGGTTAGTTGACTTCTTTGATTACTCTGGGATGATTGGCGGTTTGAACAATGGACTGAATAAGGTTTAGAATTGTTGGTATTATGTAATCGTTACGAGATATCCTGGCAATGAGGGTGAAAATGGTGTTTTGGATAGGTTCGTCGGTGAGTGCTTCAGGTTCATCGCCAAAAGGTGAATTCGGTTGGTGGAAAAGATTGCCTTCTTCTCGTCTCCATTGATGATGACTGATTGGTTGATTCATTCTGGTCACACTATTTTCGGAGCTCGAGTGAAATTCTATATGGGAATCAGAGGGACTTGAACTAGTGGCGAATTCCATTTCGTACAATTTAATAAAGGATTTTTTGATATGAAATGATTTTCGAATATTGGATGATATTCTAACTATATAGAATATCTATATCTATATATATATATATATATATATATATATATATATATATATATATATATATATATATATATATATAGTACTAAAGATTTCGTAGACTACGGAGGAATTTACGGCATATTTCAGACAAGTCTACAGTAACAGATGCGCTAAGATATGAATTATCAGATACGCTAAGATATGAATTTTGTCTATACACTATTCATGCAATCAATGCAGTAAAACGTGTCTAGACTAAGAATGATAAGCAGGTAATTTCCTAAGGATGATAAGTAGGTAATTTTTGACATGAAATGATAAGCAAAACTTTTGATATGCAGACACGGTCGAAGTCCAGACTCACTAATGCATCCTAACAACTATCAGTTAGACACACTAATGCAGACCTGGTTCGCTAAGACTACCGCTCTGATACCAACGCTAATGACCCTTCCTAATCCATCTGGACGAATACATTACATTTGGTTACATCGCGAGGTACTTGACCTCTATATGATACATTTTACAAACATTGCATTCATTTTTAAAAGACAAATTTTCATACATTGAAAGATGACGGCATGCACACCATTTCATAATATATCCATTTATAATTGACTTAATAATAATCTTGATGAACTCGACGACTCGAATGCAATATCTTTTAAAATATGCCATGAATGACTCCAAGTAATATCTTTAAAATGAGCGAATGCACAGCGGAAGATTTCTTTCATACCTGAAAATAAACATGCTTTCAAGTGTCAACCAAAAGGTTGGTGAGTTCATTAGTTTATCATAATCATTCATTTTCATCATTTTAATAGACCACAAGATTTCATATATTTAATTGTACACGTAACTCGAGTACAAAATAACACGCGTAACCAGCGAATTAAAAATCATTCTTATGGTGAATGCTTGATAACCGACTTAACTTTAATGCATATAATATTCCCAAACAGAACCTCTCGTCTGTATAATAATAATAATCTCGAAGTACTAAAGCATCTGTACCCCGGATGGGACTTGTTGAGGTCCATAGATCTATCTTTAGGATTCGCGTTAATTAGGGGCCATACCCGTTTCCTAATTATTAGGTTACCAAGCTAAAAAGGGATGATATTCAATATTCATAATCCAGCCATAGAATGTAGTTTTTGATCACTTGTGTCTATTTCGTAAAACATTAGTAAAATCAGCGCATGTATTCTCAGTCCCAAAAATATATATAAAAGGGAGTAATGAAACTCACATTACTGTATTTTGTAGTAAAAATACATATGATGATATTGAACAATGCAGGGTTGACCTTGGATTCACGAACCTATATCATTTGTGTATATATATTAATACACATAATCGCAATCAAATAAGTTTATATATATCATCTAATAATGATATCATTTTTATATTAATAATATATTAATATTTCATATATTCCTTTTATATAATAACATATTTTGTTATGTTATATGTGTTAAATATATATATTTATGTATTTCATTTATTTATCAAAATAGGAGTTCAAATTATACTAAGTTAGTAAAAACCATGATAATAACATTAATAATATACTTATGTTAGTAATAACCCTATTAGTGATAATAACAATGATATTAATAATAATACTTGTAAAAATATTAATTTTACTGTTAATGATAGTTATGATATTGATTTTAGTAATTACATAATAATATTCGTGATAATATAAATAATAGTACTTATGTTAATATTAACAATTCTATTATTTGTAAAAAGATACTAATACTAATATTACGAAAATAATAATAATTTGTATTATTTTCATAATGAATATAATAATAAACCTTTTCATCATAATGATAATAATATTAAAGTTTTAAAATTAATGATAATATCATAACTAATACTCATAATAATAATAATAATAATAATAATAGGTATAATACTTATAATTATGGTAATAATAATTATAAGTATGGTAATAATACTATTATTAACGATAATGATAATAGGTTGTATTACTTTCCTAATATTGTTAATAATAATCATAATCATAATAATAATAATAATAATAATACTTATAATAATTATTATAATTATAATGATAATACTAATAATCATAATAATACTTACTTTAACATTAATAATATTTATGATATTCATAATACTTAATATTAATAATAATAATAACACTCCTACTTAATAATAATAACAATAATAATAACAACAACAATAATAATAATCATAATAATAATTAATAACTAATAATAATAATAATAGAATTTGAAAACTACCTCAAGTGAAATGGGTAAAAAATATTGTGACAGCCCCTGGACTCGAACCCGTGACCACACGCTCACCCGCTAACACCTTAAACCATCCGTCTAACTTTGTTTTTCTGTTATTATTAGAGTTTTAATTTAATTAACATGGTTTCTGTTCTTTTCTCCTTCTTCAATATACCAATTGGCCAGAACCAAACAACCATTTATACCAATGAATTAAAGGTTTTAATTAAGACTTGAAATAGGAATGTAATTGATCTGTAAGGGTTGTTTTGATTAATCAGAGAGGAAAAAGGAAAATTAAAATAAAAAGCAGAAGCAGAATACCTGCTATGAGCACGAAGAACTCAACACATCAAATTTAAATTTTAGATCGTTTCAAATAAAAATTATAACATGAATTAGGTTGAAAATCTCTCCTAGAACTTTGTAAATATGTTTGAATCAATATACAGAAAATAATATAAACCAAAAATCAATTACAGCATTTTTTTATTAATAACATGACTCAAACATCAAACTCGAAATTTAGGATGTTATAGATCATAATTCCTAAATGAAATATGTCCTAAATCCTTCCTTTAAACTTCCTGGACCATCAGTTTAAACCAAAACATTAAAACAAGATCAATTTCACGATGACCAATTAGTTTGACTTTTTAGAAATTAACTTTGACTCAAAAATTCTCTATTAATAAGATGAATTGAAACCTTATATTTTGCAGAAAGATTGTTTATAGTATTCCTAACAAGACTACATTGATACATTTTGAAATTAAATACGAAATCAAGATTTTGTGAAAACGTATCAAGAACAGGGATACGTCTGTTCTTGCTTCTTTTTTTTATGTTTAAAATTAAATTGATACAGAGAATGTTATTTGATACTTGATAATGATAAAAAGAGGACTGAGTGAATTATCTGATAACCCAGAACCATTTGACTGATTTATGGTGTAATTGATCGACAACGTTTATATCAGGAAAAAAATAAAGAAAATAAAAAGAACAATTGGGTACGATTTTCTAATCTGGGTTTATTTGTTTCATAAAGTGATATCGACTGGAAGCTGATTGCAGACACATAAACAAAATTTTGATAAAGTTGATAAGGATGTGAAACCGTAATTGATTCATACATATAATTTTATTATTAATTACTAATACAATATTAATACTGATTTTATGTACATATCAGTATATTTACATGTATATGTCTGTTTTTATGTATATATATATCAGTATTTATATAACTTATGTATGTACCTGTATTTATATAATAATTAATTACTAAGTAATTATAACTGTAGTAATAATAATAATACTCTTAATATTACAAATATTAATAACAAAAATTTATAATAATATAATAGTAATAATAATATCATTATTAATGATATATAAAATTTATTACAATTATAATTATGATAATAATAATATTAATAGTAATGTAACAAATTAAAGGCATCAAATATAATATCATTAATAGTACTGATATTAATATTAATATTAATATTGAACGTAACAATAATATAATAACTATAACTAAACTTGTAATTATATTTAATACTACAATTTATTAATTTTGTAATATCTAATAATTATATCATATATTATATGATTACATCTATTGAATATTTAACATTTATATGGTTCATATATGTTTTAAGATAAATTGTTAATAGAAATTGTTTATATATATATATATTTATCTTATATAGATTCATAATAATATTATATATATATATATATATATATATATATTTATTTATTTATTTATATTTATATTTATATTCATTTTGATAATAACTTAATTGTTCTGTTTATTATTTTACATTTTAAATTTCAAAATTGATTAAAGTGTATTTTATTAATTCAATTATATATATATATATATATATATATATATATATATATATATATATATATATATATATATATATATATATATATATATATATATATATATATTCACATTTTTATTTACACACATTTGTTCGTGAATCGTCGGAAATAGTTAAGGGTTAAATGGATATATGAAATAGTTCAAAACTTTCTGAGACTCAACATTACAGACTTTGCTTATCGTGACGAAATCGTAATAAGATTAAGTTTAAATTTGGTCGGAAATTTCTGGGTCGTCACAATAAGCTAGCACAACAATAGCATATAACACGAGTAATACAATATGCTACACTACAACACGTAAAACATTGATGTTCTCAACATCCGTTAGTATTCAAGGCTAGCCCAACAAATGGTATCGTCAACATCGAACTTATTCCCATCCGTCCTAATTAATGTGGTATCGTCAACATCGAACTTAAACCCACATATGAGGTATCATCAACATCGAACTTAAACACTCATCGAATGAATTAATGTGGTATCGTCAACATCAAACTTAAACCCACATATGAGGTATCGTCAACATCGAACTTAAACCCTCATCGAATGAATTAATGTGGTATCGTCAACATCGAACTTAAACCAACATATGAGGTATTGTCAACATCGAACTTAAACCCTCATCGAATGTCACTACAATAGTGGTATGGCTTCGTCAACATCGAACTTTAAATCCATACATGAGGTATCGTCAACATCAAACTTTAACCCTCATCAAACAAATAATATACTCTAGGATATGGTATCGTAAACATCGAACTTTAACGCATACCCCACAAGCAAATAAATCATATACATACATATATAATTATTCCACTCACCTCGATTACTTGAAGAGCCAATCCCGCTTGAGCTCCTAATCGTCCAAAAGTAAATCACCTAAGAGATTCACAACAAATAAGCTTTACACTAAGCTTATACTCAAATCACCATAAGTGCAATTTCGACCATTTACACAAGCACTAACTTTGACTAAGTCGAAAATCACCCGAACTTCTCATAATCACAATCAACTTGTGATTATGTTCCAATAACACATTTTACAAAAGGTTTGATCAACCATTCCCCCATTTGGACTCACGACCCGCCCAAATTGCCATAAAGTGCAATTTACACCTTTTTGAACTTTTAACGATACCCGAAGGTACAAAAATAACGAGACCAATTTCCGCGTTCCCGAAATACCTAAATACACCCATTTTAGCATTTAAACGCATACTAGCACGACTTTTTCCCAAAAATCCATTTTGACCTAAAATCAAGTCAAAACACCAAAATTGCAAGCTTACACTTCTAATCACTCTTAACACAAGTTAACTAGTGATTTAAACACTTGAACATGATTATTAACTAACCAATTTCATCATCCAAACCAAAACCTACCAACAATGGTCTTCCACACCATTTACTAGTTTAATCATCCATCTAACAACTAGTGGGTTTACTCAAGAACACACAAATCAAAACCCCAATCATGAACAATAATCATAAGAACGAATTTCGGAGTTAGAACTTACCAATATAACCACAATGTAGCCGTGAACGAGATGAACAACTTTAATACTTGTGACTTGACCCAAATCACCCTTCTTCTTCCTCAAATCTCCAATTCTCTCTCTCTAGAAACTCACCATCTCTCTCTAGGGTTTGATAAGTGTGAGCGTGAAGGAGATGGAAAAAAATGAATTAGGATAAGGTTTTGAATCGGTTTTGAGGCCCCCAAACCGTCAATATACAAAAGGACTATAATACCCCTCATTTAAACACTTTAAAAAATGCTGAAAAATGCATCAGAGGCCATCAGAGCGCCGCTCCAAAGGGTGGAGCGCCGATCCAACCTACCAGAACTGGTGGCCGAGCAAAAACAGGTTTCAGCAACTCGTTTTGGCCATAACTTTTCAACCGTAACTCCGTTTTCGATGAATCAAATATCGTCGGAAACATAATAAGATATTCTTTCCAATGGTCAGGCTTTGAAACATCAACTCAAACTTTATTCGGGGTTGAAAAACTACGTTACACACCTTGTAACTCAAACAACATCCAGAATAATGTGTAACAAAAAAACGGGGTGTTACAAACAATAACAACAACAGAACCCAATCCCACATGTGTGGGGTATGGGGAGGTGAAATGTGTAACATCCCGCGTTTTTCCGTTAAATTTATTTTAACGCCGTCTTTTTTTTAAATAATATCTTTCGTTATCTAAATTTGTATCTTTCGTTGACTAACGTTCTTAATATTCCGGTTATTTAATTATAACATCTCTCGTTAATTTGCGTTTTTAAAATATTCGTTCGGTTAATTCACGCACCCGCTTTGAAACTTGAGGGACTAAACGTGCCAAGTGGGCAAAGAATTGACTAGGTCAACTAGTCAAAGTGCACCACCACCACTCATTCATCACCTCCTCTTTCTTCATACTTCCATCTTTTTCTCTCAACTCTTAACAACAAGGATTCATCATCTAAATCCAAACTAGGAGGCTAACATCAAAACAAATTACATATTCGTGATCCTCTCTTCATCCTCTACATTTTGGTACCAATTTCATCTCGTTTGGGTAACATTTCTAAAACTCTAGATTTCTCAATTTCGTTTTATAAACTTGAAATGGTGTTAGTTAGTGTCTATGGCTCGAGTCTAACATGAATATATGATTTATTTGCTCGATCTTGTTGTTTTGCATAAACTAGCATGAACTTAAAATGGGTTAGCTTAACCTTTGGTATTGGATGTTTAAATGTTGTTTAAATGTTAACGTTCATGTATTAAATATGTTACTAGCATCATTAGCTTCATTTTGATGTGTAGGTTGATTTAGAAAAGCCTCATTTACAAAATGGTTGAATTCATGATTTTGGTTAGGGTTTGATGAACTTTAAAATGAACTTTTGATGCATTGAATGCTTGTTAATGTTGTTGATAAGTGTTTAGTTGCAATGTATGTTTAATTACCTTCGAAACGGCATATCGTATGTGTAGATTGGATTTCCGATTCATGAAATGCATTTTCTTATGAACTTGAAACTTTGAAAACGGACTTTTAATGATCGTTTGACGAGAAATAGGTTATTGTAAATGATGTTTCTAATTGATGAAATATGGTTAGTTGTGTTCCTCATTAAATTACCTTTCCAACAATGTATGGCATGAGTTTTGAATATTTACGGTTCATAAGTTATGTTAATTTGAGGTTTGGCTCGAGACTTAACAAAAAAAAAAAACTGCGAACAGCATTTTTCCCAGTAAAGCGCGCCGCGCAACCTTCAGCGCACTGCGCAAATGTGAAGGCATAGATGTTTAGCCTATGTAATGGTGCCTGACCTGTTTCCACGCCTAACTGCGCGTCGCGCACTCCAGTGCGCACCGCGCATTTCCTCCAGGCCAATTTTTACTTCGTGTTTTACTTTACTTTCACAAAGATCTTTTCCCGCTTAACCGCAACTTCGATTAACATAAAACTTGGCTAATATGCTCATATATATTTTCTCATCATGCGAAAATTGTCGGATACCCGACCCGACCCCGTTGACTTTGACTTTGACCAAGTTTGACTTTTAGTCAAACTTAACCAAACACTTAAACAATCGTTCTAACATGCTTTTATACTTGATTCTTGCATGAAACTTGATAACGTCACTCACATGCTATATATTCGAGTCGTAACGAGCCATAGGACTAATTGAACACATTTCGCCCGACCTTGTGTCGTAACCGGTTAATTGATACAACTTACTTGTTTAGGTCAAGGCTAAGCAACTTTCATGCACACGTTTACTTTGTGAAGCACATTTATACTCGTGCACTCGAGGTGAGATCATAGTCCCATCTTTCAACAACTTTTATACTTTTAAATCATGAGATGAGAAACATATACAGTTTTATACTACATACTTTATACTTTGAACACAAGTACGAAAACAAACATTCCACCTGCGAGTTAGAAAAAAAAGCCTCAATTCAATTATCATTAGTTACACTTGCAGGGTGTAAGCGAGAACTTATATTATGTGATCACATGGGCTTGACGAGCCTCTTTCAGACGGTTCGCTGCCGTTAGCGGATGAAATATATTTTCGAGTTTAGTGTATGTTCTAACACTACGTAACAGGGTACAAAACAGTTAAGTCTTGATAATTGGGTGCTCGCGATACAAACAACAACTTTTGGAATGCAAACTATTTAGATAATCAACGTTGTGGAAATACAAAATATCGTGGTTCAAAAACAACGTTTACAAACACCTATGATTTCACCAACGTTTTTCGTTGACAGTTTTCTATATGTTTCTCAGGTTCATGAATGGCTATTTGATACATGCTTTCGCGTACACTCATACTTGCTTGGAGTCAAGCATACATGCATACACTTTGATTACTTGCTTGGGGTCAAGCATACATGCATACGCTAGTGATAGCACCTTTGGATTCAAACATATTTGTTTACATACTTACACTATTTATAGCAACCGTGATTTTAAACTTATTATGTAGTAATTTATTTCATTTATACTTTACAACTTTTGTAAACGTAAACTTGTTGTCGAACCGTTTGGTAAACTAAACTTTATAAGTCTTGCACGTTTCAAATGAAAGCGACATAATTTTGGTCAAACGCGTCTCATATAGGGACTATGACCATGTAACGGGACCTAAGTTAACGGCGCTGTCAATGACGATTTTGTTAGGTTGCTACAGATGGTATCAGAGCGTTGGTTGTAGGGAACTAGGATATGCATTAGTGTGTCTGACAGAGTCGTTAGGACACATTAGTGAATCTAGACTACAACCGGATAGTTAGTCATTGCATTCTAACATACATTTGCTATAGATAGCACTTACTTGACTACTTGTGCATTATACTTAAATCATTCTTAGGCAAACTTCTTAATGGTACCAAGTTTTCATGATACGAACTCGTATTCTACAACTTTCTGGTAACACACGTAAATTCAAGATTCATACGCGTAAGGATGATGACGACTTCATTAGTCACACTTGTTCGGGAACTCTGTCTCCCAGATTGTTATTCGCCACCATTTCAACTTACTATCGGTGTCACACCGGCGTTCCTTACTATCTACCACTTCTTGTTACTACCACCACTACTCTAGGTGAGTATCGTCGTCACTACTTATCACTACGGTTGCGTACTACTCATTATCATAATTCGTTACTCTTTTCGTACCTAAAAGACATTA
This sequence comes from Rutidosis leptorrhynchoides, assembly GCF_046630445.1. Classification (NCBI taxonomy): domain Eukaryota; kingdom Viridiplantae; phylum Streptophyta; class Magnoliopsida; order Asterales; family Asteraceae; genus Rutidosis; species Rutidosis leptorrhynchoides. The sequence continues at coordinate 509,947,391 of NC_092336.1, read as the reverse complement.
TTGTTTGACTCGAAACGCATTGACGTGAACAATCATTTATACACTTCCCTTGGGAAACGCTTCTTCAGAGTTGCACAAATTCTTTCGATTCAATACGAGTCACGTTAGAGACGTCGTTACACTTTGTTCATTTTAAATCTTCACGATTACACAAACTTAAATCTATGGGGTGATGTAGGAATGGAGGTATGAGTTAGTATAATATAACGACACTCGATCAACGTGGTTATATTATGGTAAGTCATACCAAAGTTCTAATGACACGTGATGGTGATTGGACTCGATCAACCTAATCACCACCATGTGCCATGTACATGACTTCATTTTTCTTCTTGAATATCTGAAAACTCCGAAAATATTGATAACAACCATACCAGGGACACATCTTCGATTATTGTCGAACCATATTTATGCTTCCGAATGAATGACGAAATTCTTTCAACTTCAAACATACGTTACACGTGTATACTATCTCATTTTCGCACCGTTTTATCGACGAACTATAATATGCTTGTTATGCTCACATCGAGGCGGAAATTTCTCTTGCATAACACTCGTACTCCCGTATAAGGAAATATTTTATCTAAATTCTCAATGGGGAGAGAGACTCTTCACATTATGCTAGTATTCGCCTCGAGGGTGAATAGTCCTAACGAACGTTTTTCAAAAACCGATAAGAAACTTGTTCTAACAAACGTTTTCAAGTCCTAACGAACTTTTTCAAATATATCTTAAAGGAATGTACCTTGTTTCGGATCGAGATCCTCGTTTCACTTCTAGATTTCGGAGTGCCTTAAAAAAAGCCTCGGGACCACGTTAAGACATAAGTACCGCGTATCAACCACAAACCGACGAACAAAGCAAATGTACGATTCAAACTCCGGAAACCATAATAGGAGTTTGTGTTATCGACTTCAAATTTACTTGAGAAAAGTATTTTCCTTTAGCCGAATTCTCTTACAATGATGGTTATCATTCGAGTATTAACGTCACACCTTTTCGAAACTTTAGATGACCGCAATTGTCATTTTCTTAATTGTTGAACCGAAGTAGGCGCCAAGCAAACCACCGGACCCAAACTCATTCATGAAGTAACTGTTAATATCGTTCAAATTCAAGAAAAGCTCAAGACGGCACGTAGTCGCCGAAAGAGCTATGCCGATGTTAGACGTAAACCTTTCGAATTCCAAGTGGGTAACCGCGTAACGTTAAAATTCGCACTTGGGGAAGGTGTAATCTGTTTCGGGAAACACAGAAAGCTAAATCCGCGATATTTTGATCCTTTTAAAATCTTGGGGCGTTTTGGACCCGTTGCAAGCCGTTTAGATTTTTCTGACTCATTTGAGCTCCGTTCATCCTACATTCCGTGTATCAAACTTGAAGAAATGTCTTGCCAAACAAGAACTTGTTATTCCCTTCGATGAGCTTACTATCGATGATAAACTCCGCATCCTAAGAGAACCAGTTGAAACTATGAATCGTGAAACCAAACTTTAAAACAACGTAAAATCCCGACTGTCGAAGTTCGTTGGAATGTCCAAGGAAATACCTTTACTCATTCGTGGAATTGGAAACGCAAGGTTTCGGAGAAGAAACAACAACTACTACTTCCAACTAAATTTCGGGACGAAATTTCTTTTAAGGTGTAGGTAATGTAACATCCCGCGTTTTTCCGTTAAATTTATTTTAACGCCGTCTTTTTTTTAAATAATATCTTTCGTTATCTAAATTTGTATCTTTCGTTGACTAACGTTCTTAATATTCCCGTTATTTAATTAACATCTCTCGTTAATTTGCGTTTTTAAAATATTCGTTTGGTTAATTCACGCACCCGCTTTGAAACTTGAGGGACTAAACGTGCCAAGTGGGTAAAGAATTGACTAGGTCAACTAGTCAAAGTGCACCACCACCACTCATTCATCACCTCCTCTTTCTTCATACTTCCATCTTTTTCTCTCAACTCTCAACAACAAGGATTCATCACCTAAATCCTAACTAGGAGGCTAACATCAAAACAAATTACATATTCGTAATCCTCTCTTCATCCTCTACATTTTGGTACCAATTTCATCTCGTTTGGGTAACATTTCTAAAACTCTAGATTTCTCAATTTCATTTTATAAACTTGAAATGGTGTTAGTTAGTGTCTATGGCTCGAGTCTAACATGAATATATGATTTATTTGCTCGATCTTGTTGTTTTGCACAAACTAACATGAACTTGAAATGGGTTAGCTTAATCTTTGGTTTTGGATGATTAAATGTTGTTTAAATGTTAAAGTTCATGTATTAAATGTGTTACTAGCATCATTAGCTTCATTTTGATGTGTAGATTGATTTAGAAAAGCTTCATTTACAAAATGGTTGAATTCATGATTTTGGTTAGGGTTTGATGAACTTTAAAATGAACTTTTGATGCATTGAATGCTTGTTAATGTTGTTGATAAGTGTTTAGTTGAAATGTATATTTAATTACCTTCGAAACGGCATATCGTATGTGTAGATTGGATTCCCGATTCATGAAATGCATTTTCTTATGAACTTGAAACTTTGAAAATGGACTTTTAATGATCGTTTGACGAGAAATAGGCTATTGTAAATGATGTTTTTGATTGATGAAATATGGTTAGTTGTGTTCCTCGTTAAGTTACCTTTCCAACGATGTATGGCATGAGTTTTGAATATTTACGGTTCATAAGTTATGTTAATTTGAGGTTTGGCTCGAGACTTAACAAAAAAAAAACTGCAAACAACATTTTTCCCAGTAAAGCGCGCCGCGCAACCTTCAGCGCGCCGCGTAAATGTGACAATCGCTCCAAATCCATATGGACGAACACGTCATTCATCGATTTCATTGCGAGGTATTTGACCTCTATATGATACGTTTTGTAAACATTGCATTCTTTTGAAAAGGCACACCATAAATGAATATTTAAATCAAAGGTTTTCGACATCTGATGATTTCTACATATAGACAATCACCGTAAATAATAGTTTACAATAGTACTTCCGTTGACAATGCAGTCAAAATAAGATACATGGTGATGATTTGGTGAATGCAACGTTTCCTTGAAAAATATGCCATGTACGACTCCATGCACATAGCTTGTCTAACATATAAGCAAACAGCGAAAGACTTCTAGGAACCTGAGAATAAACATGCTAACAAGTGTCAACACAAAGGTTGGTGAGTTCATAGTTTTAGTGTTTCGCATAATCTGTATATAAAAGTGGATCACAAGATTTCAGTTGTTCCATCCAGAAACGTTTATCAAAATATTCTACGAAATTGAGCACCCTGGTAACTAAACTTAACATATATATAATTTGTACCCTTTGTATAATCATCTTAAAAATACACGCAAACCAACGTGTACGTTTCTCAAATAGCATACGTCCGTTAAAAGGCTAGTGCTCTAGCTCGGATGGGGATGTCAAGCCCTATGGATCCATATACTGTTATTCGCGCCCACCAGTCCATATCCTATGTACTGGCAGCTACTAGTTACCAAAGCTAAGGGATTTTTGGTTCAAACTCAGTGTAGAATTAAGTATGTACTTGTATCCATTGTGTTTAAAATAAATTGCATGTATTCTCAGCCCAAAAATATATATTGCAAAAGCAATTAAAAAGGGAGCAATGAAACTCACTTTAGCAGCACATAAAGTTGTTCATCATAATGTGACCGAAACTCGGATTACCAAATAATCGTATATCTCAACCTAGAGAACATACGTTGATCAATAAATGTCTATCAAGCTAGGTCAGGTCATAGTGTATCACAATCCTAATGCTCGAGATCGACATACAAAAGTTATCCAAAGTCATTTCAAAAAGTCAATTTTGACAGTAGTTCAACAAAACGAGACGTACCTTATATAACGATTCATTTACTCGGTTGGTAATATTCAAAAATTCATTTTATCAATCTCGTAAACAAGTTGTTTAAATCTTAATTGCAGATTCAAAAGCAATTTCAATTAACGTCAATCATAATTCAGTTGATCATATCTTTTAATCCGTTTATCGAAACTATTCGGTGTCTAAAAGAAAAGTTATTGATTTTTTGCCAGCTTTCCAAAAACATGTATATCATATACCTTTTACCAGTAATATATGTATTTAATTCGTGATTCATCATAAATTGTTTAACGACGAAATTTAGCATACAAGCTTGTATAAATATATATACTCGAGCACTAGACATGGATACACTATTAGTATATAAAAGATAAAATATAAATGCTTACGTATCAATATTGTGATTCAATATTTCAGAAAAGTACGTAGATATAACAGAGATGATAAACACTAGGTTTGATTCATAAATATACCCCCGAACATTACCCATAATTTCCTTAGCTCTATCCCACTTGAAAACCCATTTTGAAAGTGACACGCTCATAACCTCGTCGTAATATTTTATGTATAATACTAATACTACTAACTAAGATTAATAATAATAATAATATTAATCTTAATAATAATAATAATAATAATAATAATAATAATAATAATAATAATAATAATAATAATAAGATTAATAATAATAATAATAATAATAATAATAATAATAATAATAATAATAATAAATATAATAATAATAATAATAAATATAATACGGAGTAATATAGATAAATATGAGTGTGTAAGAATTAAGCTAGAACTCGATCAATTTATAGAACCTTTTCTGAAAAAGTACCTCATGCGATCGCATGGGATTTGTGCTTCAAGGCCATGCGATCGCATGGCCCTCTGATCCAGCTCACAAGCTTTTAACTTTTTGTTTGTCGACATAATTTTATATAATATATATAATATATTTAATTTATATAATTAATTATATATTATATTAAATTCACATGCATAGTTGACTTGTAATTTTTGTTCCGATAAGTCATACGTCATCACTCAACTTATGTCCCGGTTCCGGTTTTTCAAATGTCCTTTCGTACGCTGAGAAAACTTGTATTTTACATTTCGTGTCACGTACCTTTGTCAAAATATAGCCTTAAATTATCCCTAAACTATACCACTCAAAGTATATCTTAAACTTTCGAGTATTTTGGTCATTTACTTCTATAAATCATTGTCTCGCTATTTGTTAATATATATATATAATAACAATTCGTTTTTATGACCAAGTTAATATTATATTTTATCGTATTTGTTAAATATATATTTTCAATATTAATAAACACATTTTAAAATACAGATCGCAAGTTATTCATATATCTAATTCCAACAGTTAATATTCCTCATTATTGTATGTGTCCAAATTACGTTATTTAAACAAACACTTTACCATTTATTCCGAATACCGTTAAGAATGGATGATTTCCCAAATCAACGTGAACATCACAACAGAGACCCGTAATAATATCATAATCCTTAAGAGACTCATTAAATATCTTTTAATTCAATCGTTTGGCATAATCTTTTAATTCCGTAGTTGAATATATCAATCAGATAATCAAACCAATAAGTTTAATGCACAATATCATTTACTTAACACTTTGTTACGTTTTCAAGTTATAGTATATGTATCTATTTACATATAATTGTTCACGAATCATTGAGAACAATCGAAGGGTAATTAAATAGTTCAAAATTTTGAGATTCAACTTTATAGACTTTGCTTATCGTGTCAGAAACGTTAAAGATTAAGTTTAAATTTGGTCAGAAATTTCCGGGTCATCACAGTACCTCCCCGTTAAAGAAATTTCGTCCTGAAATTTGAGTTAGGTCGTCATGGCTAACAATAAAAATGTTTTCATGACGAATATTTGTTGATAAATAGAATTTTTATCACCGTTGAATAATATGGATAAAACAATCCAATTACTCGAAGCGTATGAGAGAAGTTATCGTAAAAGAGTGAAATGAGGAAATAGAGATTCGTATTTAACTCTTGAAGTAGTAACGATTGATTTCCGGAATTTAAGGAATAGAAAATCTTCATAATCTATATAAGATTTGATTCTTCGTAATTTGCGAAAATTAGGATTTTCTTTGATTAAATGCGTAATCTGCCTCGATTGCTATGTCTGATATTTCGCTATAAATTGACCTCTTCCGTTTCATTTATTTTCACCACTCCTATAATCTTCTTTCTTATTTCATACATCCCAATAGATTGTGAAAATGCTTAATCCAGTTCTGATTCTTGATATTTTCCTGGCTATCGTATCCTTCATTCTTTTTTTTCATCTGCCACCAGAGGAAGTTATTTTCTTCTACTATTACCTTGGGTTTATAGTGTTTTTCATTCTCCCGTGTCTTTATATTGCTATACGCATTGATATACACGGTTTGTAATTTCAGAGTTGTTATCGGGCTTTATATTCTCCATTATATTTCAGAGCTTAATGCTTTCGTTTTCTCTTCCCGACCTTAAGTCAAGCGGATAATGGTCCAGAATTCGTAGGTATGGAGTTTTGGATGAACATAGTTAATGTTCTAAGAAAGAAATTGTAATGACACGATCTTGATTTGTCAAATTACCAGAATATCCAGAAAAGACCGAATCATCAAGAAATATATTTTCTTGATATATTTAGGGATTATATGGAATGAAAGAGTTATGTAACATGGTTCATGATGAGGGTGGGATCTGTGAACCTTTATCACGTTCCATTAGAAACTCAGCATGACTTACTGTAATATAATCACGTTGATCAAGTGTTATTATATTATACTAACTCATGCTTCAATTCCCAACATTACTTCAAAACATCTATTTTTCGAATTTTTTAGATTTTAGAAACTAAAATAGTTTCTTTTATGATGTAACACAGATAGCGCGAAGAGATGAATGATTTCAGATAAGAATGGTTATAAAACAATATCTTCAGAAATATGGAGGATATTTATAATGGAAGATACGATGATATCTTAGAATATTTAAGATAAGATGATGATGATGAAGAATATTGTCCGCAAAGGTTTTAGAGTAAGGAGCAAGGTATTTGCTAAGAATTTCAGCAGACACTGAATCATTTGTATTCTTTGAAGGTAGATCTCGTTTTTGTGATTTGTCCACAGCCTCCTTCATGGTCTGCTCAATCCATTTTCCAGTTCCAAACCTTCTCTTTTTCTCAAATTTACCACCATACTATTCTTTATCATCAAACTTTTGACTGTTAAGGTCGTTTACAGTTTTTGCTGCTTCATCAGCATTTTTCAAAATTCGGAGAACTAGTTTCGTAGTTTGGGATGTTTTTCAGAAACTTCACATTCAAAGTATGTAAGTCTAGAAGATAGATGTTATCTATATATAACTTTTGTCGTAGAAAATGCTGCGAGATTCAAAATACTGATTGCTAATTCCTGGTAGTTGGTATGGAAATTATTGTTAGAAGATGTAGACGAGTACATGATAGGGTTTCAATGAACAATTATAATGGTTTTTCGGAGAGACTTTAAGTCACAGATTAATGAATTTGCTGGTACATTTACTGTTAATGTGGTGGAACATGAAAGGTTCCCCAGTAACAAAAACGTATATGCCAAAGTTACAAGTCTGAAAGGTCGTCGTTGACTGGTTGAACGGTTGATAATACTGGATACTTTTGAAAAGGAATTGCAAGGTTATTTTCGGTAAAAACGATGCTAATGGATCTTGCACAGATTTAAAGTCAAAATATAGCTTTGAAAGATGTAGAGATCTAAGAATGATGTCACCGGTTCAGAGTTATGACTTGAATTCTGATCCGTCAATATCAGAATATGTAATTGAATTTGTATGAAAACGATTGTATATCGTTGTGAGCATTGTTAATAATTTTTGAATCAAAGTTGAAGAATGTACAGTGTAACATATTAATTGCGAACTTATATATTTCCCGGGTATTACCTACCCGTTAAAGATTTCACAATTAATACTTTGTACAAAAGAATTTTTTTATTACCGTCTTTATGAAAATATATGTATGTATATTTTCTTCAGATGTAACACATATTTAATGAGTTAATATCATATTAAGCTCATTTAATTTTCGGCTTGACTTAGAAATGATTAATCTCTAAAACATTAAAGATTACATAATCTTTGCGGAGTATTTCGCTAATGTAATCGATACTTCATTATTTATTCTTATTCCTCGATGAAGGATGTTGATGTTCGTGGAATTTTTGTGAACCTTACAAGACAGATGATGTTTTCTGGAAAGTTTCGAGTACATCGAAAATGAAAATGTAAAATCAATTATGCAATTGAATAATACACTTGGTTTATTATGAAATGGAATTCATTAAGTTGAAACAGAGATTGTAGTTAACAATGGTTAAGTTGTTAAGGAAGGATGTACATCATTGCATATTAGTAATATGAACTAACCGAGTAGTACCTACTAGTTAAGATTCACACGTAATAGCTTAGTACGAAAAGATTTATTTTTATTTCAAAATTCATTTATATTAAATATACATAAAATTTCTTCAGGGGAAATGAGTTAATACTTCATCGGTTATTGTTGCTGGTATTTCTTGGTAACTACGGTGCGTATGACGTTGATGCTCGTGGGACAGATTGTGAAGTTGAGGTTTGCGATGCGGATGTTGTTGGTGGTGGTAATTGTACTGTTGGTGTTGTTGTTGGTGGTACTGTTGATGCCGGTGATGCTGCTGGTGCTTGTAACCTTTGCACCATATTCTCTAAAGCCACTACCCGAGCGCGAAGCTCGTTGACTTCTTCTACTACACTGGGATGATTGGCGGTTCGGACGAGCGGATGAATAAGATCCAGAATTTGAGATAGTATATTATCGTGACGAGATACTCTGGAAATGAGAGAGAAAATGGTGTCTCGAACAGGTTCGCCGGTAAGTGCTTCAGATTCTTCGCCAAGAGGGCAATGTGGTGGATGGAAGGGATCGCCTTCTTCTTGTCTCCAATAATTAAGTAGGCTACGAATCCATCCCCAATTCATCCAGAATAGATGATGGCTAATTGGTTGATCCATTCTGGTTATACTGTCTTCGGAATTCAGGTGAATATCCATATCGGAATAGCTGTCAGAGTTTAAGGAATTTGAACTAGATACGGGATCCATCTTGTATAATTAGGGAGATGATTTTTGATATGAATTAGATTATAGAATTTAGTTTGGTATTCTTCAATACATAATTTACATATGTATATATAATACCAAATTCCATAAATCACGGAGAAATTTTTCGGAAGATGTCAGAAAAAGTTTACAGTAACAGATACGCTAAGATATGAATTTTGTCTATACACTATTCATGCAATCAATGTAGTAAAACGTGTGTAGACTAGGAATGATAAGCAGGTAATTTCCGACAAGAAATGATAAGCAAAACTTTTGACATGCAGACACGGTCGAAGTCCAGACTTACTAATGCATCCTAACAACTATAGTTAGACACACTCATGCAAGACCTGGTTCGCTAGGACCAACGCTCTGATACCAACTGTGACAATCGCTCCAAATCCATATGGACGAACACGTCATTCATCGATTTCATTGCGAGGTATTTGACCTCTATATGATACGTTTTGTAAACATTGCATTCTTTTGAAAAGGCACACCATAAATGTATATTTAAATCAAAGGTTTTCGACATCTGATGATTTCTACATATAGACAATCACCGTAAATAATAGTTTACAATAGTACTTCCGTTGACAATATAGTCAAAATAAGATACATGGTGATGATTTGGTGAATGCAACGTTTCCTTGAAAAATATGCCATGTACGACTCCATGCACATAGCTTGTCTAACATATAAGCAAACGGCGGAAGACTTCTAGGAACCTGAGAATAAACATGTTAACAAGTGTCAACACAAAGATTGGTGAGTTCATAGTTTTAGTGTTTCGCATAATCTGTATATAAAAGTGGATCACAAGATTTCAGTTGTTCCATCCAGAAACGTTTATCAAAATATTCTACGAAATTGAGCACCCTGGTAACTAAACTTAACGTATATATAATTTGTACCCTTTGTATAATCATCTTAAAAATATACGTAAACCAACGTGTACGCTTCTCAAATAGCATACGTCCGTTAAAAGGCTAGCGCTCTAGCTCGGATGGGGATGTCAAGCCCTATGGATCCATATACTGTTATTCGCGCCCACCAGTCCATATCCTATGTACTGGCAGCTACTAGTTACCAAAGCTAAGGGATTTTTGGTTCAAACTCAGTGTAGAATTAAGTATGTACTTGTATCCATTGCGTTTAAAATAAATTGCATGTATTCTCAGCCCAAAAATATATATTGCAAAAGCAATTAAAAAGAGAGCAATGAAACTCATCATAGCAGCACATAAAGTTGTTCATCATAATGTGACCGAAACTCGGATTACCAAATAATCGTATATCTCAACCTAGAGAACATACGTTGATCAATAAATGTCTATCAAGGTAGGTCAGGTCATAGTGTATCACAATCCTAATGCTCGAGATCGACATACAAAAGTTATCCAAAGTCATTTCAAAAAGTCAATTTTGACAGTAGTTCAACAAAACGAGACATACCTTATATAAGGATTCATTTACTCGGTTCGTAATATTCAAAAATTCATTTTATCAATCTCGTAAACAAGTTGTTTAAATCTTAATTGCAGATTCAAAAGCAATTTCAATTAACGTCAATCATAATTCAGTTGATCATATCTTTTAACCCGTTTATCGAAACTATTCGGTGTCTAAAAGAAAAGTTATTGATTTTTCGCCAGCTTTCCAAAAACATGTATATCATATACCTTTTACCAGTAATATATGTATTTAATTCGTGATTCATCATAAACTGTTTCACGACGAAATTTAGCATACAAGCTTGTATAAATATATAAACTCGAGCACTAGACATGGATACACTATTAGTATATAAAAGATAAAATATAAATGCTTACGTATCAATATTGTGATTCAATATTTCAGAAAAGTACGTAGATATAACGGAGATGATAAACACTAGGTTTGATTCATAAATATACCCCCGAACATTACCCATAATTTCCTTAGCTCTATCCCGCTTGAAAACCCATTTTGAAAGTGACACGCTCATAACCTCGTCGTAATATTTTATGTATAATACTAATACTACTAATTAAGATTAATAATAATAATAATAATAATATTAATCTTAATAATAATAATAATAATAATAATAATAATAATAAGATTAATAATAATAATAATCTTAATAATAATAATAATAATAATAATAATAATAATAATAAATAATAATAAATATAATACGGAGTAATATAGATAAATATGAGTGTGTAAGAATTAAGCTAGAACTCGATCAATTTATAGAACCTTTTCTGAAAAAGTACCTCATGCGATCGCATGGGATTTGTGATTCAAGGCCATGCGATCGCATGGCCCTCTGATCCAGCTCACAAACTTTTAACTTTTTGTTTGTCGACATAATTTTATATAATATATATAATATATTTAATTTATATAATTAATTATATATTATATTAAATTCACATGCATAGTTGACTTGTAATTTTTGTTCCGATAAGTCGTACGTCATCACTCAACTTATGTCCCGGTTCCGGTTTTTCAAATGTCCTTTCGTACGCTGAGAAAACTTGTATTTTACATTTCGTGTCACGTACCTTTGTCAAAATATAGCCTTAAATTATCCCTAAACTATACCACTCAAAGTATATCTTAAACTTTCGAGTATTTTGGTCATTTACTTCTATAAATCATCGTCTCGCTATTTGTTAATATATATATATAATAACAATTCGTTTTTATGACCAAGTTAATATTATATTTTATCGTATTTGTTAAATATATATTTTCAATATTAATAAACACATTTTAAAATACAGATCGCAAGTTATTCATATATATAATTCCAACAGTTAATATTCCTTATTATTGTATGTGTCCAAATTACGTTATTTAAACAAACACTTTACCATTTATTCCGAATACCGTTAAGAATGGATGATTTCCCAAATCAACGTGAACATCACAACAGAGACCCGTAATAATATCATAATCCTTAAGGGACTCATTAAATATCTTTTAATTCAATCGTTTGGCATAATCTTTTAATTCCGTAGTTGAATATATCAATCAGATAATCAAACCAATAAGTTTAATGCACAGTATCATTTACTTAACACTTTGTTACGTTTTCAAGTTATAGTATATGTATCTATTTACATATAATTGTTCGCGAATCATTGAGAACAATCGAAGGGTAATTGAATAGTTCAAAATTTTGAGATTCAACTTTATAGACTTTGCTTATCGTGTCGGAAACGTTAAAGATTAAGTTTAAATTTGGTCAGAAATTTTCGGGTCATCACAGTAAATATGAAGGCACAGATGTTTAGCCTATGTAATGGTGCCTGACCTGTTTCCACGCCTAATTGCGCGCCGCGCACTCCAGTGCGCACCGCGCATTTCCTCCCGGCCAATTTTTACTTCGTGTTTTACTTTACTTTCACAAAGATCTTTTCCCGCTTAACCGCAACTCCGATTAACATGAAACTTGGCTAACATGCTCATATATATTTTCTCATCATGGGAAAATTGTCGGATACCCGACCCGACCCCGTTGACTTTGACTTTGACCAAGTTTGACTTTTAGTCAAACTTAACCAAACACTTATACAATCGTTCTAACATGCTTTTATACTTGATTTTTGCATGAAACTTGATAATGTGACTCACATGCTATATATTCGAGTCGTAACGAGCCATAGGACTAATTGAACACATTTCGCCCGACCTTGTGTCGTAACTGGTTAATTGATACAACTTACTTGTTTAGGTCAAGGCTAAGCAACTTTCATGCACACGTTTACTTTGTGAAGAACATTTATACTCGTGCACTCGAGGTGAGATCATAGTCCCATCTTTCAACAACTTTTATACTTTTAAATCATGGGATGAGAAACATATATAGTTTTATACTACATACTTTATACTTTGAACACAAGTACGAAAACAAACATTCCACGTGCGAGTTAGAACAAAAAGCCTCAATTCAATTATCATTAGTTACACTTGCAGGGTGTAAGCGAGAACTTATATTATGTGATCACATGGGCTTGACGAGCCTCATTCGGACAGTTCGCTACCGTTAGCGGATGAAATATATTTTCGAGTTTAGTGTATGTTCTAACACTACGTAACAGGGTACAAAACAGTTAAGTCTTGATAATTGGGTGCTCACGATACAAACAACAAATTTTGGAATGCAAACGATTTAGATAATCAACGTTGTGGAAATACAAAATCTTGTGGTTCAAAAACAACGTTTGCAAACACCTATGATTTCACCAACGTTTTTCATTGACAGTTTTCTATATGTTTCTCAGGTTCATGAATGGCTATTTGATACATGCTTCCGCGTACTCTCATACTTGCTTGGGGTCAAGCATACATGCATACACTTTGATTACTTGCTTGGGGTCAAGCATACATGCATACGTTAGTGATAACACCTTTGGATTCAAACATATTTGTTTACATACTTACGCTATTTATAGCAACCGTGATTTTAAACTTATTATGTCGCAAGTTATTTCATTCATACTTTACAACTTTTGGAAACTTAAACTTGTTGTCGAACCGTTTGGTAAACTAAACTTTGTAAGTCTTGCACGTTTCAAATGAAAGCGACATAATTTTGGTCAAACGCGTCTCATATAGGGACTATGACCACGTAACGGGACCTAAGTTAACGGCGCCGTCAATGACGATTTTGTCGGGTTGCTACAAAATGTAGAAAAACTTTACTCTATCCTAGAATAAAGAGTAGTCATTCTCCACCTGGAGGGAAACATTCCTAGAGTAGAGAAAGTCATCACTCTCTCCGTTCGACGGATAAAGAGACTGCTTTCAATAGGACCTTCTGTAAACAAGTAGGAAAATTTAATATAAAAATAGAAATAAAATATAAAAAATAAAAAATGAGACGTCATGAAAATGGAAGAATCAAATTTTCATGGTTTTTGAATCGTGCCTGAAATTCAATTTAAGTGGCATTCAAGTCGCCAAAAATTGATGCTTTCTATTGACTGAAATAATAGAGCTGACAAGCTAGTAACTAAGAGATTGGATTATCACTCAGCGATGTTTTGTTGGTGTCGAAAAACTTTCTTCCCTCGTAGCTTTACGATGTGAAAGTGCGGCATAATTCGGGTGTCTCATCTGATAGTATTAAAATAAGTTGTTAATTAACTAATCTGGAGTTTTCGTAGGAGTTTAAACATAATTGACAATTGAGTTTGATTTTCAGTTGAAGATCGGTGTTGGGTTTGTTCAATCTTCAAGTGAGATATTGTTGAGAATATGGTGTGAAGCTAGAACAAATGAAATCAAGAACAAAGATCTCGATCCTAATGGAATCTTACTGATCCAAGTGGGATAATATGTGTCGATGTGAACATAAATCCTGATCCCAATGTGATTGCAGTTGATCCAAGTGGGATCAGCCTGACTTAGAGGCCAACTTGGAAATTCGAATTTTAGGTTAATTTTATGATTTAATTTAGTCGTTTGTTTTCGTGGGTTTGTGATTTCAGTAAATCACGTCATGTTAGGTCCTCACAATTTCTAACAATTACAATTACAATACCAATTAAAAGACATAAGACAAATGCTATTGAAATTAGAACTTTTTTGCACTGGCGTAGGACCAAAAATCGAATTATTCGGTAGCCACCATATGTACCATAACATAGTCGTGCCAATTACTTATAAACGACCTTTCGAATCTGAATTAGTTAGACTGCCAACCATCAAACCCAATTAGCCAATTGCCCCATGAAGCACAAATAGGAATGTCTATACTCGTCCAAATAGTATCCTTCAACGCCATAGATCAATGGCGACACCACAACAAACATCACGTGATCGATGGACTCCACTTGATAATTACACAATATACACCCAGTATCTTCTATCTCCGGTCCCATTGTTAACTATATGTTATACTTATATTATGAAAATAAAATATAGAAATTCCAAAGGTTAGAAGTAGGGGTGTGCGTGGTACGATTCCAGGCCAAACTTGTTCGGTTCGGTTCCGTCCCGAATCCCAATTTGAAGCAAAAACATGGACTGAGGACCGGACCAAATATTATCGGTTCGGTTCGGTACGGCACGGTTCGGGTATTTTTAGTGTTTTTTCGGTTTTGATCCGGTTCGGTCCGGACCGAAGACCGAAAATCCGTAAAATTATGGACCAAAGACCGGACCGAAAAAACTCGGTTCTGTTCGAAATCGGTTCGGTCCGGTACGGTCTTCGGTTCTTCCCGTACCATGCATACCCTAGTTAGAAGTGATAAGTATATAGTAGTTCTAATAACATATTTCTAATAATGATAAGTTCTATCTAAAATAAAAGTCGGCAACATTCATAATTAAATTAAATACTCCGTAATAAATAATAAAACCTATTATTTTGTTATATCCGAATCCTAATAATAATATTCTGAATGGGATCAATTCATGGCAATCGTATATTTAGATGATTATCTGGATGATGGGTATAGATCGATATTTATTGTTTGAAACAAATAGTAGTTAATAAATCGTGCGACAACCATGTTCGATTTAGATTGTTCACAAGCTAAATCTTTAGCTATCTCAAGCACGTCGTATAGTCATAATCAATTCCTAATTAGTAAATGTACGTTCAGGTGCATGCGCCAGTTTTGGGTTAGCTTGCATTTTATTTTTTTAGTTCATAGCAGTTCGGTTATAGTTAGTTACCTACGTTTGTAGCTTTCTAGGTTCCATCTCATCCGCTTATTTTTGTATCCTCATTTGACATTTTCTTTTTAAAAATTGCTTCGTTCTATAGGAGTTTTCCTTATTTTGTTAAAAAGATGTTATATTCAAGACACGTACTTCTGTACTATAGTTCAAACATGCTAGTAGATACCAAGTACGACAATTTAACTCTTAGACCATTAACAGTGCAGCGTGATCAACCCGAAATCCCCACCATCACGCCTCGACAGCGCCCTAACGAGGCATAATCGGAGCAAAATTGAGTTGGAGTGATGGCTGCATCACCGAAGAAGGTTGGTGGCGTGAGGGAGTCTTGCCCAATCAAAAGCTTCCATATGTATTTATATGTTCTATTTTGAATTTAATAGTTGCGTGTCTTGTAATTTTTATGGATGATAGGATGTTGAAAATAAAAATGAACTAGAAAAGAAACAATTTGGGTGACTTGTAAATCTCCAGATCTGTTAATCGCTTTATCTTGTTTTATTGGCGATTTGGGTTAGGTTTAGGAGTTTGCTCTTGTTTGTATTTGGGGTTTTCCTGATCACGTTTGTTCCTGTATTTTTGCTCGCTCCTTGTGGGCTTTTAATATAAATTTTCAGCTTTCCAAAATAAAAAATAAAAATCTCCAGATCTGTACAGACGAAGGAGAAGAAAAAAGAAACAAGTTTACACATTTTATCCCTATACTTTGTATAAACTTACAATTTAAACCTTAAACTTGAAAAAAATAAAAAATACAACATAAATTGAATATCTATGTAAATAATTATTTCAGACCCATGCAACATAAATTAGTATACTCCGTAATACTTAAGGGTGATGATTCGTACACCACCAATTTTTAGCCGTACACCACCAAACATGCTTTACAGTGTTGTACAGTACAACATCATAATGCATGTTTGGTGGTGTACGGCTAAAAACTGGTGGTGTACGGATCACTCCCCAATACTTAATAACAAAAAAATTAATTAATTTAATTAATATATTGAAACTAATAGTAAATACCTAAAACAAAAATGAAAAAGAAAATAAAAATGTGAGACTAATTACTCCATCACACAACCATCACCTCATACCACTACAAATTTAATCACGCAATCACCTTTACCAAATCACCACTATACCCCACAAAAACACTCATCACACCCCATCACGCTCATCTCCACTAATAATGGTCTTACAAACAATATTGTCACCAAAAACTTTACATCATACGTCAAATCTCGTATTAATCTAATTTGGACAATAAGAGCAGAAAATTTCTTTTTCATGACAAATACCTTACGAACCAAAGTCCTCCACAATAAGGAGCAACTTTCAAGCTAGAAAAACCGCATAAATAAAGCAAAGGCTTATGTTCGAGTTTTCTCTATCGTATGATCCAATCATGACAACCAGCGATGATTTATGATAGTTATTAATTTCGTTTCAAACTTAAATGATCATGAGAAATAGTTTTCAAAATAAAGCCGTTCTCTCAATTACACGAATTTAATACGACACGACTAGTACTAAACTTGCTTATGAAACGCTGACGAGACTGATGCCCCGTTTTCGGATCAAGAGGACCACAAACATCACAAGTAGACTTGGTATATTATTTGCAAGACAAAATTGCTGAAATAGTCCATGTGGTTTGTACTAGAATGCTGGTTTCGTCCCTGTGCCTTTTTTTTATGGATTTGGTCCCGGTGGTTTGTAAAAGTTGCTGATTTAGTCCCTCTGACCGACGGCCGTCAAAAAAGGCCGTTAACTCCAGTCATGTGCCAGACATGTAAGGGTATTTTCGTCTGTTTGTTTCCTTTATTGACAAAATTACTGAAATTGTCCATGTGGTTTGTACCAAAATTGCGGAAATGGTCCCTGTGGTTTGTTCGAAAATGTTGATATCGTCCCTACAACCATTTTATCGTTTTCAGAATCATTTTTGTGATAACATAAGCCTAAACATACAAATCATCCCAAAACAATCTGAGATCAGATTAGTGATCATTAACCTATACTGAACCTTCGACATTCAACTGAATTAATCAACAACTTAGAATTCAGTGATTTCCTGATCGAGTTCATCGCTAACCGAAAAGAAGAACGACTTGGTCTCCGGAACAATTAAGCGTATATCAGACCGAATTCAACTCATTTTCTGGATATCTATCAATCATTGAAGCTTCGCGATGCTTCAAATCATGTTAAATATCAGATGTTTTAGTCAACAATTTAATTGGAAAAAATCGAGAAGTTTCAGATGTTATAATTGATTGTCGAGTACTCGAATGATGATTCTAAGCAACTTCGATTCAGATATCTTCACCTGAAAACATTCATATTTTAAATTTAAATTTTGTATTCATATGAAGCTTTTCAAGCTATTCATCAATGTTTCTGAAAACGATAAAATGGTTGTAGGGACGAAACCAACATTTTCGAACAAACCACGGGGACTATTTCAGTAATTTTGGTACAAATCAAAGGGACGATTTCAGTAATTTTGTCAATAAAGGAAACAAACGGACGAAAATACCCTCACATGACTGGCACATGACTGGAGTTAACGACCTTTTTTGATGGTCGTCGGTCAGAGGGACCAAATCAGCAACTTTTACAAACCACCGGTACCAAATTCATCAAAAAAAAAGCGCAGGGATGAAACCAGTATTTTGGTACAAACCAGATGGACTATTTCAGCAATTTTGTCTATTTGTAATGAACAAATTAATTTAAAGTAAAAGATTACAAAATTTAATTTAAACAAAATTAGAGGATCTCCTTGTGGTTTATCTCAAATTGTGCTGGCCATTCCTAAACTTCTATTTTTCCCTTCCTTGTTCTATGAATGTTATTTTTGGCAAGGCATGCATGTGGGATATTTTTGTCTTTTCATCTTATTCACTTCTTTTTCATTTAACTAATCTTTTCACCTTTATCTTTATCCGCCAAAAATTATAAGCCCTGATTTCACCACATCATCAACTAAAAAAAATCACAACATAATTATAACTAAAGTTAATTCCCCTACATGATATCTTTTATAACAAAAATTGTAACCAAAAGCTAGTTCCACCTGTCAAAATGCCAAAATCTAACTGTAACCAAAATTATAAAACCTAATTTTAGATCTTGAATTTCCAGATCTGAAGTTTCACACACTATTTTTCGAAGAGAAAATATTTTTAATAAAACTAAACGAATCAGGAAAGTAGCAAATGGAGTCACCCCATACACGAACAAACATCACTAACTTCACTTCAGGAATACACTTGAGGAATACCCCAAGAAAATCAGTATGTATATCCTACTATATGAAACACACGAATAAATTACAGAAAAAAAAGAAACTGAAGCATGTTGCAAAGCAAGCAACCTGCACCAAAACGTGAATTCAGGCATATTTGCACATACAGCAGGATTCGAAAGCCACAATGGCTAATCAATCTTTCTCTTTATATCTCGTAAAAAAACCCCACTTAAATGATTTTAGTTGTTGAATTCCAGCAAGGCGGACGGACCATTCCATGATGTGTCGGAGAAGACTTTACTGTTATATACTAGACTTAGCTTAGATATGAAACTAAGCCTTCATAATCACACATACCCTTACACCTTGAATTACACATACCTAGCATTTTCCTTTCAACCTCACCGCACCTCACATGTAATTGTAACAGTGTGCAATTGAGAAATCAAGATCATATTCATATCTTCATCATTCATTCATCATCATCATCATACTAGCATTCATATACATAATACATACATACTCGATATATAATATACATACTGATATATTCTTACACGATCATGAACATGAACTAAATCAAAAATCGTACCTATATCTTTCCCACACATCCATGGTGACTTTGCAAAAAATTATTGAATAATCTAAGGACTCAACATCATCATCACAAAGGGGGCACCAAACCGAGTAGAGATCAATACCTCACTTATCTAGGTCAACACAAATTGGAAGCCGATATTTTAGTAATCTCCAAATGAACACCTCCACTTTTAAGACACAAGGTTTTTCCTAAGCATTTCCATCTGCGATCTGATTCCACGACGTACATACAATTTTTTAATATACAATCGTCACTACCATGGTTGCTCCCAAATTTCGTCAGATCTGTTAATTTGTAGTTCTTGGATCTACTTTTGAATACCAATTTCATATATTATCATCATCATCATTACTGCAATCCATTCATCGAAATCATCATCGTAATCATTCATCATAATTAATTCAGCGTTCCAGCCACCATCGCAGGAATCTTCATCATCATTGTTGCCGAAGACAGTGACAGTGGTGGTGCAAGAGACGGAGGACAGTAAATACCCACCTTCATCTTCTAAATACCCCTAACGCTCGGATGGATCTTCATGATGATCTCTTTATCAACGGGTAAAGTTTCAATTTCAATTGAATATATAGTATATGTATATTTTATTTTTTATTAGTTAAATGAATAATGAATTGATTATAATTAGGTATTACTTGACTAGGTTGTGGATCGATTCACCACATCAAAGTTTTTCACTTATAGTTGATACATGGAGTTCAGATACTTATGTTCCATGTTCTACCTATATACGTTATGGTAAACATGAGCTACATCTTAGTCTCTCAAATTGTATAATTTTGATCTATATTTTTTCTAATTTTGAGTTCTTAGATATGAATATGATGTTAGGGTTTTAATTTAGATTTGGTTATTCTGAAAGTTTTGATTTGAATTTGTTTATCTTAGGATTTTTTTATTTATTTGAAATTAGTTTTGATTTACAGATATCTTTAATAATGAAGATGATTTGCATGTGAAAAACATAAGTTAACAAAGCAAATTAACGACCGTTAGTTAAAGTGATGATCCGAGATAAGAAAATACGATTTATGGATGAGGAAAGAAAAAAAGTATAACATCGTCCATTTTATATCACAGCGGAAGACATTTATATAACGAACATAACATCATTATCCATAACTATAGAAAACCACGTAATTAAGTTTAACGTTCACAAACGGTGTTACTTTATTACAAACACAGTAAGAGTTCACATCAGAGTTACTAGTCAAACATGTCTTCTCACTTCACAGCCCGATCCTAACAGCAGTACCTAAACCTGCAGGGAAAGAATGTGGGGGGGTTAGCGTACCGCTAAGTGAATGGAATCTATCTACAGAATAAGCTTAAAAACCAAACATACTTAAATCAACAATCATGCCTACAACCAACAAGCATACAAGTAAAGAAAATACGAGGATCAGCGACTTCTACGGGCACACGATCCTAGCTGATACGGCTAGTATCTATCGATAGTCCTTCCTACCAAGTCTCTGCATAACTATCCAAACGCAACACATGTGTCATTCTATGCAATACTAAACAGACTGTAGGAATAGGACCCAACCTGACCCAGCATCTGTTGACCTCATCAGAACTCCACCTTACCCGACACCAGTAGGTTCCCAACCTGACCCAACATCGGTTGACGTCTAACACATTACGCATCTATACAACATTTAATTCACAGAGTCCAACTAACATGGCAATCACTACACTACATAGGGTAATCAGAATAAACCACAGTAGCATGACTTGCTACTTAAAATCTATCCGAAGATAGACCCACTCACCGATTACCAGCAACTGAAGGTTCTCAGAAGTCTAATCTTTATCTCTTTCTCGTTTCCACCTGAATATGATATAATACGTCAGTGATTTGCGGATCCAATAAAGCACAACATGTGCATAAAACCCAACTCATATATGTCCCTATCAATATTAATACCGTTCAAACCGATGTCACGTGTTATTACAACAGGATACATGTTTTACCGAAAAATTAATAATTACATTAGATTTACAAAAGACCATGGTTCAAAAAGAGTAAGATCACATCAGAGTTAATTCCTGTCAAACATAACATCATGATGCCCGTCTTCTTCCAAAAGCAAAATCTACAAAGCTAACAACCTGCAGGGAGGAGATCGAGGGGAATTAGCACGAAGCTAAGTGAGTACAACTAACTACATGCAATAGTATACAGGAACCGTCATACTAATCATGACACATAGTTTAACACATAAACATCACCCAAGTGCCATCTACAGAGACTCTGGCGGCTCGGCCAAACCATTAACCACCAGTTGATCGGACTGGGGCTTACCAAAAGTTCTGTAACGACCCAAAAATATCAAGAAAGGGCACTAGGAGCGCCGCTCTTAGACGGGGAAATGATTGGGACTTTTAATTAAATTGTAAAATATGAAGGGCACTTTGGTTGCATCAATACATACCCAAAACCATGTTTCGAGGCATCGCAATATACAATAAAATCATCATTGCCTTCGAGAAGTGACAAGATAGGAGCGGTGGTTAGCTTTGTCTTCAAGATTTGAAACGTGGATTCTTGCTCGGTCGCCCAAATGAATTTCTTTCCCTTGTGAGTTAACGCGGTTAGAGGACGTGCAACCAAAGAGAAGTTTTCAATGAAACTACGGTAGTACCCGGCGAGACCCAAGAATTGACGAATGTGAGTAGGAGTAGTAGGAGTCTTCCATTTACTAATGGCTTCGATTTTTGCGGGATCGACTTTAATACCTTGATCACTTACAACATGACCATGAAATTGAACTTCCTTCAACCAAAATTCACACTTGGAGAATTTGGCATAGAGTCGTTCTTGTCTCAAGAGTTCAAGCACAAGTCAGAGATGTTGTTCGTGCTCTTCTTCGCTTTTAGAATAGACCAAGATGTCATCGATGAATACAATAACAAATTTATCGAGATACGGTTTGCACACGCGGTTCATAAGGTCCATGAACACCGCCGGTGCATTAGTGAGACCAAATGGCATTACAAGAAATTCATAACTACCATAACGAGTCCGGAAAGCGGTTTTAGAGACATCTTCCCCCTTAACCCTTAATTGATGATAACCCGAGCGGAGATCGATTTTCGAATATACACGAGATCCTTGTAGTTGATCAAAGAGGTCATCGATGCGTGGAAGAGGATATCGGTTCTTAATCATCAATTTGTTTAGTTCACGATAATCAATGCACATTCGTAGGGATCCATCTTTCTTCTTAACGAACAAAATCGGAGCGCCCCATGGTGAATGGCTATGTTGGATAAAACCACGGTCAAGTAGTTCTTGGATTTGACTTTGCAATTTTTGCATTTCGGATGGAGCAAGTCTATACGGTGCACGTGCTATGGGTGCAGCTCCAGGAATAATATCGATTTGGAATTCCACCGGTCGATGAGGTGGAAGTCCCGACAATTCGTCGGGAAATACATCGAAAAAGTCACTAACAATTGGCACATCATCGATATGCTTCTCGTCGGTTTCAACTTTCTTAACGTGGGCTAGAATCGCAAAACAACCTTTACGAAGGTACTTTTCAACTTTAAGGCACGAGACGAGGTTGAGTCCGGTGCAACTCTTATCGCCATAGACAATCAAGGGTTCACCATTCTCGATAGGAATTTGAATCGCTTTTAAGATCGCAAAGAATGTGAGATTTCATTTTGGCTAGCCAATCCATACCAATGATTACATCAAAGCACCCTAGTTCTATAGGTATCAAGTCAATTTCAAACTCCTTACCCATTAAGTTTAACGTACACCCCCGATAAAGATTGTCGGCACTTAATAGTTTTCCATTGGCCACTTCAATGGTATAAGTAGTATCTAGTAGGAGTGGTGGAGTGCTAAAAGAATGAGTCAAAGTCTTGGTTAGAAAACTCTTATCGGCATCTGAATTGAATAAACAAGAGACATAAGAATCGTTGAGAAGAAACATACTCGTGACTAGTTCATTGTCATCCCAGGCTTCCTCGGTGTTGATGTTGAAAGCTCGGCCACGTGTATTGGGGTTAGCTTTCTTCTTTGGGCACGCATTCCTATAATGACCCGGTTGGCCACATTCAAAACAAACACCCGGTCTTGGTGCATTTGGCCCCTTTTGAGCAACGGGAGCAGCGTTTCTACAATAGTTGGCCACATGACCACTCCTTTGACATTTGTTGCAAAATGGCTTGCCATATTCACCATAATGATGTTTGTGGCACTTGTTTCAAAATGGTTTATTCCCGACATAACCTTTCTTATCGTCGAAGGTGAAAGGCTTTTTGATGAAGGTGTTGTTGTGGTAGTTGCTTGATAGAGTTGCTTCCCATTTTCTTTTGTTGCCACCCGCTTTTTCCTTGGCCTTAGGTGCCGGTACTACGATCTCATCCACCGTTTCTATCAATTTGCGGGCCATATCCAAAGCTTCTTGATGATTGGTGGGTTTGGATGACATTACTCCGTGTTTGATACTCTTTGGAAGACCATCCATGTAAAGTTCAACCCTTGAAGACTCGGGGTTCACAAGGTTTGGGCACATCAAGGCTAATTCGGAAAATCGTTGATTATAAGCCTTGAGATCGTTTCCGACCGCTTTTAGAATTCTTAGCTCTTGTTCGAGCTTTCGGGTTTCTTCACGAGAGAAATATTCGATGATCATCTTTTCCCTTAATTCGGCCCAAGAGAGGGCGTGGGCTTCATCGGTACCTACAGATTGTACATAGGTATTCCACCAAGTGAGAGCGACACCGGCGAAAGTGTGAGTGGAGTATTTGACCTTGTCTTGGTCCCGACAACCGCTTATGCTAAAGACGGCTTCCGTTTGCTCAAACCATCGGGTGAGCACAACCGGTCCCCCGATTCCATCGAAGGTGTGAGGTTTGCACCCCATGAAAGCTTTATAGGAGCATCCCTCATTTGAATTTCTGGCTCCATTGTTGTTGTTGTTGTAGTTGTTGTTATTGTTATTGTTGTTGGATGAGTGACCGGCCATGGCCGCATCCACGGCGGTGGCTATCATTCGTTGTAGAGCTTGTTCGGGTGTTTCATGGCGTGGCACACGGCGAGGAGGCATTGTTCCTTCAAAACACAAGAATATCGTTGATTAGTATTCTTAATAATACTAACCATGATATGGAATGAGGATAAAGAGAAAAAATTTCCTTGACTCGCCTTAAATTCTTTATGTTGTAATGTCGGAACGTTCATATGAGTCACCGTAATATAATCCCGGAAATTATATTACCCTAATTCATATGTGCATTCGACATTATTTCACTAAGTCAAGGTGGCGTGTCAATCAAATTAAACAACGTGAGATTAAGATGGAATAAAAGTTAGATATGAATGGAAAAGTTCGAGTATAAATGCACAAGTAGTCAAGTAATTTCTACTTCAAGTCTATATGCCGGTTGTAGTCTAGACTCACTAATGTACTCTATGACTTGGGGTTGACACCAATGAACTCTAAATCCCTACAACCAATGCTCTGATACCATCTGTAGAGACCCGACAAAATCGTCATTTACGGCGCCATCTACCTAGGTCTCGTTACGTGGTCATAAGTCTTTAACACAACGTTTGACCAAAAGTATGTCGCATTCATTTCAAAAGTAAGGATGTTTCAAGGTTTACAAAGTAGTTCGACAACTAGTTACATTACGAAGTTTAAAGTACAATTGAAACATATGCGACACAATATAAGAATAAGTCAAAAGACGCTCCACGTATGCATGTATACTCGACATCCAAGCAAGTATAAAAAATAATGTGCGGAAGCATGTATCACCTAGCATTTAAGGACCTGAGAAAACATATAGAAAACTGTCAACGAAAAACGTTGGCGAAATCATAGGTGTAATAGTAACGTTGTTTTTGAACCACAAGATTTAATATAGTTGATTATCCAAATCGTTTGTATTCCAAAAGTATGTTCGCGAGCACCCAATTATCATGACTTAACTGTTTTGTACCCTGTTACGTAGTGTTAGAACATACACTATACTCGAAAATATATTTCATCCGCTAACGGTAGCTAACCGTCCGAATGAGGGCTCGTCAAGCCCAATGTGATCACATAACATAAGTTCACGTTTACACCCTGCAAGTGTAACTAATGATAATTGAATTGAGGTTTTTTGTTCAAACTCGCTGTGGAATGTTTGTTTTCGTACTTGTGTTCAAAGCATAAAAGTATGATACGTATATGTTTCTCATCCCATGATTTAAAAGTATAAAAGTTGTTGAAAGATGGGACTATGATCTCACCTTGGTTGCACGAATAGTAAAATGTACTTCACAAAGTAACGTGTGCAAGAACGAATGCTAGTCTTGACCTAAACAAATAGGTTTGTATCAATATCGGTAAACACGGTCGGTCAAAGTGTTCAATTAGTCCTATAGGTCGTTACGACTCGATTAATATAGCATGTGAGTCAAATTGTCAAGCTTCATGCAAGATATAAGTATAAAAGCATGTTAGAACGATTGCATAAACATTTGGTTAAGTTTAACTAAAAGTCAAACTTGGTCAAAGTCAAAGTCAAAGTCAATGGGATCGGGTCGGGTATCCGACAATTTTTCTATAAAAGATAAGCATATATAAGTATGTTGGCCAAGTTTCAGGTTAATTGGACATGTATAGCATAGCGGGAATTAAACGGAAAAAAAATAAAAATTTCAGACAGCAGCCTTCAGATGCGCCGCATCTGCAAGTGATGCGCCGCATCAGTAGTAGATGCACCGTATCCAAGGCAGATGCGCTGCATCCCTATCTGATTCAGTGAACTGCTCGAAAATTTTACAAGTCTCGGACCAATCTTCAATTTATCATAACTAATGAACCGTAAACACCTAAAACGCATACCATACATTATTGGAAAGGTAATTTAATGGGGAATACAACTAACCACTTTTAATCACACAAAAATAACATTTAAAATAACCGAAATTCTCGTCAAGTGATCATTAAAGGTTCATTATCAAGGTTTCAAGTTCGTAAAACGTATTTTATGATTCGGGAATCCAATTTACACATACGATATGCCGTTTCGAAGGTAATTAAACAAACATTGCAACTAAACACTTACTAACAACATTAACAAGCATTCAATGTATCAAAAGTTCATTTTAAAGTTCATCAAACCCTAACCAAAATCATGAATTCAACTATTTTGTAAATGAAGCTTTTCTAAATCAACCTACACATCAAATTGAAGCTAATAATGCTAGTAACACATTTAATACATGAACTTTAACATTTAAACAACATTTAATCATACAAAATTCAAGATTAAGCACACCCATTTTTCATATTCAAGCTAGTTGCTCAAAACAACAAATCGAGCAAACCAAACACATATTCATGTTAGACTTGAGCCATAGACACTAATTAACACTTTTATAAGTTAAAAACGTCAAGAACAATGAATGTAGTGATTTTAGAAAGTTACCCAAACTTGATGAAATCGGTATGGAATTGAAAAGGAAGATGCAAGGATTCCAAATATGTAATTTGTTTTGTGAAACACTTGCTAGATTGGAAATAGATGATGATTCTTTGAATTGGAGTTTGAGAGAAAAGTTGAAGTATTAGAGAAAGAGGAGGTGAAATGAATGGATGAGAGTTCATGGTTGACTAGTTGACCTAGTCAAAAGTTTAGTCTCTTAGCAAGTTTAGTCCCTCAAGTTTCAAAGCGGGTGCGTGAATTACCTAAACGAAATATTTTAAAACGCGTATTAACGGAAGATGTTATAATTATATAACGGACTTTAAAATAGTATAACGGAAGGTAAACGGAAAAAGGCGGGATGTTACAGTCCTAATCCATAAGGACGAATACAATAACATATGGTTAAATCACGAGGTATTTGACCTCTATATGATACATTTTACAAACATTGCATTCGTTTTTAAAAGACAACTTTCATTATAACGATGATTGACATTATGAATACCATTTCCCAATATATCTAAACTATAAATGGCCTAATAATAATCTTAATGACTTCAACGACTCGAATGCAACATCTTTTGAAATATGCCATGAATGACTCCAAGTAATATCTTTAAAATGAGCAAATGCACAGCTGAAAATTTCTTTAATATCTGAGAATAAACATGCTTAAAAGTGTCAACCAAAAGGTTAGTGAGTTCATTAGTTTATCGTAATCAACCATTTCCATCATTTTAATAGACTACAAGATTTTCATTCTTCATAAATAATCTTACACTCGCAAGTGCATAAAAATCATTCATATGGTGAACACCTGGTAACCGACATTAACAAATGCATCTGGAATATCCCCAATATACAGGTACACTCATCTGTATATAAAATCAAAGTACTAAAGCACCCGTAACCTGAATGGGACGTGTTAAAGTCCATAGATCTATCTTCAGGATTTGCGTCAATTTGGGGGTCTGTTCCCAAATTCTTAGGCTACCAAGCTTTTTAAAGGGTGATATCCGGTATAATGATTCAACCATAGAATGTAGTTTCAAGTACTTGTGTCTATTTCGAAAAACAGTTATAAAAGCAACGCATGTATTCTCAGTCACAATAATATATATTGCAAAAGCATTTAAAAAGGGAGTAATGAAACTCACAATACTGTATTTTGTAGTAAAAATACATATGACAGCATTGAACAAGTGTAGGGTTGGCCTCAGATTCACGAACCTATATCAATTGTATATTATTTATTATGGAAATAACATAATTTCCTTTATTAATTATATATTATTTATGTGTTTGTAGTTTATATAAATTTTATACTAAATTCTATTAAAACATATACTTCATTTATATTTATTATACCTTAACTTATATGTTATATATATATTACCTTAAAATAATTATTATCTATTCATTTAGTTATTTTAAAATCTATATATATATACGTATATGTTTAATGTTATATCTAAAATCAATAGTTTGTTATATGTAAGTATAATGTTAATAGGTTTGATATATATAGTTATGTGAAATATTAATATAATTATAGTATATGTAATAAGTATATTTTATGTACAAACTATTTATTTGTAAAAAAAATGATAGTTTTGATATTAATGATTTACTAATAATAGTCCTACTAATAATAACTTTATTACTAACGATAATACTAATAATAAAAATGATAATGATAATAATGATAATACATATGTTAATAATGATTCTAATAATACTAATAAGTACATAGTGATACTAATACTAATATTAATAATAATAATAATAATAATAATAATAATAATAATAATAATAATAATAATAATAATAATAATAATAATAATAATAATAATAATAATAATAATAATAATAATAATAATAATAATAATAATAATAATTGTTTGTGTTATTTTAATAATAATAACAATCCTAATCATAATAATAGTAATAATAGTGATAAAAATTATAATTTTAGTAACAATAACAATGATAATAATAATAATAATTTTGGTAATGAAATCTACCTTCCAAAGTCTTTTTAAAAAAAATGTCCCGAACAGAGCTCGAACCCGAGACCTCTCGTTCACCCGCAAACACACTTAACCATTCTGCCATTCTTGTTTTTCTGATTTATATTGCAACCCAACCATATATATCTAATATTTCATTCATACTAGTTCATCATCTTCTTCACCATAATTAAAATCAAACAGAGGCAATTTAACAACAACAATCGAAAGGGTTTTGAACTTAGGATTTATAAACAACATGAAACAAAAATAAAAGTGTTCTTGAAATAAAACAAAATTTAAAAAAAAAACTGCATTTGAGCCTACTAACTTCAAAAATAAAAAGTGTTCTTCCATTTCGAATACGTTTTGGACAATTCTTACAACACGAATTTAGTTTCAAATCATTCCTAAAAACTATTGGAATCGTCAATTGAACTTGAAACATCAAAACGAGCTCTAATTTCTCGATAAACAAATTGGTTGACTTTTGACAAAATAACTTTGACTTGCAAATTCGAATTCGTTATTAAGAATTGGAACTTGAGATTTTACAGAAAGTTTAAGTAAATGATTCCTAACAACTCTGCATTTTTAGTTTTTGAAATTTGTTTCGAATTAAAGTTAGTGTATATCACTGTCAAGAACACATGAGCTCAAAAGTTGGTTTTGAATTTAAGACTGTTATAGATTATGATTACAACATAAATTGTGTTGCAAATCATTCATATAATCTTTATGGATCATCAAATTAACTGGAAACATCAAAACAAACTTGAATTTGATTCAAGAACACTTAGTTGACTTTTAAAACCCAAAACTTTGACTCTCAAATTAGAGATTAGTAGAAAGAATTGAGGATTGAAAACTTACAGATAGTTTAGATAGACGATTCCTAACAAAACTGTATTATTACATTTTGAAAATTCATTCAAAATCAAAATATGACCAAAAAGTTAGAAAATAGAGGTGTCGATGTTCTTTGAAGGTTTTAAGTTAGTTTTTCTGTTCTTGTTATATGAATCGCAGAAGTGGATACATATAATGGGATATGGAAAGATTATAACAGAGCCAAGATTTGATTGCCATTGTTAGTAGTTAAGATTCGTCGACATGATTCAATCAGGAGAAGAAAAAAATATAAAATACCAAAAGTGGTGATCTCTAATTGATTCTAATTGTACTATGAATTGGTATCAATTGATACAGCTTGCAGATATAAACAAAGATCAATTATAGTGTGAAAATGATAGAAAACTGAATACATAAATTATTTGTATTTATATATGTTTATACAGTATTTATATATCCGTATACATGTATTTATATATATATATATATATATATATATATATATATATATATATATATATATATATATATATATATATATATATATATATATATATATATATATATATATATATATATATATATATATATATATATATATATATATATATATATATATATATATATATATAACTGAAATTCATATTTGTATATGTATTTATGTATATCTAAATATATATCAGTATTTATATGTTTATATTTATATCTTTATTTGTATTTCTCTTATATTCATATATTTATATTAATAGTTTATGATTAATCTTTTAATAAATATAATAATGTTAATTAAAAATGATTATGAAAAATATAACTATGATAATAATAATAATAATAATAATAATAATAATAATAATAATAATAATAATAATAATAATAATAATAATAATAATAATAATAATAATAATACTAATAATAATAATAATAATAATATTACTAATAATCAATAAATGATACATGTATTAATCATATTAGCTAATAATATCTAAATTACAACTAAATAATAATTTAATCATTCTTATAGTAATATTTATATTTTAAGTATTTATTTTGATAATCACTTCATTAAATTTATAAAACTTTTAATATTTAATATGTATTAATATTACTGTTATTGATATTAATGAAAGTAGTAATAATAATATTTGTCATAACAATTATATTTTAACTCGCAGTTACATTTAATATATTTATACACATGTTTATTAACAAATGGTGGTTTATGAATTGAAGGTTTAAAGTCCAACGAATAAATAAACGTATGAAATTATTGTAACACGTTAATTTGCTTAATTTGTCGATATCCATCTTCTAAGTTATCTATATTTCATCATTTCACTTTTACATTAAATAATATGAAAGTTTAAATGATTAACTTATCAAGAGTCACGAGGAAATTAGTGTAAGGCATGAATTAAACAGGAATTTCCACTAACCCTTGTCTGGTTCTCGTTAATTGACACATTTGTTCTTGTTTGTAAATCACTTTACCATTTTCCAAATGTTGTCAAAAGAATAGATTTTTTAAATCACAGTGGACCTCATAACAGAGACCCATACTCATATCACAATGTATCTGACAATTCAATCATTTGATATTATCTTTTAATTTCGTCAATAATTATATTAAACATATATCGAAACAAATACGTTCATGTAAAGTATTATTCATCTAATACTTTGTTAACGTATTTAATTAATATTTATATATAATCGCATATGCACATCTAGTTAAATATAATTGTTCGTGAATCGTTGGGAATAGTCGAATGGTAATTAAATGCATAAATATAATTCCAAAATTTTGAGATTCAACATTACAGACTTTGCTTATTGTGTCGGAAACATGTAAAGATTAAAGTTTAAATTTGGTCGGAAATTTTGGGGTCGTCACATGGTGCGCCGCTCCTGTACATTTAAAAAAAATGGTTGGTTTTAATCAAACGGTTTTGAGTCGTTTCAAGTTCCTCCACCACCGTGTTGTATATATATAATCCACACGCGACGGATGCGTCATTCACACATATATACACCACGATTGTCTAGGTTACCACATGAGGAACCCAACCCACAGGTTGATATCTCCTACCGAGCCTACCACACAATAGGGACGCACTGGGCTCCAACAGACAAGCATCAACTAACATGCAGTCATAACAACATACTAACAAACCGTAGTAGCAAGTATATCTAACAAGCATGGAAATCATAATATAACATGCTACTCTATACTATATACTCCAGTTAGTCTCACTCACCGATTACCAGCAAATGAGAAGGTGTTCAGCTGTCTAATCACTGAACCTTCTCTTTCTCCTTTTCTCGTGAGAAATACATAAACACAAGTTAGTTATAGTATCATAATCACTAATATACAAACGGGCAATATAACGGCTAAGAAATCAATACTTAGTAAAATGTTCCACTGCCAAAGACACCCGATCAACGGTCAAAGACAGTCGGCCAACTATCTACACTCACTCGGTCGAGTGTCTAGTCACTCGGTCGATGGTCTCTCCCAAACACACTCGGCCGTAAATCTTACACACTCGGTCGATGGTCGAGTCGATCGATCGAGTGTCTAAAGACACCTGGACGACTGTCTATATCTGTAGGTGGTGAAGAACAAGATTGCGGATTTCACCCAAAATCGAACAATTCTTACTCTAGAGCTCGATTATGACCTCAAAACTGACCAAATCAAAGACACTATGCACGTAGAAACATAAACCCACAAGATTGTGACTCAAACAACATCAAATCTAACCATTTTGACCCAAATTACACACTTTGAAAAACTTACACAAAAATTCAAATTTCTCAAAGATTAAAGCATGAAAAGCTATGATTCTTACCTTGATAGAATCAGTAAATCACAAGGAACAATATGGTGTAAAAGATTCGAGCTCAAGAACAAAATTTACGATTAGGGTTTTGATGTAGGTGAGAATGAGAGTATGGAGTGTTTTGCTTGATGTTTCTGGAAAGTGCAAGAGAGAGAGAGACAGATACTAGTCTTATATTTGAGATTAAATCCCATAATGTGCAACCCACGGGTATTTATCTGTTATCTGATATCTTTCGTACGTCATTTGGCAACCCAAACGAAGTCCAAATTAAATAAACAAACCTGTTCTGTGACCCTTGTCACAAACTGATCCTAACCACATCATTAAATAATAATAAACATTAAATAAAAATAAAAGCATATAATAACACAACACAAACTCAAGGGCAAACTGGTATTCTTACAGCTAGGTCTGGTTGAGGATGTTACAAATCTACCCCATTAAGAAGATTCCATCCTCGGAATTGGTCAAGGTCAAATAAATGGGGATAGCGTGCCCTAATTAACTCCTCGGTTTCCCATGTCATGTTGGCACCTACACTGTGCCACCACTCTACTAATACCATTGGAATCTATTTTTTTCTTAGCTTTGTGACTTTCTTGTCCACTATCTTAATCGGCTCTTCTACTAACTTCTTAGTCAAGTCAACTTTCAAATCTTTTAATGGAAGAATCTGACTTTCATCGTCTACTTTACACTTCCTTAAATAACACACATTGAATGTGTTGTGAATTCCTGCTAACTCAGAAGGAAGATCTAAAACAACGTTTTGATCATTCAAAATCTCTATGATCGAAAATGGTCCAATAAACCTCAGTGCTAACTTACCACGTTTACCAAATTTGATCACTCCCATGCATGGCAAAACTTTCAAATACACTCGATCGCCTACATTAAATGTCACTGGACATCTGCGAGGATCAGCATACATCTTTTTTCGATCTCTAGCTGCTCTTAACTTCTCACGTGCGATTTCAACTTTTTCTGCAGTTATCTGAATAATTTTGGGACCTACAAATTGTTTCTCACCTGCTTCTAAACAACATTTAGGAGTCCTGCACTTGCGACCATACAACATTTCATACGGTAGTATTCCGATACTCGAATGATATGAATTGTTATAAGCAAATTCTATCAATGGAAAATGCGAATCCCAAGAACAACCATATTCTAAGACACACGCTCTCAACATGTCTTCTAACGTCTGAATAGTTCGTTCACTCTGACCGTCTGTCTGTGGATGATAAGCTGTACTTAGATTCACACGTGTACCTAGATTTTGTTGTAAACTGTTCTAAAAGTTCGATACAAACCTAGTATCCCTGTCTGAAACCATTGAAATTGGTAAACCATGTTAACTAACGATCTCTTTCAAATACAATTCTACCTGATCACTTAATGAAGTGGTTTCACGAGTAGCTAAGAAGTGAGCACTCTTTGTTAGACGATCCACTATCACCTAGATCGTGTCATGTCCTTTTTGGGTTCAAGGTAACTTTGTTAAAAAAATCCATCGTTATGTGATCCCATTTCCACTGAGGAATTTCTAACTGTCGTAGAGACCCATACGGTTTCTAATGTTCTACTTTAACTTGAGCACATATATGACACTTTTCGACGAAATTTGCAACATCCGTCTTCATTGTCGGCCACTAATACAACGTTTTCAAATCTCTATACATCTTAGTACTACCTGGATGCACTGTCAGTCTAGATTTATGCACTTCTGTAGGGATTAAATCCCTCAAATCTCCAAGCATAGGCACCCAAATTCGGTCTTTATAGGTCTTTAATCCTCTAGAATCATTGCATAGGTCAAATTTTCTTTTGGTTATTTGCTCAGTCTTTAGGTTTTCATCATTCAATGCTACTAACTGAACGGTTTTCAATCAATCAATCAAGTCTGAAACTATCTCAATTATCATAAATCTAACATGTTCGACAGTTTTCTTGCGACTCAGAGCATCTGCGACCACATTTGCTTTACCTGGATGGTATTTGATCTCACAATCATACTCTTTAATCAGTTCTTTCCATCGACGTTGACGCATATTTAATTCTTTCTGCGAAAAGGTATATTGAAGGCTTTTATGATCTGTATGAAATAAATTTCACAATGTGTACCATACAAGTAATGTCTCCAAAGCTTCAAAGTAAACACAACGGCTGCTAACTCTAAATCATGAGTAGGGTAGTTTCGTTCATGATCATTCAACTGTCGTGAAGCATACGCTATAACTTTATTTCTCTACATCAAAACACAACCCAAACCAGCACGTGACGCATCACAGTAAACCACAAAATCTTCTGATCCCTCTGGTAATGCTAAAATTGGTGCTTGACATAACAACTGCTTCTGAAAAGCCTTTTCTTGTTCATCAGTCCATCGAAAGGCTACGTCTTTTCTGGTTAACTTATTTAATGGACCTGCTATCTTAGAAAAGTCTTTGATAAATCGGCGGTAATAGCCTGCTAAACCCAGAAAACTTTTGATTTCTGTCGGTGTTTTCGGCGGGTTCCAATTCATTACAGCCTCTATTTTAGACTGATCCACTTTAATACCCTGTTCACACATTACATCACCCAAAAACTGCACTTTCCGCAACCAGAATTCACACTTGGAGAACTTAGCGTATAATTTTTCCTATTTCAAAAGTTCTAACACTAATTTTAAAAGTGTAGCGTGATCCTTCTCGGTTTTCGAATATATCAAAAAATCATCTATGAAGACAGTCACAAACTTGTCGAGATACTGACAACACACTCTATTCATTAGATCCATAAACACCGCTGGCGCGTTTGTTAACCCGAATGGCATAACCAGAAATTCATAGTGACCATATCTTGTTCTAAATGTTGTTTTCGGTATATCGGTCTCTGCAACATCGTACCTGATGATACCCTGAACGTAAATCAATCTTTGAAAAGTAGGAAGCACTCTGTAACTGATCGAATAAATCATCTATTCTCGGTAACGGATACTTATTCTTTATTGTTCTCTTATTCAGATATCGGTAATCTATATGTTAACACTTATTTCCTTATGAGGTAAGGCTTAGTGTATCAACACAATACTAGAAGTATCTAGTTAAAAGTGGGGGAGTGTTGCCGATTGATGTTTACTCTTGGGAAATAATCCCTGCAGACCCGGTTCACAAGTATAGAAACTTGTGGGGTGGCTTAATCAATCTTTTGTCCGCTGAGCGCTGAGCTACTAGCCAGATGACTTCTAGTGAGAGAAAGTACTATGTGAGAGAGAAAGGTGAAGCCTCTGCTCACAAGTTTTCAGAGTGTCTGAATCCGTAAAATGACGACCCAAGGGGTCTATTTATAGTGATAGATCTACCGGATGGTTCGGGGACACGTGTCAGATGATGATACGTTCTGTTATTCGTGATCCAAAATTTATGCTGAAAATGACACTCTCTGGTCAGGACTTAAGCGATAGGCGGCCTCCAGGGCTTACGCGTGACGGAAGCAGCCTGCACAGCCGAGAACGCTAGACGGATAGTTTCACAAAACTGTTGTTCCAGTGTTCCTGATGCTAATTTCATGCGAATATTATGCCTTTATGCGTGTATACGATAGGATACACCATTAAGTCCCCCCAGTTTAATGACTTAAGCGTTTGAAAAAGGATTAAGTTATTAAACTTTTGCTAATACCTTCCAAACAAGTCATCACATTTCCCATTTGCATCGGGGAAAACATTATTGATAATGATGACAGACAAATTTTACTGACATTGTGATGATTATTTTTACATGATTGAAACACTCCACGCGCCTCCAGCTGTAAAAAGCATTTCGATGTACCCAACTGTTGAATTTGTCCATACACGTGTCACGATCGTGTCCATGAAAAATGCATTGATGAATTCCTATATAAACCGCCATAACCTTTTACCTTCACTTTTTTACCTTTGTTCAAGATCCAAAAAGCATATACATTTCTGCACAAATCTTCATCACTTTCTTCAAGCTTTATTCTCAACTTTTAAGGTTTTTCATCTTTCAAGGTTAGTTTTATATCATCTCATTGTTATTTCTTATTCACTTTACCTTTTCACTTTATTACCATGGCTTCTGCGTCGAGTACTGGCCAAGAAAATGTTGAGCTTTCTACTTCAGATACCACTGATCTTCCTGAGGTTAGCACGATAGCGTCATCCTTATCTGAGAGTCATTTTGACGGTTTGAAGATTGCTTTCCATCATTTAAACCAATACAATCCTATACTTCCTACTGGCAATCAAAGGGCCAACAAACCCCCTGCTAGTAAATTTGCTTTATATGCTTTACAGCTGACTCACGGTAATCTCCGTGTTCCTCTTACACGATTTCTTCTACGTATCCTTAGATTTTAGAGCATGTCTGAGCCAAATCCATCCCCATGGGCTTCAGAAAATTATTCTTTTTGAAATGTACTGCAATGCCTCCAATATAAAGCCACGCCCTAAAGTTTTTATCTCTCTTTTTAGAATTCGAACAATTAGCCGTTGCTGGCTTATCATTGACAATAAACGAAATACATATTTTGTTGGGAAAAATAAAGTTTCAAACTTGAAAGGCTGGAAGAGTCCATTTTTCTTTGTTGACGAAGGAGTTATTCCGGAAGTGTATTTCGTTGTCCGGAAATGGAAGTCTATAGATGCTAGCGTAGGAAAGGCTGTTAAGGTAACCACCTTAGAGAAACGAATAGTAAATCATCTTAAAATCTCCGCCTTCCGCCCAGATCATATGAGAAGTATGAGGGGATTCTTGTTCTGTGTAAAATGAGCCAGGAATGGCCAAGTACTTCTGTGCCAGTACTCTGCCAGAATAACCAGGGTAGGATGTGCTACGATCATCCTAATATATACATGTCTGTCTATTTTATGTCATTATTGCTTATATTGCTATATTTGCCTTTGTTTAATTTTTTGCAGAACAAACTGAGATGCTTGT
Organism: Rutidosis leptorrhynchoides; assembly: GCF_046630445.1. NCBI lineage: Eukaryota > Viridiplantae > Streptophyta > Magnoliopsida > Asterales > Asteraceae > Rutidosis > Rutidosis leptorrhynchoides. The sequence continues at coordinate 509,909,681 of NC_092336.1, read as the reverse complement.
CCATTCTGCCATCCTTTCCCTCGATCTTGAGGATGATGTTGAAATCACTGCTCGAGACAAAACTCCTGCCGAGCTAGAGGTAGAAAGAATTGAAGCTGAGGCTAAGGCTGCTGCTGCTGCCAATGCTGAAAAAGAGAGAGAAAGCAGCGGTAGTAGCTCAGACAGCGAGTTTGAGCAGATTGACACTAAACGGACGGCGGAGGACACCACCACTGAGCAGGAAACAACAGGCTCGGTTGATATTACTGGTGAAACGCTCCCTAGCCCTCCTGAAAACACAAAGATACCCAAGAAGGGTAGAACCTCTAAGAGAGCAAAAGATGATGAAGGAAGCCCTAAGCTAAAACGCCGAAGAAGTATGCCAATACTGCCTTTTCTTGATATTTCATGCTTCTTTGTTCATAACTGTTATGTCTGTTTATAATGTTAACTTATTTGATATGGTAGTTCATTTAACAGAGTCTGATGATAGCCAAAGAAAGGCTGCTGAAGGTGGTGAGCAGAGGACAGTGGAGATCCTTGAAAGTCAAGAGGAGGAAATTTTGAAAACTCCTGACCGAAACTTTACTCCTTTTGATGAGACTGATTTTCAGGAGTTGAGGCCGGAAGACGACTCCTCCTATCATTCTCCACCCCCCACTATCATCATTCCTGCTATAACATCATCAAATGCTCCAGATCCACCAATTCCTGCTCATGTGAGCGCTTTGCATGCGTTTATTGATAGCCCTGCCACTAAGTGTAATGATTTCTTGACTCTTCTTCAGGTACCAATGATAAAACAACTTGTATGTATATGCTTGCAATTTATTTTTGTAAATTGTTAATATTGATCATAACATTCTTCTTTTGTAGGGTTGTACTATCCCTGAGCTAAATCCCCACTTCACCGCTCTCCGTTCTGAACAACTTAGGTAGTCAACTGCGGCATCTGCTATGTTGTTTATGAACCACCTACAGTCTTCCCTGCAATTGCAGAAGCATCAAGAGTATATTCTTGAGATAGCCCGTACTGAAAGGGCTGAAGGTTCAAACACTCGCAAAAGAGCTACTGAAGCTGAACGTGCTTTGACCAAGGCTCAAGAAGCTTTGAAGGCTAAAGAAGATGAGTTAAAAGGTGCTCAAGATGTTGCTGCTATCCTACGAGAGGAGAAGGAGAGAGTGGTGGAAGCTGAGAGGAAAAAGGTTGAGTAGGAGCAGTTGAAGGTTGGTGATTTGGAGAGTTAGCTGGAAGCCTTAAAATTAAACTTGAATGCTGAAAAAGAAAAGGCTGCTGAACTTCTCCGTAGGGCGAAGGCCAGTGAGAGTAATTTTGCTGAGCTGAAGAAGGGGATACCGGGTATAATAGCTAAGGTTCTTGGATCCTAACTTGTTGGGAATCCTTACAATGATTATGTTAATGCTGTTGTCACCCATTCCATTTCTGATGTTACCAACAAAGAAACCAAATGCCTTGCCCCAAACCAGCCTCTTCCTCCTGCTATTGCCAACTTGATGTGTCCCGGAACCTTGGAAAGAGTCAATGAGACAAAGGATAAACTGAAAAATCTCAAGATTGATGTTTTTTATGATGTGTGTAACAGGGAAGAATCATTTCCAAGGATGTTCTTGGTGTGAAATTTACATAAATTCTGTAACTATTTTTGAACAATGACTGTAATAAAGTTATCTGCATTTTATGTTACAAATACATGCTACTTTTATGATTGTGTTTGTCTTTATGCTTATTTCAAATACTTTGATGTCTCTTGCTAAAATAAATCTGCTTTGCACTAAGCATATGATAAATTTTCTATGTATAATCGTGTACTGCACAACTTAATAAAACATATTGAAAAGTGTTTGATATAATTCTTATGAAGATGCCTCGCACTGTTAAGTTTTTCTGAATTATCAACACATACAATATACTTTAAAAAGATTATGCCTTCAAATAATTTTCAGGACATTAAAGTCAATCATACATGTTCCGTCATGGAATTGATGAGGAATAGTTGTGAAGTATTTTTGAATAGTGGCTAAGAATTAATAACCTTTCCGCCATACGCCTTCCGTCATAAAGTTTATGAGGAAGAGTTGTGAAATACGTCGGCCTTCATATATTTTAATAACTTCATTCGTTTTGTGAAGTAATTTTTTATAATGTTTGTCATGACAAGTATCTAGTTTTTCATTTTGCCTCGGTGCGTTCTAGTAAAACTTTAACGTTTTCTAGCCGATCCCTTGCACCTTTTGCTGGCCGGCACAAGAGCAACCGCCATCGGAAGTATAAAAATACTCCCCTTCTGTGGGCAGGGTATAAATGCAATGTTTTACATTTGTCATAGGCAGCACTTTGCATAAGAAAAAAGATAAAATTTTATTGATTGATAGTGCGCAGTACATAAACAATTCATTATGAATTTAGGTGGATCAGGCTTAATTAGTACATTATGAAAGTTTAATGCATGCTGTTGTAAACATATGCATTGTAGCATAACTATAATAACGGACAGTAAAATGATAAACTTTGCTCTTCATAAAATGCTGACATTTGCTCTTCATACGCCAAGCGCCCAGAGCTGTACGGCCTGAATAGTTAATCATAGTATAAAAAACTCCCGAACTTCATCATCTCTGAACAATCGACTACGCCTTCTCTGATTTGCTCTGCCCTCTGGTAAATTTGCAAACGTAGACCGTTCCCTAGTTGGGGCTACATACTGTGAATGTATAGCACTCACTCCGTTTGGAGTTGGAAATCTGATCTCTGCATGAGCAGTGGATGCAATTACTCCAAATTTTGCCAACCCTATTCTTCCAAAAAGGACATTAAATCGAGAAGTGCCTTCCAAAATAGTGAAATCAATTGTTTCAGTTCTCAGCAATTGGAATGTTCCCATAACAACCTCCAAACGAATTCACCCCATGGCGTTCATCGGTGTTCCTGTCAATCCTGAAACCTTCAAATTTTTCTGCCTAGCTCTATCCTTTATGTGCCTTGGAAAAGTTCTCAAACAATGCCAATAGATGATATCAACTTCACTGCCTGTATCTGTGTAGATACGGCTGATAAACTTGTTTGCAATTTCTGCTGATATGACCACTGGCTGAACGGATAAAGTTCAATTTTGGATTGGTTGAAAAATGATTGGAGCATATCTCCAGCTGTCCACATTGTTGTCTGACTGCTCACCATCTTCATAACTACTATCATTAAACCACACCATCTTGATTACCACTTCTGGAGTTGGTTCACACTCTCCGTATGAGTTTCTGTTTTCGCGTCAGCCATGCACTTCCCTTCTTCTGTTCTCATCCCGACGTCCTCTTCGACCATCATTTTTCTGCCATGCAAATTTCTTTCTGGGATCATTTCTACTGTATTGTTTGCCTGGCAGCAAATGATTTAACTCTCCTACCTTAATCTTTGCAATGATTTCCCTCATCAAAGACTTGCAATTATTTGTATCATGACCCCACGCCTTATGAAAGTCACACCATAGCTCACTTCTTGGACCATCTCTTTCCTCCATAGGTGCTGGAGGATTGAAAGCAGTCCGGATAGGTTCAGTAAAAAGAATCTCCTTAGGAGTTTTGGTTAACGCCATTTTCAATGGATGCCTCTCTAAGGGCCTTCTGTTGTGGTGAAAATCATTGGGATGATTGTTGCCTCTACATCCGCCATTGGAATTGTCATTTCTCCACTGATTTCGATCAAAGTACCGTCCTCCGTTGTGCGGTTTGGTACTGTTGTTACCATCAAACTTTCTTGGTCCTCGCTCGCCAGCTCGAACATGCTTTTGTTCAACTTCCAATGCTTGATGCAGAGTTTTTAGCAAGTCATACCTTAACGTATGAACGAGTGCACTAAACCTTCGCTGATCCTGATAATGCTAAAAACGAACATATATTTCATAGCATTATTCCTCAAGAAAGACAAGCTTTTAGTTGCAATTGTTCTATTTACAAGTGATATTCGTTTAAATAATAAAAGGTGAAGACAAAAGACAGATTCGACGAATTGAAGACGCAAACGACCAAAAAGCTCAAAAGAACAAAAGACAATCAAAGAGGTTCCAATTATTGATAAGAAACGTCTCGAAATTACAAGAGTACAAGATTAAAAACGTAAAATACAAGATATTAAATTGTACGCAAGGACGTTCGAAAATCCGGAACCGGGACCAGAGTCAACTCTCAACGCTCGACGCAACGGACTAAAAATTACAAGTTAACTAGGTATATAAATATAATATAATATATAATTAATTATATTAATTATATATATATATATTATATTTATAAATAAAAACCGTCGGCAGAGAAAGACTCCAAGGACTGAGCTGTAAATTCATTCTCCGCGACTCGCGGAGTTTGAAGAGGATTTTACCGCGAGTCGCGGAGCCCCAAAAATCGAAAATCCCTATAAAGCCAACCGAATTCTGATCACAATTCATAATCTTTTTCTTCTCTTATCATACGTAAACGATATATATATATATATATATATATAATTTATATTTTAATTTTAATTCTAATAATAAGGGTATGTTAGCGAATGTTGTAAGGGTGTAAGTCGAAATTCTGTCCGTGTAACGCTACGCTATTTTTAATCATTGTAAGTTATGTTCAACCTTTTTATATTAATGTCTCGTAGCTAAGTTATTATTATGCTTATTTAAAACGAAGTAATCATGATGTTGGGCTAATTACTAAAATTGGGTAATTGGGCTTTGTACCATAATTGGGGTTTGGACAAAAGAACGACACTTGTGGAAATTAGACTATGGGCTATTAATGGGCTTTATATTTGTTTAACTAAATGATAGTTTGTTAATGTTAATATAAAGATTTACAATTGGGCGTCCCTATAAATTACCATATACACTCAATCGGACACGATGGGCGGGGTATTTATATGTACGAATAATCGTTCATTTAACCGGACACGGGAATGGATTAATAGCCACTAGAATAATTAAAACAGGGGTGAAATTACATTCAAGGGTAATTGGTGTAATTGTTAACAAAGTAGTAAAACCTTGGTTTACACGCAGTCGATAACCTGGTGTATTCATTAAACAAAGTATTAAAACCTTGTTACAATTCGAATCCCCAATTAGTTGGAATATTTAACTTCGGGTATAAGAATAATTTGATGAGGACACTCGCACTTTATATTTATGACTGATGGACTGTTATGGACAAAAACCAGACGGACATATTAAATAATCCAGGACAAAGGACAATTAACCCATGGGCATAAAACTAAAATCAACACGTCAAACATCATGATTACGGAAGTTTAAATAAGCATAATTCTTTTATTTCATATTTAATTTCCTTTATTTTATATTTAATTGCACTTCTAATTATCGCATTTTTTATTGTTATTATATTTAATTGCATTTTTAATTATCGTACTTTTTAATTATCGCAAGTTTATTTTATCGCACTTTTATTATTCGCAATTTCATTATCGTTATTTACTTTACGCTTTAAATTAAGTCTTTTATTTATTTAATATTTTACATTAGGTTTTAACTGCGACTAAAGTTTTAAAATCGACAAACCGGTCATTAAACGGTAAAAACCCCCCTTTATAATAATAATATTACTTATATATATGTTTGTATTTTTATAAAAGTAAACTAATATAGCGTTACGCTTTGTTTAAAGATTTCCCTGTGGAACGAACCGGACTTACTAAAAACTACACTACTGTACGATTAGGTACACTGCCTATAAGTGTTGTAGCAAGGTTTAAGTATATCCATTCTATAAATAAATAAATATCTTGTGTAAAATTGTATCGTATTTAATAGTTTTTCCTAGTAAAATATAAACTATTTCGTATACCTTAGCTTTAACATCAAGTATTTTTGGCGCCGCTGCCGGGGAGATTTCTAAACGCCGGAAGCGCAACGCTAATAATAAAAAAAAAAAAAAGATTTTTAGCTTACTTCTATTAAAAATTCGTTTTTGTAAAAATACGTGTTAATTATTCAAAAATATAAAAAGAAAAACAAAAATATAAGTATTTTTTTTTAAAATATTTAAGTTTTATAAGTTTCTTTATTTTTATTTTAATTTATAAAAATATAAGTTTTATTAAATATCTTTTATATATAGAAAAAAACAGAAAACAGAAAATAAATAAAAAAATAAATAAAGAAAAAAACGCGTCGATTCAAACTGTGCCAGAATTGAATTTCTGAACCCCGCGACTCGCGGGGTTTTCTTCATTAATTACCGCGACTCGCGGAGACTTTCTGACACGCCGACAGAAGCCCTAATTCAGCATTTATTACGGATTATTATTAATTATTATTAATATAAACCCTAATTATGTATTATTATTATAATTAAGTTTTATTTTAAAATTTCTTTTTATTTAATTTGTTTTATTTTGTTTAAATTAGTTTTATTAAATTGTAAAATTAGTAGTTTTATAAAAAAAAATAATATAAAAATAATATTTTTATAAAAATTGTAATTTTTACAACTTTTTGTATATTTTTATATTTTGTCCCTTTTTAATCGTTTTAGCGTAATATTTGTATTTTTAGCTCATATTTAATTTTAAACTTAGTTTTTGCTATAGTTATTTTTACTCCTAGATTTTTAGTTTTTGCCGTAGAATTCCTTAAGTGCTTTTTCTTTAGACTAAGATTTAGGTGCTTTAGAATTTTGCGACGCCTTTTTAAGTTTTAGTTTCTTTTTAAGTTATTTCCATTTGGGATTTAGTTTTTCCTGTAAGCTTTAATATTTTTAGACACCTTTTACTATGTATCAATTATCATTCCAATTAGTAATTTCAATTTGCGATTATAATTTTAAGTTAGTTGTAGTAATAAGGTTAGGTTAGTCAACTATTTTTAAGTTTTTATAAGTTTCTTTTATTTTTCTGTCACCTTTTATTTTTCAACCATTTTTTTTTCTTTTTTGACCTTTTTCGACGAACTCTTTTTCTCTCTTATTTCTCGCCATCCTAGTTTTTAGGACTTAGAATTTTTTCTACTTCTTATCTAAATTTCTTAAAATTACGAAAATTTATTTTGAGTGGTTAAATTGATAGACATCAAAATTTTCTGGTTCGTAGTAATAGTTGGATTTGTACGTGGACCGGGTTATTGGAGCCAGACAGTCCTCAATTATATTGAGACCAAACGAATCCTGCCCCTCTGCTGCATCTTTTGGCTATTCGAAACGTGGGCAAAATCAGAAAAGTCTATTGATTGGATAACTTATTATAATTTTTCTTTCCTTTTTAAAAACTAATAGGATATTCAGTGAATGCACCGAGCAAGACGTTCATCCCTTTTGTACGTTCACCACCTGTAACTAGATCAAGACATTTAGCAAATATAACCGCCGTTGATTTTTCTTTAGAATCGTCATCCAGTCGACCAAGTACTTCAGTTCAAATTTCCGATAATCCATTTTTTGAACCCGACATCACAATTGAGAATCCGGAAAATATTCAGGAACGGTTCATAGATCCTGAACCATTAAACTTTACTCCGGAGCCACCAATCATTCAAACAGAGATTGTTGAGGAACGAACCATTAAATCAGAATCATCTAGTGATACCTATTCAACAAATTCAATTATGGAGAATCTGGAACCTTTAAGTATGGAAGACCGAATGAGAGCTAAACGCACTGGCCAAGGTCACGCAATTACTCATCCAGACATTAATGCGCCAGATTATGAAATCAAAGGACAAATTCTACACATGGTGACTAATCAATGCCAATTTAGTGGTGCGCCGAAGGAAGATCCAAATGAACATCTACGTACCTTTAATAGGATCTGCACACTATTTAAAATCCGAGAAGTGGAGGATGAACAGATATATCTCATGTTATTTCCCTGGACTTTAAAGGGAGAAGCCAAAGATTGGTTGGAATCGTTACCTGAAGGGGCGATCGATACATGGGATGTTTTAGTTGACAAATTTCTTAAACAATTCTTTCCTGCATCTAAAGCCGTAAGACTTCAAGCAGAAATTGTTACGTTTACACAGAAATCAAATGAAACTCTATATGAGGCGTGGACAAGATATGGAAAGTTGTTAAGAGGATGTCCGCAACATGGTTTAGACACCTGTCAAATAGTACAAATATTCTACCAAGGATGCGACATCACTACAAGAAAAGACATAGATATAGCAGCTGGTGGTTCTATTATGAAGAAAACCGAAACTGATGCTTACAAAATTATTGATAACACTGCTTCCCACTCACATGAGTGGCACCAAGAAAAAGATATCGTTAGATCATCTAAAGCAGCTAGAGCCGATTCTAGCCATGACTTAGATTCCATTTCCGCAAAGATAGATGCTGTGGAGAGACGAATGGAAAAGATGACATAGGATATTCACTCAATACGAATTAGTTGTGAGCAGTGTGGAGGACCACATTTGACAAAAGATTGTCTCAGTATTGAATTAACAATGGAACAAAGAGGGAATATTTCATACATAAATCAAAGGCCTGGAAATAATTATCAGAATAATTATCAACCGCCAAGACCGATTTACAATCAAAACCAGAATTATAACCGAAATATTCCATACAACAACCAACAAGGTCCTAGCAATCAACAAGTATCCAATAATACTTATAATCAGCAAAGACCTAATTTTCAAAACAAACCACCATAACAAACCGATGATAAAAAGCCGAATTTAGAAGATATGATGACGAAGCTAGTTGAAACTCAAACGCAGTTTTTCACATCTCAGAAACAAACAAATGAACAAAATGCTCAAGCATTTAGAAATCAACAAGCTTCTATTCAAAATCTGGAACAAGAAGTAAGTAACCTAGCAAGGTTAATAGGTGAAAGAAAACCGGGAAGTCTACCTAGTGATATAAATGCTAACCCCCGGAATGAAACAGCTAAAGCTATTACCACAAGAAGTGGTACAACACTTAAACCACCTGAAATACCTGTAACTTCTGATGAAACTATTCCTACTCCACAAGAACCACAACCTGATCAAAATAAGGAAAAAGAACCGGTAGTTGAAAAGGTTAATGAAAATAACACAGTTAAGGATAAACCTTATGTTAAACCATACCAACCACCACTTCCTTACCCGAGTAAAATGAAGAAAGAAAAACTTAAAGCCGAGCAATCCAAATTTTTGGATATGTTTAAACAGATAAATGTAAATCTTCCTTTCATTGATGTGATTTCAGGAATGCCAAGATATGCTAAATTCTTGAAAGATCTAATCTCAAATAGAAAGAAAATGGAAGAACTCTCGGCTGTTACTATGAATGCTAATTGTTCAGCAGTGCTGTTGAATAAGATACCAGAAAAATTATCTGATCCAGGAAGTTTCACAATTCCATGTTTTCTGGGTAGTCTTAGTTCAATAGAAGCATTAGCAGACTTAGGTGCTAGTATAAATCTAATGCCGTATTCACTATACGCTAAACTAGACCTTGGAGAATTAAAACCAACCAGAATAAGCATACAACTAGCCGATAGATCAATAAAATATCCTAGAGGGATAATGGAGAACATGCTAGTTAAAGTTGGTACTTTAGTATTTCCAGTAGATTTTGTTGTTCTGGACATGGAAGAAGATTCTCAAGTTCCTCTCATATTAGGAAGACCATTCTTAAACACGGCTAAAGCAATGATAGACGTGTTCGGTAAGAAATTGACCCTAAGTATAGAGGATGAGAGTGTTACCTTTTCAGTTGATAGAGCAATGCAACAACCACAATCTGCAGATGATACATGTTATTATATTCAAACTATAGATGCACATGCAGAATTATTAGAAGAATTTCCAGAATTACAAGGAACAGGAGAATGTTCTTTAGGAGAAGGTAATGAACCAATTGATGAAGCTGAAATGTTAGCTACACTAATAGCTAATGGATATGAACCAACAACAGAAGAAATTCAAATGCTAAAAGAAGAAGACAGATATCGATATAAATCATCGATAGAAGAACCTCCGAAATTAGAGTTAAAGCCACTTCCAAACCATTTGGAATACGCTTATTTACATGGTGAATCTGAATTACCTGTAATAATATCGTCTTCTCTTACTGAAAATGAGAAATCACAACTCATTTCTGTGTTGAAAGCTCATAAACCAGCCATTGCATGGAAGATTCATGATATTAAAGGAATAAGTCCTTCGTATTGCACACATAAAATCCTTATGGAAGAAGGTCATAAAACATATGTGCAACGCCAACGAAGACTAAATCCTAATATGCAAGATGTAGTTAAGAAAGAGATTATTAAACTGCTAGATGCAGGTTTGATATATCCAATTTCTGATAGTCCATGGGTAAGCGCAGTTCAATGCGTGCCTAAGAAGGGTGGCATGACTGTCATTACAAATGAAAAAAATGAGCTTATTCCTACTAGGACTGTAACAGGATGGCGTGTATGTATTGATTATAGAAAATTAAATGATGCCACCAGAAAAGATCACTTTCCCTTACCTTTCATAGATCAAATGTTGGAAAGATTAGCCGGAAATAGTTACTATTGTTTTCTAGATGGATTTTTCGGATATTTTCAAATTCCAATAGCACCCGAAGATCAAGAGAAAACCACATTCACGTGCCCTTATAGTACTTTTGCTTACAAACGCATGCCATTTGGACTTTGTAACGCCCCTGCAACCTTTCAAAGGTGTATGATGGCGATTTTTCACGACATGATAGAAGAATGCATGGAAGTATTCATGGATGACTTTTCAGTCTTCGGTGATACATTTAAATCATGTCTAGTTAATCTGGAACGAATGCTAATTAGATACGAACAATCAAATCTAGTACTTAATTGGGAGAAATGCCATTTCATGGTTAAAGAAGGCATCGTTCTTGGACATAAAATTTCAAAAGAAGGAATTGAAGTGGATAGAGCTAAAGTAGATGTAATTGCTAAACTTCCACATCCCACCAATGTTAGAGGAGTTAGGAGTTTTCTAGGGCATGCCGGTTTTTACCGACGTTTCATAAAAGATTTTTCTAAAATTGCCACTCCTATGAATAAACTCCTAGAAAAGGATGCTCCATTCATCTTTTCAGATGAGTGTATCAAATCTTTTAATATTCTTAAAGAAAAACTCACTAATGCGCCGATCATGATAACACCAAATTGGAATCTACCATTTGAACTAATGTGCGATGCAAGTGATTTTGCAATGGGAGCCGTTTTAGGACAAAGGATTGAAAAACGATTTCAACCTATATATTATGCTAGTAAGACGTTACAAGGAGCACAAACAAACTATACAACTACTGAAAAAGAACTCCTTGCTATTGTCTTTGCTTTTGACAAATTTCGATCATATCTCGTTCTAGCAAAAACGGTGGTCTATACCGACCATTCTGCTCTTAGATACCTATTTTCAAAACAAGATGCTAAACCAAGATTAATCCGTTGGATCTTACTCTTACAAGAGTTTGATATTGAAATCCGAGATAAAAGAGGAGCAGAAAATCTCGCCGCTGATCATCTTTCTCGTCTTGAAAATCCCGAATTAGAAGTTCTAAATGAATCAGCCATACAAGACAACTTTCCTGATGAATATCTATTGAAGATAGATTATAAAGAAATCCCATGGTTTGCAGACTATGCAAACTACTTAGTTTGTGGATTCCTTGAAAAAGGATTATCGTACCAAAGACGAAAGAAATTCTTCAGTGATATAAAACACTATTTCTGGGAAGATCCACATCTGTTTAAAAGTTGTCCCGATGGAATAATACGCCGATGTGTATTTGGAGATGAAGCTAGTAAAATTTTAAACCATTGTCACACAGGACCAACAGGAGGGCATTATGGGCCTCAACTAACAGCAAGAAAAGTTTATGAAGCTGGATTCTATTGGCCTACAATTTACAAAGACGCACACCTTCTTTGCAAATCTTGTGATGCATGTCAAAGGGCCGAAAAAATAAGTCAACGTGATGAAATGCCACAAAATGTCATCCAAGTATGTGAAGTATTTGACATTTGGGGTATTGACTTTATGGGTCCATTTCCAAAATCTCATAATAATCTATATATACTCGTAGCCATTGATTATGTATCTAAATGGGCGGAAGCACAAGCTCTCCCAACTAACGATGCACGAGTTGTAGTCAACTTTTTAAAACGTCTTTTTGCAAGGTTTGGAACACCGAAAGCTTTAATAAGTGATCGGGGTACTCATTTCTGTAATAATCAACTTGAGAAAGTTCTTAAAAGATATGGAGTAACTCATAAAATCTCCACCGCATATCATCCACAAACAAGTGGACAAGTTAAAAATACCAACCGAGCTTTAAAACGTATTCTAGAGAAAACCGTAGGATCAAATCCGAAGGAATGGTCCATTAAATTGGAGGATGCACTCTGGGCTTTTAGAACAGCCTACAAAACTCCAATTGGAACCACACCTTTTAGACTTGTTTATGGAAAAGCATGTCATCTTCCAGTAGAAATTGAACACAAAGCATTTTGGGCTTTGAAGACATGTAATCTTGATTTACATGAAGCCGGACGTCTACGATTAAGTCAACTAAACGAATTAGAAGAATTAAGACATGAAGCATACGAAAATTCGTTAATCTATAAAGAAAGAACGAAGAAATGGCATGATAAAAGAATCAGAAGTTCAAAAGAATTTAAAGAAGGAGACAGAGTTCTTCTTTTCAATTCACGATTCAAGCTATTTCCTGAAAAATTGAAATCAAGATGGTCTGGACCATTCATAGTCAAAAGAGTTTTCCCATACGGAACGATAGAATTGATAAATTCAAATGGGATTGAATTTAAAGTTAATGGTCACAGAGTTAAACATTACATACATGGTCCGATGGAAGTCGACAACGAAGTTAATCACAATTTCGACACCACAGCTAACTAAGTGTGGGGAGAATCAAGTCTTTAAAGGATAATATGTATTTCTGTTAGAGTTAGATTGTCTGTTTTCGTGTAGTTCTCGAAAATGGAACCCGAATGGTCTTTCCCTAGCAGACCCTAAAGAACTAGTCTTCTCCCCCCATTCTGAATTTTTATTTTTTTTAGGTTTTTACAAAATGAAGACTGCCTGTGAGCTAAACCATGGTCTAATGCTACACGCTTTGATCACTAAACGTAATAATGACATACTCCCGAGTGAAATAGTATCAGTAATCAGAGAAAGAATGGACGGAGTTAGAAAAGAATCCAGATGCGAAGATAATAAGTTACAATTTGGTAAAGGAAAATCAAAATCCGCAGCAAAAAGAAGAGCACGACACCTAGAACGATGTCACAAATGCGGAAAATGGTCACATGGAGGTAAATGTTCCAATAATCAAACCTATTCAAATACCGAATTTGTTACTTTATGCAGAGACGGACCGTTCATATGTTTAGAAGAAAAGATACTGAATGCTCGAGGTTACGCCTATGTAGCCATGGAAAACCAATTAAACCAACTATCTTATGAATGGGATAGATCATATAACTAAGAAATCTATTTCACAGGTATGTCTGTACAGTTTTTATTTTTATTTTTTTTTATTTTTAACCTTTTGATAATAAACGCTAATTTGTTCGCTAAAAAGTATTAAATTGGTATTAAATAAAATTAGGTTTGGCGACCGAAATTATTGATATCATTCAAAAATTTATTACATCACTGCAAAATTTAACGTTTATTCTTAAGGTATAAATATCTTTAAACAATCAACCCAAAATATTTCAAAAATTCGTCATGAGTTAAATTAGGTCTTGGAACCGAAATTACTTTACCGAAAAGAGGGGCGCATATTTTTGATAATATTTGATTGATTAAAGTGGGATAAAAAGACAAAAAGATTTTTTTTTACCATGTTTTTAAAATTAATATTTAAATCTTAAATTAATATTGTAAACTTTGTAAAAACAATATATTTAAAATTGTAAATATTTGAAAAATTAATATAAGTTTGGTATGAATTTATAATATGAATTTTTAAATTAAGTTTGGTGTGAATTTTTAATTTTTAAAATATGAATTTTTAATTTTATGCATTTCAAATTTTAAGTTTGGTGTGAATTTTTAATTTTTAATTTTTAATTTTGAATTTTATATTTAAGTTGTGTGAATTTAAAAACAAAAATTTACTTTATCTCATTAAGTTAAGAATATGATTTTTAAAATTCGTCGTAAGTTGAAGACTAGGTCTTTGAACCGAAATTGCTTTACCCAAGGGAGGGACGAGAACTTTATTATCATTATTTTTAATCTTATTGATTTAAAGTATGCCAAAAACATTAAAAAACCCAAAAATCTTAGCTTTTAAAACAATCGCTGCAAAAAGAGAAATTTTAAAATTTTGTCGAGGGACGGACTAGGACATCGATCCGAAACGACCTCGTCCTAAATAATAAGGGAAACAAAATTTTAAAATTAATTTCTTAATTGTTTTCAAAAGTTAATGATTATAAAAAAAAAAAAAAAAACAAACTCCGCGAGTCGCGGAGTTTGAAGTGCATTTCACCGCGACTCGCGGAGGGGTCGGAAATCAGAAAAAAAATAAAGAGCTGCAAACTGATCAGTCCAACCCCCAACTCAAAAATAACTGCGAAAAACTGCACCCGAAAAACCCGAAAAATACACCCCAAAATCACAATTTTTAACCGTTAATCACCAAATCTTTTGCTAAAATCATGTTGAGAAGGATGCTATCTAAGAATTACTCAAGAAAAACGGTAAATTTCTACACCTAAACACCATTTAATTCGAAATTTGATGTTCTTGAGCAATTTTGTCCCCAATTTGATTTTGATGCTTTTTAGTGTAATTAGGCTTAAATTGTTTATGTATTATGCTTGTATAACCTAGATTGATGCTGTTTAACATGATTAGAAGCCTTAAACTTCAAATTTTGAGTAATCTAGGGTTTGTGTTCTTGAGCAATTTGGGGCTTTTTGATATAAACAGGTTATGGCCGATTTTTGTCATGAATTGTTGCTAAATTAAGTAGTGTAACATGTTTAGGTAGTTAAATGATCCAAACTTTGAGCCTAAACATGATTTTGAGAATTAAAGTGGACTTTTTCAAGTCTAAAATTCATGAACTTGATTTTTGAAAGATAATGCCATTTGAGACTTGTTTAATTGCTAGTAATGATTATTTTGACATGTTATTTGAGTTGAATGTTTATGAACTTGGCGAACATTTTCGTATATGCTTATTTGAAAAAGTGTAGATTTGATAAAAATGTGAAAATGAGCTTATGTTTGATATAAATTGATAATGTCATTGTAATTATTTTGATTGATGATTTTGCTGACACTAATGCATATTTGGATGCACAAAAATTGTGTTTGATGTGTTTTGCAGAATGAAAAGGGTGAATCTTCATCCCAAGCCCGCAATGCTCCTGCTGAGAATTTGGAACAACAGGAGGTGGATAACTACTACAAGCAGGATATACCTCATCCAGTCATGACCTTTTCCGATATGCACTTGGAAGAGTTGCACCCGAACCTGAGATTTGACAGACTTTGGATAGATTATCCAAAATATCAAAGGGGTTTGCATACTCTTCATTCTAAGGTTGTTGAGGTACCGAGGGTCATAGAATGGGGACCCTTAGAAGCTGTAGAATTGGCCGGGCCAATTAGGGAATTACTTGTACAGAGGTATGGTAATTCTTCTTTTAATGACTGGGTATGTTTATTCACCATACGTAGACCTGTATATAAAGTATGGTGTAAAGAATTGTTATGTAGTATAGAGTTGAATGATCGGGTAGCTAGTTTAACCGATCGTTCTTTTATTAGATTTTTGTTAGGCGGTTCGATGCGCCACATGTCTTTACTGGACATGGCTCAAGCTTTACGTATATATACGCCTGAGGAGTTAGCGTCTGCCGATTGTAGAGGATTGATACTAAACGGTAGAAAGATAGATGAGAATTTTGATACACACGGTGTGTGGAGTCAAATGACAAGCCATCACCGTTTCAAAGGGGGAAATTACTCTTATTTGGATATAGATAGAGCCGAATTAAGAGTGATACATAGGTTTTTAACTAATTCGATTACACAAAGGGGTAAGAACAAAGAAAAAGTAAATGAACAGGATTTGTTTTACCATATGTGTATTCGAGACCCACAAAGCGCTGTAAGTATACCATATTGTGTGGGTTATTATTTATCAGCTATGGTTCGGGGGATGCGACCACATAGCATAATAGGAGGTGGTATTTTTATTACTTTGATTGGTGAATATCTCGGTGTGGATATAAGTCGGGGGGATTATTAGTAGAAGAACCGGAACCCCGCGATACTATAGGTTTAAATGTATACCATGGTGCGAAAGTTTTGAAGAGGCGAAATAACGCCGCAGTACGATACCATGGTAGACATCCACAGGTGGAGAGAAACCAGCAGCAAGGTAATGTAGGAGGGGGGAATGAGATGCAAGAAATGCATAGGTTTATAGCTTCTCAGGAATACGAAAATGCTAGACAGAGAGCATTTGAAGATTGGCAAGTTCATCAGAACCAAATCATAGCTCATTGCCAACATATAGGTAGAAACTATATTCCTACACCGAAACCCATCTTCCCTCCTTGGTCTATAGAGATGCAGCCACCGTATCCTACGTATGACCCTGCCGAAGCATTCTATAGCACTTATGGTTATGCCTGGAACCCCTATTGGTACCAATATCATCCTTAGTTTACTTATTATTATTTTTTTATTTTGTAATTTGTAATTATTGATACGTTTAATACTTTTGTTAATATTGTAATCATTTTTATAATTATCTAACTTTTATTCTTAGATTTTAATAATTTTTGAATGTGGGGTAATATACCAAACTTCAAAAATATGTATATATGTTTGCAGTTTATCTTATGTACACAACAGGGTAAAACAACGCATTTTCAAAGACTGGCATTAAGTTCAGCAAAAGCAACTAATTTTGACGACAAGATGCAAAATATATGTGAAATAACAACAAGACGGAATGAACAAATGATGTGCACCATTTATCATTCAGCAAACAAACGCCAATATATTTGGAAACTTTGGTAAAAATTTAATCATTTTCACACAAATCACCCTCAATAATTTAAATTGTTACTAATTTCTTGCAAATGAGGGCATTGCAAGATCTTAAGTGTGGGAAGGGGTTAAATTCTTTCGGATTTTAAAAATTTTTACTTTATACACTTGGTTACCATTAAAAATACTAGTAAAGCAGTAGTTGTATTAGAATCTAGTGCTCTCTGATAAAAAAAAAGAACAGCCCTAGTCTTATATACTGACTACCCAATTCTAGTAAAATTTTTCAAAATTTTCAATTAAATGAATTCAAAATCATGTTTATACATATTTATGAACGATAAAACTAGGTTTTAACACCGAAATTATTGTTACCTCGGAAAGGACATAAATTAAGAAACAAACTAAAATGTTAAAATTCATTTAAAATGGAATAGAGGACGATAAAAAGGAAAATAAAAGCCAAGTGTGAGAAAATTTACCAAGTTATCTTAAACATATGTCACATATATCTGTAACAAATAACTGAAAATACTTTTGCTTTGGACTAAACTAAACTGTTTTACCCGATGAAAGAAAAGAAGAGATGGATCTACACGATGAATCAATTCCATCATTAAAAGGAAGTAAAGTCTTCAGAAAAAGACACGCGCTTCTTGATTTAGGTCATGAAGTTGTCGTCCAGACCAGCTGTAGGTTGACGAAAAATCTAGAAAAGTCATCACTAAAATCAGCAGGAAATCCACGGACCTCAGCATTAAACAGGGTCGCCATGTGGTCAGATTTATCCTAACCATGAGAAGGATTTATCTCGTACAATGGGGGGGGCACCGTGCAAATTAGCTTGATAAGACTAATGAATCAGATCCCCAGAAAGGATAATCTCCTTAAAGATTAAAAATCAGCTTTTAAGACTGATATTACTCAATCCTAGAGATTGACCTTAAAGATTGAGAATTACAAACTCATGGAATTCAATGATATCTAAACTCAAGCTTGAACGAGAAAATATTTTGATCAAAATTACAAACCGATTTGTTTTCTGAAAACCCTATTTTCAATACGTTCATTACCATTGAACGTAAAATCCTAGGAATTCACCTGGAATTCATTAGGTCACCTGAACTAAATCGGGTGTCAACCGTAAGAACGGTGGTTGCATAGTGGTCAAAGACAGGACCTTGTGCCATACCAAAAAATTATAAGGGTGAGCTTTACTATTGCTCCTACCAAGGATAGTAATTGCGTCCGACACGTTATAGACCATAATTAAAAGCATGTCAGGGGACATTGCCTTAACAGTTGCTTGTTCAACGCTTTCCTTTCAACCGGACGGTAGTTTACCGAAAGGTAATATACGGGACAAGTAAACTGGACGTGTTGCTTTCCAAATACAAGGTTAGCAAGTGGGTGACACAAAACCGCAAGTTTTGAGCTAAAATTTTCAAATCTAAAACCCACCAAACCCACAAAAATATTTTGCAAACACCGGTAAAGGGTTATTCCGGAAAACTTATCTAGGGTAAAAACTAGATTTCAAAAGATCAAATGTTTTCATAAAGATCCAATTTCCTTAATGGATCTAAATTTTTATAGTCATGTGGGACTGTAAACCACATCGTTACTACCATTGTTTATACCGCCGTATAGAAATCACTGATGTACAAAGTGTGAAGAATAAAGAAGTGATTCTTGTATTTCAAGACGATATTGCTTGAGGACAAGCAACGCTCAAGTGTGGGAATATTTGATAATGCTAAAAACGAACATATATTTCATAGCATTATTCCTCAAGAAAGACAAGCTTTTAGTTGCAATTGTTCTATTTACAAGTGATATTCGTTTAAATAATAAAAGGTGAAGACAAAAGACAGATTCGACGAATTGAAGACGCAAACGACCAAAAAGCTCAAAAGAACAAAAGACAATCAAAGAGGTTCCAATTATTGATAAGAAACGTCTCGAAATTACAAGAGTACAAGATTAAAAACGTAAAATACAAGATATTAAATTGTACGCAAGGACGTTCGAAAATCCGGAACCGGGACCAGAGTCAACTCTCAACGCTCGACGCAACGGACTAAAAATTACAAGTTAACTAGGTATATAAATATAATATAATATAATATATAATTAATTATATTAATTATATATATATTATATTTATAAATAAAAACCGTCGGCAGAGAAAGACTCCAAGGACTGAGCTGTAAATTCATTCTCCGCGACTCGCGGAGTTTGAAGAGGATTTTACCGCGAGTCGCGGAGCCCCAAAAATCGAAAATCCCTATAAAGCCAACCAAATTCTGATCACAATTCATAATCTTTTTCTTCTCTTATCATACGTAAACGATATATATATATATAATTTATATTTTAATTTTAATTCTAATAATAAGGGTATGTTAGCGAATGTTGTAAGGGTGTAAGTCGAAATTATGTCCGTGTAACGCTACGCTATTTTTAATCATTGTAAGTTATGTTCAACCTTTTTATATTAATGTCTCGTAGCTAAGTTATTATTATGCTTATTTAAAACGAAGTAATCATGATGTTGGGCTAATTACTAAAATTGGGTAATTGGGCTTTGTACCATAATTGGGGTTTGGACAAAAGAACGACACTTGTGGAAATTAGACTATGGGATATTAATGGGCTTTATATTTGTTTAACTAAATGATAGTTTGTTAATGTTAATATAAAGATTTACAATTGGGCGTCCCTATAAATTACCATATACACTCAATCGGACACGATGGGCGGGGTATTTATATGTACGAATAATCGTTCATTTAACCGGACACGGGAATGGATTAATAGCCACTAGAATAATTAAAACAGGGGTGAAATTACATTCAAGGGTAATTGGTGTAATTGTTAACAAAGTAGTAAAACCTTGGTTTACACGCAGTCGATAACCTGGTGTATTCATTAAACAAAGTATTAAAACCTTGTTACAATTCGAATCCCCAATTAGTTGGAATATTTAACTTCGGGTATAAGAATAATTTGATGAGGACACTCGCACTTTATATTTATGACTGATGGACTGTTATGGACAAAAACCAGACGGACATATTAAATAATCCAGGACAAAGGACAATTAACCCATGGGCATAAAACTAAAATCAACACGTCAAACATCATGATTACGGAAGTTTAAATAAGCATAATTCTTTTATTTCATATTTAATTTCCTTTATTTTATATTTAATTGCACTTCTAATTATCGCATTTTTTATTGTTATTATATTTAATTGCATTTTTAATTATCGTACTTTTTAATTATCGCAAGTTTATTTTATCGCACTTTTATTATTCGCAATTTCATTATCGTTATTTACTTTACGCTTTAAATTAAGTCTTTTATTTATTTAATATTTTACATTAGGTTTTAACTGCGACTAAAGTTTTAAAATCGACAAACCGGTCATTAAACGGTAAAAACCCCCCTTTATAATAATAATATTACTTATATATATGTTTGTATTTTTATAAAAGTAAACTAATATAGCGTTACGCTTTGTTTAAAGATTTCCCTGTGGAATGAACCGGACTTACTAAAAACTACACTACTGTACGATTAGGTACACTGCCTATAAGTGTTGTAGCAAGGTTTAAGTATATCCATTCTATAAATAAATAAATATCTTGTGTAAAATTGTATCGTATTTAATAGTTTTTCCTAGTAAAATATAAACTATTTCGTATACCTTAGCTTTAACATCAGATCCAAACAGAAAATAAAACCAGATACTAGTTGTGACTCTGGACAATCAGGTATTTTTTGTGCTTCAAGCGTGCATCTCTTCATGAAATTACTCAAGGATTCATTATGATGCATCGTTATTTCATGCGCATCAAGATGTTTCAAAGTGCAGCTACGAAGATTTTGATACTGCATAACAAACTTTGCACGAAGGTCCAAATAACTTGTTATACTTCTTAGCGACAAACTAGCAAACCATTCCCTTGCCAGTTTCTGCAACACCATGGGAAACATATGACAAGCTACCTCGTCATCCCAATGCTGCAACCTCATTGCACCCTCAAACATGGTAAGAAAATCTTCAGTATCTATAGTACCATCATAAACTCCAATTGCTGGTATGCCAAGATTCCTAGGTAACGGATAGTTAGCAATTCGATCAATGAAACATTGAGTAGACTCTGCCATAGCTGGTGGCTTTGTAGCTTGCTCTCCAGTAATTAGAGCGTAAAAATTATCCACAGCCACAGCGCGAACAGCGGGCTGCGCTAAGCGTTGCTTATACTTTGCCGGAGCTGCCTGCTTAAGGATTCCATTTAAAAGTAATGCTGCTTTCTTTTCAGACATGAACTCCTCTTTGTCATCATTCTCTTCTTCAAAGTCAATGCCAATATAGCTGAATTCATTATCATCTTCAGAATCATCAATAAGACTGCCCAACTTGTCAAGTATTCTGGATAACTTGTACTTTGACACAGATTGCTTCTTCATGATTTGCTTGTTTTTACCATCCGTCGTCCGTCGAAAAGATGTAAATGGTCCACATCGTCGTGGCTGCATCAATGGTCGCTTATCTGGATTTTTAATGAAATTGTGAAGCCTATCTGCACTCTTGGTTGCTGTTTCTTCGATTACTGGCCCTTTCCCTGGACTAGTGGTCAAATGTTTAAGCCTTTCTGCAGTTTCAGCTACCGTTTCTTCAATTGTGCTCTCCGGTGGTTGAACAGGTGCATTTTCTTCAGGCATTAGCGGATAAAGTGCCACGCCTTCGGTTGATGAATTGTTAAATGTTTCGAGGATGCCTGTGGATAGGACTTCAGTTGTTTTTGTTCCTTTTCCGTTCCGTGTGTTCTTGACATTAGTGGATGGCACCATTATTAACACCTATTTCCTTATGAGGTAAGGCTTAGTGTATCAACACAATACTAGAAGTATTAGCTAAAAGTGGGGGAGTGTTGCTGATTGATGTTTACTCTCGGGAAATAATCCTTGTAGACCCGCTTTACAAGTATAGGAACTTGTGGGGTGGCCTAATCAATCTTTTGTCCGCTGAGCGCTGAGCAATTAGCCGGATGACTTCTAGTGAGAGAAAGTACTATGTGAGAGAGAAAGGTAAAGCCTCTGCTTACAAGTTGTCAGAGTGTCTGAATCCGTAAAATGACGACCCAAGGGGTCTATTTATAGTGATAGATCCACCGGATGGTTCGAGGACACGTGTCAGATGATGATACGTTCTGTTATTCGTGATCCGAAATTTATGCTGAATATGACGCTCTCCAGTCAGGACTTAAGCGCTAGGCGGCCTCCAGGGCTTACGCGTGACGGAAGCAGCCTGCACAGTGGAGAACGCTGGATGGATAGTTTCACAAAACTGTTGTTCCAGTGTTCCTGATGCTAATTTCATGCAAATATTATGTCTTTATGCGTGTATACGATAGGATACACCATTACTATACACATACGAAGCGACCCATCTTTCTTTTTCACAAACAAAAAGGAGCACCCCATGGTGAAGAAATTGGTCGAATAAACCCCTTATCTAACAGTTCCTGAATCTGAGACATCATTTCTCGGATTTCTGACGGAGCTAATCTATAAGGAGCTTTTGCAACTGGTGTAGCACCTGGAACCAAATCAATTTTATACTCTACTTCACGTACTGGAGGTAACCCCGGTAAATCATCGGGAAATACTTCTATAAATTTAGACACAACTGGAATGTCGTTCACCTATTTCTTTTCTTTCTTAACATCAATCACGTAGGCTAAGAATGAATCTCACCCTTTCGATATCGCCTTCTGAGCTTTCATTAGGGAAACCATAGGAAAGTTAAATCCATCGCGCTCCCCCTAGCTATTACTCGAGACCCATCAGCTAAACGAAAAGAAATCATCTTCTTATGGCACTTAATATTAGCCATATTAGCTCTTAACCAATTCATGCCTATGACTACATCAAAGCTAGGTATAGGCATCAATAAACAGGTACGGGTTAAAGAAAAGGAATGGCCATCAATTTTGATGGTAACTCCAGACACAGATGATGTGCATGGAACCATTTTACCATCAGCTACTTCTATTTCCCAAGGTGCATCTAACATTCTAATAGGCGACTTCAACTTATCACAGAAACCTAAGGACATAAAAGAATGATTCGCTCTAGAACCAAATAACACACGAACTGGCAAGGAATTAACCAAGAACATACCGATAGTGACGTCATCGGTAGCAGTTACATCGTCTACCGTCATCTAAAATTCCCTTGCCTCTGCCATTGGAGAATTCTTTCTCTTCTGCCCGGTAGTAGAAGCAGAAGATCCCACAGAAGTTACTGACGTTGCCCCTGACCCTGCCCCAGAACCGGCTCTTGACGCAAATGGACAATTCACTAATCTATGTCCCTCTGGATGGCAACTAAAACAAAAGTAGATTTAAAGGAACAAGTTGTCGCCTCATGACCCAACACTCCACATTTCAAACATCTTTTGGTCATTGGAGAACACGGACCAACATGAGTAGATTTACAAACATTACACCAACCAGATTGACTAGAACCCGATCCGCTCATACCAGACTTACTCTTCTGTTTAAACCCCCTGACTTTTTACCACGAAAACCTGATTGCTTACTTGACTGTTGAGTAGACTGTCCACCCGATTGATCTTCTAATTTCCCCCCAAATGATTCAACCTTTAAACTTTCTCTTTTCGCTGCCATAACGTCACCCTCAGTAACCTTGGCCATCTCATGAGCCTGTGACAAAGTTGTTGCAAATCTCGCAACTGATCTATAATCCGGCTTAATCACCCGCATGAAATGCTGAATTTTATCCTTCTCAGTCGGTACCCACTGTTGAACAAACCTCAGCTTACATGTGAAGTCTCTGAAAACCTCATCAATTGTCATACTTTCCATCATCCTCATATTCAGAAACTCAATTTTCAATCTTTCCATCTCATATTCAGAACAATACTGCTCGCGAACTGTAGCAGCAAATTGTTCCCAGGTTATTTGGCTGATTTGTTCCTTGGGCAAATATGTTATAATAGGATCCCACCATTCCATCGCATCACCCTTAAGAAGTCTACAAGAAAATAACACCTTGGATTCAGGTTCACAAAAACAGGCTTCTAATCCCCGCTCTACTTCTTTTAACCAATTGAGTGTCATAGTATGGTTTGTGTGATCGCTATACTCTGGTGGTTTGCAATCCAAGAACTATTTATATGTACACTTCTTTCTTGTTTCAGGGACTTGAAACGGGTATATCATTTGATTAGGAAATGTCTGGTTAAACGGAAATGGCATTTGAAAATGTTGATAGGTAGTTTGAGGAAACTGTGACTAAGAACAGCCACAGGCTTGAGTATAAAAATTTGGAGGAAAAGTTGTATTCAATGCAGTGGTATTAGGGTTCCATTGCGCCCGTTCTTGTTCCAATTCCTTAATTTTCTCCTGAGCTTCTAGTAATTGACTTTGAAGATTGATCACTTCTTGAGAGGTTTCTTCCTCTGATGACACATGTCCATCTTCATCGGGAGCTCTGAAGGTTCCAGTTCCAGGGGCGGCAGGTCCAGTAGCGTTAGCTTCGTTATCTGCCATTACTGCACTACCACAACACTCACACGAAAGCTTAGTATAAACTCTGTTA
Organism: Rutidosis leptorrhynchoides; assembly: GCF_046630445.1. Lineage (NCBI taxonomy): Eukaryota > Viridiplantae > Streptophyta > Magnoliopsida > Asterales > Asteraceae > Rutidosis > Rutidosis leptorrhynchoides. The sequence continues at coordinate 509,885,036 of NC_092336.1, read as the reverse complement.
GTACTAACAACCAACACATAACCTGTCCTAACACTCACTTAACCCATTCCCAGCATGTTATGTTTGACATGACTCTACTAAGTTTGGGAACATAACATTTAGATCACAATGCACATGCTACCAAACTATGCTCTGAAACCAACTTATGACACCGCTAATTTTTTTTAAATAAGTGGCGGAATCATTCTATTAATTAAATACAATATGATTGATATCTATCATTAATACCGTTCAAACCGATGTCATGTGTTATTACAACAGGATACATGTTTTACTGGAAAAGACATAATTACATTAGATTTATAAAAGACCATGGTTCAAAAAGAGTAAGATCACATCAGAGTTAATTCCTGTCAAATATAACATCATCATGCTCGTCTTCTCCCAAAAGCAAAATCTACAAAGCTAACAACCTGCAGGGAGAAGATGGAGGGGAATTAGCACGAAGCTAAGTGAGTACAACTAACTACAAGTAATAGTATACAGGAACCGTCATACTAATCATGACACATAGTCTAACACATAAACATCACCCAAGTGCCGTCTATAGAGACTCTGGCGGCACGGCCAAACCATTAACCACCAGTTGATCGGACTGGGGCTTACCAGAAGTTCCTCCATCACCATGTTGTATATATATAATCCACACGCGACGGACGCGTCATTCATACATATATACACCACGATTTTCTAGGCTATCACATGAGGAACCCAACCCGCAGGTTGATCTCTCCTACTGAGGCTACAATACAATAGGGACGCAATGGGCTCCAACAGACAAGCATCAACTAACATGCAGTCATCACAACATACTAACTAACCGTAGTAGCAAGTATATCTAACAAGCATGGAAATTATAATATAACATGCTACTCTATACTATATACTCCATTTAGTCCTACTCACCGATTACCAGCAAATGAGAAGGTGTTCAGCTGTCTAATCACTGAACCTTCTCTTTCTCCTTCTCTCTTGAGAAATACATAAACACAAGTAAGTTATAGTATCATAATCACCAATATACAAACTTGCAGCATAACAGCTAAGAAATCAATACTTAGTAAAATATTCCACTGCCAAAGATACTCGGTCGACTGTCAAAGACAGTCGGCCGACTATCTACACTCACCCGGTCTAGTGTCTAGTCACTCGGTCGATGATCTCTCCCAAACACACTCGGTCGTAAGTCTTACACACTCGATCGATGGTTGAGTCGGTCGATCGAGTGTCTAGAGACACTCGACTGACTGTCTATATCTGCAAGTGGTGAAGAACAAGATTACGGGTTTCACCTAAAATCGACCAATCTTGCTCTAGAGCTCGATTATGACCTCAAAACTGACCAAATCAAAGACACTAAGCATGTAGAAACATAAACCCACAAGATTTTGACTCAAACAACATCAAATCTAACCATTTTGACCCAAATTACACACTTTGTAAAACTTACACAAAAACTCAAATTTCTCAAAGATTAAAGCATGAAAAGCTATGATTCTTACCTTGATAGAATCAGTAAATCACATGGAACAAGATGGTGTAAAAGATTCGAGCTCAAGAATAAAGATTTAAGATTAGAGTTTTGATGTAGGTGAGAATGAGAGTACGGAGTGTTTTGGTTGATGTTTCTGGAAAGTGCAAGAGAGAGACAGATACTAGTCTTATATTTGAGATTAAATCCCATACTGTGCAACTCACGAGTATTTATCAGTTATCTGATATCTTTCGTACGTCATTTAGCAACCCAAACGAAGTCCAAATTAAATAAACATGTGACGACCCGGAAATTTTTGACCAAATTTAAACTAGATCTTTATATGATCTCGACACGATAAGCAAGGTCTGTTAAACCAAGTCTTAAAATTTTTGAACTGATTACAGGAATTCAGTTAAACCTTTGACTATTTCCGATGATTCACAAACGATTGTTATATATATATATATATATATATATATATATATATATATATATATATATATATATATATATATATATATAAATATATATATATATATATATATATATATATATATATATATATATATATATATATATATATATATATATAATTGTTGTTGTTGTTGTTGTTGTTGTATATATATATATATATATATATATATATATATATATATATATATATATATATCCATACAAATATAAGTTTATATAATAATTTGAAATAATAGAATACAAGTTAAACATTTGAGTTAATTATGTAAAATATTACACAAGATAAAAAGTTATTAAATAAAAGGAAAGTATATATAAATATATATGATTCTATATCTAATTACTTTTATATTATAATATATATAAAATTTATAAATAATCAATAATCAATAAAAGTTATTATATAATATATTAAATATAACATAAGTAATAATATATATATATATATATATATATATATATATATATATATATATATATATATATATATATATATACATATATATATATATATATATATATATATATATATATTACAAGATAAGAATATAATTGTTATAATATCATTACTTTCATTGTCAGTATTAATGATATTATGATACAAATATGAAATTTGTTATGTACAAACAATTAAAGTATTAATACTAATTTAAATAGGTATATATATAATCTATAGATATGAATTCTATTGTTATAGTAATTGTTATTAAAATATGATTATTAACATTAGTATTATTATAATTAATATTATTATTATTATATCAGTATTATTATTAAAATTATAGATTTTATTTTTATTTTTATATAATCTACTATATTTAGTATTGATATAATTATTATTATTATCATTTATTATTATTAATATTAGTATTTTATTAATATAAATGTTAATAATATTATTATCATTAAATACATTGATAATTATTAGATTTAAAATATATAACTACAGATAAATATATAAATACATATATACATATATATAAATACAGATTTATAAATAAAAATATAGATATGTATATAAATAAACAGATATACGAATATAGATTTATAATCAGAATTATAAATAAACAGATTTAGATATATATAAAAATATATATACTAATATATACATTCAGGAGATTAATTGGGTACGTAATCAGTTTGCTTTAACCATCCTACTGTGATTAATTTGTCCATATACTATTAAACTCGTACGAATTAGAATCAATTATCAGGAAACTTACAAAATCTGTTTGAAGTCGTTCTCCATTATTTTTTTTATATATTATTTTCTGTACGTGAATGATTTTTATGTCGACATTGATTGAGTATAAAACAACAAAACTAGTTATTAAACGTTCCAATTGAATTCCTTCCTTCATTACCAATTATATGAATCGTTAACAGCTTTTTAATTGAAGATTTATTTAGAGAAAATTAAGGAAAACGAGCTCAGACCCCTGTTCATGTAACCTTTTCTTCAACTCTTGAATTCGAACGAATTTTCAAAATCCTTAATTGTAGTTAAGTTAGAGATCATTCAATCAAACTATCTGGAAAAGATAAGCTTCCAATTCTTTATAATGAATCCGAATTTTTGAGTCAAAGGTTTTAAATCAAAAAGTCAACCAACGTGTTCTTGGCAAAATTCGATCTTGTTTTTGAATTTATGAAACAACTGATAATTGAGATAGTTTCAAAGTGTGATTTAAAAACTATTTTATGTAGAAATCATTACTTGAAACGGACTAGAATTTAAATTTGATTTTTGTGTTCTTCGAAGTGTTCATGGTTCTGTTACTGATTCAATTTTTTTTATTTTTTTTGTTAATACAATCAACCATTTATCGTTTCTGTTTTAATTACACTTTCAAATTCAAACCTTAAAATTCGCTGTTAAGATCTTGGGATATCTCTGATCGATGGGTGTTATAGAGAAGAAGGAGAAAAAAATAAGAAACAGATGAGGAAGGTTAAAAGTAATTAAGTGATGATATTAATCATAAATAAAAGGGCAGACGAGTGGTTAGAGGGTGGTGTCGGGTTTAGAGAGGTCTCGGGTTCGATTCCAGTATTGGGCATTCTTTTTGTAAAATTCCTTACAGAGGGTATATTTCTTATCTTTATATATATTATTATTAATATTGTAAATATTATTATTATTATTATTATTATCGTTATTATTAATGCTATTATTAGTATTATTATTATTATTATTATTATTATTATTATTAATTATTGTTGTTGTTAATTGTTATTATTACTAAAATCATTAATATGTTTATTAGAATACTTAAAGTATTATTATTATGGTTATTACTAGCATAACTATTATTATTATTATTAACATGATTAAGATTATTATTATTATTAAATTAATGTTAAAATTTGTATCATTTTTTAAATATTAGTATTATCAATATGTTTAAAATTGTTAATATCATATTTATCATTATTATTGTTATAAGTATTACCATTAATATTATCATTATTATTATTACCATTATAAGTATGATTATAAGTATTACTAATATGTAATTGCTAAAATCATTATTATAAGTATCATTAAACAAAAAATTAATATTTTACAGTTATTATTATAAATATCATTATTATTATCATTAATATAATTATTAACAACACTACCTTATTTAGTAATATTAAGAATTATGATTATCATTTTTATCAATATTAATATAATCGTAGTATTACTAAAATTACTATGATATATACATATATAAAAATATATTTAAAACATATAACATAACAACATTACTAGTTTTATATACAAAATAAATATATGAGACATATATATTATTAATATAAAAATAATATAATTAGTAAATTATATATATATATATATATATATATATATATATATATATATATATATATATAACTTGTTCGATTACGATTACATGTTTTAATATATAAATACAAATGACATAGGTTCGTGAATTCAAGGCCAACCCTGCATTGTTCAATGTCGTCATATGTATTTTTACTACAAAATACAGTATGGTGAGTTTCATTTGCTCCCTTTTTAAATGCTTTTCAAATATATATTTTTGGGACTGAGAATAATGCGCTGCTTTTATAAATGTTTTACGAAATAGACAAAAGTAATCGAAACTACATTCTATGGTTAAATTGTTATACCGGATATCGCCCTTTGTTGAACTTGGTAGCCTAAGAATTGGTGTTTATTATAATTGCCACCAATTAACGCGAATCCTAAGGATAGATCTATGGGCCTTGACAAGCCCCAGTCAGAGAATTTGAACTGCTTTAGTATTTCGATGTTTATATGTTTGGGGATATTCTAGATGCATTTTGTTAATGTCGGTTACCAGGTGTTCAATCCATAAGAATGAATTTTAAACACTTGCGAGTGTATGATTATTGAATAAATGAAATCTTGTGGTCTATTAAAATTATGGAAATGATTGATTATGATAAACTAATGAACTCACCAACCTTTTGGTTGACACTTTAAAGCATGTTTATTCTCAGGTATGAAAGAAACCTTCCGCTGTGCATTTGCTCATATTAGAGATATTACTTGGCGTCATTCATGACATATTTCAAAAGACGTTGCATTCGAGTCATCGAGTTCATCAAGATTATTATTAAGTCAATTATAGTTGGATGTATTATGAAATGGTATGCATGCCGTCAACTTTCGATGAAATGAAAGTTTGTCTTTTAAAAACGAATGTAATGTTTGTAAAATGTATCATATAGAGGTCAAGTACCTCGCGATGTAACCAAATGTAATGTATTCGTCCAGATGGATTAGGACGGGTCGTTAAAGTTGGTATCAGAGTGGTGGTCTTAGCGAACCAGGTCTTGCATTAGTGTGTCTAACTGATAGTTGTTTAGATGCATTAATGAGTCTGGACTTCGACCGTGTCTGCATGTCAAAAGTTTTGCTTATCATTTCGTGTCAAAAATTACCTGCTTATTATTCTTAGGGAATCACTTGCTTATCATTCTTAATCTAGACCTATCTTACTGCCTGAATTGCATGAATAGTGTATAGACAAAATTCATATCTTAGCGTATCTGCTACTTCATATCTTAGCGTATATGTTACTGTAACTTTGCCTGACATATTCCGTAAACTCCTCCGTAATCTACGAAATCTTTTGTTCTATATATATATAGATATTCTATGTAATTAGAATACCATCCAATAGCCAAAAATCATTTCCTATCGAAAAATCCTTTACTCAATCGTACGAAATGGAGCTCGTCACTAGTTCAAGTTCTTCGGAACCCGACAGCTATTCCGACATGGATGTTCAGCTAAGCTCCAGAAGCAATGTCACCAGAATGAATCAGCCAATCAGCCATCCCCAATTCATCTGATGGGTTCGTAGTCGACTTAATCAATAGAGACAAGAAGAAGGTGATCCTTTCCATCAACCGAAATCACCTCTTGGTGAAGAACCTGAAGCACTTACCGGCGAACCTAATCGTAATACCATTTTCTATCTCATTTCTGGAGTATCTCGCTACGACTATATCACAAGCCAGATTCTAAACCTTATTCATTTACTCGTTCCTACCGACAATCATCCCGGAATAATAAGTCAACGAGCTTCGCGCCCGAGTTGTAGCCTTGGAAAATATGGTGCAAAATGTACCATCTTTAGCAACATCAACGGCATCAACAGTACCACCAGAAACAAAACAAACCACAACAACACACGCCTCAACATCACAATTTGTACCTCGAGCATAATCATCGTTTTACATGACGTTCTACATCATTTATCTTCGTTCGACATGACGATTATGTAATCTCTAATGTTCTAGAGATTATATATTCTTGTTTTAACGGTAAATCAAATGATTCTATTATCATATTGACTCATTAAATCCATGATTATATCTGAAGAAAATATATATGTATATATGTTTTCATAAAGATTGTAATTAAAAATTCTTTTGTAAAAATAGTGAATGGTGAAAATATTTTAACGGGTAGGTAATACCCGAGGAATATTTAGATTTCACATTAATAAGTTACACTGTACATTCTTCGAATCTGATTCAACTGTCATTTACTATCCTACTTACATCTACAGATATACGAATCCGTTCATTACAGAATAACCATTTTCATTCAATTTCATATTTGGATTTTAACCTATCAGAATCCAACAAGTGGCATAATGAAGAAATATTGGACAAAAATAAAATTTGTTAGAAACAAACAATTTAACTATGAGAAGAATTTTAATAAGAATCCATGCTAAGTGTTCCTAGCTAACTGTTCCTAGCTAACTGATTAATTCCGTATTACATTTTATTTATCGCAATTTAATTATCGCAATTTATTTATCGCAATTTAAATTCTCGTAATTTTATTTATCGTTATTTAATTTCTGTTATTTATTTTACGCACTTTAAATATCAGGACACGTATACAAGGTTTTGACATATCATGTCGACGCATCTATATATATTATTTGGAATAACCATAGACACTCTATATGCAGTAATGCTTGAGTTAGCTATACAGGGTTGAGGTTGATTCTCAAATAATATATATGCTTTGAGTTGTGATCGAGTCTGAGACATGTACACAGGTCACGATACGTATTAATTAATTCGAATATTATATATTAAACTATATATGAATTATTGGACTGTTAATTGTGGACTATCGACTGTGGACTAATAACATTGGACAATTAAAATGAATTAAAATATTGATTATAACATATGAAACTAAACATTTCTTCAAGTTTGCCACTTGATTTCATCTTAAACCTCATTTGTATCTTGACGATTACAATCTGCGTTCAAACCTTTTATGATTCTTGCAAACACCTCAATCGAGAGGATGAACCAACCGCACTTCATCTACGGGAGGAAATAATTATGCATATAGTTATGCACCTGAAAAACTCTCGGAAACTGAGTAAACGTTTAACACGTAGCTGTGCTAATTCTTTTAGCGTTATTATTACCGAAAATAACTTTCCAATCTCTTTCCAAATTAGCCAATTTTGTCACAGCTCCAACAAATCAACTTCGACTTTTATTTGAAAAAGCCTAATTATAATCTCGATATATAAGTATGCCTTTCATCATCGTTACCAGAGAACAGTTTATATCTCACCACATTAGCAGAAACTCACCAGCAACTTTATTACTCATTGGCGTAAGTCTCTCCGAAGAATCATTATATTTGTTCGTTAAAACCTATTCATATACTCATCCACATCTTATAACGAGAATTGCCATACCAATTACCGAGAATTAGCAATCGGTATTTTGAATCTCGTAACGTTTCTACATCAAGAGTTATATGTATACATATAACATTTACCTCTTAGAATTATGATCTTCCATTCTGAAATTCTGAAAAGCACCCAGTTTACAAATCGATACCCCAACTTTTGAAAAAACTGAACGAAGCAGCAGAAACTGTAGACAACCGTAAACGACTTTGATCGTCGAAAGTATGATGATAAAGAATGAATTGTTGGAAACGCTTAATAGGAAATTTAGTACCGAAAAGCGAATTATGCGAAACTATGAAGGAGACTGTGAATAAATCACAAAGACTAAATCTGCCTTCAAGGAATCCAAATGACTCAGTATTTGCTGAAGTCATTAACGAATACCTTGCTTTTGATTCTAAACCTTTACGAACAAATCTTATTCATCATCTATCGATATTATAAATTCTAAGATATCATCGTATCTTTCCTTATAAATATCATCGATATTTCTGAAGATATTTTCATAACTATTCTTATCTGAAATCATTCATCTCTTCGCGAAATAAGTGCTACATCAGACAGGGAAACTAGTTTAGTTTCTAAATTCTGAAAATTCGAATTTAAAATATGAATGTTATTGAAGTAGTGTTGGAAACTGAAGCATGAGTTAGTATAATATAATGACACTTGATCAACGTAATTATATTACAGTAAGTCATGCTGAGTTTCTAAATGGAACGTGATGATTCACAGATCATAACGTCATCATGTGCCATGTTACATGACTCATACATTCTATCTGATCTATAAACATATCAAGAACATATTTCCTTGATAGTTCTATCTTTTCCGTGATGTCTGGTAACTTAACCAATCAAGATCGTGCTATTACAATCTCTCTCTTAGAACATTTGTTATGTTCATCCGAAATTACATACCTAAGAATTCTGGACCATTACTCGCTTGACTTAAAAATCAGGAAGAGGAGACAAGAGCATGAAGCTCTGATATATAAAGGAAAATACAAAGCCCAACAACAACACCGAAATTACAAACCGTGGATATTAATACGAATAGCAATATAAAGACACGGTAGAATTAAGAATAGTATCACCCCAAGGAATTAGTAAAAGTAAACAGGTTTTTCTGGTGGAAGATCGAAAAGAAGGATGACAGAAATAATAATTAGGTAAACATCAAGGATTAGAACTGGATTAAGCATTTTCGCAATCTTTTGGATATAAGAACTAAGAAAGAAAGTATAGGAATGGTGAGAATAATGGAATGGAAGAGTTTAATTTATAATAGAAATATCCGACAGAGCAATCGAGGCAGATCACTGTATTTAATTAAAGATATCTTAATTTCCTTTATTCGCCGAAGAACCAAATCTTTTAGATTTCAAAGATTTTCTCTAAATTCTTTAAATTCCGGAAATCCACTGTGGCTACAAAAGTTAAGACAAAGTCCTATTTACTCATTTCACTCTTTTGTGATAGCTTTATTCGTACTCTTCGAATAATCGAATTGTTTTACTCATATTACTCTATTGTAATAAAACTGTATTTATCAATACATATTCGTCATGAAAACCTACTTATTGTCAGCCATGACCATCTCGATCAAATTTCGGGACGAAATTTCTTTAACGGGTAGGTACTGTGACGACCCAGAAATTTTCGACCAAAATTAAACTGGATCTTTATATGATCTCGACACGATAAGCAAGGTCTGTTAAACCGAGTCTTAAAATTTTTGAACTGATTACATGAATTCAGTTAAACCTTTGACTATTTCCGACGATTCAAGAACGATTGTTGTATATATATATATATATATATATATATATATATATATATATATATATATATATATATATATATATATCCATACAAATATAAGTTTATATAATAATTTAAAATAATAGAATACAAGTTAAACATTTGAGTTAATTATGTAAAATATTACACAAGATAAAAAGTTATTAAATAAAAGGAAAGTATATATAAATATATATGATTCTATGTGTAATTACTATTATATTATAATATATGTTGTTATGCGAGGTGTATATAAAATAGTTATTAATTTTAGCAGAAAAAAACTATTAAATACGATACAATTTTACACAAGATATTTATTTATTTATAGAATGGATATACTTAAACCTTGCTACAACACTTATAGGCAGTGTACCTAATCATACAGTAGTGTAGTTTTTAGTAAGTCCGGTTCGTTCCACAGGGAAATCTTTAAACAAAGCTCAACGCTATATTAGTTTACTTTTATAAAAATACAAATATATATATAAGTAATATTATTATTATAAAGGGGGGTTTTTACCGTTTAATGACCGGTTTGTCGATTTTAAGACTTTAGTCGCAGTTAAAACCTAATGTAAAATATTAAATAAATAAAAGACTTAATTTAAAGCGTAAAGTAAATAACGATAATGAAATTGCGAATAATAAAAGTGCGATAAAATAAAATTGCGATAATTAAAAAGTACGATAATTAAAAGTGCGATTAAATAACAATAAATAAAAATGCGATAATTAGAAGTGCAATTAAATATAAAATAAAGGAAATTAAATATGAAATAAAAGAATTATGCTTATTTAAACTTCCGTAATCATGATGTTTGACGTGTTGATTTTAGTTTTATGCCCATGGGTTAATTGTCCTTTGTCCTGGATTATTTAATATGTCCGTCTGGTTTTTGTCCATAACAGTCCATCAGTCATAAATATAAAGTGCAAGTGTCCTTGTCAAATTATTATTATACCCGAAGTTAAATATTCCAACTAATTGGGGATTCGAATTGTAACAAGGTTTTAATACTTTGTTTAATGAATACACCAGGTTATCGACTGCGTGTAAACCAAGGTTTTACTACTTTGTTAACAATTACACCAATTACCCTTGAATGTAATTTCACCCCTGTTTTAATTATTCTAGTGGCTATTAATCCATTCCCGTGTCCGGTTAAATGAACGATTATTCGTACATATAAATACCCCGCCCATCGTGTCCGATTGAGTGTATATGGTAATTTATAGGGACGCCCAATTGTAAATCTTTATATTAACATTAACAAACTTTCATTTAGTTAAACAAATATAAAGCCCATTAATAGCCCATAGTCTAATTTCCACAAGTGTCGTTCTTTTGTCCAAACCCCAATTATGGTACAAAGCCCAATTACCCAATTTTAGTAATTAGCCCAACATCATGATTACTTCGTTTTAAATAAGCATAATAATAACTTAGCTACGAGACATTAATATAAAAAGGTTGAACATAACTTACAATGATTAAAAATAGCGTAGCGTTACACGGACAGAATTTCGACTTACACCCTTACAATATTTGCTAACATACCCTTATTATTAGAATTATAATTAAAATTAAAATATAAATTATATATATATATATATCGTTTACGTATGATAAGAGAAGAAAAAGATTATGAATTTTTGATCAGAATTCGGTTTGCTTTATAGGCAGAGTTGATTTTTGGGGCTCCGCGACTCGCGGCAAAATCCTCTTCAAACTCCGCGAGTCGCGGAGAATGAATTTACAGCTCACACCCTTGGAGTCTTTCTCTGCCGACGGTTTTATAATATATATATAATATATATAATTAATATAATTAATTATATATTATATTATATTTATATACATAGTTAACTTGTAATTTTTAGTCCGTTGCGTCGAGCGTTAAGAGTTGACTCTGGTCCCGGTTCCGGATTTTCGAACGTCCTTGCGTACAATTTTATATTTTGTACTTTGCGTTTTGAATCTTGTACTCTTGTAATTTCGAGACGTTTCTTATCAATAATTGGAACCTTTTTGATTGTCTTTTGTTCTTTTGAGCTTTTTGGTCGTTTGCGTCTTCAATTCGTCGAATCTGTCTTTTGTCTTCACCTTTTATTATTTAAACGAATATCACTTGTAAATAGAACAATTGCAACTAAAAGCTTGTCTTTCTTGAGGAATAATGCTATGAAATATATGTTCGTTTTTAGCATTATCAAATATTCCCACACTTGAGCGTTGCTTGTCCTCAAGCAATATCGTCTTGAAATACTAGAATCACTTCTTTATTCTTCACACTTTGTACATCAGTGATTTCTATACGGCGGTATAAACAATGGTAGTAACGATATGGTTTACAGTCCCACATGACTATAAAAATTTAGATCCATTAAGGAAATTGGATCTTTATGAAAACATTTGATCTTTTGAAAATTAAATCTAGTTTTTACCCTAGATAAGTTTTCCGGAATAACCCTTTACCGGTGTTTGCAAAATATTTTTGTGGGTTTGGTGGGTTTTAGATTTGAAAATTTTAGCTCAAAACTTGCTGTTTTGTGTCACCCACTTGCTAACCTTGTATTTGGAAAGTAACACGTCCAGTTTACTTGTTCCGTATATTACCTTTCGGCAAACTACCGTCCGGTTGTAAAGGAAAGCGTTGAACAAACAACTGTTAAGGCAATGTCCCGTGACATGCTTTTGATTATGGTCTATAACGTGTCGGACGCAATTACTATCCTTGGTAGGAGCAATAGTAAAGCTCACCCTTATAATTTTTCGGTCTGGCACAAGGTCCTGTCTTTGACCATGCTATGCAACCACCGTTCTTACGGTTGACACCCGATTTAGTTCAGGTGACCTAATGAATTCCAGGTGAATTCCTAGGATTTTATGTTCAATGGTAATGAACGCATTGAAAATAGGGTTTTCAGAAAACAAATCGGTTTGTAATTTTGATCAAAATATTTTCTCGTTCAAGCTCGAGTTTAGATATCATTGAATTCCATGAGTTTGAATTCTCAATCTTTAAGATCAATCTCTAGGATTGAGTAATATCAGTCTTAAAAGCTGATTTTTAATCTTTAAGGAGATTATCCTTTCTAGGGATCTGATTCATTAGTCTTATCCAGCTAATTTGCATGGTGCCCCCCCATTGTACGAGATAAATCCTTCTCATGGTTAGGATAAATCTGACCACATGGCGACCCTGTTTTATGCTGAGGTCCGTGGATTTCCTGCTGATTTTAGTGATGACTTTTCTAGATTTTTCGTCAACCTACAGCTGGTCTGGACGACAACTTCATGACCTAAATCAAGAAGCGCGTGTCTTTTTCGGAAGACTTTACTTCCTTTTAATGATGGAATTGATTCATCGTGTAGATCCATCTCTTCTTTTCTTTCATTGGGTAAAACAGTTTAGTTTAGTTCAAAGCAAAAGTATTTTCAGTTATTTGTTACAGATATATGTGACATATGTTTAAAATAACTTGGTAAATTTTCCCACACTTGGCTTTTATTTTCCTTTTTATCGTCCTCTATTCCATTTTAAATGAATTTTAACATTTTAGTTTGTTTCTCAATTTATGTCCTTTCCGAGGTAACAATAATTTCGGTGTTAAAACCTAGTTTTATTATTCATAAATATGTATAAACATGATTTGAATTCATTTAATTGAAAATTTTGAAAAATTTTACTAGAATTGGGTAGTCAGTATATAAGACTAGGGCTGTTCTTTTTTTATCAGAGAGCACTAGATTCTAATACAACTACTGCTTTACTAGTATTTTTAATGGTAACCAAGTGTTTAAATTAAAAATTTTTAAAATCCGAAAGAATTTAACCCCACAAAAATACTTGTTGTTATGCGAGGTGTATACAAAATAGTTTATATTTTACTAGGAAAAACTATTAAATATGATACAATTTTACACAAGATATTTATTTATTTATAGAATGGATATACTTAAACCTTGCTATAACACTTATAGGCAGTGTACCTAATCGTACAGTAGTGTAGTTTTTAGTAAGTCCGGTTCGTTCCACAGGGAAATCTTTAAACAAAGCTCAACGCTATATTAGTTTACTTTTATAAAAATACAAATATATATATAAGTAATATTATTATTATAAAGGGGGGTTTTTACCGTTTAATGATCGGTTTGTCGATTTTAAGACTTTAGTCGCAGTTAAAACCTAATGTAAAATATTAAATAAATAAAAGACTTAATTTAAAGCGTAAAGTAAATAATGATAATGAAATTGCGAATAATAAAAGTGCGATAAAATAAAATTGCGATAATTAAAAAGTACGATAATTAAAAGTGCGATTAAATAACAATAAATAAAAATGCGATAATTAGAAGTGCAATTAAATATAAAATAAAGGAAATTAAATATGAAATAAAAGAATTATGCTTATTTAAACTTCCGTAATCATGATGTTTGACGTGTTGATTTTAGTTTTATGCCCATGGGTTAATTGTCCTTTGTCCTGGATTATTTAATATGTCCGTCTGGTTTTTGTCCATAACAGTCCATCAGTCATAAATATAAAGTGCAAGTGTCCTTGTCAAATTATTATTATACCCGAAGTTAAATATTCCAACTAATTGGGGATTCGAATTGTAACAAGGTTTTAATACTTTGTTTAATGAATACACCAGGTTATCGACTGCGTGTAAACCAAGGTTTTACTACTTTGTTAACAATTACACCAATTACCCTTGAATGTAATTTCACCCCTGTTTTAATTATTCTAGTGGCTATTAATCCATTCCCGTGTCCGGTTAAATGAACGATTATTCGTACATATAAATACCCCGCCCATCGTGTCCGATTGAGTGTATATGGTAATTTATAGGGACGCCCAATTGTAAATCTTTATATTAACATTAACAAACTTTCATTTAGTTAAACAAATATAAAGCCCATTAATAGCCCATAGTCTAATTTCCACAAGTGTCGTTCTTTTGTCCAAACCCCAATTATGGTACAAAGCCCAATTACCCAATTTTAGTAATTAGCCCAACATCATGATTACTTCGTTTTAAATAAGCATAATAATAACTTAGCTACGAGACATTAATATAAAAAGGTTGAACATAACTTACAATGATTAAAAATAGCGTAGCGTTACACGGACAGAATTTCGACTTACACCCTTACAATATTTGCTAACATACCCTTATTATTAGAATTATAATTAAAATTAAAATATAAATTATATATATATATATATATCGTTTACGTATGATAAGAGAAGAAAAAGATTATGAATTTTTTATCAGAATTCGGTTTGCTTTATAGGCAGAGTTGATTTTTGGGGCTCCGCGACTCGCGGCAAAATCCTCTTCAAACTCCGCGAGTCGCGGAGAATGAATTTACAGCTCACACCCTTGGAGTCTTTCTCTGCCGACGGTTTTATAATATATATATAATATATATAATTAATATAATTAATTATATATTATATTATATTTATATACATAGTTAACTTGTAATTTTTAGTCCGTTGCGTCGAGCGTTAAGAGTTGACTCTGGTCCCGGTTCCGGATTTTCGAACGTCCTTGCGTACAATTTTATATTTTGTACTTTGCGTTTTGAATCTTGTACTCTTGTAATTTCGAGACGTTTCTTATCAATAATTGGAACCTTTTTGATTGTCTTTTGTTCTTTTGAGCTTTTTGGTCGTTTGCGTCTTCAATTCGTCGAATCTGTCTTTTGTCTTCACCTTTTATTATTTAAACGAATATCACTTGTAAATAGAACAATTGCAACTAAAAGCTTGTCTTTCTTGAGGAATAATGCTATGAAATATATGTTCGTTTTTAGCATTATCAAATATTCCCACACTTGAGCGTTGCTTGTCCTCAAGCAATATCGTCTTGAAATACTAGAATCGCTTCTTTATTCTTCACACTTTGTACATCAGTGATTTCTATACGGCGGTATAAACAATGGTAGTAACGATATGGTTTACAGTCCCACATGACTATAAAAATTTAGATCCATTAAGGAAATTGGATCTTTATGAAAACATTTGATCTTTTGAAAATTAAATCTAGTTTTTACCCTAGATAAGTTTTCCGGAATAACCCTTTACCGGTGTTTGCAAAATATTTTTGTGGGTTTGGTGGGTTTTAGATTTGAAAATTTTAGCTCAAAACTTGCTGTTTTGTGTCACCCACTTGCTAACCTTGTATTTGGAAAGTAACACGTCCAGTTTACTTGTTCCGTATATTACCTTTCGGCAAACTACCGTCCGGTTGTAAAGGAAAGCGTTGAACAAACAACTGTTAAGGCAATGTCCCGTGACATGCTTTTGATTATGGTCTATAACGTGTCGGACGCAATTACTATCCTTGGTAGGAGCAATAGTAAAGCTCACCCTTATAATTTTTCGGTCTGGCACAAGGTCCTGTCTTTGACCATGCTATGCAACCACCGTTCTTACGGTTGACACCCGATTTAGTTCAGGTGACCTAATGAATTCCAGGTGAATTCCTAGGATTTTATGTTCAATGGTAATGAACGCATTGAAAATAGGGTTTTCAGAAAACAAATCGGTTTGTAATTTTGATCAAAATATTTTCTCGTTCAAGCTCGAGTTTAGATATCATTGAATTCCATGAGTTTGAATTCTCAATCTTTAAGATCAATCTCTAGGATTGAGTAATATCAGTCTTAAAAGCTGATTTTTAATCTTTAAGGAGATTATCCTTTCTGGGGATCTGATTCATTAGTCTTATCCAGCTAATTTGCATGGTGCCCCCCCATTGTACGAGATAAATCCTTCTCATGGTTAGGATAAATCTGACCACATGGCGACCCTGTTTTATGCTGAGGTCCGTGGATTTCCTGCTGATTTTAGTGATGACTTTTCTAGATTTTTTGTCAACCTACAGCTGGTCTGGACGACAACTTCATGACCTAAATCAAGAAGCTCGTGTCTTTTTCGGAAGACTTTACTTCCTTTTAATGATGGAATTGATTCATCGTGTAGATCCATCTCTTCTTTTCTTTCATTGGGTAAAACAGTTTAGTTTAGTTCAAAGCAAAAGTATTTTCAGTTATTTGTTACAGATATATGTGACATATGTTTAAAATAACTTGGTAAATTTTCCCACACTTGGCTTTTATTTTCCTTTTTATCGTCCTCTATTCCATTTTAAATGAATTTTAACATTTTAGTTTGTTTCTCAATTTATGTCCTTTCCGAGGTAACAATAATTTCGATGTTAAAACCTAGTTTTATTGTTCATAAATATGTATAAACATGATTTGAATTCATTTAATTGAAAATTTTGAAAAATTTTACTAGAATTGGGTAGTCAGTATATAAGACTAGGGCTGTTCTTTTTTTTATCAGAGAGCACTAGATTCTAATACAACTACTGTTTTACTAGTATTTTTAATGGTAACCAAGTGTTTAAATCAAAAATTTTTAAAATTCGAAAGAATTTAACCCCTTCCCACACTTAAGATCTTGCAATGCCCTCATTTGCAAGAAATCAGTAACAATTTAAATTATTGAGGGTGATTAGTGTGAAAATGATTAAATTTTACCAAAGTTTCCAAATATATTGGCGTTTGTTTGCTGAATGATAAATGGTGCACATCATTTTTTCATTCCGTCTTGTTGTTATTTCACATATATTTTGCATCTTGTCGTCAAAATTAGTTGCTTTTGCTGAACTTAATGCCAGTCTTTGAAAATGCGTTGTTTTACCCTGTTGTGTACATAAGATAAACTGCAAACATATATACATATTTTTGAAGTTTGGTATATTACCCCACATTCAAAAATTATTAAAATCTAAGAATAAAAGTTAGATAATTATAAAAATGATTACAATATTAACAAAAGTATTAAACGTATCAATAATTACAAATTACAAAATAATAAAAAAATAATAAGTAAACTAAGGATGATATTGGTACCAATAGAGGTTCCAGGCATAACCATAGGTGCTATAGAATGCTTCGGCAGGGTCATACGTAGGATATGGTGGCTGCATCTCTATAGACCAAGGAGGGAAAATGGGTTTCGGTGTAGGAATATAGTTTCTACCTATATGTTGGCAATGAGCTATGATCTGGTTCTGATGAACTTGCCAATCTTCAAATGCTCTCTGTCTAGCATTTTCATATTCCTGAGAAGCTATAAACCTATGCATTTCTTGCATCTCATTCCCCCCTCCTACATTACCTTGTTGTTGGTTTCTCTCCACCTGTGGATGTCTACCATGGTATCGTACTGCGGCGTTATTTCGCCTCTTCAAAACTTTCGCACCATGGTATACATTTAAACCTATAGTATCGCGGGGTTCCGGCTCTTCTAGTAATAATCCCCCCGACTTATATCCACACCGAGATATTCACCAATCAAATTAATAAAAATACCACCTCCTATTATGCTATGTGGTCGCATCCCCCGAACCATAGCTGATAAATAATAACCCACACAATATGGTATACTTACAGCGCTTTGTGGGTCTCGAATACACATATGGTAAAACAAATCCTGTTCATTTACTTTTTCCTTGTTCTTACCCCTTTGTGTAATCGAATTAGCTAAAAACCTATGTATCACTCTTAATTCGGCTCTATCTATATCCAAATAAGAGTAATTTCCCCCTTTGAAACGGTGATGGCTTGTCATTTGACTCCACACACCGTGTGTATCAAAATTTTCATCTATCTTTCTACCGTTTAGTATCAATCCTCTACAATCGGCAGGCGCTAACTCCTCAGGCGTATATATACGTAAAGCCTGAGCCATGTCCAGTAAAGACATGTGGCGCATCGAACCGCCTAACAAAAATCAAATAAAAGAACGATCGGTTAAACTAGCTACCCGATCATTCAACTCTATACTACATAACAATTCTTCACACCATACTTTATATACAGGTCTACGTATGGTGAATAAACATACCCAGTCATTAAAAGAAGAATTACCATACCTCTGTACAAGTAATTCCCTAATTGGCCCGGCCAATTCTACAGCTTCTAAGGGTCCCCATTCTATGACCCTTGGTACCTCAACAACCTTAGAATGAAGAGTATGCAAACCCCGTTGATATTTTGGATAATCTATCCAAAGTCTGTCAAATCTCAGGTTCGGGTGCAACTCTTCCAAGTGCATATCGGAAAAGGTCATGACTGGATGAGGTATATCCTGCTTGTAGTAGTTATCCACCTCCTGTTGTTCCAAATTCTCAGCAGGAGCATTGCGGGCTTGGGATGAAGATTCACCCCTTTCATTCTGCAAAACACATCAAACACAATTTTTGTGCATCCAAATATGCATTAGTGTCAGCAAAATCATCAATCAAAATAATTACAATGACATTATCAATTTATATCAAACTTAAGCTCATTTTCACATTTTTTATCAAATCTACACTTTTTCAAATAAGCATATACGAAAATGTTCGCCAAGTTCATAAGCATTCAACTCAAATAACATGTCAAAATAATCATTACTAGCAATTAAACAAGTCTCAAATGGCATTATCTTTCAAAAATCAAGTTCATGAATTTTAGACTTGAAAAAGTCCACTTTAATTCTCAAAATCATGTTTAGGCTCAAAGTTTGGATCATTTAACTACCTAGACATGTTACACTACTCAATTTAGCAACAATTCATGACAAAAATCGGCCATAACCTGTTTATATCAAAAAGCCCCAAATTTGCTCAAGAACACAAACCCTAGATTACTCAAAATTTGAAGTTTAAGGCTTCTAATCATGTTAAACAGCATCAATCTAGGTTATACAAGCATAATACATAAACAATTTAAGCTTAATTACACTAAAAAGCATCAAAATCAAATTGGGGAAAAAATAGCTCAAGAACATCAAATTTCGGATTAAATGGTGTTTAGGTGTAGAAATTTACCGTTTTTCTTGAGTAATTCTTATATACGTAAAATATATATATATAATTTATATTTTAATTTTAATTTTAATTATAATTCTAATAATAAGGGTATGTTAGCGAATGTTGTAAGGGTGTAAGTCGAAATTCTGTCCGTGTAACGCTACGCTATTTTTAATCATTGTAAGTTATGTTCAACCTTTTTACATTAATGTCTCGTAGCTAAGTTATTATTATGCTTATTTAAAACGAAGTAATCATGATGTTGGGCTAATTACTAAAATTGGGTAATTGGGCTTTGTACCATAATTGGGGTTTGGACAAAAGAACGACACTTGTGGAAATTAGACTATGGGCTATTAATGGGCTTTATATTTGTTTAACTAAATGAAAGTTTGTTAATGTTAATATAAAGATTTACAATTGGGCGTCCCTATAAATTACCATATACACTCAATCGAACACGATGGGCGGGGTATTTATATGTACGAATAATCGTTCATTTAACCGGACACGGGAATGGATTAATAGCCACTAGAATAATTAAAACAGGGGTGAAATTACATTCAAGGGTAATTGGTGTAATTGTTAACAAAGTAGTAAAACCTTGGTTTACACGCAGTCGATAACCTGGTGTATTCATTAAACAAAGTATTAAAACCTTGTTACAATTCGAATCCCCAATTAGTTGGAATATTTAACTTCGGGTATAATAATAATTTGACAAGGACACTTGCACTTTATATTTATGACTGATGGACTGTTATGGACAAAAACCAGACGGACATATTAAATAATCCAGGACAAAGGACAATTAACCCATGGGCATAAAACTAAAATCAACACGTCAAACATCATGATTACGGAAGTTTAAATAAGCATAATTCTTTTATTTCATATTTAATTTCCTTTATTTTATATTTAATTGCACTTCTAATTATCGCACTTTTATTTATTGTTATTTAATCGCACTTTTAATTATCGTACTTTTTAATTATCGCAATTTTATTTTATCGCATTTTTATTATTCGCAATTTCATTATCTTTATTTACTTTACGCTTTAATTTAAGTCTTGTATTTATTTTATATTTTACATTAGGTTTTAACTGCGACTAAAATCTTAAAATCGACAAACCGGTCATTAAACGGTAAAAACCCCCCTTTATAATAATAATATTACTTATATATATGTTTGTATTTTTATAAAAGTAAATTAATATAGCGTTGAGCTTTGTTTAAAGATTTCCCTGTGAAACGAACCGGACTTACTAAAAACTACACTACTGTACGATTAGGTACACTGCCTATAAGTGTTGTAGCAAGGTTTAAGTATATCCATTCTATAAATAAATAAATATCTTGTGTAAAATTGTATCATATTTAATAGTTTTTCCTAGTAAAATATAAACTATTTTGTATACACCTTGCATAACATTATGGTACAATTGGGTTAATTACCATTGAACGTAAAATCCTAGGAATTCACCTGGAATTCATTAGGTCATCTGAACTAAATCGGGTGTCAACCGTAAGAACGGTGGTTGCATAGTGGTCAAAGACAGGACCTTGTGCCAGACCGAAAAATTATAAGGGTAAGCTTTACTATTGCTCCTACCAAGGATAGTAATTGCGTCCGACACGTTATAGACCATAATCAAAAGCATGTCACGGGACATTGCCTTAACAGTTGCTTGTTCAACGCTTTCCTTTACAACCGGACAGTACTTTACCGAAAGGTAATATACGGGACAAGTAAACTGGATGTGTTGCTTTCCAAATACAAGGTTAGCAAGTGGGTGACACAAAACCGCAAGTTTTGAGCTAAAATTTTCAAATCTGAAACCCACCAAACCCACAAAAATATTTTGCAAACACCGGTAAAGGGTTGTCCCGGAAAACTTATCTAGGGTAAAAACTAGATTTAATTTTCAAAAGATCAAATGTTTTCATAAAGATCCAATTTCCTTAATGGATCTAAATTTTTATAGTCATGTGGGACTGTAAACCATATCGTTACTACCATTGTTTATACCGCCGTATAGAAATCACTGATGTACAAAGTGTGAAGAATAAAGAAGTGATTCTAGTATTTCAAGACGATATTGCTTGAGGACAAGCAACGCTCAAGTGTGGGAATATTTGATAATGCTAAAAACGAACATATATTTCATAGCATTATTCCTCAAGAAAGACAAGCTTTTAGTTGCAATTGTTCTATTTACAAGTGATATTCGTTTAAATAATAAAAGGTGAAAACAAAAGATAGATTCGACGAATTGAAGACGCAAACGACCAAAAAGCTCAAAAGAACAAAAGACAATCATAAAGGTTCCAATTATTGATAAGAAACGTCTCGAAATTACAAGAGTACAAGATTCAAAACGCAAAGTACAAGATATTAAATTGTACGCAAGGACGTTCAAAAATCCGGAACCGGGACCAGAGTCAACTCTTAACGCTCGACGCAACGGACTAAAAATTACAAGTTAACTATGTATATAAATATAATATAATATATAATTAATTATATTAATTATATATATATTATAAACCGTCGGTAAACAAAGAGCCAAACTCCTCTGAGCTGTAAAAGTAACCTCCGCGACTCGCGGAGTTTGAAGAGGTTTTCACCGCGAGTCGCGGAGCCCCAAAAATCGACTCTGGCTATAAAGCAAACCGAATTCTGATCATTTTTCATATTCTATTTCTCTCTTCTCTCATATATACGTAAAATATATATATATATATAATTTATATTTTAATTTTAATTTTAATTATAATTCTAATAATAAGGGTATGTTAGCGAATGTTGTAAGGGTGTAAGTCGAAATTCTGTCCGTGTAACGCTACGCTAATTTTAATCATTGTAAGTTATGTTCAACCTTTTTACATTAATGTCTCGTAGCTAAGTTATTATTATGCTTATTTAAAACGAAGTAATCATGATGTTGGGCTAATTACTAAAATTGGGTAATTGGGCTTTGTACCATAATTGGGGTTTGGACAAAAGAACGACACTTGTGGAAATTAGACTATGGGCTATTAATGGGCTTTATATTTGTTTAACTAAATGAAAGTTTGTTAATGTTAATATAAAGATTTACAATTGGGCGTCCCTATAAATTACCATATACACTCAATCGGACACGATGGGCGGGGTATTTATATGTACGAATAATCGTTCATTTAACCGGACACGGGAATGGATTAATAGCCACTAGAATAATTAAAACAGGGGTGAAATTACATTCAAGGGTAATTGGTGTAATTGTTAACAAAGTAGTAAAACCTTGGTTTACACGCAGTCGATAACCTGGTGTATTTATTAAACAAAGTATTAAAACCTTGTTACAATTCGAATCCCCAATTAGTTGGAATATTTAACTTCGGGTATAATAATAATTTGACAAGGACACTTGCACTTTATATTTATGACTGATGGACTGTTATGGACAAAAACCAGACGGACATATTAAATAATCCAGGACAAAGGACAATTAACCCATGGGCATAAAACTAAAATCAACACGTCAAACATCATGATTACGGAAGTTTAAATAAGCATAATTCTTTTATTTCATATTTAATTTCCTTTATTTTATATTTAATTGCACTTCTAATTATCGCACTTTTATTTATTGTTATTTAATCGCACTTTTAATTATCGTACTTTTTAATTATCGCAATTTTATTTTATCGCATTTTTATTATTCGCAATTTCATTATCGTTATTTACTTTACGCTTTAATTTAAGTCTTGTATTTATTTTATATTTTACATTAGGTTTTAACTGCGACTAAAATCTTAAAATCGACAAACCGGTCATTAAACGGTAAAAACCCCCCTTTATAATAATAATATTACTTATATATATGTTTGTATTTTTATAAAAGTAAATTAATATAGCGTTGAGCTTTGTTTAAAGATTTCCCTGTGGAACGAACCGGACTTACTAAAAACTACACTACTGTACGATTAGGTACACTGCCTATAAGTGTTGTAGCAAGGTTTAAGTATATCCATTCTATAAATAAATAAATATCTTGTGTAAAATTGTATCATATTTAATAGTTTTTCCTAGTAAAATATAAACTATTTTGTATACACCTCGCATAACAAAATACTACAAAATACTACAAAATATGACACAAGTTTTATTAATTTACGGATGGGATATACCTAAACCTTGCTACAACACTATAGGCAGTGTACCTAATCGTAGAGTAGTGTAGTTTTTAGTAAGTCCGGTTCGTTCCACAGGGAGCTGGTGATACTTACTATATTTTTAACTATATTTATACAAAATATATATAATTATATAAGTAGTAATATTATTATAAAAGGGGGGTTTTACCGTTTAATGACCGGTTTGTCGATTCTATATTTTAAGCGTAAAGATAAATAACGATAATTAAAGTGCGTAAAATAATGACAATAAATAAAATGACAGTAAATAAAATTGCGAGTAATAAAATGACAGTAAATAAAGATACGATGAGAAATATAATAAAAGAATTATGCTTATTTAAACTTCCGTAATCATGATGTTTGACGTGTTGATTTTAATTTATTACCATGGGTTAATTGTCCTTTGTCCTGGTTTATTTGATACGTCTATCTGGTTTTTGTCCATAATAGTCCATCGGTCATAAATATAAAGTGCGAGTGTCCTCGTCAAATTACCCTTATACCCGAAGTCAAATATTCCAACTAATTAAGGATTTAAACTGTGACGCAGTTATCACTTCTGTCAACAATTACACCAGTTATCACTGTATGTAATCTACCCCTGTTTTAATTAGTTTATGAATATTAATTCATCCACTTGATCAGAATGAATAATCAATTACCCAACCCAATTGATTAATTAAATGATTATAACAGATTCCATATGAACGTCACTAAATAGGACAA
The DNA here is from genome assembly GCF_046630445.1 of Rutidosis leptorrhynchoides. NCBI lineage: Eukaryota > Viridiplantae > Streptophyta > Magnoliopsida > Asterales > Asteraceae > Rutidosis > Rutidosis leptorrhynchoides. The sequence continues at coordinate 509,860,249 of NC_092336.1, read as the reverse complement.
CCATAATCATTATTAATTATTAGGTTAATTAATTTGAAGATAGGTTCGACAGACTCCAATGAGTTGTCACTCAATTAGACAATACCCCCCATCTATTAATAGTCAATAGTTCAATTTCCACAAGTGTCGTTCTTTTGTCCAAACCCCAATTATGGTACAAAGCCCAATTACCCAATTTTAGTAATTAGCCCAACATCATGATTACTTCGTTTTAAATAAGCATAATAATAACTTAGCTACGAGACATTAATGTAAAAAGGTTGAACATAACTTACAATGATTAAAAATAGCGTAGCGTTACACGGACAGAATTTCGACTTACACACTCAAACGATCTCTATCATAAATCTTATTATTATCATAATTTAAAATTAAAATTAAGATTATTGTTATATCTTATTAAGTTAACATTATGATAGAGATATAGAATATAAATTATAGATATTGATATTGATAGATAGAAAAATAAGAAAAAGATAGAAAAAATGATCGAAAAAAGTCTCCTCAAATTGATCGTAAATCATCGCTTTTATAGCGAAATTAGAATTGAAATTTTCATTTACGACCCCTGAACTATGCTCAATTAACAACTTTTTATTATTTAATATTATTCTTATTATGAATTATTTAAATATTATATTTTATTCTTGTGCATAGTTGACTCGTAATTTTTACACCGTTGCGTCGAGCGCTGAAAGTTGGTTCATGCCTCGGTTCCGGATTTTCGAACGCCCTTTCGTACAATTTTATATCGTGTACTTTTTGTTTTGTAACTTGTACTCTTGTCATTTTTAGACGTTCTTCATCAATAATTTGAACCTTTTTGATTGTATCTTGTACTTTTGAGCTTTTTGGACCTTTGCGTCTTCAAATCTTCGTTTTCGCCTTTTGTCTTCGCACTTATTTAAAATAAACGAATATTACTCGAAAATGGAACAATTGCAACTAAAATCTTGTCTTTCTTGGGGGATTTTGCTATGAAATATATGTTTCTTTTTAGCCTTATCAATATCCCCACACTTGAGCGTTGCTTGTCCTCAAGCAATACAGTCTTGAAATAATATAATACATCACACGAATCACTTCTTTATTCTTCACACTTTGTACATCAGTGATTTTGATAGAGCGGTATAAACAATGATATTAACAATAGAACCATGGTTAAAGGTGGGTGTGTCATCCACAGTTGCCTTGGGTTTAGGTCAACGACACTTGCAATCAAATAGCCGATTTACTTTCGGTTTCCAAAGCAAAGTGCACATTTGAAAGGCGGTTTACAGTCCCACATGACTATAAAAATTTAGATCCTTTAGGAAATAGGATCTTTATGAAAACATTTGATCTTTTGAAAATTCAATCTAGCTTTTACCCTAGATAAGTTTTCTGATTTGATCCACCATTGGTGTTGCAAAATATATTTGTGGATCAATATTTTGGCTAAAAACATTTAGGTTCGTGTAATCCACTGCTATCCCGGTATCGGAAAGCACACATCCAGTTTACTTGTTCCGTATATTACCTTTCGGCAAACTACCGTCCGGTTGTAAAGGAAAGCGATGAACAAGAAACTGTTAAGGCAATGTCCCGTGACATGCAGATGATTATGGTCTTTTAACGTGTCGGATGCTATAACTATCCTTGGTAGGAGCGATAGTAAAGATCATCCTATGATTTTTCGGTCTGGCACAAGGTCCTGTCTCCGACCATGCTATGCAACCACCGTTCTTACGGTTGACACCCGATTTGGTTCAGGTAACCTAATGAATTCCAGGTGAATTCCTAGGATTTTACGTTCAATTATAATGAACGCATTGAAAATGGATTTTCAGAAAACAAATCGGTTTGCAATTTTGATCAAAATATTTTCTCGTTCAAGCTCGAGTTTAGATATCATTGAATTCCATGAGTTTGAATTCTCAATCTTTAAGGTCAATCTCTAGGATTGAGTAATATCAGTCTTAAAAGCTGATTTTTAATCTTTAAGGAGATTATCCTTTCTGGGGATCTGATTCATTAGTCTTATCAAGCTAATTTGCACGGTGCCCCCCCATTGTACGAGATAAATCCTTCTCATGGTTAGGATAAATCTGACCACATGGTGACCCTGTTTGATGCTGAGGTCCGTGGATTTCCTGCTGATTTTAGAGATGACTTTTCTAGATTTTTCGTCAACCTACAGCTGGTCTAGACGACAACTTCATGACCTAAATCAATAAGCGCGTTTCTCTTTCGGAAGCCTTTACTTCCTTTTAATGATGGAATTGATTCATCGTGTAGATCCATCTTTCTTACAGTAAATCGGGTAAAACTGATTAAAATCGTCCAAAACAAAAGTACCTGCAATAACTTTACAGAAACATGTGATAGATAGTTTTTAATTGAATAACTTGGTACATTCTCCCCACACTTAGTTTCTTTCTTTAATTTTTTTTATTCTCCTTTATTCCATTTTAAATGAATTCAATCGTTTTAGGGTGTTTCTCAATTTATGTCCTTTCTGAGGTAACGATAATTTCGGTATTAACACCTAGTTTTCATCGTTCATAAATATGTATAAACATGATTTTGACTTCATTTAGTTGAAAATTTTTCAAATTTTCACAAAATTTGACAAATAAACCAAGTATAAACCCGAGAGAATTTATAACCCTTCCCCACACTTGAGATCATGCAATGCCCTCATTTGCATGAAATCAGACTCTAATTATAAATTCATGAGGGTGATTAGTGTAGAAAAGTTATTAAAAATACCGAGTTTGCAAACATATTGTTATTTCACATTTGATTTTTTGCGTCTTGTCAAAATCAGTAGCTTTTGCTGAACTTCATGACAGTCTTTGAAAGTGCGCTGTTTTACCCTGTTTTGTACATAATAAAATACAAACATACATATACATATTTTTGAAGTTTGGTATATTACCCTACTTTCAAAAATTTATAAAGTATAATATTTTTGGCATACTTTAAATCAATAAAATTAAAAATAATGATAACAAAATTTGTCGCCCCGCCCTCGGGTAAAGTAATTTCGGCTCAACGACCTAGTCTTCAACTCACGACGAATTTTAAAAATCATATTTTTAACTTAATGAAATAAAGTAAATTTTGTTTTTTAAAATCACAATAAAACCTAAAAAAAATAAAAATTCAGAATGGAGGGAGAAAACTAGTTCTTTAGTGTCTGCTAGCGGAAAAGACCAATCGGATTCCATTCTCGGAACTACACGAGAACAGAACAAATAACTTTAGACAGCATTATCTTTTTAGAACATTCGAATCTCCCCACACTTAGGTAGCTGTGGTGTTGAAATTGTGATTAACTTCATTGTCAATTTCTCTTGGTCCATAATCAACTTGCCTATCTGTGACTTTTTCTTTAAGCCAGTGCCCGGCTTCTTCCGTAATATCCCATAATTCAACTAGCTTCGCCCTTTCTTTAGGCGACAGATTGGATACTAACCGGTTACATAACTTAAAGTTCCCCTTACTTCTAGCATCAATAGCCCGTTTAAAAAGTTTCTTCATTGAACTGTTAATAATGGGGTCATTTAATTTCGTATCAATAACGGGGTTCTTTGTTATCATGTCATCATTAGGTGTTACTTCATTTTCCCCACACTTAGGCGTTTCATTATTGCTAAGTATTACCGTTGGAGTTGGTAAAACTACATGGTTCTTACCAATTGTTTTTACTGGTTCAACGGTTTTGGCTGGTGGAGATTTAGACTTTCGAATCATAAAGGTGATCGATTTGTCACCACTTTTAAGTGTCATTCTTCCATTTCCTACATCAAATAACGCCTTGGTGGACGCTAAGAATCGCCGACCTAAAATTAGAGAAATGTTCGGGTCCTCTTCTATGTCAGTGACAATGAATTCGACTAGAAAGGTTAAATTACCTACTTGAACGGGTAGGTTGTCGGCAATTCCAACTGGGTGCTTAATGGTTTGATCAAAGAGTCGAACACTCATATCCGTTGGAGTTAACTCACCTACACCTAATCTCTTATATAAGGAAAGAGGCATAACACTTACACTTGCACCTAAATCTGCTAGTGCATCATACATGACACAATCACTAAGTAGACAAGGAACAATAAATTCACCCGGATCACCTACCCTAGGTGGAGGTTTTGGTGGAACTGTCTTCACCGGGTTTACTTCTACGGTTTTTGTTTCTTGCACTTTCTTATACTTCTTCTTCTTCTTCTTTCCAGAGGTATCACAATCTTTATTACCTATCACTTGCTCATACTCAACTCTTTTTCTTGGAAACGGGATGGGTGGTTTGTATGGTGCCACCACTGGCTTTACATACTCGGGTGGTGGTGGTGTAACTTCTTCATTGTTACTCTCATCTAAAACCTTCCTATCTTCTGGTGCTGGTTTTTCAGAATTCGTTGAAACCATATTAACATTCTCATTCCGAGGATTTACTTCAGTATTACTCGGTAGCTTTCCTTGTTCCCTCTCACTCATCATGCTAGCAAGAGTACCTACGTGTTTTTCAAGATTCAAAATGGAAGCTTGTTGAGTTCTTAATGACTGATCAAACCTCTCGTTCGTTTGGGTTTGAGATGTAATGAATTGTGTTTGAGATTCAATCAGCTTTGCCATCATTTCTTCTAGATTTGGCTTTTTCTCTTCGGGTTGTTGTGGTAGTTTATACAAGCTAGGTCTTTGTTGATTGAAAGTGTTGTTTTGAGTCGGTTGGTTATTCGGACCTTGTTGGTTATACCAGTTGTTTTCGGGTCCTTTTGGATTGTAAAGAATGTTTTGATTTCGATTTAAGTTTAGCCTTGGCGGTTGATAATTATTTTGATAATTATTTCCCGGCCTTTGGTTCATATAGGAAACATTCTCTCGTTGTTCCATCTTTGGTTCAATGTGACAATCTTTCAATAAGTGTGGTCCACCGCATAGCTCACAACTGATTCGTATTGCATGAATATCTTTATTCATCTTTTCCATTCGTCTTTCGAAAGCATCTATTTTTGCCGAAACGGAATCAAAGTCATGGCTAGAATCGGCTCTAGCCGCTTTAGATGATCGAAAGATATCTTTTTCTTGGTGCCACTCATGCGAGTGGGAGGCTGTGTTATCAATAATTTTGTAAGCTTCAGTTGCGGTTTTCTTCATAATGGATCCACCGGCTGTTATGTCGATGTCTTTTCGTGTAGCAACGTTGACACCTTGGTAGAATATTTGTACTATTTGGTAAGTGTCTAAACCGTGTTGAGGACATCCTCTCAACATCCTTCCGAATCTTGTCCACGCCTCATATAATGTTTCATTTGGCTTTTGCGCGAACGTAACAATTTCTCCTTGAAGTCTCACGGCTTTAGATGCCGGAAAGAATTGTTTAAGAAATTTTTCAACTAAAACATCCCATGTGTCAATCGCCCCTTCAGGTAACGATTCTAACCAATCTTTGGCTTCTCCCTTTAAAGTCCAGGGAAACAACATGAGATAGATCTGCTCATCTTCCACTTCTCGGATTTTGAATAGTGTACAAATTCTTTTAAACGTACGAAGGTGTTCGTTAGGATCTTCATTCGGTGCACCACTGAATTGGCATTGGTTAGTTACCATGTGTAGAATTTGTCCTTTGATTTCATAATCTGGCACATTAACTTCTGGCTTAATAATGGCGTGACCTTGGCCCGTGCGTGTGGCTCTCATTCGATCTTCCATACTTAGAGGTTCCAGATTTTCCATAATTGAATTTGTTGAATACGAATCACTAGAAGATTCTGATTTAATGGTTTGTGGTTCAGGAGGAATGATTAGTGGTTCTGGATCTTGGAATTGTCCCTGAATATTCTCCGGATTCTCAATTGTGAGGTCGGGTTCAAAAGATGGATTATCGGAAATTTGAGTTGGAGTTCTTGGTCGACTGGATGATGATTCTAAAGAAAAATCAACGGCGACAATATTGGCTAGATGTCTTGATCGAGTTATAGGTGGTGAACGTATGACCGGCGGTGAACGTCTTGCTCGGTGCATTCACTGAATATCCTATTAGTTTTTAAAAAGGAAAGAAAAATTATATAAGTTATCCAATCAATAGACTTTTCTGATTTTGCCCACGTTTCGAATAGCCAAAAGATGCAGCAGAGGGGCAGGATTCGTTTGGTCTCAATATAATTGAGGACTGTTTGGCTCCAATAACCCGGTCCACGTACAAATCCAACTATTACTACGAACCAGAAAATGTTGATGTCTATCAATTTAACCACTTAAAACAAATTTTCGTAATTTTAAGAAATTTAGAGAAGAAGTAGAAAAAAAATCTAAGTCCTAAAAACTAGAATGGCGAGAAATAAGAGAGAAAAAGAGTGCGCGTCGAAAAGTGTCGAAAAATGAAAAATGGTTGAAAAATAAAAGGTGACGGAAAAATAAAAGAAACTTATAAAAACTTAAAAATACTTTACTAACCTAACCTTATTACTACAACTAACTTAAAATTATAATCGCAAATTGAGATTACTAATTGGAATGATAATTGATACATAGTAAAAGGTCTAAAAATATTAAAGCTTACAGGAAAAACTAAATCCCAAATGAAAATAACTTAAAAAGAAACTAAAACTTAAAAATTCGTCGCAAATTGTTTTAAAAGCTAAGATTTTTGGTTTTTTAATGTTTTTGGCATACTTTAATTTAATAAGATTAAAAATAATGATAATAAAAGTTCTCGTCCCTTCCTTGGGTAAAGCAATTTCGGTTCAAAGACCTAGTCTTCAACTTACGACGAATTTTAAAAATCATATTCTTAACTTAATGAGATAAAGTAAATTTTTGTTTTTAAATTCACACAACTTAAATATAAAATTCAAAATTAATATTAAAAATTCACACCAAACTTAATTTAAAAATTCATAAATTCATATCAAACTTATATTAATTTTTTAAATATATTGTTTTTACAAAATTTACAATATTAATTTAAGATTTAAATATTAATTTTAAAAACATGGTAAAAATAAAATTAAAAATCTTTTTGTCTTTTTATCCCACTTTAATCAATCAAATATTATCAAAAATATGCGCACCTCTTTTCGGTAAAGTAATTTCGGTTCCAAGACCTAATTTAACTCATGACGAATTTTTGAAATATTTTGGGTTGATTGTTTAAAGATATTTATACCTTAAGAATAAACGTTAAATTTCGCAGTGATGTAATAAATTTTTGAATGATATCAATAATTTCGGTCGCCAAACCTAATTTTATTCAATACCAATTTAATACTTTTTAGCGAACAAATTAGCGTTTATTATCAAAAGGTTAAAAATAAAAATAAAAATAAAAACTGTACAGACATACCTGTGAAATAGATTTCTTAGTTATATGATCTATCCCATTCATAAGATAGTCGGTTTAATTGGTTTTCCATGGCTACATAGGCGTAACCTCGAGCATTCAGTATCTTTTCTTCTAAACATATGAACGGTCCGTCTCTGCATAAAGTAACAAATTCGGTATTTGAATAGGTTTGATTATTTGAACATTTACCTCCATGTGACCATTTTCCGCATTTGTGACATCTTTCTAGGTGTCGTGCTCTTCTTTTCGCTGCGGATTTTGATTTTCCTTTACCAAATTGTAACTTATTATCTTCGCATCTGGATTCTTTTCTAACTCCGTCCATTCTTTCTCTGATTACTGATACTATTTCACTCGGTAGTATGTCATTATTACGTTTAGTGATCAAAGCGTGTAGCATTAGACCATGGTTTAGTTCACAGGCAGTCTTCATTTCGTAAAAACCTAAAAAAAAATAAAAATTCAGAATGGGGGGAGAAGACTAGTTCTTTAGGGTCTGCTAGGGAAAGACCATACGTGTTCCATTTTCGAGAACTACACGAAAACAGACAATCTCACTCTAACAGAAATACATATTATCCTTTAAAGACTTGATTCTCCCCACACTTAGTTAGCTGTGGTGTCGAAATTGTGATTAACTTCGTTGTCGACTTCCATCGGACCATGTATGTAATGTTTAACTCTGTGACCATTAACTTTAAATTCAATCCCATTTGAATTTATTAATTCTATCGTTCCGTATGGGAAAACTCTTTTGACTATGAATGGTCCAGACCATCTTGATTTCAATTTTCCAGGAAATAACTTGAATCGTGAATTGAAAAGAAGAACTCTGTCTCCTTCTTTAAATTCTTTTGAACTTCTGATTCTTTTATCATGCCATTTCTTCGTTCTTTCTTTATAGATTAACGAATTTTCGTATGCTTCATGTCTTAATTCTTCTAATTCGTTTAGTTGACTTAATCGTAGACGTCCAGCTTCATGTAAATCAAGATTACATGTTTTCAAAGCCCAAAATGCTTTGTGTTCAATTTCTACTGGAAGATGACATGCTTTTTCATAAACAAGTCTAAAAGGTGTGGTTCCAATTGGAGTTTTGTAGGCTGTTCTAAAAGCCCAGAGTGCATCCTCCAATTTAATGGACCATTCCTTCGGATTTGATCCTACGGTTTTCTCTAGAATACGTTTTAAAGCTCGGTTGGTATTTTCAACTTGTCCACTTGTTTGTGGATGATATGTGGTGGAGATTTTATGAGTTACTCCATATCTTTTAAGAACTTTCTCAAGTTGATTATTACAGAAATGAGTACCCCGATCACTTATTAAAGCTTTCGGTGTTCCAAACCTTGCAAAAAGACGTTTTAAAAAGTTGACTACAACTCGTGCATCATTAGTTGGGAGAGCTTGTGCTTCCGCCCATTTAGATACATAATCAATGGCTACGAGTATATATAGATTATTATTAGATTTTGGAAATGGACCCATAAAGTCAATACCCCAAATGTCAAATACTTCACATACTTGGATGACATTTTGTGGCATTTCATCACGTTGACTTATTTTTCCGGCCCTTTGACATGCATCACAGGATTTGCAAAGAAGGTGTGCGTCTTTGTAAATTGTAGGCCAATAGAATCCAGCTTCATAAACTTTTCTTGCTGTTAGTTGAGGCCCATAATGCCCTCCTGTTGGTCCTGTGTGACAATGGTTTAAAATTTTACTAGCTTCATCTCCAAATACACAGGTGCGTATTATTCCATCGGGACAACTTTTAAACAGGTGTGGATCTTCCCAGAAATAGTGTTTTATATCACTGAAGAATTTCTTTCGTCTTTGGTACGATAATCCTTTTTCAAGGAATCCACAAACTAAGTAGTTTGCATAGTCTGCAAACCATGGGATTTCTTTATAATCTATCTTCAATAGATATTCATCAGGAAAGTTGTCTTGTATGGCTGATTCATTTAGAACTTCTAATTCGGGATTTTCAAGACGAGAAAGATGATCAGCGGCGAGATTTTCTGCTCCTCTTTTATCTCGGATTTCAATATCAAACTCTTGTAAGAGTAAGATCCAACGGATTAATCTTGGTTTAGCATCTTGTTTTGAAAATAGGTATCTAAGAGCAGAATGGTCGGTATAGACCACCGTTTTTGCTAGAACGAGATATGATCGAAATTTGTCAAAAGCAAAGACAATAGCAAGGAGTTCTTTTTCAGTAGTTGTATAGTTCGTTTGTGCTCCTTGTAATGTCTTACTAGCATAATATATAGGTTGAAATCGTTTTTCAATCCTTTGTCCTAAAACGGCTCCCATTGCAAAATCACTTGCATCGCACATTAGTTCAAATGGTAGATTCCAATTTGGTGTTATCATGATTGGTGCATTAGTGAGTTTCTCTTTAAGAATATTAAAAGATTTGATACACTCATCTGAAAAGATGAATGGCGCATCCTTTTCTAGGAGTTTATTCATAGGAGTGGCAATTTTAGAAAAATCTTTTATGAAACGTCGGTAAAAACCGGCATGCCCTAGAAAACTCCTAACTCCTCTAACATTGGTGGGATGTGGAAGTTTAGCAATTACATCTACTTTAGCTCTATCCACTTCAATTCCTTCTTTTGAAATTTTATGTCCAAGAACGATGCCTTCTTTAACCATGAAATGGCATTTCTCCCAATTAAGTACTAGATTTGATTTTTCGCATCTAATTAGCATTCGTTCCAGATTAATTAGACATGATTTAAATGTATCACCGAAGACTGAAAAGTCATCCATGAATACTTCCATGCATTCTTCTATCATGTCATGAAAAATCGCCATCATACACCTTTGAAAGGTTGCAGGGGCGTTACAAAGTCCAAATGGCATGCGTTTGTAAGCAAAAGTACCATAAGGGCACGTGAATGTTGTTTCCTCTTGATCCTCGGGTGCTATTGGAATTTGAAAATATCCGGAAAATCCATCTAGAAAACAATAGTAACTATTTCCGGCTAATCTTTCCAACATTTGATCTATGAAAGGTAAGGGAAAGTGATCTTTTCTGGTGGCGTCATTTAATTTTCTATAATCAATACATACACGCCATCCTGTTACAGTCCTAGTAGGAATAAGCTCATTTTTCTCATTTGTAATGACAGTCATGCCACCCTTCTTAGGTACGCATTGAACTGGGCTTACCCATGGACTATCAGAAATTGGATATATCAAACCTGCATCTAGCAGTTTAATAATCTCTTTCTTAACTACATCTTGCATATTAGGATTTAGTCTTCGTTGGCGTTGCACATACGTTTTATGACCTTCTTCCATAAGGATTTTATGTGTGCAATACGAAGGACTTATTCCTTTAATATCATGAATCTTCCATGCAATGGCTGGTTTATGAGCTTTCAACACAGAAATGAGTTGTGATTTTTCATTTTCAGTAAGAGAAGACGATATTATTACAGGTAATTCAGATTCACCATGTAAATAAGCGTATTCCAAATGGTTTGGAAGTGGCTTTAACTCTAATTTCGGAGGTTCTTCTATCGATGATTTATATCGATATCTGTCTTCTTCTTTTAGCATTTGAATTTCTTCTGTTGTTGGTTCATATCCATTAGCTATAAGTGTAGCTAACATTTCAGCTTCATCAATTTGTTCATTACCTTCTCCTAAAGGACATTCTCCTGTTCCTTGTAATTCTGGAAATTCTTCTAATAATTCTGCATGTGCATCTATAGTTTGAATATAATAACATGTATCATCTGCAGATTGTGGTTGTTGCATTGCTCTATCAACTGAAAAGGTAACACTCTCGTCCTCTATACTTAGGGTCAATTTCTTACCGAACACGTCTATCATTGCTTTAGCCGTGTTTAAGAATGGTCTTCCTAATATGAGAGGAACTTGAGAATCTTCTTCCATGTCCAAAACAACAAAATCTACTGGAAATACTAAAGTACCAACCTTAACTAGCATGTTCTCCATTATCCCTCTAGGATATTTTATTGATCTATCGGCTAGTTGTATGCTTATTCTTGTTGGTTTCAATTCTCCAAGGTCTAGTTTAGCGTATAGTGAATACGGCATTAGATTTATACTAGCACCTAAGTCTGCCAATGCTTCTATTGAACTAAGACTACCCAGAAAACATGGAATTGTGAAACTTCCTGGATCAGATAGTTTTTCTGGTATTTTATTCAACAGCACTGCTGAACAATTAGCATTCATAGTAACAGCCGAGAGTTCTTCCATTTTCTTTCTATTTGAGATTAGATCTTTCAAGAATTTAGCATATCTAGGCATTCCTGAAATCACATCAATGAAAGGAAGATTTATATTTATCTGTTTAAACATATCCAAAAATTTGGATTGCTCGGCTTCAAGTTTCTCTTTCTTCATTTTACTCGGGTAAGGAAGTGGTGGTTGGTATGGTTTAACATAAGGTTTATCCTTAACTGTGTTATTTTCATTAACCTTTTCAACTACCGGTTCTTTTTCCTTATCTTGATCAGGTTGTGGTTCTTGTAGAGTAGGAATAGTTTCATCAGAAGTTACAGGTATTTCAGGTGGTTTAAGTGTTGTACCACTTCTTGTGGTAATAGCTTTAGCTGTTTCATTTCTGGAGTTAGCATTTGTATCACTAGGTAGACTTCCCGGTTTTCTTTCACCTATTAACCTTGCTAGGTTACTCACTTCTTGTTCCAGATTTTGAATAGAAGCTTGTTGATTTCTAAATGCTTGAGCATTTTGTTCATTAGTTTGTTTTTGAGATGTGAAAAACTGCGTTTGAGTTTCAACTAGCTTCGTCATCATATCTTCTAAATTCGGCTTTTTATCATCGGTTTGTTGTGGTGGTTTGTTTTGAAAATTTGGTCTTTGCTGATTATAAGTATTATTGGATACTTGTTGATTGCTAGGACCTTGTTGGTTGTTGTATGGAATATTTCGGTTATAATTCTGGTTTTGATTGTAAATCGGTCTTGGCGGTTGATAATTATTCTGATAATTATTTCCAGGCCTTTTGTTTATGTATGAAATATTCTCTCTTTGTTCCATTGTTAATTCAATACTGAGACAATCTTTTGTCAAATGTGGTCCTCCACACTGCTCACAACTAATTCGTATTGAATGAATATCCTTAGTCATCTTTTCCATTCGTCTCTCCACAGCATCTATCTTTGCTGAAATGGAATCTAAGTCATGGCTAGAATCGGCTCTAGCTGCTTTAGATGATCTAATGATATCTTTTTCTTGGTGCCACTCATGTGAGTGGGAAGCAGTGTTATCAATAATTTTGTAAGCATCAGTTTCGGTTTTCTTCATAATAGAACCACCAGCTGCTATATCTATGTCTTTTCTTGTAGTGATGTCGCATCCTTGGTAGAATATTTGTACTATTTGACAGGTGTCTAAACCATGTTGCGGACATCCTCTTAATAACTTTCCATATCTTGTCCACGCCTCATATAGAGTTTCATTTGGTTTCTGTGTGAACGTAACAATTTCTGCTTGAAGTCTTACGGCTTTAGATGCAGGAAAGAATTGTTTAAGAAATTTGTCAATTAAAACGTCCCATGTATCGATCGCCCCTTCAGGTAACGATTCCAACCAATCTTTGGCTTCTCCCTTTAAAGTCCAGAGAAATAACATGAGATATATCTGTTCATCCTCCACTTCTCGGATTTTAAATAGTGTGCAGATCCTATTAAAGGTACGTAGATGTTCATTTGGATCTTCCTTCGGCGCACCACTAAATTGGCATTGATTAGTCACCATGTGTAGAATTTGTCCTTTGATTTCATAATCTGGCGCATTAATGTCTGGATGAGTAATTGCGTGACCTTGGCCAGTGCGTTTAGCTCTCATTCGGTCTTCCATACTTAAAGGTTCCAGATTCTCCATAATTGAATTTGTTGAATCGGTATCACTAGATGATTCTGATTTAATGGTTCGTTCCTCAACAATCTCTGTTTGAATGATTGGTGGCTCAGGAGGAAAGTTTAATGGTTCAGGATCTATGAACTGTTCCTGAATATTCTCTGGATTCTCAATTGTGATGTTGGGTTCAAAAAATGGATTATCGGAAATTTGAACTGAAGTACTTGGTCGACTGGATGACGATTCTAAAGAAAAATCAACGGCGGTTATATTTGCTAAATGTCTTGATCTAGTTACAGGTGGTGAACGTACAAAAGGTGATGAACGTCTTGCTCGGTGCATTCACTGAATATCCTATTAGTTTTTAAAAGGAAACAAAAATTATAATAAGTTATCCAATTAATAGACTTTTCTGATTTTGCCCACGTTTCGAATAGCCAAAAGATGCAGCAGAGGGGCAGGATTCGTTTGGTCTCAATATAATTGAGGACTATTTGGCTCCAATAACCCGGTCCACGTACAAATCCAACTATTACTACGAACCAGAAAATTTTGATGTCTATCAATTTAACCACTTAAAATAAATTTTCGTAATTTTAAGAAATTTAGATAAGAAGTAGAAAAAATTCTAAGTCCTAAAACTAGAATAGCGAGAAATAAGAAAGACAAAGAGTTCGTCGAAAAAGGTCGAAAAAGAAAAATGGTTGAAAAATAAAAGGTGACGGAAAAATAAAAGAAACTTATAAAAACTTAAAAATACTTTACTAACCTAACCTTATTACTACAACTAACTTAAAATTATAATCGCAAATTGAGATTACTAATTGGAATGATAATTGATACATAGTAAAAGGTCTAAAAATATTAAAGCTTACAGGAAAAACTAAATCCCAAATGGAAATAACTTAAAAAGAAACTAAAACTTAAAAAGGCGTCGCAAAATTTTAAAGTACCTAAATCTTAGTCTAAAGAAAAAGCACTTAAGGAATTCTACGGCAAAACCTAAAAATCTAGGAGTAAAAATAACTATAGCAAAAACTAAGTTTAAAATTAAATATGAGAGAAAAATACAAATATTATGCTACAACGATTAAAAAGGGACAAAATATAAAAATATATAAAAAGTTGTAAAAAGTACAATTTTTATAAAAATATTATTTTTATATTTTTTTTTATTTAATAAAACTACTAATTTTACAATTTAATAAAACTAATTAATACTAAATACATAAATTAAATAAAAAGTAAATCTTAAAATAAAACTAATAATAATAATAATAATAATTAGGGTTAAATAATAACAATAATTAATTAAAACCCGTAATTAATGCTGAATTAGGGCTTCTGTCCGTGTGTCATGTTCCCTCCGCGAGTCGCGGTAATTATTGCATCAAACCCCGCGAGTCGCGGGGTTCCAGAATTCAGATGACAGCTTTAAATTCGACGCGTTTTTTCTTTATTTTTTTTTTTTATTTTCTGTTTTTATTTTTTTCTATAAATAAAAGATAGTTAATAAAACTTATATTTTTATAAACTAAAATAGAAATAAAGAAACTTATAAAACTTAAATATTTAACAAAATCTTAAAAATACTTATATTTTTGTTTTTCTTTTTATATTTTTGAATAATTAAAACGTATTTTTACAAAAACGAATTTTTAATAGACAATGAACCACCGCCGTCACCTCCTTCTCCTGCACAGTGTACTTCCTTTCCGCCTCGTTAAGTTTCCGGCTTTCGAAATTTCTTAGAATTTTTAGGACTTAGAATTTTTTAAGACTTAGAATTTTTTCTACTTCTTATCTAAATTTCTTAAAATTACGAAAATTTATTTTAAGTGGTTAAATTGATAGACATCAAAATTTTCTGGTTCGTAGTAATAGTTGGATTTGTACGTGGACCGGGTTATTGGAGCCAAACAGTCCTCAATTATATTGAGACCAAACGAATCCTGCCCCTCTGCTGCATCTTTTGGCTATTCGAAACGTGGGCAAAATCAGAAAAGTCTATTAATTGGATAACTTATTATAATTTTTGTTTCCTTTTAAAAACTAATAGGATATTCAGTGAATGCACCGAGCAAGACGTTCATCACCTTTTGTACGTTCACCACCTGTAACTAGATCAAGACATTTAGCAAATATAACCGCCGTTGATTTTTCTTTAGAATCGTCATCCAGTCGACCAAGTACTTCAGTTCAAATTTCCGATAATCCATTTTTTGAACCCAACATCACAATTGAGAATCCAGAGAATATTCAGGAACAGTTCATAGATCCTGAACCATTAAACTTTCCTCCGGAGCCACCAATCATTCAAACAGAGATTGTTGAGGAACGAACCATTAAATCAGAATCATCTAGTGATACCGATTCAACAAATTCAATTATGGAGAATCTGGAACCTTTAAGTATGGAAGACCGAATGAGAGCTAAACGCACTGGCCAAGGTCACGCAATTACTCATCCAGACATTAATGCGCCAGATTATGAAATCAAAGGACAAATTCTACACATGGTGACTAATCAATGCCAATTTAGTGGTGCGCCGAAGGAAGATCCAAATGAACATCTACGTACCTTTAATAGGATCTGCACACTATTTAAAATCCGAGAAGTGGAGGATGAACAGATATATCTCATGTTATTTCCCTGGACTTTAAAGGGAGAAGCCAAAGATTGGTTGGAATCGTTACCTGAAGGGGCGATCGATACATGGGACGTTTTAATTGACAAATTTCTTAAACAATTCTTTCCTGCATCTAAAGCCGTAAGACTTCAAGCAGAAATTGTTACGTTCACACAGAAACCAAATGAAACTCTATATGAGGCGTGGACAAGATATGGAAAGTTATTAAGAGGATGTCCGCAACATGGTTTAGACACCTGTCAAATAGTACAAATATTCTACCAAGGATGCGACATCACTACAAGAAAAGACATAGATATAGCAGCTGGTGGTTCTATTATGAAGAAAACTGAAACTGATGCTTACAAAATTATTGATAACACTGCTTCCCACTCACATGAGTGGCACCAAGAAAAAGATATCATTAGATCATCTAAAGCAGCTAGAGCCGATTCTAGCCATGACTTAGATTCCATTTCAGCAAAGATAGATGCTGTGGAGAGACGAATGGAAAAGATGACTAAGGATATTCATTCAATACGAATTAGTTGTGAGCAGTGTGGAGGACCACATTTGACAAAAGATTGTCTCAGTATTGAATTAACAATGGAACAAAGAGAGAATATTTCATACATAAACAAAAGGCCTGGAAATAATTATCAGAATAATTATCAACCGCCAAGACCGATTTACAATCAAAACCAGAATTATAACCGAAATATTCCATACAACAACCAACAAGGTCCTAGCAATCAACAAGTGTCCAATAATACTTATAATCAGCAAAGACCAAATTTTCAAAACAAACCACCACAACAAACCGATGATAAAAAGCCGAATTTAGAAGATATGATGACGAAGCTAGTTGAAACTCAAACGCAGTTTTTCACATCTCAAAAACAAACTAATGAACAAAATGCTCAAGCATTTAGAAATCAACAAGCTTCTATTCAAAATCTGGAACAAGAAGTGAGTAACCTAGCAAGGTTAATAGGTGAAAGAAAACCGGGAAGTCTACCTAGTGATACAAATGCTAACTCCAGAAATGAAACAGCTAAAGCTATTACCACAAGAAGTGGTACAACACTTAAACCACCTGAAATACCTGTAACTTCTGATGAAACTATTCCTACTCTACAAGAACCACAACCTGATCAAGATAAGGAAAAAGAACCGGTAGTTGAAAAGGTTAATGAAAATAACACAGTTAAGGATAAACCTTATGTTAAACCATACCAACCACCACTTCCTTACCCGAGTAAAATGAAGAAAGAGAAACTTGAAGCCGAGCAATCCAAATTTTTGGATATGTTTAAACAGATAAATATAAATCTTCCTTTCATTGATGTGATTTCAGGAATGCCTAGATATGCTAAATTCTTGAAAGATCTAATCTCAAATAGAAAGAAAATGGAAGAACTCTCGGCTGTTACTATGAATGCTAATTGTTCAGCAGTGCTGTTGAATAAAATACCAGAAAAACTATCTGATCCAGGAAGTTTCACAATTCCATGTTTTCTGGGTAGTCTTAGTTCAATAGAAGCATTGGCAGACTTAGGTGCTAGTATAAATCTAATGCCGTATTCACTATACGCTAAACTAGACCTTGGAGAATTGAAACCAACAAGAATAAGCATACAACTAGCCGATAGATCAATAAAATATCCTAGAGGGATAATGGAGAACATGCTAGTTAAGGTTGGTACTTTAGTATTTCCAGTAGATTTTGTTGTTTTGGACATGGAAGAAGATTCTCAAGTTCCTCTCATATTAGGAAGACCATTCTTAAACACGGCTAAAGCAATGATAGACGTGTTCGGTAAGAAATTGACCCTAAGTATAGAGGACGAGAGTGTTACCTTTTCAGTTGATAGAGCAATGCAACAACCACAATCTGCAGATGATACATGTTATTATATTCAAACTATAGATGCACATGCAGAATTATTAGAAGAATTTCCAGAATTACAAGGAACAGGAGAATGTCCTTTAGGAGAAGGTAATGAACAAATTGATGAAGCTGAAATGTTAGCTACACTTATAGCTAATGGATATGAACCAACAACAGAAGAAATTCAAATGCTAAAAGAAGAAGACAGATATCGATATAAATCATCGATAGAAGAACCTCCGAAATTAGAGTTAAAGCCACTTCCAAACCATTTGGAATACGCTTATTTACATGGTGAATCTGAATTACCTGTAATAATATCGTCTTCTCTTACTGAAAATGAAAAATCACAACTCATTTCTGTGTTGAAAGCTCATAAACCAGCCATTGCATGGAAGATTCATGATATTAAAGGAATAAGTCCTTCGTATTGCACACATAAAATCCTTATGGAAGAAGGTCATAAAACGTATGTGCAACGCCAACGAAGACTAAATCCTAATATGCAAGATGTAGTTAAGAAAGAGATTATTAAACTGCTAGATGCAGGTTTGATATATCCAATTTCTGATAGTCCATGGGTAAGCCCAGTTCAATGCGTACCTAAGAAGGGTGGCATGACTGTCATTACAAATGAGAAAAATGAGCTTATTCCTACTAGGACTGTAACAGGATGGCGTGTATGTATTGATTATAGAAAATTAAATGACGCCACCAGAAAAGATCACTTTCCCTTACCTTTCATAGATCAAATGTTGGAAAGATTAGCCGGAAATAGTTACTATTGTTTTCTAGATGGATTTTCCGGATATTTTCAAATTCCAATAGCACCCGAGGATCAAGAGAAAACAACATTCACGTGCCCTTATGGTACTTTTGCTTACAAACGCATGCCATTTGGACTTTGTAACGCCCCTGCAACCTTTCAAAGGTGTATGATGGCGATTTTTCATGACATGATAGAAGAATGCATGGAAGTATTCATGGATGACTTTTCAGTCTTCGGTGATACATTTAAATCATGTCTAATTAATCTGAAACGAATGCTAATTAGATGCGAAAAATCAAATCTAGTACTTAATTGGGAGAAATGCCATTTCATGGTTAAAGAAGGCATCGTTCTTGGACATAAAATTTCAAAAGAAGGAATTGAAGTGGATAGAGCTAAAGTAGATGTAATTGCTAAACTTCCACATCCCACCAATGTTAGAGGAGTTAGGAGTTTTCTAGGGCATGCCGGTTTTTACCGACGTTTCATAAAAGATTTTTCTAAAATTGCCACTCCTATGAATAAACTCCTAGAAAAGGATGCGCCATTCATCTTTTCAGATGAGTGTATCAAATCTTTTAATATTCTTAAAGAGAAACTCACTAATGCACCAATCATGATAACACCAAATTGGAATCTACCATTTGAACTAATGTGCGATGCAAGTGATTTTGCAATGGGAGCCGTTTTAGGACAAAGGATTGAAAAACGATTTCAACCTATATATTATGCTAGTAAGACATTACAAGGAGCACAAACGAACTATACAACTACTGAAAAAGAACTCCTTGCTATTGTCTTTGCTTTTGACAAATTTCGATCATATCTCGTTCTAGCAAAAACGGTGGTCTATACCGACCATTCTGCTCTTAGATACCTATTTTCAAAACAAGATGCTAAACCAAGATTAATCCGTTGGATCTTACTCTTACAAGAGTTTGATATTGAAATCCGAGATAAAAGAGGAGCAGAAAATCTCGCCGCTGATCATCTTTCTCGTCTTGAAAATCCCGAATTAGAAGTTCTAAATGAATCAGCCATACAAGACAACTTTCCTGATGAATATCTATTGAAGATAGATTATAAAGAAATCCCATGGTTTGCAGACTATGCAAACTACTTAGTTTGTGGATTCCTTGAAAAAGGATTATCGTACCAAAGACGAAAGAAATTCTTCAGTGATATAAAACACTATTTCTGGGAAGATCCACACCTGTTTAAAAGTTGTCCCGATGGAATAATACGCACCTGTGTATTTGGAGATGAAGCTAGTAAAATTTTAAACCATTGTCACACAGGACCAACAGGAGGGCATTATGGGCCTCAACTAACAGCAAGAAAAGTTTATGAAGCTGGATTCTATTGGCCTACAATTTACAAAGACGCACACCTTCTTTGCAAATCCTGTGATGCATGTCAAAGGGCCGGAAAAATAAGTCAACGTGATGAAATGCCACAAAATGTCATCCAAGTATGTGAAGTATTTGACATTTGGGGTATTGACTTTATGGGTCCATTTCCAAAATCTAATAATAATCTATATATACTCGTAGCCATTGATTATGTATCTAAATGGGCGGAAGCACAAGCTCTCCCAACTAATGATGCACGAGTTGTAGTCAACTTTTTAAAACGTCTTTTTGCAAGGTTTGGAACACCGAAAGCTTTAATAAGTGATCGGGGTACTCATTTCTGTAATAATCAACTTGAGAAAGTTCTTAAAAGATATGGAGTAACTCATAAAATCTCCACCGCATATCATCCACAAACAAGTGGACAAGTTGAAAATACCAACCGAGCTTTAAAACGCATTCTAGAGAAAACCGTAGGATCAAATCCGAAGGGATGGTCCATTAAATTGGAGGATGCACTCTGGGCTTTTAGAACAGCCTACAAAACTCCAATTGGAACCACACCTTTTAGACTTGTTTATGAAAAAGCATGTCATCTTCCAGTAGAAATTGAACACAAAGCATTTTGGGCTTTGAAAACATGTAATCTTGATTTACATGAAGCTGGACGTCTACGATTAAGTCAACTAAACGAATTAGAAGAATTAAGACATGAAGCATACGAAAATTCGTTAATCTATAAAGAAAGAACGAAGAAATGGCATGATAAAAGAATCAGAAGTTCAAAAGAATTTAAAGAAGGAGATAGAGTTCTTCTTTTCAATTCACGATTCAAGTTATTTCCTGGAAAATTGAAATCAAGATGGTCTGGACCATTCATAGTCAAAAGAGTTTTCCCATACGGAACGATAGAATTAATAAATTCAAATGGGATTGAATTTAAAGTTAATGGTCACAGAGTTAAACATTACATACATGGTCCGATGGAAGTCGACAACGAAGTTAATCACAATTTCGACACCACAGCTAACTAAGTGTGGGGAGAATCAAGTCTTTAAAGGATAATATGTATTTCTGTTAGAGTGAGATTGTCTGTTTTCGTGTAGTTCTCGAAAATGGAACACGTATGGTCTTTCCCTAGCAGACCCTAAAGAACTAGTCTTCTCCCCCCATTCTGAATTTTTATTTTTTTTTAGGTTTTTACGAAATGAAGACTGCCTGTGAACTAAACCATGGTCTAATGCTACACGCTTTGATCACTAAACGTAATAATGACATACTACCGAGTGAAATAGTATCAGTAATCAGAGAAAGAATGGACGGAGTTAGAAAAGAATCCAGATGCGAAGATAATAAGTTACAATTTGGTAAAGGAAAATCAAAATCTGCAGCGAAAAGAAGAGCACGACACCTAGAAAGATGTCACAAATGCGGAAAATGGTCACATGGAGGTAAATGTTCAAATAATCAAACCTATTCAAATACCGAATTTGTTACTTTATGCAGAGACGGACCGTTCATATGTTTAGAAGAAAAGATACTGAATGCTCGAGGTTACGCCTATGTAGCCATGGAAAACCAATTAAACCGACTATCTTATGAATGGGATAGATCATATAACTAAGAAATCTATTTCACAGGTATGTCTGTACAGTTTTTATTTTTATTTTTATTTTTAACCTTTTGATAATAAACGCTAATTTGTTCGCTAAAAAGTATTAAATTGGTATTGAATAAAATTAGGTTTGGCGACCGAAATTATTGATATCATTCAAAAATTTATTACATCACTGCGAAATTTAACGTTTATTCTTAAGGTATAAATATCTTTAAACAATCAACCCAAAATATTTCAAAAATTCGTCATGAGTTAAATTAGGTCTTGGAACCGAAATTACTTTACCGAAAAGAGGTGCGCATATTTTTGATAATATTTGATTGATTAAAGTGGGATAAAAAGACAAAAAGATTTTTAATTTTATTTTTACCATGTTTTTAAAATTAATATTTAAATCTTAAATTAATATTGTAAATTTTGTAAAAACAATATATTTGAAAAATTAATATAAGTTTGATATGAATTTATGAATTTTTAAATTAAGTTTGGTGTGAATTTTTAATATTAATTTTGAATTTTATATTTAAGTTGTGTGAATTTAAAAACAAAAATTTACTTTATCTCATTAAGTTAAGAATATGATTTTTAAAATTCGTCGTAAGTTGAAGACTAGGTCTTTGAACCGAAATTGCTTTACCCAAGGAAGGGACGAGAACTTTTATTATCATTATTTTTAATCTTATTAAATTAAAGTATGCCAAAAACATTAAAAAACCAAAAATCTTAGCTTTTAAAACAATCGCTACAAAAAGACAAATTTTAAAATTTTGTCGAAGGACGGACTAGGACATCGATCCGAAATGACCTCGTCCTAAATAACAAGGGAAACAAAATTTTAAAATTAATTACTTAATTGTTTTAATAAGTTAATGATTATAAAAAAAAATATATATACCAAACTCCGCGAGTCGCGGAGTTTGGAGGGTAAATCCCCGCGACTCGCGGGAGGACCGGATTACAGAAAAAAAAATAAGAGCTGCAACAGCTCAGTTTCACACTCCACACCCAAAAATACTGCGAACATAACCCCGAAAAACCACCCAAAAACACCCCAAAAATCCCAATTTTTAACCGTTAATCACCAAATCTTTTGCTAAAATCATGTTGAGAAGGATGCTATCTAAGAATTACTCAAGAAAAACGGTAAATTTCTACACCTAAACACCATTTAATCCGAAATTTGATGTTCTTGAGCTATTTTTTCCCCAATTTGATTTTGATGCTTTTTAGTGTAATTAAGCTTAAATTGTTTATGTATTATGCTTGTATAACCTAGATTGATGCTGTTTAACATGATTAGAAGCCTTAAACTTCAAATTTTGAGTAATCTAGGGTTTGTGTTCTTGAGCAAATTTGGGGCTTTTTGATATAAACAGGTTATGGCCGATTTTTGTCATGAATTGTTGCTAAATTGAGTAGTGTAACATGTCTAGGTAGTTAAATGATCCAAACT
This sequence comes from Rutidosis leptorrhynchoides, assembly GCF_046630445.1. Classification (NCBI taxonomy): domain Eukaryota; kingdom Viridiplantae; phylum Streptophyta; class Magnoliopsida; order Asterales; family Asteraceae; genus Rutidosis; species Rutidosis leptorrhynchoides. The sequence continues at coordinate 509,837,342 of NC_092336.1, read as the reverse complement.
TTGAGCCTAAACATGATTTTGAGAATTAAAGTGGACTTTTTCAAGTCTAAAATTCATGAACTTGATTTTTGAAAGATAATTTCATTTGAGACTTGTTTAATTGCTAGTAATGATTATTTTGACATGTTATTTGAGTTGAATGCTTATGAACTTGGCGAACATTTTCGTATATGCTTATTTGAAAAAGTGTAGATTTGATAAAAAATGTGAAAATGAGCTTAAGTTTGATATAAATTGATAATGTCATTGTAATTATTTTGATTGATGATTTTGCTGACACTAATGCATATTTGGATGCACAAAAATTGTGTTTGATGTGTTTTGTAGAATGAAAGGGGTGAATCTTCATCCCAAGCCCGCAATGCTCCTGCTGAGAATTTGGAACAACAGGAGGTGGATAACTACTACAAGCAGGATATACCTCATCCAGTCATGACCTTTTCCGATATGCACTTGAAAGAGTTGCACCCGAACCTGAGATTTGACAGACTTTGGATAGATTATCCAAAATATCAACGGGGTTTGCATACTCTTCATTCTAAGGTTGTTGAGGTACCAAGGGTCATAGAATGGGGACCCTTAGAAGCTGTAGAATTGGCCGGGCCAATTAGGGAATTACTTGTACAGAGGTATGGTAATTCTTCTTTTAATGACTGGGTATGTTTATTCACCATACGTAGACCTGTATATAAAGTATGGTGTGAAGAATTGTTATGTAGTATAGAGTTGAATGATCGGGTAGCTAGTTTAACCGATCGTTCTTTTATTAGATTTTTGTTAGGCGGTTCGATGCGCCACATGTCTTTACTGGACATGGCTCAGGCTTTACGTATATATACGCCTGAGGAGTTAGCGTCTGCCGATTGTAGAGGATTGATACTAAACGGTAGAAAGATAGATGAAAATTTTGATACACACGGTGTGTGGAGTCAAATGACAAGCCATCACCGTTTCAAAGGGGGAAATTACTCTTATTTGGATATAGATAGAGCCGAATTAAGAGTGATACATAGGTTTTTAGCTAATTCGATTACACAAAGGGGTAAGAACAAGGAAAAAGTAAATGAACAGGATTTGTTTTACCATATGTGTATTCGAGACCCACAAAGCGCTGTAAGTATACCATATTGTGTGGGTTATTATTTATCAGCTATGGTTCGGGGGATGCGACCACATAGCATAATAGGAGGTGGTATTTTTATTACTTTGATTGGTGAATATCTCGGTGTGGATATAAGTCGGGGGGGATTATTACTAGAAGAGCCGAAACCCCGCGATACTATAGGTTTAAATGTATACCATGGTGCGAAAGTTTTGAAGAGGCGAAATAACGCCGCAGTACGATACCATGGTAGACATCCACAGGTGGAGAGAAACCAACAACAAGGTAATGTAGGAGGGGGGAATGAGATGCAAGAAATGCATAGGTTTATAGCTTCTCAGGAATACGAAAATGCTAGACAGAGAGCATTTGAAGATTGGCAAGTTCATCAGAACCAGATCATAGCTCATTGCCAACATATAGGTAGAAACTATATTCCTACACCGAAACCCATTTTCCCTCCTTGGTCTATAGAGATGCAGCCACCATATCCTACGTATGACCCTGCCGAAGCATTCTATAGCACCTATGGTTATGCCTGGAACCCCTATTGGTACCAATATCATCCTTAGTTTACTTATTATTTTTTATTATTTTGTAATTTGTAATTATTGATACGTTTAATACTTTTGTTAATATTGTAATCATTTTTATAATTATCTAACTTTTATTCTTAGATTTTAATAATTTTTGAATGTGGGGTAATATACCAAACTTCAAAAATATGTATATATGTTTGCAGTTTATCTTATGTACACAACAGGGTAAAACAACGCATTTTCAAAGACTGGCATTAAGTTCAGCAAAAGCAACTAATTTTGACGACAAGATGCAAAATATATGTGAAATAACAACAAGACGGAATGAAAAAATGATGTGCACCATTTATCATTCAGCAAACAAACGCCAATATATTTGGAAACTTTGGTAAAATTTAATCATTTTCACACTAATCACCCTCAATAATTTAAATTGTTACTGATTTCTTGCAAATGAGGGCATTGCAAGATCTTAAGTGTGGGAAGGGGTTAAATTCTTTCGGATTTTAAAAATTTTTGATTTAAACACTTGGTTACCATTAAAAATACTAGTAAAGCAGTAGTTGTATTAGAATCTAGTGCTCTCTGATAAAAAAAAGAACAGCCCTAGTCTTATATACTGACTACCCAATTCTAGTAAAATTTTTCAAAATTTCAATTAAATGAATTCAAATCATGTTTATACATATTTATGAACAATAAAACTAGGTTTTAACACCGAAATTATTGTTACCTCGGAAAGGACATAAATTGAGAAACAAACTAAAATGTTAAAATTCATTTAAAATGGAATAGAGGACGATAAAAAGGAAAATAAAAGCCAAGTGTGGGAAAATTTACCAAGTTATTTTAAACATATGTCACATATATCTGTAACAAATAACTGAAAATACTTTTGCTTTGAACTAAACTAAACTGTTTTACCCAATGAAAGAAAAGAAGAGATGGATCTACACGATGAATCAATTCCATCATTAAAAGGAAGTAAAGTCTTCCGAAAAAGACACGCGCTTCTTGATTTAGGTCATGAAGTTGTCGTCCAGACCAGCTGTAGGTTGACGAAAAATCTAGAAAAGTCATCACTAAAATCAGCAGGAAATCCACGGACCTCAGCATAAAACAGGGTCGCCATGTGGTCAGATTTATCCTAACCATGAGAAGGATTTATCTCGTACAATGGGGGGGCACCATGCAAATTAGCTGGATAAGACTAATGAATCAGATCCCCAGAAAGGATAATCTCCTTAAAGATTAAAAATCAGCTTTTAAGACTGATATTACTCAATCCTAGAGATTGATCTTAAAGATTGAGAATTCAAACTCATGAAATTCAATGATATCTAAACTCGAGCTTGAACGAGAAAATATTTTGATCAAAATTACAAACCGATTTGTTTTCTGAAAACCCTATTTTCAATGCGTTCATTACCATTGAACGTAAAATCCTAGGAATTCACCTGGAATTCATTAGGTCACCTGAACTAAATCGGGTGTCAACCGTAAGAACGGTGGTTGCATAGTGGTCAAATACAGGACCTTGTGCCAGACCAAAAAATTATAACGTGTCGGACGCAATTACTATCCTTGGTAGGAGCAATAGTAAAGCTCACCCTTATAATATTATAATTTTTCGGTCTGGCACAAGGTCCTGTCTTTAACCACTATGCAACCACCGTTCTTACGGTTGACACCCGATTTAGTTCAGGTGACCTAATGAATTCCAGGTGAATTCCTAGGATTTTACGTTCAATGGTAATGAACGCATTGAAAATAGGGTTTTCAGAAAACAAATCGGTTTGTAATTTTGATCAAAATATTTTCTCGTTCAAGCTCGAGTTTAGATATCATTGAATTCCATGAGTTTGAATTCTCAATCTTTAAGATCAATCTCTAGGATTGAGTAATATCAGTCTTAAAAGCTGATTTTTAATCTTTAAGGAGATTATCCTTTCTGGGGATCTGATTCATTAGTCTTATCCAGCTAATTTGCATGGTGCCCCCCCATTGTACGAGATAAATCCTTCTCATGGTTAGGATAAATCTGACCACATGGCGACCCTGTTTTATGCTGAGGTCCGTGGATTTCCTGCTGATTTTAGTGATGACTTTTCTAGATTTTTCGTCAACCTACAGCTGGTCTGGACGACAACTTCATGACCTAAATCAAGAAGCGTGTGTCTTTTTCGGAAGACTTTACTTCCTTTTAATGATGGAATTGATTCATCGTGTAGATCCATCTCTTCTTTTCTTTCATTGGGTAAAACAGTTTAGTTTAGTTCAAAGCAAAAGTATTTTCAGTTATTTGTTACAGATATATGTGACATATGTTTAAAATAACTTGGTAAATTTTCCCACACTTGGCTTTTATTTTCCTTTTTATCGTCCTCTATTCCATTTTAAATGAATTTTAACATTTTAGTTTGTTTCTCAATTTATGTCCTTTCCGAGGTAACAATAATTTCGGTGTTAAAACCTAGTTTTATTGTTCATAAATATGTATAAACATGATTTGAATTCATTTAATTGAAAATTTTGAAAAATTTTACTAGAATTGGGTAGTCAGAATATAAGACTAGGGCTGTTCTTTTTTTATCAGAGAGCACTAGATTCTAATACAACTACTGCTTTACTAGTATTTTTAATGGTAACCAAGTGTTTAAATCAAAAATTTTTAAAATCCGAAAGAATTTAACCCCTTCCCACACTTAAGATCTTGCAATGCCCTCATTTGCAAGAAATCAGTAACAATTTAAATTATTGAGGGTGATTAGTGTGAAAATGATTAAATTTTACCAAAGTTTCCAAATATATTGGCGTTTGTTTGCTGAATGATAAATGGTGCACATCATTTTTTCATTCCGTCTTGTTGTTATTTCACATATATTTTGCATCTTGTCGTCAAAATTAGTTGCTTTTGCTGAACTTAATGCCAGTCTTTGAAAATGCGTTGTTTTACCCTGTTGTGTACATAAGATAAACTGCAAACATATATACATATTTTTGAAGTTTGGTATATTACCCCACATTCAAAAATTATTAAAATCTAAGAATAAAAGTTAGATAATTATAAAAATGATTACAATATTAACAAAAGTATTAAACGTATCAATAATTACAAATTACAAAATAATAAAAAATAATAAGTAAACTAAGGATGATATTGGTACCAATAGGGGTTCCAGGCATAACCATAGGTGCTATAGAATGCTTCGGCAGGGTCATACGTAGGATATGGTGGCTGCATCTCTATAGACCAAGGAGGGAAAATGGGTTTCGGTGTAGGAATATAGTTTCTACCTATATGTTGGCAATGATCTATGATCTGGTTCTGATGAACTTGCCAATCTTCAAATGCTCTCTGTCTAGCATTTTCGTATTCCTGAGAAGCTATAAACCTATGCATTTCTTGCATCTCATTCCCCCCTCCTACATTACCTTGTTGTTGGTTTCTCTCCACCTGTGGATGTCTACCATGGTATCGTACTGCGGTGTTATTTCGCCTCTTCAAAACTTTCGCACCATGGTATACATTTAAACCTATAGTATCGCGGGGTTCCGGCTATTCTAGTAATAATCCCCCCCTACTTATATCCACACCGAGATATTCACCAATCAAAGTAATAAAAATACCACCTCCTATTATGCTATGTGGTCGCATCCCCCGAACCATAGCTGATAAATAATAACCCACACAATATGGTATACTTACAGCGCTTTGTGGGTCTCGAATACACATATGGTAAAACAAATCCTGTTCATTTACTTTTTCCTTGTTCTTACCCCTTTGTGTAATCGAATTAGCTAAAAACCTATGTATCACTCTTAATTCGGCTCTATCTATATCCAAATAAGAGTAATTTCCCCCTTTGAAACGGTGATGGCTTGTCATTTGACTCCACACACCGTGTGTATCAAAATTTTCATCTATCTTTCTACCGTTTAGTATCAATCCTCTACAATCGGCAGACGCTAACTCCTCAGGCGTATATATACGTAAAGCCTGAGCCATGTCCAGTAAAGACATGTGGCGCATCGAACCGCCTAACAAAAATCTAATAAAAGAACGATCGGTTAAACTAGCTACTCGATCATTCAACTCTATACTACATAACAATTCTTCACACCATACTTTATATACAGGTCTACGTATGGTGAATAAACATACCCAGTCATTAAAAGAAGAATTACCATACCTCTGTACAAGTAATTCCCTAATTGGCCCGGCCAATTCTACAGCTTCTAAGGGTCCCCATTCTATGACCCTTGGTACCTCAACAACCTTAGAATGAAGAGTATGCAAACCCCGTTGATATTTTGGATAATCTATCCAAAGTCTGTCAAATCTCAGGTTCGGGTGCAACTCTTCCAAGTGCATATCGGAAAAGGTCATGACTGGATGAGGTACATCCTACTTGTAGTAGTTATCCACCTCCTGTTGTTCCATATTCTCAGCAGGAGCATTGCGGGCTTGGGATGAAGATTCACCCCTTTCATTCTGCAAAACACATCAAACACAAATTTTGTGCATCCAAATATGCATTAGTGTCAGCAAAATCATCAATCAAAATAATTACAATGACATTATCAATTTATATCAAACTTAAGCTTATTTTCACATTTTTATCAAATCTACACTTTTTCAAATAAGCATATACGAAAATTTTCGCCAAGTTCATAAGCATTCAACTCAAATAACATGTTAAAATAATCATTACTAGCAATTAAACAAGTCTCAAATGGCATTATCTTTCAAAAATCAAGTTCATGAATTTTAGACTTGAAAAAGTCCACTTTAATTCTCAAAATCATGTTTAGGCTCAAAGTTTGGATCATTTAACTACCTAGACATGTTACACTACTCAATTTAGCAACAATTCATGACAAAAATCGGCCATAACCTGTTTATATCAAAAAGCCCCAAATTTGCTCAAGAACACAAACCCTAGATTACTCAAAATTTGAAGTTTAAGGCTTCTAATCATGTTAAACAGCATCAATCTAGGTTATACAAGCATAATACATAAACAATTTAAGTCTAATTACACTAAAAAGCATCAAAATCAAATTGGGGACAAAATAGCTCAAGAACATCAAATTTCGGATTAAATGGTGTTTAGGTGTAGAAATTTACCGTTTTTCTTGAGTAATTCTTAGATAGCATCCTTCTCAACATGATTTTAGCAAAAAATTTGGTGATTAACGGTTAAAAATTGGGATTTTTGGGGTGTTTTTGGGTGGTTTTTCGGGGTTATGTTCGCAGTATTTTTGGGTGTGGAGTGTGAAACTGAGCTGTTGCAGCTCTTATTTTTTTTTCTGTAATCCGGTCCTCCCGCGAGTCGCGGGGATTTACCCTCCAAACTCCGCGACTCGCGGAGTTGTGTTTTTTTTTTTTTTTTTTTTTATAATCATTAACTTTTGAAACAATTAAGTACTTAATTTTAAAATTTTATTTCCCTTGTTATTTAGGACGAGGTCGTTTCGGATCGATGTCCTAGTCCGTCCTTCAACAAAATTTTAAAATTTGTCTTTTTGTAGCGATTGTTTTAAAAGCTAAGATTTTTGGGTTTTTTCAATGTTTTTGGCATACTTTAATTCAATAAGATTAAAAATAATGATAATAAAAGTTCTCGTCCCTCCCTTGGGTAAAGCAATTTCGGTTCAAAGACCTAGTCTTCAACTTACGACGAATTTTAAAAATCATATTCTTAACTTAATGAGATAAAGTAAATTTTTTAAATTCACACAACTTAAATATAAAATTCAAAATTAATATTAAAAATTCACACCAAACTTAAAATTTGAAATGCATAAAATTAAAAATTCATATTTTAAAAATTAAAAGTTCACACCAAATTTAATTTAAAAATTCATATTATAAATTCACACCAAATTTATTGTTTTTACAAAGTTTACAATATTAATTTAAGATTTAAATATTAATTTTAAAAATATGGTAAAAATAAAATTAAAAATCTTTTTGTCTTTTTATCCCACTTTAATCAATCAAATATTATCAAAAATATGCGCCCCTCTTTTCGGTAAAGTAATTTCGGTTCCAAGACCTAATTTAACTCATGACGAATTTTTGAAATATTTTGGGTTGATTGTTTAAAGATATTTATACCTTAAGAATAAACGTTAAATTTCGCAGTGATGTAATAAATTTTTGAATGATATCAATAATTTCGGTCGCCAAACCTAATTTTATTCAATACCAATTTAATACTTTTAGCGAACAAATTAGCGTTTATTATCAAAAGGTTAAAAATAAAAATAAAAATAAAAACTGTACAGACATACCTGTGGAATAGATTTCTTAGTTATATGATCTATCCCATTCATAAGATAGTCGGTTTAATTGATTTTCCATGGCTACATAGGCGTAACCTCGAGCATTTAGTATCTTTTCTTCTAAACATATGAACGGTCCGTCTCTGCATAAAGTAACAAATTCGGTATTTGAATAGGTTTGATTATTGGAACATTTACCTCCATGTGACCATTTTCCGCATTTGTGACATCGTTCTAGGTGTCGTGCTCTTCTTTTCGCTGCGGATTTTGATTTTCCTTTACCAAATTGTAACTTATTATCTTCCCATCTGGATTCTTTTCTAACTCCGTCCATTCTTTCTCTTATTACTGATACTATTTCACTCGGGAGTATGTCATTATTACGTTTAGTGATCAAAGCGTGTAGCATTAGACCATGGTTTAGTTCACAGGCAGTCTTCATTTCGTAAAAACCTAAAAAAAATAAAAATTCAGAATGGGGGGAGAAGACTAGTTCTTTAGGGTCTGCTAGGGAAAGACCATTCGAGTTCCATTTTCGAGAACTACACGAAAACAGACAATCTAACTCTAACAGAAATACATATTATCCTTTAAAGACTTGATTCTCCCCACACTTAGTTAGCTGTGGTGTCGAAATTGTGATTAACTTCGTTGTCGACTTCCATCGGACCATGTATGTAATGTTTAACTCTGTGACCATTAACTTTAAATTCAATCCCATTTGAATTTATTAATTCTATCGTTCCGTATGGGAAAACTCTTTTGACTATGAATGGTCCAGACCATCTTGATTTCAATTTTCCAGGAAATAGCTTGAATCGTGAATTGAAAAGAAGAACTCTTTCTCCTTCTTTAAATTCTTTTGAACTTCTGATTCTTTTATCATGCCATTTCTTCGTTCTTTCTTTATAGATTAACGAATTTTCGTATGCTTCATGTCTTAATTCTTCTAATTCGTTTAGTTGACTTAATCGTAGACGTCCGGCTTCATGTAAATCAAGATTACATGTTTTCAAAGCCCAAAATGCTTTGTGTTCAATTTCTACTGGAAGATGACATGCTTTTCCATAAACAAGTCTAAAAGGTGTGGTTCCAATTGGAGTTTTGTAGGCTGTTCTAAAAGCCCAGAGTGCATCCTCCAATTTAATGGACCATTTCTTCGGATTTGATCCTACCGTTTTCTCTAGAATACGTTTTAAAGCTCGGTTTGTATTTTCAACTTGTCCACTTGTTTGTGGATGATATGCGGTGGAGATTTTATGAGTTACTCCATATCTTTTAAGAACTTTCTCAAGTTGATTATTACAGAAATGAGTACCCCGATCACTTATTAAAGCTTTCGGTGTTCCAAACCTTGCAAAAAGACGTTTTAAAAAGTTGACTACAACTCGTGCATCGTTAGTTGGGAGAGCTTGTGCTTCCGCCCATTTAGATACATAATCAATGGCTACGAGTATATATAGATTATTATGAGATTTTGGAAATGGACCCATAAAGTCAATACCCCAAATGTCAAATACTTCACATACTTGGATGACATTTTGTGGCATTTCATCACGTTGACTTATTTTTCCGGCCCTTTGACATGCATCACAGGATTTGCAAAGAAGGTGTGCGTCTTTGTAAATTGTAGGCCAATAGAATCCAGCTTCATAAACTTTTCTTGCTGTTAGTTGAGGCCCATAATGCCCTCCTGTTGGTCCTGTGTGACAATGGTTTAAAATTTTACTAGCTTCATCTCCAAATACACATCGGCGTATTATTCCATCGGGACAACTTTTAAACAGGTGTGGATCTTCCCAGAAATAGTGTTTTATATCACTGAAGAATTTCTTTCGTCTTTGGTACGATAATCCTTTTTCAAGGAATCCACAAACTAAGTAGTTTGCATAGTCTGCAAACCATGGGATTTCTTTATAATCTATCTTCAATAGATATTCATCAGGAAAGTTGTCTTGTATGGCTGATTCATTTAGAACTTCTAATTCGGGATTTTCAAGACGAGAAAGATGATCAGCGGCGAGATTTTCTGCTCCTCTTTTATCTCGGATTTCAATATCAAACTCTTGTAAGAGTAAGATCCAACGGATTAATCTTGGTTTAGCATCTTGTTTTGAAAATAGGTATCTAAGAGCAGAATGGTCGGTATAGACCACCGTTTTTGCTAGAACGAGATATGATCGAAATTTGTCAAAAGCAAAGACAATAGCAAGGAGTTCTTTTTCAGTAGTTGTATAGTTCGTTTGTGCTCCTTGTAATGTCTTACTAGCATAATATATAGGTTGAAATCGTTTTTCAATCCTTTGTCCTAAAACGGCTCCCATTGCAAAATCACTTGCATCGCACATTAGTTCAAATGGTAGATTCCAATTTGGTGTTATCATGATTGGTGCATTAGTGAGTTTCTCTTTAAGAATATTAAAAGATTTGATACACTCATCTTAAAAGATGAATGGCGCATCCTTTTCTAGGAGTTTATTCATAGGAGTGGCAATTTTAGAAAAATCTTTTATGAAACGTCGGTAAAAACCGGCATGCCCTAGAAAACTCCTAACTCCTCTAACATTGGTGGGATGTGGAAGTTTAGCAATTACATCTACTTTAGCTCTATCCACTTCAATTCCTTCTTTTGAAATTTTATGTCCAAGAACGATGCCTTCTTTAACCATGAAATGGCATTTCTCCCAATTAAGTACTAGATTTGATTTTTCGCATCTAATTAGCATTCGTTCCAGATTAATTAGACATGATTTAAATGTATCACCGAAGACTGAAAAGTCATCCATGAATACTTCCATGCATTCTTCTATCATGTCATGAAAAATCGCCATCATACACCTTTGAAAGGTTGCAGGGGCGTTACAAAGTCCAAATGGCATGCGTTTGTAAGCAAAAGTACCATAAGGGCACGTGAATGTTGTTTTCTCTTGATCCTCGGGTGCTATTGGAATTTGAAAATATCCGGAAAATCCATCTAGAAAACAATAGTAACTATTTCCGGCTAATCTTTCCAACATTTGATCTATGAAAGGTAAGGGAAAGTGATCTTTTCTGGTGGCGTCATTTAATTTTCTATAATCAATACATACACGCCATCCTGTTACAGTCCTAGTAGGAATAAGCTCATTTTTCTCATTTGTAATGACAGTCATGCCACCCTTCTTAGGTACGCATTGAACTGGGCTTACCCATGGACTATCAGAAATTGGATATATCAAACCTGCATCTAGCAGTTTAATAATCTCTTTCTTAACTACATCTTGCATATTAGGATTTAGTCTTCATTGGCGTTGCACATACGTTTTATGACCTTCTTCCATAAGGATTTTATGTGTGCAATACGAAGGACTTATTCCTTTAATATCATGAATCTTCCATGCAATGGCTGGTTTATGAGCTTTCAACACAGAAATGAGTTGTGATTTTTCATTTTCAGTAAGAGAAGACGATATTATTACAGGTAATTCAGATTCACCATGTAAATAAGCGTATTCCAAATGGTTTGGAAGTGGCTTTAACTCTAATTTCGGAGGTTCTTCTATCAATGATTTATATCGATATCTGTCTTCTTCTTTTAGCATTTGAATTTCTTCTATTGTTGGTTCATATCCATTAGCTATAAGTGTAGCTAACATTTCAGCTTCATCAATTGGTTCATTACCTTCTCCTAAAGAACATTCTCCTGTTCCTTGTAATTCTGGAAATTCTTCTAATAATTCTGCATGTGCATCTATAGTTTGAATATAATAACATGTATCATCTGCAGATTGTGGTTGTTGCATTGCTCTATCAACTGAAAAGGTAACACTCTCATCCTCTATACTTAGGTTCAGTTTCTTACCGAACACGTCTATCATTGCTTTAGCCGTGTTTAAGAATGGTCTTCCTAATATGAGAGGAACTTGAGAATCTTCTTCCATGTCCAAAACAACAAAATCTACTGGAAATACTAAAGTACCAACTTTAACTAGCATGTTCTCCATTATCCCTCTAGGATATTTTATTGATCTATCGGCTAGTTGTATGCTTATTCTGGTTGGTTTCAATTCTCCAAGGTCTAGTTTAGCGTATAGTGAATACGGCATTAGATTTATACTAGCACCTAAGTCTGCCAATGCTTCTATTGAACTAAGACTACCCAGAAAACATGGAATTGTGAAACTTCCTGGATCAGATAGTTTTTCTGGTATTTTATTCAACAGCACTGCTGAACAATTAGCATTCATAGTAACAGCCGAGAGTTCTTCCATTTTCTTTCTATTTGAGATTAGATCTTTCAAGAATTTAGCATATCTAGGCATTCCTGAAATCACATCAATGAAAGGAAGATTTATATTTATCTGTTTAAACATATCCAAAAATTTGGATTGCTCGGCTTCAAGTTTCTCTTTCTTCATTTTACTCGGGTAAGGAAGTGGTGGTTGGTATGGTTTAACATAAGGTTTATCCTTAACTGTGTTATTTTCATTAACCTTTTCAACTACCGGTTCTTTTTCCTTATCTTGATCAGGTTGTGGTTCTTGTGGAGTAGGAATAGTTTCATCAGAAGTTACAGGTATTTCAGGTGGTTTAAGTGTTGTACCACTTCTTGTGGTAATAGCTTTAGCTGTTTCATTTCTGGGGTTAGCATTTGTATCACTAGGTAGACTTCCCGATTTTCTTTCACCTATTAACCTTGCTAGGTTACTCACTTCTTGTTCCAGATTTTGAATAGAAGCTTGTTGATTTCTAAATGCTTGAGCATTTTGTTCATTAGTTTGTTTTTGAGATGTGAAAAACTGCGTTTGAGTTTCAACTAGCTTCGTCATCATATCTTCTAAATTCGGCTTTTTATCATCGGTTTGTTGTGGTGGTTTGTTTTGAAAATTTGGTCTTTGCTGATTATAAGTATTATTGGATACTTGTTGATTGCTAGGACCTTGTTGGTTGTTGTATGGAATATTTCGGTTATAATTCTGGTTTTGATTGTAAATCGGTCTTGGCGGTTGATAATTATTCTGATAATTATTTCCAGGCCTTTGGTTTATGTATGAAATATTCTCTCTTTGTTCCATTGTTAATTCAATACTGAGACAATCTTTTGTCAAATGTGGTCCTCCACACTGCTCACAACTAATTCGTATTGAATGAATATCCTTAGTCATCTTTTCCATTCGTCTCTCCACAGCATCTATCTTTGCGGAAATGGAATCTAAGTCATGGCTAGAATCGGCTCTAGCTGCTTTAGATGATCTAATGATATCTTTTTCTTGGTGCCACTCATGTGAGTGGGAAGCAGTATTATCAATAATTTTGTAAACATCAGTTTCGGTTTTCATCATAATAGAACCACCAGCTACTATATCTATGTCTTTTCTTGTAGTGATGTCGCATCCTTGGTAGAATATTTGTACTATTTGACAGGTGTCTAAACCATGTTGCGGACATCCTCTTAATAACTTTCCATATCTTGTCCACGCCTCATATAGAGTTTCATTTGGTTTCTGTGTGAACGTAACAATTTCTGCTTGAAGTCTTACGGCTTTAGATGCAGGAAAGAATTGTTTAAGAAATTTGTCAATTAAAATGTCCCATGTATCGATCGCCCCTTCAGGTAATTATTCCAACCAATCTTTGGCTTCTCCCTTTAAAGTCCAGGGAAATAACATGAGATATATCTGTTCATCCTCAACTTCTCGGATTTTAAATAGTGTGCAGATCCTATTAAAGGTACGTAGATGTTCATTTGGATCTTCCTTCGGCGCACCACTAAATTGGCATTGATTAGTCACCATGTGTAGAATTTGTCCTTTGATTTCATAATCTGGCGCATTAATGTCTGGATGAGTAATTGCGTGACCTTGGCCAGTACGTTTAGCTCTCATTCGGTCTTCCATACTTAAAGGTTCCAGATTCTCCATAATTGAATTTGTTGAATCGGTATCACTAGATGATTATGATTTAATGGTTCGTTCCTCAACAATCTCTGTTTGAATGATTGGTGGCTCCGGAGGAAAGTTTAATGGTTCAGGATCTACGAACCGTTCCTGAATATTCTCCGGATTCTCAATTGTGAGGTTGGGTTCAAAAAATGGATTATCGGAAATTTGAACTGAAGTTCTTGGTCGACTGGATGACGATTCTAAAGAAAAATTAACGGCGGTTATATTTGCTAAATGTCTTGATCTAGTTACAGGTGGTGAACGTACAAAAGGTGATGAACGTCTTACTCGGTGCATTCACTGAATATCCTATTAGTTTTTAAAAAGGAAAGAAAAATTATAATAAGTTATCCAACCAATAGACTTTTCTGATTTTGCCCACGTTTCGAATAGCCAAAAGATGCAGCAGAGGGGCAGGATTTGTTTGGTCTCAATATAATTGAGGACTGTTTGGTTCCAATAACCCGGTCCACGTACAAATCCAACTATTACTACGAACCAGAAAATTTTGATGTCTATTAATTTAACCACTCAAAATAAATTTTCGTAATTTTAAGAAATTTAGATAAGAAGTAGAAAAAATTCTAAGTCCTAAAAACTAGGATGGCGAGAAATAAGAGAGAAAAAGAGTTCGTCGCAAAAGGTCGAAAAAGAAAAAAATGGTTGAAAAATAAAAGGTGACGGAAAAATAATAGAAACTTATCAAAACTTAAAAATACTTAACTAACCTAACCTTATTACTACAACTAACTTAAAATTATAATCGCAAATTGAAATTACTAATTGGAATGATAATTGATACATAGTAAAAGTGTCTAAAAATATTAAAGCTTACAGGAAAAACTAAATCCCAAATGGAAATAACTTAAAAAGAAACTAAAACTTAAAAAGGCGTCGCAAAATTTTAAAGTACCTAAATCTTAGTCTAAAGAAAAAGCACTTAAGGAATTCTACGGCAAAGCCTAAAAATCTAGGAGTAAAAATAACTATAGCAAAAACTAAGTTTAAAATGAAATATGAGCTAAAAATACAAATATTACGCTACAACGATTAAAAAGGGACAAAATATAAAAATATACAAAAAGTTGTAAAAAGTACAATTTTTATAAAAATATTATTTTTATATTATTTATTTAATAAAACTACTAATTTTATAATTTAATTAAACTTATTTAAACTAAAATATAAATTAAATAAAACTTAAATAAAGTTAATTATAATAATAATAATTAGGGTTAATAATAATAATAATTAATTAAAACCCGTAATTAATGCTGAATTAGGGCTTCTGTCCGTGTGTCAGGTACCCTCCGCGAGTCGCGGTAATTATTGCATCAAACCCCGCGAGTCGCGGGGTTCCAGAATTCAGATGACAGCTTTAAATTTGACGCGTTTTTTCTTTATTTATTTTTTTTTTTTTATTTTCTGTTTTTAATTTTTTTCTATAAATAAAAGATAGTTAATAAAACTTATATTTTTATAAACTAAAATAGAAATAAAGAAACTTATAAAACTTAAATATTTAACAAAATCTTAAAAATACTTATATTTTTGTTTTTCTTTTTATATTTTTGAATAATTAAAACGTATTTTTACAAAAACGAATTTTTAATAGAAGTAAGCTAAAAATCTTTTTTTTTTTTTTATATTAGCGTTGCGCTTCCGGCGTTTAAGAGTGTCCCCGGCAGCGGCGCCAAAAATACTTGTTGTTATGCGAGGTGTATATAAAATAGTTATTAATTTTAGCAGAAAAAAACTATTAAATACGATACAATTTTACACAAGATATTTATTTATTTATAGAATGGATATACTTAAACCTTGCTACAACACTTATAGGCAGTGTACCTAATCATACAGTAGTGTAGTTTTTAGTAAGTCCGGTTCGTTCCACAGGGAAATCTTTAAACAAAGCTCAACGCTATATTAGTTTACTTTTATAAAAATACAAATATATATATAAGTAATATTATTATTATAAAGGGGGGTTTTTACCGTTTAATGACCGGTTTGTCGATTTTAAGACTTTAGTCGCAGTTAAAACCTAATGTAAAATATTAAATAAATAAAAGACTTAATTTAAAGCGTAAAGTAAATAACGATAATGAAATTGCGAATAATAAAAGTGCGATAAAATAAAATTGCGATAATTAAAAAGTACGATAATTAAAAGTGCGATTAAATAACAATAAATAAAAATGCGATAATTAGAAGTGCAATTAAATATAAAATAAAGGAAATTAAATATGAAATAAAAGAATTATGCTTATTTAAACTTCCGTAATCATGATGTTTGACGTGTTGATTTTAGTTTTATGCCCATGGGTTAATTGTCCTTTGTCCTGGATTATTTAATATGTCCGTCTGGTTTTTGTCCAAAACAGTCCATCAGTCATAAATATAAAGTGCAAGTGTCCTTGTCAAATTATTATTATACCCGAAGTTAAATATTCCAACTAATTGGGGATTCGAATTGTAACAAGGTTTTAATACTTTGTTTAATGAATACACCAGGTTATCGACTGCGTGTAAACCAAGGTTTTACTACTTTGTTAACAATTACACCAATTACCCTTGAATGTAATTTCACCCCTGTTTTAATTATTCTAGTGGCTATTAATCCATTCCCGTGTCCGGTTAAATGAACGATTATTCGTACATATAAATACCCCGCCCATCGTGTCCGATTGAGTGTATATGGTAATTTATAGGGACGCCCAATTGTAAATCTTTATATTAACATTAACAAACTTTCATTTAGTTAAACAAATATAAAGCCCATTAATAGCCCATAGTCTAATTTCCACAAGTGTCGTTCTTTTGTCCAAACCCCAATTATGGTACAAAGCCCAATTACCCAATTTTAGTAATTAGCCCAACATCATGATTACTTCGTTTTAAATAAGCATAATAATAACTTAGCTACGAGACATTAATATAAAAAGGTTGAACATAACTTACAATGATTAAAAATAGCGTAGCGTTACACGGACAGAATTTCGACTTACACCCTTACAATATTTGCTAACATACCCTTATTATTAGAATTATAATTAAAATTAATATATAAATTATATATATATATATATATCATTTACGTATGATAAGAGAAGAAAAAGATTATGAATTTTTGATCAGAATTTGGTTTGCTTTATAGGCAGAGTTGATTTTTGGGGCTCCGCGACTCGCGGCAAAATCCTCTTCAAACTCCGCGAGTCGCGGAGAATGAATTTACAGCTCACACCCTTGGAGTCTTTCTCTGCCGACGGTTTTATAATATATATATAATATATATATAATTAATATAATTAATTATATATTATATTATATTTATATACATAGTTAACTTGTAATTTTAAGTCCGTTGCGTCGAGCGTTAAGAGTTGACTCTGGTCCCGGTTCCGGATTTTCGAACGTCCTTGCGTACAATTTTATATTTTGTACTTTGCGTTTTGAATCTTGTACTCTTGTAATTTCGAGACGTTTCTTATCAATAATTGGAACCTTTTTGATTGTCTTTTGTTCTTTTGAGCTTTTTGGTCGTTTGCGTCTTCAATTCGTCGAATCTGTCTTTTGTCTTCACCTTTTATTATTTAAACGAATATCACTTGTAAATAGAACAATTGCAACTAAAAGCTTGTCTTTCTTGAGGAATAATGCTATGAAATATATGTTCATTTTTAGCATTATCAATATATATAAAATTTATAATTAATGAATAATCAGTAAAAGTTATTATATAATATATTAAATATAACATAAGTAATAATATATATACATATATATATTACAGGATAAGAATATAATTGTTATAATATCATTACTTTCATTATCAGTATTAATGATATTATGATACAAATATGAAATTTGTTATGTACAAACCATTAAAGTATTAATACTAATTTAAATAGGTATATATATAATCTATAGATATGAATTCTATTGTTATAGTAATTGTTATTACAAATATGATTATTAACATTAGTATTATTATAATTAATATTATTATTATTATATCAGTATTATTATCAAAATTATAGATTTTTATTTTTATTTTTATATAATCTATTATATTTAGTATTGATATTATTATTATTATCATCATTTATTATTATTAATATTAGTATTTTATTAATATAAATGTTAATAATATTATTATCATTAAATACATTGTTAATTATTAGATTTAAAATATATAACTACGGATAAATATATAAATACATATATACATATATATAAATACAGATTTATAAATAAACAGATTTAGATATATATAAAAATATATATACTAATATATACATTCAGGAGATTAATTGGGTACGTAATCAGTTTGCTTTCACCATCCTACTGTGATTAATTTGTCCATATACTATTAAACTAATACGAATTAGAATCAATTATCAGGAAACTTACAAAATCTGTTTGAAGTCGTTCTCCATTATTTTTTTTTATACATTATTTTCTGTACGTGAATGATTTTTATGTCGACATTGATTGAGTATAAAACAACCAACTAGTTATTAAACGTTCCAATTGATTTCCTTCCTTCATTACCAATTATATGAATCGTTAACAGCTTTTTAATTGAAGATTTATTTAGAGAAAATTAAGGAAAACGAGCTCAGACCCCTGTTCATGTAACTTTTTCTTTAACTCTTGAATTCTAACGAATTTTCAAAATCCTTAATTGCAGTTAAGTTAGAGATCATTCAATCAAACTATCTGGAAAAGATAAGCTTCCAATTCTTTATAATGAATCTAAATTTTTGAGTCAAAGGTTTTAAATCAAAAAGTCAACCAATGTGTTCTTGGCAAAATTCGATCTTGTTTTTGAATTTATGAAACAACTGATAATTGAGATAGTTTCAAAGTGTGATTTAAAAACTATTTTATGTAGAAATCATTACTTGAAACGGACTAGAATTTAAATTTGATTTTTGTGTTCTTCGAAGTGTTCATGGTTCTGTTACCGATTCAATTTTTTTTTTTTTTTTTTTTGTTAATACAATCAACCATTTATCGTTTCTGTTTTAATTACACTTTCAAATTCAAACCTTAAAATTCGCTGTTAAGATCTTGGGATATCTCTTATCGATGGGTGTTATAGAGAAGAAGGAGAAAAAAATAAGAAACAGATGAGGAAGGTTAAAAGTAATTAAGTGATGATATTAATCATAAATAAAAGGGCAGATGAGTGGTTAAAGGGTGGTGTCAGGTTTAGAGAGGTCTCGGGTTTGATTCCAGTATTGGGCATTCTTTTTGTAAAATTCCTTACAGAGGGTATATTTCTTATCTTTATATATATTATTATTAATATTGTAAATATTATTATTATTGTTATTATGATCGTTATTATTAATGTTATTATTATTATTATTATTATTATTATTATTATTATTATTATTATTAATTATTGTTGTTGTTAATTGTTATTATTACTAAAATCATTAATATGTTTATTAGAATACTTAAAGTATTATTATTATGGTTATTACTAGCATAACTATTATTATTATTAACATGATTAAGATTATTATTATTATTATCATTAATGTTAAAATTTGTATCATTTTTTAAATATTAGTATTATCAATATGTTTAAAATTGTTAATATCATATTTATCATTATTATTATTACCATTATAAGTATGATTATAAGTATTACTAATATGTAATTGCTAAAATCATTATTATAAGTATCATTAAACAAAAAATTAATATTTTACAGTTATTATTATAAATATCATTATTATTATCATTAATATAATTATTAACAACACTACCTTATTTAGTAATATTAAGAATTATGATTATCATTTTTATCAATATTAATATAATCGTAGTATTACTAAAATTACTATGATATATACATATATAAAAATATATTTAAAACATATAACATAACAACATTACTAGTTTTATATACAAAATAAATATATGAGACATATATATTATTAATATAAAAATAATATAATTAGTAAATTATATATACATATATATATATATATATATATATATATATATATATATATATATATATATATAAACTTGTTCGATTACGATTACATGTTTTAATATATAAATACAAATGACATAGGTTCGTGAATCCAAGGCCAACTCTGCATTGTTCAGTGTCGTCATATGTATTTTTACTACAAAATACAGTATGGCGAGTTTCATTTGCTCCCTTTTTAAACGCTTTTGCAATATATATTTTTGGGACTGGGAATACATGCGCTGCTTTGATAAATGTTTTACGAAATAGACAAAAGTAATCGAAACTACATTCTATGGTTGAATTTTTATACCAGATATCGCCCCTTGTTGAACTTGGTAGCCTAAGAATTGGTGTTTATTATAATTGCCACCAATTGATGCGAATCCTAAAGATAGATCTATGGGCCTTGAGAAGCCCCAGTCAGAGAATTTGAACTGCTTTAGTACTTCGATGTTTATATGTTTGGGGATATTCTTGATGCATTTTGTTAATGTCGGTTACCAG
Organism: Rutidosis leptorrhynchoides; assembly: GCF_046630445.1. Taxonomy (NCBI): domain Eukaryota; kingdom Viridiplantae; phylum Streptophyta; class Magnoliopsida; order Asterales; family Asteraceae; genus Rutidosis; species Rutidosis leptorrhynchoides. The sequence continues at coordinate 509,816,987 of NC_092336.1, read as the reverse complement.
GTGTTCAATCCATATGAATGAATTTTAAACACTTGTGAGTGTATGATTATTGAATAAATGAAATCTTGTGGTCTATTAAAATTAAGGAAATGATTGATTATGATAAACTAATGAACTCACCAACTTTTTGGTTGACACTTTAAAGCATGTTTATTCTCAGGTATGAAAGAAACCTTCCGCTGTACATTTGCTCATATTAGAGATATTACTTGGAGTCATTCATGACATATTTCAAAAGACGTTGCATTCGAGTCGTCGAGTTCATCAAGATTATTATTAAGTCAATTATAGTTGGATATATTATGAAATGGTATGCATGCCGCCAAATTTCGATGAAATGAAAGTTTGTCTTTTAAAAACGAATGCAATGTTTGTAAAATGTATCATATAGAGGTCAAGTACCTCGCGATGTAACCAAATGTAATGTATTCGTCCAGATGGATTAGGACGGGTCGTTAAAAAACAAACTTGTTCTGTGACCCTAATCACAAACTGGTCCTAACCACATCATTAAATAATAATAAACAATAAATTAAAAATAAAAGCATATAATAACACAACACAAACTCAAGGGCAAACTAGTAATCTTACAGCCAGGCCTGGTTGAGGATGTTACAAATCTAGTGTTTTAAAACTTTATCATTGGAAAGTAGACCTCAATACAATTCCAACGATGGCTTATTTGTCAAAAACAGAGTTACGGTTCGAAAGTTATGACCTTTTCAATTTTACCAAAAGCTGACAAGGTTGAGCCGTCAACCGCGTGGTCAACCGCGTGGTAAACCGCGTGGTTGAGCTCAAATGTATGGTTGCGCTAAAATTCATGGTTATGCTCAACCGTGTGGTTAACCGCGTGGTTGAGCTCAAACACATGGTCACTCGTGCGGTTGAGCTGTCAAACGCGTGAGAGCTAAAGAACAGCACCAGTTCGCTGTTTTTGGGGTTTTTTTTACCCGAAATCTTGATTTTTGCTTGTTCTGGTCATGAAACATACCCAAAAACATCATATAACAACTGTAGAACATAAGTCTAACATCAATTAACACTAACAAACACATTTCATAAAGATTCAAGCTAAAAATACACACTTTTACTCAAGAACACAAAACCCCAATTACAAAAGAAATCAAGGCCAGATTCAAGCACATTAACCTGGTTTGATGTTCACAAAGATGATAAGAATCAGTCCTTAAAGTCTCTTGATCCAATTTCTAGCTTAGATTCAACTAGGGTTTGTGAGTGAAGCAAACTAGGTACGGGTTTTTCTTGAGAGAGTTCTAGAAATGAACTCACTAAGCAGATACCTACACACTTATGGTTTATTAAAACTCATACCCCACAACATGCGGGTATTGGTTAGTTATCTGATATCTTTCGTACTTAATTTGGCAACCCTAACAAAGTCCAAATTCAACAAACGAACTTGTCTGTGACCTTTATCACAAACTGGTCTTAACCACATACTCAATCAATAATAAACATATTCATAAAAGAAAAGCATATAATCAGGCACACATAAATCTAAGGGAAAAATAGACATCTTACATCCAGCTCAGGTTTCAGTCTGTTACAAAAAGTTTAGGAATGATGCGTGTAGTTTAGATTAATCACATGGAAGATTCACGTAATTATTTTAAATTACAAAATTAGGCGGATTAGTTATATCACGGGAGATAAGTTGTAACAACCCTGATTTTTTCGTTACTTTCGTTAACCTTCCGTTAGTTTATTTAACGGCGATTATTTAACTTTTATGTGTTTACGTGTATTAAATGCGTACTTGACCTTTGGAGGGTTTCAATAATTGATATGGGTTGATATTAATTCAAATAAATATTTCGGATAATGAAATACGATAAAAATGATACGATTTTGATGATAGCTTTTTGAGCAACGAAACGCTCGGGTTTATTTTAATAATTAATTTAATTAATTATTAACTTTTTAAAATATTTAATTTATTGGGTTTTTAATAAATTAAGCGATTGGTTGCGTTTAACGATCGGATTAGCGTTCCGGGCCTTCGGTACGACAAAATGACACTTAAAACGGACCACGAATACACGGAATCGCAAAACGAGAACCCGAGAACCCATGGTGGGCCCCATTTGGCCGACCCCTCCCCCTCACCCCCTTATGTTTCAATTTTTGTAAGTTTAGGGGCTTATGTGCTAATTTGTGAAACTAGGGTTGGCTCCTCCCCATCGTCGCCCAACATCACCATCATCATCACCTTCAATTTTTGATCTTTTGATAAAACCTTGAATACGAAAGTTGCAATTCTCGATCTCCTCTACGCGTTTGTGTATTTAATTTAGCGATCAAAGGTATAATTGCATGAACCCTAATTCTTAAAAATCTAATTTTTATAAAGTTTCATAGTTATGTTGTCAATTGCTCAAGTCTATACGCGTACGTGTTAATTGTAATCGTTAATTTGATTGTTTGATGCGCTAGGGTTTAAAAACGAATTTGTATTTGTTTGATCAGAAAAATTAAGTTTTTCAAATGTTAATTATTATGTTATAATCAGATTCCTTGCAAAAAATTATTGAGTTTAGGCTTTGGATTCGCTTGATTTCGTTTCCGTATGATTAAGTTATGTCGATTTGAATTATCGTTGTATTATTGTTGCTTGATCAGAAATCTGGTATTGATAGAAAACGAATTGGCATGTGAGACTTATACCACTGGAAATATAATTTAAAAACACTCAAGTTAGACTAGGATATCATCTTGTTTGCTTATGTATAGCCCGAGATATGCTAGAATTAGTGTAAATGAAGTTTTATACAGCACTTGCATGAAAATAACCTTGTATGATAAAATGTGTTAACTTCTATGATTGAAGCTTTACATATTTGAAAAATAGACAAAAAGTACTTCATCTTTCATGTAGATATCATAGGCCAATTGTATCTAGATCTTCGGATAATCGTATGCGAATGTGACTAACGAAATGGGAATCGAATCTGTAAATTGAACACAATTTTGTACTTTGTGAATTTTGTATATTGATTGAGCATGTATACTTCTGGAAAATGAAACTTAATATGATATGTGACTTATTGTTAGTTAATGTCAATCTCTGAAACCTTATGCATTGGGCACAATAGAGCCATACTTTATGTGAATTCTTATTTGAACTGAAAACTGAATGATCAACTTGCACGAATAAACTGTACAAATTGGCTAAACAAAAGTGTCTAGATTTTTGATATGTGTTACTTTGATTTGTCCTTGAACTATGGCCACTGGTCTTGCATCAATTTCATGTTTCTAACTCCGGTTATAGCCGAAATGAAATCAGTGCGCGGTCAGAAACTGACCTGGCAAACCCCAAATGTATTCCTTCTGATTCCTGACTTTTAATTGTCGTATGAGTACCTGGATGGACTTTTTGGAATCAATTTTGAGTCTAATTATGATCTGGAGTTTGTCATATTTACTTGAATTTTGTACTATGAGATATTGTGCTAAGTGTGCTACGTGTTAGTAAATTTGGTGCATGACGATAAACTGAAATTGTGAAAATGATTATTCATGACCTAAAACGTATTGTATGACTTAGTTTTGACATGTTGACCAATATTTGACATGAACCTACTTATGTTGACTTTATTTGACTACTTTTACCAAGTTTGACTTTCGGTTTGACTTCGGTTGACTTTGTTTGACTTGCATGATATAGTTGACTTTTACTTTAAATCGCGCCGAGTCGAGCAATAAGACAACGTACACTATGAAACCACACTTATATAAGATACATATATTGACCAACCTACATACGTATACTTAGGTTACATTACTCGGGTCTAAACCGTACAAGTCATTTGTCTTTCATTCCGAGCTTATTCAAAGGTGAGTCTACAGTCCCGCTTTTTACATGTTTTCGAGGATGAGAATACACGCTGTTATATTTACATTTTCAAATACTTTATATTGACATGAGTACTACACATATGCATATTGAGTTTGTTCAAAAAGCCTCTAGCTTGAATACTTTTAATACCATTGGTAGGCACAATTTAGATGGACGGATCCGTTAGGTTGACAACCTCACCCACTATAAAAGCAGTGGTGCATTTACTTTGAACATTTAATACATCTGAACAATGTATAACATTTTACGAGGTAAGGTCGGGTGTAGTGGTTTCTATACTCAGGTTAATGCTAGTATTCAGGTGCTCGGTTTATGCTTGCGATAGAATCTTGTGGTCAATGAAATTAAACTATTTTTCTGATAACTGTTTTTCAGACATTGTTATGTTACTTTAAACCTGTAGATTCACCAACATTATTTGTTGACCTGTTTTTGCATGTTGTTATTCTCAGGTCCTTAAGAGGTATGCTTCCGCTGTGTTTGCTGCATGACTGGCCGTGGAGTCAGCATTTGATTTTAAAGAACATTATTTACTTTCGCATTTAAAACTTTTATAACTGTTTAAATACTATTGGCTTGTGGTTACGATCACAACAGTGTTTCTATTTTTGGATTTCTGACTTTTGTTTTTGAAAGTTATTATTTTAAATAAAATAAATGCGATTGCTTTAAACGTCTCATATAGAGGGCGTAACTGTTAACTGTGGGACCGGAATTAACATGCCGTCAGATGGTATTTTTACGGGGTGTTATAGTTGGTATCAGAGCTAACGGTTCGTAGGGAAACTAGGACTTGCATTAGTGTGTCTAATTTGGTCATTAGGACGCCTTGATGAGTCTAGACTAAGACCGAGACTTAGTCATTACATGAGTACTTTGTGACTAACGTTATTTACTTGACTAATCTGTTTTGTTTGTGTTCTTGTACTATGAGTTAGATGTCACAGGATTCAGGAAGCAGTGACAGCGACTCCAGTGTGGCTGAGGTGAATGCTCCAGCCCCAGCACCAGTACCTGCTCCGCATCGGATACCTAACCATCCCGTGAACCTTTATGCGTTGGATTTGGTTCATACTAACCGTAACAGGGATATTGTTGATCGTGTTAACGCTTTGAGCGATATTGCTAGGACATATCCGCACCCCGATGATCTAGAGAGGATGGAGGAAAGAGTCACAGGTATAAATACTTATACGTACGAGGCTGAAGTAAGGTTCGTTGAGATGGCGAGATTGATAGCAGCCTTAACTGCCAGGGTTGCTGCGTTAGAGGCGGAACGTAATAGGCCGAGGAATGATGGACCTGCCTTCCGTACCCGACAGAAGAGGAAGTGAAGGGTCATTGACCATGAGCTTCTTTTCCTTTTTCATTCGCCATACCTTCTTTAATTGATTATATAAGACTTACCGAGTGTTATAAACCGGGCTATTAGCACATTATATTTATTGTTTGGTTTACTACTTTGGAATTTGGTTTATCACTCTTGGATTATACTTATATTAATGGTGGATTATGCTATTGGTAACTATTATCTTTTATTGCATGCGGTAATATTTTGTATTTAGTAACTTGTATGATCATAATACTTGTGTTATGTTATACTACTACTATTGCCATTAATGTTACTACTTAGTGTTACTATCACCACTATCACTACATAACACTAGTACCACTACTACTACCACTAGTGTTACTACTAACACTACTATCACTACTTACACTACTTCTCACTACTAGCGAATCTTTTCGTACTATTAATTACTAGTCTTCAACACTCGTTGCTAATATATTTTTAGTAACTCTGTTTTACATTGATCTTACCTCGATGTATCGTTTGTGTAGAAGGAGACCATGTTTACTACGGAAATGCTCGAGGCTCAATTGGAAGAACTCGTTAACCAGCGTGTGACGGAAGCTCTTATAGCTGCAGGTTTTGATTGCACGATTGAGAAATACTGTCCTCGACTAGAGCGGATAAGATGGGAAAATGAACTTCTGAACCTAAGGGTCATTGGAAACGACATTGCTAGTTACACTACCCGATTCCGGGAACTATCGTTGCTTTGCCCACATTTGGTCTCATCAACGGAAAGAGCAATCGAGAGGTACATGTCGGGATTGCCGATGGAAGTGTTTGATTTTGTCCTTTCCCATCAACCAAAGACAATACTCGGAGTCATCAACATGGCGATAAACAGGATGAAGCAAGTTAGCCGATCGGAAGGAAAAGAGGTGCCTGTTACAGGGAATGAAGTTAATGGAAAAAGAAAACGAAGTGAGAACATTGTTGGGAGTCTCGCACAGAATCGAGGTGGGAAGCAAGAGATGCCCCGTAACTTTGAGAAGGGATCTTCGTCCAACACGAATTACAAGGGAAAACTACCCTTGTGTGGAAGATGCGGAAAGCACCATCGTGGGGAATGCAAAGTGCTGGATTGCACCAAGTGTAAGAAGTTTGGTCATTTGTCAAAAGATTGCAAGGTTAATCTCAACGGCAACACCAACAACAACAGCACTGCAAGCAACGCGAACAATGCTAATGGTGGTAAGAACTGTTATGGTTGTAGACAGCCGGGTCATTTCAAGAAGGACTGTCCTAAGAACAATAATGGGAATGCTCGAGGAAGGGCGTTCAACATCAATTCTGCGAAAGCTCGTGATGATCCAAAGCTAGTCACGGGTACGTTTTCACTTGATGATCAACTTGTTTATGTTTTGCTTGATACTGGCGCTGATAGAAGTTTTATATCAAAGGATATTTGTCACAATGTTAAGAAACCTGTTTCTCCCCTAGATAACGTGTATTCCATAGAACTAGGGAATGGTAACTTGATGAGAGCTGATAAGATTTATCGTGATTGTACTTTGACGTTAGAAAGTAAGCCTTTTAGCATTAATGTGATACCTATTAAACTGGGAAGTTTTGACCCTGTGGTTGGAATGGACTGGTTAGCTGATAACAAAGTCGAGGTGGTCTGTGACCTAAAGGCAATTCGTATTCCTATTGCTGACGGTGAACCTATGATGATTTATGGTGAGAAGAATGGCTCACAATCACATCTCATTAATTGCTTGAAAGTCCAGAAGTATGTGAGAAAGGGATGTATCGCGTTCTTGGCTCATGTAAGCCAAATTGTACCAGAAGAAAGGAGACCCGAAGACGTTCCTATAGTTAAGGAATTTCTTGAAGTTTTTTCGGAGGAATTACCTGGTCTCCCACCGCATCGAGAAATTGAGTTTTAGATAGACTTAGTGCCAGGAGCGGCACCAGTGGCTCGCGCAGCGTACAGACTTGCACCCCCAGAACTTCAAGAGTTTTCTAGTCAATTGCAAGAGTTGTTAGACAAGGGATTTATTAGACCGAGTTCTTCGCCTTGGGGAGCTCCGGTCCTGTTTGTTAAGAAGAAGGATGGGTCGATGAGGTTGTGTATCGACTACAGAGAATTGAACAAGCTGACAATCAAGAATCGGTATCCGCTACCGAGGATTGATGACTTATTTGATCAGTTGCAGGGATCCAGCTGCTATTCGAAGATTGATTTGAGATCCGGGTATCATCAATTGAGAGTCAAAGAAGCTGATGTCCCGAAGACAGCATTTAGAACACGTTATGGACATTATGAGTTTACAGTAATGTCGTTTGGTTTGACGAACGCACCAGCAGTGTTCATGGACCTCATGAACCGTGTGTGTAAGCCATACCTAGATAAATTCGTCATTGTGTTCATTGATCATATATTGGTGTACTCCAAGAACAGAGAAGAGCACGAGCAGCATCTACGTTCGATATTGACTTTGCTTAGAGAAGAGCAGTTGTATGCAAAGTTTTCTAAGTGTGACTTTTGGTTACCAGAAGTACAATTTCTTGGCCATGTTGTAGGGGCCAATGGAATTCAGGTCGATCCAGCAAAGATTGAGTCGGTTAAGAATTGGGAAACTCCAAAGACGCCAACACAGATTAGGCAATTTTTGGGTCTAGCTGGTTACTACCGGAGATTCATTGAAGGATTCTCTAAGATCGCCCGACCATTAACCGCATTGACTCATAAGGGCAAGAAGTTTGAGTGGTCAGAACCGCAAGAGACTGCATTTCAGTTGTTGAAAGAGAAGTTAACAACTGCACCAGTATTGTCTCTACCCGAGGGAAGTGAAGATTTTGTTGTTTACTGTGATGCGTCAGGTCAAGGAATGGGTTGCGTGCTTATGCAACGAAACAAAGTTATTGCTTATGGATCGCGTCAATTAAAGATTCACGAGCAGAACTACACTACGCACGACCTTGAGTTAGGAGCTGTTGTCTTTGCACTCAAAATGTGGAGACACTACCTGGTTGGAACCAAGTTCACTATCTTCACTGACCATAAGAGTTTACAGCACTTATTCGATCAGAAGCAACTCAACATGAGACAACGACGTTGGATGGAACTACTTAATGATTATAACTGCGAACTTCAATACCATCCGGGCAAGGCGAATGTTGTGGCAGATGCCTTGACTAGAAAGGAGCGAAAGAAACCTCTTAGGGTTAAAGCGCTTAACATAGTTGTCCGTACGAATCTCACATCACAAATCCGCGAAGCACAACAAGAAGCCATGAAACATGAGAATGTTGATGTTGAATTTCTCAAAGGGATGGATAAGAAGTTTGACATCAAGGAGGACGGAACACGGTACTTTGCTAACCGAATTTGGGTACCAAAGTTTGGTGGATTGAGAGAACTAGTGTTGGAGGAAGCACACAAGTCGAGATACTCAATTCATCCGGGATCAGATAAAATGTACCAAGATTTGAAGGCATTTTATTGGTGGCCGAACTTGAAAGCTGACATTGCCACTTATGTCGAGAAGTGCTTGACTTGCGCTAAAGTCAAGGATGAGCATCAGAAGCTATCAGGATTATTAATTCAACCAGAGATTCCCCAGTGGAAGTGGGAAGGAATTTCCATGGACTTCATTACGAAACTGCCGAGAACGGCAGGAGGTCACGATACTATTTAGGTTATCGTGGATCGTCTCACTAAGTCCGCACACTTCTTATCGATAAGGGAAACTGATAAGATGGAGAAGTTGGCTCAGATCTACATTAAGGAAGTCGTCTCTAGGCATGGAGTGCCTATATCCATTATATCCGACCGCGACAGCAGATTTACTTCCAGGTTTTGGCAATCATTGTAGAAAGCAATGGGGATTCGTTTAGATATGAGTACAGCATATCACCCCCAGACGGATGGCCAGAGCGAATGAACTATTCAGACTTTTGAGGACATGTTGAGAGCGTATGTCATTGATTTCGGAAACGGATGGGATAAGTATTTACCACTAGCTGAGTTCTCATATAATAACAGCTACCATGCGAGTATTAAAGCTGCACCATTTGAAACATTGTATGGAAGGAAATGTAGATCTCCCGTTTGTTGGAGCAAGTTGGGAGATAGTCAGTTGACAGGTCCTGAGATTATTCAGGAGACAACTGAGAAAGTTCTACAGATTCAGGAACGATTGAGAACGGCTCGAAGTCGACAAAAGAGTTATGTCGATGTTAGACGGAAGGACATAGAGTTCCAAGTTGGAGACAAAGTTATGCTTAAAGTATCACCTTGGAATGGTGTTGTACGATTTGGGAAACGAGGTAAACTGAGTCCTAGATATGTTGGACCGTTTGAGATAACTGAAAGAGTTGGACCAGTAGCTTACAGATTGGAACTACCACAAACACTCATCGGTATTCATGACATTTTCCATGTATCCAATCTAAAGAAGTGTTTAGCCGATGATAATTTGATTATTCCTCTAGAGGAACTACGTATCGACGACAAACTTTATTTCATTGAGGAACCTGTTGAAATCTTGGGCCGTGAGGTCAAGCAGTTGAAGCAAAGCAGAATTCCTATCGTTAAAGTTCGGTGGAACGCGAGAAGAGGACCAGAGTTCACGTGGGAGCGTGAAGACCAGATGAGGCTGAAGTATCCGCAATTGTTTCCCGAGGAAACCACTTCAGCGGACGATCACAAAAATTTCGGGACGAAATTTTCAATAACTGGTGGGTAATGTAACAACCCTGATTTTTCCGTTACTTTCGTTAACCTTCCGTTAGTTTATTTAACGGTGATTATTTAACTTTTATGTGTTTACGTGTATTAAATGCGTACTTGACCTTTGGAGGGTTTCAATAATTGATATGGGTTGATATTAATTCAAATAAATATTTCGGATAATGAAATACGATAAAAACGATACGATTTTGATGATAGCTTTTTGAGCAACGAAACGCTCGGGTTTATTTTAATAATTAATTATTAACTTTTTAAAATATTTAATTTATTGGGTTTTTAATAAATTAAGCGATTGGTTGGGCTTAACGATCGAATTAGCGTTCCGGACCTTCGGTACGACAAAACGACACTTAAAACGGACCACGAATACACGGAATTGCAAAACGAGAACCCGGGAACCCATGGTGGGCCTCATTCGGCCGACCCCTCCCCCTCACCCCCTTATGTTTCAATTTTTGTAAGTTTAGGGGCTTATGTGCTAATTTGTGAAACTAGGGTTAGTATAAATAGAAGTATTAACCTAAAATTAGTAAACCCTTACACAAAAACTACAGTCGATCTCTCTCTGGCTCCTCCCCATCGTCGCCCAACATCACCATCATCATCACCTTCAATTTTTGATCTTTTGATAAAACCTTGAACACGAAAGTTGCAATTCTCGATCTCCTCTACGCGTTGGTGTATTTAATTTAGCGATCAAAGGTATAATTGCATGAACCCTAATTCTTAAAAATCTGATTTTTATAAAGTTTCATAGTTATGTTGTCAATTGCTCAAGTCTATACGCGTACGTGTTAATTGTAATCGTTAATTTGATTGTTTGATGCGCTAGGGTTTAAAAACGAATTTGTATTTGTTTGATCAGAAAAATTAAGTTTTTCAAATGTTAATTATTATATTATAATCAGATTCCTTACAAAAAATTATTGAGTTTTGGCTTTGGATTCGCTTGATTTCGTTTCCGTATGATTAAGTTATGTCGATTTGAATTATCGTTGTGTTATTGTTGCTTGATCAGAAATCTGGTATTGATAGAAAACAAATTGGCATGTGAGACTTATACCACTGGAAATATAATTTAAAAACACTCAAGTTAGACTAGGATATCATGTCGTTTGCTTATGTATAGCCCGAGATATGCTAGAATTAGTGTAAATGAAGTTTTATACAGCACTTGCATGAAAATAACCTTGTATGATAAAATGTGTTAACTTCTGTGATTGAAGTTTTACATATTTGAAAAATAGACAAAAAGTAATTCATCTTTCATGTAGATATAATAGGCCAATTGTATCTAGATCTTCGGATAATCGTATGCGAATGTGACTAACGAAATGGGAATCGAATCTGTAAATTGAACAACGGTTTTGTACTTTGTGAATTTTGTATATTGATTGAGCATGTATACTTCTGGAAAATGAAAATTAATATGATATGAGACTTATTGTTAGTTTATGTCAATCTCTGAAACCTTATGCATTGGGCACAATAGAGCCATACTTTATGTGAATTCTGATTTGAACTGAAAATTGAATGATCAACTTGCACGAATAAACTGTACAAATTGGCTAAACAAAAGTGGCTAGATTTTTGATATGTGTTACTTTGATTTGTCCTTGAACTATGTCCACTGGTCTTGTATCAATTTCATGTTTCTAACTCCGGTTATAGCCGAAATGAAATCAGTGCGCGGTCAGAAACTGACCTGGCAAACCCCAAATGTATTCCTTCTGATTCCTGACTTTTAATTGTCGTATGAGTCCCTGGCTGGACTTTTTGGAATCGATTTTGAGTCTAATTATGATCTGGAGTTTTTCATATTTACTTGAATTTTTTACTATGAGATATTGTGCTAAGTGTGCTACGTGTTCGTAAATTTGGTGCATGACGATAAACTGAAATTGTGAAAATGATTATTCATGACCTAAAACGTATTGTATGACTTAGTTTTGACATGTTGACCAATATTTGACATGAACCTACTGATGTTGACTTTAGTTGACTACTTTGACCAAGTTTGACTTTCGGTTTGACTTCGGTTGACTTTGTTTGACTTGCATGATATAGTTGACTTTTACTTTAAATCGCGCCGAGTCGAGCAATAAGACAACGTACACTATGAAACCACAATTATATAAGATACATATATTGACCAACCTACATACGTATACTTAGGTTACATTACTCGGGTCTAAACCGTACAAGTCATTTGTCTTTCATTCCGAGCTTATTCAAAGGTGAGTCTACAGTCCCGCTTTTTACATGTTTTCGGGGATGAGAATACACGCTGTTATATTTACATTTTCAAATGCTTTATATTGACATGAGTACTACACATATGCATATTGAGTTTGTTCAAAAAGCCTCTAGCTTGAATACTTTTAATACCATTGGTAGGCACAATTTAGATGGACGGATCTGTTAGGTTGACAACCTCACCCACTATAAAAGCAGTGGTGCATTTACTTTGAACATTTAATACATCTGAACAATGTATAACATTTTACGAGGTAAGGTCTGGTGTAGTGGTTTCTATACTCGGGTTAATGCTAGTATTCAGGTGCTCGGTTTATGCTTGCGATAGAATCTTGTGGTCAATGAAATTAAACTATTTTTCTGATAACTGTTTTTCAGACATTGTTACGTTACTTTAAACCTGTAGATTCACCAACATTATTTGTTGACCTATTTTTGCGTGTTGTTATTCTCAGGTCCTTAAGAGGTATGCTTCCGCTGTGTTTGCTGCATGACTGGCCGTGGAGTCAGCATTTGATTTTAAAGAACATTATTTACTTTCGCATTTATAACTGTTCAAATGCTGTTGGCTTGTGGTTACGATCACAACAGTGTTTCTATTTTTGGGATTTCTGACTTTTGTTTTTGAAAGTTATTATTTTAAATAAAATTAAATGCGATTGCTTTAAACATCTCATATAGAGGGCGTAACTGTTAACTGTGGGACCGGAATTAACACGTCGTCAGATGGTATTTTGGCGGGGTGTTATATAAGTAATAAGAGTAAAGAAAAATTATCTGTTTAGTTAACGTACTATGTCATGTCATTTTAATTCTTCGATAAAAAATTTCTAAGTGTAGCATTTTCTCTCAATATGTTTAGAATCTAATATGAAAGTAAGTTACCAAATGAATGAATGATATCATCTTAAAGTTGTTAATGTAATATTCTATTAAACATATTGTAAGTGCAAGATGGTTAAATGTAGTTTATATATACTCGGGTCAAAGTTTAAGTTGTAAATATAATGTTATTGATAGTTGAGGACTATAATGTAATTAAGTTATAATCGGGTTGTTAAGACTGTTAGATGTTGTTATCAGTAGGTTAGTTAGTTAATTGAGTAATCAAGTGTATATGAACGATGATGATGTAATTGTTGTAATAGTTTTAATTTTCAATCAATAGAATCATTCGGTTTCAATTGTATTTCACTTTTACATGGTATCAGAGCGCATAGATGTGTGATTTCTCTGTTCTTTCTTCGCCATTTTCGTACCCTAATTAGCAAAAATTTATCGATTTGGTCAATTGAGTCAAATGGATCTGTTAATTGGTTTCTAGTTGATCGATCACTTCTTCTGTTCAGTACAATTCGAAGTTATGGTGATTATTAAAAGAAATCATAATAATGATGTTCATACGGCTAATGATCCGTTACATCTTGCTAGCTCCGATCATTCAGGAATGGCATTAACAAGCACGCCATTTAATGGCACTAACTTTCTCGGATGGAGTCGTACTATGAAAATGGCACTAGGTGCCAATTTGAAGTTAGGTTTCATCGATGGATCGATGACAAAACCTACAATTACAGATCTGACTTTTCCTAGGTGGGCTAGGTGTGATTATATGGTGACTTGTTGGATCCTCAGATGGTTGCAGAACTTTCTGAATCATTTCAATCAGCTTGTGGATTGTGGAAGGAATTGCAGGAAAAGTATGGACAAAGCAATGATCCATTGATATATTAGATTGAAAGAGAGCTCGGCAAATTCAATCAGGGAAGTCAAACTGTGGCTGCTTATTACAATAAATTGAAAAGGTATTGGGATGAGCTGTTGAGTCTTAATGGTATTCCAACTTGTGATTGTCGCAAGATGAGAGAGTGTACTTGTGGAATCAAAGAAAAGTACATTGAACTTGATAATAGAGGCAAGTTGATTCAGTTTTTAATGAAGCTGAATGATGAGTTTGAATATGTTATACGACAGATCTTGTCTATGGATCCATTACCAACACTGAACAAGGCTTACTATATTGTTTAGCAGGTGGAGAAACAAAAACAAGTAACACAGTATGAGCATGATCCTACTGCATTTTATGCTAATAATAAAGGAAATGGTAGTTCTGGTAATGTCAAGAAGTTTACAAAAGATGAGAAAAATGTACACTCTGTAATCAAAAAGGTCATGTGTTTGAACAGTGTTTTGAAAGGATATGATATCCAGATTGGCATAAAGGAAAGAAAGGGAAGAAAGGTAATAAAATGGCTGCTCAAATTGCTACTGCCTGTGCAACCTAATCTCAAAATTGCAGGATTTTCATATGCTGATTGGGCATCCTGTTTGATGACCAGAAGATCATTAAGGCGTGTTGAGTAATATAATTCTAATCCCACATCGGCTAGACATCTATATTGTGGTGCTTATAATAGCTTGAGTTCCTCATCCCCTTAAGTTAACTTTTTTGGTTGAATTGAGCCCAAGTCTATTATTTCACATGGTATCAGAGCTACGGTTATTGATGTTGGGATCGCGCCCGCAGTAATCTGCGCCTCGTTAGAGGGGATGTGTTGAGTAATATAATTCTCATCTCATATCGGCTAGGCACTTAGATATTGTGGTACTTATAATAGCTTGAGTTTCTTATCTCGTTGAGTTAACCTTTGGAGATGAATTAGGATATAAACATGTAGTGATCTCTGACTTTGCTGTTTTTTCAAAAGATATATGAAAGTGCAAGAAGAAAAATCATATTTTTATATGGTTGACATTCATTCACGATAAATATGAGTTGCTTAAGTTCAATACACCCGAAACATGTAATATAAAACTCATAAAATAATTTGAGTTGATAATTAATAATTTTTTTTTAACGGCAGAAGAAATTTTATTAAAAAACTAGCAAGGCGCTAGAAAAAACAACAATTACAAAGAAAATAAAGGATCTTGGAGCCACAATGTCCAATTTATTATAGCCTTAGAAAATCTAGAATATAACTAATTGAAAGCAAAAACAACAATGTTGTCGAAAATGTGTGATTTCCGAAAACTTGTGTCGTTAAAGTTGATAATTAATATGTGTCGTGATACATCACAACTTTTGACTTGAAAGACGTGAAATATTATGAATTTGAAAAACATTTTCAGGAATAAATGGTGTATGAAAATTCCAATAACTAATAATAATAATAATAATAATAATAATAATAATAATAATAATAATAATAATAATAATTATTATTATTATTATTATTATTATTATTATTATTTTTATTATTATTATTATTATTATTATTATTATTATTATAGGCTGTTTCTTTGCTAAAGCGGGTTCAGAAGAGTTCGATGGCGCAAGATATTAATGTCGGTGCTGCTGCTCATATTTTTACTAGGATAGATTTTGCTATTGCTAGAGGTGTGGGGGTCCAGATTGTCTCTAGGCTTCCCACTAATTTTTTGTAAGTTTTAACACTTTTAAGTTTTTTATTATAATAATAATAATAATAATAATAATATTAATAATAATAATAATAATAATAATAATAATAATAATAATAATATAAATAAAAGTTGCCGACAAAAAAATCCCAAACACAAACATGAACATGGTGATGTTGGGACGTATGTATATATAATATTAATAATCTATATATACAAAATAAGGTTTCAAAGCCTACAATTTAGTAATTATAGTTCACCTTCAAAATTAATAAAAATAATAAGGTAAAACTCTTTTATATCATTTCTTTATATATGTATGTAAAATAAAAATAGCTAAAAATTATGTAAAAAGTAAAAAAGGAAAGTGAAAGAAATACGTATAAGATAATGATAACATTTCTTGAATTAGTATTTTTTTTCTAGGGGACTATTAAGTTGAGATATAATAGTAACAAGAAAGGTGGGTTCGCGCGTTGCAGCTTTAAAAGTGTTAGCGATTTAACTTTAAAAAAAATATTAAAAAAATATTATATATTTTAAACCGTGTAATAGCGAGTGTATGTATTCATGTATTTGAGGAAAAAAATTAAAATGATGAATAGTGGGAAATTTAAAAAAAATTACTATTGATGAATAGGAGTCGGCCAATATAATATATATATAAAGTGAAAGTGGGAAAAAAAGTGAGTGTAAAAAAAATGATGAATAGTAGTCGGCCACTATTGATGAATAGTGACCGACGGTTCGCACGCTGCTGCTTGAAAAGTGTTAGCGATTTAATTAAAAAAAATTAAAAATATTATATATTTTAAACCGTGTAATAGCGAGTGTATGTATTCATGTATACTATCCTATCAATTTTCTCCAAATGATAAAGACATAATAAGGCAAAAAAAAGACAAAAAAAAATATTTAAAATGATGAACAGTGCTCGACTAATAGGGATCCGAAGAAAATATATATATATATATATATATATATATATATATATATATATATATATATATATATATATATATTAAACCGTGTAATATCGAATGTATGTATTCATGTATACTATCCTATCAACTTTCTCCAAATGATAAAGACATAATAGGGCAAAAAAAAATATTCAAAATGATGAACAGTGCTCGGCTAATAGGGATCCGAAGGGGAAAAAAAAGGTAAAGGGATAAAAAAAAAGGTGAATAGTAGCCGGTCACTGTTAATGAATAGTAGCCGATCAATAGGATTTGAGCATTTCACTATGATCCTTAGTATATATATATATATATATATATATATATATATATATATATATATATATATATATATATATATTAATAATCTTAGTTGCTTTATGTCATCACAACCTTTTTCATAAGTAACATTACATACGTGGCAAAATATTTTACAACACCATACGTGGCAAAATATTTTACAACACTCATCACTAAGTGGCAACAGATAATATATGGACCGAATTATGCCATATCTACATTCACGGTTTTAAAAACCCCAATTACTCGCTGATTTATCATCGTTTACTCATTTTTAAAAGCAACATGTTCCGATTTTTCAAAATTCGTTTGATTAATCGATCAACGCCAATTGATGAGTCAAAATCGAATTTAATAATCCAAGTCGATAATAGTCAAAATTGGTCAATATTTTAACATGAATTTAAACTACAATTTTAGATTTTTGAACATAATGAACAATTTTAAACAATTATATTAAAATATATGTCTATATTTATGATTTTCTTCTATATTTACACATATAATTTTTGAAATTTAATATTTAAATATATAAGGTACAATCCGATTAATCCCCTAATAGGCAAATACTCATTTCAAATTCCCGACCGATTAATCCTCGAATAGCGAATTTTGTAACCTTGTCTACATTCATATCCATTAACTAAAGTTTAATCCATATACTCATTTAATTTTAATTCATCAATTCATATTCATATCTGATGGATTATTCAAGTTAATGGATATCTAGTGGCTAATTCATCGTTAGAGATTTTGTTTCAAGTTAATACCATTAAAAGTTATAGGTTTTTTTTTTAACAACAAAAGAATTTTATTAATAACGACTTCCTAGCGAGCAACTAGGATAGCCGAACAACGTTAGAGATACAATAGAAACAAAAACAAAGGGACTACAACGGCTTTATAAGCAAATTTTTCCAACAAATATTGAATTTACCCCTATTATATAATCAGGTAAACCAGGTGAGACGAATGCTATCAAACACAAAATTTTTCTTCAAGAAAAATTGAAAAAACACATCAAGACATACGGATCTGTTTGTCAATCTTGCATTACCAACAATGTTTTGGGTGATCCATGAAATGTGTTTGTCAACTCTAATAGCTCAATGATACTGTGTACTTTAGAAGTGTACTTTAGAAGTTGTGACTCGTCATGTTGAAGCTTGATCCTAAAAATGGTGTAGGTTTGATTCTCACTCGAGCCAAGAATTTACAATTATTGTGACAGTGTAATGATTGTTTCTTTTGTCACATGTGTGGGGACCCGGTGAAGGTAATTTTTCGACATCTAGCTCTTTCAAGGTGAGTCCGACTCTCTAGTGAGTTTCCAAGGAAAATGCAGAGTAAGAGTGTGCCTGCCAAATACACATTTTGATCCTAACTCGATCATCTTATAAATAAATGTTTTCACATCGCATTAACTCGTGTGCATTTTAGTCTATGGGACATTGATGTTGTGATGACTTACTTTATATTAAAATAGTGAACGTACAAATACCCTAGCTAGATTGATATTAGATAAAGAACTTTTGCAAAAGATTCAATAATGGAACCCAGCTAGCTTCATTGATTAAATACCGTTATCAAGAATGGACCCCGATAATAAATTTTTATGTTTTATTTTTCCTAACGGTCATACAATTCTTTTCCTAATGGTCATAAAATAAGAATTGGCCAATAGCCTAGTGGCGAATGACTCACTCTCCCTTAGGGGAGGTGAGGGTTCGATTCCCACTAGGTGAGGATTTTCCAAATAATTGAATCAAAAATCATTCTTACCGGGCCCAAATGATCCCTTGGTCCCACGCATGCGAAGATTGAAACAATGATAATGCAGGTTCGTTTATCGGGCCTGGCATGCTGTGGGGAAATGGGTGATGGTGTTTCGCCAGGCTCCAGTGGGCTACCGGGGACCGCTGGATGGGTTGACAAAAGTCAACACAGGGCTAACATGTCCCTGCCGATACACATGTTTTGAAACAATGGTCGTACAATGTACATAAAATTATACATGTTTTGAAACAATGGTCATACAATGTACATAAAATTATAATAGTTACAATAATATTGAACAATAATTTCAACAAACAGGACATTATTAACACCTCAATTCTTGAAGCATCTTACAACTCGATTCATAATAGACAGGCTTCGAAAAAGTACAACAAATATAGCTACAATATAAGATTCGACCCCGCCATAAAAAATAACAACACACAAAACCACTTAACAGCAATCATCTAATACAACGCCCGTAGACGGGTGAAAAACTAACCACGAACAACACAACGATATAACAGAAGAATCCCACCGAATTTATAAACTAAACAGTTTCGATTACACAATTTAACCCAGTGGTGGTAACGTGAATGTAGAAAAGTTAGCGGGGAAAGAATAAATGTTAACAAAATAAACCCACAAACCACTGAAACATTTAGAAACCTCTATCATGAAAATCACTTCACCAAATCAACCATCAAAAATTTCCAAACACGAATCTTATTTTACGAGCATAACCCTCTAAATTAAATGATCTTGTACCTAGTTTACAACTACATATAATTCACACATTGATCCCAACCACTATAAAATTGTTTTCGTGGTGGAAAAATTCAAGAAGCGTTTCTCAGATTGGAAAGCTAGGTCGCTATCCTTTAGTGGTCGTATTACTCTCATAAAATCGGTATTAGCCTCCCGTTGTACGCCTTCTCCCTATTTTCCGCGCCCCTTCAAGTACCATCAAGTTACATGAAGACTTGAGACGTAAATTTTTTTGGGACGGGTCGGGTGATAATTCTAAAATGTCTCAGGTAAAATGGAAGTACATTTCTTATGTCTTATGAGAGGGGTGGGTTAAATATTTGGTCGTTAAAGCTGAAAATCTTGCTTTACTTGGAAAATGGTGGTGGTGTTTTCGTAATGAAAACGACGCTTTTTGGGTTAAAATCAAAAAGCATTCATGGGAGGGATGGCGGGTTGTTAGATTCTAATAATCCTCAAAACAGCAATCAGGGATCTATTTGTAATGGGATCATGTCGATAAATAAAGAGCTTGGTAAACTGAATGTTAATTTCGCCAACTCATTTTCAAAAATTATTAATAATGGCAAAGATACCCTGTTTTGGAAAGATGCTTGGATTGGGGATCAACCTTTATGTTCCCGATTTGCTAGACTTTTTCGACTTGACAATGATGAAAATGTGAAAGTGAAAGACAGATTGCAGAAGACTGGATCGAATTGGTGTTATTCGTGGAGCTAGAGGCGTCCTCTGTCAGGCAGAACGAACACATAATTGCTAGAACTAGATGCTGCTCTTGTCGGGTTTAATTTTGGAAGTCAAGAACATGATTCAAGGAAATGGTCACTTCATAATGGTACCAAATTTTCTACTTATGTGCTTTCCAAAATTATAAATGACAGATTATTGGCCGCACCTACAACATCAAACGAGACGCTACACAACAACTTCTTACCGCAAAAAATTGGGATATTCGTGTGTCGGGCGCAAAGGAATCGTCTTCTAGTAAGGACCGAACTCGATAAACGCGAGATTGACCTTAATTCGACTAGGTGTCAAGTATGTGACGATGATATTAAAACAACGGATCATGTGTTATTTCAATGTAAATATGCCAGAGATATATAGGAACGCATATTCCGTTGGTGGGGTGTTGGGGTTAGCCATATATCCTCACTTCAAGATCCACTAATTGGATATGCCCCGGTTGGTTACAATGAAAAGATGGCGAATATTTCGCAAGCATGTTTATGGATCGTTGCGTATAGGATTTGGCAAAATAGGAACAACAAAACGTTCAGAAGTCGGGTTGGCCGGGTCGTTTGGCGCTACAAGAAATACAAATTCGAAGCTTCAAATGGATAGTCAATCGCTCAAAACTCAGCTCGCTGGACTGGCTCGTTTGGATCTCGATTCCATGTCGTGCATTGAATCATGGCTAGTTTAGTTTGTATAAATCGCATATAGTAATAGTCTAGTCGTGTTTTATGGTTGTAACATCTCCGTTCCTTCTTGTTGCCTATTCCTCTAAGAGTCTAAGGCATAATAGGCATCAATATGTGGATGTTTGTAAGCTTTTTCATCTAATATAATTTGGTTGCTTTTAAAAAAAAATACATTGAACTTTTATATTTTAATAAGACAAATATGAAAATATCCCTTTCCCTTGTATTAACTACTCCGGTATACGGAGTACAGAGTATTATTTTTGAAGACCAGCTCCTTCGACGCTGACGTGAAGTATGACCAAATTTCATATTTAAATCGTTGTCGAGAGTACAGTACTAAATACGAAGTAATATGATACACTATTTAATTTATGCGATATGTTTCATTATCCGTTTCTTATATTGTTGTCATGAAATGAAATACTACTCCGTAAAATAATATTAGTATTCTTTCAAAATATAAACTAAAAAGTCAAATTCCTACCTCTAATCAGAAAACAGTACAGTGAATTTAATTCGGTTTTCGATTCGATTTCAAATTTGAATTCGGTTTTCAATCTAGTTTCCAATTTACTTTTGTGAACTTGGTTTAACCAAATTCAAAACCGAATCCAACTAACAATATATTAAATTATCAATATACTGTAAATAGGCAAAAATTAAATTTTAAAATCAAAAATCGATTTTAAAATCGATTTGTTATAATTATTTTGGTATATTTACCATTTTTCGGGTTTTTTTGATTTTAATTAAAACCGGACCGTATTCGAATTCAACTTTCGGTTGTGTTTCAGTTTTGGTTTGAATTTGAATTTGGTTTCGACTTTCGGTTTTTTCTACCGTACAAACCAAACTAATGAACTAAAAATTAAACCCGTGAACACTCTTATTTAGATCATTTAACCATTTTAACTGGAATAAAATTTTCTTATATTTAATTTCCAGTAAAATCAGGGGCGGATCTAGTTGGTTAGGACTGGTTTCACATGCAACCAGTCAATTGGACTGGACTACTATTATTTAGGTGGAACTTTGTATAGTAATACTAAGAATTTGATAGTGTGCAACCATTCAGAATCAGAGGTGGATCTACCATGGGGCAGCCGAGATGAGCTGCGACTTGATTATTCATTTCACATATATTTACTGTAATTAAATATGAAAATCGTTACTGAGGAAGATTGTGCTCTGTTTTCATGGAGTATCTTGTGGAGTATTGAAAGAGATGATAAAAAGGGGAAGGAGATGTCAAAAGTAAGCCACGTGATCTTGTATTATTTAATTGTTATTGTTATTTTCACTTAAATAAGTACTCTGTACTTTAGTGTTGTTTATTACTTTCATATACTCCCTTCGTCTCACCAGAAGTGTCCACTTTAACTTTTTCCAGTTTTCTTTGTTCAACTTTGATTTTAGATATTTTTGTTGACGTTATTTAATATTTGATGAAAGTTATATCAATGAAAACACAACTAAAACTCAATCCATTCATATAATTTTCATCAAATATTATATAACACGAACATAAATATTTATAGTCAAAGTTGCTGTCAAAAGTCAAAGTGAACACTTCTGGTGGGACGGAGGGAGTAGTATACTATCATCATGTTAGCCCCTAACCTTCTACTTTTGTTAATTTAACTTTAAACTACAAATATAATATACTCCGTATGAAATACTAATAAACCAATAGATGACATAATTAGGGATGGCAATGGGCGAGAAAAAACCCGTGACCCGCGGGTACTCGATCCGTGATGGGCGGGTAAAATTATTAAATCCTACCCGCGGGCACGGGTACGGGTAAAAAATTATACCCGCCGATGGGTCGCGGGCGGGTCGCGGGTACATACTACCCGTCGCGGGTAAAACCCGATCCGTTAATTTATGAGACTTTTTTTAATCTACCCCCGAGTTTATACATATAATTATCAAATTGAAAAATGATTTTACATGTATGCAATAATGATTAAAAATATAATATTACATTTATATAAAAAATTTAATTTTCACGTCATTTTACAAATGTAACTTGTACATATAGTTCATAATTAATAAAATTATTTAACTTTTTTAAAAGAAAGTTAACAAAGTTGTATATTATTATTACCCGTGGGTTACTCGCGGGTAATGGGTATCCACGGGTCACGGGCATGAGCGAAGTTTTTTTACCCGCGGGCGGGTAACGGGTTTCAACGAGCAAAAAAACAACCCGACGGGCAGGTCGTGGGTATATAGAACCCGTGCCCGTTACCCGCGGGCGCCATCCCTAGACATAATGTATTTTATAAGAAATCAAAGAAAGTGTGTTACCTTTATGATGCAAATTATATAATATAAATATAAGTGAAAACACACTTAAAACTCTTTTTATTCATATTCATATAATTATTAAATACGGAATAAAAATATTTACAGTCAAAGTTGACAAAAAAAAAATTTGAAAAGTCAATAGTGACAATTATGATAGGACGGAGTCAATAAGGGTGTATGTATCTAAATTTTTTTAGTTTGATTAAAAATTATTGTTGTAGTTAGTTGTTAAAATTATTATTTTAGTGTTTATTGATGTAAATCAAATACTTTAATAGTGTTATAAAAGTAATAATTGGATGATAATTTTATTATTATTATAGATATTGCATAGTATATTTTATTTTGAGTATAAATAGGTGTGTTGAGTTAGAGTTTAATGTATGTATTTTTTTAGTTAACAAAAACACTCTCTCTCTCTAGATTCCAAATGCCACCAAACTCTCATTGTACATTTTTCTATAAATAAAAAACCAATTACTCATACCTTTTGTTCAACCTTTGTTTTCTCCGTTTTACAGTATCTCTATCTCTATATACCTTCTACAGTCAAGAACCACTAAAGGTAGTTATAAGCCTACTGAATTATAACATGTTATCAGCACGAAAAGCTTAGTGTAATTAAAAGATATCTCAAACGATCACGAATCACTAATCAAGGTATGAAATTATTAATAATTTTCAGACTCGAATATATCAAATTTTGGACTACTAACATTTATATTTATGTTATTTAAGTTATATATGGTCGGTTATACCACCTGAATTATACTTCTGTAATCTAACTTTTACTAACTTCACTAACATTTATATTTATGTTATTTAAGTTATATATGGTCGGTTATACCACCTGAATTATATTTCTGTAATCTAACTTTTACTAACTTCACTAACATTTATATTTATGTTATTTAAGTTATATATGGTCGGTTATACCACCTGAATTATATTTTCTGTAATCTAACTCTTATTAACTTCACTAACATTTATATTTATGTTAATAAGACCTCATGATTGTACGCAACACGTCATTTGACAACACGGTACTTTATGTACGCAACACGTCATTTGACAACACGGTACCATGGGTCGAGATTAATTCCGATCAATACGAATACGACGGGGTCTTTATATGTTATCTAACATTTATGATTACTTATGCAATTAATCATTATTTATTTCATGCATACTAATGTTTATTCTTAAATTTATAATTTTAAAAGTTAAAATAAGAAAAAGTAGTTTGTACTTTTATTAAAAGTAAATCTTAAAAGTTAAAATACAAAAAGTAGTTTGTATTTTTATTAAAAGTAAATCTTAAAAGTTAAAATAAGAAAAAGTAGTTTGTATTTTTATTAAAAGTATATCTTAAAAGTTAAAGTAAGAAAAAAAGGGGATGGTAAAATGGAATAGTTTTTTTGTCAAAAATGAAGTATTGAAAATGAAGTGTCTCCTTCTATAACTAAAAAAAAAAATATATACTTTTATCAAATGAATTTTTTTTTTGTGCCCGACAATTTCAAACACGAGTCCGTGTTTAGTTTATCAAGAATATCTCTTGCTTTGGTGAAAGGTCACGATCACGATATCAGGTGTTGTGAAAGAATTAAAAAATTGGTCAAGTGGCCTTTTAAAAACTAGAAAAAAAAATTTAAACAAAAAGTTTTTTTTATATATTTATAATTTACGGGTAACGTAAAAAAAAGGAAGTTTTTTTTAAAAAAAAAAAAAAACAAAGAAAATGTTTAAATGAGTTTTACAGAAAGGGGGAAAGCAAAGTAAAAAAAAAACTTTTTTCCAAACAAAGGTAAATGAAAGTAGGACTTAATACAAGAAAAAAGTAAACATCTCCTAGACGTGATAAAATCTATCAATGATAAGTATTAGACTTGATGAGCTAAATGTGACAAAAATGTTTCAACATGTCTTATGTTAATTTTCTAAAATAAGTTATTATTATTCCGAGTTTAACACATATACATATGTTAATTAAAAACAACCTTTTTGTTCTTATGTAGTGTTGGGTTGCAATTTTGGTTGTATGCCATAATTCCATCCAGTAGAGTGACAATAAAAAACTTTTGATGATAATCAATAAAAAACTTTTTTCCAAACTTGTCAAATGTTTTGTTAAAAACGTGACCGTTGAAAAAAGGAGGTTGAATAATAAAACTTAAAAAACAAATTATTTTTTTAAGAGTGTGCATCAAAATGGCCCGTTTAATAATGGGGAGTAAAAATATAGTCAAATTGTTTCAACGAACAAGGGTTCAATTGGATGTCTCTTAAAAAAAAAAACCGCGGGTACGGGTGATGGATCCAATGGCTCCGCATCCACGACCCGCGGGTGCTATCCCTAATTGTGACAAGTACAAATCAACTAAAAGTCTAAAAGATAAATGCTCTTATAGGGACCAAATGTTCACAATAATTGCCTAAGCTAGATATGAAACAAATAGTCAATAAAAAAAAAAAAGGTCGTTGTGCGTTTTCGGGATGATAGCCGAAATACACTTACAAAAGTAGGTCAGCCGTCAATTCTTTATGGCCATATCAACGTAGATCAATAAAATCATTTATGGTTTTGATAAAAGATTAATTAAAATTAATTATTTTTTTTGGTCTTGGATTCTCGGTAACAAAAGCAAAGGTTGTTTTTGGTTGCCACAACAAACAAGACAGAGGTTGTTGACTTTTGTTATTAAACACGGCACAAGTGAACAATAACAATAGATTATTGTTTTTGAAAAGAATAATGATGCGTTAATTTTATTGTATAAAATAAAATTAAAGAAAATGGTTTTCATTGATGACTATGAACAAACGCAAACAAAGTGTTTGTGGTATTTGGTGATTAAAAAAAAAAAGTGCATCTAAAGCTTCTACTGAAAATAATATGCATTTAAAGCTTCTACTGAAAATTAATGTGCAAGGTACAACGTATAACTATATGGTCAAATTCATTTGAGCCTTCGGAGTCACAAGTATATGATGTATATATATATTACTCAATTAACAAAATAGTAAATCTAAATTAATTCATATGAATAGTAAAACGAAATTAATTAATTTACTATTCACATAAAAAAACGCATATGATAAAAAGCGCATCGCATATGATAAGCGCATATGATAAAAAGCGAATATGATGAAAAGCACAACGCATATGATGAAAATCGCATATGATTAAAAGCGCATATGGTGAAAAACACAGCGCATATGATTAAAAGCGTATATGGTGAAAAGGATATATGATAAAAAAAACACATATGGTGATTTATAAAAAAAAAAAAAGCACATATGGTGATTAATGAAAAGTATATTGTGAAAAAGAATCACAAATGTTTCTTGAAAGAATTCAAGGTAAGATATATGAACCAATTCATCCATCATGTGAACCATTTTGATATTTCATGGTTCTAATAGACGCATCTAGCGGATGGTCTCATATTTGTATGTTATCAAGCCGTAATATGGCATTTGCAAAGTTTCTTGCACAAATTATTAAATTGAGAACACATTATTCTGATTACACCATTAAAAGGATGAGACTTGATAATGCTGGTGAGTTAACATCTCAAGCATTTAATGATCATTATATATCTACAGGGATTGTTGTTGAACATCCAGTTGCTCATGTGCATACACAAAATTGGTTTAGCTGAATCAATAGATAAACGCTTACAGCTAATAACTAGACAATTGATAATGAGTACAAATCTCTCAATATTTATATGTGGACATGTAAATTTACATGCTGCGACATTAATTCGCATTATACCATGTGGAAGTCGTAAATATTTTCACTTAATACTTGATTTTTGGCCAAGAGCCAAATATTTTCTACCTTAAAACATTGGTTGTGCAGTGTATGTTCCAATTGTATCACCACAACACAATAAAATGGTTCTTCAAAGAAAGATGATAATATATTTTGGATATAAAACATCTTCAATCATAAGATATATTGAACCCATGATGGGTGATGTTTTTACAGCACGTTTTTGCTGATTGTCATTTTAATAAAACATTGTTCCCTAAATTAGGGGGAGAAATAAAAATAAAAAATAAAATGATGCTTCATGATGTGAACATCAATTAAGGTATATTGAACTCGCACAAAAGAATGTGAAACGAAAGTTCAAAAATAATGCATATGCAAGAACTTGCAAATTAATTACTTTATGCATTTACAGATATAAAAAAAGTGACTAAATCATATATACCAGCGATAAATGCTCCAGCTCGAACTGAAATTCCAAAAGCTGGCAATAATGTCACTGTTGAGTCTTTGCCACGCATCAAACGTGGAAGATCAATTGGTTCCGAAGATAAAAATCCTCGAAAAAGAAAATCAGCTGATAATGAGGTAAGAGAAAGTGTTCAAGAAGAACCACAAATCAATATTCCTTCTGCAGAGGATATTGATAAATGTAAATACTAAAATTGCGATAAATTATGCAATATTATGGAACCGAAATAAAACTAAAATCTCTATGAGATATTTTCATATAATGTTACAATGACATCATGAATAAAGATGATGATCTGGAACTAAAATCTGTCATTGAATATACAAAATGGACATGATTGAGCTCAATGGAAAGGAGCAATAAGAGCTGAATTAGAATCGCTCGATAAAAGAAAAGTTTTCGGATCAATCGTTATCACTTTTAAAGATGTGAAACGTATGGGATACAAATGAATTTTTATCCGAAAAGAAATGTGCAAATGAAGTTACAAGGCAAAACTAGACTTGTAACTCAATATTTCCCACAAAGACCAGAAATGAATTAGGAGGAAAAATTATCCTCCTGTAATGGATACAATTACTTATTAGATATTTAATCAACCTGGTAGTTATTTAAATGCATCTCATGAATGTTGTTACTACTTATCTGTATGGATCACTTAATAGTGATATATATGAATATACCTAAAGGGTTAAGGTATCATAAGCATCTAATGTAAAACCCAAGGGAATATATTCCATTAAATCACAAAGATTTCTAAGTGGGTTTATACAAACGGGACGTATGTGGTATAACCGATTAAATGACTACTTGATAAAAAAAGGGTATAAATATAAACTTATTTTGCACGTATGTTTTATAAAAACAATGTTCGGATATGAGATCGTAGTTGTTTATGTCAATGTTCTTAACATCATAGAACAAATAAAGAGATCTATGAAATCATTCAACTTCTAAAGAATTATTTTGAAATGAAAGATCTTGAAAAAACCAAGTATTATCTTGGATTGCAAATTGAGCATATGCCTAATGGTTTACTTGTACATCAAACAACTTATACCGAAAAGATTTTAAAATATTTTTTTTAAAGACAAACTCATTGTTGTTAGATCACTCAATATTGACACTGATCTATTTCATCCCTGCGAAGATCATGAAAATTTTAACAGATCGGAAGTTCTATATTTTAGTGCAATTGAGGTTCTTATGTATCTTATAGATTATACAAGATCTGACATTTCTTTTGCAGTTAATTTGTTGACAAGGTTCAGCTCAGCCCCTACCAAAAGACATTGGAATGGGATCAAACAAATAGTTTGATACCTTCGGAGAACTACTGATTTATAATTATTTTATTCTAACAACTCGAAACAAGATTTGTTTGGTTATACAGATGCAGATTATTTATCCGATCTACATAAAGCTAAATCTCAAACTGGATATGTATTCCTAAATGGAGGCACCGCAATATCATGACGTTCTCAAAACAAACACTTGTTGCAACATCATCAAATCATGCCGAAGTGATTGCATTACATGAAGCTACTCGGGAATGATTTTAGTTAAGATCAATGATACAAATCATTATTGATTCTTGTGGACTAGAACGCTATAAAAGCGTAACAACTATCTATGAAGATAATGTAGCTTGCATAACACAGATGAAAGAAGGGTATATCAAAAGTGACCGAACAAAACACATACCCCCTAGATTCTTCTCATACACTCAAAATCTCATTAAGGACAACCAGATTGAAATGAGATATGTTCAGTCCAGCAAAAACTCTGCTGACCTTTTCACCAAAGCACTTCCAACTGCTATTTTCAGAACACACGTTCATAATATTGGCATGAGGCATGTTCAGAAGATGTAACAACTCAGGCGTTGCCTACTTGAGGGGGAGTCAACTCTATGCTGCACTCTTTTTCCCTTAGCTAAAGTTTTATCCCAAAGGGTTTTCTTTAGCAAGGTTTTTAACGAGGCAGTACTAGTTATTCACTAATAAAATTATCATCCAAGGAGGAGTGTTATAAAAGTAATAATTGGATGATAATTTTATTATTATTATAGATATTGCATAGTATATTTTATTTTGAGTATAAATAGGTGTGTTGAGTTAGAGTTTAATGTATGTATTTTTTTGGTTAACAAAAACACTCTCTCTCTCTAGATTCCAAATGCCACCAAACTCTCATTGTACATTTTTCTATAAATAAAAAACCAATTACTCATACCTTTTGTTCAACCTTTGTTTTCTCCGTTTTACAGTATCTCTATCTCTATATACCTTCTACAGTCAAGAACCACTAAAGGTAGTTATAAGCCTACTGAATTATAACAAATAGCATATTAATTATAGATTACGTCACTTTTGAGATTTATTTTTTATTAATATTTCTCCCCGCCGATAAAAAAAAATTCTAAATCCGACGATATTTTTCTATATTATTTTGTGCTACCAGTCACCTTGAATCCTGGATCCGCCACTGAGTAAAATTATAGTCTTTAGGCAATAGCTTTAATCATTTAACCATCTTAATTTAACATAGCGATTGAAGTTTCTATATTCTCATAAGAAATCAAACGTACAAACTATCTTTTTATTTTATTTTCTCGTTAATAACATATTTTGAGGGTGACTCGGTAAAGAGTAAGAAAATGTCACGAGATTACATGGTTTAACTTTTAACTCGTGTGTATCTAAATAAAAGTACTTCTCGTCGTGAATAACCTAAACTAAAAAAACATTAACCATTTATTGTTTCATGAAGTGGCGGATGCAGGATTTTTTTCACCGGAGGCAAAAAAAAAAAAAAAAAAAAATCAAAATGTAGCAATTTTTTTGAGCAAAATATGTATGGAGGTTTGAAGCAAAAATGTTGGGAGTGCTAAGACAAGTTAAACTCAAAGTTGAATTCTGAGCTGCAAGAAACTTGCGACCACAAGTTTAAGTGTTGTGGACGCGAGATGCAAGTCAGAGGAAAAGGGTTTGCTGAAAAGACAAACTTGCGACCGCAAGAATTCAATTATGGTCGCGAGTTTGGACCTGACAGAAACTTCTGACCACAAGAATTCAATTATGGTCGCGAAAATGGTTCTGACGGGAGGAAACTTCTAGAATCGTGTTTTCTTGTTCGTTAAGTTGTTTCCTTGTTGAGTTTTGCCTATATAAACATCCTATTGTAACTCATACATTTATCCACGAAAATTATCAATAAAAGAACTCTCTTTGGTGGGCTAGAATTAAAGTAATCATTCGTGATTACATATAATCTCGTTAAATTTTCTTGTCTTTATCGTTTTTGCTAGTTTCTTCGTATACATCAACTATTTTCGTTTATTGTAAGTATGTTTGATAACCTAGGGTTATCAAGTCTTCTTAGGACCCACATGCTTTATTCCTAACAAATAATTGAAAGTTTTTAGGCAAATTATGGAGGTTTTGGGGCAAAATTTAAAGGTTCTTGAGCAAAATTTGAAAGTTTTTGAGCAAAATTTGGAGAATTTTGGGCAAATTTTGAAGGTTTTTAGGCAAAATATATATAGGTTTTGGGGCAAAAACAAAAATACACCGGGAGCAAAGTCGAAAAATTCAAAATTTTTACACTGAAAATTGAAAATCCACTGGAGGCGAACCCCCCAGATCCCCACATAGATCCGCCCCTGATTTCATGTATTCTTACCGAACCTTACCTTAATAAAATATAGACCATCATAAAATTTCTTTTAAAAAATAAAATAAAATAACGAAATTAAATATTCTCGTGCACATGGTATCGGATTCTGGTAGGGTGGTTAGTATTTGATTTGAAATTGTTTAAGCCGCAAACCAAATCGAAACCAAACCGAAAAAAGACCGAACCGAAATTGAAAAAATAGTTTTCGAATCGAGTAAAACCGAAACCGAATTGAATTCAGTTTTCGGTTTTGAAATTTTTGAATTCGGTTAAACCAAAAACCGAATTTAAAACTGAATTCAAAATTTTTAATACATTTAATTTGTATATTTATGTTTTAATGCATTATATTTTGAGATCCAATGTAACGACCCAACCCAATATACAATCGAACACGTGTAATAATTTTTTATTTTATTTTACAGTGGAGTGCGCCACGCGCACACCCAGGGTACGCGGCGCGCACAGGCCCACATTCAGTTCTGTCCGATTTCGTCAATTTTCAATTAAAGATCTCCCACTTCCCGACATATTTAGACGAAACGCTTTTCACAATTTGTTATAATGGTTAAAACTCACACGATTCAATAATAAAATGAGTTTTACAAAACGGGGCCCACATCGGCCGTTTTACGAGTTTCATACAAAAGTTCGAGTTTCGACCGCACTAGTTTAAATTCCAAACGACACTATGAGCATGGTGTTTAGGGTTAAACTACCCAAATCTCGGTCAAACTCCAAAGCTATCACATCCCAAATGCGTCCCCTAAATAACAAGCGGGATCTCTAATCCAATCGAAGGCCCTTACCCTTGTCAACGCCGGAACCTATAAAAAGATAAACAACGAGAGGGTAAGCAACGCTTAGTGAATGCAATAATTATACCCATATATATATAATATACCTACTTGCAATCGCTTACACATATACCGCATACACGCTAGCAATACGATTAGCATACCATCTCAAGTACAAAGCTAATAATCTCCCACAAATCGCTACTACCGTATCAATAACATATAATCGACATAATATAATATGCTACAAAACAATACACAACCATGGTTAACCATTCTCGCTTCATGGTGTTACCGGCTCTTTGGTTCACACCATACGCATTTGTCATGATGCTACCTGCTCTTTGGTTCACATCACAACTCGAGTCATACTCGCACTAGAGTGCTACCGGCTCTTTGGTTCACACTCTAACAACGCTAAGGTGCTACCTGCTCTTTGGTTCACACCCTAACAAATCGTGCTATAGCGCTACCGGCTCTTTGGTTCACACTATAACACACGTACTATGACGCTACCGGCTCTTTGGTTCACATCATAGCACGCTCGTACATACTATGGCACTACCGGCTCTTTGGTTCATACCATAGCATACAAATAAATACATTACATACATATGCATATAATCATTCCACTCACCTTAACGATTTAGTGACGATTTACACCTCCACAAGCTTCAAAGCAAGGTACCTAATATAATAAGTACTCGATCAACAAACAAACTTGTTGAACTAAATACCAACACTTCACTCATGTGCATTTAATGACTTAAATGCATTAAATGCCTCATTTTCACCCAAAACCCCCCTTTAAGGGTCAAGACCATCATTAATCACTTAAAAGCTAGTGATTAAGGTCCAACAACACTAACCATTACACAACTAGGGTATTTCATGCCCATATTTCCCAATTAGGTCAATCATTAGCCCCTTGACTAATTTAAAGTCAACACACCCATTTCGGGTTATCTACTAACCCATCTAACACCCATTTACTAATTAACTAGGTGTGCTAGTGATTAACTAACCAATTAGAACTCATAAACATCACTTAACATTTTGAAAACCTAGGTTAGTTACCATTGAGTCTTCTTGACTCCATCTTACCCAAGAACACCCAAAATCACCAAATATGGGTTTTATGTTCTTCATTTACCCAAACCCTAACCCTTACACAAAATCAAAGTAAGGAAATTAAAGTTAGAACATACCACTACAACCACAAAGGAGCTAGAGAGGAGATGAACAACTTTAATACCCGCACTTTGGTCCGAGAACAACTTCTTCCTCTTGGATTTAAGTTTTCTCTCCCAAGAATCACACACTCTCTCTCAAATTAAAGTGATATGGATATGGTAGTTGAAAATGGAGTTAATGATACTCCACAAACTGACCAACTGGCCTTTAACTCGTCCACAAGTGAAATTACCAAAAAGCCCATCAAAATATCTCATTAAAACAGCAAAAGCCCGGCTACAGTAGGGAGTGCGCGGCGCGCTCCCTTTGGTGTGCGCAGCGTGCACTAAGCTCAGATTGCTCTCTGACTTCTGTTTAACTGCACAATCATTCCCACACTTTATGTACTCTATATACTCTGCTGTACAATGAAGATTTGGGTCTTACAACTCTCCCCCACTTTGGTCATCAAATAATTTCGACCCCTAGCCGTACCCGCCGCCTTTTCTAATCGCTTAACATTATCGTTGCGCAATTCGGGACACTCCGGCCTCTTGTGCCCCTCTTTGTTACAATTAAAACAAACAATTTTGTTGGAAGATGAGTTCGTACAATCACAGGCCAAGTGCCCTTGTCGACCACAATTGTAGCACGTGGGCCCAAAACTCTTAGAAGCCCCCTTTTTCGCACTACCGACGCTCTCAGTCACACTCTTGTTCTTCTTGTTCGAGTGGCTAGTAGCTTCAAATTTTCGTTTGCCAAAGGTGAAGTCACTCTTTCTTGGAGCAAGCGACTCAAAACCCTTAGCGATATCAAATAGCTCATCAAAAGTCTTCACCGAATTTCTACTAATCCTTTCTTGATAGTTATCGTTCAAGGTTCGGTAGAAATCTTCTTTTAACATGTGATCGTTCCCGTCATACTCCGGGCAAAATTGGGTCTTTGATAAGAAAGTGGACTTGAGAGTGTTCAAATCCATTGACCCTTGCCTTAAAGTACGTAACTCGTCCTTAAGCTTTGAAAGATCGGCCGAAGTTCGGTACTCCTTGAAAAATTCCTCTTTAAACTCGTCCCACGTCAAACTCATACTTTGTTCTTCGCCATAAATTCGGATTTTCGCATCCCACCACAACTTGGCATCACCCCTCATCATGCTACTACCAAACCTCGTCTTTTTATCGAGAGGGCACTCACTAGTACGGAAAGCCCCCTCCATATCGGAGATCCATCGAGCACTCTTTAGTGGGTCTCGTTCACCTTCAAATGTGGGAGGTTGAGCATCTTTGAAGTTTTTATAGTGGAAGTCTCGTCTTCCCGCGTTATCCTCTTTAAGAACAATCTTAACTTGTTTCTTGACTAGATTGACTACTTGCTCGTCAATCAAATCCAAGAACATCTTCTTAACATCCTCTAAGAAGGCCTCATGACGCCTTTGCATAATGGCCTCAACCTTGGCCGTAAACTCAGCATCCTCGCTCGAACCCCCTTCATTGGTCTCGGGTCCGTTTCTCGTCTTCATACTATAAAACGGAAAAGGTTAAGCAACGAACGAGAAAACTTAACACATATGTATATACATATACACCACACTACCCCATCTTGCTCAACAATCATCGTACATCGCTTGTTTGACACGATTTGAACTCGTAACAATGGTAGCTAATCATTGTTACGCGAGCACGTCGCATTTACTTGCTAGTACAACGTCTATCTTGCTTGATGATTGCTAACACAACACAAAACAATTAGCGCAAGGTTAGTTCACATAAACCTAAGCACTAATCAACTCCCGGTCCGATCCGTCTCCTACAAGTCCCGCGTAAAGCGCATACACAAATAAATCTAAGTCTAGGCACCTATCTCAAGTCGCCTAAATCCCTTAGACCATGCTCTGATACCACTTGTAACGACCCAACCCAATATACAATCGAACACGTGTAATAATTTTTTTTTTATTTTACAGTGGAGTGCGCCACGCGCACACCCCAGGGTGCGCGGCGCGCACAGGCCCACATTCAGTTCTGTCCGATTTCGTCAATTTTCAATTAAAGATCTCCCACTTCCCGACATATTTAGACGAAACGTTTTTCACAATTTGTTATAATGGTTAAAACTCACACGATTCAATAATAAAATGAGTTTTACAAAACGAGGCCCACATCGGCCATTTTACGAGTTTCATACAAAAGTTCGAGTTTCGACCGCACTAGTTTAAATTCCAAACGACACTATGAGCATGGTGTTTGGGGTTAAACTACCCAAATCTCGGTCAAACTCCAAAGCAATCACATCCCAAATGCGTCCCCTAAATAACAAGCGGGATCTCTAATCCAATCGAAGGCCCTTACCCTTGTCAACGCCGGAACCTATAAAAAGATAAACAACGAGAGGGTAAGCAACGCTTAGTGAATGCAATAATTATACCCATATATATATATATAATATACCGACTTGCAATCACTTACACATATACCGCATACACGCTAGCAATACGATTAGCATACCATCTCAAGTACAAAGCTAATAATCTCCCACAAACCGCTACTACCGTATCAATAACATATAATCGACATAATATAATATGCTACAAAACAATACACAACCATGGTTAACCATTCTCGCGTCATGGTGCTACAGGCTCTTTGGTTCACACCATGCGCATTTGTCATGATGCTACCTGCTCTTTGGTTCACATCACAACTCGAGTCATACTCGCACTAGAGTGCTACCGGCTCTTTGGTTCACACTCTAACAACGCTAAGGTGCTACCTGCTCTTTGGTTCACACCCTAACAAATCATGCTATAGCGCTACCGGCTCTTTGGTTCACACTATAACACACGTACTATGACGCTACCGGCTCTTTGGTTCACATCATAGCACGCTCGTACATACTATGGCACTACCGGCTCTTTGGTTCATACCATAGCATACAAATAAATACATTACATACATATGCATATAATCATTCCACTCACCTTAACGATTTAGTGACGATTTACACCTCCACAAGCTTCAAAGCAAGATACCTAATATAATAAGTACTCGATCAACAAACAAACTTGTTGAACTAAATACCAACACTTCACTCATGTGCATTTAATGACTTAAATGCATTAAATGCCCCATTTTCACCCAAAACCCCCCTTTAAGGGTCAAGACCATCATTAATCACTTAAAAGCTAGTGATTAAGGTCCAACAACACTAACCATTACACAACTAGGGTATTTCATGCCCATATTTCCCAATTAGGTCAATCATTAGCCCCTTGACTAATTTAAAGTCAACACACCCATTTCGGGTTATCTACTAACCCATCTAACACCCATTTACTAATTAACTAGGTGTACTAGTGATTAACTAACCAATTAGAACTCATAAACATCACTTAACATTTTGAAACCCTAGGTTAGTTACCATTGAGTCTTCTTGACTCCATCTTACCCAAGAACACCCAAAATCACCAAATATGGGTTTTATGTTCTTCATTTACCCAAACCCTAACCCTTACACAAAATCAAAGTAAGGAAATTAAAGTTAGAACATACCACTACAACCACAACGGAGCTAGAGAGGAGATGAACAACTTTAATACCCGCACTTTGGTCCGAGAACAACTTCTTCCTCTTGGATTTAAGCTTTCTCTCCCAAGAATCACACACACTCTCTCAAATTAAAGTGATATGGATATGGTAGTTGAAAATGGAGTTAATGATACTCCACAAACTGACCAACTGGCCTTTAACTCGTCCACAAGTGAAATTACCAAAAAGCCCATCAAAATATCTCATTAAAACAGCAAAAGCCAGGCTACAGTAGGGAGTGCGCGGCGCGCTCCCTTTGGTGTGCGCGGCGCGCACTAAGCTCATATTGCTCTCTGACTTCTGTTTAACTGCACAATCATTCCCACACTTTATGTACTCTATATACTCTGCTGTACAATGAAGATTTGGGTCTTACATCCAATCATCTAACTAGGTTCCAAACCATATGACGATTTGGTAGCCCATCTTAATTATGTTACTCAAATTATTATGTTATTCTACTTAATAGCGGAAGCAGTAAATGTCACCATTAAGCTATAAATATTTATAAATTTTTGAATATTTGATAATTTAATAGTACGTCATTGTTTTAGGTTGTAAATAACTAAGACATCAATAACGCCACAATTATACTACAGTGGTTCTGAATTTTTTCATGATTTTCGGTATTGACCGAAACCGAACCGAATTCGAATTCGAATTCGATTTTCGGTTTCGGTTTCGGTTGGGTTTCAGTTTTGAATTCAGTTTTCGGTTTTTGTCCAAAAAAATTTCAAAATCAAATACGCCAAACCGAACAAACTAAATAAATCAAAAATCGAACCGATGAACACCCCTGGATTCTGACATATTTTTTTACTTAAGAGTAAAAACATCGACACAAGTCTTATTTAGTTATTTAATTATACTAAACGTCCATAATCCATATGATAAGTATACTTTAGAAAATTGATCAGTAAGCTTGCTTAAATTTAATTACCCAGCTGCCATGTGATAAATAAATACTCTACAAATATAATATAGAAAGTATAATTATATAATATATAAAATAAAAATATAATCTTATAAAGAAATGTATCACGTTGGAAATTCCAACAATTTGCTTAATTGATACAGATTGTGACCCTGATGAGGCGGATATTTCAATTTATGTGAGTGATGACGCTATATCTTAAATTCGCTTAATTCTTAACGAATTAGTATTTGCGATTTGTGAGGGCCGTTCTAGCTATATAAAAAATCCGATTATGATACAAAAATATAAATAAATACAAATACAAATTACAAACCTTAAAACTAAAAGTGTGGCTTTCCTAGCCACTTATTGTTTTTCAACTTTAGAAGTGTCTATAATCAGGAGTAATAAAATAAAATCTCAAATTATACCACACATTGTGTTGTATATATATTCATTTGAAAAACGAATGAACAGTAACTTTCAAAATGAGTATATTAACTAAAGGCTAGAAGTAAAGGGCACACCAGTAGACGGCAACCATGATCCACCCACAATAAAATTCCCCACCGTGAACTTAGACGCGTCCGTTGCACTACTAATCACATGGTAACCTTTCCAACTAACCCGATTCGCAGTTGATGAACCCGGGCCCGTATTCATATATTCACCATAATACAACGTATCAAGTGCAAAACTCCCGCTCCAAGGCAACCAACCCGCAGGATTCACAATACCATCGAGGTACGTTTTCATAAAAACGGTCCTCGAGTATTGCTTCCAAGGCCTACCAAGATACGTTTTTACACCATTTAAGCTTGAGGCACTTGTGACTTGACAATTATGGATTGAGATCCCTGTGTTTTGATTCGGGTCGGTCCGACCTTGGGCTGTTAACGTGTTTGTCTTGTTTGGAGGGTCACGTGCTATAATTTTGCAATTTTGAAGTACTACTGCTGCATTGCCAAAAATGAAATCGACTGTGCCTGATATAGAACAATCTTTATAGAATTGTCTATTTGAGAGTACGTAAAGCGTGTCTTGGTACCCTTCGAAGCTACATTGGTAGAAAGCAGACAGGTCTGACCCACATCGGAGTGCTACAGCTTGTTGGTTTTGAGGTCCTGCGGTGTTTCGAACTGTGAAGCCCCGACCAATAAAGTTATCTCCATCTACAGCTGAATTCATTAAGAATAGGAAGTCAGCAATATAATTATTTTATTTTTAATATTGATTTAAAAATATTAATATTAATTATTAATTAGTATTTTAACATTTGATATAAAGAAATATATAAAAAATAGAGAAATGCTAATGACAATCTCTATGGCCATGTTTGTTTTTCACTTAATTGACTTAATATGATGGAACTTAATATGGAAAGATATTAAAGGTATTTGTTTGTGACTTAATATATAAAACATGTCTTAATGTATAAAAAATTAAATTAATATGAATTTTCGTTTAGGTCCTTACATTTTAAAATTTATTAATAACTGTTTTCTAAATACCTTAAATGAAAGGTTGTTTTGATAAATTTAATTATTCAGACGATTATTCAACATGTAAAACAAACAGTAATTACTTATCTATTTACTTATTCCTCACACACGTCTTATATTTATTCAGACAAGAGGACTTAATAAGTAAAAAAAAATAAACGAGGCCTAAGAGTTGTTATTAAGAAAGTTAGGCATGTATGTTTTCATTGTACATTTAAATAACCATCTATTTTATTAGAAAAAAAACTGCTCTTTAACTTACAAATAACAACTCTTTAAAAAAAAAAAAAAATTAATGATAATTCTAAATGTTGACATTAGCATTTTCTTGATATTAATTCATAGACTAATAGTTGAAGTTCATAGATCCTCATAAAAGTTCTCAACATAAAATCTCACTAACATATATCTCACGAATTTTTTTAAAAAGGACCGACAATCATCACAGGATAATATATACAGTTAGATTTCGTAATCATATACTTCGTATTTATTAAATAAATTCAAATTAGACTTATTTTAAATATTGGAGCAAAATTCATATTTCCAAATCTATTTTAAATACATATAAAGTCAAACACTTTTTTAGTCGAATAAACGAGTATTATTCATGATAGAGTTTCCTCTAGATTCAGTAAAATATGAGATGCTAAACTAAGACCTGTTGTAGCCGTTTGAAAAAGGGGCGTGGGATGCCTAGTTGGCAAGCAAGCAACACCAACTTGTGAGGTATCAAGGCGTGGGATGGGGCTTTGTTGGGGGCGTTCCTTGCCTTGCAACGAGTATGGCAACGGAGTTGGTTGCCATTTTGTTGATTTTTATTATTTTAAAAATCTTATTTTTACCTCATTTTAGTATTTAACTCAATTATATTTTAATACATCATCACAATACTCTTAACCCACACCAAAACTCCACATCACCACTACTCCACAAAAATAACCCACACGTCCTAGTCATCAAAAAAGTACAAAAAGCAACTCACGCCCTCAACCCACGCCCCCAACCACTACAAATAGTCTAAGGGCATATGTTGTTGTTGTCTCTCACTAAGGACACCGAAATTGACACGTCAGGTCGATTCCGAAATCCATTTCTCAAAGTCGAAAAATCGACCACACTTTCAGTTTCTTTTCTATTCATTTTTGTCACCAAGACATTGATATCAAGGACACCGAACCACTCATTCATTTTATCAATTTCAAGACTCTTCCTAGATTTAAAAAAAAAAAAAACGAAATAGACCGTCATAACACTTTGTGATATAAACTGTTACGTTACAACCAAAAGATTAAATTAATTGAACTTGCGGGCATAGCCCAACGGATCTCCCCATGTACTTTGTGTTATGGGATAGGGAGAGATCATGAGTTCGATCCTTATGGATGACATGATTTTCTTTAAAACAATTAAACACCAATAGTGGTGGTATATATTGACCCTATAGGGAGGTTTCACCGAATTCGTTCACGGACCCCTACCCGGACCACTGCCCGAATGGATGTGTTCCCGGGTACCGTCGATCGAGTTTGGGTTTCCGCCCGAACGTTTGTGTTATGTGCAAATGATAAAGGTCGTTGAAATAAATGATCTACTGATGCCAAATAATCGCCGTTTAAAAAAAAAAATATTAAATTAATTGATATGATACTCCGTATGATTTAATACTTACCAAATGTGAATGACCATGACCCGAAAGATGCAAGTTATTATATTATTCATTCAAAATTACGTGGATTCAAGTTTAGATTCACTTAAAAATATCATGTTAAACTATCTCTTCAAAACATTATCAAAAGATTAATTAATAATCGTAAGATATGGTTAATTAAATCCTTACCCATTGTGCATGACCCGAAAGATGTTGAACCACCTCCAACACTTTTACTTCCACTTATGATTGTTTTCCCCATACCATCTCCTATTACCATTACGTTATTCGCCTTCACCTCAACATATTCATTATATGTACCTTCCTTCACATATATAACATACCTCCCACCCCCTGATTTTGCGGCGGCTAAGGCGGCTCCAATCGTCTTATAGTTACCTGAACCGTCTTGAGCCACTATGGCGTTAGCCTTAGGAGCGGGATTCGTAGATTGTAATAGCTTTCGATCACCCGGCTTGATCCAGGTAGGGAACCCATTGCGATAACTATAACTAACCTCCTTATTTGATGAATTTCTTTCTCTATTCATCGCTAATGCATTACTAATTAAAGCGGAAACATTATTATTGTTCATTAGTGGCAACATTTCTGCACCAATATTTAGTTCTTTGAAACCATATATACAAGTCTCAAGATTCGTGAGAGATGTACTTAGCCAAGTTTGTAATTCAACCTTGTTACACTTTTTCTTATTATCAACGGTCATGTTGATCCTATCAACAGCGTTCTTGTAAAGATATAGACAGTCATTCCATGCAGATTTTTCTAAGTTGTCATGAAATTTTTTGCCAAGCCCTCGAGCATTTGACTCGGCGTTTGAAGCTTGTTCTAGGATTACTTTTAATAAGGCATTGATGAAGTCGGGTTTTACCTTGATCGAACCGTTATTTGGTTGACTGGATAAGACGAATTCACAAGGTTCCGGATGAGGTGTTTGGCTACACCATGACCTAATCTCTGATATGGGGTAGCCATACACCCTGGAACACAAGATAGAAAACAAGGAATATATAAAGATTGCGAAATATGGAAATAGTTTCATTGCAACAAACAAGTTGTTAATTAAGAGAATTGAAGGGGGGTTTACACTTAGAGTGAGTTTTTATTCTACAAAACCTTTCATGCAAATGGCATGCTATATATAGAAATGGAATCTAGCCACCACTCATAGTAACGAATTGCATGTCATCTTCAAAAAGTTGTTTAGTTAATATAGTTATGCTTAAAAAAATAATTTACTTTTTCTGTAATTAGTTAGTTTAATCCATAGAATATATCTAATCTAATTATAGTATTATTTTTTATAGTTAAATGGAATAAAGACTATCAAAGAGCTATAAAAAATTTTTAGAAGATCTAAAAGCCAAGACTTCCAAGTTCCAACAAATACATTTATACCCTCGAAAATGTAACAAAGAAA
Source organism: Rutidosis leptorrhynchoides (assembly GCF_046630445.1). Lineage (NCBI taxonomy): Eukaryota > Viridiplantae > Streptophyta > Magnoliopsida > Asterales > Asteraceae > Rutidosis > Rutidosis leptorrhynchoides. The sequence continues at coordinate 509,774,831 of NC_092336.1, read as the reverse complement.
AGAAAACAAAGAGATGAATAGAATAAAAAATAGTATTTCTCCATTCTAATTTAATAGACTCGTTCATCATTTTGGAATGTCTCATTTTAATAGTATATTTTTAAAAATAGATATGAATAATAAGGTAAATTTTATTTATACCCCTGATTTATGCCAAAAAGTAAGTAAAAAATAAAGAGAAAAACAGAAAAGTGAACAAAAAAGTAACAGTGATGATGACATTTCTTAAGCGTTGTGTTTTTTATTTGGAGATTATTAAATTGGAACGGAGAGAATAATTTTCTTCGTGAACAAAGGGCTTAAATCAGTGGCAGAATTTGAATCCGACCATAAATGAGGCGGATGAAAAACTTATTAAATTTTTCATTAACAATTGGGGCAAACACTAAAAAAAAGTTAGTTTGTAGTAAAAAAAAATAGTGTAAATTTTTTTTTTCGAATTCAGCTGGGGCGGATGCCTCGCCCTGTCCTACATATATTCCACCACCGACTAAAATGATTCAGTTTTGAATATGCTAAAAAATAAAAAAAGGGAGTGTGAATCAACCTAATCAAATGGGCAAGCAATTATCTACTCCCTCCATCCATAATTTTCTTTTTTTAAAAGGAAACTCACACACCTACCTAATATTAACATGAAATATATATATATATATATATATATATATATATATATATATACCACGAAATGTCCTATTCAGGACTCAAACCCTCAACTACAAGATTGTAAGGGTGACCTCGATACCGCCAAGTAATTGGCTCTTTGATCTCCCCTATCCGTAATATATATTCTATTTGACTTTTTAAAGTTTTTCTTTTTAAATTAGACTTTAAATAATTTTATATATAGTATATAATATTTAATAAATAGCCTTTGAATGGATTCATTTTTCAAATATGTTTTGTCAGTATAACTTTCATTAAATATTATATAATAAAAATAAAAGTTAATTAAAATAAAATTATAGAAGAATGATTTAAAAATTGAACAAAGAACATTAATTTTGAAAGAGAGAGAGAGAGAGTGAAATTTATGACTTTGGTGTAAGTCCTAACTAAAGCCATAAGGATGGGTGGGGCTAAAAATTTATTTTCAAAGTCTAACTAACATAAATTAACGAAAATATAATAGAAGATACTCCGTATGTATTAACTTTGAGAGACAAAAGTTAAAATTACTCTTATGAATATCTTTTATGTTTTATTTTAGCGTGGTGATAATTTCACAAACGAATTTTAAAAAATGGACAATTTTTTCATGCCATTTCTCAATATACCATTTATCATATAATTATTAATTAATTATTTAGTATAAAATACGGAGTATAAATATTTTATAGAGGAGCGGCGGAGTGTCAACTGCCGTAATTGCCCTAAACTCTACGTCAAACGAATCAAGTACATCGTAGTTTTATTCGATATCCTAACGCGCTGTGATTGCCCTTAACTCTACGTCAAACGAATCAAGTACATCGTAGTTTTTATCCTCTATCCTCTTACTTTTTTTCGATATCGATAAATGGATAAACTAAAATGTACTTCGTCCGTCTCAATTTAATAATCTGGGTTGAATTATATTTTTTTTCTCTTAAGTGTAACGTTAAATAACTATTTTTGTGTTATATAAAACATAATGAAATTTATATGAGTAAATTAACTTTTATAGATGATTTCATTTAGTATAATCTTTTATCAAGTATTATAGAGCACAAGTATGTGATTATCAAAAATGTCATCTTTCACTCATATATGAAAGAAATTAAATTAAAGCAACTGCTACGAAGTACGTACGTACAATATGTCAATGTCGTAGAGTTTTATTGCAAAAGCCAGGTCTCATAAATATATATAGCCTTTTTTGCAAGCGTAATCCTTTTTCAAAGTGAACTGTTGCCGTTGGTACGTTTTTATAAGGTTAAATCAATCGACTTGCCTAGAAAACAAAGACCACGAACTAAATGCTTATTAACAGTTTAACACCCATCTATTTATTATTTAATATAGACAAAATTGCTCAAATCGTCCCCGTTTTTATGTTTTTTTGCTCAAATCGTCCCTATGTTAACAAAACTGCATAAATCATCCTTAAATGTCAAATAACTTCCCAAATTAGTCCCTACCTTAACTTTGTCTATATTTGAAAAGATAACTAAATAAGTAGTGATTTAACGTATATCGTATTTTGATATTAATTGCGAGTTAAATGCTTACCCGATCTATTTATTTAGGTTAAGAATATGCTCATCAATATTCATGCTATGGAACATGCAATTATTTGATTATCATGATTACTTTCCTGCTATGCATGATTGTTACCTGTAGTATGAATTCTAATTGAGCTTATTATGCATGATTGCTTGTTTTGATGTGATATATGCTTACTATAATTATTCTTGAGTTCTATGTATGCATATATTTCTAACAATGCTTGTGAGAATTCAAACGCACTGTTATGCTCATCACCCAAGCAAAGAAAAGTCCAAATATGTCACACTTTCTAACCATTAAAAGGATATTTAGAGAAATCTAAAGGGTTCTATGCATCATGAATATCATGTGCCTTGGAGATTCGGATAATGATGGATAGCTGCTATTTAGAAGAGTGGTATATGTGCATTAGTTGGTTTATGCATAACCTCTTGGCTCTCAAAGGAACAAACACATGTAGCTCTCTCTCTACTACCAAAGTCGAGTATATAGCGATTGAAAGATCATGTGCTCAAGGCTTATGGATGAAACAAACTTTCCTCGATTAAAGTACCACTTCTTTCGAAACGCATATATGTGTGCATCCTTTCTTGCTAAAATTGAACTAGTCAACCTAATGTAACAACCCGACTTCGTTATACCAAAATACGACCCAAAAAAAAAAAAATTATGTTTCAATACATCTGGACAGCGTCCAGCATTCTGGACGGCGTCCAGATCTGAAGGCCAGGACGGCGTCCAGACTTTTGGGACGGCGTCCCAATGAACTACCAGGGACTGATCACGGGGTCCAACTTACGTGAGCGGAAAACCCGCTTCCCGACACTTTTAGACTAAACCCATTTTAAAACATCGAGCCCACATCGGCCGTTTTACGAGTTTCGTTCAAAAATACAAGTTCGACCATAAGTTTAAGTTCCAAACGACACCTAGAGCATGGTATTTGGGGTTAAACTACCCACATCTTGGCCAAACTTCAAAAGCTAACAATCTAAATGCGTCCCCTATCAAAACAAAGCGGGAGGCCACTAATCCAACCGAACACCCTTACCCTTGTCCACGCCGGAACCTAAAAAGAGTAAACAAAGAGAGGGTAAGCAAAGCTTAGTGAGTACAATAATTATACACACACATATATAACCCATCTATTTGCAATCGCACCCACCAAATACCTCATACGAACATATAACTCAAATAACATGCCGTCATACGCAATATGCTAACAACTCGTACACTAACACAACACCACATTAGCATATACTCAACACAATATACATATAGCATGCTAAACAATATCCAACACATAATATGGTTAATCATAACGCTATGGTGCTACCGGCTTGTGGTTCACACCATACGCATTTGAGTCTCACTCTTTTATAGTGCTACCGGCTCGTGGTTTACACTTTGTTTATAGTGCTACCGGCTCGTGGTTAACACTTGTTTATAGTGCTACCGGCTCGTGGTTCACACTTGTTTATAGTGCTACCGCCTCGTGGTTCACACTTGTTTATAGTGCTACCGCCTCGTGGTTCACACTTGTTTATAGTGCTACCAGCTCGTGGTTCACACTTGTTACTCGGCACATACATGCTATGGTACTACCGGCTCGTGGTTCATACCATAACATTCACAAATAAATATGCCATATACATATACACATAATTACTCCACTCACCTTAACGTCTTCGGTGAGATGATCAAGCTCGCAACCTTCAACGCGACGTACCTATATATATATACATATAATCAATCACACACTCGAGTTGGTCAACCAACTCACTCGCCATCCTAGTATCATTTTGACCCATTTCAAGGTCCACACCCCCATTTGGGTCACCACATACCCCAATAACACCCACTTACATAACATCTAGGTGTGCTAGTAGTTAACTAACCAACTTAGGTCTCACCAACACCAATTTACACTTTGAAACCCTAGGTTAGTCATCTTTGAGTCCTCATGACCCAATCTTACCCAAAAACCCCCCAATTCACAAGCAAATGGGTTTTAAGTTCATCACTAACCAAAACCCTAACCCTTAAACAATTAAAGTAAGGAAATCAAGGTTAAGACTTAACACCACAATCAAAACGTAGCTAGGAAGTAGATGAACAAGTTTAAAACACGCACTTTGACCCGAAGCGACCTTCTTCCTTCTCGATTTGAGCTTTCTCACACAAGGAAATTATCTCTCTCTCTAAACTTGAAGTGGAAGAGGATAAGGTAGATAAAAGTGAAGTAAAAGCACCCACCAACTGACCCTTGGAGCCTTAAAGTCGTTCCCTAAGTAAATTTACCCATTTGCCCCTTTTAAATATCATAAAGGAGACAGCTGGCCCGTCAGTTCATCTGGACGGCGTCCAGATTTCAGGACGGCGTCCAGTCCTTCACATTGGGACGGCGTCCCACCTGTTTGGACGGCGTCCCACACTACTGGAAAACCGGATCTTACAACTCTCCCCCACTCGAACCAGATTGCGTCCTCGCAATCCAAGCCGCATGACAAGAGGGAAGATACACCAACACAAACTCTTCGGGCTCCCAAGTAAACTCGGTACCTTTACTACGACGCCATTGAACCTTAAAAGTTCTCACTTCTTTATTTCTCAACATTTTCACCTTTTCATCGAGTATTGCAATCGGCTCATCAACATATTCTAACTTATTGTTTAACTCAATTTCGTCTAATGGCATCCACGAAGAATCATCAACAAGACACTTACGGAGATGGGAAACATGAAATGTATTATGGATCCCCGCAAGTTCTTCGGGTAATTTTAATCGATACGCAACTTCACTAACACGGGCTAAGATCTTAAATGGCCCAATAAACCGAGGAGCTAACTTCCCCCGTTTTCAAAACCGAATAATACCCTTCCATGGCGAAACCTTAAGCATCACCATGTCCCCCTATTGGAACTCAATTAATCGCCTACGTTTGTTGGCATACGACTTTTGTCTATCTTGAGCCGCTTTCAAATGAGTCTGAATCATATCAATTTTGCTATTCGTCTCTAAAACCAAATCGGTACTCCCGATTTCTTTTTGACCCACTTCGCCCCAACAAATCGGAGTTCGACACCTCCGCCCATAAAGCATCTCATAAGGTGGCATCCCGATACTAGTATGATAACTATTATTGTACGAGAATTCCACCAAGGGCAAATGCTCATCCCAACTACCACCGAAATCAATAATGCACGCCCGTAACATATCCTCCAATGTTTGATTCGTACTTTCGGTTTGACCATCCGTTTGAGGATGGTACGCCGTGCTCATTCTAGATTGTGTACCCATATCTTCATGAAACTTATTCCAAAACCGAGACATGAAACGAGTGTCTCAATCCGAAATAATAGATATAGGAACTCAATGTCTCGATATCACTTCCTTGATAAATAATTTAGCCAAAGCCTCCGAAGATATCATTTCCCGAATGGGAAGAAACAAGGCACTTTTCGTCAACCGATTAACTATCACCCAAATCGTATCAAATTGGGTTCTCGCCGTCTTTGGTAGCTTTGTAATGAAATCCTTGGTAATGTGCTCTCATTTCTATTTCGGGACTTCCAACAGTTGTAACTTACCATACGGCTTTTGGTGCTCGGCCTTAACTTGCAAACAAGTGACACATTGTTCAACATACTTTACAACATCACGTTTCATGCCCGGCCACCAATACTCTTTCTTCAAATCAAGATACATTTTTGTCGCGCCCGGATGAATGGAATACTTTGACTTATGTGCTTCATCAAGTAGCACTCGTCGGAAATCTCCCATCCTAGGCACCCACACCCTTCCTTGAAAAGATAACAAACCATGTGGACCTAAGGTAATAGACTCCGTTTGGCCCACGATTTGTTCCTCATGTTTGTTGTTAACAAAAGCTTCAATTTGTATCTCGCCAAGCTTCACAAGAAAATCGTTAGTAATAATCATGCGTAACGATCCTACTCGTATCGCCGGATGTTGACTCTTCTGACTTAACGCATCCGCAACCACATTCGCCTTACCCGGATGATAAAGTATTTCACAATCATAGTCTTTCACCACATCCATCCATCCATCTACGTTGACGATAATTCAAATCTCGTTGATCAAAAAGATGTTTCAAACTCTTATGATCCGAATAAATCGTACATTTGACACCGTACAAGTAATGGCGCCAAATTTTCAACGCATGAACCACCTCCGCCAACTCAAGATCATGAGTCGGATATCTCGTTTCATGTTCCTTCAATTGTCGAGAGGCATAAGCGATGACTTTACCTCTTTGCATTAGAACACAACCGATCCCATTTAAAGAAGAATCACAATAAACCGTCATGTCTTCTACACCTTTCGGCAACACTAGAACCAGAGCTTGACACAACTTCTCTTTTAATAATTGAAAAGCAATTTCTTGCTCGTTTTCCCAATTAAATCTCGCGTTCTTTCTCGTCAACTTCGTCAATGAAAAGGCGATCTTAGAAAAGTCTTGGATAAACCGACGATAATAACCGGCCAATCCGAGAAATCTTCGGATTTCCGTAGGCGTAGTCGGTCGTCCCCAACTCTTTACAGTCTCAATCTTCCCCGGATCTACTTGAATACCATCTTTGTTCACAATATGGCCAAGGAATTGAACTTCCCTTAGCCAAAATTCACATTTGGAGAATTTTTCATACAACTTCTCCTTCCGCAACGTCTTCAACACACCACGCAAATGATGTTCATGCTCGTTCATACTCTTCGAATAGACAAGTATGTCGTCAATGAACACAATCACCGACTTGTGTAACATAGGTCGGCACACTCGGTTCATAAGATCCATGAATGTCGCCGGTGCATTCGTAAGACCAAAAGGCATAACTACAAACTCAAAATACCCATAACGCGTTCGAAAGGCCGTTTTCTCAATATCTTCCTCACGGACCCGCATTTGGTGATAGCCGGACCGTAGGTCAATCTTAGAGAAATAAGTTGCACCTTAGAGTTGATCAAACAAATCGTCAATCCGAGGTAATGGATAACGATTCTTTATCGTCACTTTATTCAACTCCCGATAATCGATGCACATCCGCATACTACCATCCTTCTTTTTCACGAATAAAACCGGAGCAACCCACGGCGAAGCGCTCGGTCGAATAAAACCCTTCTCAAGCAACTCTTGGGTTTGATTTAACAACTCTTGCATTTCCCTCGGTGCTAAACGATAAGGGGTTTTAGCAAAGGGAGTAGCCCCCGGAACCAACTCAATGCGAAATTCAACTTGTCTTTCCGCCGGAACACCCGGCAATTCGTCCGGAAAAACGTCTTCGAATTCGCTAACCACCGGGATTTCACGAGTGGGTTGTGGCTCTTCACGAGTATCAATTACATGAGCAAGAAAAGCCTTGCCACCACTAACAAGAAAACGACGTGCCCGTGCGTAAGTGCATAATGGCACAAGTCTTCTCAGTCTCTCGCCATGAATAATTAGTTCTCCCCCACTTGGGGTCTTTACCCTAATAGAATTTTCATGGCATGCAATATCGGCTCTATAACGATAGAGCCAATCCATACCAATGACAACATCAAACTCACCTAAAGTCATCAGAATGAGATCGATTTTAAATGCTTCGGAACCGAACACAATATCACAATCATTACAAACATCAACCCCTAGCACCGTCTTACCATCCACTATTTCAACTTCTACCGGATGACTTAACTTAGCTAGTAGCTTATTAAGTTTAGGTACAAATTTTGGAGAAACAAACGATAAATTAGCACCGCTATCAAATAGGATCCTTGCCGGATTAGAGTTAATCATGAAAGTACCTGAGACAACTTCGTTGGATTGCTTGGCCTCATCATTGGTCATCAAATAATTGCGACCCCTTGCCGTACCCGCCGCCTTTTCTAACCGTTTAACATGATCGGTGTTCAAATCGGGACACTCCGTCCTTCGATGCCCTTTTTTACAACAATTGTAACAAGTAATTTTGTTCGACACCTTGGTACAATCACGGGCCAAGTGCCCTCTTTGGTTACAATTAAAACACGTGCGTCCATAACTCAAAGACCCACCTTTCTTCACACTGTTAACACTTTCGGAACCCTTCTTGCTCTTCTTGTTTGAAAAGTTCGAATGACTCGAACCTTCAAATTTTCTCTTAGAGAAAGAGAAATCGCTTTGCTTTGGAACTTCCGGTTCGAAGCCCCGGGATAACTCAAACAATTCCTCGAAAGACTTAGCCATTTTCCGACTAATCTTACGCTTTAACTCATCGCTTAGTGTACGATAAAAATCTAGCATCAACTTGTGATCATCGCCAACATACTCCGGAAAAAAACGAGTCTTTGCCAAGAAGGTCGACTTGAGAGTAACCAAGTCCATTGAACCTTGTCGCAAATTGTGCAACTCGTCCCGGATTTTATCAAGGTCGGAAGGAGTTCGGTATTCTTTGAAAAATTCCTTTTTAAACTCTTCCCACCTCAAGCTCATGCATTGCTCTTCACCATAAAACTTAATTTTATCATCCCACCACAACTTGGCCTCTTCACGTAACATGCTAGAACCGTATCTCGTCTTTTTCTTGCTCTTCTTGCCATCCGCTATTTCAACTTCTACCGGACGACTTAACTTAGCTAACGGTTTATTAAGTTTCGGCACAAATTTTGGTGACACAAACGACAAGTTAGCACCACTATCAAAAAGTATCCTTGCCGGATTAGAATTAACCATGAAAGTACCTGAGATAACTTCGTTCGATTGTTTGGCTTCATCATTGGTCATCAAATAATTGCGACCCCTAGCCGTACCCCCCGCCTTCTCTGCGCAACTCGGGACACTCGGGCCTCTTGTGCCCTTCTTTACCACAATTGTAACAAGTGAATTTGGATGTAGAAGATGGGTTGGTGCAATCACGAGAGATGTGGCCTTTTTGCCCACAATTATAGCAAGTGAGCGCATGACTACCGGAGCCACCCTTCTTCATACTATTAACACTTTCGGAGTCCTTCTTATTCTTTTTGTTGGGAAAGTTCGATTGACTCGAATTCTCGAACTTCCTCTTACCAAAAGTAAAACTACTCTTTCTCAACAAAAGCGCCTCAAAACCTTTGGACATATTAAACAACTCATCGAAACTCTTTACCACGTTCACACTAATCTTCTTTTGATAACTATCATTCAAGATTCGATAGAAATCTTCTTTCAACATTTTATCATTCCCGACATACTCCGGGCAAAATTGAGTCTTAGACAAAAACACGGATTTGAGAGTGTTCAAATCCATCGACCCTTGCCTCAAGGAATGCAACTCGTCCTTAAGCCTTGTAAGATCGGCTGGAGTTCGGTACTCATCGAAAAATTCCGCCTTGAATTCATCCCAAGTGAATTCCATGCATTGTTCTTCACCATAAACTTGGATCTTTGCGTCCCACCACAATTTAGCATCGCCCCTCAACATGCTACATCCGTACCTTGTCTTCTTATCGAGAGGACATTCACAAGTACGGAAGGCCCCCTCCATGTCGGAGATCCAACGGGAACTCTTAAGAGGGTCTCGTTCACCTTCAAAGGTGGGAGGTTGAGAGTCCTTGAAATTCTTATAAAAGAAGTCCCGTCTCCCCACATTATCTTCGTGAAGAACGGCCTTAACTTGATCCTTTACTACATTGACTAGTTGCTCGTCAATCATATCAAGAAACATTTTCTTAACATCCTCGGGGAACTCCGCCTTTAAACGTTTAAAGATGGCCTCAACTTTAGCCGTGAACTCAACGTCCTCACTCGTACTTCCGTCATTGGTGTCGTGTCCATTTCTCATCTTCATTCTATAAAACGAAAAAGATTAAACAACGAAACGAGAGGACTTAACACATATGTATATACATACACACCACACTACCCCATCTTGCTCAACAATCGTCGTACATCGCTTGTTTGACACGATTTGAACCCGTAACAATGGTAGCTAATCATTGTTACGCGAGCACGTCGCATTAACTTGCTAGTACAACGCCTATCTCGCTTGATGATTTCTAACACAACACAAAACAATTAGCGCAAGGTTAGTTCACATAAACCTAAACACTAATCAACACCCGGTCCGACCCGTCTCCTACAAGTCCCGCATAAAAATGCATAAACAAATAAATCTAAGTCTAGGCACCTATCTCAAGTCGCCTAAATCCCTTAGACCATGCTCTGATACCACTTGTAATGACCCAACCCTCATTATACCAAAAATACGCCATAAAAAAAATTTTTTTGGACCTGTACATCTGGACGGCGTCCAGATTCCTGGACGGCGTCCAGTACTGAAGGCCTGGACGGCGTCCAGCCTTTTTGGACGGCGTCCAATTGAACTAACGGGGACTGATCAGTTTTCTTTACACTTGAACGAAAAACCCGCTTCCCGACACTTTCCAACGAAACAAATTATCACGACATATCAATATAAGTAAAACTAATAAATTTCCAACATCGAAACAAGTTTTACAAAATGGGGCCCACAACGGCCGTTTTACGAGTTTCGTACAAATCATGAGTTTCGACCACATTAGTTTAATTTCCAAACGACACTATGAGCATGGTGTTTGGGGGTTAAACTACCCAAGTCTCGGTCAAACTCCAAAACTATCACATTCCAAAAGCGTCCCCTAAACAACAAACGGGACCTCTAATCCAATCGAATGCCCTTACCCTTGTCAACGCCTGAGCCTATAAAAAGGTAAACAACGAGAGGGTAAGCAAAGCTTAGTGAGTACAATAATTATACATATGCATATATAATCTATCTACTTGCATTCGCTTACGCAATACCATATACGAACTAGCAACTTCGACAACTATGCAAACATTATGCATAAACCAAGATTCGCAATTTACCACAAGCTAGCAACAATGAACGCATATAGTTCACAATTAAAAATGCTAATACAAAATTTATACAACCATGGTTAACCAATCGTACGAAGAAATGGTACTCGCATTTCCCATCGGTGTTCATAACAACCGTTAGTGTACAACATCATAAATCACTAACCCTTGGACAACGCATATCCGTTCACAATTCGTTAGGGTACAACGCATATACCACTAGTTTGGATAACGCATATCCATTCATAATTCGTTAGAGTACAACGCATATACAACTAACTTGGACAACGCATATCCATTCATAATTCGTTAGAGTACAACGCATATACAACTAACTTGGACAATGCATATCCATTTATAATCCGTTAGAGTACAACGCATATACAACTAACTTGGACAACACATATCCATTTATAATCCATTAGAGTACAACGCATATACAACTAACTTGGACAACGCATATCCATTCATACAAATAAACACATCATATAATTACATGTATACTTATCCCACTCACCTTACGCCTTCGGTGAATCGATAACCAAGTTCGCAACTTCAAGGCAACGTACCTAATACATTATGTATACAATTAATTAATCACACAATTAAGTTGGTCAACCAACTCACTCAACATCCTAGAGTCATTTTGACCCATGGTGCAATTTCGACCCATTTGCACACTTAACCCAAATATTGGGTCAACTTCGCCAAAAACCATAACTCTAGCCATTTTTGGTCTTAATACACATGTAATCACAATGTTATCGTATTTTAACCTTAACAAGACAACTTAGGTCATCAAAGACCCGTTTTACCCATTCGAGGTTTCCACACCCATTCGGGTCACCACATACCCAAATAACACCCACTTATATAAAATTTAGGTGTGCTAGTAGTTAACTTAACCAATTTAAGACTCATAAACACATTTAGCATTTCAAAACCCTAGGTTAGTCATCCTTTGAGTCTTCATGACCCAAACTTACCCAAAATCCCCAAATCACTAACAAATGGGTTTTATACACATCACTAACCCAAACCCTAACCCTTAAACAATTAATAGTAAGGAAATCAAGGTTAAGACTTACCACTACAATCAAAATGTAGCTAGTGAGGAGATGAACAACTTTAATGCTCGAATTCTAACCCGAAACAAGCTTCTTCTACTTCGATTTGAGCTTTCTCACACTTGAATCACTCTATCTCTTTAGAATTTAAGTGGAAGAGGTTTGGTGGTTGTAAATGGAGTAAATGAGGCTCCACAAACTGATCTAGGGCCTTAAAGTCGTTCACAATATGAAATTACCAAACTACCCCTTTTAAATATCCAAAAACACAAAAACTGGCTCGCCAGTTCAACTGGACGGCGTCCAGAATACTGGACGCCGTCCAGCCCTTCACAATGGGACGGCATCCCACTCTTTTGAACGGCGTCCAACAAAACTTGGAAAAACAGGATCTTACATATATCGCACATTCATGCTATACTATTCCTTAACTCTGATATGTGATGGTTCATATACACTTTTGATCTTACATGCTCTCTAACGATCACATATATTGGTCAAAGTGTTCACTCCACTATCTTAGTTATCTATGACACACAATGATTCTTATGCTTGCTATATATTATTATGTGTGTGCACTAACCCTTGATTGAATGTTTATTCAGCTCGTTGAGTTCATATCACTCCTTACTTGATATTATGACTTATGTGTGGACTTACCCTCTTTTCTACGAGTCTTATGTTGCATATTTCAAGGGGGAGCTATATCATCAATCACTATGTAAGATTCAAGGGAGAGCATTACTCTAAGGTGCGCTTAGTTCCAGGGGAGCTAACCTTTTTGCTTCGAAAAAAGGGGGAGAAAGTGTATGGTAAGTGATGTTAACACATGTGTTGTATTATACGCTTACGCACACTTACATAGGTTTGTCATCATCAAAAAGGGAGAGAATGTTAGTTATTGATCCAATAATAATATTCAAATGTTAACCACTTTGTTTTGATGATGACACCAAGTCTTATGTGCTTAAACAATGTATAGAACAACACAAGTTCATGAGCCTACACAATCTCTAGCAAATGGTCAATACACAAAACCGGTAAGTCCAAATAGTCGTTTGAAAAATACGAAAGGGAGTACGGTTGGGTCCACGGTCGACCGCAGATCAGATCGTGGATGCCCTGTACCTTGGTTCTTTGAAACAAGGTACATGGTCGACTCCACGTTCAGCTGTGGGTCGACCGCAGTTTCTCCGAATTTTTGATCGAAAAATGTTTGACTACTTCAGGGCATCTATAATTTGCAAAACTTATTTAAACATGCTTAGAATAGTTGCCTCCTTCATATTCAAATGAGTTCTGGTCACGAAAATACTAATCTTGATTAATCACACTTAATGACGTCTTAATGACACTTTTAGCTTATGATTAATGTTAAACACACAAGTATGGCTAAAAATTCTTTTTCAAAGGATATCTTTTTAAATATAAATTAAAAGTAATGAAACATTTAAGATAGTCATTAATTCCCAATTAAAGAGATGCTCCCCACTTGATTAATCATTAAGCATTACTTACATAGTTAAGTATGCTTATCACTTTGTGATTAATGTAACTTCCTAGAAGTCTTCATATAAAACAAATGGGTCTTATTTGAAGGGTTGCAAGTAACCAATGAATACATATACTTGCAATCAAATGTTGACAAATAGTGTGAAGACATGGGATATGGTGTTTGGCTTGTAGTGGTTTGTTAAAGGATAAATGCAACTCTCAAACAGTCTTTACAAGATTCAAATTAGTCTCATTTGACTTGTTGCAAGCAACCAATGACGCAAGATACTTCCATCAAAGATGAAGACAAGGGTTTAAAGATTTGGGCAATGAAGTTTGGATGCTAGTGGTTTATAAAGGACAAAAATCTACATTCACCTTATTAGGAAATAATTGACAAAAGTCTCAAGAGAAGATGCTTTCCTCTTTTACAAGCTCATGTCCACTTCAATGAATGCATCCAAAGTATAAGATGAAGGTTAAGGACTTTCAGGTGTATTAAACATCTTTTGAAGGCTCTATATTAAGTAAAGAAGCCAAAAATTCAAAGTCAAAAGAGCTCCAACGGATATATTGAAAAGCTGTCTAGCAGGAGCGCGTACGAACCACGATCGATCGTGGAGTGAGCCGCACAGGTTCTGGAAAGTTTTTCTCTTGCCCATATAAACCAAACCTTGGAGCAATTGAATGACACCTCTTTCTAACACACTTTCAAAGTCATATCAACTGATCAACTAATCTTCCAAGTTTCAAGCACATATCAATGGAGAGACTATAAGAGAGAAAGAGAGATTCTACTACACTAAGTAGAATTAAATTGTAAACTTCATGCTTATCATTTGTATCTTTTTGTTTACTTTATGAGATACTTCCTTAGGGGGTTAAGGAAGCTAAATAGTTCTTGTGATAGGAACACCATCTTACTTAGTGATGCAACTTCCTTAAAAGGATCTAGGAAGTTGATTAATTCCATTGGGAATTAATACTTGTCCAAGTTGAAGAAAAGTTTGATCTAAGTAATGTTGGTGTGACCTATTAAAGAACTATGAGAGATTGGGTTAGTAGAATTGATCGTGTGATAAGAACATCATCTTATCTAGTGATCCTTCTTCCTTAAAGGGAACTAGGAAGTTGTTCATATTTCCATTGGGAAATTGATGCTTGTCCAAGATGAAGACGAGTGTGATCTAGGAGTAGTGTTGGTGTGGCTTATTGAAGATCGTTTAGTGTAAACGGATCTCCACCGGGTTTGGAAAAATGCTTAGTGAAGGTAACTCCCGATTAGTGACTAGGGTAGTGGATTAAGGTGGATTACTTAACATCCACCGGAACCACTATAAATTCTTGGGTTTGTGCACTTACATTCTTTACATACTTGCATTAACAAACACAAATTTCATGACCCGTCCTAATCCATCCGAACAAAGTCCATATCGATTACAAACGATTCACAATAGTTGGTTACATCGCGAGATACTTGACCTCTATATGATACAATTTTACAAACATTGCATTCGTTTTTAAAAGACAAACTTTCATTTCATCGAAAATTGACGGCATGCATACCATTTCATAATATATCCAACTATAATTGACTTAGTAATAATCTTGATGAACTCGACGACTCGAATGCAACGTCTTTTGAAATATTTCATGAATGACTCCAGGTAATATCTCTAAAATGAGCAAATGCACAGCGGAAGATTTCTTTCGTACCTGAGAATAAACATGCTTTAAAGTGTCAACCAAAAGGTTGGTGAGTTCATTAGTTTATCATAATCATTCATTTTCATCATTTTAATAGACCACAAGAATTTCATTTCCATTTCTCATAAATATACGTCCCATGCATAGAGACAAAAATCATTCATTGGATTGAACACCTGGTAACAGACATTAACAAGATGCATATAAGAATATCCCCTATCATTCCGGGAAATCCTTCGGACATGATAAAAATAACATCAAAGTACTAAAGCATCCGGTACTTTGGATGGGGTTCGTTAGGCCCAATAGATCTATCTTTAGGATTCGCGTCAATTTGGAGATCGGTTTCCAAATTCTTAGGTTACCAAGCAAAAGGGGCATATTCGGCTTTGATCATTCAACCATATAATGTAGTTTCGATTACTTGTGTCTATTTTGTAAAATATTTATAAAAGTTGCGCATGTATTCTCAGCCCAAAAATATAAAGGGTAAAAAGGCAAATGAAACTCACCATACTGTATTTGGTAGTAAAAATACATATGACTATATTGAACAATGCAGGGTTGGCCTCGGATTTACGAACCTATATCATTCGTATATATATATATATATATATTAAAACATATACTTGTATTCGAATAATTATAACTTTATATATTATGTAATTAATTTGTATATATTTGGAAATGATTATTATTTATATAGTTATATATATATATATATATATATATATATATATATATATATATATATATATATATATATATATATATATTAAAAATATTTAATTTGTTGTATATGGATATTTATATAAATATTGTTAATCTAAATAATCTATACTTATATGTAATATACTTATAAGTATATTTTTACATAGATAATAATGTTTAATATAAATAAAAAGTTGTTTTTAATTATATTAATAATAACTTTACTACTAATGATATTCGTATTAATAATATTTTTGTTAATAATATATATAATAATAATAGTACTAAAAATAGTACTAATCCTAATATAAATGAAATAATAATAAATTTTGTTACTTTCATAATGATACTAATAATAATAATCCTAATCATAATAATAATACTTGTATCAATATTAATCATATTAATAATACTACTACTACCTAGTAATAATACTAGTAATGATAATAATTTTAGTAATAACAAAAATAATATCATCATTGTAACCATAATTACGATAATAATCATAAGTGGTAATTATTACATTTATTAGTAAAAATAATACTACTAATAACTATAACACTAGTAACAATAATAATAACAATAATAATAACAATAACAATAACAATAACAATAATAATAATAGTAATAATAATAATAATAATAATAATAATAATAATAATAATAATAATAATAATAATTATAATAATAATAATAATAATAATAATAATAATAATAATAATAATAATAATGAAATTGAAAATTTAAAAGTGTATACCCTCTTTTAAAGCTTTTCCAAAGCTAATTGCCCACGACGGGGCTCGAACCCTCGACCACTCGCTCACCCGACACCCTCCTAAACCATTCTGCTGTGCTTGTCTTTCTGGTTTATAATGCGAATCATATATCTATATCTAGTATCTGTTTACAGTCTTATTCATCGTCACCTTCAGTAAATCAATCGACTCAACACCAATTAAATCTTATTAACAATTACAAAATCGGTTTTAATATTTAACAGCTAACATTGAATCAATTATTTATGCTCAATTGGATTAAAAAAAAATAACGAATACCACAAGAACAAAAATTGTTGTCGCAGTTTTCTAAAAAAAATAATGATTTTTATTTTAAGGAGTTTTTAGATCATGAGTTCAACATGAAATAGTTTTTAAATTGTTTATAGAAACTGTTGGAATCCTTAATTTAATTGGAGAGGTTAAAACGAACCTGGATTTCATCAAGAACAAAAACGTTTGACTTTTGACAATCTATCTTTGACTCGAAAATTAACCCTTGATTTAGCGAATTAGGATTTGAGAATTTGCAGATAGTTTCCTTATAAGATTTCCAACATAACTGCGTTTTTAGATTTTTACAAAGGCTTTGAATTCGATTTTTGACAAAAAATACATGAACAGAGAAAGGAAAAAAAAATAAGAGTATGTTTTTAATATTTCTCTTTGATTTATCATTAGCAGTGACTTACATCAATTATGTATGGATATTAATCGAATTATTGAGACTAGTAAAAAGTGTACGATT
Source organism: Rutidosis leptorrhynchoides (assembly GCF_046630445.1). Taxonomy (NCBI): domain Eukaryota; kingdom Viridiplantae; phylum Streptophyta; class Magnoliopsida; order Asterales; family Asteraceae; genus Rutidosis; species Rutidosis leptorrhynchoides. The sequence goes on along the minus strand of NC_092336.1, from coordinate 509,757,265 downwards.
CATTTGTTTTGTAGCTGAGGTTGTGGAGGTCACAAAATCACGAGCAGGTATGGAAAAGCAAGAAAAAATATATAGATGATAGGTATATATATATATATATATATATATATATATATATATATATATATCACGCATATTTACCTGATTTATAATATAATTAACAAATATTGATAATTAATAAACATATTAATAATAATAATAATACTAATTAATAATAATATTGTTAATAAAAATAGAAACACTAATAATAATAATAATAATAATAATAATAATAATAATAATAGAAATACTAATATCATAGATGAATAAACAATAGATCGTATTATTTTCTAATAACTAATATAGATAATGATAATTATTTATAATAATAATGATTCTTAATAATAATAATATCAAATAACAAATAATAAAAATTCTGATTTTTAATGCTAATATTAATATACATATTAATGAATGTAATAATCATAACATGTCAATTTTATTATAATCTTGTAATTATATATATATATATATATATATATATATATATATATATATATATATATATATATATATATATATATATATATATATATATATTTGTATATATATTTATATATACACTGTATTTAATATATCTGTTTATATATATATCTGTAGACATATATGTATTATATTTAGTCTCATTAGTTATTAAATATAACTATAATAATGATACTTCTTATTATTATATATAATAATAATAACACTTTATAATAATGTAATTGTAATAATAATGATATTATTGATAATAATAATATCTATAAGTTTCATAATATTAATATTAATAATAATAATGATAATGTTATAATAATTTAAATTCATCACACTTCATATCTATTTACGATTAAAGGTTCGTGAATCTTTGGGAATAGTCGCAGGTCAAATGATTTCATAAAATGTGATGACCCGGAAATTTTTGACCAAATTTAAACTTAATCTTTAACGTTTCCGACACGATAAGCAAAGTCTATGAAGTTGAATCTCAAAATTTTGAACTATTCAATTACCCTTCGATTGTTCTCAATGATTCGCCAACAATTATATGTAAATAGATACATATACTATAACTTGAAAACTTAACAAAGTGTTGAGTATATGACACTGTGCATTAAACTTATTGGTTTGATTATCCGATTGATATATTTAACTACGGAGTTAAAAGATTATGCCAAACGATTGAATTAAAAGATATTTATTGAGTCCCTTAAGGATTATGATATTATTATGGGTCTCTGTTGTGAGGTCCACGTTGATTTGGGTAAAGTGTTCGTTTAATTAACGTAATTTGGACACATACAATAATAAGGAATATTAAATGTTGGAATTAGATATATGAATAACTTGCGATATGTATTTTAAAACGTGTTTATTAATATTGAAAATATATATTTAACAATATGATAAAATATAATATTAACTTGGTCATAAAAACGAATTGTTATTATATATATATTAACAAATAGCGAGACGATGATTTATAGAAATAAATGATCAAAATACTCGAAAGTTTAAGATATACTTTGAGTGGTATAGTTTAGGGATAATTTAAGGCTATATTTTGACAAAGGTACGTGACACGAAATGCAAAATACAAGTTTTCTCAGCGTACGAAAGGACATTTGAAAAATCAGAACCGGGACATAAGTCGAGTGATGACGTACGACTTATCGGAACAAAAATTACAAGTCAACTATGCATATGAATTTAATATAATATATAATTAATTATATAAATTAAATATATTATATATATTATATAAAATTATGTCGACAAACAAAAAGTTAAAAGTTTGTGAGCTGGATCAGAGGGCCATGCGATCGCATGGCCTTGATACCCAAACACCATGCGATCGCATGGTGGGCTGGGACAGAAATATTACTATAAATTGATCGAGGTTTGGTTCAGTTTAAATCATAATATATCTCTCGTCTCAATCTCTCTATTATATTATTATTATTATTATTATTATTATTATTATTATTATTATTATTATTATTATTATTATTATTATTATTATTATTATTATTATTAAGATTAATATTATTATTAATCTTAATATTATTAGTAGTAATATTATTAATTAGTATTATACATAAAATACTACGACGAAGTCATGAGCGTGTCATTTTCAAAACAAGTTTTCAAGCGGGATAGAGCGAAGGAAATTATGGGTTATTGCCAAGGAGGTTATGGGTAATGTTCGGGGGTATATTTGTGAATCAAACCTAGTGTTTATCATCTCCGTTACGTCTACGTACTTTCCTACAATATTGAATCTCAATACTGATACGTAAGCAATCATATTTTATCTTTTATATATTAATGGTGTATCCATGTCTAGTGCTCGAGTATATATATTTATACATGCTTGTATGCTAAATTTCGTCGCTAAAAAGTTTATAATGAATCACTAATTAAATACATATATTACTGGTAAAAGGTATATGATATACATGTTTTTGGAAAGCTGGCGAAAAATCAATAACTTTTCATTTAGATATCGAATAGTTTCGATGAACGGATTAAAAGATATGATCAACTGAATTATGATTGACGTTAATTGAAATTGCTTTTGAATCTGCAATTAAAATTTAAATAACTTGTTTACGAGACTGATAAAGTGAACTTTTAAATATTACCAATCGAGTAAATGAATCCTTATATAAGGCACGTCTCGTTTTGTTGAACTATTGTCAAAATTGACTTTTTGAAATGACTTTAGATAACTATTATATGTCGATCTCGAGCATTAGGATTGTGATACACTATGACCTGACCTAGCTTGATAGACATTTATTGCCCAACATATGTTCTCTAGGTTGAGATCTACGATTAATTGGTAATCCGAGTTTCGGTCACATTTTGGTGAACAACTTTATATGCTGCTAAGGTGAGTTTCATTGCTCCCTTTTTAATTGCTTTTGCAATATATATTTTTGGGCTGAGAATACATGCAATTTATTTTAAACGCAATGGATACAAGTACATACTTAATTTTACACTGAGTTTGAACCGAAATTCCCTTAGCTTTGGTAACTAGTAGCTGCCAGTACATAGGATATGGACTGGTGGGCGCGAATAATAGTATATGGATCCATAGGGCTTGACATCCCCGTCCGAGCTAGAGCGCTAGCCTTTTAACGGACGTGTGTTATTTGAGTTTAGGACATGTTGGTTTGCGTGTATTAAAACGAATGGGGTATTTATCATTATAACGTTAAAGCTTAGTTACCAGGGTGCTCTGTTACGTAGAATCTATTGACAAACTTTTGATAAACGTTTCTGGATGAAACAACTGAAATCTTATGATCCACTTTTATATACAGATTATGCGAAACACTAAAACTATGAACTCACCAACCTTTGTGTTGACACTTGTTAGCATGTTTATTCTCAGGTTTCCTAGAAGTCTTCCGCTGTTTGCTTATATGTTAGACAAGCTATGTGCATGGAGTCGTACATGGCATATTTTTCAAGGAAACGTTGCATTCACCAAATCATCACCATGTATCTTATTTTGACTGCATTGTCAATAGAAGTACTATTGTAAACTATTATTTACGGTGATTGTCTATATGTAGAAATCATCAGATGTCGAAAACCTTTGATTTAAATATTCATTTATGGTGTGCCTTTTCAAAAGAATGCAATGTTTACAAAACGTATCATATAGAGGTCAAATACCTCGCAATGAAATCGATGAATGACGTGTTCGTCCATATGGATTTGGAGCGATCGTCACAGTTGGTATCAGAGCGTTGGTCCTAGTGAACCAAGTCTTGCATGAGTGTGTCTAACTGATAGTTGTTAGGATGCATTAGTAAGTCTGGACTTCGACCGTGTCTGCATGTCAAAAGTTTTGCTTATCATTTCTTGTCGGAAATTACCTGCTTATCATTCCTAGTCTAGACACGTTTTACTGCATTGATTGCATGAATAGTGTATAGACAAAATTCATATCTTGGCATATCTATTACAGTAAACTTTAACTGCCATCTTCCGAAAATTTCTCCGTAATTTACGGGATTTTGGTATTATATATACATATGTAAATTATGTATTGAAGAGTATCAATCTAAATTCTATAATCTATTTCATATCAAAAATCATCTATCTAATTATACAAGATTGATCCCGTATCTAGTTCAAATTCCTTAAATTCCGACAGCTATTCCGATATGGATATTCACCTGAACTCTGAAGAAAGTGTAACCGGAATGGATCAACCAATCAGCCATCACCTATTCTGGATGAATTGGGGATGGGTTCGTAGCCTACTTAATCATTGGAGACAAGAAGAAGGTGATCCCTTCCATCCACCACATTCACCTCTTGGCGAAGAACCTGAAGCACTTACCGGCGAACCTATTCGTAATACTATTTTCTCTCTCATTTCCAGAGTATCTCATCATGATTATATACTATCCCATATTATAAATCTTATTTATCCGATCGTCCGAACCACCTATCATCCCGGTATAATAGAAGAAGTCAACGAGCTTCGCGCTCGGGTAGTGGCTTTGGAGAATATGTTGCAAAGATTACAAACACCAGCAGCATAACCAGTATCACCAGCAACATCCACATCGCAAGCCTCAATACCACAAACACCAGCAGCATCACCGGCATCAACAGTACCACCATCATCAACACCAACAGTATCATTACCACCACCAGCAACAACATCCGCTTCTCACACCTCAACATCACAATCTGTACCTCGAACATCAACGTAATACGCACCATAGATACCAAGGAATACCAACAACAACAAACGATGAAGTATTAATTCATAACTTCATCGAAGAAATATTCTGCAGAGAATATGTAGTTTCTAAAAGTTTTAGAGATTATATATTCTAGTCCTAGTCAAAAACCAGATGAGATTAATATTATGTTAACTCATTAAATCCATGATTACATCTAAAGAAAATATATATGTAGGTATATTCTCATAAAGATTGTAACTAAGAAAATTCTGTTGTACAAACTGTTAATGGTGAGAATATTTTAACGGGTAGGTAATACCCGAGAGATATATAAATTCACAAATAATATGTTACATTCTTCGATTTTGATTCAACAAATCATCAACTATACTCACTACTTTCACATCAAGATATACTCTTTCATAGAAATCAAAACAACCATACTCATCAAATTCAATTACATATTCTGATTTTAACATATCAGAATCCAAGTCAAGATATAACCGATATCATCACTCTTAGATTCCTACATCTTTCAAATCTATACTTTGACTTCAAAATGGTACTAGAACATCATATGTATATATATAACATTCATCTCTTAGAATTATGAGCTTTCATTCTGAAAATCTGAAAAGCAACCAGTCTACGAATCAATACTCTGAATCTTGAAAAATGCTGATGAAGCAGCAAAAACTGTAAACGACCTTAACAGTCAAAAGTTTAATGATAAAGAGTAGTGTGTTGGAAAAGCACAGAAAAAGAGAAAGTTTGGTACTGAAAAACGGATTGAGCAAAGTATGAAGGAGGCTATGGACAAATCACAAAGAATAAACCTGCCTTCAAAGAATCCAAATGATTCAGTATCTGCTGAAGCCATTAACGAATACCTTGCTTCCGAATCTAAACCCTTGCGGACAATATTCTTCATCATCCTCTGATATTAGAAATTCTAAGATATCATCGTATCTTTCATTATAAATATCCTCCATATTTCTGGAGATAATTCCATAATCATTCTTATCGGAAATCAATTTTCTCCTTGCGATATCTGTGTAACATCATAAAAGAAACTATTTTAGTTTCTAAATTCTGAAACCTTCGAGTTTAAAATATGAATATTTTTGAAGTAGTGTTGGGAACTGAAGCATGAATTAGTATAATATAATGACACTTGATCAACGTGATTATATTACAGTAAGTCATGCTGAGTTTCTAATGAAACATGATGATTCACAGTCCATACCGTCATCATGTGCCATGTTACACGACTCACACATTCTACCCAATCTCCAAACATATTAAGAACATATCTTCTTGATAGTTCTATCTTTCCGGATATTCTGATAATTTGACAAATCAAGATCGTGCCATTACGATTACCTTCTCAGAACATTAACTATGTTCATCCAAAACTCCATACCTATGAATTCTGGACCATTATTCGCTTGACTTGAAGTCGGGAAGGAAAAATGAAAGAATGGAGCTCCTAAATATAAGGGAAAAAAATATAAAGCCTGACAACAACACATATATTACAAACCGTGTATATCAATGCGTATTGCAATATAAAGACACGGGAGAATGAAAAATACTATAACCCCAAGGTAGTGGTAGAAGAAAATAACTTCCTCTGGTGGTAGATGAAAAAGAAGAATGACAGATATGAAAGTTAGGAGTATATCAAGAATCAGAACTAGATGAAGCATTTTCACAATCTATTAAGAAGTATTAAATAAGGAAGAAGATTATAGGAGTGGTGAAAATAAATGAAACGAAAGAGGTCAATTTATAGCCAAATATCAGACATAGCAATTGAGGCAGATTATGCATTTAATCAAAGAAAGTCCTAATTTCCGCAAATTCCGAAGAAAAAAATCTTATTTAGATAATGAAGATTTTCTATTCCTTAAATTCCGGAAATCAATCGTTACTAAGTCAAGAGTTAAAAACGAATCTCTATTTCCTCATTTCACTCTATTACGATAACTTCCCTCATACGCTTCGAGTAATTGGATTGTTTTATCCATATTATTCAACGGTGATAAAAATTCTATTTATCAACACATATTCGTTATGAAAACATTTTTATTGTTAGCCATGACGACCTCACTCAAATTTCGGGACGAAATTTCTTTAACGGGGAGGTACTGTGATGACCCGGAAATTTCTGACCAAATTTAAACTTAATCTTTAACGTTTCCGACACGATAAGCAAAGTCTATGAAGTTGAATCTCAAAATTTTGAACTATTCAATTACCCTTCGATTGTTCTCAATGATTCGCGAACAATTATATGTAAATAGATACATATACTATAACTTGAAAACTTAACAAAGTGTTGAGTATATGATACTGTGCATTAAACTTATTGGTTTGATTATCCGATTGATATATTTAACTACGGAATTAAAAGATTATGCCAAACGATTGAATTAAAAGATATTTATTGAGTCCCTTAAGGATTATGATATTATTATGGGTCTCTGTTGTGAGGTCCACGTTGATTTGGGTAAAGTGTTCGTTTAATTAACGTAATTTGGACACATACAATAATAAGGAATATTAACTGTTGGAATTAGATATATGAATAACTTGCGATATGTATTTTAAAACGTGTTTATTAATATTGAAAATATATATTTAACAATACGATAAAATATAATATTAACTTGGTCATAAAAACGAATTGCTATTATATATATATTAACAAATAGCGAGACGATGATTTATAGAAGTAAATGATCAAAATACTCGAAAGTTTAAGATATACTTTGAGTGGTATAGTTTAGGGATAATTTAAGGCTATATTTTGACAAAGGTACGTGACACGAAATGCAAAATACAAGTTTTCTCAGCGTACGAAAGGACATTTGAAAAATCGGAACCGGGACATAAGTCGAGTGATGACGTACGACTTATCGGAACAAAAATTACAAGTCAACTATGCATGTGAATTTAATATAATATATAATTAATTATATAAATTAAATATATTATATAAATTATATAAAATTATGTCGACAAACAAAAAGTTAAAAGTTTGTGAGCTGGATCAGAGGGCCATGCGATCGCGCGGCCTTGATGCCCAAAAACCATGCGATCGCATGGTGGGCTGGGACAGAAATATTACTATAAATTGATCGAGGTTTGGTTCAGTTTAAATCATAATATATCTCTCGTCTCAATCTCTCTATTATATTATTATTATTATTATTATTATTATTATTATTATTATTATTATTATTATTATTATTATTATTATTATTATTATTATTATTATTAAGATTAATATTATTATTAATCTTAATATTATTAGTAGTAATATTATTAATTAGTATTATACATAAAATACTACGACGAAGTCATGAGCGTGTCACTTTCAAAACAAGTTTTCAAGCGGGATAGAGCTAAGGAAATTATGGGTTATTGCCAAGGAGGTTATGGGTAATGTTCGGGGGTATATTTGTGAATCAAACCTAGTGTTTATCATCTCCGTTACGTCTACGTACTTTCCTACAATATTGAATCTCAATACTGATACGTAAGCACTCATATTTTATCTTTTATATATTAATGGTGTATCCATGTCTAGTGCTAGAGTATATATATTTATACATGCTTGTATGCTAAATTTCGTCGCTAAATAGTTTATAATGAATCACTAATTAAATACATATATTACTAGTAAAAGTTATATGATATACATGTTTTTGGAAAGCTGGCGAAAAATCAATAACTTTTCATTTAGATATCGAATAGTTTCGATGAACGGATTAAAAGATATGATCAACTGAATTATGATTGACGTTAATTGAAATTGCTTTTGAATCTGCAATTAAGATTTAAATAACTTGTTTACGAGACTGATAAAGTGAACTTTTAAATATTACCAATCGAGTAAATGAATCCTTATATAAGGCACGTCTCGTTTTGTTGAACTATTGTCAAAATTGACTTTTTGAAATGACTTTAGATAACTATTATATGTCGATCTCGAGCATTAGGATTGTGATACACTATGACATGACCTAGCTTGATAGACATTTATTGACCAACATATGTTCTCTAGGTTGAGATCTACGATTAATTGGTAATCCGAGTTTCGGTCACATTTTGGTGAACAACTTTATATGCTGCTAAGGTGAGTTTCATTGCTTCATTTTTAATTGCTTTTGCAATATATATTTTTGGGCTGAGAATACATGCAATTTATTTTAAACGCAATGGATACAAGTACATACTTAATTCTACACTGAGTTTGAACCGAAAATCCCTTAGCTTTGGTAACTAGTAGCTGCCAGTACATAGGATATGGACTGGTGGGCGCGAATAACAGTATATGGATCCATAGGGCTTGACATCCCCGTCCGAGCTAGAGCGCTAGCCTTTTAACGGACGTGTGTTATTTGAGTTTAGGACATGTTGGTTTGCGTGTATTAAAACGAATGGGGTATTTATCATTATAACGTTAAAGCTTAGTTACCAGGGTGCTCTGTTACGTAGAATCTATTGACAAACTTTTGATAAACGTTTCTGGATGAAACAACTGAAATCTTGTGATCCACTTTTATATACAGATTATGCAAAACACTAAAACTATGAACTCACCAACCTTGTGTTGACACTTGTTAGCATGTTTATTCTCAGGTTTCCTAGAAGTCTTCCGCTGTTTGCTTATATGTTAGACAAGCTATGTGCATGGAGTCGTACATGACATATTTTTCAAGGAAACGTTGCATTCACCAAATCATCACCATGTATCTTATTTTGGCTGCATTGTCAACAGAAGTACTATTGTAAACTATTATTTACGGTGATTGTCTATATGTAGAAATCATCAGATGTCGAAAACCTTTGATTTAAATATTCATTTATGGTGTGCCTTTTCAAAAGAATGCAATGTTTACAAAACGTATCATATAGAGGTCAAATACCTCGCAATGAAATCGATGAATGACGTGTTCGTCCATATGGATTTGGAGCGATCGTCACATAAAAATAGTTCAAAATTTTGAGACTTAACATTACAGAC